>NW_026126618.1:8220000-9520000 GCF_943737965.1 Phodopus roborovskii
AACACCCCAAATCTAGGGCACAATTGAAAATTGTACTAATTTTACAGAAATATTTAAAGCAATCTTATTTTAACATCACGATGTCCTCTGTTTGCCTTCCCTAAAATATGAGATGGGGCACCCAGCTACCATCCATGGGCATGAAGTTAATTCCAGTACTGGAACAACCTAGTAGTTACATAATGAGTTCATAGCTAAAAGATTTTTCTGTGGAAAATAAGGCCAGATGAGTCTAGTTCAGAAATCTTATGATGACCTTTAGAGGGCAAACATAATGAATAAAAATAAGACCGAGGAAATGAAATTCTTGAGCAAAATATTTTTTTTTAATTTCCCCTCAAACAAAATTTTTGTGTAGTTTTTGCCAAAGCATAAACTTGAAGATTCATAGTTCATTAGAAACTATCTCTGAAGTTGAAACTCTTTAAATATGTAGAGGGAAGTAAGATTTCTGCCTTGTTTCTTAACTCATCATTAATTGAATTTTCTCATTTTTTGATAATTTATTAAAGTGGCTATGAAAAGTCAGAAACATGAATGTGATTTATATCTATTTTATAACAGTAATGAAAAAGTTTAAAATAAATTTAAAAATGTATTTATTATTGATTATTCTGTCTCATGGTAACGTGGAATACTCTGCGTACACTTGTGGTCGAATATAGAAGTAACAGTAATGAAAATCCTAGCACCCAGGAAGGTGAAACAAGACTTGGAACTTGTTTCAACAGACTTGGAAAATGGCCAGACTCTATGTTTAAAAAACAATGTAGAAGAAACAAGGGGTGGAGGGAGGTAATAATGAATTTAAACTTGCTTGAGGAAACAAGTAGTAAGAAAATGAAAAGATATGAATCAGGGAGCTTGGAACTTAGTTCCAGCCTCTCTACTAACAAGCTACGAGCACTTTAGCAAGTTTTCTGCTCCTCATTGATCCCTGTCTCATCTGTGAAAAGAGAATGCATAAGGTAGATTTTGGTCCTTAAACAGATGCAAGAGCTGTCTTCTTAGCCTTTCTGGGAATGTGCCACAAATGTTGTTTTGACTTTTTACTGAACCAGGAATTCTGGAACTGCAGCTAAATAATCTGAGTATTGATAATGTGCCTAGGGTATGGTGATTCTCACTAAATTTGAGGACTATTAGACAAGATAGTGTTCAATGTCTCTACTCTGTCCCCAATGGTTGTCTTCTATAATGACTTCCTCTTAGGTGCATTCACAGCAGATATTACTTTTCTTGTGACATTTGTCACATACTCCATGTCAGAATTATCTTGACGTACCTCCTTCATGACAGCAAATGCCTTTACCCATTGAGCCATCTCCCTGCCCCCTAGATGTCCTTTCAAAGAAAAGACATCCTCTTGTTTTTATATCCTATACAGTATTTGCCCAGAGTCATACACATGCTATATATTTAGTAAATTATTTCCAAATTAAATTCTACATTAACTTTCCTCTTCATTGGAAACAGAAAATAATGGGTCATTATTAACTGACACACTCCCAGGTTTTCCATGAAGGAGTGGCAAATTTCAGAACCAAAGCTTCGATAGAGACATCAGGATCAGGACAGAGTGGAGCTGCAGAGCTTAAGACTGTGTGGCTTGCATGTCGGCAGACAGACTCTTGGAAACCAACTAATTACACACAACCACTCAGGAGTCTTTAATATAAAAAGATCATTCTTGAAAACGTTTTAATTATGTTCTTAAAATACAGGATGCAGAGAGGTAAGGCATGGGCATAGCTGAGCCATGCTATAAGGCATATAAAGTACATATGCATGCAATACTCAGTGAAAGAGGATGTGGCACTCATTGCAGGGTCCTAAGAACAGAGATGAGGTCACAGACCATAAAGAGAAGGGTATGTTGATGAAGAATAACTTAGTTATTTAGGTGAGTCAAAAGAAACAGTTTTAAATCATTAATTCAGAGATCTCAGGATAGCCAAAAGGATAGAATTTTATTCTGTCTAGGAAGTCAGAGTGAGTATTGAAATATACTAATAAGCAATCAGCCCCAAGACCCAGTGAAAATAGGGTGACCTTACTCAGGATGATTTTTTTTCTAGTTCCATTTATTTTCCCGCAAATTTCTTGATGTCATTCTTTATCATAATTTTTTTTTACCAATTCTTTGGGAATTTCATATAATGCACCCCAACCCTGCTAATCTCCCAGTCCCTCCATATCTGACCCTCACCCCTTGTAACATCCCCCAAAAGAAAATCTAAAAAAAATTAATTAAAACAAGACAAAATAAACAAAAGGAAAGGAACTACTTCAATTCTCTCTCTTTTTGCCACTCTTAACACCTCTTTACTCATCTTAGAGGCACTGGGAACTGTAGTGTGTCATACAGTATACTGTTTATATTTTTTTCCAAACCACTTTACTTGCAAATGCTCATTGAAATGAATTGTTGGTCTGGTTCAAGGCCTCTGGATTCTGGCACCCCATCATCACTGGATCCTCGCTGAACTCCTTCAGAATATCCTGCTGTGGCCAGGGCCATGGAGATCCTTCAGCCATGGTTCCACAGAACCAGCCCTGTATTCTGCAGGCTTCCAAAAGACAAATCTAAACACAAAGCCAGGCACAAACCCTTTGACCTACAATGTTTCCTCTGTCTGCAGAATATGTTAGGTCAATGTGGCACAAAGTTTGTAGGCACAAAACCTGGTTGACTTAAATCCCACTCTATGAGATGGAACCCATATCTAACATTCTTTGGCTGAGCAAGAGTAAGAGACTAGATAGCCCAGAGACCTGCAGTAAAACCAAATATGCCTGGTATTAAATAAGAACAGACATGATCTAATGAAATGACTTCTAATGATATCTCCTATACTCGGGAATCAGTGCCTTATTCAGCCACCATTAGGGAAGACCCAAGAGAGAGAGAGAGAGAGAGAGAGAGATTACTCTTGAGGCACACATGTATAAATGGGATATCTCCTTCAAATCTCTCCCTCCAGAATTCATGGGACCCTGTGCAGGAATATTGAGAAAGATTGTAAAAGCCAGAGGGGATGAAGGACACTGGGGGAACAAGTCCCTCTAAATAAACTGAGCAAGGCTCATATGAACTCACAGAGACAGAAGCAGCAAGCACAGGGCCCGCAGTCTACCCTAGGCCCTCAGCATATACACTGTGACCATTGCAATGGGCTGTATCTTGAGTGTGAGACAAACCCGCCCTGCCTTACGTTGCTTTGATCAAAATTTTGTGATCGCAACAAGACAAGTAACTAATACATCTATATAATGACAGAATACTTCAGGTGATGGCTGATTTTAAGATTTTTTTTAACTGAATATTTTATAAACACATGCATGGAGAGTTGAAAATTCAGTGATAGCTACAATTATCACAGTCCAATTTAGTACAGGGGTGCAGTCTATCAAGTTAGGAACACAAGCCAATTATAGACAAGTATTGCATTATTTCAAAACCATGAAGATTCTGCAATGGCAATTATACAGGGCTAAGGAGTGGTAGTTTAAAGGGGGTGGGGTAGGCTAAATTGAAAGTAAATATTCAATCAGCACAAAACATAGGTTAGAAAACTTCACAAATGATGCGCTACATTTGTGTCTCTGCCAATAATAATGTTTATGCATCTAAAGTTTCATTAAATGAGTAGATCTTTGTTAAGTGTTATTGATGAGATGCAATAAAAATAATAAAGAAATAACAAAGACTCAGACCAATGGCACATGTTCTGACTCCTGTACTTCTAAGTTCCATAAGTATTTATTTATGTAATCTGAGTGCTGGTATAGATTGTACTTTTAGAAAGGGGACCTTGGCAGGGGAATCATTTTAAGAAAGTGAAGAGGGGCTAGAGTGGGAGGATAGAATCAGAGCCGCAGCCAGGGAGAGAGAAGATGAAGCAGATCAAGCTAAATACAGTGTATGTGAAAATGCCAGATGGAAATCTGGTACCTTGAACATTAATTAACAGTGAATCAAACAATGGTTGTCTTTGCGGCCATAGTTCCTGTAGTGTCTCCCTCGTCTGTCTTGATTATATTTCTGACACTGTCAAATGCAGTATAGTGAAAACTGTTGTATCAGATGTCTTACAAGTGAGGTGGAAACCTAATTACTCAGAACAGAAGTTTACTAACTGCATTTACAAGTTTCGGGGCAAAATGATGAGTACATGAGAATCCGCACTGAAGAAAGTCAGGGTTGAAATGGCTCTGTGTTCTGAACAGAACAGCTAGATTCTGTAATAGAGCTCTTCCAGATGTTCCCAGAGGTTCCCAGGGCAACCATGTGAAAATAAAGATAGGAGGCAGTAGGAGAATTCTGGATCCTGGGGATTTATTTCTTTATATCAAAACTCTTTCAAAAGTAATTTATCGATGTTATCTGGGGACTGAAGACATTTCAGCACAGTTTATAAAATACTGAACTTGGTGCTCTGTTTTGAAATTGAAAAAGCTTTGGGCTTTTCTTGATTAGTCTGTTCTTTATAAGAAGATCCTGCTTGACATAGCAGGGATAAGTTAGGATGAAAGAGAAAATGCTGCCAGATACAATGGGATGAAAGTTAGAAAACACTAGTAGGATTTATGCTGGAGGCCATGTCTAAGGCAGTGTATACACATACATAAGATAATGATGGAGAGAGCGAACTTTGGTTTTGATTTTAAGCAAACAACATATTTTGTGGACTAAACTGCATAAGCATCAGGAACTAATCTCTTACATAAGTGTTTTTATTATCTTCCCAAAGTTGAGCTCCAGGGACAAGGGGGCAGGATTTTATTCAAGACTCCCCCTTTGTTGGCTGAGTGTAACGTACAATTAAAGCTGTCATCTTTGTAATTACATGAGATAAAAACGGTTCTTATTCATATCCATTGGAAAAGAGGAATATTTGTTATTTAAAAAAAAAAGGTGATTTTGTTTTTAAGTGTTTTGGAGGCTTAAAAAAAAAAAAAGATGAAGTTGAACAAACAGGGAAAGTCAGCTTTCAGCCGTAGAACTGTTTTTAATTAAAACCACGTTGAACATGCTTGCTGCAGTTTTCTTATTTTTCTGTTACATAAAGTTGTACCGATTCAGCAATTATTGAATCTTGGACACATTATAAAACTTTCTTTTGAGACCACTTAGCCAACAAAATCAGCTGTGCTTCATTAAATGATATTACACTGTCAGGAAGAATGCTCCCTTGATTGATTGTTCCTTGGGTTGTCATAGTTGTAGAAAAGACCCAAAGTAGTAAAGAGCCTTCCCACATCTAATCTGATCGAGGTAATCATAATGAAGTAGCAAAAGTAAACTTAGGTGTGGAAAGTCAGTGAGCCTGAGAAGCTAAAAGTTACCTAGGGCAGGCTCCATTCACAGCTTTCTTTGTAATCTTTGTTTTACTACATGCTTAAGTGAAGCTGTTATTTAGCACAGGAAGCCCTAAGAAACATTGTGAAACTTCTATGTGCTATGAGCCTGTTGTAGGATAACACATACACAATTTCATATATATATACATATATGTAAATGCATGTATATATTCACATGATTATATATACAAATACATATATACATTCTAATATATATATATACATATATATATGTATAATTTTTATAAAGTAGTCAGCATACACTTCTACACTTATAGTTAGGAAATTCAGCATTTCTTGCTTAGAAATTCACAGAACTTTCAGACAGGCAGTCCAAGACGTAGAAGACTTGATCATCACACAAAACTAAGATGACACAATTGATACTTATAGAAAGAACACTTTACCCAACAGAAATTAAATACACATTGTTCAAGCACCCACAAAACAATTGCCAACATAGTAAGGGTAAGATAAGTCCCAAAGTTTTGTGAGCATTTATGTCATAAGGGTGTGTTCTTTTGTCACAATGAAATTAAATAAATTTGATAAAAGAGAGAAATAAAAAAGAACTCTGTCCACTGGAAGATAGAACAAACTTCTCAGTAACTGGTGTTTCAAGAAAGAATTTCAAAAGAGGTGGAGCACATAGATTTACACAGAGACAACATTTTAACAAGTCAAATATCTGGAATCCCAGAGTGCATCAAATGTTGTTTTGAAAATAAAATTTATAGGACACAGACTTATATGAAAAAAAAAAACAAAGTCTTAAGTCAACAATCTAGTTTTATTTTAAAATTTCTAGAAAACAAAGAGTTGAATAAATCCAAAGAAGGTAAAATCCATTAAAAGTATGAAAATGGTGTTTATGAAAGTGATGGTATACAAAAAAATCAACATTTATTAATAGATGAATTCATTCAAAGCTATAAACTGTAATAACACAACTATATAGAATTAAACCATATGGCTAGTATTATAAGCATTAAAAAAACTGAATGTAAAAGGGGTTTCCAAAACAACTCCATATGTGGAGGGTTTCATTGGAGAATTCCACCAAATCTTTAAAAAATAGATGGCAATTTTGCACAGTCTGTTTCAGAAAAAAGAAGGGATAGAAATGTTATTATTCTATTTCATGATAGAATTACAATAATAACAAAATCAAATAGGGTGGAATGAAAGAAAACATAGACCCCTATCCAATGTGGTACATACCCAAAATTCCTAAGCAAATTGAATTCAGTGACATATAGAAGTAATTTTATATCAAGACAAAACCAATAATATATCTCATCAGTTAAAAAAAAATCAAGTGATAATTTGGCAATTAAGAGTACTTGCTGCTCTTGTATGGGACCAGGATTTGGTTCCCAGTACTCACATGGCAGCTCACAATTATCTATAATTCTTGTTCTAGCAGCTCAAATGCCCTCTTTAGGCCTCTCTGGGCTCCTGATGCATGTGGTGCACATAACTTCTCATAGGCAAACACACATACACATAAATAAATTTAACTATAAAATATCAACTCAAACTTAAATATAGAGAGCAGCATGATGGTCCTCTAAAATACTAAAGTGACTTCTGTAAGATCAAGGTATTCTGCTATAACGTGTACACCCAAAAGCAATGAAATAGGTATGTCCAAGAGTAATCTATACTCAGGTTTATTGTAGTGCTATGCACTTAGCCAAGGTATTCATAAATAGATCAATGAATAAAGAAAATACATAAACATGGGATAGAATTCTGTGTAATGACATGGAGAATGGAATCCTGTCGTTCATAAAAACACAATACTCCCAAAGATCATTTCATTAATTTAAGTAATTCAAACACAGAGAGGCAAATAGGGAATGACTGTGCAAATGCAGAAGCTCAAAAGCTGATTTAATAGAAGCTAAAGGTTGGGTGCTGGTTCTTTGAGACTAAGTAAGAGGTATAAGGATGTAGGCATTATGCTGACCTGCCTCTGTCACCTGGCAGAATGCATTCAGGCAGTACCCTGGCCAGTCTAGGGTTCCATGGTTTTGTAGTCTACATGCAGGTGCAAAGGGTCCCTTTAAAAAAATGGACCCAACCCATTTATGCTCTCTTCCTGCTGTTCTCCTAGGGCAAACAGGATTTTCTCTCTTCTCTTCTCTTCTCTTCTAGTCTAGCAGCTGTTGGGGTTGCATTTTCCACCTGAATGTTGTAATTCTAATCAAGAATGACAATGACAGGGGACTTAACTCCTTAGTGGGTTTACTTAGCTTAGCTTGAGTTTAGCCCTGACTTTCATTCCCAGTAATGTAAGAGAAAAAATGAAAAGAATGGCTAAATCTAAGTTTTAGATTTCCTATCAACACCAGGGGAGAGATTGCCAAACTATAACCCAAAGAAAAATATCCTGTTTTGGCTTGCTTCGGTATGAAATATTCGCTAAATATTAACTACACTTATTCAACCACGTAAAGTTTGAAAAAACTAGTGAAAGGTCATTCCAAGACATGGCAGTGTGTGACTTCAGATCCATGGCCAGTGTTAGGAAGAGCTCCTTCACCTGCAGTAGTGTGGGTAAGCAGATGTCTCTGTACTCACATTCAAAAGCAAAACAACCCCACAAGCAATCTGAGATACATTTGTCTTTCCTTGAGGAATGTTCAAAGAGGAAAAACATGGAGACTGCTGCCCCCTCCTTTCATTTCAGATTCATTTCCATTCATAAAACAAAACAGTCTCCAGTTCCTTCTCATGGTCCTTCTCAAAGGGTGAATCACTCTAATGGCTAATAAGGTAAACATAATAAAAGCCTGACATTTAGAAAATGATTCATCCCAGTCAGCCAAGTATCTTTCTATTTCAATGTAATTGGGCTGAAACAGGTCAGGAGGGAACAAAGTCACATTCAGACAACAAAACCAGTATCATATGGTCAGTGAAATATTTATGTATCAAGGCCATATCACAACATTAATTACTTTTGATTACTGGAAGAATGGATTCTGATTAGTCTGAACTGTGACAAATGTTTGCATGATTCAAAAGTGATTTTGATATTGGTGTTTAAAAAGAGATGAAAGCTTCCAATTTTCTGACTAAGAATGGATATCTTGAAGGGTTCAGAAAAAGTTCACATTAACCTTTACAAATATGTTTTCCATATTTCCTTGCCAGAATGGAGGGAAAACAGAAGGCTAGATATTAGTGAAAAGTTCTGATCTCTTTTAGTTTTTCTGGACTTGACTAGAGGCAGAAGTACCAAAAATCACACTAGGGAGGCTAATGTTTTTTCCCATTGTTTTTGCCAAAATTAAAAAGTATTCCACAGAGTTCTATGCCTAAGCTAACAACAGAGAAAAACTTTCAATTTCTCAAGGCTTTCAACCATTGGCATGTTTTTTTTTTTGTTCAATTTTAAGATTCAAATATTTCAAAAATTAGTAAGTGGTGATCATAGGCTAAGTGGAAATAAAAATTTTGTGTATCTGGAGGTTAACATGACTTTTGTCCCAAGGGAAATAATGACTGAAAATTTCATTGTACTGATAGTTTAAAATAAAAATCTTTGGTTATTAAATGGTGTTTGATGGTCTTGGAGTATTTAACTTGTTTTTAATTTTTGAGGTCTTTAGCTTAAGTCATGTGCAAGCTGGGTCAGTACCTGTGGAAGACTGGGCCTAGGGCTTTAAGACTTTATTTACTTACTTATTTTGGTTTTTGGAGACAGGATTTCTCTCTGTAGCCCTGGCTGTCCAGCCTGTAGATCAAGCTGGCCTTGAACTCACAGAGCTCTGCCAGCCTCTGCCTCCCTAGTACCCTGCCAACTTTAACACTTCCTGTGCTAATTGTGTATGCATTTGTTTGTTTTAAAAAATAATTTATGTACTCATTCATAGAAGATTTTTTATCTTCCAAATGGTATTATTTTGCATTAAATATAGACAACAACTCTTTCTAATGGAATACACAATAAAGTCAATTTATTAATTCCCCTGACCTATCCATTTTTAAAGTGCTCCAGAAACAAAGAAAATGGTTTGATAGCTAAAGCTTTCTGGTTATATTCTTATTCTATCTTTTTCTGTAATTGGTTGGTTGTTTTTTCTAAAATTGCTAATCTTCTGATCCTCAGTTTTCTCATCATAATTAAATGATAATAATGTGCACCTTACCTTACTTGGCACCTATAGGTTTATAGTAAACATGTAAAGCGCTGAGGACATTATCAGAGCCAAGGCATGTGGTCTATAAACATGGCTTCTTCTTTGTTTTTCTCCTCTCTGTCCATTTGCTGTATCTGTTTTGTTCATAATCTTTAACATGCATAGTAGCAGTAATGATAATTTCATGAGCTAACAATATGCACATAGAAGGGATCATTCTTTGTGTTCATAACAATGAATGGCATTGCCTGTGGAGGTCTAATAACTGTATGTGATTGACTCCCTAAGGGCATTCAGCTCAAAGATCCGGGAGATGTTGTCATTTATACTTGGACTCACTGGTGGCAGTTAAATATTTTTATGACTTCTCAAAATGAATCTCATTATTTATAAGTTCTGTCTCAAGCTATATATTCTTCAAAGTTGGTAGAATATCCTATATTGTTCAGTGATAATGCATACCATATATACAAAATATTCCCAAAGTGGTTGTTTGTTAGGTGGTTAGATGAGCAAATACTAGCAAGCCAAAGAAGAGCAGAGCTCCACTGTGGCCTTTTGATTTTCATGCTGAGGCCTATCCAGCCCCTGCTTTCTTTCACTTGACCCTTTTACTCCAGTGTTTTATTGCATTTAAAGTACCTTTAGGAGGAGTTACCTTGGTAAATCCACTACTCACTGCTCTTCTGAGGTTATATAATCTGATAGATCTGTGCTAAAGCACTCTCAATAGACAAAAAAGTTAAGACTGAGTAATCAGCATTGAGATTGAACATTTCCAAACCAGTGGAAATCTGTGTATAATGGGAATATATGTGCAATAAGCAAATGACATTTTTGGTAGGAGATGAAAGCATGAACAACTGCAATTAAATCTAATTTTCAGGAAAGTAATGATTAAGTGAACATTTATTTACTATATACCATAAGGCAGCAACTTGTTATTTGTGGGTCTTATATTATCTTTTTTGATAAACTTACTGAACATTCATACTTCCAAATAAATAGAGTATCATTGCAATCATCAATAATTATGCAAATACCCATAAACAAAATGCATGTTGACTTTTGGAACTACTGTGTGAAGTACTCAGTAAAATATCAGTTTTTGTAAGTAATGCAAAAATGGTTGGCAGTAATACTGGCCAAATCTGTTCAATAAGATAGTGTCCTATTTTTATGTCCTTCTATATACTCAAAAATGTCTCTAGCTTATTACTCATTCTACCTTTCAATAGTTTTTGTAAATTTTGTAGTCCATTAATGCATGAGACTACTGGTAACATGAAAATCCTCATGTTCTAGTCTTTCTAGACATGTTACACACTCCCTACTAGGCATGCTTTAAAATTAGTCATTTCTCACTCCAGTCAAGTAGATGATGAAGACTACTCATCATAACTACTTATACATAATATGAAGTAAATACTATATAGATTTTTTTCTTAGGTTTACAAAATGGTAAAGAAAAGTCATGCACGTATACATATACAGAGCTTTTATGAATGTTTACTTTTATCTATGATTGGTTGTATATATTTATATACAAGGGATTAGTTATGGGTGTATTTACACAGATGTCATAACCCACAATAAATTTATAATCATGTGCATTTTAGGCACAAGACAATGATACATATCATAATGTATAAACCAGTTTGGTGCCCTGATATGTTTCTATTGCTGTGATACATTGCCTTGACCAAAAGCTACTTGGGAAGAATTTATTTCAGCATACATGTCCTGATCACAGCCCATCAGGAAGGGAAGTTGGGACAGAAGCTCAAGGTAGGATCCAGTAGGCAGGAACTGAAGCAGAGACCATAGAGAATTGCTGCTTACTGGGCCGCACTTCTGGCTTGCTCAGCTTGCATTTTTATATAATTTAGGGCTTCCTGCCCTGGGTTGACACCACTCACATTGAGCTAGGTCCTCTCACACCAGTTATTACTCAAGATAAATCCCTACAGACTTGCCTATAGGGCAAGATGTTGGGAGCATTTTTTTTTTTCAGTTGAGGTTCTCTCTTCCCAGATGACCCTAGCCTGTGTCAAGTTGGCATAGAAAGTAGCCACCACAGTCTTTAGTGGGCTATACCATCTAGATTTGTGTTTGTATATTCTATGATGTTTTCCTAGTAGAAGATACCCCTGCTCTGTTGTTAAAGGACACATAATTGGATGGATTTCTAACTTTCCTGTATTTAAATAATAAACTAATAAGCGTAACAATAATTTCCAGTACTATTAAATTTATAAGTTTTTCTGAACTCTGCCATATGGGTATATCATAATTTTTTGATGCAGACTTTGCCCATGAAAATAGAAACTTCCTCTATGGACCAAATATTGTGAATAGTGCCACGAGTGTCTTTGAACTGAAGATCATTTTCTTCTGTGCTAGCATGTAAAGACTGTCTATACGAAGTACCTTTTTTCTTGATAACTTCTTCCACAATATTTTATGATGGATATCTTCTCCTCATTTATAGTCATGTCAACAAACTCGAAGCAATATATTAAATTCTAGCTCTCTGTCTCTCTCTCTCAAAGAGACATACAGACAGCATTACTATTTTAAACTGTAATGAGTCCTAAATTAAAATGTGTAGGGTATTATAAATTCAGCACTAAACAAACTACTAATTCATTATTACCAAGCAAATGTGAATCTTCTGAGCTCAGGAGAGTTGAGGTCATTAAGGGCCAGACTAACATTCTTCCAATTTTCATTATAACCATCCTATCTCTTCAGACACTGTCTAATTTCATGTGGTGCTTGATGGATGATATGCATGAATGATTTTCCATTAACTTCTTTTATTGGCATCATCAAATTGGCACCTTCCAGTTTAAACAAATCTAATGCTTTGGAAGTGCCAAAAGAAAACAGTGAGATCCCCTTTCCAAATATGACAAAGATCCTGAAATTTTCCAGAATGTTATAGTTTTCTCTCTGCATGTTCCAGTGACCCTGTCATATAATTTTCTTTTTTTGATGACATTGTTTCTCTGACCAGGGGTTCAGTTTATATATCATTGCAAATATTGCCTCTTCTCACTCATGACAGCTATATACCATGGGATACATTCTCACCTTTAAATGAATTACTAAAATATTGTTATGTGGAATAATTGAAGTTCTGTTGATAACAATAATCTATTCATTTAAAGTAATTACTCCTGGGTCTGGGGAGATGGCTTGGTAAGTAAATGTGCTTGCTATCAAGCCAAGTTGTCTGAGTTTATTTATGGGACCTACATGGTGGAAGGAAAGAAATAAATCCTACAAAATCTCCCATGATCTCAAATATATCTGGTAGTATTATGTTTGAGTACACACATGCACATACTGTTATGCACACACACACACACACACACTGAACAAATAAATAAGTACAAATATTATTTAAATATAAAATATTTGCTACAAAACATGCACAAGTGGAAACATGAATCTAGACTGAGATAACATTAATTCTTTTAATTGAGTTGGACGTAGTATACATTCCTATTATCACAATACTCTGGAGACTGAGGCTGGAGGATCCTGACTTCAAGGTAAGCCTGTATTTCAGAGTGAGACCCTCTCTAAAAAAACAAAACAAGGAAGAAGAAACAAAAAATCCAATCCATAGATGTGCTCACTACCTTCAAATGGCCAAAGGGGCAGCTCTTGTGTCTTG
Organism: Phodopus roborovskii; assembly: GCF_943737965.1. Classification (NCBI taxonomy): domain Eukaryota; kingdom Metazoa; phylum Chordata; class Mammalia; order Rodentia; family Cricetidae; genus Phodopus; species Phodopus roborovskii. The sequence continues at coordinate 8,233,201 of NW_026126618.1, forward strand.
TTCCCTCTAGTACAAAGAGTGACTACTCTGAAGTAATTCACTTACAATGTTTAAGACTAATTATTTCTCTTTTTGTCAACCAGCAAAAATATATTATGAGTTTCACATGAGTTCAGCTGAGAATGTACTTTGTATGATTTATTTTTTGCTAGAAATTGAACATGGAAGAGATGTTGTATAGCATGTTCCTTTTTAATTCTTTCTACCATTCCTTTGGGCATGTGTATGTGATATATAGTATGTATATTATACACATATATCATATACTATACATAATAGATAATAAAATGCTGTATATGATGTATGTTATTGTGTTTGCACATGTGTGTAATATATATTATATATATACAGTACATAGTATATATAATGTATATTATATATATTCATATGGGTGTGTGCACGTGTGTGTGTGTGTGTGTATCTGACTGTGTAAGTCTGAAATCAATGTTAGTTTTCTATTTCAGTCATTCCCCACCTTGATTTTGGGAGAGTATCTCTCACTGAACCTGGTGCTCACTGATTTGAGTAGGCCAGCTCGAAAGTGTGTAAGGCGTAAGCTCAACAGATCAGTGTCCACTGGCGTTCAGGCATGTGCTGAAATTCCTAGCTTATACATGGGTTCCAAAGAGCAGAACTCACCTATCTGTGCTCATGTTGTTACTGACTAAGTCATCCACTGACCTGACTTGTCCCCTTCTAAATCAAAGTAAACCCACCAATAAATATCTGTTAGAACTGACAAAGATGTCAGTTGTAAATGCATCTTGCTTTATATTCTGATTACTCCAAGTGTTCTTTGGATAGACTGAGTTACTTTGACACCCATTGCTCCCAGTCATAGAATATTTAGCTTTCTCGAAGTCCCCCCCTTTTTAAATTTAAATTTGAAACAATGTCGTTTTACACATCAATCCCAGTTCTATCACCCTCCCATCCTCCCCTCTCACCCTCACCAAACCCCAGCCCATCCCCTTTCTGCTCCCCAGGGAGGGGGAGCCCTTCCATGAAAAGTCTTCAAAGTCTGTCTTATCATTTGGGGCAGGGCCTAGGCCCTCCCCCATGTGCCTAGACTGAGAAAGTATCCTTCTATGTGGGATGGGCTCCCAAAATCCATTCATATACTAGGAATAAATACTGATCCATTACTAGAGGCCCCATAGACTGCCCAGTCCTCCTAACTAGCACCCACATTCAGGGGATCTGGGTTGGTCCTATGCTGGTTTCCAGCTATCAGACTGGGGTACATGATGAAGACACAACATTCCCAAACTTATGGGACACTTTGAAAGCAGTGCTAAGAGGAAAGTTCATAGCCCTAAGTGCCCACATGAAGAAACTGGAGAATAGTCACACTAGAGAATTAACAGCTCAATTGAAAGCTCTAGAACAAAAAAGAAGCATACTCACCCCAGAGGAGTAGATGCCAGGAAATAATCAATTTGAGGGCTGAGATCAGTAAGTTAGAAACTAGGAAAATGATACAAAGAATCAATGTAACAAAGAGTTGGTTCTTTGAGAAAATCAACAAGTTATCCTAACTAACCAAAAGACACAGAGAGAGTACATACAAATTAACAAAATCAGAAATGAAAGGGGGGATATAACAAGGGACATGAGGAAATACAGAGAATCTTCATGTCATGCTTTCAAGAAGATTTATGTCTATCCCAGAGCAAAGGTAGAAGTATTTGTCCATTGTACAGCCTCCTACTCTGATCCTATCCATTAATCCCCCTAGTACTTCAGTGTTCTGGGTCAGCACCACTCACGGAAACAGTGAACAGCAATCTGTTATTATGGAAAAATGTTTCTCCCCTCCAGCTGCTTTGCCCTACCTTATGACTCCATCTTCTTACAATATTCCCTTTTGATTGACAGTCTACTCTCCACAGATATGTCCTAGGCTGAGTGAATGTGAAGTGTTTGCCAACATTATCCAAATGGAAGATGTGTGGCGTAAAAACAAAACACAGATTCACATCTCGGTGGGGCAGTGAGTGAGTGATGCGACATGCTTTCCTAATGTTTTCCCTCTAACAAATACACTAAAGTGTGACCTGATGATGGTTTTTGTGGGGGGCGGGGAATGAGGGAGGGAAAGAAATAACAGTGGAAAATACTAGCAACTACTCTGACCTAGATCTTTTGCTGTAGAAAGGTGCTGTCCCCAAGATGGCTGTCTTTTCTTTGGCTGGAACTTATGTCTAACCAAAATAGCATTTGAACATCATTTTCAAGTTTAAACCTTTAGTTAGCCTAGTTTAGCATATGTTGTTTTGGGTAAACCTGACCCCAATAATTTATACTTATCCCAAAGTCAATAACAACTGGATCCTCAAAAATAAAAAAAAAATCCCATAAACAAAAGAGTGGGTTGAATTTGTAGTTGACAGTAAATGTTGGCTTGTTAAGAGCGAGCCCTACTGATCCACTCTTAGTGGGAAATGTTTATTTTTGGTACAAAGTGCCAATGCCTACTGTGTCTTGTGGATACACTCCAAATTCTCAGAAGTCAGTAAGTATCACAAGAAAAATGACATCTCTTTGTAAAGATGATACAATGCAAATCTTACAGAGATCTTTCTCTGAATGTGTTTGCTGAGTAAGATGTTTTCATTGTGCATTCACCAGGCATTCCCTTAAGCATGCACTCTTTGAAATCAGAACAATTTAATGTTAATTATATCAGAAAACTTATGTTGAATATGTATACTGATTTTATTTAACTATGTCTTTAGTAAAAATATAATTACATCACTCCCCACTTCCTCCCTAAAGTCCCTCCCAGATACCCTCCTTCAAATTCCTCCCATAAATCAATTTTGAGTAGATAATTTTACCTATAAATGTTATCCCTATGCTCATGTTATGATAGACATTTTATAAAGCTTAGATAATAAGAGAACTTAGATAACAAAAATCTTAGATAAAAGATCATATACAATAAATATGTATCTATCCACTATTTTACTAAATTATGTCAGATGTTATGCTTTTACCTATCCCAAACACTTAATAGTGGCATAGGACAAAGAAACAAATGAGTCTAATGTTGGATGCATCCAGACCTAAGTGGGATAAATTGCATGAATCCAGTAAAATATTAAGGTAAACAGTTTTGCATAATCAAACTAAATACAAGGAACATCTAGTTAACAAATACAATTTCACCAAAACCTAAAGTACATGGCAGGATATAGGAAAATGTTTTGGAAGGACTATCAGTGATGCAGGGATGTCAAAAAAGGCAAAACAGCAAAGCAAAATACTCAATAGTAAGACAATGGAAGTAGTGTTCAAAACCTGCTCATGAAAACTCTGTAAGTTAAATCAAATGATTACAGAATATTAAGAACATAAAAGAAATGTTATAGGGATTTTTGCAATTATTTAATTTTCCAAAATAAATAGGCGACATTATTATAAGAGTGTTATGAGCTATCATGATTTTAAATGATAAGAGAATTTTCAGGTAAGAGGACCATTGAGTCCAGATGCTGTGTTCTCAGAGCAGGTTACAGGATGCTATGCAGTGGTCCTTTGCCTAAGAGGGTTTTCTATGATGTGTATACTGGAAAAGTAAACTAGAACTTTCTGAAGTCAGGTAGACCATCCCACTGAGAAGCTATAAGCCAATGATTAAAGAAATGCACTTCTTTTAGTAATAAGAATATTTATTTTCAGTTAGAAGGCCTGTGCAGTCTAAGGGACCTCTGACAGTGGAACCAGGATGTATTCCTGGTGCACAAAAGGACTTTGGGAGCACATTCCCCATGGAGGGATACTTTCTTAACCTAATCTCACCACATGTTTTTAGGATAATGGTTGACATATCTCACTTTTGTGTTCTCAAAACAGCAAGTACATAGAAATTGTATTATGACTATTCACTGAAAATGTTGATGGATATCAACTATAAATATTACCATTGCTCAAGCATCTTAGTGGCTTGTTTGCTCAAAGATTTTCACATATTTCCTTCTTCTAGAAAATTTTATCATTCCAGTGTTTTCACTGTACTTGGCGACTGTTATCTATGAATAACGTGTTGATTAGGGAATAGTGCTGTACCTCTGGTACTTCTAGCACACAAGATTGAACAGAAGGCTTTTGAGTTCTATGAAAGCAGAAATAAATGACCTTCTCACAAAAAGAAATAAAACATAAACCAAAAGTTATATAAGCATAAAATGAATTAACAAAAATTCTCCCAAATCAAATTTTATTTCAAATGGCATGTCTTAATCTCCCTTTAGAAATATCTTTTCACATCTTTTACTCTCCAAACATTATTTCTTAGATATTTTAACAACATTTCGCATATCTAATATAGAGGTCAGAAATATTTAAGTATCCTATTTCATTATTTCAAAATACATTATCTTCAAAAATATATTATCTTCTTTCTTTGTTTGGACTATTAGACATTTTTTGCATTCCTAATGATGGTAGACATTACTTCTTCCATGTTTGTCTCTCCCACACCTTGTCAGAGTTGCACAATTGTGACAGCATGGCACAAAGTAATCAGAGTTGTAATATCAGTGTCAGGGTGACGGTGATGACCTTTGTAGAACATACCAGACTTCATTAAACTTAGAGATATTGCTAAGGAAGGACAAGGGCACAGCATATACATGTACATACATGTGATGTATGAAGGATGCTGAAAACACAGAACTTGTTGCAACTCAGAAATGAGAACATATTCTAGGATGCCTTTATTTGCCAAAGTTGTGTGCACATGTCCTAGTCGGTGTTACTGTTCTTATGAAACACCATAACCAAAAACAACTTATGGATTTAGCTTATACTTCCACATCACTGTTCATCTTTGAAAGTGCCAAGACAGGAACTCAAATGGGGCAGGAACTGGAGGCAGGAGCTGATGCAGAGTCTATGGATGGGTGTTGTTTACTGGCTTGCATTCCATGACTTGCTTAGCTTACTTTTTTTATAGAATTCAGGACCACCAAACCAGGGAGTGGCCCCATCTAAAATGGTCAGGCCTGTTCCCCAACTATTGCTAATTTAAAAATGGCCCACAGGCTTCCTGTAGCATAACAGCATTAGCAAGTTATTTTTCTCAGTTGAGGTTCCTTCCTCTTCAATGCCTCCGGCTTCTGTTAAGTTGGCACAAAACTGGGTAGCACAATAAGCATAATATATAATGATGGAACCAAAGTATTAGGGATACAAATGCGAGGAAAGAGTGCTAAAGTGGATAAACCATACTACAGCTTAATAAACCTAGGGTCATATAGAAAAAAAAATAACCCCTCAATAGAGGGCATCTTCATACTTCTAAGAGTTGAGATATCCCAGATTCTTCCTTGGTTACTTCATCTATTTCAGTAACTATAATGTTAGTGGGGGTCTCAAAAACCTGAGAAATGTCTTCAAAGTCAAAGCAAGCTTCAGTAATAGGTATTCATTGCAAAACCCAAGTTCTAGGCATAGTGTGGGCAGTGTGACTTGGTGAAGGCATATGAAAAAGCATATAAAAATGAGTATGACATTTTCAAATATTGCCCATAGTGTTTGTTCAAAATTAAATTTAAGCAGAAGAAAGCCATCATCAGGTCAATGGGATCTAAGAAAAATGGTTAAGTTGTTCTCTTCGTAAGTTGCTTCATTAAATGAACCTACTGTAGTGAAGATTCTTTTTAAAAATGTTATAAAATAGCAGAAAGGGGATGGGCGTTGGTGGCACATGTCTTTAATCCCAGAACTTGGGAGGCAGAGGCAGAGGCAGGTGGATCTCTGTGAGTTTGAGGCCAGCCTGGTCTACAGAGAGAGTTCCAGGACAGGCTCCAAAGCAATACAGAGAAATCCTGTCTGAAAACATCCCCCCCCCCACCAAAAAAAAAAAAAAAAAAAAAAAAAAAAACAATCAAAATAGCACAAAGGATCAGAGGAATGTATCCCTTAAGAAAACAAGGAAATGCATTTCATCATATTCTGATAAGAAGCCAGTAAGGAAAAGATACTGAAGTAAGTCTATGGTGTATTGCTTAATTTAACTAGGGTTTTGAAAAACTACCAGAGATTAATAACCATGATAACAATTCCTGTTTTAATCATATCTGTTTTTCATTCAGCGAGTACTGGACATGAAGACATTTGTGACTATGGAAGGAAAAATTGACGCTGGTCAACTAGCTTTGGTTTGAGGGATACCCATCCTAGTCCACTTGAGTAATCATTTATTTATGTGAGATGCAGAGTGGAAACAGTCACCACATTTAGTGAGGATACACAAAGATTGATAGTTTCCAGTGAAAGTTACAAACTTAGAGCATTAGAGGAGTTGGAAAGGAGTTAGGTTGGTATGCATATTTAGTTAAATGAGAAGTACCTCCACACTCGAAAACAAAAAACAAAACAAAAGAAAAAACAAAATAATAGACAACAATAAAAAAACCAAAACAAAACCAACCAACCATATAACAAAACCTTGGGATCCATAAATATCAGGAAAGTCTTTGTAAGCCGTAAAACAAGAGGAAGCCAAGCCATGCCCCGTGACAGAGCACTGGAACACACTGACTTTTTGAATCGAATTCAAGATCAGAAATTTAGAATTTTGTTCTGTATCCCAGATGTGATGACATCTCTAGATGAAAACAACTTGCAAACAAAACATGACATAAGAACCCTGAAGTATTGAAAAATCTACCTTATTAATTCGTTTAGGTTTTATTTTTGAGATTATAATGTAATTGCAACATTTTTTCCTTCCTCGTTTGTCCGCTAAACCTTTCCATAGGCTTTACCCCACTTTCTTTCAAAACACATTTCACCTCAAAAAAAAAGAGCTCAAAAAAAAAATAATCAAACACATTTATCCCACAAAAACTCATTTGCTAGGGGAAATGGACTGGTAGCTAAAACTAATTGATGTCATAAAAGATGAGCACAAAGAATGAATAATTTCAACTTATGTGATCCTCTTTTCATACAGTTGCATTTATCTACATGATAGGATAAGTCACAATAGGCATCTTTTCTTCTTTTTTCTCTCCTCCTTTTTAGTAAACATAATATGCTACTGACAAAGACAACTGCCCTTTGGGTCCCATCTCTTTCAGTCATATCATACTTCCTCTCCTGAAGTACATTCATTAGCATGGATTTGACACTGATCAGTTCTATCTATTTAAAATAGTCTTGCATACATACATACCTACATATTCATGAATTTTGGGTGAATGATAGCTTCATAATAGATTGTTTCTGCCATGATGTTTTGTTCATATTATATTTTGAAATCTGTTTTTTCATAAAGGAGTTGCATTGTAGCATATGAACATCATATAGTATTTATCCCCTCCCTCAGAATTTTATCTCTCCTAATTATCCACATTACAAATAGCCCTTCAGAAAGCTTAGCCCCTGTCTTTGGGAGTACACAAATGAAGATGCATTGGTTATTTTTCTGAACATTTTCCTATATGAACTAGTTGAACTCGCCCATAAAGCATAGAGGAAATGATATTTCATTTATGGCTGGGGTGGTGACACTCGCCTTTAATCCTACCACTTTAGAGGCAGGAAGATCTGCCAGTCTGGTCTACAGAGAGACAGACAGAGAGAGAGAGAGAGAGAGAGAGATAAAGATAGATAGATAGATAGATAGATAGATAGATAGATAGATAGATAGATAGTTCTAGGACAGCCAGGACTATACAGAGAAACTTCATATGGAACCCTACCCCCATCAACTATTTGTTCAAATGCTTATTTTTCTTATCTCAGTCACTATTCTGTGTACCTCACCACCAAGAATGAGGGACTTCACTTTCTCCCACTTCCTGTTATGGTCTTCGCGTATGACCTGGAAGTTCTTGATAATTTTTTGGTTAATGAATAAACAAATGAACACACAGTGTGTGGATGCACACTGACATAATCAGAATAGCAAAAGAAATAGAACCTGGGATTATCCTTGTAGAAATGAATTTTAATTCCAGGTAATTCTATGCTCATGGGGGCTCAGGATCGCTGTCCTGGGTTTGGATTCTTGCTAATGTCTGTGTTTATTCAGACTTAGAATTTCATGTTGTAAGTATTGGGTAAGCACACTGTGTGTCATTTCAGATGGAAAATCCCAAAAGGCCAAAGCAGGAAGTAGACTTTAGCTTGTTGTGGAAACTCTTAGGGGAAAAGTTAGCACAGTTTCATGACTTATGTTCCACAAAATGAGTAATTAAAATAATAGGAATTGCTGGTGCCCCAAAACCACCTGATTTGTGGGAAAACATAGTTTAAAAATTTACTGTATTTAAGGTTTTTGCTAATTTTACCCCATTTCCATACCCTCTGCCATAGATTTGGATAAGAAATGAAGAAACTGTACATCTGTTATCAACACACAGGGCTGTTATTAACATCAGATTTGTTTGTACTATTCTGAGACTATTTAGATTACTCTAAGAAGTGGAGAATTTTTTTTTTTTTGTAATGAATTTTATAGTCAGCTAAAATGTATTTTTAATAATGCCTCATTTTTCTTTTAACATTTATTCTAATTACATTCTAAAATGCTTTAGCATATTCCGTGAACTTACACATGTACTGTAACTAAACAAGAACATGTTTCCTTTTGGAGTTGAAGGATCTTTTATTTTTCAAGTAATTATTTTGATTTTACATCTAGACTGCAGTTTCCCTTCCCTCCCTCCCTTCCAGGGCCTTCCCACCCTACCTCTCTTCTTCCCCACTCTTATGCCCTCCTCCTCTATTTCTTTCCAGAAAAGGGCAGGCTTCCCATGGATAGCAACCAGGCATGGGTTGGATGAGGCAATCTGGTAGTAGGGAAGGGTCCCAAACACAGGCCACAGAGTTAGAGACAGCCTCTCCTCCCACAGTTATGAGTCCCACAAGAAGACCAAGCTACACAACTCCAACATGTATCCTGAGTACTTACCTCAGTCTCATGCAGGCGCCCTGGATGTTGGTTCAGTCTCTGTGAGCCCCTATGTGCCTAGGTTAGTTGATTCTGGGGTTTCTTTTGTGGTGTTCTTGACTCCTATAATCCTTTCTCCCTGTCTTCTGCTGGGTTCCCCATGCTCTGCCTAATGCTTTGCTGTGAGTCTCTGCATCTGCTCCCATCAGTTACAATATAAGATCTTTATCTGTCTTAGAACTGTCCTACTTGAAACAAGTTCTTGTAATTTTGTAAGGGCATTGTAGAATCTATAGAAAGCACAAAACAATTATATAATTAATTTTCAATAAATGTGTAGATTATACCAATCTATCTTCACTCATTATCCTTCTGTCTATTTAAGTAGATAATATGGTAATATACCATCTTATGTCATTTATTCTGTAAGAATATTATTTTAGAATGTTATTTTAGTATATTAAACTAGTTTCATATGAAATGATCCAATATAAGATTTGAAAATGTATACCTGTTTATGTTTTAGACTACATAGAATTAATTATAATATTTCTGAAATTCCACCAGTGTGAAGGCAAATAGTTTTTATAGAGCAGAAATGTTAGCACTATAAGATGTTAAGATGTTAATTATCTTGTAGTTTTTTTGTTGCTACTAATATGATTATGGGTGAATGTTTTAAACTGACCAGTGTTTTATATTCTGTACTTAACATTTTTAAAGAATAAAATACCGTTCTTTTATTATGCAAATTACAAGACTATTAATTTTAAATAAATTTTCTAATTTATTTTACTTTTGCAATTGTTTTTATATTTTGTAACCTTTATTATAAATGTCTTGCAATACAATAAATCATATACTAAGTTCATGCAAACCCAAAGTCTATACATCTCAATGAACTGCTATAAAATTTCCATAGCTTATATGGAAAATTTCAGAGACACAAGTTTTAAAGAGCATAAACAAAACACATGAAACTATCACCAGGATCAATAGACAATTTGCTTTGTTTCCTATAACTGCCCATGCCTTGTATTCTTTCCATCCATGATTTCTACATTAAAGAGCAGAATATCAACAACAGATGGTCAAAGATCTGAGTCTGACATTTAGTCTATTTTTCAGAACCCCCATCTCCTCTGTAGCTCACCTTATCTACCACATGAAGTACTTTTGATAACATAACTTTGTGTACATCTTTTCACCTTCTAAATCACACTAAGCTGGGGAGTCTAACTATTGTCCAATAAAAACACCCTGAATCTTTGGGTCATTTCTTTCGCTAAGTAGACATTTGGTTAAAATGTATTACAATGATTACCATTTGAAGGAAATGGAGAGAGTTTCAAATTATCCTGGGACTGGTGGGGATGAGGATTTGGAGTTTGGGAGGTAATAGTCTGAAGTGGAGCTCCTGTGATGGTTACCTGTTGCTGTGTAGCAGGTTATCACAAGCTTAATAGGAGGAGGTCCTGCTATGCTCCTGATGGCTTACTGCTTGAAATTCACAGAATACTCTGATGCTGTGCTGTGGAAAACTCTATCAAGCCATGTGTTGGAGGATCCCTGATTCACTGTGATGTGAGAGTAGCACCTAACCAAATAAAGGACAATGAACATGGTGTCCAAATGGAGCTGGTCTTCGAAGAGTCATTGGAGTTAGAGTGGCCCCTGAAGACAAAACAAAAACAAAAAACCAGCAACATTTGTAACTTTGCAGCCTGATACTTAAAATGTATTCTCTTTCATTTGTCTGTAATGCCATATCTTACATTTACAATGTCTTACACTTGCCTAGTGCATGGTACAACTACATACTCAATTATTAATAAAAGAAACATAAAATAAAGAATAAATGCATGTAGGCAACTCAATGAATAAAGTTACAGAGGTTGGCGATATTTTTGCTTGTACCTGTTGCTTATATGGTCACTACCATGCATTATTTCCTCTTCCAACTATGTATTGAAATGATTAGACAAGGTGATAAAGAAAACATATGCAGTATAACAAAGTCTTGGGTTGACCAAAGAGGGCAAGAATTAAGTAATATCCTGACATACGACTCCAATGGGAAGTGTTCTAGCTTGAGAAAATCTACATGACATATTTTTTATTAGATCTGACCTCCCATAAGAAAACTGACACTGGTAGTATCAGGTCCAGGGAAAATACATATACAGTCTTGAAAAAAATGAGCCAAATCAGCATAAAGGTCTGATGTGTTGTCCCTCCATCATCCCTTTGGTGACAGCTGATAGAAGTAACAGTAATTCTGAAGAAAAAAAGCACCCAACACACTCCATGAATGAAAAACCAAGTGGTACCAAAAGGTCACATTCAATTAAACTGTAGAATCCCTTCCAAGAAGAAGATCAATTTATTAAATTTGGAGAAAATGTTCTATTCAGAGAACAAAAAAAAAACATCAAGAAGAAATTATTTCTGTTAGGTATTATTAGCATTCATGCAGCTAATATTATAGTAAAGATGGAAATAATTAGTGGCTAAATGACAAAATGAAAAATTTTAACTTTTTAGAAATTTCGTTTTCTAGATGAAGACATGGGGCTGCCGGGCCCCCTGGAAAAATTCAACTTTAATAATAATAGAGAAATGAAATGTGTTGAACTTCTACTGAAAATTGTGTAAGTCTGGAACTTGGTCAGATTTTCAGATACTTAAAATTGCACATCAACTAGAATACTCTATCACTTTTAATTTCATCTGATGGCTGTATTTCATTAAAATATAAATGTAAATCAGAAAATTGTATAGCCTGAAAGTATGTTTTGTTTGGTGACAAGGATTTTTCACAGGAGAACTAGGTAAATATTATCACGTGATCAAACAAAAGAGACTCAGTCTGCCTTCTTGGACAAACTGAATTACTAATTTCAGGAAGTGGATAATATGTAAGCTCATTCATATAATAAATATTTATCAAAACTACCATGAGTACTTACTTCTGTTCATTGAACTCAGAGCATATCAGTGAGGAGAAAATCAGTACTACCTCTTTGGAGAGCCTGCATTCTGATGGAAGAGACAAAAGTAAGTATTGATGACTAAATGCATTAGTCATTGGGCAGCTTATGACACAGTTGTTCACAAGATTTGAGCGAGTTCTTCAGGACACATGGTTTAAATTAGTTCCCATTTTCTAATACCATGCAAATTCATCATTAAATGGAACTGTAACATTCTCTGATATTTAAAAATGAACACATGACTTAAAAAATATTACATCTTCTCTCCATGGTGAAATCTCAAACTGTGCAAATAGCCATTAAATAAAAGTTTATTACATAAGTAGTACATGCCAGCTGTTGTCCTATAACTTAGTGACTTAGCAGTAAGTAAAAGAAACCAAAGCTCTGCTTTCATGAATTCTTGCTAAAACTGAGCACTATATGCGATAAAAGGCCACCCCTCACACCTATAACTTGGATGTTGTTTCAAAGAAGGAGAAATGGATGAAATCACATGTCAGTGTCAAACATATGAGTCACATCCTCCAAGGTAACAAGGCATTTTCAAATTCAGTTTTGTGTTCTTGAGTTAAAAGAAAAGAGATATTGGGTTTTGGTGTTGTTTGCTTTTCATTTAGAACATTATTCTTCCATCTCTGTGTGTGTGCACGCACGCGCATGTGCGCAGGTGTGTGTGGTAGTAATTTTAGTTTTATTCCTGTCTTTTTTTCTCCTTTCTTTCAGAGCTCTTATAAATGGAAGAAACAGCATCCTGGCTCCACATACACCCAGGTGATTAACATGCTTTTGGCCTCCAGGGACCTGAATTAGGTCAATGTGTTAAGTCAGGAGCAATGGTGTTTTTAGAGGGTCCTATGGAACAGCTTTCTAATCTTCCAAAGACATCTTGTTAAATGCACTGCTCCACTCAAAGAGGAAGCAACAAGCTGTGGAGATTTCTGTTAACAGGGAGGAGGAAGATCCTGTTTCAAACAGTTTTCCTGTCAGCCTGGTCCCAGAGCCACATCAACCCCCAAATAACACACAGAGATGCTGTAAAAGATATAAAGCTGTTGGCCAGTTACTAGCATTTCTTATTGGCTAGCTCTGTCTTAAATATTAACCCATTTCTATTAATCTAAGTGTTTCCACGTGGTCTTATCTTACCGGAGAGAGGGTCTGGACCTCTACTCTCTCAAATCTCTTCATCTTGAATCTCCTCTATTACATCTCCCAGAATCCTCCTTGTCTTCTAGTCCCTCCTATCTTGCTTTGCTATTTGCCAACATCACTTTATTCATTAACCAATAAGAGGAACATATTTACAGAATGACATCTCCTATCAAGATCCTGCCTAAAGATGTATGACCCAAGAACAACTATGTTAGAGGAAATTTCTCATTGGAGATGGTACCTACGTGTCATTGTAAATAAGTGTGGTATTATTTACTCTGCCATTCCAAAACAGCGATCCAACACTATTAAAGATAATACTTGCAAGAGTTTACTATGCATTATCCAGCTGTTGTGTTAAGGTATCTTGAGATACTGTCTCATTTAATCTCTACAATTACTTTGTGAAATATCTTTTATCAATGGGGAAATTTAAGATAATGAAAGTTCAATAATTCATCTGATTTCAAACATGAAAGGTGTTGCTGACTGACAAACTCATAGAAGCACTTTCACTCAAGGATTCATACCTAATCTACTATTCACCTCTGCATGCCATGTGGGGTATGAGAACACAGGGAATATAGCAAGTCTTGTCAACGGCCCATCTAGTCTTCATTTCTAGAGCTTTAGATATAAGGAATTAGGGAAATTAATGAAGTAGACAATAAATCACAAATTGTTTGGTTAAAAAAATCATGTTATAAAGTTTAAATCTCTGGTTTGAAAATACATAACTTAAAAAATGTGATTGTATATATTAGAACCTTAGATTTGCTAGGAAATGCAACACAACTCTTATACATAAAGCTCAGGGAAGACCACAGAAGAAGGAGCAGAAAGATTGTAAGAGAACAGGACCTAGATTCTTCAGAGAAATTGTGTCTTCTCTTTATGACATAGAAGTAACACCCATGAAATACCAACAATATGGTCATATAAAGGAAAGGCCTATACAGTGATAATGATAGCAATAGTTGACATGCCAATGAGGATGGGAAAATCTCCATCCCTAGGTGAAGAGATAATTTTTAACACACATATGAACAGTTCTAAATGGATTTAGGAGCCTGAATTACATATATATATATATATATATATATATATATATATATATATGAGATCATCCTCTTGAGAGAGTGTGTAGGGGGACTGGGAGGAGTTAGAGTGAGTAAATGATGTAAACACAGCACTCATGTACAACATTCCAATCTCTCTTTAAAAATATATAATCACCAGAAAACATTGATACCATGTAGGTGCCAAGTTCTGACATTAAGTCATATCATTGTGACTCATTATTATGTCAGAAATATTGTTAGTATACCTTGGATTCCCCAACAATACAGTTTGTTGTAATATAAGTACAAATAAAATACATCAACTTTATTACACAAAAAAATAGTCTTAAAGGATCGTACACAAAAATGTACTTTTCACTTAAGTGCCACACACCAGACATACATTTTAATGGAGAATTAAGTCTTTCAAATTATCCAGCTGGTCACATATCAAAGGTTTTTTTAGTTTTGAAAGAAGAACTTGTGGTATGGAGCTAGGGTGAATAGATGTAAAATTTATTGCTGAAGCTCAGAGGATATTTAGATGGATTTCATTTAGTTTGTGTTTCTTAAAATAACATACTTGTTTGAAAGAATCATTCATTGCCAGTTGGAATACAAAGTTGTTTGTCAACTTTGCAAGATGTTTTGGCAGTTCTTTATAAAGTTAAAGAGAGAAGCACAGAGAGTTGTAGTCAAACTTCTAGGTATTTATTCAAAAAAGTTGTGATTTTATTCCCACACAAAAACCTGTGGATAGCACTTTTATCCATAACTAGCAAATATTTGAAACAGGTGCGTTTTAGTAGGTTAACTTACAAAAGAGTATTGTATTCATATACTGAATATGATACAGTAACAAGAAGAAATGAGGTTTAAACATAAACGGCACAAAGCACTTTAAGAACATGTTGCTAAGAGAAAGGAAGCAATCTAATAAGGCTGTATGCCATATAGTTGCCATCATATATGAAGCTGGTAAACACAATACTTGAAACAATATAAAGATTATTTGATACAGTAAGTGGTAGGGGAACAGACACCCAGAAGCAGAGTCATTCATCTAATCACAGAGTACATTGGGGGTGTTAGCTCTGTTCTGCATAATATGGTAGGATATGAAATGGCAAGTTATACTATAGTATGGTAGGATATTCTGTCTGATATGTGACACTATGCATTAGTTAAAGCCAGAGTTAATAACAGACAAAATATGAGTCATGGTGAGGTGATAGAGAAAACACAGAAACTAATCTTTCCTTAACCTACAACCACACTAAATTATGAAAAACATCCAAAATGCAAAATTCATACACATTTACCTAGGGGCTATTTTTTTTTGAAGCAGTACAAGCCAAAGACAACTGATTTCTAAAATATGAATAGTTTCACTATCTTTCACAATTTAGAAGGTTTGAATATATTCTTTCTACAACTTTATTCATTTTAGAAACTGTTTGAAAGTCTAATGACTATCACAAGGCCTCAAAGCATAGCCCTGGAAGAATCTGACCTTGAACTCAATGTACTCTAAGCATGGAATATTTTTCAGGATGAAGGGATGAAATCCAAGAGGGTGTCGAATAGCTAATGTTAATGAACCACGAGCCAAAAATTTTCTGAATAGCCACGAAGATGTGAGTATTCCTTATTTAAATGCTTTGTGTTTCCAATTGTGGTCATAATTTGAAATAAATATGCACAAACACACTTGAATGGATAAGAAGACATGAACTAACAGTTAAAAGCACTAAGAGCATGTGTTGGTCTTGAAGAGGATCCAATTTCATTCCCCACACCTGGCTCACATCTCTTCATAGTTCTGGTTCTAGAAGATCTGGTGCTGTATTCTAACCTCTGGAATGCAGACATTCATGCAAGAAGAACACACACACACACACACACACACACACACACACACACACACACACACACACACACGATAAATAAATAAATCTAATAAAATATCTACCTGCACTTTCATGTTCCTGGGGACTGTTCACACAGTCAAGCTTATGTCTGAAAGTTTTACCATCAGCAGAATTCGGTGGGTTTTGTTTAACAAAATAGATTTATTTTATCCTTTTGAGAATTTTCGCCCCTTGTTTCCAGAATTGTAGAGCCCAGTACCAACAGATACATCTACAAAGCGACTGCTGTACCTAAGGCCCAGGGGACATTGAAGAAGGGGGTTGGGGCAAGATGTGGAAAAGATTGTAACCGCCAGAGGATCAGGGAGTTTGCTGTAAGCCTGTATTCTTTTAAGAAAGTCAGAACAGAAAATTGTACTTACTAAGTGATGTCTGGCTTATGTAAATCTTTTCCACTAAAAAAAAAATCTAGTATTTATGCAGATTTTACAACTTGACATCTTGTATCAGTACATGAAAATTTTCAACTGGGAAAATAAGTTGTGTAAAATTTGTTCAGATGTCAGTCCATGGCTGCAGTCCCTGCTGAGCCCTGAGCACAGCTGCACCTTGTTATGACACTGATACTTTATTTGCATTCCTGAACACTAAGCATCAGTGGATTTCTATCCCCATGTGTTACATCGTTCTTTGTTCTGCCATGAGGAAAAATGTTTAAATGTTACACTAATATAATGTCATATCATAACATCATTTGCCGCTGTCAATCAAATTATTTGAAATACTATTTTTACCTTTTTGACAGGAATTTTAAAAACCAACCACAAAAACAAAACAAAGGAATTAGCAAGCTTAACTAAATTAAGCTAATTCATATACATTAAAAACTGAAACAAGAAACCAAATGTATTTATTTAATGAGCTTGTTAAAGAGTATGTGTTTAAAGAAATCACATGTCTAAGTTCAAAATCTTAAAAGTTTATACATATGACACTCAGGAACAAAATTCCAGGTCATCTTGGGTTACAGCACAGTAGGGATTATGATTTTAGGAATTGAAAGGGAGGGGGGGGGAGAAGACTAAGACTAGAGGAGTCAATGTTCCAAATTAATTGTAAATCATAAAGCAATCTCATGTCTGCTATGTGAGTCTAGGTTTAGAGAAGGACCGGTATTTATATCATGTCTCAAAGGAAAAGACAGCCAGACTTTTTGATCAGAGAGTATTTTATGCTAAGCAACACCTCAGTTTTCTACCATAAACTACAGCTAGTTACTTCCAAAGCAATGGATAAAGGATATTATGAAAATATGTTTTCCATTCAATCATAAATCCTCCTAATATCTTATTCCTTCTGCAACATTTTGATGGATGATATAGCTAAAAATTGTCACAGGAAAGGGAGTCCCTAAGTAAAATTCACTGACAGAAGGCAATTATGGGCATACAACTTGCATTAAATAAATTAATTCACCCCTACTCAGAGTTACCTGTTGATGGTCTTTAAAAAAGAGATGAATGCCAATTGCATCCCTGTTAGAGAGTCGTGGGTGAGATTGTAAAGAAAGTGCAGCAGGTATCTGGTGATGGTATTAGAAAGGACACTTCTGAATCACACAAGCAACTCAACATCTAGTTTTCAAAACAAAGCTCTCCCAGCAGTGGTACACCCATGCTGAGTCCGGTTGACAAAGGAGACATTGTAAGAATGTTTTCTAGAACCCTGACATTGAGACCCCAGGTTCCAAAAAAGCATTCCACAGAGGTTCCAGAAATCATAGTTCTGGGGCAGGGCTCTTAGCAGGAAGGTAGACAGAATACTGCGAACACTTCATCAGCAAGGGGACACGGTTGTTATAATTTGTGAGCAGGGCATTAGCAAGCTCAGGAGAGCACTATGCAGTTGGATATCTTGCAGACTTTTCTTCATTTGCTCTCTTTATTACTTCTCAGCATCACTGTCACATACTGTACTTTATAGTGATGATTTTTCAGGCTTTGCTATAGCACTCCCTCTGCCTCTGAATTTCATGGGGTCAAACGAGTCAGAGGTACTCTGAACAACTCAGAACAAAGAGGGAGAATTCCCCGTCATTCCTAAGGATGATTGGTTCAGACTCACACCTATACTAAATCCCTCTTTGATTGGAAGACGGAAGTTAGACCATCAGCTACTACCATGGGCAGCCTAGAAAGACAGGGGTGGAGAGAAGGCAGAGTCTACCCCAGAGTCCCCATAAACAAATATAGTTTTGCATGTTCCTTTCTCCCTTCAGTTCAGTTCAGTTCAGTTCAGAATCGACCTGGTAGGACTGTAGTATACCTTTATGTGGTTTCAAGCTAGTAAATCTTAAATCCATTCAGTGATTATCCAGGAAATAAAGAAAATTTCAGCAACAATATGAAGCTAATGTAGACTAGAAAGAAACACCCTGGTGCCAACATCCAGGCATAAAGGTTGCATGAAAGGCTCAGAGAGCACAGCTGTGGGAAATCCTGCTGTAGCTCAGTGTCATATGGATGGGGTCTTTGTCACTGCTATCCTTCGGAACCATCGTACGGAAGGACCCTGATAATGGAGTGTGGAAAATGCGCCCTTACTTTGAGAAACTGCCTACTGCAGGGGCAAATGGGATCAGATGGCAAAGAAATAGCATTTCCATGGCAGGCTTCGTGGACACATTGTGCTTTCTCAGCAGTTTTAAGCCACACTGTCATTCTGTGGCTACTTTGGTAAAAACCAGTCACAAAAATACAGATTACACCAAAGCTAAAGAACTCTGAAACAATGTATCATGTGCAGTCAACCCTACTTTTTAATCTAACACAAAACCAAAGCATTTTGTGAGGAAAAAAGTCTGCCATGAAGACTGGATAATTCTATTTCAGGGACTAGTAAAAGCAGCTATTAGTACTTTTGGTTAATTGTGGCCTTGGGGACACAGGCTGCCCTTTTGAGTGGAGCTGCTTCGTGCTCATGCTAGTTAGTCGAAGCCTGATGTTTTATTTGTGATCTAATGTAGGAAGGGTAGTGGTCACAGCTAGAGGATATAAAGTGCTCTGGACTTCAGGTAGGTCAGCATTAAGATACTGTAAATAATACTTGCACCCTTAGTGTTCTTCACGATAATGTGTGCCTCCGTATAATTTTTCCTTGCACCGTTTTTCTCTTGCTCTCTAATAGCTACTTTGAGAAAGATGTGTTGCGCTTTGACCCAGAATTCTGAAACCTCAGGACACATTTCATTTTCTGACTCACTCTTTCCTATAGTCTTTGTCTTTCTTAAGTGTCTGGAGGCTAAAATTTAGAAAGCATTCCACAGAGCTTCTGCTGTGTGAAACTACTGCAGATACCATGCTGAAAGGTAAGTATGGCTTCCTGGCTTGGGAATGCCTCACTCCGAACAGAAATGGGGATTTCCAAGTCTTCTACCGTGGATTTCACGTATTAAAGCTCTTAATTCAAATATTTTCTTCTGTGTAAATGGTTTCTGCTTTTATGCAAATGTACTATTTCTTTTAACTAATGACAACTCCACTTCCAGCAAGACAATTTATAAACATTGAACAGCACAGTCCCTAGTTTTATTCTGGAAACTTTCATAGATTTTCTCCTTCCTTTCATTACTCCTTGTCTGCCCCTCCTGATCCCTTCCAAATTCAGTCACTGTTACCGTACACATACATGCATAGACACTAATAAACATATGAATAAAACCTGTTGAGTCTTTTCAACCCAAGTTGCCTAGATTTATGTTTCTAGGGCTGATTATTGGACATCCAATCCCTAAAGACGAATTCTCCATCTCTTAGCAGTTAATTGCTTGTAGCTTTCATTCTAGGGGTGAGGCCCCATGTGACTTCCCGGGGTCTGCATTTGGAATGGTTCAGGCCTTGTTTGGGCAACCATGTTGAGATTTCTGGAGTTGTAGCTTTCCTGTCATAGCTAGTAGCTACAGTATCACAGCAGACTTCTTGGTCCTTTGGCTCTTACAATCTTTGTGTTTACTCTTCAGCAACATTCCCTGAACGTTAGGGGCCGGAGTTATAGTTAAGACATTTTAAGTTAGGGTTGGGCACCCAAAAGTCAGTTATTCTCTACATTTTGGCTCACTGTAGCTTTCTGTAATGGATTCCTTCTACTGTAAAAGGGGGGGTTGTTTTGATGAAGGATGAGATCTACACCTATCTATGAATGTCAGGACAAGCATTCAGAATGCAATTAGGAATTATACTGGTTTAAGGAAGTACTGTTAATAGGTTCTCTTATAAGACCCATGACCTCACTAGCCATGGGCTGTGTTTCCAGTACTAGAGGTGATACCCTCCTGTGAAGTTGGCATTGGGTCTAATTAGAGAGCTGTTGATTACTACCAAGATTTAAGTGTCACTCGGTTCTGCAGCTCTGGGGACTATCTTGCCATGGTCATTATTGTTGCATTTCATCATCAGAACAGAACATTGATTTGTGAATAATTACTTTCATGATTTTGTTCTTTCTTTTGCTTTAATCACATATCTTTATTCACTCATTTCAGAGTAAGCCATAATTCTACAAACAACAGCTACATTCTGTACACTGGTTATTATTCGGTTACTGTATAAGTCTTGAAAAGTAAAAGCAAACACCTTAATTGTTGGGTGTCTACTTTGTATCAAGTTTCTGTGTGCCTATTGGGCAGTTTAGAGGTTGTATACTCATGAGTAGAAGACTGGGCTAAACCTAGCCAGCAATGCAGCCTACTATGTGCAATGTGTGTTCACAAAAAAAAAAAAAAAAAAAAAAAAAAAAAAATGTGGCATACAATTTTAAAGGAGAAATGATTAGTTTGGCTTATGGTTTCAAATGCTTCAGTCCATGGCTGACTTTCTTCCTTTCTGTAAAACTTGAAACACTTTGTCACTCCATGACCACCAGTAAGCAGAGGCAAGCAGGGAGAAGCCAGAAATAGCATACTCCTATCCAAGGCATGCATTCAATGATTTACCCCTTCATTTCCATTCTACCTTTTGGTTGTCCATCAGTGGATTAATTCAACAATGAAATTAGTGCCCTCATATCCCAATCTCCTTTCTGTAATGCTGTAAGACAAGGATCAAACTTTCAACTATGAGCTATTTGGAGTATGCTTGATATCTAACCCATAGCATCACATAGAATACTAGTTAAAGGTAAAGTTTGTTTTTGGGATTGAGATAATATAGTGAAAAGACCAAAAAAAAAAAATCCCACCCTCATAGAGAATTGTAGTATAATGAGATATAGTTGGTTTTGATGTACTCTGTTTCATTGTAAATGGCACATATATAATTTTAAAAAATATTTATATTTCCTATGTTTTTGGGGAGTTGACTGATGAACAAAAGTATTCTGGCATGTTATGTTACTTATCTAAAAGTGAAAGCCCCATAATAGCTTTCTGAATTAGGACACTTGTTTTCCTTACTTCGAACATAACTATAAGGTTCAAGCAATAGGGAAGAAAACATATTCATGGTCTCTCAGGAATGGAAATAATGAAGCTGGGATTCATACTAGGAATAGTTAACAAATGACCCACTCCTTTAGTGCCTTCCTGAGTACATATGAATCCAATCATCCACTTCTTTGTATCCTTTTCTCTGGAAGTCATCTTGCCCAAATCTGCAAGTTTGCAACATTGACCATGTCATGGAGAGTATGTAATAGCAGCCACCATTAGAATCTGCTTTGTATGTACCACTGTGAGCATGATTAGACTTGGAAGAAATGAATTTCTAAAACAGTACATTTAACTGATTGACTGTAAAAGTTGTTTTATGGCTACTGCAATTCTTAATAAAAATTATCATGAGGCAAAAATCGCTATTTTCAAACCAAGATTCTTTTTCTTTGGAATGAAAAACAACTTCTAAATTTCAGTATTTACCCACACTATAAATAAAAAAGTTCTGTGTCCTTAAGTCAACCAAAGAAAAAGTAGTTAGAAAAAATTTGCAATTATCTTCATAGAATAATTTAATGCAAGTAAAAACATGTAGTAATGGATCACTCTGAATGTATAAACTGTGTGTTGACATGATTCATAACTATATCCTTCATACAAACATGAAAAATAAATTTCTTTAGGAGACAAACCAGATGTAGTCAATAATTACTTATAAAATAATTACTTAGAATAATTACTTATAAAATGTGAAGGTACAATCATTGGAAAGGTTGATGCAGCAGTTTTGAATTTTGAGAACTATGTAATAAGTTTTATTAATCCTACAGTTACTGCGCTTTTCTACAGAAATGTTGTTAAAAGCTGAAAAATGAGGTATTGGCCCACGTGCATGAACCAGTTTCCCTTACTTCTCTGTCTTTAGTGTAAATAATCAGGACTTTCATGAAGGCAAGCTGTAGTAAAACTCCTTGGCATTTGATTTGACATTTATAGTTTCTTAAATCTCAACTTTATCACTGTCTCAGTGTAACACGATACATAAACAGAAAGGGAGATAAACTGATGGAGTTGGAAAGGAAGTTATCCTGGGCTAGGGAGATAGCTCAGTAGGTAAAGGTGGTTGCTGACCAGCCCAATCACCTAAACTCAAATATATTAATAAAATAGAAACTTATAAGTTTGCATAGCAAGTCTTTAAATTGATTAATACCAGAGACACAAATATCCATTCATTCATTAGGCATACATTTATTTATCATATTTCAAATGTCTATTGTGTTTGTAATACATAATATATTGTCTTTATTCTCAAGAAATACATTAGATGCACCATTTAACAGAGAAAAATAAGCATATAAACAATCACAATTTTATGCTACAGCTGATCTGAGAGAAGTCTGTCCTAAGCAAATGATAGTGTAAATAACAATAAAAGATAGTAAATTCTAAAAATTACTAGTGAAAAGTTAGAGTACTTGAAGTTATAATTGAGATATATACTTAAATGTAACTGCATTTTATGCATTGAGGGAAAACAAAGTATAAGCAGGAACCAGAAGACATGAACCACTGGGGCCAGAATAGTTGGAATCCCCAATTGTTCACTGTAACTGGTATTTACAAACAATGTAAAACAATGAATTAAAGGAAGAGGCTGGAAACCTAAGCATGAATGTGATATTAATCTCATATTTGAGCTAATGCAGTTTGCTTTAGTTTTGTATAGGAAGATAAACAGGTGCATGGAAAGAGGGCATAGAAATATACTGAGTACACAGATCCCTGGTTGTTGCTTAAAGAAACACTGGAGTAGATGCCCTGTCCCAAATTATTCAGAGACAAGAATTTAAAACTTAGAGAGAGTAAGAGAATAAAGACCCAGCTATACATTCTTTGCTCAGAAAAATTATTGTACAGAATTAGTGAAACATAAAGACTTTCTTAGTCAAACATTGACAAAATACCTGTGTGAGAAAAAATGGTAAAAGATTTCCACTGGAAAGAAATACAATGGTGTAAAATGTAAATATAGAAACAGTTAAGGTTGTGGTGTTTATAAAAGAGTAAATACTTTGACTCATGCAGGCTATTGTGTGAATGTACCATGGGAAAGTGAAGTGAGAAATGATGGAAGAATTGGAAATGCAGCTGTGGTGTACTGCAATAGGAATGAGACGAAATAGCATCATTCAAATGAAAATTATATAGTTAAAGTGTACATGAGAAAACACATGGAAATCACTGGATATAGAAGATCTTTACTCTTAGCAGATAATGATGAAATCATGTGACATGTTCATTTAAAACAGACGAAAACAGAATGTGCTGTATAAGTAAAAAGATATTAAGTGCTTTACATAGTCAAAATTCCCAGTGTGTTGGATATTAATTTAATTGTATCAGCTGCAATTCTTAATAATGGGTGTTTAAAAAAAAAACCCAGGACATTTGAAATTGTGAGAAGTGATAGAAGCAAGGTCCAGAAACTAACTTTAAAAATAAAATTATAAAATTTCAAGGCTAGGGAGATGGTTCCATCTAAAGTGATTGTCGGGCAATCATGCAGCCCTCAGTTCCATCCCCAGAATCCACCTACATAATCTAGGGATCTTAGGTCACCCATGATCTTAGCACTAGGCACGTACTCCCTGAACAGCAGTGTAAGGAGTAAGGTTTTTCCTCTCGCTGCTGGTCTTGTCCCGCCACCACGCCAGCCCCAAATAACACACTGAGACTCTGTATTTGATATAATTCTGTTGGCCAGTTACTTGTTTCTTATCGGCTAGCTCTGCCTCAAGTATTAATCCATTTCTATGTATTTCCACGTGGTCTTACCAGCGAGAGGCGGCTGGCGGTTCTGCCTTCTCCAGACTCTCCATGCTGACTTCTCCCTCCCTACTTCTTCCTCTCTCCTCCTCGTCTCCTAGTCCCACCTATCTTGCTTTCCTATTGGCCAACAGTGCTTTATTCATTAAACCAGTATGAGAAACATATTTACAGAATTGCATCTTCCATCAAGCCAGTGTAGCCTATTTTGTGTGTTTCAGGTCAGTGAGAGATTTTTGTCTTCAAGAGTGATGGACAGTGCCTGAGAACAACAATAAAGATTGCCCCTGGTCTTCACATGCATGCAAATGTGCATGTTCAACTGTACCTACCACTATCTGCATGTGTAGCTCACACACAGGAACTATACGTATACACACATGCACAAAATCAATTTAAATCTGTATTGGATTTACATAAAAGAGTGAAAAAAGATATAGAATACTTACACCAATCTAAAGAAGGCTTGTGCCATTACATACACATATACATATACATCATATACATATACATACATATATATACATATACATATACATCATATACATATACATATACATATACATATACATATACATATACATATACATATACATATATACATACATATACACATACACATACACATATACATATACATATACATATATACATACATACATACATGTGCATGTATACGATCACTTGGGCTGGCAAGATGGCTGAGTCAGTGAAGATACCTTCTTCCAAGCCTTATGACCTGGGTTTATCCCTAGAACCACAGTGGCAGGAGAAAATATATTCCTGAAAGTTGTCTTCTGACCTCCACAAACTCAACATGACGCACATGCGCTGTCCCCATCACCCCCTACAAAACATATACACACACATACACATACACATACACACATACACACAAACACACACACACGCACACACACACTACATAAAAAGCATACTTCAGAACAGTAACGTTATGAAGAAAATAAGATGCTACATTTTGGTAAAAAAAAAAAAAATCGGTTTTAAATTTTCTTACTTGTGGGTAGTCCTGCCTGAAACATTATCAGTAAACATGAAGAAAAGTTAATCAATTTGAAAGGAGAAAAAAATTAACCCACAACATAGTTGATAACTTTCACATCTCTCTTTCAGTCATTTGTAGATCATCCGGCAGAAAATTAAAGTGTATTTAGTCTCCATATTACTATCAATCAATTTGATCTAACCAACACTCCTGGAAGACTATATCCAACAACAACACATAATTCTCAGGCTCACATGGAACATTGAATAAGGTTGACCACATTCAGGCCCATTAAATAAACCTTAAGAAATCTAAAAGAACAGAAAACATTCAAAAATATTCTATTCTAAGTCTCAACAGAACTAAACTAGAAATAAAACAGAATTTTTAAATTTTAAAATACTTGATTTCAGACAGCATAATAAATAACATTTAGATAAAAGAAAACACCTAAGAAGAAAAATATTTATAATAAATGAAAATAAAAATTCAACTTGTCAAAATCTGTAGAATGTAGTAAAATGGGCTGTGAGAATATGCCACATGAATACATATATGAAAAGAAAGATCTAAAACCAGGGGCCTCAGCTTCAGATTAGGAAAGAAAGTATCTTTAAATTCTATCTATTTGCAGATTCTTTTAACTAATTTTTGTGTGATTATAAGTATAATAAATCATGACAAAGAGGTGTAATTTTTTAGAGGTATGCTGTGGAATGGCTGCAGAACTATTTTATGGACTTAGTATTTCATTGATATGGACAAAAATATTAGTGTTGCTGTGGTAAAAAGGGGCTTTGGAGAAGGATCTTGATTGCTTCTTTCACATAATATCATGGTTGCAACTCCATTGACAAGACAATAAGTTGCCACACTTTATAACAAAGTGCTGTCCATTTCCCATTTGTGTGATCAGGTTCACCTCAGATTTACCATCCTGCTCACACCCCTCAAGTGCTGGAATTACATATGTGCACTAGCATGTCTACACATTACCAAGTAGTCTGACTCAGGGATTATATACCTGTGGCAAATTTCTAGTTTTTACAAGTTTGCTTAATTTTAGCGTGATTATCTAGTAAACCATTGTAGAATGACTGCATCACTTTCGTGCCAAATACCAGAGGAAAAACTCTTGAAAGGATTGGCATACGATCTCCCCAAGTTGTTTTGAGGAGACAAAGAATAACAGGGACATTTTCACAACAAGAGAAAGTCATGTGAACACTAAGTCTGTGAAAGCTTGGTTCCATGTTTTCCCCATGACCATGCAGGAAGCTCTTCTGATGGATGTTATTGTCTAATTCTGTACCAAGAGAGTTCTACAGATGCCAGAATGTTTCACTACTGACATTTCACAGCTTTGTCCCTTGGATGAAGAGAGCATCCTTATGCAAGACAGTAACCCTTTCCTTGGTGGGGGGTGGGCTTTACACATTGTTATGTTGATAGAAATGAAAATCAGATACTTTTCTACATTCAGGTCACTCCTAAAATTTTCTGAGCTTCAAAACTTCCTGTCATCAGCCAGGTCTTTATGATGTCAATGTAGTGTAGCACATTCTGGTCCCATTTTTCTTTGCTCCATAATAAATACTACTTCAAATTATTTACAGTTGACCTTCTATGAGAGAGTCTTACCCAGAGTTTGTCTTATGGGGAACCCAGCATCTCTGATTCTGCATCCATTTAAGAGTCCAAGGTATCAAGGAGAATGTGAGACTGGGTATTCTGTGGTTGGCACATGACACAAATGTGAGGAACTCTTTTGGGGAAATATTAATGTAGGACACACTCAACAGTGTTTGAAATAGCTTTACTTAATAGGGTCAGTCTGGACAATGATTTGGAGATAGAGTATATGCCAGAGGACACAGGTTCCACTAGCTTTCAAATTGACATCACTGTGAATCCTCTATGACACTGGGCACACAGTTAATGACCTCCCAAGTGTAGAGAATAATGTTTAATGTGAGTCTATCAAACAATTAAACCTTCTGTGTGTACATGCCTGAACTTTGTTAGGAGTCAAGTGACATTAAAACATTTTAGAAATTGCCCTTAGGAACAGTGGGGTACATGTATTTATAATTGTTCAGTTCTTTCATGTCTGATAAGAAAGACTTCTTATATTAAAGACTTCTTTACTTAAAACTATTGAGTAAATAAGAGGAGATATATGTTATGAAGCCAGTAATAGATTGACTGAATTTTTAAAGACTTACTTTATTTTTAGTTAGGTGAATTTGTGTTTGTGTGAGGGCATATGTATGTGAGGGCATGTGCTTGTGGGTTCTAGAAGACATCTGTTCCCTTTGGGTTGGGGTTACAGGTGGTTGTGAACTGCCAGAATTGTGTGCTAAGAACTAAACTTGGATTCTCATAACTGCTGAGTCTTATTTCCAGCAACACTATATTTCAGGCAAAATGGTAGTGGTGTCAGAGAAGATACAGTTTGAAAATGGAAAAGTGAGAAGGAAGAACAGAGAGAAAGGTTTTCCCACATAGATGACTGCATCATTTTTGGGTCTTTCTGAGAAGATCTGGATGCCGAAGTCTCAGTTCTGGAATGCAACAGGAAAACCAGAGCCGAGATGTCCAAAATTAATAGCATTCAGCTTGGACCAATCTTGAACTTGATGGTATGCCAATGGAGCAGGCAGCTGCTTGTGAATGTAGTCATTTAGAGGCTTGAAGGATGAAACACAGAAACATCAAACGCCTGTGCCTTGGGTTTGCAAAACCTCAAGTCACACAGGGTAATGGGCAAGAAACATTCAATTTACCCAGTTCACTCTGTGCCAATGCCTGATAGACATGATGAATACCACAAGGAATAGAAGAGACAATAGACCAGCTTTACAGAGAATGCATCCTGAGATGACCATCACTAACCAAACTTGGGGTGGACTAAATTACAATTTTTAAAAATGAGGCCAAAGGAGCTATGAAGATAGATCAGTGGTTAAGAGCACTTTCCTTTCTTGGAATGGAATGGAGTTCAGTTTCTAGCACCTTCCAGGATCCAGAGCCCTCTTCTGGCCTACTTAGGAACTTGTATGCACATAGTGTGAATAACATAACAGGCATATACTCAGACACATACATAAAATAAAAAGGTAAATGTTTAAAATGAGAGGAAAAGTAATTTATTGTCTCCCACAGCAACTTTGTCTTGTACTGACTTGTATTCTAAGAAAGTTTATACAATAGTTCAATATTTACTTTTTAGAATTAAACATGTATGTGTTTTGTTTACTGTTTCAGTATATTAAAATTTTTAAAGCCTTAGAAAGTATTTTATTAGGAAGACCTTAGTCTGTAATGTTTTCATAAAATGCTGATTTGTGTAGAACCTGTTTCTAAGGAGGCCAAGATGAAATCTTTTATTTTGTTTAGCTGGTCCTTATAGTCATAAAATATATTCTTCTCCCATTTAACACATCTATTGAAACAACTCAGGGGTATCTCTGAAGCTGCAGGTGCATCCCCGAAGCTCTGCTCTGTACTGAGAGAACTTAGACGATGAGATTTTACACGAAGAGTCAGCACTGTGCCCTATGTGCATCAGCTGGTCCCTGACAGGCATTTTAAAAACACACATTAGATGCTATCAAGGCTCTACTGAAGGGTTCTTTTCTACAGAAAATCTGTACATTGGGTGTTACAGTTGTTTGGACATTATTTTCATAAAGACTGATAAGCATTTCCAAACTCCACTTTTGGTATGAGGACAGCAAGCTCTGAGGCTTGGGGTTTGGGGTTTATTGGCTTACACCAGGATTATCTTCCTAAAGCCCCTGCCCCAGAATCAGTAGAACATCAGCTACTTTCTTTTAGGACAGTTCCATCGCATTCCATCCTCCTCCCATTTAATCTTGAAAAGAAAATCTAGCCTCTCCAGTACAAATAGAAAGCTGGTCTTATCCTCAAATCAAAAGCTTATTGTGAGCCTGTTATTTGCCCTTATTGGGCATATTCCTGAGTGTAGAAGTGGAATGAAGGGTCCAAGCATCTGGGTGGAGGGGACTTATTGATACTGCTATGTATGTGGGATGAAAAAGCTCTGAAAATGGACCATGGTGACAGATACGTGATGCTGGAAATGTACTTTATGCTGTAAAAATAACTGTAAAAATAAAAAGGGGGGATACTTACGCTGTGCATATTTTGCCACAATAAAGGGAATACGAACAGAAGGAGAATCAATCTTCTTTCAAAGCCACCAGATCTGTAATAACATTACATGCTCATGGCCATAATCCTGGTGCCATCACATTTTAATCACTAGCTGGTAACAGTGAAGATGTGGAACTACAAGGAATGGCATTGAAAACAAAATGAATCTTCCCAGTTCCTCAGTTTTCTCTGCAGCTTTCACTATGAAGCACATGGCATTCTTATCTTCCAGAGGGTAAACAAATCACCTACTTGGAGAATGTTTTGATAGTAGAAACTTCTATGTGGCCTGTGGGAAGAATTAGGCACTCTCTTTCTAGTTGGGTTTTGTATTATCTTAGATCATTAGTAATGCTGGAGAAGCGATTGAAACTGGCCTCCAGGAGGAAAGATGTTTCATGAGAAGCCAATCTTTTGATGAAGGAAGCGCCAAAGAGATTTAGAGCTGAGACGCCACGCCAAATGTGATCATGCTCCAAGTTTCTTTTGTTGTCCCCACAGGCTCCTAATTATAAAGTAAGCTTATGAGCTGGTGATTTAGTGCTTTTATAAATATGGCATGTTAATGCAGCTTTCTAAAAATTGGGCACATAATTTATTTCCAAGAGGTATTATTTGCTCAGGTGTTTGAAAAATGTTTATTCAAGATACAGACTTGTCTCCAAACTGAAAACTCTCACTAAATTCAAATCGGAAGTTCTTTCATTTGTTGTGTTAATATCTATCTGCATCAAAATTCCATCTCATAAATTAAATCAATACCTTCCATAAAGAAATGACAACGACATCATTATTGCCATTGACAGGACAAGTCGAGACTAAGGGACAGTTCTCAAAGGGCCGCAGAGAAAGCTCCTAAATGAAGTCATTAACTGAGTTAAGAATAAAACTTTTCATTCATTTGCCTTTGTAAACACTGCAAGGCTGTTTTGGTGGCGGAGCATTTACTTTTCCTAGGCTACAGTGAAAACTAAAAGGCGAATGTTTACAGACCAAATAGGTGCCCTGAATTAAACACATACTGCAGACATGACCTGCATTTGAATGCTCCAAAGTCAACAGGGTGTTAGCTTGCAGGGAAGGGTATGAATAAAGGCCAGGAGGGGACAGAAATTCCTTAAATCCTTGGCCCTGTGCAAAATGAGTTACTTGACATGAACTTGCAGAGTTATCAACTCTGATAGGCTTGTTTAGACCCTATTTACACCCTTGGTTGCTCATTTTTATCCATATAGCAGAGGGCTCATCTCATTCATGGAGAAGCTGTGCACAGCTACATAGATGGTCAAAGGCAGAACAGAATCAAACATTAGTAAGCTGGCCCCAGAGTCTGTGTTCCCACCACCTACATGCTGCTAACCCTGTATAGCATAATGCAAAGTCTGCACATAGTACTTTTGTTGGTTTCCATAATTAAGTATTATAAGTAAAAAGAATTCAGTGACCAGTATGAACATTGAACCAACAGCCTTGCATATTCTAGGCAGCTACTCTGCCCTTGGGCAGTGTACCCAGAATAGGTTTTAAAGACTGTCCTACTGCATCTTTTCATGCTTAGCCTCAAGTTTAGTCTTTACACGGGACATTTCTTTTTGTTGAACACTACCAAAGGAGCAGGCCTTTGGAAGCTGGCCTTGTTTCCAGAATATACATCAGTTCATCTATGAATAGCTGTGGGAAGGGGCCAGGATGTTATCTTCCAGGTAGTACTGGCTTTTGGCTCTTTCCATTAAAGTTTATACTCCTTTCTAATACTTGTAGTCCTATTCAGTTTCATGCTATCTTCTGCTTTTCCGAATTCAAGGTTTTATTGGTGTAGTTCTGCCTACCTAAGTTAAGCCATTTACTTCCTTTGAAGCCAAATGAATTACTTTTAATCCCCCAGGATCCAGCTCCAATTTTACCTTGTTCTCTATAAACAGCCATCTAACCACTCAAATGTAAAATGAACTCCACCTTATTCCTCCTCTGGCTTACTAAGACAATTTTTGCTAACTATATCATATTTTATTTTGGATGGAATTGTGCTTTATATGCAGGATTTCTGGCATGATATTGTAAAGATGCTGTTATATAAATAAGTAGTTCTCTGTTCTGTCTCATTTCTTTATGCCCTATAAATGCTTTCATGCCATGGCTTTTGATTTGCTTTCTGTATTTCTTGGTCCCTTCCCATGTCCTAAACTAGTGGTTTGTCCTACAGTTGTTCCTTAGCCAATATTTGCTCATTTATTGATAGATAGGTTACTAGATATTCCCTTCTCTATCACCTTGCCTAGATACCTCCATATATTCAATAAATGTTGGTTGATTGTCCAAGTACACACTGATTTATTAGTAGTACAAAAAGAAAACTAAGTATTTTGACAGAAATAGAAAACAAGATGTCTTTAATCACAGAAGAGTCATACAGTTAAGTGATAGCATATAGCCCTACTGTACCTTTATACTTTTCTTATGCACTGTTTACATTAGCCGAGGCTACTCTCTGTTTCTATGTTGTGGTTCATAGTACAGACACTTAACCTGGAGCCCATTAAGGGTTATAAAGTCCATAGAAGCACCTTGCCATTTCCAAAGGCTACTGACACTTAAGGCACAAAGAAAGCTGTGTCTCAAGGCTCTGGTGACACACACCTTTAATCCCAGAACTCAGGAGGCAGAGGCACAGAGGCAGGCTGATCTCTGTGAGTTCTAGGCCAGCCTGGTCTACAACAGTGAGTTCCAGGACAGCCAAGGATATACTGAGAAACCTTATCTCAAACCAACCAACCAAACAAACAAACAAGCCCAAAAAGCAAAAAAAAAAAAAAAAAAAAAAAAAAAAGGAAGAAATTCTTTCAATTGTAGCATGATGTTGTTAGAGCTGCGAGTTGCTGGGCTAAAGAGAAGATGCAGTTCTTATTTTTTGAACTTCAATGTCCAAAGCAAGGCTTAGTAAACAACATCCACAAGGGCCACAACAACAGATCAAAGAAAAAATGTGTGTGTGTGTGTGTGTGTGTGTGTGTGTGTGTGTGTGTGTGTGTGTGATTAGGGAAGGTCAGACAGAGCTCTTACCCATTTGCCTTCTTTAAAGCTCACCACCAGCTCAGACAGGGGACACATAATGGCTGCCCACATTCTAAGTGTTGAATACTTGTGAAATGGAAACATTTTGTTAACTTACACGAGGTGAGAGTGTAATGAATACAGTGGCCATGGATTGGGGACATTGAGGCAGAAGAGAACCAAAGTGAATATTTCCAAACACATATTTTTCCTGAAACTTATCTCAAGCTTCAGTAAATTCCACCCTACCTCTTTTCTCTGCTGAGAAAGAAATCCGTCTACCTTGTTAAGGTACAGAGTGATGTAAAACCCTCAAGTACTGACTTTATTTTGTTCCATCAGTCTAAAAGTAAAACAGATCATCTCATAAGTTTCTGAGGAGAGTCACCTGCTTGCAGACCTCTTAGAAAACAAAAGGTGTGAAGCCTCCTCAAAATGGCCCTTGACTGTATGAGGATTGCAGTTGCTCTAGCTGGTGGGATGTCAGTGTGAGTGCAGCACAGTGTGGGCAGACTTAGCAACAGCTCTGGTATTCACTCTGAGCTGGACTGTTTCACGTGTCTACATGGCAGCCAGGGTTTCAGTGAATCCAGCACTCAAACACTGCAGAGCTGGGGTGCTTAAGCAAACAATCTCTTCAAAGAGCTGATTCCAGCCTTTGAATGCAGATATGTAGATTCCACTGATGGTGCACTGATCTTGCTTTTACTTAACTGTATGACTTAGTGGTGAACTAGTTTCTTGCATCTATAAAAGGATATATATATATATATATATATATATATATATATATATATATATATATATATGTAATTAATTTGTAAAAAGATGAATCTCGATAAATGTGTGGAAATTTAAAGTTGTCAGTAAATTTTTAAAACATCATGAAAATATTTGTTTCTCTCTATATATGAATGAACAAAGTTTATGCAGTATTATAACTTCTTGAAACTTTTTTAAAAAATTAGATAATGATTAAAATGGTCTGTGTGTGTGTGTGTGTGCGTGTGTGTGTGTGTGTGTGTGTGTGTGTGTGTGTGTGTGTGTGTGTGATGCAGTATGTGCTTGAGGCTTGAGGAACTGGTTCTTTACCTCTACCTTTACCTGGGTTCCAGACAGGGAATTGACATCGTAGGCTAGAGGAGTAAATAACCCTATCTTCTAAGCTTTTTCTCTGGCTCTGGTATTGAACTCCAGCACAGCATTGAGAATGAAAAGACATGCTGTCTCAGAGATTCAGTAGTAACTCTCTCTGGGTTAATGTTTAGTCCCCTTAAGATGTGGCAGAGCTATGCAACCGAGATTGAGAATTGCTTGGAGTTGCTTTTGCTTTGCTTCTTACCAGCTGTGTAGGCTTGGGCAGGCCACCGGCCTCCAGTTTTCACATTTGTGAAGTGTAAAGAGTAAATACTATCTCACCTGCCCGGCTTAAGAGAAAACTATGTAACACACTAGAAAATGAAGGAAGGCAATGTTTTACAAAGAGCTTACACTGAAAGGGTCAGGCCTTAAGTAAATTGTTTTTAATCTATTGTCTTCTTCCATGTTTCATCTAAGGCTATAAATTGAGTAATGATATCTATGCATCCCACAGGTGCAGAAACTGAAAAGCAGAGGGGTTATGGGAGTTGTTTAATTCATAAACTTGTTGCCACAGGGAAGAACCCAGATGTGAACCTTGAAGCCAGTGACTCCACTAGTAAAAATGAAATGATGTATGTGTCCCTTTCTGTTCCTCTTTTTTCTATCCCTTTGCCTTTCTTTCTTCTTCTGTCTTGCTACTATACTAGTTAACGAGTACTGTCATAATTTCCCATGATTCACTCTAGATACATTCAGTATTGCTAAGGAACATATCAGGGATTAAGAAGGATTAATGGTCACAGTGCAGCCCACGGTCAATATTTGACTGTCTTTGGTAATTCAGAGAATTTCTGAGATAATTTCCTACATATTTTAACTATATTAGTTTGGGGGACTCTGTATGCTCTTTGGGAGTAAGACATGTGCATAAATAACTGTAATATGAACAAGGAGTCATCACATGTAAAGGTAGAGATAAATGGAAGGAACATTCAGAAGAGAAAATAAATTAATGTCCTATGAAAGGTCCACGTTTTAAAACCGATGTCAGCTAACACTTGTACTTGTCTTTTTCTAAGACACCAGTATAACCCAGTATGTTGTCACTCACTGCAAAAAGGGGGTGGGTGGACAAAGAGTTAAAAAGCAGGCAATTAGACTTGGGAACAGAGTCAAAGTAAGTGTAGCTACATCCTCCTCCTCCTTCAGATTTCCTCTCAAGAATTTAAACCCTTCAAGCTTCATAAAGCTAAAGAATATTTACTGTAAAAGCATCTCCTTAGATGGCTAGAGGGAGGGAAGAGGGAGGGTGGGAGGGGGGTCTTCTCATTTTTCACAGATGTTGATTTCAAGTTCCCACCTGGTAAGAGCCTAGGGCCCCGAG
The DNA here is from genome assembly GCF_943737965.1 of Phodopus roborovskii. Classification (NCBI taxonomy): domain Eukaryota; kingdom Metazoa; phylum Chordata; class Mammalia; order Rodentia; family Cricetidae; genus Phodopus; species Phodopus roborovskii. Next base: position 8,268,149 of record NW_026126618.1, read on the forward strand.
AAGAGGCAGGTCAGAACCCGGGCAGGCAAATAGAACACCCCACAGCATCCAGAGATGGAATTATAAAATCCCTCAAACTTTTTCCAGTGGCTAAACAAACATCTCCTTCTCTATTGAACTTTCTCTCGTTCTTTTGCCCTATTTACTGAAATTTGGAAATAGCCACGAAAAGCCCTGACTACATACAATTCCCATCTATAGCAATCATTTCTAAATTATAGTAGCATCAGCTTCTTGTTTCTATGTGTTTTATTTAGCAACAGCCAAGGGCAGACAATAAGACCGATTTTTAAATCGTGGGTAATAAAAGTAATAAAAGACACACTTTCCAGATTAAATCCTGGCTTGCTTCCAGAACACCCCAGAAATACATTCAAAATGCACAGAGAACTGCAGAGCACTTGAACTTCAGAGCCCACGGGGCGTTCCATGTGAGGCTCTGTCATCTCCGAAGACCACGTTTAAAACAGCTACAAGATTCACTTCATTCCATTTCCCATGCCCCCACATCTCCAAAGCATGAAAAAAAAAAAACCGTTATTTCAGAAGGATAATAAATACTACTTACAAACAAGGCTGGAATGGGTGGAGAGACAGAGTGGAATGGGGTTGGGGGTGGGGAGACAAAACTCTTCATTTACAATCTTTTCGTGGGGGGAAAAAAAAATAAGACAAATTTCAAACCAAGCTGCTCCACTAGACTACAAAAGCAGTTTGGAATGTTAGGCGGATGCAAAAGGAATAAAGCAAATGTGGAGGGGGGAAAAGGAGGCCGATAAAGTTTCTGGCTACAATACAAGAGACGTATCATTACCATATGATCTAATGTGGGTGTCAGCTGGCTGTGCTCATTGAGTGAAACCTTCGTTTTGAACTGTGCTATGGAGTAGAGGCTGGAGGTTTTCAACCTAGTGACAGTCACAGAGCAGCACTACCCCTCCTCCTTCCACACCTGCAAACTCTTTTGCTTGGGCTGAATAGTTAGTGTAATTACATCTCAGCTCTGAGGGCTCCCGTGGCAAATACCCGGATTAAAAGGTATGGCTTTCAATAATTGTCCTGAACTCTGCTACAGGCTAATAAAACTTCCGGTAAGTGGAGGGCAGAAAGAAACGCCAGGCGCGAGAGAGAAATGAGGAAGAAACTGTGCTAGACTTTTAAATAATCTTTATGCAACATTAGGAACAAGAGTTGCTTGAAAACAGAAGTTCAGTACTCGGTAAAATTGTAGTTTGAATGTATTGTGTTAGTGCTTTCTCTTCTGTCCTTGCAAAGATGCTTATTAAAAACCTGTAAGTTAACACCATGACTATCTATATGGATGTTTTTGAATATGTACTGATGAAATGCTTTGCTCTTTGTAAACTGCTAGCAGAAAAACATTCTAAACTTGCCACTGCTTGCGCCTAGATGAGCTATTTAAGGATGTATTCCCCTGCTGGATTCTTGCATACTTCACAAACCTTTAAAACCTCAGCAAGCGGACTGTCTAGCTCTAGAGATATAATGTCTATTTCTGCAACACCAGAAATGAATATAAATTATTGCCAGAGAAGTGAAAAGCAACACTGAAAATATTTATGTTAAAGATCTGAGATAATACGTCACATTCTTTCTTGGATATCAATAAATGTTTCTGTCAATATTTTCAGTGCAAATGAACCTTCCTAGGAGGCACATTGACTATGAGGTGAGGGTGAGAGCTGGTTCTCATTTTAAGGTTAAGCATAGTAATCAGGCTGGTTAAATGTGTCCAGTGATCTCAGTGCCTATGGCTTTTTCTTCCTGTTTTTGTTTATTTTACCAGAAAAAAATGAAAAGAAAATATGAATTTTATAATCACTCTTGTTTATGGACAAATGCTACTCTGATTGTCCTTTAATTATTTCTGTTGTTACTGGACTTTTGAGTTCAGCAAATACTGTGGGATTTAAAATTTGTCCTGAATCTATAGACACTCTTGATACTTAAGTGTTAAGTTTTGACTTTGAGACAACCACCAAGACTATAAACATTTTTATTCAAATGTTAATCTGGACGATATGTCTAATTAAATTGGAGCCAGAAGTACTACTTTTGATGAGGCATTTCTGAACAACAGCAACCATTATTAGTGGAAGAGAGCAACTCTACAAATATTTAAGAGTAGCAGTTTCCATGAAATATGAAAAGTGTGTGGCCTCTGTTACAGTCCCCTTTCTTTGTATATGGACAACTTCTTTTTGCTGTTCTATTTATCACAAAAGGAAAATAAAAAGAAAATAATGAAGAAATCATAAGGATCCTTGGCAAATGTTAATTGCTCTAATATCGGAGATCTTTGAGTATCATAAAAATTGTAATAAGGAATTTAATGGGAGAATTTGAATAAAATTTATAGGCATGTTTTTCTTCTCTGGGATAATGGAGATAACACTCACACACACACACACACACACAGAGAGAGAGAGAGAGAGAGAGAGAGAGAGAGAGCAGCAAGTAGCTGAAATGGTATGCAGCTTTAATCTAAAGGAAGATTTGTGCAGAGAGTTTGCACTATTTTAACAAGGGTAAACAAATATAAACAATGAGTGTTCCTCTGAGCCAGCGCTTAGCATTTCCTTTTTTGGGTTGTTAGGGAAGCCACCAGGCATTTCGGGTCTGGAGAATGGATTACCAAGAGACATCTGCACTAACTCTCCTTGCCCTCATTAAAGCTGAGATTACTTTGATTCATTTTTCCCCTCCTAAAATTACAAGGCATTAAATATGCAAGGCCAGCACACTTGTGGTAAACCATAAACATTGTATTTTAATGTGAAACAGTTAGAAGGCTTCTCCTTTACTGTGATCCAAGAAAACTCCTTGTCAAAACAATAACCTCCCTTTAAGAGAGACCCAGTAACTCAGTGGGAATGGGATGCTACAGGACACTTGGTAGTGAACTTGGGGCAAGTTATGACCCCTTTCACTGAAAATCACAGCCCTCTATGGCATGTGCTGTTTTGGAGATACTCAGTATTAAATATAAGCTAAGAACGAAAGGGGAATTTTTAAAATTTGAAACATTTTTTTTTATCCTAGTGTATCTGGCAAAAGCTTCAAGGATATATATTCTGTGTCTGTTCAAAGATGGTTTCTTTTCTTATTTTGTAGTTACTATGGGCAAATACGACTCAAATGGTCATTTATTTGTATTTGCAGAGGTGTAGCTATACAAGGGTAAATGTATTATTCTAAGTTGAGATCATGAGTTTAAAAGTAACACCCAAAATATGTTTGGGGACATGTAAGAGCTGCAGAAGGAAGGATCTGAAGCCAAACCATCTCAAAAAGAGATTGCTTGGTCTCCATTTAAGCAAATGGACTTTGTTATTTAGACTGTTCACTTGGAGTTATTTAATTCATATCTAAATAAACTGAAATTTGGTGTAAATATACAATTTGTGTTTTAAAGCATCAGACTTGGTTTCTTGGAACAAACGGAATGCACTGTATTGTTAAGAAAGTGATGGTCGGCTGAGTCATTTGTGTTCGAAATATTGTGCAAGGCATGGGTACAGACCAAGGAATAACAAGGCACGCCCAGAGAGAGCACATCCGCTAATGCGGGGAAAGAGAGAACACAAAACACATTACGATATGTGATAAGTTCGTTAAGAGAGGTCAGAGCCCTCTGCTTGGGATCATAGAAGAGTCAAAGAACAGCACCCTACTTGGATGAGTCAGGGAATACAGGAGGGAAACCCAGAATCTCACATAATCTTTAAAGTTCCTCGGACGGTAGGTAATCAAAATGGCAAGAGGGTCTGAGTATCAGGGTTGATGTCTATCTTGGAGAGAGAGATGGAGAGAGAGATGGAGAGAGAGAGAGAGAGAGAGAGAGAGAGAGAGAGAGAGAGAGAGAGAGAGAGAGAGAGAATGCCGAGAAATGTAGCTTTAACTATCGATTGGTACCAGATAATGAACAGTTGCAATCAAATACAACCCAGGGAGCATGGTTAACATGACGAGTCGTGAAATGTCAACAAATGGCGGCAGTAGAAGTGAACTCCGTGAAACCTAAGTTTTATAAGTTTTAGACAATGACTTGGACAGCCATGTGGAAAGTGGTCTGGTGTAACAGAAATGTTCAGAGCAGAAACGAGTGGGACTCTCTTACAATGACTTAGGGAAGGGTTGAGGAAACCTAGGCCAAGGAAAATGCAGGAGGATGAACATGACTTGATGAGATGTCTCTGTAGGAGTTGGAAATGTCTCAGTGTATACGTAGAGATTTATTAGTTGTGGTATGGCACTGCTGAGTGAGCACGGAAAAATCCCGACATGATTTCTTACTCAAAAAACAGCTGGCCAGTGATGTGGCACCTCATCATAACCAGACCCCAAGATGGAACAAGTAATTTAGTACTCTTTTGCTCTTTTGATTGCTCCTGGTAAGTAAATGGGTTATGTGTGTGCTGTGATCACCTTTATCACCCTTCAAAGACTTTTTTTTTTTTTTTGAGTGCCTGACTTCTTCACAACAAAGTGTTATTTTCTTTATTTTTCTCTGTGCTGACTCTGCTATGAGATACTATGTAAGAAACAATACACGAGTTAAGTGACAACCTCATGCCAAAACCCTTCTCTTTGCTTTTCAGGTTCGCAGGCTGCCAAAGTACATGAGATAACCATGAAGGCAACTCTCATCTTCCTCCTTCTGGCGCAAGTCTCTTGGGCTGGACCATTTGAACAGAGGGGCTTATTCGACTTCATGCTAGAAGATGAAGCTTCTGGGGTAGGCCCTGAAGACTCTGGCCTGCCTCCTGATCTACCGCACCTGGAGCCCCTGGGCCCCGTGTGTCCCTTCCGCTGCCAATGTCATCTTCGAGTGGTCCAGTGTTCTGATTTAGGTAAGTGAGTCAGACCAAGCTTGTGCATCTTCTTCATGGAACTGGATTCTCTAAGTGTTTGCTATGTGCAGGATTTATCCGTGATTGCAGAAGTGAGACACAGCGCCATCTAACGAGGAGTAAGGGAAGCTGTCAAGGAGAAAGAACTAACTCAGACTAGGACTCTTTTGCTTTTGCTTCACACCCCACCATACCAACCCCACCTAAGTCCTTAAGTCAGTCTGCCAACTTTGCAGTCTGCAATGAATTGCTGAAAAAATAAAATCTTCCTGACTTTAACACACCTCCCCTTTCAAGTAAGATGTCTACCAATGCCTCATCTTGTAGTCTGTTTGCAGGGTTTCTTTTTCTGTTTTTTTGTTTTGTTTTGTTTTTTATTCTTGATTTGTTTTCTTAAGATTTTAGATACTAAGAAACCATGGCCAGCCCCTTTACTCTTTACAGGGTCCAGGCAATGGAGATTAAACATGACTAACTTGCAAAATATGCAGTTATCAGAAGCAAAACAAGTCAGATTGTGCAACAGTAATTTATCTTTCAGATACATAAATATTCCCTTTATCCTCCGGTCTGGGTTTTCTTCTTACCTTTGGCAGTTTGCAGCCAGGATGATTATGGTCTTTAGAAAATTTCAAAAGAAATAATTATAACTGCAGTACAATGTAAATACCCAGCATAATCTTGAATCATGAAATTCTAGCCTAATACACCAAAGACAGCTGACTTATCCTTTTTAAAGTAAAAACTGGCCTGGAATTCCAAGAGCCACATGCTTAAAAGATAAATCTTCAGAAAGCATGAAGGCTCAGTGGTTGGGTCAAATGTCAATGAACTTGGTTCCCATGGCAGCAGCTTTTCCTTTCTTCCTCTTTACTTGTATATTTTCTTACCATAAACGAAAGAATGAGCACACGTGTGTCATTCCTTATGAGAGGACTATCACAGCGTAAGAAGGGGCTTCTGTAAGAAGCCCCATATTTATTCAGGGCCATATTTCGCAGTGAAAGTGCCATTGATATTAACCAAAGGAATACACTATACGAAGGTGCTCAGAAAAACATAAAATGGTTCACTATCAATGACTGAGAAACATTTATCTCAATCGCCTTCAGTGCTGACACAAACTGTACCCACTTAAAAGTATGCGGATGCTTCCAAAGGCTATAGACAGTTCATTGATCCATCCATTTATCAGATGTATTACACATCTGTGGCATTTCACGGGTGGGGCTATGAATTAGTATCAGTTCCCATGGCTAAAGTTTTCCATAGGACCATCCTTGTCAGGGTTTCTAACAAGGCAGAGGAGGTACAATGTCCAATCTTTAGTCAACATTACCTATATGTGATAGAGTATAAGCAGATAGTTTCCATATAAATGCTTGACTGTGTGTTTCCCACCAAGGATTATTCAGATACAAGAAATTAAAATGGAGAAACTAAAGCCCTGCCATTTGTCTGAGAGGAAATGGAAACGCTTCTGGAAGATGCTTGGAATATTTGGCCCCGGTGATAATTCTTCAGGGTGCCGTCATGACATGCTTCTCTAGGGCACAGAGACCTGAGAAAGGAAACATGAGTTGGCCATAGACAGTGGCCAAATTCTTTTGCAAATTCTGTTGCCATTTAGTTTTGAGTTGAACCAGAATCCAGTTAAGACCCTTAGCTTATCTTCTTTCTTTAGCAGAGAAAGAACACTTAATTGACAAATGAAGCAGCAAATGTAGTCTGAACTAATTAAAAAGGCCAACTGTTATCAGTAAACTGAAAGCACTACTCGTTCCTTTTATATTTACTCTTAAATATATATATATATATATATATATATATATATATATATATATATACTCTTGTAAGATGTGAGTACACTATGGGTACCATGTAATATTTTGGTACACATATACATTGAATACATTGTAAATATGTTAAATATGTCCTTCTCAAACATTTTTTTACTACATCATGAAGAAACTCCAAACTTTTTCTTCTAGCATTCTGAAATATATAGTACACTGTAGCTACCTAGAGTTGCCTGACTGTTCAACCTACTGCAAAACATCCTTCCCTAACTGAACATAGTAACCAGGGACAATCAGAATTTTCTCCCTAGCCCATTCTATCCAGCTCCTGGTCATGACAATTCTACTCTTAACTTCTGTAAGTTCAGTTTGCTGAGGCTCCACACAGCGTGAGATCATTCAATGCCTATCTTTCTATTCCTTGTTTGTTTCACTGAACACAACTCTCTCCAATTTTATTCATGCCTCAAAAGACAGGAGTTCACAATTTTTAACCAGAAGCAGTCCTTCGCATATGAACATCACAGTTTTTCTAACTATTTACCATGTCATGCATGCTAGATATAATATTGTAACAAATTACAAAGCTTTGGCTTGGAAAATGAAACGGTAGAGGCGAGGGATGGCCTACACAATGGAGAAACATATTTGCTAGCTATAAAACTGTAGTTATTTTTCTTTCAGAACATATAAGGGACTCCAAAGATCCACCGCCAAAAAGGTAAACGAAAGCAGGAATGAATATGTCAGCACTGAGGTTGTGCCTAGAAAGCCAGTCTCAGTTATTCCAGACAGCTTCAGCTCAAAAAATCATAGCAGCACAGACTGCTATTCATAAGACTGAGTCCTGGGGGATCCAGTCCCGACCAGACTTCCATGACATTTGGTCCTGTTAATATTTGGTTACAAATGAATGGCAGACCCAAATTGAGAGCAAACTTTCTGATTGCTTGCCAGATTTCTTGTTTCAGGTCATAAACTAACTGAAAATGTTTAAAGGCTGCCGTGCTTGAGGGGCATCCATCAATGCTAACAGTTACAAGTTTTTAAATGAGCAATAGATCAAAATACACATTTCTCAGAAGTGACCCATTAATACATGAAGAAAAAACCACTACTAAAGATCACTCATTATCAAGGAAAGGCTAATTGAAATTCTATCACCTGACAGCAGTAAGAATGACTTTATCAAGAATACTGGGGCTAGCCAAGGCTCAGGAGCATGTCAAAAAAGGAAGGCCTTAAACTCTGTGGGGAAGAATTTAAAAAGAGCATAGTCCCTGTGGAGGGAAGTATGGGGGTCCTCAAAGCATTAAGGGTAGCACAATACCTCTAGCTGTCCTACTCCTGACTATGTGGTAGAGAGGTACCTTCATGTTCCTGTTCACTGTAGCCCAATCTACAGAGGCATGAAACACAGAGCTGCTAACAGAAAGTATAGAGGTGAATGTAGCTCATTCTCTCCAAAACATGGACAGTTGCCTGATTTTGATCTTGAGCAGATGTTCTATTTTGTGTGTATGGTGTCATGGAGGAAGACAATATCTCTTGCCTATGGACTCTGGTTCAGCTATTCATGTTGGGTTTATGGGCCATCAAAGAATGATTTGGTAATAACTTTAATTTCACTGTTAATATGCATGAGTCCTGAAACATCACACAACACACTCATTGTCTTATGTTTAATTTTTTAAAAATTAAGAACATAATGAATCATGTTTGAAAGACATTTCAATACCTTTAAAATCATTTAGAAGTGGAAAGTTTTTTTGTTGTTTTATTGGTTTTTATTTTTTGTATATACAGATAGCCTTGAACCTAGTTTGCCCCATATATATATATATATATATATATATATATATGTATGTATATATATATATATATATATAAAACAATATTTTAAAAAGCTTATTTTCCCATTTAGTTAATGGACATGCATTTTATTTTGCTAAACAAGGACTGGTGTGTGTGTGTGTGTGTGTGTACTACTTACAATAGTAACTTTTATAATCAGGCTATCTCATAGATGAGTAGAAATTGGTTATCTCCTATGTACATGCCTCATGAAACTACAAAGACAGGAATGGTGAGAAAAGCCTATATTCTCAGCTACTCAGGAGGCTTGCAATTTCAAGGCCTGTTTGGGTTTGGGCTACAGAGAGAGATGGGGTTGTAGATCAAAAGCCATTCTAGGCAAATAAGGATATATCAAAATAAATAGTAACGATATTACGCTCCCATGACCTATCACCTGCTCTTATAAACAGTGGGGATTATCTTTAGTTTAACTGACAGCAGTTAGCCATCAAATTGAACTTTAGCTCTAAGGTATTTCTATCTCAGTGTTTCAAATGAGAACAGACAGGCTCGTGTGCTAAGCTGGGGTTTAGTCATCTTTAATTCATGCCTGGATTAATTTTAATCCAAATCTCTGAAGCCAAAAGTGGTTTTAAAATATCTGCTATTTTATCAATATACAAAAAACTGGAGTATATCTTTGTCCCCATTAAATAGGATGAAGTTGATTAGGGGAAGATTAAGGGTATAACCATTTGTTAGGAAGCATGCGCTAAATGAATTGAAGGCTTCCTATCCATACAGGGATCTCTGTAGATAAAATCTGATGGCCCTGGACTTCATGGAACAGCATTAAAAACAACTCTAGTCTTTGCTGACAAGAGGAACCAACTTAAGGTTATGATGTTTCCATGAAAAATCTATGTTTTATATACCTGCAAAATAGACTATAATCTCCAGGACAACATTTATTACACTCTAATCATCAGCAAAACAATTAGTCTAAATTCATTCTTATTGATAATAATCATAGATAATAAGAATTGAGACTGGCTTTCCACTGATTTTTCCCAAAAGCCCTATGAAAGGTAGCATTCAAGAATACTTTTCAAGTCACTGACAGCTTATACAAAATTTGGGGGGGGGCATAAAATGACTAAGAGGACAAACAATTATTGAAATTAAAATCATAAGAATGAAATTATGTAAATGTCTTTAAATAAGCAAAATCTGTATAATAAGATAACAACTTGGAGATTAAGATCACTTGTTCTTGAGGAGAACTGATATTTAATTCCCAGCACTCACATGGTAGTTCGCAAACATCTGTAGTTCTAATTCCAAGAGAGATCCCATGTTCAATTTGGAAGTCCATCAGCACCAGAAACACATGTAGTACAAAACATGCATAAAGGCAAAACATCTACATACTGTCAAATCAAATCAATAAACCTTAAAAATTTCTAAGTAGGATGAAAGAATTTTTTTTTTAATCTACTTAAGCACTTCAACTAGTCTCAAGGAATTACACTATATTCCTCTTTCTTCCTCTTTCAAGTAACTTTGAGGTAAATTCCAGGTGTTTCATATAATACATATCAAGTAAACATATTTTTGTAATATATATAGTGAAATCAATAATGGAAATTAAATAAAATATTCACAACTAGTTAACATTCTAAATTAACATTTCTCAATATGTATACTTCCAATGAATCTATAAATACTAAAGTGTTCATTACACACCTAATTATTGTTTATAATGGTCCAATTGTAGTACATACATTAAACAATTCTGGCGAGAGGTTTGTGTCATCAATGACTAAACTGAAGGTCTCATATGTGCTAAAGCACATGGGCTGTGAACCAGGGCCATTCTCCATTTTTAAAAGTAACTCTTAAATTTTCTTTAAAATGAAGTCCCACGAATTTTCCTTTGGGTTCCTTCCAGGCCATTTCCTGAAAAAGTTGAGGTTTTTGTTGGTTCCAAACTTATTAGAGTATCTTGACTCATTTAAAGTGAAGGTGTAACTCTATTTATGAAATTCAGAATTAATTGTGTGCACTGATTTCAGTCAATATTTGTCCATGAATGCATATCTGTGTCCCATTTAGCAGCTTACAGTACATCCTCCTCCAAAAGAAATAACATAACACCCAAAGAAGTCATTAATCCTGACCCAGGACCATGTAGAACAAAGAGAACAATCTTCTTCAGGTACACATGTGACCAAAGATGCATTAAAAATACACTACAATCAGAGAAGAGAAAGGACTTCATTGGTAGAAACAATGGAAAGGACAGCAATGGCAGAATTAAAATGAAGAATCCTATAGCCAGTTTTGTCATAACACATTGGAGGAAACAGAAAACTGTAATAGCAATAGGATTTGGAAAAATTTTACAACACAACATGGCAGAAGAAGTTTCAAGACTGTACTGATGAACTCTTCAGTGTACGACCACAAGGCAGCTTGATTTTTTTAAACTGATGTGTCAGAAAGAAACCTGTGTACAGCCAGAACAACTTCAAAATGGAAAACCAGTAACAACATTTTTCTGTTTATTCTGAATTTTTAGGTGAACATGCAACGATTCTAAAAATCTAAGAATGCATGCATTAGTCTCTGGTTTGTAAGGAGTGTGGGCTCAAGGCATCACTGCTCCATGGTGTGATGTGGATGGGTATTTATAAAGGAAACAAAGAATAAGCTCCAAAGGGTATGAGAATAAGAGTGATGGCTGGGAGGAGTTTCTTACCAAACATCCATGGTATGAACAAAAATGGGTTTCTAGAGTCGACCTTAAGTGCCCACAGTGCAGTAGTGGTGGCGTGTATGAATAGCATACCAGCTCCTTCTGGACTGAGGATTCAGACCATCTTGGTTCTTGGTCTGGACTGAGGATTCAGAACATCTTGGTTCTTGGTCTAGCTTAGCTATGAACTATATTGGAAATTTTACTTCTCCTGTCTTATTTATTCAGAAAAAAAAGACGCTTCAATTAGGTTACTAATTACCCTCCCCCTTTTTGTTTCTGGGGCAATTTTTTTTTTCTTTTAGACAAGAGCTCACTATTTAGCACTGGCTCTCCTGGCTCTTGACTTGCAGACCAGGTTGTCCTCGAATTCTTAGAGATTTTTCTGTTTTTGCCTCCAAGTTTGGGATTCAATGTATCTTCCCACCAAGCCAAGACAAATAGATGATTTTCCTTTTGAATTTGAAAATAGCCTATCACTTAATACAATTAAAACAATGTTGGCTAAAATAACACAACCTTTCAGCACCTAACAATTCAATTTTAGAAGGAGATACTTTTAAAGGCAAGAAATAAAATAAAAGCAGAGAATGGTCTCTGAAGTGCGCGCGCGCACGTGTGTGTATGTATGTGTGTGAATTTACATCAAAACTAGTTAGACTAACATTTATTTTTCTTATTTTAATGTAGCCTTGTAAAAATTTGATAGAGTATACAACAAGCAACAGACTAGCTGACAATTAAGGCTCTTTCCCTTTGGGATATCCCAAGGAACTCATATATTGGGTAATTTACCTATTACATTTTTAATCTTTGAACATACCAATTTATAGAATCTAGACATGAAATGTATAGAACTTAGGGGGAATCTGGCATAAGAACAGTTTTTTTTTCTTGAGGGGTACAGATAAATTGACATACAAATATCATATTGGATGCCTGGAGGGTTGTCTTTTAGCCACACACTTTACACCTCATTAGAAGTTTTGTTCATGCCATTAGGTACTTTCAAAAGTTGACTTGGTGAAATTAAGTTACTACAATGCTTTATGTTTCAGCATTTATCAACAGTCCAATATGCTGTCAAAGTGCTGCTGTAAAGCGAATAATTTCTAAAGCTATCCAATTCAAAGGAATGATGACAAACTACTGAGGTTGGCCAAATGGATATGAGTCCATTAGTAATTCAGAGAAGATGCATAAGTGTTAAGATTTTTATCACTAAAGTAGATCTCCAAAAGCTAATCTGCATGTACCAGAAGTATGAAAGAGTATTTTTTTTTTCTGCTAAGTCTTCAGCTATAAAGCATATGCCTGGGTGAAACAGTTTCTGTTATACAGTTCAAGGGTGACCACATGAATCAAAAGATAAGCATTCTTTCCTTACATGTGTGGGAATTCATGTCAGCTTGACATTGTCCAAATGTTAAGACAGCCTCTAGGATTTTAGTTCACAATTATACAGAAATAAGCACAAATGGGAATTAAATCCCTGGAAGCAAACAGAAAAAGGCGTAATAATGAGGCATGGCACCATATTCCAAATGGAAGGAAATCATGTCTTTTTGTGGTTGGATCACACGAATTATCAAAGATTTGGCAAAAGTCTACCTCCTCTAGTTGCACACAATTAGCAAATTGACATTTTTGAAAATGGCAGTGATTATGATTGTGGAGTACGTCCTCCCACAACGTAGCTGTTTTGTAGTTTTCTTCTCAAGGCTGAAAACACTTCAATCTTACATTTCTATGGGAAAAGTGTCTGTAGTGAGTTCTATGTTTATAAAGCACATGATGTCAGTTGAGTACCAATTGCATTTAATATTAAACTTTATTAAGACACTGGTCATGGATTTGAACAATATTTCTTCCCATTATCGTTGGAGTGGTCACCCATGGACAAGACCAACAACAATAACAACACAAAAAGACACCAGAAATAAGTGATTTTAAATGTATGTAATTTTCGTGGAAGAAATGAAGAGATTTGAAATTTGATTGCCATGTGGTTTCTGAGTGCATGTTCATTAAAAACTCAGAACTGGAAATATCTCTTCCCAACATAGCAGTTACTATATTTTGTTGAGATTTTAGTTTAATTGAAAACTGAAGTCAATTATGTTTTCTATGAGTTACATTTCCAAGTGGGTAGAGTCTGTTTGTTCCAACTGCATGTCTATAGGTTCTAGTCAATGAAACAATGACTTGTCAAATGAGTCAGAGATTGTTAGTACTTCAAATTGTAAATGATGGAGAACTTGCTTCTATTAAAAAATAACAAATTAGAATTTTTGTTATAATATGTTAAAATGTAGAGATTGACATTCTATGTGAGAATAGTTTCCAGGTTTTTTTTTCTGTTTGAAAATAAGATTTGCCTTTCTCTTTTTCTGTGTATGCCCTGTGTGTGTGTGCCTGTGTGCAGGCAGGGGTGTGCCTATGTGTGAACCTGTTTATATGGAGCCAAAGAGGTCATTGGATTCCCCACAGCTGAATTTATAGACTGTAGTGATCTGTTGACATGGGTGGTGGAAACTGAACCCAGACTCCATACAGAAGCAGTAGACACTCTTAAACACTGTGCCATCTCTCTGGACTTAGATGTCCAGTTTTTATTTTACTTCCTACACTTCCCAAAATGAAGATAAAAAGTTTAACAAAATTGGCTATATTACTTACAAATCTATTTTAAGGCAAGGACCTCTTGATCGTTAAGTATCTACATTAATATACTGAAATTCTACATTCAAAAATGAAAGCTTCATAAAAATAATTTCACAGTACATATGCCACCAAATTTACCCCAATTTATACTACTACACCATAGATCAATGGATTATAAATGACTATTAAAGCTGACTTTGTCATGACATTCTACTTAAAATGAAAATAATACCCTCTCTAAAGCTTAGATACATTTCCATTGTACAAATAAGAACTTGGTTATAAGTTCAAATAACTACAAGTTTAAATATAGATATGTATCAATGTTGGATGTATAAAAAGGAGATGGAAACTGGAGCGTTCTATTGATACAGCATTTATACTGGTAGTACAGGTTAACAATGTACTCCTATCAAACATTCACAAAGCTCTATTAAGGTGCAACATGTAGAAAGTGATTTGAGCAACATGCTAAAAGAAACCCAATTTTCCTCTATGTAGACAAACAATTATACTGGAAACATTTTCAGTTTATGACTAAGGAAAAAAATCCTTGACTTGGTTGGGAAACATTTTCAACTATAATTGATGTAATTCTTGGAGGAAAACATGTTACAGACAGAAGCACCATTCATTAAAACTTTAATTTCTTTGTAAACTCACACTTTTTAAAGTTGGAAGGGCTGTAACTTCAGTGCTTAGTAGCCCTAGGCAGAAGGGTGGCAAATGTAAGTTAGCACACAAAGTGAACTATTGTCTTAAAAATTCTTAAAAAAGATCTTTTTGTGATTCTGTAGCCGGGAGTTCCTTCACGTGGACTATGCATTCCTGTTTCTTTTATGCTAGGTTTGGATAAAGTGCCCAAGGATCTTCCACCTGACACAACATTGCTAGACCTGCAAAACAACAAAATAACTGAGATCAAAGATGGGGACTTCAAAAACCTGAAGAACCTGCATGTAAGAATTATTTCAGAGTTTCTTTCGTCTTTTCATTGTCTTTTCAAAACAAACCTACAATAAGAACAAAACTAGATGTGGTAATAAAACAGCACACATGTCTGTGTTTATCAAATTCTCTTTCTGGTAAACAGAACAACATGTTCAGCTCCACTAAAAGAGAAAACTCACCAGTTTCTATATATCATTCCTATCATTGGTAAAATTACTTTATAATCTTTATACCTTTATCTCTGTCCATGTTTTCACAAGTAAATATATGTATTGCCTCAAATAGATTGCATTTCAGTCAGAATAAGACAAAACACCATGGTTTTAGTGTTATTTTATGCTTTTGTTTCTTTGGTTTTCTGTGATTCATTCTCTAAAGCTGTGTGACTAACCTTTGAAATTCACTTGGTACCAGTAGAGTAAGGAATAAGGACCCACATGCTGGTTAGTAAGTGTAACTCTACAGATATATGTATTTACTGCAATCTACTTTAGATTATTCATGTTGTTGTTTAAAGATGGAGGTAAGCCAAGAACACATGGAAATACTTAGATTAATAGAAATGGTTTAATAATTAAGAGAGCTAGCCAGTAAGAAGTCCCAGCCATTGGCCAACAATTTACAAATTAAGATAAGTCTTTGTGTGTTTATTTGTGGCAAATTTGCTGCAGGACCAGACTGGAAAGAAACTCCAGCTACAGTTGTTTGTGTGTGTTTTCACTTATCTCTACTTCAATATCCAGTAGCATAGTCAAGAGTGTATCAGAAAAGGGAAGGCACTTTCAAATGGGTTTCATGAGAACACTTCACAAAGTCCTTGTTCATACAGCAGCACTGGGAAACTGCACAGGACTAGGAAGCATTCAGATCTGAAGAGCATAGGAGGTGTGAGAACTACGGGGCACGGCACTAGGAAGTCTCACCCAGACTTCTCACAGTTGCCTATATATCTGAATCTTCTTAAAGGATCATAAAAGCACTTGGTTGAGGCAGAGGTCACTTTTTCACACACACAGTGTATCACCAAAACCGGTAGAGAATGAACATCATTGTGATAGGCAGTAGGTAATGATCAACCCAAACAGTCAGTGTCAAGCTTCTTGAGGCCAACCCTTGTAAGGTCATCTAAGGAGGTCACCAGAGTCACTAATAATCTTGTTATCAGTTGGCTTCCTGTAGGATAAGTATGATCCCTCTCAAAATATCAGTGCACACTTAAGATAGGTAAGCCAGGCATCAGTGCCTGAAGTATATTGCACTGTGAAAATCTCATTGTTTGTACTCTACTGCAGAGCAGCTCTTGAAGTATTGAGTATGATCCTTGACAAAGAAATTCAAGATGGCCTTTAAAGAAAGAAGACAGGGATAGTCACGGGGAGGAAGCATATGACTGTTGTGTTCTCAACACAATCAATAGAGATGTCTCTGTCTACATTGAATGAAAGGTGACATAACTTATTTGAGAGGCCTGATTGAAAACGAAGAACTACAATTATTTCTGTCAATAATGAGACAATAAAATCATCCTAGTGGGAGAAACTTAAAGGAAACACAATTTCACTTCACGGTAAATTCTAATTTAAAGAACATTTCCAGAAAATAGAAATGCTAGTGATATGGCTCCAACTGTGGTGATAATAGTTCATAGAGATTTTATTTTAATAACGAATGTCATAGTAATATGGTTCTGAATCCCAGAACACTTAATTTACATGCATTTATTTATTATATTCATTGCAGAACTAATTGAGGGAGTTCATAATAAAATAGGCAATGTATGATAAAATACAAATATAAAATGAACCATCCAGCTGTTATATATTAGAAGTTGTAGTTATAAAAACAACACTGATATTCAAGGCAGAATAGGCTAGTCTGAAAACATTATAGAGTTAATATAGTCAAGAAGAGAAATAGTAGTGAATTACTTGAGAGCCAAGGTGACTGAAGCCGTAAGTATTCATGAGACAGCATACTAGATTTGTAAAAGAATTCAAATATTTTTTTCTCAAACTCTAGATTCTATATTGACAATGCTAGCCAATGTGTAAATTGAAAAAAAAAATAAAATAAAATCCCTATCTCACTGCCTTCACCTGAAGGCTCCACTACAGAGTTTATGGAAAACCCAGCAGTATTTGTCTGGGACTGTCCAAGTCACCGCTCAAAGAATTCCATTTAAGTGAAGATAAAGAACAAATATCATGTCAATTAACTGAACCACTTTAAAATATGAATTTTCTCTCACAAATTTTATTCCAAATGAACATTACTAGGCAAGGAAATTTCCCTTAAAATAGCTACAACTTCTTAGACATATAAGTGAAATTTGTGGAAGTCCTTTATAGGAATACATTCATTGTCTGCATGTCTCTCTCCAACTCTGCTGTTTCTTTCCATAAGTTTCCTTCTGGAAAGTTTGTGAAACAGCCATCAACTTGGCAAGCCTTTGTTTCTACTTCAAAGTGTGCATTGGAAGAAGAGGAATCGTTTATTAGAGCCTGTGATTGCTCAGGGGATGCCAAACAGCTCTTTTCCTCTTTGCCTTTTATTCTCAAATTCCTTCCTTCCTTGTTATTATGCAAACAGACATTATAATTTTGGTCAGGAAAACTGTACCAGAATGATAAGGAAAGAAAGAAACAAAAGTTTAGAAAGGATTAAAATAGAAAAGGATTTAGGGGAAAACAAAAGTCCTTTATTCTACAATTGTTATCTGCATTTACAACTCTGTGGGTTATTGCATAAGTAGTTTCATAGACCATATATATGTCTAGATGTGTATGTATATATAACCTTTTAAAATAATAGAGCTACATCCACATTTGATATGCTTGTCTGAAACTATGGCTTAATAAATGTAGTAAGGAATGGGTTTTAAGTAAAAATCAGCAAAAATTTTTAGCCACTAAGTACTATCAAATACCTGTTTAGCACTCATGGTACTATGGTTGTAGTTTTCAAACTAGGAGGCCTTATGTTAACCATCCTGGCTATTATCACTTTAATATTCCTTCTATGGATAAGGAAATAGGCAGAGAGAGATTTGTTGCCTTACTATTGTGGAGAGTGACCTTTGATGTTTCTTTTTTGTTTTTTTCGTTTTTTTTTTTTTCCCCAAGAGGTTGTGAGGATGGGCATCCATGAGATCCCTTTGGCTGATGACTAAACAAGATGTAACCTATCCCTGACACAGAGAGTTTTACTTGATAGTGTAAGGTATCTTGTTGGGACATTATCACCCCTGTTGTATGGTGACTCTCTTTAAACTTTTTCACTTCTGTGTATATTTTAGGAAACTTCTACTGCAGTAGGTTTCCAGATTAGTGTTCAAAAAGCCTTTAGTGTCATTTGTCCTTGTCCATATTTTCTCCTTTATCCTTCTCTCTCATTCCTCTACCTACTTAAGCTGCTTATTCCAGTTTTCAGCTTCCCTCTTAAATCCTATATTCTATTTCCTCTTACTTTGAAGATTCCCACCTAGTCCCTTACTAGCTACCGGAGATTATTCTGTTATTATTTTAATTGAAACCCACATATCTAAAGCATCAAGATAACATCCATATATATGAGAAAACAAGCAATATTGGGGGGTGGTTTGTGTTACCTCGGACAGTATGATTTTTTTTCCTGAATCCTTTCAATTCACTTACCTGCAAAAATTTAATTTTTCTTTACAGCTGAGTAATATTCTATTGTATAAATGTACCACATTTTCATTAACTATTAAGTAGTTGGTTGGCAGCTTGGCTTTTCTAATTTCTGTCTGGCTATTATAGAGCAGCAATGAATATGGATGAGCACATATCTTTGAAGTAAGGTGTAGAGTCTTGGGGGATATGCCAAAAAGCAGTATAGCTGGATCTTGTGGTAGATCTATCGTCAGCTTTTTGAGGAACCATAAAGCTGACTTCCACAGTGGCTTTAGCACTTTGTCCTCTCACCAACAATTGATAAGTATTCCCCTTCCCCTAAATCCTACCCAGCTGTGAGGTTTTATTGATCTTGGCCGTCCTGACTGCAGTAGGATGGAATCTCAAGTTTTAATTTTCATTTTACTGATGGATAAGAATGTTGAATATTTTTTTAGTGTTTCTCAGCCATCTGTGTGTTATCCTTTGAGAACTCTTTGTTTAGTTTTATACCCCATATTTTGCTCATTTGTTTCTTGAGGCAAGGTTTCTCAGTACAAATCTAGCTGTCCTGGAATTCTCTCTATAGACCAGGCTAGCCTCAAAATCAGAGATCTGCCTGCCTCTGCCACCTAAGTGTGGGGAATTAAGGCATGCGTCACCATGCCCAGCTCTGAACCCTATTTTTAATTGGATTGTTTGTTTTCTATATGTGCAGATTTTTAGGTCATTGTATATTCTACTCTATTAGAATATAACATTTTATTCTAATATGATATTGTTATTTTTCTTGCTTTATAGTTTTCCACTTTGCTGATATGGTAATTTTCTTTGCTGTACAGAAGGTACTATTTCTTAATTATTGATCTTAAAGCCTCACAGGACCTATTGGACCTTGTTGGGGTCCTGTTCAGATATTCTCTGTTTGTGCCAATGATTTCAAGCCTATTCCCTAATTCCTCCTCTATCATATTCAGGCTATCTGGTCTTATATTGAGGTCTTTTTGGAGTTGAGCTTTGTGCAGGGTCATAGATGTGGATTTATTTTTGTTCTTTTACATGCAGCCATCCAGTTTGTTCAACACATTTGTTGAAAATGCTATCTTTTCTCCAGTGTGCATTTTTGGCTTCTTTGTTAAAGACCAGGTGCATTAGGTGTGTGAACTTATGTTTTGATCTTTATTTTTTCCCTATGTATTAATGTGTATGTTTTTTTATGTCAATACCATGCTACCATGCTGTGTTTATTTACATAGCTCTGAAATACAACTTGAAATCTGGGATGGGGATACCTCCAAAAGTTCTTTTATTATCCGGGATTGTTTCAGCTATTGTGATTTTTGTGTTTGCATATGTATGTGTGTTTTCATATGAAGTTTCAGATAATTATTCAATTTCAGTCAAGAATGGTGTTGGAATTTTGGTAACGGTTGTTTGGAATCTAAGTACTGCTTTGGGTAGGATGGCCATTTCCATAGCAATAATCTTACCAATCCTTGAGCACTGGAGATCTTCCCATCTTCCAATATCTTCCTTTCCAGTATTGGATAATTTTTATTATACAAGTCTCTCATTTTCTTGGTTTGAGTTATCCAAAAATATTTTTGAGCTATTGTGAGAAGTATTATTTCCCTGATTTCTTTTTCAATATGTTTGTCATTTGTATATAAGGAGGCTCTTGAGTGTTGTGTGTTAATTTTATATTCTGCTCCTCTGCTCAAAGTGTTTATTGGCTGTAGAGGGTCCTTGGTGGGGTCTGTATTGTATTTTATGCAAAAAAAAAAAAACAGCAACAAAAATCCCTTATCATCTGCAGATACAGGTAGTGTCCCTTCCAATCTGAATCCCACTGATCTTCCTCAGTTGTCTTATTACTTTAGGTATGATGAGAGAGGACATCCTTGTCCTTGTTCCTGATTTTAGTGAAAATGCTTTAGGTTTCTTTTCATTTATGAAGATGTTGGGTATGAGCTGACTGTAAATTGACTTTATTGTTTTGTATACAAGTCAATCTTAAAATTAATCTTTTATATTTTTACATTTTAAGTTTGTCTAGCAAAAGCAGTTAAGATATTTATGAGCACACAATAACAACATATACTTAGCTATCTTTACATTATCATTCCTAAGTTTCATGATCAGATTCTTTTTCCCAGCCAGAGTTTTGATAATTAACATCTGAAAGCAGCAAACTCAGGTCATTTCAAGGAAAACCTTAATATTAACATTTCAATAAGTTTAGATAAGCCTGTCAAGGATAATCTTGAGGGCTTTTTCTTTTTCTGTAACTAACACAAATTGGATATTTTTTTCTTCTTTTCTTTTTTGGTGGCAGGAGAGGTCACCAGGATGGAGGGGCAGACTTTGGAGGACTAGGAAGTATGATCAGAGTGAAAGATGTGAAATTTCCAAAATATCAATATCAATAAAAATATTACGTTGGGAAAAAAATTCTCAGAATCCTTGGATTTCAGGGTTAAAAAAAAACAGAGAAATGACTGCTCTTATATAATCCAAAATAACCCTAAGCACATTATTTATACACACACTCACATATTTTTAAAAGCATGCCAATCATGATCATTGGTTCACAATGAATTTAAAACAGAGAAGCAAAACTTAAATGGCCAAGGTTTCTCTTCAAGAGCAACATAGATAGAGACTGTTTATTGCTCCCTTACTGTCTCAGAAATCACCTCAAATTTATACAACACTAGTCAGTTTCAGCTCTTGATAGAGGGTGCCAAATTGGTAAAGCCTCAGGATTTTCATCCTTATGGGAATGGGTGCTGACCACAGCACCATTGTCTGTTTAAAATGGCTCCACAGAGCTGCAATGGCTCAAAAGTGTCCCCAACCCTTTTCTGTCCCATGGCAAATGCACCAAAAAGCTCAACAGTACTCCCAAGTTGCTCAACAGGCCTCTAAATTGGCAAAGCCTGTTTTATGGTTATGGGATTACTCCTTTAAGACACTTGTCAGTAAAGTGAAGCCAGGCTTCCTCCTCTGACAGGTCTCTTCCACACAGGGCACAGCAGGACAAAAAAGGAAACCCAAGTCAGAGGGGACCTAAGCATGTCTCCCTGAAGCCTCCCACTGTAGGGGTGACAGTAGATTCTCCTCTCTTTAGTCACCTGCTCCAGCTACTTTCAGATTCTCAGTTCTAATGACAGTGTTACCCAAGGCCACCTCATGATAAACAGTGAAGCTATACCTTATGCAGAAAGGCTGATGCAGGGTGAAATCTGTGGCATTGATGACATGAAGGGATCTGGCGACTTTCAGTGATTTCTCTAGCATCATTTATTTCAAATAAAAATTATAAGTATATGTACACACATATCCACACAAGAGGAACACATTTCCACATTGTTCCTGATTTATTGTGATTTTGCAAATTTCTCCATGTTGTTCAGTTCTCTGTGTTGTTCAATTTCCACAGACCTTGATTCTTGTCAACAACAAGATCAACAAGATCAGCTCTGGGGCGTTTACACCTCTAGTGAAATTGGAAAGGCTTTATCTGTCTAAGAACCAACTGAAGGAACTGCCCGAAAAAATGCCCAAAACCCTCCAGGAGCTCCGTGCCCACGAGAATGAGATCAGCAAAGTGCGGAAAACAGTATTCAATGGACTGAACCAGATGATTGTCATAGGTACATATTTGATTATAGCTCAAGGACCTGGGGTCATGAAGGGATCTCAACTAATCCTTAGCTGCTGAAAAGGGGTGATGAGCCAGAGCCCTGTGTGTCTGAAGGCTGTGTGGACATCAGTTGCAGCTCCAGGAGAAAGGGGACATTTTTCCTGGACTTGGTCATCTGATAATATGAAGGGAAGACAGCACACCTGGTCATATGAGCAAGATGCAGGATGGACAGGGCTTAACCTGAAGGATTTGGGAAAACTTTTCCTCAGAAGAGGTTTTCCTGTGTTCCTACTCTCTGTGAATTATTTCCGTTCTAAAACTGTTTAGAAGGTTTTGGTGGGTGTGTGATTATTAAATGTGATTTTACAATTGGCTGGCAAAAATGATAGATTTAAATTCGTTAGCAGCCTTTAGGATATTTATAGGATAATGTGTGATTTATTAATTTCTGGGGAAATTATAAGTAGTGCCATGGATATTATTTTTTTCATAAATATTTGTTTTAATTGTTTGATTAATTGATTCATTCATACATACATACATACATACATACATACATACATACAGGGTTTCATTGTATAACCCAGTCTGCCCTTGAATAGTGATCTTCCTGCCTGGGGCTTTTGAGTGTTGATGGCTAATTCCATCACACCAGTCTTTGTTTAATAGGACCACGTTTATTTCCTTTTGACGTTTCTCTGAAGAAAATAGTCTTTCTACCTGTATTTTCATTTGTTTCTCAGTCCAGAAGAGACGAAGATTTTTTCCCCCTAGAATCATCACCAAAAAAGATACAGACATCCTAAAAATCCTCTAATAGCCTTGCACTTTTTGTCTTTGTAGAACTGGGCACCAACCCATTGAAAAGCTCTGGGATTGAAAGTGGAGCTTTCCAGGGAATGAAGAGACTCTCATACATCCGCATTGCAGACACTAACATCACTGCTATTCCTCAAGGTACCAAAAAATTCTCCAAAATATCTCAATTCCTGGAGGTGGTTCTGTTGGGCCTAGTTGCCTATTGGGTCATGCAATCCCTATAAAGTCCTTTCTAAGATGCAGCTTAAGACACAGTAAGTTTGTGTTCTGCATTCATGATTTCCTAAAGAAAGTGTATGGTTAGTAAGAGTGTATTAGTGTTTTGTTTTGTTTTTTTAAAAAAAGTAAAGGGAAAATTGCTCATATGTGGCAGTATCTCTGAAACTGAGACAAATTTTACTTTGATTTTCTAATTCAATAGGGAATTCTTTTCACTGCAAAACTTTCCATTCATCAGTGTCTTAATAAGCAGATGAAACCGATGGCGTAATCTTGGTCACCATAAAGAATGTAGATGTCAAATCTTGGCTTGGGCTCAATTTGTCACTAATTGGCTCAAGGAATCTCAAAGTCATAGGGTATGGGCCTCAAATTAAGTAGCACATATGAGTATAGATAAGCAGGGAACTAATATTTCCTTCTATTATTGTGTGAAAATGTGTTAAAGTTTCAAGCTCACACAGTGTATACTGGAAACATTTAAGTGAGCAAGAGACTATTCCTTAAGGCAACCAGAGTTAGAAGGCTGAAGGGTGACCATTGTCTGTTATGAGTATGTTTCCCTGCCAGTCTGGTCCCACAGCCGCGCCAGCCCCAAGTAACACACAGAGTGCTGTATTAGATATAAAGCTGTAGGCCAGTTACTAGTTTCTTATTGTCTAGCTCTGTCTTAAATATTAACCCATTTCTATTAATTTAAGTAATTCCACATGGTCTTATCTTACCAGAGAGAGATCCCAGTATTCTTCTCTCTCAGTCCTCATCTTGAATCTCCTCCCTACTCCTCCCTCACTCCTCCTTGTCTCCTAGCCCCGCCTATCTTGCTTTCCTATTGGCCAACAGTGCTTTATTCATTAATCAATACGAGAAACATATTTACAGAATGGCATCTCCCATCAATTGTCATCAGTGCAGCTTCCTGCGGCCACATGGTAATGCTGTCTTGTGAACCTGCAAAGGCAGCAAAATGCCTGCCAAAAGTGCCTTGAATGTCTCTTTCCTTCTACCTCAAAGTTCAGTCTCAGAAAAGCCACTCCATATTTCCCACCCATCCCTCACCCCTGCTATCTTCAAGACAGGGCCCTTTCTTTGTAACTTGATACTAGATGCAAATTCTCACCTACAGGAAACATTGGTTACTTTTACAAGATAGAAAGCTCTCTTATACCACTGACTACTCTAGGCTTTTTATACAGAGAGTGGTTTGGTACCCTGGTACCCGAGGAAATAACTATTGGGATAGTTAGGTACATACATACATACATAATATACATATATTCATACACAAGTATATGCTAAATGATAGATAGTTATCTAATTAAGGATAGTTAGCTAGATAACCACATAAATTAAAAGGTATGTTTATTTTGAGCCTCTCACTTCTTGCATCCATCAAATGCTCTTTTTATATGAAGTAAAGGGAAATTCAATATATGTGTTTATATATATTCAATTAATTATAGATCAAAAATACTTAAAAGATTTTTCTTTCCTAGTGGCAAGCTATTCTTGCCACTATCCCTGAAACAGTATAGTGTTACATTTATTCACAGGGATTTAATTGTATTAGAAATCATATGTGGAGGTAATTTAGAGAATAAAGCCACATGTGCATAGGATTTATGCAAACACATCACTTATACAATTAAGTTGAACATCTGCACATTTTCACTTACACAGAGATTCTGCACCAATCCTCCAGGAATGGAGGGGCAAATGTGTGCATGTATACCTACATACACTGAGAAAAGTGTACTCATATATGCTGATTATGCATATTATAAACTATACCTAGTATACTCACAATAGCCTAAACCTGTAGGAAATGAAGCAGTTGAAAATTCTGCATCACTTTCTGCTGTCATGTCACCTGCGTTAGTCACAAATTTTGACTCTGACTTTACACTCTACTTCAACGTATCCTCCAAAATGTCTCTCAGTGGCAGATTTCAATGAGCGATGTCTGTTTCCCTTTACTTTGTATCTGTCCTCTCTATCCTGTGAGCCAATGACCACTTCTGGCTTGCTTATTGACTTCCTCTTAACCACACAAAACTTACAAGTATGACCAATTAAGCACCCACAAGTGCTAGGTTTTGTGTCAAACACATTTTATATTAGTACTGTCCCTGTTGTATAAGAAAATCAAGGGCTTAGAAAGTCAAATAGCTGGACCTTGGAGATTTGAATTGATGGAGTTGAGATTTTGATAGGACACCTTAGAGTTCACTTTTTTGACTTAAGTCTTCTTCCTTGTGCATATATACACTTCTCTAATTTGTGACTCTGTCATTCTTAGACTGGGACCCTTATGCATGCACGTCACCAGATGCCTGGTTATCTTTTCTCCCATAATTCATGGAAGTGCAAAGTTCATGTAGTATATAAATTATAATATTGTAGTTTTTAGGTACACTAGTCCAGGAAATGGCATAACACACTCTTGTAGTTATTCATCGACTTTAGGCTATATAGTCACATTTGTAATACATGAGTTTTGTCAACTACAAATATAAGTATTAATAGCAACTATATTCCAGCATTGCTATGGTGATTACTAGATGAAAGTAAGGCTCATACTGTATAGGTAAAGTACCTGTACCAAGCTGATATTCATTCATTATTTCTCTATAATGAAAATGTAGAGAAAAATACATGTCTCTATTGAACAGATAGATTCTTTGGCCAAATGTCACCATGGGGAAGAATGATGACAATCGTTCTGAATTCAATTCTCTGCAATAAAGCAACCACTTCCTTCAATGTCAAACTTCTTCCTGGCCCTAGCTTTTGGGAAACCGAACTTCTGGAAAGAGACGTATTTAGGGGACAGCAAGCAGTAACAGAGGAACTGTTTATTGGTGTTCTGATGACACTGCTTTAACAACAACAACAGAACTTCACTGAGTTAGAGAAGGAAGGAAGGCAGGCAGTATCTCAAATTTGCTTTATTAAATATACCTTTGTCATACTTACAGGAAGATGTTTAATTTTTTTTATTTGTGTCTATTTATTCATGAGAAAAATTCAATTACTATTTAATTTCCTCTGGCTTATAGAGTGCTATTCTAACTTCCCCTGTCCAGATGGGAAGCATGGTACACTTCTTGTTTAAAACTTTCAAATTTATAGCCTTGAATGTCTGTTTGGCTACTAAGAAAAGGCATTGATTTTCATCATTTTGCACATTGAGAAAATTAATGTAGTTGATAAAAGTAACATAGTCAATGCTTGGCACATAACAGAAGCAGAGCAAATAAAAACTTATTTATTTACATTCTCATACTATCTGCTACTCAAAATCTTTATCTATGAAGAAACTTAATAACTTTAAAACCAACATATAAGACATATTGCAATAAATGAAATCATTAACATAATTTGGAGAGTCTAATGCAAATTTCATAGCAATGAAATCTGTCATTTCTTAATTATGTGTCTTTATAGACAAGGAAAATTAAAACTAGCTTCAACCCAGCACTAGGTCTACATGTATTCATTTTCTTTGTAGGTGTTGTTAGTCCTTATAGTGGAACACTGCATTAATATCAGCCATATAAACAAATAATCCCATATAAACACATAGAAGACACAGAAAAATGAAAATAAATGCAAATATTGCTTACTATTTACATTACTTTGGAAATCACAACCATTAAAGATGTGTTTTTCAGAGTTTAGTGGACCAATTGGATGTTAGATTATGTATCCAGGTGCTCTAAATATGTAAGGTTACTTGATCACAAGGCCTTTCACACCCTTCTTAACAATAAAGGGCCATGTAAACCAGAGGCTTCAACCTGTGTGTCACAATGCCCTTCAGAAGTCACTTAAGCCCATTGGAAAACACAGACGTTTACCCTACAGTGCATAACAGAAGAAAAATCACAGTGAGGAAGCAGCAATAAAGATAATTTTATGACTGGGGGTGAATGTTAGGAAGTGTTATAACAGTAGGAAGATGGAGAATCACTTACACTGTAAGAATTAGCTATTACTGCAGGGCTCTCACAGAGAAGTCAAGTCTAAGGGCCAACACCAGCGCTAGACAATGCTGCTAGTTATGGGTAACACTTGTAAATGAAATACCGACTAACATTTACACACACTTGACAGATACATGGATCCATAACCCTCCCATGTCATTTCCAGTGTTCGCCTCCTCATGTTGTCTTTACATTGCGGATTGTTCACAGAACAGCAGCAATGTGAGCCCACTGACCCAGCAGGAAAGGACAATGAGAGGGGACGTGTTCATTTGACTTCCGTTCTACAGTTACCTGCACGGAAATCGATCAAACGATGCATTCATAATTTTATCTAAGTCTCTTTGAGACAAAGACAGTAAGGTAGCACGTCACTTTAAAGTGTGTATCATTATCACAAAAAGGAAGGATTAAAAAAGGCGAAGACCAAAATTATTTGAAATGTCTTTTTAGAAACTGACCATTTGCATCCCCACTGAAAGACATTTTCTGTGTATAATGGTTGGTGACTAATTTAGCATCTTTTTACACCTCTCAGGTCTCCCTCCCTCTCTCACTGAATTGCATCTGGATGGAAACAAAATCACCAAAGTCGATGCATCCAGCCTGAAAGGACTGACTAATTTGGCTAAGTAAGATAATTTAATAGTTTCTATCAAGACGTTGAGGGGGTGTGTCATTCATTGATAGACACACAAGGCTCTACATATTTTACAGACCACCTAAAGTTGTATGTTTTAAAGTGATATTCCAGCTTACTTGACAAATTCTTGACAAAAATCAATGAACTATTATTATATTACTACAGACAACAAGATTGATAACATATTTTGTGGATATTTTGTTGTTTCTAAATATTTTGTAAAGGTGTTCAAATAAAACAGGTTTTAAATGTGATATATCTAATTTAGTGTCATTAAAGGGAAAGTTAAGAAAACTAACAAGTTAATTCAAATTTGAGGATGTATTCAAATGGCATCTATATAGACATAGAAATAATACTTTTGGAATAACTGCAAGGAAATTATCTAGCCCCTCTTCTCTGAAGGACTTAAAAGAAAAATGTCATTGAACATTTACTGCATGCTCACAAAAGAAAAAAAAATTGTGGCCCTGCCTAATTGTATTTTTTTTCTTTGTACATCTGCTTTCTAACTGTGCTTCATATCTCCTCTGTATTTAAAACTTGGTTATAGAAGAAAAAGCAAGCTAATGAATTTATTCAGGAGTCTTCAAGAAAGGCTTCCTTGATATGCATAGAGCTGAATATTCTTACAGGGTGTGTATACCTGCTGTAGCATAATACCAAGTCAACATGATAGTTGGATGAATATATGGAGCACATCTCTTTAGCCTTGGGAAGTATCAGTAATCTAGTCAATACATCAGGTAGCTTTTCCTGTTTCCAAGTATAGTCTCCAAATGACCCAGTAGATGGTGAAGAGGAAGAATACTACAACATTGTGAATATAGCTCTATGTTTCCCTGGTGCCTGAAATAATAAGAAATATTCTATGTAGAAAACTTTAACCAATTTCTAATGTAAAAGCATTAGAATTCACATTATGCGTCACCAATCTTTTCTTACTTACTCCCTCTAGCTGAAGATGAATATAAGCAGATCAATTGCATTATTTATTACATATATGCCATTAGGATTTTATCTCCATATTATGATGATAATGATGATGATTAATAGCAAAAGAGGAAAATATTTTAAAACTCTAAGAATGATAAATCATTCATATTATATGTATTTCCTTAGAAAAGATGTTTGTGTTATATGAAAACCAGTAACAGGATTCTGGCATTCTGAACTTTGATACTGATGACATGTGCTGTCTTAAACAGAAGCTTAAAGTACTAGTAAATTATAAAAAAGCTAATAAAAAATCAGGTTTCTGATTCTGAATGGATTCTGAATTCCATTTAATTACTATATTTTTAAGTCCACATTTTCTAATTCTTGGATGTAACAAATCTGTTTCTTTTGGAATCAAATCCAGAGAAAATTCTTTATTAAATCATCAAATCACTGTGTTCCTTATTATTCAGTTGATGTTTGAACACAGTAAATGTGTTAGTGTTGAAAATTAAAAAAACAATAAAACCTGTGAAAAGAAACCAAAACCTCTTTTCAAGAAGGAGTTCCAATTTATTATCAAGACTATGTTGGGATAAATTACCACAAATCTCTCTTGTGAAGTGTGAAATATAAATGATTATTATACACATATAGTCATATATATATAGGTATATAGACATACACAGACATTTATGTTATCATGTCCTCTATTAGAAATATTTTACAATGGTAATCATGCCTTTTGAGATATGTCACAGTTCTTTTTAATCCTAGGGAAAATATAGATTCTTAAAAACACTGATTATATAAACAAATACTTTAAAATAACATTATTCTTGAAAATGTTGTTAGGAATTATATAATCTAAGAAATAGTCTATTGCAATATTGGTAATTGAGACTTGGGGTGTCACAAAGTATAGGAAACCTAATTCTGAAGTAAAAAAGAGAAGGCCATAAAAAATAAATGGGCATCTGAAATGAAGGGAAAATCTAAACATTCTTAGGCAAGATGACAAGTTAATAATCAGCAGCTAAGATAACCAGAGATGCTATTTATTCTCCAAAATCTGATATTTTAACCATTATTTCAAAATAAAGCCAGAATCATGCTTGGGAGACTATTTACATAAGGACAGCATCTGAGTTTCATTGGGATCATTACTGGACATACTTGAAGGCTAAGGAAACCACTCTGCTTTCTCCAGACCAGCCTTTACATGCTAAGATACTTGATAAATAGTCTCCTCCCTCCTTGCAGCTGTTAGATCACTTTCAGTATTCTGTGGCCTCATCTTGGTATCTGCCCTATGGATTAACATCTCTGTATTGGGTGATTTTATCCCTAGAATGTTTAATGAATTAGTCATGCCTCCAAGCCAAATTCTTCTGGCTTGGAATCCCATTAATATCATAGAATCCTCATTTGTTATGCTTTTAATTTAACAAATATGAACCAAGACCTCAACCAAATGAAACTTATAAAACACAGAGAAATGAGGGGGGTGTCTGAGTGAAAGGAAGTGAAGCTCATAGCAAGCTGATCCTGAGTGCCACTTAAGGGTCACTCGAGAACTTTATTTTATCTACTACAACACACTAATCCTATTTATTGCTCTAGAAAGTAGGCTACTGACATTTTAGAATGTTTTACCTTTAATTTTCCATGAATAAATACATATGATAAATGAACAGTTGTATCATTTCCAAAGTGACTAAAAGGTTCCCACTATTTCTTTTTGTTCTTTATCAAATTAATTGTGTGCTTATTACATGTAGAAATAAATTCCTACTTATTTGTGGACTATGTAAAATTCTACACTGATTTTATGTTAGGGCTAGATTGATTAGAAAAAAGTTGCTGTTTCAAAGGAGAGGCATACCCAGTAGTCAAGTCATTACACTGCCTTTAATGTTTTCCAATATGATGCTATGGAAGAATATTTAGTAGAGCTATCCATCCAGGAGTCTTGATATAGGTCATGCTGAGCTGAGAAGTAAAGAATAAGCTTTGGGAGTGGTTAAGATGGTTCTGCTGGTGAAGTCATTGTGGTGTAATCATGAGTACCTGAGCCAAGATTCCTTACATAAAATCCAGGCATGGTGGCACTTACCCTGGAAGAAAGAGACAGGAGATCCCCGGAGCTGGCTAATTGACTGATTTTGACAAATTGACGGACTCCAAGTTCAGTAATATCTGTATCAAAAACAAAAGTGAAAAAATATGGAGGAGGGAAACTCTATATCTGGCCTCTGAACCCATGAATACACAAATATATGCTCATTTGTCTTCACACACACACTCACGCACGCACGCTAGCACACACACTAGCATAGTTTTTGTCTAAACTAAGAAAGGTTGGAAGAAAGCATTTGAGAGGAATAGTCCATGCAAAGGCAAGGGCATCTTATCAAATTGCCCAATTTCCTACAGCGTATAACAAAGGGATTCTTGACTGCTGTGCACATCAATTTCTGCTCTCTTCTGCAGGTTGGGGTTGAGTTTCAACAGCATCTCCATGGTAGACAATGGTACTCTGGCCAACACTCCTCATCTGAGGGAACTCCACTTGGACAACAACAAACTCATCAGAGTGCCTGGTGGGCTGGCGGAGCATAAGTACATCCAGGTGATGCAAAGCCATTCCCACTTATGAGGACCATCTGGAGCGGAATCTCCTAGTGTGGTTGTGGGAGGAAGGGAACTCTCCTTGGGAATAGATTTTTAGTGTCATAGCCCTCTACTAGTACACAGCCCTGTGAGATAGGGCCTTGAGAACATTTACGGCCTAAGATCAGAGTGCGTGCATGGATAGGGTTTGGGTGGGGGCCTCTCCCAGATAGTGAACTCTTGTTGGCTCTTAGTCTCACATGACAGAAAGAGAGTGTCCTCTTGGAAGGGCAGTAATCCCATTTGAGACTGGTCACTTTCCAAAGGCCCATCCCCCCATGCCACATTGTTCGCATGACAGTTTTAAAACATGAATTTGGGAGGATACAAAATTCAAGCCACTGCATAGAAAGGAACTTCAAGTACTGTCACATGTACATTCTTATTGTATAGACAACATGCTTGACTTATTAATTTTTAAAAGTAATTACATCTTGACTATATTATGAAACTCTGGCTAAAATGGATATTTCTTATGAGGTAGGCTTGTTTGAAGTCATTGGTCAGTGTAACAAATGCCAGTTGTATAAGCCAATGAGCACATGATTAGTGACATAGAATAAATTAATTTCAACTGTAAGCTAAGGCAGAGTCATAGCTGATAAAAGCAATGTATTAGGTTTATACAAATTATCAAAGTACATAGCTTGGTAAAGATAGGAATACAGGAGCCAGTAGTCCACTGGGATACAGCCTTTGGGTCTCTAAATCTAAAAATGAAACCCATGCTTACTAGGAAGTGGCAAAAAACAATTACATATAATAACAGACAGACTTATAGTGAGAAACTAAACTAAAACTGTTTATTCAAGTTTTTCGAGAAACCGGTACTTTTTAATTAGTCTTATGTGCATCATTATTTTTCTATTTTTTTCAGTGTTTTTTTGGGGGGTGTTGTTACTTATTTATTTATTTTGATTGTTGGTTTGAGACAGGGTCTTATTGTGTAGCTCTGGCTGTCTTGGAACTCACTCCACAGCCCTGGCTGATTGAACTTAAATTCAAGAGATCTACCGATCTACTTACATTTGCCTCCTGAGTGCTAGGATTCAAGGGGTGTGCCACCACACTCAGTTTCTTTTAAACCCTTTTACATTTAAATATGTGTTGCATTCAATCCGCTGTATCTCAGAAACAATATTTCGACACATTTTATAGGTAAAAGAACATAATATCTAAATTTTTCTGGTGCCTCAGGGTAGATTGACCTGTTCTGTCCTCAGAAATGTCAACACGCATCTCATCTCCCATTTGGTGTGGTTTAGTTGAGGCAAGTTCAACTTCATTTGACATTAGCTAGGTGGAGTAAGAGTTTGACATAATGTGAGCAAGAAGTTTGATGCATTATCTTGAGTTTTTGTTGTTTTCAGTGGGGTGGTGTGTGTGTGTGTGTGTGTGTGTGTGTGTGTGTGTGTGTGTGTGTGTGTGATTTAGACTTAACTAAAACTAGTTATACATTTACTGGTAATGTTTTCTTCCTGCTTAGTTTTGTTTCTTTGGCCCCACTTTATTCCTGTTTTTCTCATCCACTTGGCACACCCTGTGGAGACCACGGAATTGCTTTACATTGCTTTACTAGAAACATTAAGGAATGAAACACACTAGGAAACTGTTGTCCATTTTGATGCCACTTTCTATAATGTTGCTTCATATATTTCTGCCCTATGCTTGAAGGCATAACTCACCTTTTTTTGTGAGTCACAGACAAAGATAATTAAACACTATGCTTTGAAGAGTGGAAGAGCGTTGAATTTCAGGAAACAATTCCAGAGTAACACAAATTTGGAAAGTAGCATGCTCAGCTGTTTCTCCCTAGCTTTTGGTACTTGTATCCTATTTATTTTTCTCCTGCAAGATCCTAGGGGTTTCACACATATTATTTCTTTTTTCGGTTATTTTGTAAAATTTGTAAACATTTGTTTTTAATATCTATTATTAACTTGAGATTTTTATGCATTGACGGAAGATATTTTGCATATATGTATTATATTTGCATGCCGTCCTTCCTCCCCCTAACTCCCTTGTGTCCATATCCTACCCCTCAAACTCTCAAACATCAGATCCTCTTTCTCTCTCTCTCTTTATTTCCTGTATTACGAAGAGAGTCCATTTTGTGCTGTTTGTAAATTCATGGACCATTCACTGGAACATTGTTAATTTACTAAGTACCATCAAGTGGAACATGTTCACATACTTTTATAGAAAACTAAGATCTAGAATATTGGGGAGGGACACGGATGTGACCAAGTTATATTGTCTGAAAATGTTTAAAGTAAATTAAAAAAAAAAAAAAAGTAAATTTGGCTTTCCCTGCCTAGCGGTCATCAGTTGGCAATAGCTAGGTGGCGGCTTGTGAGCCCCACCCTTCTCCATGTTGAAGAATTTAATTTACTGGCTTGATCTTGTGCAGGCTAGCACAACTGCTGTGATCTCATGAGTACAACAGCCCCGTTATGTCCAGAAGACACCATTAAACCGATTCCTCCCAGACCTCTGGTGTTTATAATCTCCCCACACCCTCTTCTGCAATGTTTCTTGAGCGTTGGGAGTGGGTGGAGTGTGATATTGATAGTGTATTTATGCCTGAGCACTCCACAGAGCATTATGTTCTGCACTGAGACTAGCGGTGACATTCTGTACTAATTTCCACCTACTGCACAAAGAGCTCCTCTGATGAGGACTGAGATGACCCTGACCTATGTAGTCATCTCACCACAGCAGCACAGTTTTGAGAGAGGGGATCCCCCTCCCCCCATTTTCCTCTCAATCAGCTTAGCTTGCCATCCACTGTGTTATACAGACTTGGCAGTGGATGTGCAATGAAAGTGATGTAACTTTCTTGTCTTAAAAGAAGGAGGGCTATTCACATTTACCACGAAGGAAGACAATAACCACCAACTGCAGCTGTTTTGCAAATGCTCTTTATCAAGTGATGAAGTGCCCTTCTATTCATAGCTTTTGAATGTTTTTTTTTTCTTTGCAAAAATTGTCTGTGCTTGTTGAGATGTTTCATATTTCATTGTTAATATAGTACACTAAATTAATTCATTGTAACTTGTTAAATGAGCTTTAAATCCATGAGATATATCACTCTTGGAAATAGTATACAGTCCTGTGTATTGTGAAATCTAGTTCTCAATATTTGATCCAGTATTTAAAAATGTATGCTTATTTGACTGTAATTTTCTTGTATAGTTTTTATCTGGCCTTGTGTTAGAAAACACTACATGGTAGGATATGACATCCATTTCTTCTTCACAGTTTATTGCTTGTCATATTCCTTGACATAGTCTCTCACTTTCAACATGAGCTATCGACTATTACTAAGTATTACTTGCTTTTTTGACAAGTTCTGCTAGAATAGAGGATAGTAATAACAATATAACACTTGCAAAATGAAAGAATCCTAAATGAATTATCAAAACTATTGCTTTGTTTTTAATAATACTCCTTTCTGTTTTTTAATGATTTATACCATTACCCCTTTAAGCAATTACATGAGTAAGGGTGTTTTAAATACGGCACAGATAGGGATTTATTTTCCTGTAGGTAAAACATATTACAAATCATCACTTGAAGACCTCATTTCAGAATCTTTACTTCAAATTTATTTTGCATTATTTCACTATATAGCCTAGGCTGTATTCAAACTCATGAGCCTCTTACTCCACCCCCTAAGTGTCAGGATTATAGGAGTTCTTCATCATGTCTGGTTGAGTCTCTTGAGTTTTTAAATAAACCTGGGGTCTAGTAACACTAAGAAAATTTATGAGCAAGTTATTATTGTATTAAGCATAACAACAAAATAAATATATTTTATAAAGCATCTTGATGAATTAAAGCTCAATATTTTTATAGTAGAGTTTGTAAATTAAATATTAGCAGAGTATTATGTTGGTACTCTCTTGTAATCCCAAAATTGGAGATGCTGAGGTAGGACTGAAAGCTTGACAACAACTTGAGCTACCCAGAAAGGCAAACAAACAAAATAACAAATAAAAGGAAAACCTTTTTAAATCCTGCCTTTGTAAATGTGATACTTAAATATACTTTGGAGTTTGTGTTACTGTATTTAAATTCTAATGTGTAAATTTTCCTCTTTTTATTCAGTTCACTGCATATTACTTCCTCCTTCCATGTATCTTTATTCAGTAGTTCAATGCTTTGGTTTTTGCTTTAAAGGTATAACATTCCATGAAGATAGTATATGGTAAATGCATATCCAATATGTGAAACAACACCAATTCATTCAGTGTATTTCTTGACTTCCTTCTGTATAGGAGGCACTGGAGATGTGGCCATGAACATAGGGAGTGCCTCCCTCCCTCATTTAGGTTTTGCTCTGGAGAAGAAAAACAGAAAACCAATTACACTGCATAGTGATAACTACTATGAATAAAGATAGATGTAACCGAGTTAAGAATGGCAGATTGGGATACTGAGAGAAGGCCTATTTGTTAGAAGAAAACAAGGCAATAAGCCTGCAGATGCTTAGGGAAGTTACTGCAGGTGAGAAAGCCTGTGTGTGACAAGGTGACAAGGGACTGGGCTTGGCCAGTGGCAGGATAAGATACAGGCAGAGAACAGAGTGGTATCAGACTGTAGGATGGGGAGTCCCCGGTGAGAACTTGCTTTGTCTCAACCTCCCCTGTCCTTCAGGAAAAGGTAAGGTGTAATTTTCATGTTCTTCTGTTTTTGTGGCCTGATCTTTTTTGTTGCTTTGTTTTAGAGTCCCTCTGGAATATAATTTTTTTTCTTTTTTCTTTTTCTTTTTCTTTCTTTTTTCTTTTTTTTAAAGAGTGGACTTTTGGAAAACAAAGGAGAAAGTTTTAGGGGCAACCAGTGGTTTCAGTAGTTGAGGGAGAGGCCCTGGAGACTTGGGCTGTGGGAGTAGACGTGAGGAGGACCATTCTATGAATGCCCTTTTAAGATTAGTTGGATGAACTGGATGATGAGGTAGAGAGTAGATGAGTAGATGAGGAAGTTGAGTACAAATGTAAATGTAATGTTTCTAGCCTGAACATCTAGAAGGATTAAGAAGGAACTTGCAGAGACAGGGCATACTGAGAAAGGAAACACAACTTCTGAAAGGAAGGCAGGGAACACAATTCAGTTTGAGGAGTGGTAATGTATTCATACCCCAAACCCCAAATTAGAAATAATATTTATGTGGGGAACCTCAATGCAGGTATGGAGAATAATCATTCCATACTCTTTCATGTTGCAGGTTGTCTACCTTCACAACAATAACATCTCTGCAGTTGGGTCAAATGACTTCTGCCCACCTGGCTACAACACCAAAAAGGCTTCTTACTCCGGAGTGAGCCTTTTCAGCAACCCAGTTCAGTACTGGGAGATCCAGCCATCCACCTTCAGATGTGTCTACGTGCGCTCTGCCATTCAACTCGGAAACTACAAGTAACCCCCAGACAGCCTCATCTTTATAATCTGGAAAAACAAAAACAAAAACCAAAAATCCAATCTGTCAATATCATTACTAAAAGCGGGGGAAAAAGAAAGCTAGATGCTGGAAATTCAAGAGTATTATGGATGTTTTTTCCACATGACCTATTATGCATCAAGCCAAATATGCAGATTGAATAATTGCCTACAATAAAAATATTTTGCCTGCAATATTCAGAATCATTTTTAAAGGTTTCTGTAGATGTGAACTAAGCTATCAAAATCTGAAGTAACCATAGAGGCCAGCCTTTTAGTAAAGCTTTAAAAGGAACCAAATACAAAGTATTTTGTAATTCATAGAGCTAAATTAACACTTTTGACATATAGTCAAATGCCAAACTCTAGCAATGTATTAATCTCCTTTATTATTGGTAATGCCTCATTTGAATATGTAAATTCAATACAGGCTGTGTAAAATTTTCACTGTCATTTTATTGAAAAAATAAAATTTTGAAAATGCACTCAAAATGGATATTTTATAAATATTTAATTCTAAATATTACTGAAATCTTTGGGCATTTGACAATAAGAGTATATAGTTTCAAATTCTTAACATTTCCTCTACTCTTTATATTTATACTTGAGAATGACAATGAGTACTGTCTACATTCAGTGTTAGGCTTATAAGCAAGAAGCAGATTTGGTTTCATTAGCACAAAGAATTCATGTTCCCAGTATTCATTTATGAAAGCTCTCTTAAAAGAACTATATGGACCATCAGGCTGCTTGTCTAGACATGTCTGCACTTACGGATGTAAATGGAAATTGATATTGCCTTTAGTTAGCCTCTGACTTTAGGAAAACAAAGTTTTTTTTTTGAGTTGGATTTTGAAACAGCTGTGGAGTCAGGCAATTAAGTACGTCTCAGGAGTGGGCTGCTGGGCTAAGAGAATTTATGACTTGGAATGTTTGGGCCGTCAATACCTAGTGGGAAAGTGTTCAAGAACAGTCTGACTGTGCTGCAGAGTTCGATGTCTTATGGTCAGCAATCATAAGATGGTAAATTAAACCTGGCTTTAACCATGGTGGACAGATGGGTATACCCATAATTTGGGATGTGCCTCCAGGTTCTCTTCAGTCAAGGCTCCCACCAACTTTCCTTTCTTACTCCTTCAGCATTTCTCCCCTCCCTTTCTTTCGTTCCCAGCCTGGCTTTCCTTACAACTGTATGGCACGAATTCCACCACAGGTGGCTCTACTGCAGTGTAAACAAGATGCATGTTACTTCTGGTGACTCTAGAGCACCTGCTGGCAGCCTTGCAGATCGACTGGTTGTAACTAGAAGCAACCATAAGAACACCAAGTGAAGGCCCAGGGCAGTGACTGGGGAATGAACAGATCAGAACAACTGGAGAAGGACTCACAAACATTCAGTTGTTGACTGAGTTCCCCAAGACCCAGATAAGCTGTATGGTCACAACATTCATTGTGCACTTTGACTGAATCCTAGTCATAGACTCTGCATTGAATAGTGGTGCAAAGACAAATGGGTAAAAAAAAAAAAAAAAAAAAGGCCAGGAAGATAGCTCTGTCAGTAGAGTGCTTGCCTCATGAGTGTTAAGTCCTGTGTTCAGTCTCCAAAACCTATGTTAACAAATAAAGCTCAGTGGCACTTGCTTGTAATTCCAGTACTAGGGAGGCAGAAACAGGCAGATCTCCAGGGCTTGATAATTAACCAGCCTAGTCTAGTCTTCAAACAATGATCTTTGAAGTGGACATGTCTCAAAAACATCAAGGAAAATGACATCCTCAGGAATGATACATGAGGTTCACCTTTGGTCTCTTCATCCATGTATATACCTGAGCATCTGCTCTGATTCATATGTGTACACACAAATATATATATATGTATATATATATTTCATACATACACACACACACACATATATATATATATATATATATATATATATATATATACATACATACATCATCTGGTAAAGGTTTGCCTAATGACTGGTTAAATGTGCTCCTTGAGAAACTATCCATGTGTCTATAACATGAATGCAGATGTATTTGATGTGTGCAAAAGTGGGTAGGACCAGTTACTATGGCGAACATGTAAAAAAACAGAATATGACATCGTGTAGTCTGTTCCTTTTGTCCACATTTACGTGTGGGTTCCGGGGATTGAAGTAAGGTAAACTAAGGTCACCAGGTGTAGGTAACAAGTGTCTTTTCCTGCTGAACTATCTCACTAGGTGCAATATCTGATGTTTCTTTTTATTTTTCATGACTATATCAGAATCTTAAAGCACAAGTGGTGTGATGTGATGATAATAATGATTTTCTTCATATCACATCCTAAATATTACTTAGCAAAGTCATATTCAGTACTCAATGACTGTGTGGGACACATGTCAGCTCAGCATTTATTATTCCCTTTACCCATGAGACAGTGAAGTTGTAATGACGTCGGGTAACAGGTCCATGGGATACAGCTGTAAACAGGGAAGGCAAACTTCCCATGATGTTTCTTTTTAGTACTTTAGCAAAACACATTCTCATTTCAAAGGAACCCCCAAATAGCAATAGCTTCTGCATCTCCCTTACAATGGTGTGGGTGTGCAGTAGACTAATGGACCACCACCTGAAGTGGCATTACTGCATGCCAGAAGGGATGTGTTTGTTGATATTTTTTTTAAAAAAATAACATGATTCAGTTTTAAAATTAAAATTTCATTACCCAGTCTGATGTCCTCTAACTACATTTAGTTACAGGCAAAAATGTGTGCTACTATAGGTAAATGATGGAATTTTAAATGTACTTCATCTACTTATTTATTTAATTGTGTGTAGTGTATTCAGGTGTGCAATTATGCTCGGCAAGCACTTTAACCACTGAATGATCTCCCCAACCCTGATCTTAAATTTAAATAAGCATACACAATTAAATGACATCATATTGGCTTGGGTCAGGTAATTCTAGTGACTTTAAATATTGCTTTCAAGGAGTGGATCTTGAGCCAGAGGGGGCAATATAGTCAGTAGAATTATTTCAGGTGCATGATACAAAAAAAAAAAAAAAAAAAAAGAGTCAGATGTGACACTTGAATTTAAGTCATAATAGTTTAATAGAAGATACAATAATTGGAATAAAAGCAAGGTGAGTTTTTGGAATTCATTAACTATTTGACATACAGAAAGTGGCTGAAATGCATCAGGAAACATTTCATTATAGAGATTTACCTACTCACAGCGGTTACCCAAAAGAGCTGGCTGCATTCTACAGTCATAGCAGAAGTGCAAAGGAACAAGGAAGACATCAAGGGCAGCTGGCAGTTAGCAAGAAAGATTGGTAGGTGACAGTGACTCATCAAGGAGAGTGGGTGGGGAAGGGCTATTCAGAGCTGAAAGCAGGTGTCAAGAGGAAGCCCTGTACAGGAAGGTGTTATGGTTGAGTGTCAGATGCCCCCTGCTGGCACATATATTGAACACCCACCAGCTAGTCTGTGTTTGAGGAGATCCTGTAGCCTTTGAGAGGTGGGTAGAGCTAGAGAACAAACCTTGAGGTCTATAATCTGACTTTGTTCCTCATCATCCTCCCTGATGTGAGCAGGTAGACTCATGCCCCTGCCACAACAGCCAGGAGCTGCCCTCCCCACCCCACCCCACACACACCAGGATGGCTTGAACCTTCAAACTGTGAGCCTGATAAACCTGTCTTTTCTGTCTCAGGCTTCGGTCACAGTTATGAAAATAGTAACAGAGGCCATACTTAACTTCTCTATCCTTTGGAGGAGATACAGAAACATACATTTTCATTTGCAATGGATGTAATGTCATTAAAAGAAGCGACCACTTCCCTTCTTTCTCTGAATCCCCCAGTATGTTCAAAGGAAGGAGAGAGAAAAGAAATTTCCTTTTAAGGACATTCAGCAGAAAATTATATCTGTCACAGGACATCTTTTTGTTATCATCATAGAGCTGGACTGTGAAGGGCATGGCTTTTGTTCTATGTTAGGATGAATGACCCACTCCCCATGCAGTAGCCTGTCTCTTACAAGGGGAAAGACTAGGGTTGCCCTGTTGCTTGACTGCAAGCTAGAAGAGAGATGCATTTAAATAGAAGGGAGGGAAGAGGACTTCAAATTGTCATTTCCAATTAAATTCCCTAAAACATCTTGTCTACAAGTAAAGTATATCTATGTATAATTTTGTTACTTAAAAGGGGGAAGGATCTGACCCTGGAACCCATCTTTATATGCCAATACCACTTTCTTTTTTTTATTCTTTCAGATGACGATCAGTGTAGTTCCTCACCATAATTTCCAAACTCACCATTTGCACATCTGAGAGAAGCAAACCTTTTGCATTTCATTTCCCAGTTGTTTACAGTGTGGTATGTGGTGTATCCAAGTTAACTTGGTGTCTAAACAAATATCTAAGTCTATAAGATGAGAAACACTCAGATAAGTTTGCTGAGGTTGCTGCTATCGTTCTCCAGACACATAGCTTGGGCTTTAGTCATCTCTGGGGAAATTCCTTTGTCCAGCTCTGGTTGAAATTTGAGATTCTGCATTTACGATAAGGAGAGCTGATGCTCTAGGAGAGCAGTTCTCAGCCATTGGGTGTGACCCCTATGGGGGTTCAAGGACTCTTTCACAGGGATAGTCTAAGATTCATAACAGTAGCAAAATAACAGTCATGAAGTAGTAACAAGATAATTTTATAGTTTGAAAGGTCACACAACATGAAGAACTGTATAAAATGGTCACAGCATTAAGATAATTGAGAGCTACTATTGTAGTCTTATCCTTAGAGGAAGAAGACAATGGGAAATTTCTGTGGTTTGTGTTGGACCATTACTTTCTATGTCCTGTTATGCAAAACCAACACTGTATGGGGTCTCTAAACCCTTTTGTGACAAAGTAGTGCAAGCTAGCAAGCTAGGTAGCTTTAAATGCTAGAAATCTCTGCTATTATGATCTCAGAGGACAAAATTGAAAACAAAAGTGTTGGTTCATATGTTGCTATAATTTGGTCCTACAATGATTCTTTCCAAAGAGGAATCTAGCTTCTGCTGTGCACAATTGCAAGGCAGTGGATGTTTTAAGGGTGAAGCCTAGTGGGATGTTGTAGTCACAGCAATATGCCCTTTCAGGGGATTGTGGGAGCCCATCAAGGATCCTTCTTGTCACCTTCCATGTTCTAATCAGGAGATATATGATTTGGTTAAAACACGTTACCATCATGATTTCTTGATGTTCTCTACCATGTCTATAAGAACAGCGTTTTATTACTTTCTAGACTGATTGTGCCAGGTAGTTTGTTATATTAATGGAACCATGAATGACTTAGCTGTGACCTTCCTAAAGCTTCTAAGTAACCCATTCTCGTTTCATCAAGTTCCAGGACTTGTGGGACAACTTGAATGCAATCTCTTTGTGTGTCTTCATATGGCTGTCATTGACTGGTTTTGTCTCTGGCTCTCATAGACCCATGAGTATTACTGAACTACAGATCAGTCTGACTTAGTGTGAACTCACTGTAGCTCCATTATATCTATAGCCTACCTTCCTGTGATGCTATAGTTCCAGGCACTGCAGCTTAATCTTAAATATCTTTAGGAGGACACTCTTAACAAAGATCCTAATTTTATTAAATAATTGCTTTTGTTTTATTTTTATTAACATTTTCATCTGAATAACATATGGCTTATATGAAGGCAGAAAACCATGAATTTGCCTCTGACCTGTGGTTCTTGCACATGCCCTAAGCTATTCTGCACCATCTCTTGCCTTTTTCACACGACCCACACTTTCCGGCATAGTCTCTTAATGCATTTTTCATCCATGATCTTGACCTGGCAATGGATGCTGCTATATCAAATTCATCACAAAAATCACTGTAAGCCA
Source organism: Phodopus roborovskii (assembly GCF_943737965.1). NCBI lineage: Eukaryota > Metazoa > Chordata > Mammalia > Rodentia > Cricetidae > Phodopus > Phodopus roborovskii. The sequence goes on from NW_026126618.1 coordinate 8,310,873, forward strand.
GGTCTCTGTGTTCCACCTGGAGTGTTCATTTCTCCGAGTCATCATTTTCATCTTCCATTCTCCCCCTTCTTCCCTTCACGGCACTGCGCCAAGGAGCCCCTCCCCACCCACAGTTTTATTGCTGTTGCAGACACAGGACATAGCTATCTTATCTTTGTGCAAATGGAGAAATAGCTAATCCCTCAAGTAAACTAAAGTCTTCCACCCATCTGTTTCTCATTCACTCCCTGTTCCAGGCATGCCTGTTTCTAGGCTGCCACGCTGGACCTTTCTGGGATGTCTATAGCACAAAGATTATGGGCTGCTGAGTGGCCACTGTAGTCATTTCAAGATTCCCACACTTATTGCTAAAGAATTTCTGTGGATCTGTTTATGTGTGTAAGCATACCATCTGCCCCAAGTACTACACAGGCTTATAAGAGTTTCAAACTACCACGCATAAAAGTGGAGAACAGAGTATAAACAGAGGATAAAAAAAAAACACACTATTAACAAATTCACATCCAATCATAAATATTTCCCAAAGTTTAATAACCTTCAATGGCATGACATGGTCTCAAGGAAAAGCTATAAATAATAACAAATATAATATCAAGTATCATAATTAATAATAGTAAATAATCAGAATAGGACTGGGAAAGCCTCATGAGTCTCTGAGAGTCAAAGAATGCCATCAGGTGATCTTCTCAAACACTTAGTTCAACAAGGACTGTAAGAGCCTACTTAATGTTCCAAGGTCATTAGCAACGAGAATGGAGGACAAGCATCTTAAAACACACACAAAACATTAAAACCATCCCATCTCCTGGGCATTTCTTGAAGTGCCTATCAAAAACTTTGCCACATTGATTCAACAATAGCTCTCACAGACCTGCTGTATCTTTGGTATTGTTCTTCTGGCTAAGATACTTTGGTGATGAACACCTGTCTTTAATTCAGCAAACAAGGCAGGAGGAAGAGACATTGTAGGGCCTGACATGTGAAATGGAGGGAAGTGAGGCAGGGTTGAGCAGTGAGCAATGAGAGAGGATGGGCTCGGTATTTTATAAATTAGTGCAACGGCCTTTTCACTGGAAGTGACATTTGAGCAAGAGTATGGAGGGTGGAAAGGGCAACTCGAGACAGGTAGGCTCAGTTTAGGGAGGTACACGCCAAGCTCCAGAAACAGCAGAGAAGGAAACTGTGAGCCCAGAGAAGTGAGCAAGGTAGACAAGGCCAGAGGGATGATGGGAGCCACTTCTGCAGACAGGGCTTCTTTACTTTCCCACTTATGAGCTCTTTTCACCAGGGACACGTTGACAGAACAGGGCATAGAGACACATAACACAGATGTTCAAAGCTAACATTCACTGATAATAAGTGATGAAGAAATATAAAATAATACTGCAGTACATATACACATAATATTACCACTTACTAAAGCAAATTTGGCTAATCCATGCTGCATAGAACCTAGTCTTAAAAGAAGTGTAGCTGGTTTCTGTATGTGCATGTGCATAATATTTTCTGCAGATGTAGTTTTCAGGCACTTGTGAGCCACCTAATTTGAGTACGGGGAACCAAACTCCTGCCCCTCCCGCCACACAAGTGCAGCAAGCATGTTTAACAGCTGAGCTATCTCTCCAGCCCCATGATTCACATTTACTTTGGGAAAGATGGAAAGCTATTAAAGAGTTCTCTAGGGGGATGCCTTGATTAAACTGTATTTGATAGAATATTTTAGCTGTCCAGACTTTAGAGTCACAGGGATGGGCAGAGCAAGAATATGCAGATTGTTGTAAAAAAATTGTCAAGCAAGAGATGATGGTGGCTTTGGCTTGGATATGCAAGAAAAGACGCTGAAAGAGGCCAGCCCACAGATCTGTTTGGAAAATGAAGATGATAGGCTTGGCTGACCTATGAGAGGGGGCACAAGACAAGAGATGACTCCATGTCCTGGCCTGAGTCACTGGAAGGATGGAGTAACCATGGGCAGAGATGGAAAAGATTGAGGAGAGTAAACTGGAAGGACTGAAAATCAGATGTTTGGTTTGTAATTTATACTTTTAGGGGCACACATTCAACTTGCATGTGTATTCATCACGGGGAATTTAGGTGTTGGACTTTTGCTATATACATAAGTCCTGGCTAAGACAAAATTAAAACCATGGTCATTCTTTATCAGCACAGAAACAACTTGACTCTATCCAAAGTAAGCAATCATTCCCTACACATTAGTAACACATTTTACAGGGCCAGTCCTGGCTGTCTGCAATGTTCCTGTGGTTGCTAAGATAAATAAACAGTACATGTGTCCCTGTGGATCCCGTTGCTGTCAGCTTGTCAGCATTTCCCAAACTGGCCTTGCTGGACCACACCAAGAACAACCAACTTCTCGATTAAGCATTTTTATTGTTTGTTTCAATATCAAGTTGTTTTCTCTTGTGAATTTAAAATTGTATAAAGGTACTCTACTCTCTGTTCCCTCAAGAGTTAGCATTAACAAAAAGCATTGCTGGAGCTGCCTTGAATGCTACTTGATAACTTGCTAGTGGTTTCACAGTCACAAACAGTATTAAAAGATAAAATAACATATTCCTGAAGCTGTAGGTGGTCTCAGGCACTAACTATACAAGCACACGTAACCATAAAACTGTAAAAAGTTGTGAATAACTGAAGCAATTTATACTGAAAAACTAAGAGGACCATTTAGACAATTCTTTTATAACTTACATTAATTGCTGGTCTATAGATAACACACATGATCACTTGACCCAACAATGGAAGGAAATAAAAAGAAACCTTGAGATACTTTACCTCTCTCTCTCTCTCTTTTCATAAAAGAAGGGATAACTGTGTATAGGCAAGGTGTGCTCTTCGAATCTGAACATGCTTTTGTGACAGAAAATGGAAAGGAAATCTTAGTCCTACAACTTAGTCATTTATTTATTAACTCACATGTTTGTTGGGGTTCTAGAATATTGCAGAAGCTATAATAGATTTCAAGAAAATAAAAACAAAATATGTCTGTTTCCTTTGGATTAATAGATAAATTCGAAATGTGAGCTGTTACTTAAATACTTTTCCTCCCTCCCTTTCCTTTTATTTTTTCCTTTCTTTCTGTCTTTGCACAGGCATTTCACTATGTAGCCAAAACTAATCTTGAGTTTACGGACCCCCTACATCAGCTTCTCCAGGACTTGAGTTACAGACATGGAGCACAACATCTGGCTGCAATGAATGAAGTGACAATATCTAAAAAGGTCCTCAGAGGAAATGAAAGTCAAAAATATTGCATGGCGATTGGTGATTAAAAAACATAATGCTGAATAAATTTCCTGTGCTTTATTCCACTTCAGCAAAGCCATCTGGAACATGGTAACAAATGCCAGTCAAATGAGAGCCTTCACCTGGATCCAGAAAATGATAACCAAAGCCACAGTTCTTTCTGGATGCTTCATTGTAAAACTAAAACTTTTCTCACATGATCTGGATTGATAGGTGACTTCGAAAGCTATCCCTTCTTGGATTCCGCAGCTCTCACTGGTGAGGGTTTTATTTTGCAAAGGTGGATGCTCTTAAAGCAGTGGTTTTCTGAAGTGGAAGTTAATGCAGATCTTTCCTGCAAGGAACTGTGTGATTCAGCTCAAGCTCGTAAGCTGTTGTCACTTTCACAGAGTAGATGTTTTCTCCAGATGTTAGTGTCTAGTTCTAAATTTCTTTCCCAGAAACTGCTTTAGACGCTGGTTGGACTAACGTAGTAAAAAATGCAAAGAACGGTGTCTTGTGGGTTGCTAGTGCCCTTTAGCTTTCTGTTCTAGTTTGTACGTTTATGTTTTTGATGGATGTATCAAAACACAAGAGAGTACATGTTAGTATGTATGCATTTGTACTGACTTGCCTTTGGACTTCTGATAGGATATGTTCTCAGCTGCTGCCACTAAGAGCATCACTGTGCCTAGTCACTGTGTTCCCTTTTAAAAGGGCCCTGCCCACATCCCATTTCTCCCCCATCTTTCTCTCTCTCTCCTCTCTCTCTCTCTCTCTCTCTCTCTCTCTCTCTCTCTCTCTGTTTCTTTTTTCCTCCCTCCCCCCACCTTTCTTTCCTCTCTCCTGCTGCTCCTGTCCCTGGAGGCCAATCTTCTCCCTCCCCTTTCCCCTTTTTAATGATTCTTTTCCCTTAATAAAACACCCCTCCACATGAACTCTGTGCATGGTGTCTTCCTCTCTTGAGCTGCTTTTTAAGATTCCAACAGTAGACATTAAGGAGATGCCGTTTGGTGTTTTTTTTCACATCCACCACATGCAATTTGTTAAATTGAGTTGCTTGAGTGTGACAACACACAGCTGCTCCTCTAGCCATTGGGAGGAAGGAGCAAGGGAAGAGTCGTCAGTTCAAGGCCAGCCAGGTTTATACAGTGAAATCTGGTCAACTTGATCTACATAGTGAGATTCCCATCTCAGAAAAACAAACCAAACAAATGAATAAACAAACCCCCAAAAGCAGCTTAAGCGTATCAAACTGCTCAAATGTTAGTCATATCTCCGAGGGAAAGACATTTACAATTTTTCCAGTTTTAATTTTTAACATACGGTTCATAATTTGTGTTTGTGGTCATTGCTTCTGTGATAGCATGGCAAAATTTTGATTTTTATGTTAGTGCACTCTGATCCACTTCTCCTCATTCTTTCTCCAGCTCCTGCAGCCTCCTTTCTGCTCTCCTCTTCTGTGGGATCAGCTGTTTAGATTTAGCTTGTGAGACCTGGTACCTCTTGTCTCCCCGCTTCTGGTTTACACCAGTTAGGACAACAATATTTCAAACCTATACCTTTACATATGTACTATGGGATACTAAGCTTTTGCTTGTTTTACAGTCTTGCAGTGGAACCCAGGCTGGCCTGGGACTCATGGCAACCCTCCTGCATCGGTCTCACAAATGTTGCTATTACAGGTAGGAGTTATCATACCTGAGTAAGAAGAGTAGGAAAACCAAACAAACAAAAAGAATATAAAACTCTCGTTTGCAACCATACGGTTGGAGAACTGAACCTTGTGACTCTTGAGAACAGAAACTTCTACGAGGTTATGGCTGTTAGAGTGACTCGCAACACCAACCAAGTGCTACACTCTGCATTCTGTGTGGTTCTGTTTGGTTTGCAGTGCGTTCACCGGTGTGTTCTCATTGTTGTTTGTCAATGATGAAACCAAGTGGTACTGTGGTAGGAAAAGGAGACAAGGACTAGGAGATCCACACGGGCCTTGATATGTTGATGTAGGTGGCTTCTTCTGTTAGCCACAGGGAAGGACCTGAGGAGCTAAAAGTGCTGGTGAAGGAACTAGTCTCACTGGTTCCTCTCTGTCTTCCTCTTCCTTTACCTTTACCTCTCCCATTTGTGCATTCCATTTCAGGCTTGCCACAGAGGCAATGGTAAAGAGGGTGGGGCCTGGCTGTGTGGCCAGTGAAGACTTAGAGTACAAGAATGGTGTGCAGGCAGAAAGAGACAAGGGGCCTGCATGGACTCTTGCACTGTAGTTGCTGGATGTGATCCAGCTTCTGCGGGCCAGTGCAGAGGAGGCCTTAGGACAAAACTTCTGGGGCCAAGTTGACCAGGTACAGCCTTTGCACCTACATGTGTAATTTATTGTTATGAGTTTCACAATCTTAACCCTAAAACTGCAATAAAGGTGTCTATCGGGGAAAGTAGAGGCACATTAACATACCTTATAAACAATGAAAGTCAGTATGGTCTTTTAAAGTCAGAAAGACAACAATATTACTAATCTTACCATTTCTATTAAACATTGATCCAAAAGTTTTAACAGTACATTAAAACAGTGCACTAAAATTACAGAAAAAATAAATATTAGGTAACAAAATATAAATATAAATCTTTGGTCATTACATGATGGCATCAGTATGCACACAGATAACATTTACACTGGCCAAACCCACTGTTTGAGCTCATGAATGTGAACAGAATGAATATACACCATTTTTATTTTGCTCAGTATAGCAGTTTCTCACAAAATTGGGAGTCAATCTACCTCAAGACCCAGCTATACCAATATTGGTCATATACCCATCGGATGCTCAATCATATCACAAGGACACTTGCTAAAATGCGTTCATAGCAGTGTTATTTGTAATAGCCAGAACCTGGATACTACTTAGATGCCCCTCAACAAAAGAATTGGTAACAAAAATGTGGTAACTCATATAATTTAGTATTACTCATCTATTAAAAAATAATAACATCAGGAAATTTGGAGAAAAATATATTAAACTAGAGGTAACCTATACCTACAAACACAAACATCATTCTGTACTCACTTATAAGAAGATATTATCTCATGAAGTAGCAGAATATGGATATTCCAGGTAGATGTACTACTTTTCCCCCTATGGCAAATAAAGACCCAGGATCTTCCCATATAGTCCTTCTCATTCCCTGAAGGACTTGCATGGTTTATACATAGCAGCCAGTGAAAAATTTAACTCCATCTCAAACATGTTTGAACCTGGACATGACAGACACTCCTGGCATACATGTTATAATGATGCATATCAGTTGTAGCACATTCTTTGCTGAAGGTAAGAATAGAAAAAAGGCTTTCAGAAAGAAACATAAAATTCGATGGGTTATTTTTACCAGAAGCTGCAAGTTTTCAACAGCTCCGTAAATTATCTTATTGATAAACAATTATCTTACTGATGAACAAACACTTGTTAGACTCCAGAAAATTTTGCCCCAATCCAGGCTCATATTTATAAAGATGACTGAGAGGATAAAGAAGAGCATTTTGTGAAAACAGAGAGAAACATGAAACATAATTTAAGGTTCCATACTTACCACTGAGTTACTCTACCATTATGATACTTGTCAAGTGGACTAAGAAATGAAAAAAAAAAAAAAAGTCCAAGGTTACTTTTTAGGGCAGCAAAGCCCTTTCAAAAATGCCTAATTGTGTCCCAGGAAACCTTTTGTGTTATTCAATAATCTCCAACATGACTGCCCAAACACAGCTGAACAACGATGGCAACAATAGACTTGCCAAAGTGGATGGGAGAAAGCCCAGAAGGCCCAAATGCTACACGAATAGCTACAGACCGCTAAGGGGTGAGCATGGGAGAAATAATCAGAGAAGAGCACATCCCTTGGTTATCCAGTAGCAAATGGTGAGCCCTAAAAGCTTGTGTGTGTGTGTGTGTGTGTGTGTGTAACATTATAAAGAGTGAACAGGCATATTTAGGATATATATATATATGTATATGTATATATATGAATACATACATATATATGTGTGTATACGTATATGTATGCATCAATAATTATAATAAAAGAAGTCACAGATTTGGGGAAGAGGAGCTAGAAGGGATGTATGGGTGGGTTCACAGGAAAGGAGGCTGTGCCACCATCGGTGCCTCTGTTGCTGCCACCTGTTAGTCACCTTGGGCACCAAATGGTGTTTTTAACTAAGATTATTTTATCAGTAAAGACTCAGGAGCTGGATGTTGGGGTGAAAACCTGCTAGGTTGAGAGGCAGAGAAAGTAGCCTGCTGACCTTCTCTACTGTCCTTCCACAAAGAGAGCCTTCTCTACTCCATCTTAAACAAAAACTCTCCAGCTGGATCTCTCTCCCCTCTGCTTCCTGTGTATCTCTCTCTCTCCATCCTTCCGACTTCCCCTCACTCTTGATGGTTGCTTCTAGGCAACTGGATGTTGCTTGCTCGGCCTTTTAAGCTATGGAATAACCTATAGAATGTTTTTTGTTTTGTTTTGTCTTTTTTTTGACATATTTATAATAAACAGAAATTTCTTGAATTAAAGATGTGTTCCCGTGCTGAGCCACACAACAAGTAGAACCAGTCCCGACCTCATAAATAATGCAACCTTGCATTTCACAGTGTGATCAAATATCCTGCAACAGAAATGTAAGGAAGAATTGAAATAATTACACTATTATGTCAAAACTAAAAGAAAAATGGAAAGGATGCATTACAATTAAGAAAATGATATGTCTTGCCTAATAATGTCGTGTTGGAGTCATTCGCAGAGATGCCATTAATCATAGCACGTGTATACAGGGCTTGATTTATGCATGTGGCTTGTAAGAACAATAACAAGATGATGGAATCAGAAGTGTCATCCTGTCATATAGGCATCCAAGAAAAGATTCTAAAGTTACAAACTGTCAAGCTCCACATTGTCTTATTTTTGCCATATAGCGGGGATGGTGCTTAACAAGCTGAAAGAAAAACAAATACAAAGATCTGTAAATTCTACTTATGAGCAAAATGTCACCAAGGATAGAAGTCTCTCAATGATAAATAAATGTTGCAAAATTAGCCATAAACTTTCTACAAAGATCTTGTCACACAAAGTAAATTCCAAGCCCATGTAAAGAAGTCAGTACGTCAAAAATGACTTTCCTGTGAGATCAAGACTTTGAAAGCAACCTTACACTCTATCGAACTAAACACAGAGTTGTATATGAGATGACCAGATAGAGGAACAGAGCAGGCTGCATAATAGGCTGAGTTTGATTAAGGGAAAGATACTTTCGAGCCACCCCAGAAGTAACAGTGTTATTTCCAGTGTTAACTGTGCAGTACAAAGCAAAGGTGAAAAGAACACATGACTGATCAAATGCCATGACATGTGAGAGTGGGAACAAGCTATGCTGGTTAGCTCTTGCCAACTTGACCCAAACATAGACTCATCTGGGAAGAAGAAATCTCAATGGAGAACTTGCCTCTATCGGATTTGGTGGTGAGCATGTCTGAGACGCATTTTCTTGATTGACATGGGAGGGCCAATCTTGCTATGGGCAGTGCCATCTCTGGGTAGCTGCCTCTGGGTTGTATGTAGAAGAAAGTTGAGAGACATGAAGAGCAAGCCAATAAGAACTCCTCAAAGGGTCTCCGCTTCAGGTTCTGCCTCCAGGATCCCGCCTGTGTTCATGCCCTGGTTTCCCTCAGTGATTGGCTGTGATGTGAATGTGTAAGCCTGTTTGTCCCAAGTTGCTTTGGGTCAGTGTTTTATCACAGCAACGGAAAAGCAAACTAGGACACTAGCTTATGTATAATCACTGTTCTTAAAAAGTATTCCACACAGCAGACTTCTAGTATTCTAGCTCCTACAGTCTTCAGGTTCATTTATATTCTTGTGGATGTACACACACACACACACACACACACACACACCAATAATCAAAGAAAAAGATGCTCCCCATTGATTATAATAGGAGAAATGGGGGAAGGGCTTGAGAGAAGAAAGGTAGGAGGAGTATTTTATTTTAAATTGTAAAAATTTAAATTAGTAAAGCAGAAAAGGTACCCCAAAAAGAATAAAGTCATTATTTCTAAAGAATAAAATCCAATGGAAATGCTGCGTGCTAAGTTGGTATTTTGAATCAAGCCCTGAAAGTGTAGAAACAGAGCATTTTGAATAAAATGAAACAAAAGTTCTTGAATTTAAAAAATTAACACTAACAAACATTTACATAAGGACATTTGAGACAAACACCAAATGAAATAAAATTTCTGCAGAGTATAGGGCATTGTATTCATTTCAGATTTGTAGTGAGAACTACTATATTTTGGAATAAAATGAAAAACTGATAATTTAAGCAGAAAAACTAGCCATATTGCAGTGATGAAAAAGAATGAGTCAGAGTGTTAGAAAAGCCCCTCTCTCTCTCTCCCTTTCTCTCTCTCTCTGTCTCATTCTCTCCCCCCCCCCCCGCCCTCCTTTCTGGGTTTTTGACACACTTTCGCTCTGAAACAGTCCTGGCTGGCTGTTCTGGAACTCACTCTGTAGACCCAGCTGGCCTTGAACTCACAGAGATCCACCTGCCTCTGCCTCCTGGGTGCTGAGATTAAAGGCGTGCACATCCATCACCTGCACATATCTTTTATAATCAGTTGAAACATTGTGGATTAATAGCAGTGTCTTGAAACGGAAGGAATGGATGGTTTTGTTCTTATGAAGTTTTAAATGTTGCAGTGTTCCTGGCATTTAACTCTGCTTGCAGCCAATCATTATTAATATTCTTAGCTTTGTTTGCCAAAGAAAACATAATAATACTTTTTAAAATCCAAATTTAGTTTTTTGACCTTTTCTTTAAGTTTTGAGATCATAATATAATCACAACATTCTTCATTTCCCTTTCTTCCTTTCAAACACTTCCAAATACCTCTTCTCATTCTCTTTTCAATTTGTGACTTCCTTTCTATTAATTCTTATTACTTGGGCATATTATTCTTAAATATAACCCATTCTGTTCATATAATATTACTTGTATATATGTTTCCAGGGCTGAATATTTGATAAAACATACATATCTGTGCTTTACATTATCTTAAAATTATAGAAATAGATATAAATTCTTGTGTATCTATGCATTGCAGTATTGTTTACTTATTTGTAACCAGAAAAGCTTTTTAGAATAATCCATTAGTAAGTACTATCCAAAACATTTCCTTAGTGAGTTTTGTTTTCTTCTTTATCATCTCTACCACTGTTTTGTCTAACACTGTGATTTCTCAACTAGGTTATGAAATATTCACCATGACACTTTTTCCATTCTCTAATTCTCCTACTTCCATTTTCCACCGAATGGTTTAATTCCATTATAAAAGATAAAAGATTGAATAGATCCACTCCTTCACCCTATTATATTTTTTTCCATAGCATCACTTATTATTTCCTCAATTATCTTACTACTTCCAAGTACATAATATTTTCAGAGCAGCGATCTTTTCTGTTTTGGTAGCTGCACTAGCAAAAGTAGGATAATTCTAGGTAGAAATTCAATGTTGTTGGGTGAATAAACAAATGTTAAAATAAAGAAATGACTAAACAATAAAGAGCCACTTTTTGTCAATATACTTACACTGACAACATGTGCAGAATTATTACTCAAAACAGTGCAAATCATGTCTTTACCCCCAGCTGCCTCATTTTCAGAATCATGGAGCTGTGGAACTTGGCTTAGTTGTGAAAGGGATGTTTTCGTTGCTTAAGGTCTGAGAGGGGCAAGTGGAGGACAGACTAGGATGCTGGGGCATGGAGAGAGCGCCACGTGACACCGTGCCACTGAACGCAGCACTTTTTCCATCACTTCCCAATTGAGACTTGTGCTTTCAACAAGATGACTTCTATTTTGCAAAGCGTACAAAGAGTGGTCACAGCAAAGAAAAGGTGAGGATGTAGAATGAAGAGAGGCATGGGTGGAGGGTTTGAGGAAAGGAAAGAAAGAGGCAGGAGAGAGAGAGAGAGAGAGAGAGAGAGAGAGAGAGAGAGAGAGAGAGAGGAACAGTCAGATGCCCGGTGATCCTCTGGCTTGGTCCTGGACTCAGAGCCCCTCTGTTGTGGTAGAACACATTTTTCTCCACAGCTGCAGGAGGGAGAGCCCCATCCTGCCAGTGCTAAGTGAACTGTGGGTGATGGTGACTTATTCAGTCTTTGGAGAAACCCTAGTGGAATCCTGTGGTGACATGGAAAGTAAGTTTAAGAAGAGCTACAGCAAAGATCTCTTGCTGCAGATCTTGCTTGAGCTGGTCATCAATGAAATATTTGAAAACATTTCTTTGATCATTTAACTGCATATCTACTTAAAACAGTCAATTCTGAAGGCAAGATAAGCAATCTTGAGCAACCCAGATATTTACTTTAAAACAAACACAGGCATGAATACTTGCAAAATTCTGGCCATGGTGCGCCACAGTACTTAACACCCTATATGGAAATGCCATGGGCATTTTAGAATAAACACATATGACTTTCCACTGTTTTCATGTTTGCATGAGAAAGTATAATTGCATTTCATCAAACTACTATAGTAATTACAGATGTTTACATTTTCAAAGATTTGCACAAGATGCACAGATAAATGTTCAGCTGAAACATATACTCTACTTCTAATTTAAATAGGAATTATCAGAACAGAATGAGTTAGTAAAACCATAATTACAAAAGTCTTGTAAGATGAATCCTGAACCTGCATTTAGCATCCTTATATGTTTCATTTGGTTTCAGGCTGTGTAAAATCACAATGGTGAGAGAATCTTCGGTTCAAGGAAACCATCGTGTCTCAGTTTTTGTTTTATTTTATTTTGTTTCATTATTAAGTGTGTATTCCCTGGGTAGTCTCTAGGTACTGACCCTCCCCACTTCTTCGAGACATCCTTTTAGCCTTTCCTTTTAGCCCATCTCCAATCACTGGAGTCTCCTTCTGACTCCCCAAACCACTCTCTACCAGGCACCCACTGACGCAACACTAGGCTGGAATTCAGTCAGTATGCCCTTGTACTTGCTAGGTGCTACTTCATGACCTTCATCCCATTATCTCCAAACCTAATCTTAGTCCTATGGCGTCCTGCTGTCAGGACTCCCTCTTCCAAGCCCACATACATCCACTAGTGCAATGGGTTCCAACCTGTGGTTGCAAACCCTTTGGTGGTTTAACCACCCTTTCACAGGGGTTGCCTAAAACCGTCAGAAATTGGAGATATTTGCATTGCAATTCATAGCAGTAGCAAAACTACCGTTATGAAGTAATAACAAAAATTTATGGTTGGGGGTCATCATGCCATGAGAAGCTGCATTAAAGGGTCGCAGCACTAGGAAAGTTGAGAACCACTGTGCTAGAGACTCTGCCTCTTTGTGTAGACCCAGGCTCTCCCTATTTCTGTCCTATCATCCCTTCAGTCTTTCCTTCTAGCCCATCCCCATTGATGTGTGTGTAACTTAGGCTGACTGGCAGCACCAGCCTTTTACCAGGAACCTCACGGCTACTACACTTAGCTAAAACACAAGGTGAACAACAGTAATTGTACAAAACAAAAACAAAACAAAACACAACAAAAAAACCCACTCAACAAAGATAAGACCAGATATCTACACCAAGAAGCACCCTCTAAACCTTAACTTCATGTATGTGTATCACAGGGCAGAAACACAGACATGAAGATACTAAGACAGTACACTTCCTCTGGAAGCTAGAAATCCTATTGCAATAGGATCTGAGACAAGTAGTTTAGCTGAAGCACAAGACAGAGACTTTAAAATAGCAATCATGAATATGTTCAGTGACCTTAAAGAGGATATGAATAATGGCTTAATGAAGAGTGTGAAAATACAAGCAGCAGTTGAATGGAATGATTCTAACAATCGAAGGAGTGAAAAGTAGAATTTAACAAAGAAATACAATCACTAAAGAAACCCAAACTGAAATCAACTGTGAATGAAAAGATCAGGATATGATTGGCATCTTGAACTGTCCAAGTACTTACACTGTCATGAATTACTACATTTTGAATGGCATATGTGCTGGATGGAATTGTTTACAATTTATTACCTAATAAAGTTATAATTGCGATCATGCTTCATAATGCTAATTATCCATGTAATAATTTGTGTGTGCTTTTATTTCTCTTAATGTTTTAAAGTTCAATTATTATATAATATTAAAATACTGTTCAGATCATAAGTAACTAAGTTTTTGGGTGTCAACTTGACTACACCTGGAATGAATTACAATCTAGAAACACAGGGCACACCTGTAAGCTTTTTTTGCTTGGTTTGAAGTAGGTGAATCGACTTCCAGTCTGGACCTTTGAGGTAGGAAGACACACACCTTTGATCCCGATCTTGAGGTGGGACTCATGCCTTCGATCTAGATCTTAAGGCAGGAAGATACACCTTTCAATCTGTGCAATACCTGCCTATATGAAACAAGGGAAGATCGAAGGGTTTGCTCTTTGCCTGCTTGATCTTGCCTTGCTAGCAAATCCATTCCTTCACTGACATTGTAACCTATTTTCTTTAAGATTCTAGCATCTGCTGAAGACGAGTTATGACATGTAGCCTCTTGGACTGATCAACTTCTGGATTCTTGGGCTTTCCATTCATAACCAGCCATTGTTGAATTAGCTGGACCATAGTCTGTCAATCATTGCACTAAATTCCACATATAGAGAATATATATACATATATGCAAATATACTTAATAGATTTGTATATATTCTCTGTAATTAGAATTTGTTACATATTACATAATATGTATGGAATTTATTCGAATACACACACATATATGTATATACATACACATATATATACATATATATATATATATGGAGAGAGACTGAGATTCATTCTATAAGTCCTTTTTCTGTAAAGAACCCTGACTAATTAACTACTTAACACTTTTAAATCAAAATATTGTCATCATCAGATTGAAGGTTATGAACCTTTTGGTTCACAATGCTAATTTAAGCTGTTCTGAAATAATCATCACAATAATATAAAGTGTGTGTACTTAAATATGTTATTTATCAATGTCCAAAATAGTTCCTTATTTTAACAAATATATTCTGTTCTTGCTATTGTTTTTATTAGTGATATTTGCCTAACTACATATGTGTTTGTTTGTATGTATATGTGTGCAGCACACTAGTGTGTGTGTATGTGTGAGTGTGTGTGTATGTGTGTATGTGTGTGTGTGTACAGATCTCTGCTTCTGGAGTCCTGGATAACAGACTCATGCCAGCATGTCTGTTTCTTAGGGCAAGAGTCTCCCCAGACATGCTTCTTATTTGCATTTTATTAACATCATTAGAAAGATAAAATGGTAAAGATCAAAGAAGTCAGGTGGCTTAATCTTCCTGAAAAGTCAGACAGACATTGACCAGCAGCACTCAGACACCCTTCAGCCTTGGCATTCAGTCCTCACCACACAGGCCCTCTAGCCTAGATAAGAGCTTTCCAAAACACAGAATTGGTCTTGGAATGTGCATCTATGCCCTTGCTAGGTGTAGCAGATAGGAGTCAGTTTACTTTGGATTATTGATAACTGATTGTTAGTATTTGTTTACCCACCTATATGGAAAAACATGTTTTTGCTGCTGAGGCTTTTCCACCATGTGTGGCTTGTCCTTGTAATTATACACATTACTCCTGTGACTCCTCTTAAACCTTAGAGTATAAATTGAATGATATTCTGAATGAAGTTGGCTATTGCCTGAGAATTTATCAGCACTGTTATCCCAGGTCCCACAGCCAGCTAGAGTGGTGAACAGTGGTGTAATTCTTGAAGGATTTTTTTTCAAGAACTTCTAATAAAATCAACATCATTTGATGTATGTGATGCTTTCATCCAAGACAACATTAAGCCATGATCATATGTATCCATATAAACTCAGGCTGCAGCCCTGTTGTTCTGAGCACTACATTAGACGCTGGAGGCCCCACCCTCAAAGCAATCACATCAAAGCATGAGTGAAACCCCCAGAGAAGCTTCTCTTCCCAGTAGGTACAGGTTAATAAGGGAACTTATAACTGGCTCAAGTGCTGAGATTAAGTGACTGCTGAGTGCTGAGCCCTGAACCAGACATCTAAGGTCCACGGTACAACAAGGAGAAGGATGCAGAAAAAAATGTAAGAGTCAGAGCATAGATATGAGCATTCTGGAAGTTTCCTTTGGATATGACAGTGGTGGTACAATCAGAAATTTAACAGATGTAGCAACCTTCACGTACACAAGATTTGTTGAGAAGTCAGCAGGAGCAGTATTGGGGGGGAAGAGTATGATCACAATACAGTCTATATACATACATACATATATATACACACACACTCACACTCTCTCTCTCTCTCTCTCTCTCTCTCCTCCTCCCCACCTCCTCCTAACCTATTCCCATCCACTCCTCATGGGAGTCAGCAAAGCCTGGCACATTTAGTTGAGGTAGGACCAACCCCCCCCATCAAGGTTGAGGAAGACATCCCAATATATGGAGTGGGCTTTAAAAAAGCTCATGTCCAGGGACAAGTTTGTGGAGTTGAAATTTTTTTCCTTCCATCTTTACAAATGTTCCAGAGATTGAACTCGGGTCTTCAGGTTGAGCTACCTGGGAGGTCAAGAAAAGAATTTTCTTTATTATAAACATTATAATATTAAAAATTATCATTGCTTTCCCTGTCAAGAGTGGCCGGCACATGAGTCATTGAAGGAATTGAGGATTAAAGGAAGAGCTGTGTGAAGCACTGCTTAGAAATGAAGCCCTGTTAAAATGACCACAGTGAATGCAGAGCATTGTGGACACAGCCTCCAGATACCAAGTCAGCTACTTCCAGAAGGTTTGTGTATTGATGGGCTATAATACTCATTCACAGGAGGAAAAATGGTACTTAGAACCGAGGAAGGGACATACGGAATTCAAATTATAGCATTTTAATCGTATTTGAGGAGTATTTACTCTGCCTTCATGGGATATATCTTTCTGAAGGACTCTCTAAGAAAAAAGACACCAGAGACATTCCTCTTTTCAGCGTGGATATAAATAAGAATACCATATAAATGTTTAGTATCGAAGTAGTGAGTTTATCTACAAGTAATGAGGCATCCCCCTGCCTCTGTGCTTTCTTGTCCTGTCCAGTTGCAATTTGGATAGAGAGGGTGTTTGTGCAGAAGAAACAAGTTAAGAAGATGGAAGGAAGTGGCACAGGAGACCGAAGGATGGGAATGGAAGAAAACATCTGAAATGCATACAGTGTGCTGAGGGTAGTGAGGTCCACAGAGAACCTGAAAACTTTCAGGCCCAACATGACATCAGGGACGTGGGGAAGAGGTTTCGCTGGCTGTTACTGATGGTCAAGAACAAGTGTAGAATTTTTTTTTCCTTCTTAGAATCTTTCCTTCATTCTGCCTTTCCAAAGTGGCAGAATGAAATTTGAGTTATGGTCATGGCAGTGACAAATACAAGAAGGCTGGAGAGCCCTCACGCCCTTGCTCACATTTGCCCATCTACAGTGCACCAACACTTCTGGGAAGAGCAATCCACATACCCACAAGCACATTACCAGGGTACTTTTAAGATTATTCCAGAGTCTATTCCTGGAAAAGACATTAACCAGATTCAGACTAAATACGACCTAATGTTACTTTGCTTGGCTTCCAAAGGGATATGTTTTAACAACTGGGGCATAACATAGCTATATGACTCTTCCAAAGGTCAAGTCTCTATCCATCTTCCTCACTGGATTTTAAAACGTAAGAAATAGAATGTCAAATTCTCAAATAATGATATGGATTAGGAAATTTTATATGTGTATCTATAATTAGTGTTTTGGAAAAGTTTTAATAAGTACATTCAAAGTCATTAATCTGAAAAAGCAGTTTCCTCTAAAAAATACAAATACATACATATATGTGTGTGTGTACACATATATATATATGTTGTGTGTTTGTGTATTCGTATATATATGTATACATATCTACACACACAATATATATATGTGTGTATACATATATATATATTGAGAAGAATCACTTCTACAAGGTGTTTTGAAAGACTATAGTCAGAGTAAGCTTTTCAAAGATGTCCACATTTTAATTCTCAGGTGTTGTAACCATGTTACATTGCAAAATGAAAAATAAAATACCCAGAGCCTGATATTAGGGTTCAAGCTTCCAGCTGAAGATCAGAGAAGCAAAGTGGCCAACCACTAGCTCTTACAGAAGTAAAAGCTCAGATCAAAGAAGTAATTCTCAAACTGCCCCCAACTTTGCTGCTCCTCAGATTCACACCTACTGCTATGCTCTCCTCAACATGGCTAGAGGCTAACTCTCAAGACTGAATGCCAGCTCGGTGATCCTGTTCCTGTCTTACATACCTCCTTAATGCTGGGATTAAAGGCATGTGATCCAAAGTGCAGAGATCGTCTTTGTGTGAGCTGTTTCTTTTAGGACTGGATCAATTTCAAGTAGTCAGTTTGGTCTTGAACTAACTAGGATTCATCTACCTCTTAATCTTGAGTCATGGAATTAAAGGTGTATGCCACCATTTCCTAGCTCTGTGGCTGCTGGGATTAAAGGTGTATATCACCATTGCCTGATCTCTATTGTTTGTGATTGACTGCTTTCTGAATCTTCAGGCAAGCTTTAATAAATTACAAATAATGTCACCACATTGCATCCTACAACAAGCAGAAGTTAAAGTAGGTGATGAGATTATGGGTGCCACAATTGACCCTAAAATTTGAGTCGATACTGTATTATCTGTGTAAACCCAATGCAATCACAGGATTCATAATAGGGAAGAAAGAGGCCGAAGACTCTTTGTCAAAGAGGGTGATGAAAGGAGGGCTCCCTGGCCACACTTGGTTGAAAGGCTCAAGGTTGTAGACCCATGGGCTCTTGTAGTCAGCTACAGGAACAAGTCAATAAAGAAACTCATAGGGTCAACAGAATGACAAAACGGATCCCCACAGGAAGGCCTTATTCCATTTCTGTCCATCAGAAATGTTACCCCAGCTTTCTGCTTTCCAAATTCCATCTTGTAGAATGCGTTGAAATAGGGAGCCCTAACGTAACTTCACATTTTGAAAGTGAGCTTAAATACAGGTAAAGAAAATGTCAATCACCCAGACTTCCTACCACCTGCAGTTAAAAGAAGAAAGAGTATATTAAAAATGAGAATAAAGCCTATTCAGAATCTCTGGATGAATATTTATTCTTAGACAACGTAAACAAGACAACTACTTTTGGAGTAACTAGTTTCCAGGTTCCTGAACACATAGCTGAATAGAGAAGTACTCTAAAAGATCCTGATTCTTTATATAACTTTACATAAATGTGTGTTATATGTGGGGAGAATAGGTAAGTTCCCCCACCCATATGAAGACGGTCTGAATCTCCATCGTACTTATGTATTTTTCATCAATCGATAAATAAATAAGACAATGTCGCTATCTGTAGATGAAAAATGGAAAATACAATACACTTTAAAGTACTTATCAATTGTGTCAACCAGCACAAGAGACTTGAGACTTAGAATAGGATGTTCTTAGGAAGCTATAATTTTAATAATGTAAAGTAAGGATGTCTGCCATATTCAGTCTAAGACATTCAAACTTGGCAAAAAGTTATTCCATGCTACACATAGAAATAAAAACCTGCCAACCACCCAACAGAGAAAAGAATGTAACTTACATGCACCTTCCAATTATATTTCTTACTTACAACATTAGTCAATAATGTAACAATCTTGGCCACTCACATTCCTTCTGAGACTTCAAAGGGAATTTCTAGATACCCACCTGTATAAAAGCACATTGCATTTCCTCAAAATCTGAGATATTACCAATCATAACTAAAGAAAGGAAAAACATTGCTTGTTTTGAAAAAAGAAAAGATATTTAAATAAGCAAACTATTGCCAAGATTAGCCCAATACAGCCACAGAAATTTCTAGTTGGAAAGTTTAGAAGGAATTTTATGGACATCAAGGTAATTCCACTGTTTATGCAAAGGAAAACATTAGGGTTGGGTTGGAACATGAGAAGTTTGGGTACGTATGCAAAACCATGTTCCACATAAGGCCCAAGGGGGGACTGGAAACATTAGAATTTTCAATATTGAAATAATTATTGTAAAAACATCTTTGTGGCTTATGAATAAGTCGACTATAACTTGTACTTTAAACCCCTGAGCTATTTTCTGAAACTCCCCTGAGAAGTGTAGGGGCAACCACCTAACTCTGGAAAAGCACATTAATATATATTAACAAATAAATCATATAACATAAGCATGCCCTTGCCAATACAGAGAGTGGGGAATTTGCATTGATAGCTGCATATTAAGTTCAGGACCCAAACTATTTACACTAAAATCATAAGAACTACTCAATGCTGGGGCAAACCAATCTATTTCTAGCGGAAACTATCTGATGACCAGTCAACATTATGTCATTTTTCAAACATGCTCTGTGGTTTTGGTGATGAAAACACACAGGAGAATTAGCCATGCTTTTAAAACTTGATACTTTTATGAAGATGTACTTATTAAACTCCCAGAAAGCATTCATTTGTAACCAGATTACAAAGGCTTATTTGCCTCATCCTTACCCAGACTTTCAATCCATTAAGGCAAGAAAGGCCAGGAAGAATAACCCTATTTATGGCAGGGTTTACACCAGAGAGTTTACACCAGAAGTGGGTGTAACCTACAAAGGTTTACCCCTAGTTTCCAAGATCCAGCAGCAGCAGGCTTCCACTTTCTAAAGACTATTATCCTCAACCTAGAACCACAACCAAGGAGATTCATGTTCAAAACATGAGCCTGGGAGAATATTTCAGAATGAAAGCAAAACACCCACACGTTTGTGTGGACTATTATTTGAACTGCATGTTGGGAAATAACTCCATTGTGCTTGAGGGACTTGATTTGGGTTCAACCTACAGAAGAGATTCATGTGCTTATTACAGGGCTCTGGTTAGTTCTCAAGAGATGAAGTTGCTATAGGCTATGCTTACCTCATGTCCTTGCCCTCTTGAGCACATTGCATTGGCATCTTCATATTAGCTTTATTGTGACCTAGTCAGGGAGTACTTCCTAGAGACTGAGAGTAAAGACTCTTGAAATTTGAACTTTCAGCATCCAGGACTTTAAGTAAACATATTTTTATCACACAGTAGACAGCATCCATTATTTTATTACAGCAATAGAAGCCAAAGAAACTTACTGGGCATCATATCTTAGCAACTTCATATTTTAGAGAATTGACTACTTACTCTCTTGATTGCATGACTTACTGAGAACTATGCTTCACTATACCATAAAGTAAAACAGTAATAAGTTCAATCATGATAGAAAATTCTCAGTGTTTTCCTTTCTTGTTTCAGTACTTTATCGCATATCATTTACAACATTCTCACTCGATATTTATTTTTAATATATAAATTTTAATTATTTATTAAGCATACATCTGTAAATTTGGTTGAACTTCTCTGTAGTTTAGCTTAAAAGATACCATAACATGCCTACAGTGTTCTAAGTACTTTAGCACATCAATTTATCTGATTCTACAATAATGTAGATCATTGACTCTATCACGGAAAGGAGATGAGAGAGAAAAGGAAGGAGGGAGAGGGAGGGTGAAAGAGAGAGCAGCAGAGGGAGAAAGACAGAGAGACACACACAGAGAACGAGACAGAGAATCCTTCAATTCAGAGGGCAAAAGAGACAATGACGATTCACTTCAGGGAGTCTGCTCTTAGGGTGTTGCCCTGTGCTGCCTTCTGTGTTTCTCAAACACACTGAAGTGAAGCTCTCTGTAAGAGCTGCATCTACTTTTTGTAACCCTTACTCCAAGAAGTCCACAGGCATCCTCATTCTTAGCTCACAAATAAGCTTTGTCATCAGTCTGTGAGTCCTTTACTTTTAGGCTGTACGCTAAACCTGTTTTTTAATTTATTTATTTATTTTTCTTATTTTACATATCGATCCCAGTTCCCCCTCCCTCCCACCTTTCCATGCCCGCCACCCACATTATTTGTAAGCCACCCACATTATTTGTAATAGCAAGAACCTGGAAGCAACCTAGATGCCCCTCAACTAAAGAATGGATAAAGAAGATGTGGCGTATCTACACAATGGAATACTCCTCTACGGGAAAAAACCAATGGAATCTTGAAATTTGCAGGCAAATGGGTGAAACTTGAAGAACCCATCCTGACTGTGGTAACCCAGTCACAAAAAGAGGAAAATAGTATGTACTCACTCATATATCGATTTTAGACATAGAGTAAAGGATCACCAGGCTATAATTCACACCGCCAGAGAAACTAGAATACAAGGAGGAATCTAAGAGATTCCTACAAAGGTCCCTAACAGAGGGGGAAAGGAACAAGATTTCCTGAGCATATTGGGAGTGGGGGGGCAGTGAGTGGAGTGGGAGCTAGGAGAAAGATAAGGGGAGGAGAGGAAAGCATGCAGGACTAGGAAGATTGAGTCAGGGGAGAAATAGATGAGAGAGAGAAAGAGAGAGAGAGAGAAACTATAAAAGAGGGAGCCATTATAGGTTTGAAGAGAAAACTGACTCTAGAGAAATGTCCAGAGACCTACAAGACTGATCGTAGCTAACCCTGGTTTTGTTTTGTTTTGTTTGTTTGTTTGTTTTTGCTTTATATTTTCAGTTAGTGTTTAATTAATTCCTCTAGGCTGATCTTGAACTTACTCTACAGTCCAGGTTGACCTTGAACTTGTAATCTTCTTGCTTTAACTTCCTAGTGACTGCATTAACCATCCCTGTGTTGTCATGAGTTGGTTGTCATTTCATCTTTAAATAAAACTGTTTTACACACACACACACACACACACACAGACAGAGAGAGAGAGAGAGAGAGAGAGGTATCTGGCTAGGGCTAATACTTTTCATGAAGTCACATGGTCAGTGCACACCTGGACATATGCCAAAGTATCATATTAGATTCCATTAATGTAGTGGGATAATCACAGTGCTTCTGTGGCACTGACCACACCCATGGGGGGGTGGAGCCAGCGGCGGAAGTGACTAGTGGAACTAGGTCTGAAGGGAGCTGGGGAACACTCTCTTGTAATTATTTCCTATTCAATTGTAAGAAAAAAATGACTTAAATTTAAAAAGAGACGAGATAGGAATCTCTGAATTCAATACAGTCTGGTCTATATGGCAAGTTCCAGGCTACTCAGAGCTACCTAGGAGATCCTGACTCAAACAAACACATAAACAAACAAAAGCTTTTCTCTTTGACAGCTTGTAGGTTACTTGAGAAAGGTTGGTTTCATGTGTTTTTCTACTGAAGTCCTTTAGGACTGCGTTTTCAGCTCAACAGCAAGCAGGATGTCCCACCAGGACTTTTATGAAAAAGCAGTGACCTGGCTCTGTTCACCTTGGGGCTTTGAGTCAAGGACACGTGAAGTAGTAACCACCTTCTCCAGAATACTTGCTGGTCTAGGGGAATAGAGGGTCTGGTGATCAGGATGCAGGTTGGTCAGTGTCACTTTATTCTGTCAGTCTGTGCAAGGATGAAACCAAGTTAACATTCATCACCCACGGTCACACATCTTGTGAATCTCCACTTTTCAAGGAGTCCTGAATGACAGAAGTTGATGTGCCTTTTTGTGATGCTCAGCGGAATTAGCCCCTTGGTCGCCATTTTGATCAAAAGTTTATCATACTTCATCTTTATGCTTATTCTCATATGATGTCAATTTTCTAGTTTTGAGAATATGATAATAATACATTATAAAAATTTGTGTGAAATCTAAAATGAACATGAAAATTCCGAGCAAATATGGTATCATGTGAATACTCTATAAAAATTGATGTTACAGGATAGAAAATGGCTTAGCTATTAAGAACACTGCTGTTCTCTCAGAGAACTGAAATTCTGCCTCCAACACCACAATTAGGATGCCCATAACCACCTATAATTCCAGCTTCATAGGATTCAGAGCTCCCTTCTGTCTTCTGTGGGCATCCAAATATAGAGGCATATGCTCAAATACACACACACACACTCACACACACACACACACACACACACACACGCGCATATACGCATGCATGCATGCACACGAGAAAGGAAATCTTTAAAGAGTAATTTCCTCTCCATTGACTTAGGAAATATGCTTGGGAAATGAACATTTCATTTGTCCATAGTTTTATTAAATTTTATTTCAGTTTTGGTTGGACATCCTTTGAGATCTATGTATTCTAGATTGGGCTTCTGAAACTTTTTTGTCTTAGAACACAGGCAAGCATGTGTCAGAATCTGACAGAAATGCCTCAGATTTATTATATGTTTGATTTCGAACACATTTTTGATTTGGGCATGTCCAGAAATCTGTGACTATTGCCACATTTTCACAACATTTGGAATTCAGTTACAGGATTGTGACCCCGAGTTCTAGTTATCTATCCACTGTGAGATCAATAGCTGGCAAGTATTTTTTCCCATTCTGTAGAGGTTCATTTCCCTCTGATAATTGTTTCATTGGCTGTGAAGAAGCTTTTTTAATTATGTAAATCCATTAGCCAATTCTTGATATTACTTTCAATACTATTGAAATCTATGAGAAATTTATCACTTGTAGCTGCTTCTTGAAGTGTGTCTGTCAATAGGTTAACAGATACCAAAAAAGTGGCCATGGTGTTATTTTCAAAAAAATGAATGGCATAGGAGGTGATCGTGCTAAGAGAAAAAAGCCAGAGTCAGGAAGACAAGTATGACATTCTTTTATATATGGAATTCAAATTTTCAAAAATGTGAGAATATATATTTGTGTACTGCATATGTGGCATGAAAATAGAAGGAAGCTGGCCAACGGGAGGGAGGAAGGATGAGAGAAAATAATGGAGAATGAATATTATCCAAGTTCATGATGCACATACATGAAATTATCATAAAGAAACCCAATTGGTTAAAATTTAAAATGCAATAGTTAAATTAATTGTGCTCACATAAAAATTCTATTAAAAGGTATATATTGGCCATATTAGTTTTAAAGACCAAAAGCAAATATAATTCACTTAAAAATCTATTAGAAATAGAAAATATATTCCTTGCTTTGTAAAGAAAAGTGCTAGGGGGAAAAAAGTCCTAGGGCATAAATAGACAATAGATCAAAGAGGATCTGAGATTCTACAGATTTGAAACACATACAGATAGTGATTAAAGTTGTCAAATGCCTTATGGCAATGTCATTAATTATGCCTGATCTTTCTATTTGTCTTTTTCTAATAACATATTCATTTTCTTTATTTTAAATCTGGCACCTCCCCAACAGTATTCTTACAATAGTGTTAACAGTACTAGTAATAGTAATAATAATGTTACATTTATAAATCTTTCAATTCTATCAGTTAGATGTGAGAACAAAAACATCTTTTGTCTTTCAACTGTTGTAATTAGCATAAATCATTTATTCTAGTAAGTTTTAGGGGGTGAGTAAGATAGGTAGAGGAAATTAACTTTGGTCTCATTATTAAAACATGAAAAATGATATGGACACAGGTTTTTGTTTGGTTTTGGTCATGTTGTGGTAGGGTCTCATGAGTCCCAGACTGGACTCAAAGTCACTACATAGCTGAAGATGGCCTTGAATTCCTGATCCTCCTGCCTCTGCCCTCAGAGTGATGGAATTAACAGTGTGTGTCATCACTCCTGGTGTAACATGTGTAATGTGAGGTGCTGGGGATTGAACCTAGGGCTTTATGAATGATAGACAAACACTTTACCAACTAAGCTATGTCTCAAGATATTTCTAAAGGAAACTTTATTGTAGCAACCCATATTGAAACATCTTTCTCTAAGAGTTTTCGTATGAGTAATGAATATGTTTTAAATAAAAAAATGACCCTACAGGTACAACTTATATAATTAAGTAATTAAGGAGGTAAGGGCTTGAAGACATTGCTCATTTGCTACAGTACAAACCAGAAACTGACTTGGAGAGATCTACCAAAAGATGCCTTTGGAGAACCACAATTTTGGGTGACTTCCACCTTGGGAAAAAGCCAGGAGTATGTGGTGACAGAATGAAAGATTAGTGAATTGTGATGTTTTTAAGATACATTTATATGTTTTCTTCATTTTTTTTATTTTTGGCTTTAAGCTATAGAATATTATCTGCAAGTAGGGTTTTGAGTGAGTTCCTGAGGGAAATTCACAAATGAGAAACAGGTCAGACATTGCTGAGTGGTTCCAGATCTGAGGAACATTAAAGGGTTTCCCCTGCATGGGAAATGAAGTGCTCTTGCTATGACTTGTATAAAGTATATGTGAGACATTCTTTACAATACAGAAATGAATTTATCCTTAGGACAAGAAGCAAGCTGGTCCAAGAGAATCAAATATGGAATCCAAGAGAGATGGGCGAGAAAGATTCAATTCCTTTGGATTTGCTCATTTATGTTTTCTGAGATCCTTTGCTCTGTTTGTGATTTATGAGTTCTTTACATGAGCACAATAGTCAGCTGGACAGATCACATTTAACTGCAGCCACACACGCAGAAGTCCAGAAGTTTGTAGTACAAACATTCTCACACCAAACTGCCTCAAAGTGCAGCAGGCTCAATTCTCAGGGGGATTTGATCCATTTGAGTACCTCTCTCTCTCTCTCTCTCTCTCTCTCTCTCTCTCTCTCTCTCTCACACACACACACACACACACACACATTCCATAGGGTAGGGTCTGTTCTCTCCACCTGCACTGTGTTAGAGAATGGTGTGTTCACATGCCACACCACAAGAACCCAGGGTGACATAACTCCATCCAGAGACTGGCGTGACTGGGCTGGTCCCCTCACCCCTCCTCCTCAGCTCTTGTATCACTGAGAGTCTGGCAGCCGGTTCCACGCTGACAGAGTTCACAGCATATATTAGTGGATCCTTGTTCTCAGTGCGTCTGTTTAAGGAATTAACGGAAGCAGTGACAAGGGTAAGGTAAGTTCTGTTTTAACTATAGCCCAGGGGATGCTGACTCTTTGGGACAGTGTTTAGTTTTATAAGGAACAGAAAAAAACAAAATCTAGAGGAATTTTGCCACTTTGTTATTCAACAACAATTTTGAACATTTATTTTCACATTTTACTTAATAGGCTTTCCATCATGTATGGGTAATTTCACAGTGCATGCTCGATTGATTGGCAAGGGAAATTTAAAATGTTCCAAGGTCACAGTGAGAAAATAGTTAAACTTAGATTCAAAAAGTGCAGAAATTAAAAGGCTAACCATCTATGCTAACTGGCTACATATGCTTATATTTTTTGAAACCTAGTATTGAAGCAGAAAAAGGGCACTGCTACCAGCATTCAACAGATTTCGCAATAAAATATGTTGTTACAGGTTACAATAAACATTCTGTGTTATAAAACATTAGCTGAAGGCTCAGACACTTGTATGGATTGCTTCTTCATGTTTTGCTCGTTTTAAAGATTTCTGGTTTGGGATGTACACCTTAAGGAACATGGTTTAAAGAAGTTCTGGGAAACACTTGTCTTTTTTTTTTGCAAGGAGCATTTCTTGTATGGCCACAGGTATTTGAAACACATGGGTGATAGTACAGTGTAACTTTCCCTCACAGTGGAGGTACTGTATGTTTACAAGCTTGCTTTGAATTCAGAGTGTTAGCTTTTACTATGCCAAAACTGGAAGAAATTTTTGTTACTATGCCTATTCATTAAAAAAAAATCAAAACTTATAAATGAATCAAGGAAACATTATGCATCATTAAAACATATGAGGAATTCTATTACTATGCCTTGTGTTCCTAGTGCTTAGCTATGGGCAAATCCTTCCCTCAGAATATTGGGGGATAATTTATTAGCACTGTGACTATATCTGATGTTAGCATTTTAAATGTTATTTTTTTTAAAACCTTCAGAGTTTCATTTGATGAAGTCTGTTAGGATTCTAAGCTAAAGCAAAGCACATATATTTAAAATGCGTGGTCTCCCAACTCCTGCTCACACCAAGTTTACCTGATGCAAAAGCTTGCTTCATACTGTTAACATGAAATATCACACAATGCACTCAATTTGAGTGTGACATCTTGTCATACCATTTATCTCACAGGAATACCAGCTTTTCTATAATGTATTCTGTGAATCCCAACTCTTATATTCTAGCTTTCTGTTACGTAAACGGCTAGCTTTTCTCTGAAAGTTGAAACACAATTGATCCTTTGAGAAACATCTTCTGTGAAAAATAACTACCAGGAATATTTTTCAAATCACTCGGCTTAATACCTCAGAGATGGTTTGCAGTGTCATCATTGCTATTGCTATTATTGTTTTGGTCTCCTTAATTCTTTCTTCCTTCCCAGTTCCACTTTGTGTAGAAACTAAAATTTGGGTCAGCAAATCATATCACCTTAGATAGTGGGACAAAGAAGACGAACTTACAATGCATTGAAAAAGGAAAAAAAAAAAAAAAAAAAAAAAAAACATGCTATTTTTCCCTAGCGGAGATCCTTTTTGGTTTGGGTTTAAGACCCAAGACTCTTTGACATTTCCCTGTCATTTGTTCTTCTAAAATTAATTTTCTAAACACTAGCTTCAGAATACAGTTTTCAAAGCTTGGAATGTTAAGCTGCAAATAATGTAACTATCCATCTGAGAATTCCCCACCCCCATTCCTCTGCATCCACCGCGATAACAAGGCCCTGTGAAAGGAATGTGTTTGCTGCCTCCTCTACTTCACATGCAGCAAGAGCAGCTTTCCCCCAGGGGAAAACCACAGATGGCCCCTGGTCCCCATCATGGTCTCTCTAATGAGGCATTTTAATGATGCTGATGGCAGCATGCATTGAGGAGGTTACTGTGGTCTACTTTTCATTTCTCCTGGTTTAGAGAAGTGTTCTTAAGTAGGGTTCTAACATGGTTGGGGATGGGGACCACCAGGCTTGGAGGGAAACTGGTCATTAAGGGAGGACCAGAAGCAAGGACTAATCGGTTCTGTTAGCCATACCCAGAAGGGGGCGCATGTGTACATACCTGAATCCTGTTTACCCCCAAAGGTGTAAACCCTGTAACACACCCCTATCCTTATGCTTAAATATAAAAATTTGAATGACAGTGAAGACACTATTTGAAAAGCCATCGAAAATGAAATAACAAAATGAACTTTGTTGATGAATTTAACATAAATCAAACTTTTCCTTGGAATTAGATTTATTTCGTAATAATTTGTTTCCACTTTATTTAGGATTCAAAGCACATGCTGAAAATGAATCTATGTGCACTTGCTCTTGTCCTGGCATTAGTCTGTGGTGTCGGTGGCCAATACTATGATTATGACGCCCCTCTCTTCATGTATGGGCAATTATCACCCAACTGTGCACCAGAATGTAACTGTCCCCAAAGCTACCCAAGTGCCATGTACTGTGACGATTTGAAGCTGAAAAGTGTTCCCATGGTGCCTCCTGGCATCAAGTACCTTTACCTGAGGAATAATCAGATCGATCGCATTGATGAAAAGGCTTTTGAGAATGTGACTGATTTGCAGTGGCTCATTCTCGATCACAACCTTCTAGAAAACTCCAAAATAAAAGGAAAAGTTTTCTCTAAGCTGAAACAGCTGAAGAAATTGCATATAAACTACAACAACCTGACAGAGTCCGTGGGCCCACTCCCAAAGTCCCTGCAGGACCTGCAGCTCACTAATAACAAAATCAGCAAGCTTGGCTCCTTTGAAGGGCTGGCAAACCTGACCTTCATTCACCTTCAATACAACCAGCTCAAAGAGGACGCTGTGTCCGCGTCTCTCAAAGGCCTGAAATCACTAGAGTACCTTGACTTGAGCTTCAATCAAATCTCCAAGCTTCCTTCTGGCCTCCCAGCCTCCCTTCTAACTCTCTACCTAGACAGTAATAAGATCAGCAACATCCCTGACGAGTATTTCAAGCGCTTTACTGGGCTGCAGTATCTGCGTTTATCCCACAATCAACTGGCTGACAGTGGAGTACCTGGAAACTCATTTAATATATCATCATTGCTCGAACTGGATCTCTCCTATAATAAGCTTAAAAGCATACCCGCTGTTAATGAAAACCTCGAAAACTACTACCTGGAGGTCAATGAACTGGAAAGTAAGTATAAAGCTGCCCCTTTGTTTGATCGGTTTATCATGTTAAATCTGTAAGCTTCACAACAGAGGAAGAACACATTAACATTCCCAATGGGGTGCCGCCTCCCTCAGCCTTAATGCAGGGGGTGGGGCTTACTGCTGCCTTAACTCCAGGCTTTGATGACAGAGCCCTCACCCATTGGAAGGAGTGCACTGGGTGGGGGAAGGGCAAGGTGAGGCAGGAGCTAGGGTGGGAGGGAGAACTGTGGTTGGAATGTAAAATCTAATTTTAAAAAATATATTTGTTTAAAAATAGAATGAATGAAAAGAACAACAAAATTGAAACACAGAACTCCTCCAGCTCAGTCACACATTTAATTCTTCCTAGTCTTTCCTCAGTGTGTCAAGACCAAGCGCAGTTAAAACCATAGAATTTTACACTAAATTTATGACTTATTTAATATTTGAGGGTAATCGACACAACTGTTTTATCTCTTAATATGTATCCTGTTGTCGCTTAATTTGTTCCTGGTGTAGATTTGTGTGGTTCCTTTATTATTTGGCAAGATTCACCTGAGGAAAGAGAGCCAAAAGTTCAGAAGGATGTAGTAACCACAGGCGCTCAAGCATCCTGCCACTTGTCTGACTCAGACCACACATATATGGTCCCAGTGTCCCTAACCTCTTGAGATTCAGTGTATCACCCTATTAATATGGCCAACGCCGCCTCTCTTATCTGGTATGGTGTTTGTGGTCTTCACAGTATTTTCATGAGGATGCTAAGGAAGATTAAGAATAGAAAGATGTAGAAGATTTCAGTTATCTATTTTAAAAATATCCTTACAGAGCCCTTCACTTTCCCTGAAGTCATACCTTGTCTTTACATGCTGCCATAGTTTTTTTTTCTTTTTTCTTTTTGTCCTGTGATGGTGCTGGGCTTGATCTGCTTTATGCAGGCTTCCATCCTCCTACGCTTACTTTAGT
This sequence comes from Phodopus roborovskii, assembly GCF_943737965.1. Classification (NCBI taxonomy): domain Eukaryota; kingdom Metazoa; phylum Chordata; class Mammalia; order Rodentia; family Cricetidae; genus Phodopus; species Phodopus roborovskii. The sequence continues at coordinate 8,341,228 of NW_026126618.1, forward strand.
TTAGGCAATATGAAATTGGACATGAAATTAAAATATTCTACCCTAATGTTACCATGTAATAGAGTTTGGGACAGGAGTGTATCAGTTCACCAATATGTGGCAAGTCCAGGTGCAGAATACCATTGTACTTATAATTACATACAAATTAAATTTGTTTCTCTATTTGAATTGAACTTGTTTATCTAATGAAAAGTTTGCTTCCCTTGCCATGATAAACACACTGCTATCAGAAAATTTATATTGGGCATTGTGACTACATTGCAATCTTTCCACAATTTTATGTAGATCATTGATTGCATATTCTCATGAAGGAGACTGTGATTGCTAACATAAACACAATGCTCTCTGTTTCATTTTGAAAGTCACCAAAGCAAGGTTTGGAGCTGCTTGACTAAATGTCACATGATACACAGTTCAGACTGTCACAATTCATTTAGCACAATTGTTTATCGTTTAAAGTTCACCATGTTACATACAATTCATGTTTTTTTCATTTTTCCAAGTAATAGTTACAATTATTAATTGCAATAATCTGAGTCTAAACCAGTTTCTTCACATTGAACACTATACTAAGTGGCAAACTTTAAGGACATATAAAGACACATTCTTCAGTACATATGGAAAATTGGTTCTCAAATTCTCTTGCATTCCAAACTCTAAAGTACATTCTATAATGATATAATAGTTTCAAATAACCTTATGCATATCATCCCTTGTGTACCTAATCCTCCTGAGATTAATTATGAAATATGATTCTCATAAAATGAAGATGCTGTATAAGTAGTCATGTGGTATATTCTTCAGGAACAAAAACAATTAAAACATTTTGTATTACTTATATATGGAAATTTAAAAATATTTTGACCTGTGGCTCATCACAACTGTAAAAGAAGAACATCCCCCCAAAAAAATACAATGCTGCAATATATAAACACAAACAATTATCCCTATTTCAGTCATGTGATTAAGAGTTAGATTAAATTAATCTTATCTTCTTCAGGTGAAGTAATCTAAGAATGAGAAAAAGGTTAAAAAGAAGATATCAGTATTTATTGAGGGTATTATGCGTGTTGATATGCTGTCAGGTGCTTTGAACATTTTAATAACTATAATGCAACTCACTGAAAGCAATTCATTATATCAGACTTTGGGGGCAGCTGAGAGCTCTAGGTTCCCAAGCTGTATAGCAGAGATTGCATTCAAACACAGGCCTAAATCCATCTTTTTTTTTCCGCATCACACTTTCTCAAAGATGGGTATTATAGAAAGAAAATGGAGTTACACTTAAAAGCAATCCAAATAAGCATAATAAAAGAATGGAGCTCTTCAATGGACAGTGTTTGGGTTTTATTTGTTATTGTTAGTTAGAGTTTGAGAATGAAAGAAAATAGTGATCAAAGGACCAGACAAGGTAAAGTTCAAATTGGCTGGGTAAATATAGGTAGTTCTAGTAAGGGTTTTGGTTTTACTAACTTACTAGATGAGTTTTGGTTTGTGACAGCTTTTCAGCCACTGAGGAACACTGGTTACACATTCAGTGATTTGGTTTATGCCTTGGAATTTTGATCCTCAGCCATAGAGTGTGGTTGCTGGAAAATTCTTCAGTAATCATGTAGTCAAGTCTATTGTTTTTGACTGGAAATACCAAGGATGTGAGTTTTTCATTGATGAGGTTTTCATAAAATTCATATTTCTTCAGATCAAACTTCTTACTAATTCATATTTGCTGAATACATTTCTAAGCCTTACTATAAAAAATAAATAAATTCTATTTTTGAGAAGTTTCATTGAGCCTCCTGATTTATCCTTAGTGTTTATTAAATATCATTGTATCACTTTAGAAGCCTGAAATGTAAGCTCAGTGGTCTTTACTTTAAAATACATCGTAAAGATGCCTTTTCACGTGAGACATCCTTTAAATAACAATTTCAAGAGAATACAGTGAAAGGTGATTAATCTTTTCTATTTTCCCATTCACAGAATTTGATGTCAAGAGTTTCTGTAAGATCCTGGGTCCACTATCTTACTCCAAGATCAAGCATCTGCGCTTGGATGGCAATCCCCTCACCCACAGCAGTCTCCCACCTGACATGTATGAGTGTCTACGTGTAGCAAATGAAATCAATATCAATTAACATCTTCTCATTACAATACATGGGAGTATGTTCTGGAGCAATACTTCATGGTTACATATTTTGGGGATGTGTGTAAAGTTTTCACAATATTCTCTTATTGTTTTGTTGCTATTAGTTCATGGATTTTAACTGATGAAGGAAATGTTTTGTGAACATAACCACTTTTTAATAAAAGATGAAAAGCAGGCCTATTTCATCCTGAGAACAGACACACAGAAATTGAACTTAATTCTTTATTTGTAAATTTACTGTTTTCTAAAGCTCTGTGTTCATGGAAATCAGCCAAGATCTTATGGTCCCTACATTTTAGTTTAATGATCCCCAAGACAGGAAATAAATATGCATGGATGTTTGTTATCCTAACCCAAATTATCTTGATATATTCAAATTTGTGTTGCTGAAATATAGATTCAGTATTTTAAGACCAATAATTTTGAATTATACCAAAGGAAATTTATAAAACTACATCCACTTGAAGAAATGTATTTAGTACTGAACACTTGCATAGTTACTTAATGAAACTTTTCTTGAATCATTTTTCTCTGTCATGTGTATGTTTCTTTTTGATTATTTGCATGTTATGATTAACAAGCTAATAGCAAAATAAAACATTGCAAATGGCATCATGGTGTTAATTCTTATGAAAAATCATATCTCTTAAAAAACACACAAAAGAAGCCAGTCACATTCTAAGACACCCCTAGTTTGCAATATTTTACTTGTGTGATCACAAGATTTTCCACACTTTGGCTGATTCTAACATCCACATACAATGACATACCAAGCCAATTTAATAAAATCCAGTTAGATCTCACACCTCCTTGGACATTGTTGCTATTTCCTTTCTTTTTTTTTTTTTCCACAAGAATATTATACATTGTGACCCTACTGAGGAAGTATGTAAAATCTTAGCAGTCTCACTTATGAATTCTTAAATGAAAATGGTGATACACAAATGACCAATAAACTTAAAATATTCTGAAAAAATACTTTAGACGTTACTAAGTACTTAATACATTGTGTCAGAATCATAGGTATTGATTTATATATCAATAATAACATTTCAGTGTTCCATACTATGGGATTCCACAGTTGTTCACAACAGAAATAGTAAGAAATATCATTAAGGAAAACAACCCCTTCTGCCCAGTAAACATTAAAGATTTTGTTGTTTTTGTTCTTTACATTTAGAAGCTTTATCATTATTTTAATATAAGTAGATATTTTTATTCTTAGAGAACTTTGTAAAATATTATAGTCACTCTAGCTCACATAGATTCTTTATGAAATTTGTGGATTTGAATTTTTCTCTTTTTTTTAAAATTGAAAATGGATTTTTTTCATTCAGTATATTCTCATCATGGTTTCCCGTCCTTTATCTCCTCCCAGATTCTCTCTGTCTCCTCACACATCAAATTCCATACCTTATTTCTCTCTCTCTCTCTCTCTTTAGAAAACAAATGGGTAAATTAAAAAATTAAAACAAAATGAAAAAACAAAACTAAAGGCACAAGAAACACATACACAGAATCAGAAACAATAAAATGTATTCAAAATGCCAGGAAAGCAAAAAATACTAAGACAAAGCATTATGAGAACAAAATAAATCTCAAAAAATAACTTTGAGTTTGTTTTGTGTTGGCCATCTATGGCTGGGTATTGGGCCAACCCTTAACTATGGTTTGTAGACCCAGTGAGACGTCATTGGAGAAAACTAATTTTTTTTTCCTTTATAAATGATTGACAATCAGAGATTCTTGGTTAGGGACGAGAACTCATGCCTACTTCTCCCTCTCAGTGTAAAGCTTGTTTCTTTACATATATTGCGTAGTCAAAACTAAACTCATCCAGTTCCTATCCAGTATGTCTTTAAAGCATGGTGTTTTCCCATCCAAGTACTAAACAGGCCCAAACCTGTGTACCTTACAAGATCACACTAGATTGGGCGTGTTCAGGATGGTATGACCATAGACAAAGCATGGTGTTTTCATAGAACACATTTAATGAACTTATTCTACATTCCTTATTCAGTGTCCTGTTACTAAAGACCTATCTAATGAAGACTGAGATTGGAATGGGAAGAATATTGTATCAGCTGACCATGTACCTGTTAGTCTCACATCTTCTCATTGTAGAGTCAAGTTCCTTGAATTGTTACTGTTCTACTCTTCTTGATACAAACTTTAAAAAGTACTTTTCCTCAACAAATCTATTTTGTAGAGGAAACAAAATTAAAATGTATTACTTTTCCCATGAAATTCATTATTAGTTCTTGGGAACCTGTCATCAGTAGATAGAAGAAAATGTGTCATAAGGTCTCTATTTATACATGGCCCTAGATGAGCTTTGTCTTTACAGAGCTTAGGAGTACTGTTTTGGCTGGAGGTATGTATAAGTTTGTCTAAATATGTCTAAGGTTTCAAAACCTTAGACCTACCTCTTTCTAAAGTGTGATATTAAGTCTAAAATATAAGACACTAACTTAAAACAGTAATCCTCTTTGGAGTTGGGTTGAATTGTCAAAGACTACATTTCCTTGTAGAAGGATCTATCAGAGTTAACTGATCATGGCCTGGATGCCATCTTCTCATTACAGAGCTGGATAGAGATGACTCTGGCAGTATTTTCTATTTCATATCCCAGTTTTAGGCAGGTAGACAGATGGAAAAGCCAGTCATTAACAAATGCATTCTTTCCTTATGGCCCTAGGTAGGATAGTGTTTTTCAAAATGTCTAATGTGTAGCAGCATAAAGGCCCCAGATTCAGAGACCCAACAGGATGCACAGCATAGCATTCAGCATTTCAAAACAAGCAGTATCTCTGTGATTGATTATTATTTCTTATGACAATGACTCAGTAAGACACCAAGGTTAAGATAAGGAAGTCTCAAACAGTAAAAAGACACAGTTCTTTTCCTAGAGAAACATGACAGAAAGAAGCCTACTGTCCACAACACTCCCAAATGGGATTGAACACCTCTTGCATATTCACACAGTACACTTTTAATTTCTAAGAAACTGCCACTGATCTAAGATGCTCAGCCACTTCCAGGCAACTCTCCTCCTTCAGACTGTCCCTGTTTGGAATCTTGTAAGAAAGATGGCATCTGCTTCATTTTGATTGAACTTTCAACAAGACACCAAGGGAAATGCATCAAAGCAGGATGAATTTATGGTAGTAGAGTCCCTCAACTGACTCAACCAGTAGTTTTAATTTCATCTACTTCAAAATAAATTTCCCCATGAATGGAGAAAATATGGAGAAAATCTCTGACACATAAAAAATTGGATTTACTGAAACTCTTAACTGTGGTCTCTTAATTAGATGGAAAGCAAAAAAAAAAAAAAAAAAAAAAAAAAAAAAAAAAACCCTCTTTGTTCTTAAGATGTCCATTTGAAAATTAGGCTATAATAATCTCTAGTTTGAGGTTTGAGAAGATTCTCCAATGCTCTATTAAGTATAAGAAGATACATGAGTAACAGACCACTAAATAAACCAGAGGAATGCTGATTTCTTAGTAAAACATTCTTTTGCTGGTAATAGCTAGGTTTTCAGAAATACTGGTGGGTTTAAAAGAATGAATTTACAAAGAACTGAATTTCTGTGCTCATGGTCTTTTAAGTTTGGGGTTCAGTACTTCCACAGCTATGATTTTCACATAATGATGGCCTTAGATTTTTCTTTGGTTGGACACATCTACTATACAAGCTTAGAATTTATTCACAGTAAGAAAAAATAATGGTCTTGATATTTAAAGGGACCCAATGTCAACTTTAATATCAGAACTGAAAATTACAAAAAATAAGAATGACACTAACTTAGATATTCTGAAGAAAAAATGAATAGGAATGTATTTTAAAGGTAGTCACTGAAGTAAAGTAACTGATGCATGCAATAGATTTTCTCAATAAGAAGAACATGGTGGAAACACAATGTGTAAAAAAAAAAAAGTTGAAGTTTAGGTACATGAGTTCTTGCACCTATTAATCACACTGTATAATCTCAACATTTGACCCCTGTGTGGCAGAACCTCTCTCAATATTGACTGAATTGAATAAGTCTATTTGTGCCTTGTGTCTTTAAAATATATCTGGTATTCTGGATACCATCGATAATAAACACTCCACGATTTCGAGACTTCTGTGAGTCCTAAATGCTGTGGATTGCATTTGTATTTTCACAGCTTTCCTTCAAAATTTTCTTAGATTTCATCTCGAGGAATGAAATAGTTCCTGCTTCAACTCACTTCATTATGCATGCAAGGCTGCTTTTTCTTTATTTACTGTTCAAAACTAGCTGGAGATACATCATTGTTTTCTGAATATGACCAGGGTCCTCAGAAGAGGGCACACGGATCTCAAAGTCCTTTGTGATCTGATTTTGCTGTCCTCTCTAGACACCTTTTGCTAGATTTTGTAATGCCAGTTGTGTAACATATAAGATACTATTAATATCTTTTACATAAATGGGAAATTCTTTATCATAAAATTAAAGTTCATTGTTAAGACTTGTTCATTCTAATAAAAGTTATTGGTGTGTCCTTCTGTAGGTACATTTAATAATTTATTTAACAAACATTTTGTAAATTTCTTTCCAACTAGGTATAATTTTCTTGCTAGGGGAACTTTTCTGAACATTCTTATCATCCCAATGTTGATATTCTTAGGGGATTAAACACTTGTTCTGTAAGACACCAAGTGCTTTGAAGAAATATCTTCTAAGCCATAAGAGGGAAGAGGTGATTAGTTTACTGTATGACTGGCAAAGTGAATTATTTATAATAATGTCACAGGTTATAATGTTTGAAATGAGTCAAGGAATATTGCTTGTGTATGACTAACAATTAGTGAAAACAGAAGCCATGCATTTGAAGGAGAGTGAAGAGATCTTGATGGGAAGGTGTAGAAGGAGAAATTTGTAATTATAATACGTTCTCAAAAATAAAAGATGAAAGAAATAGTTTCACTCAATATTTGCAAGACACATTCCTTCTGTTAAGGGGAAAAATACCAAGGGGGTCAGGCACAGTTTGAGTGTTAACTCCTATGGTGACTACATCTCTATTTTATTCAACAAGTTCTCATGACATTAAGGGGGTCTCCAATGTGCTTACAAGTTTGTCTCTAAATGCCCCTTTCAAGCCCTGACAAAGCACAGAGCTTGTCAGTGTTTCTTAAGACATGGTTGTTGACTGAATGGTGATGGGGAAGAAGCAAACTATGAAAGTCTTTCTTGAACAGGGTTTTCCCCCAAAACTCCAACAAAGCCCTTCATTCACTCTCACTAACTTAAAACAAATATTTAAAGTCACTTTAACTCCTGGAACCACTGACTCATGTTAAACATATTCTTGGGGGTGTAAATGACAAAATTATATATATTGACAGTAGATAAAATGTACATACATACATGCAAATAAAATGTGTCATGGTTTAATAAAGCTAATTAATATTCCTATCACCTCACCTTCTCCTTCTTTGAAGTATCTGATTTGAGGACATTTTAGATCTGTCATAATAACAATACTCAAGTATATTCTAGATCATTAGCTACAGTTGCCATGTTTTGTTATAGGTCCCCATGCTTATTTGTTATATCTATATGGAAAGGTTTTCCTTGTCTAATGTCTGTCCTTGGAAATTACCATTCTACTCTCTTTGTTCTTAAGTAAATGACACTTCACTTAATATCATATTCTCCATGTTCATCCATTATATTACAAGCTGCTGGACTTCTCTACTTTTTATAAGTTTAGCTAGCACTTCAGCATGTATCTTTGACTACTTTAAAATCCATGTGTTCATCAGAGAACATCTGGATGCTATTATGAATAATGATGCAGTGAACAAAGGAATGCCAATATCCTGTGAAATACTCTGCAATTCCTTTAGATAGCTAGGCACATTCCCAGAAGCTGAATGGTTGGATCATGCATTAGCTCTGTTCTTAATTTTGTGGTCCTTTAACTCCCTATACCCCACTGTGAATTGGTTAATATTTATTCACACTGACAGTGTACAGGGGTTCTCTTCACTTCTGGTCCTCTCTATCATTTGTTCTCATTAACTTTTTCTTCAAGAGAATATGGATAATGGTGACTTTAAACAGGTCTTAAGGAGGTAATATCATTTGCAAACATGAAGCTATCGAGACAGATAAAATTCATGCATACATAGCCTTTTGGGATTGCTGTTGTTGACCAACTTTGATTTTCTAGCTTTAGTGATCTTGCCACTAACAGTTAATGATAGTAAAACATATGAACATAATTCCCTGTATTGACTATATGTAACATAATTATTTCCTGGATATGTACAACAAATATTTACTTACACCAACCAGATAGAGAACCCAAAACAGAACAAAGTGCCAATTTTACCAAACTCCAAATAGGTGAATGGTTATTCATAGTTCATTACTGAATTTTTAAAGTGTTGACCCTAAAATGGAAAGGTATATTCCTCTTTGTTTTGATAAAAACAAAACAAATAAACACAAAAGCCAGACAATGCGTTTGATATAGGGTGGCCAACAGATCGATAGTATAAGGTTGAAAAATACTCTGGTAAAATTTATTGGTAATGTTCTGTTTCTTTGGCTGTGGGCCATATCTTTAATCCCATCAACAACACCTTAATGACTACTGACCAAGATGTATATAAACCCAATTTCCTCTTGTCTTCTTGCTAGCCCCCAAGGGTAAGTTCAGTTAACTGGTTTTCTAACTCGTCTTTCCTCTGTCTTCCTAAATCCCATTCTGAGTTGAATATAACTTTGAAATAACCGTATGTGTAAGTTCAATCCTTCCTAACTTTGAAGTTATTAGTCTGAATTCTTAATCATTGTAAAACAACACAAACAACAAAAAACTAAAACAACAACAATAAAATGTTCTTGTTCAGTTTAGTCTGGAGCAGGATGCTTGGTAAATTAATTTGTATAATGAACCAGAAATTATCACGACTAAAAGGAATAACCTGACAGTTTCAAAAGAACCTTCCTTTTCAAATTCTTTCATCTGTGAATAAAGCTTTTGACTTAGAAACTGATTTGTATTTAATTCTTCTGTTGGTATCCCGTAGATTCCTGATCTACTTCAATTTGGTCTTAAAGTTACTGTGGGTAGACAACGTGGAGAACTGTGACTTATCTATTTCTCTAATTGCTTATTACTAGTGCTTACTCTTGGAGGGGCTCTGTTTCCCAGGCAGAAGCAGACACACCAGCCCTTCCCTCCAAGATCTGTGCATTTTGTTCCCAGGAGCGTGGTCTCCTCTCTGGAGTTAGTTAAACCGGAATTTTCACAGATTTTATAGTCCTTACCCAGGATTGTCAACTTACTTGCCAAAAACTTCCATCTGTCTCCTGTTTCTGTTGGTTGGCACTTCCCCAGAAACCATCTGGGATAAATGTCTCATTTTAACTTTCTCTGTCTTTTTTTTTGTAATGGCCTTGAGTCCTGAGTAAAATCATCTTAATTTTAGGTTTATTTTTCAGCTTTTACTGTTATGAGAAAACAGTGACCTTTATTTGCTCAAGACAGCAACTGCAAGGTCTATGATTTCATGACTATCAGGACATAAGGAGATGTTCATGTGTCTTAGTTTGAAAATGTCAATGTGTTGCATATTGCTTTGCCAAGAATTGTTTAAAGAAGGCTTTTCAAAAAATGAAAACAACAGCAAAACAAATGGTATTTGCTAAACTTTCTGGTCATGACTTAAAAAATCATGGTTTAGAAAATGTGAGAGTATGCTTGGAACATGGCTCAGTGCATAAAATGCCCAAGCCACAAGTAGAAGAAACTAAGTTTGCAACTTTTATATCCATTTGAAAGTTATACAGTGATATGCTCAGCACTGGAGTATTGGAGGAAGGCAGAAGTTCAGGGATCACAAGGCAGCCAGGGTGGCTGAATCAATGTTGTTCTATATCAAAATAAAAGGTAGAGTGTGACAGAGGAAGGACATCCAGCAGTGATCTTTGATCACCACAATGCAGTCTCATATAAACTCATGTACAACCACATCTCTCTCTTACATTATAATTAATATATACATATATATGTGTGTGTGTATGTGTGTGTGTGAGAGAGAGAGAGAGAGAGAGAGGCAGAGAGACAGAATGATCAATAAATGCATATTCAATATATCAGCAAGAAAAAAAATGTGATAGGCATACAAAGATAGATCACTACAGTGTCAGAGGCTGGTTCATTTATTTATAGATTTTCTTGATATTTAGTTTAAAAGACCCTTGAGTGAGGATTTCTTGGAGACTGGATTTAAGACAATTTCTAAGTCCTGGTTCGGGATCATTTTTCATGAAGGTCATAGCTCTCACAGGATAAACTTGCCTTTATGATAGCTATAGTTCTTGCTATTTTAGATTGTACTTTCCTTCCAAAGACAATACAAACAAAAACACACAAAAAGAAGCCCCAGTTTTACCTTCATTTTTCTATTTGAGTTATTAAGCAAAGAACATCAACTGGAATAAATTACCAGAAAATAAATGTTATGAGTGCCAGAAAGTAACTCCTAAGTAATTGTAGCCTATCTTTATGCAACAGATATATTTGGAATATTCTCAGTTTCAAACAAGGTTACTGAGTTTGCTCTTATCTCTAGACTCTTTATCTCTCTCCAGGTACAAAAGCTAAGTGCACTGTGGTTTCATTTAGATTTCAAAAGACATTACAGAGCTATTGGTTACCATGATAGATGTCTCACACCCAGCACCAGAGAAGTCTTTCTTTCTTTCTTTTTTAACTGCATCCAATTTTCTACTCAGAGATGAAATTTTAGACAGCAGCAGTCTGCCTGGTTCCAGATAATTCTTCTACTATAGAAGTTCAATGCTTTCTTTGTTTTCCAAGTAAATTCGTCCAGCAATTGCTGAGCTGATACTCAACTCCAGCAGCATGGGTCAGCCTTCATCATCAGAGGGCAGAAACAGCTAAAATAGAACCCATTGGTACTTTTTCCTTCTTTTGTTTGTAATGAACACAGAGCTTAAAAGTTTAGTTATTTGTTCTCCATGGAACCCCTGTCTCTGGTGGCTTCTTTTTCACGTTTCCTTTTAAGCCCTCCTTCCCTTCCTTTTCCTCCTATTTAATCACCTCCTGCCACTGTTCCTCTTTCTTACTTCTCTTCCTTTGTTTCTTCCATCTTTTTATAACTCAAGGTCACACAACATAAACTGGGGATAAACACAAAGGACACTGATAAAACCATTCAATTCATGAAAGACACTTGAATAGTTTATTTTAATCATTACCATTTAGACATAAAAATAAACACACATCCAGTCATCATCTCAATAATCACACATTTCAAATGAGTCTTTCTCCATCTCCACTTAACAACCTGAGAAGTCTATGGTTTAAGACAGTTAAATCACCAAACCAGAATTTATGAGGACATTAAGTCTGCAGTTTATATTTAAGCTCTAATGAGTTTTGTGCAGAGGATTTTTTCACATTTGGGGAATAAGAAAATGAAGTAATCTGAAGAGAAAATCTCACAAAATAGATAGAGGATACCCGGGGGGATCAAAGAGGTCTGGGTAACTGTCATGACTTTGCCATTCCTACATGGCTAAGTAATTAACTAGGAAATTTAAAGAATTAAACTAGGCGATCCCACAGTCCGTAGGCTCCAAGATTCTGTGTTTAATATTTGCAGTGCCATCATGGTAGACATGTAGATTCTCAGGACTCTTTGCACTGTACATTTCTGTAGTTTTTGTATATAGACAGACATACCTCAGGAATCACAGAAAAGTGTTTAGACATGCATTGTTTTTCACAAGCAGAGTTTGCCTATGCCTCATCCTGAACAATCTCTTCTTCTCCACCATCCTGCAGTCTATGTCTTTTAGTCTGTCCAGGGACATGACATCATATACCAAGCAGGATATCCTAGCCATGGTACTATCATTTTAGATGCTCTTATTCTTTTAATGAGAAACAGGAAACTCAGAAAACCTAGATGCAATTTCCTTTACTACAGTCAGTCCTCGCCACTTTCTTCCTGGCGACTTGCTCCTGCAGAACCTCCCACTCCTGCAATGCACTTCCTCTGCCTCACTTCACGATGGTTGATTTTTATGGTTACTTAAACCTAGTGGGTGTGCCTTCTATTACTAATCATTATTGTTTTTGTTTCTGAGTTGAAGAAGAATCAAGTATAGCATTAAGACATGATCAGGACTTGGCCATCCTGTTATGTTGGCTAGTCAATATCCACTCTTTGGGTACAGGTAATTGAAGAGTTAAGTAGAAATTAAATATCAAGGAAGTACAACAAATAAAAAACAACTGATGGAAGCCAGATTCTTTATCTCATGTACAGTTCATTATGTTTGCCTTTGATTATTGGAAGGCATCTAATAGGTATCATCAAAACATATGAAATGTTCTCACATTCTATAAAATAATAAATTACTTTGTTGTTATTTTGACAGATAATTTAGAATGCTTCTTTTCCTTGTTTCTCCTGGGTATCACAATACAACTAATAAAAACTGAAATTTAAGACAATATTACTAAGACGTGTGCCTTTTACATAGAGTATAAACTAAAAATTAAGTCAGGAAATTGTCATGATGACCATACCTCTTTGGAACCTTCACTTAAAACTAGATAGCAGAGGCTTGGAAAATGATTCAGTGGATAAAGACTTGCTGAGCCAACTTGGAGAGCAGATATCTGATTCCCAGTAACAACTTCAAGCCAAATGTAGTAGCATGCATCTGTCATCTTGTTGCTCTTACTGTGAGATGGGAATCGGAGACTAGAATTGTCAGAGCTCCTAGGCTAGCTAGATGTACACAGCATTCAATAACATCTGTTACAGACGAGGTAGAAAGTGACCACCATAGCTTAAGATTGTTCTGAGCACACAATGTACACACACACACACACACACACACACAGAGAGAGAAAGAGAGAGAGAGAGAGAGAGAGAATACATATCACACACAGACACACAAACACACATACTTAAAAAATTTTAAAGACCAGCTTATAAAGAAAACTCAAGTATTTGATGTTCTAAATTACTAGAAGAAGAGAGAGGAAAGCTTCTATGATAAACATGAACAATAACCTGAAGAACTCAATAGGAACTAGCTTTGGGCTTACTTTGTTTCATTTGTTTTTGTTTCACACCTCTTAGCAACCAGTGTAGGTCATTAATTATGTGGAAAAAGTATTTTCTTTTCACCTAGTCAAGTAATTATCAAGAATAATTCATTAAAAATATGTTGCTAGGTTTAGGGGAACATAAAGTCCTTCCTTCCAGAAACCATAGTCTGCTAAATATGCCAGCACATTTCCTGTACTGAGCCCGTTGGAAAAAGAGGGAAGTTTTCCTTTCTCTGTGTCCAGGGAACAATCTCTTACAAACAAAGGTATGAGCAACATGGATTGATGTAACAACTCATTAGTCCTTTATGCAGTTTTATTTATCCATATCCCCAGACACAGTTCCAATGCCTAGAAAGAGGGTTCCTGTCATCACTGTGGCTGACAATTTGAATATATATACTCCACCCTGCCCAACCCAAGAGCCCTTTAGAAGTGAACCGTTATGATAGATTCCATCTGATAAAATAGCAAGAAAAAAATCATTTTTTTTTGTTTCAATCCCATATTATCATGGCAGCCAACTGACAGCAGTGCTAACTGCAGATTTCTGCATTCCTTTTTTCTCTCTCTTATAGGCCAGAGAACGTTATAAATGTTAGAGGACAACAGGACTGCATTTCAGAGATAAAGGGCAGAGGAACATACATAACCTCTCCATGCAAAGCTCCAGGAACTCTTTCCTAGGCAATTGTAATATCACAGAAGGACTTTTAATATTTTTGCCTCAGGATCTTCTCGCCCAAGAGCCAGGAAGGAAAAGAAAATGGTTAAGAGCGAGAATTACAATTTAATGAAAAAATTAAGAAAGTCTGTGCAGAGATGTGTTTGGCCACTCTGAAGGAGCCCACACTGGAACCTTGATGGAAAGGCAAACAGATGCGTTTTCTCTGGCCATTATTAAATGAGACTTCTAAAATCAGGGATTAATAACATGAAACTTGATGAACTCCCCTTATGAATCTCTGAATGGACACAGAAAAATCTACAAGGAGTACTATAAGCACTTCTTTCAACCAGTAAAAATGACCTTATTGGAGGGTTTGGGTTGCCTATAAAAAATACTCCTTGCAATCCAAGTTTAAATGACTCTCCCTTTTAAAATCATAGGGAAAGAACTCAAGGTGTATGTTTAGAGCTATTTTGGGTCACTCTCCCTAAAATACACAATACTAAAAACATGTGTTAAAAAAAATAGTGTGTTTCGTTTCACATTAGAGACTTGAAAAGTTAAGTAATTCACATATTCTTACATACAGTTTGTGGTGCTGAGCTGAAATCCTAGACACGAGGAAGGAGGGGGAGTTTGCAACTATGAAGCCAGGGCTAAAGGCTTTCTAGAACGATGAAGATTAACTTAACAGTAAAATATTTCCATCTTTTGGCTGAAGACACTTGAAATGAAGTTGCTGGCTTGGCAGGAATCTGCGAAACACCTAGCAGGTCACGTGGCTGGTTGTTTCTAAATCTCTGACACTTCAAATAAAACCAATAGTTCTCTACATGAGGGGAAAATAAATATTTGGCGGCATAAACTCCTGCCAGTTCACTTTGGGTTTCACTTTACAAGAGTTCTTTTCTATAAAATGTGTAGGCTTGGTCAGTTCCACTCTGTCATTCCACACCCCCATCACTACCTGAAATTCTCTTCAGTGAAATTGCAAGCAGATATTCAGAAACACAGATTATAATGGAAAATATGGGAAAGCGAACAAAACCTTCCTGCCATTTCTGTAAAGGCCTCTCATAAACAAAATGACTGAGCTCACTACAAAGTGTCAGCCAAATGTGAAGAAACTGTTCCGAGCTTTTAGGAGCAGAAAAAAAAAATATCTTTGGAAAGCCAGGCTGCCAGTCTTTGCCTTGGAGTGTTGAGTTTCCTTATGCAGAGGCCACTTCAAAGACTCAGGCAGCTATTTGCTTCTGTGCTATCTCTCAAGGCACAGCTAGTCCAGTTTCTTCCCAGAAAGAATTGGAGTGTGTAAACTTATATTAAATTTCATTTGGCATTGGTCATCCCTTGGTAATTGAGAAAGATAAAGTGGTTTAGCACTACTCTTACCCGCAGTGGCTAAAATAGTTAAGAGAGCTACGAATAAGATGGTCAGAATCTATTGGTCCAATTAAAATGTTATGATAGGTAACAGTCTATGGAACTTTCACAGGATGCACATGACAAATGACGGAACCCATGATTCATGATGAATTTCAAGAAAAGTTTTAATTATGAAATATTACAAGATGTAATAAGTTAAGTTCTTGGGATAGAGAGATGGCTCAGCAGTTAGGAAATCAACTGCTGTTGCAAAGAACCTGAATTTGAGTCCCAGCACCTACATTGGGTGGCTGACAATGATCTCCAACTCCAGGGAATCCATGACCCTTTTGAGGCTTATGTAGGTGCTCCACTCAAGTTCATGTAAATACACACACACACACACACACACACACACACACACACACACACACACACTAAAATGAGTTTTTTTTAAAGAGTAAAAACAATATCACACAGTCTGTACTCTTAGATCATGCAATATGCTAGCATATGTTTTCGCACTTAAGCATACAAATTATTGCCTTAGTAATAACTATGACATAATGACTTTGAGAAGGCTTTTTAATGCAGATATTTAGAGAGCAAGTTAATGATGGGATAATGTAGAATCATCTTGAGCCACAATCTGATTCTTATGATCACTATTTTTGATGTTTCCAATCTTTTACTGACTTTGGTGGAACATAATACTGGCTATTTGCAAATGAATACCAATTTGAATACATTGAATTTAGAGCTGAAATATCAGTCCATTTTTGAAAAATACTGTCCACATTGTAAACCCTTTCTACTCATTTTTGTCCAAATTGTATATTTCACGTTGTTTACCCTCATCAAATGAAAATTCTATTGAGTCATCAGTGACTATTATCAAAACTCAAGTCCCTTAAAACCAAATGAGAAATGAGCATTTGGAATTCATTATCTTCCTTGAACTTAATAAAGGGCTTTCTCAACTCTGCATCTTTCTACATCATAATTCTCTCCCAGAAAGCCAGAATTATATGGTTTTTGTATTCCTGTTTTTCTGTTGTGTATTCATATAATGTGTTTGCCTTGCATGTATTTTACTAAGAATAGTTATTAAATTATGTACAAAATTAGATATCCATTTGCCTTGAGAGATTATTTTTTCATCTAATTTGGCATTATTTTCTCTTCTTACTTATAAATGTCTTTAAAAATTGGATATAGAACAAAGTCCTCAGGTTGAGACCTTTGTAGCATAATCACAGCCACTTTGTTTCTGTTTCCCTTATTTAGAGGGGGAGCTGCATCCTGTGTATTAATGTCAATTCAATGTATTTCCTAAAATTCAATAAATGAAATTCACAGTGTTTCTGGAACCCCCATTACTCTCCCGAAACCAAGCACGGGGGTGGGGGGAACCCCATTCTATTTATTTAGGTTAAGAAATTCAAGAGTTATACACAAAGAAAGTAGAATTGTATTGCACATCATGTGGTCATGGAGAGCACCAAGCATTGGGCTTTCTCAAGAGTTTTTAGTTTAATTCTTTCTTAACTTCTCATCTTAAAGTAAGGTTCTTTTAATAGAAAAAGAAGCAACATGGAAGATATAGAAACTATCTCTAGTCAGAGACATGAATAGGAATTTCAACAAGAAAATAAACAGAAACATGTTATATAATATTCTAGCTGCTTTTTCAATGATAGTTTTTATCCTAAACTTTTATAATTAAGAGTACATATAAAAATAAAATTAGAGCTGAACTCCCTGGATTGGCCCCTGATCCTGCTGCTCCTGTCTCCGGTCCCCTTTGAGAGCACCCTTGGAGCTCTGATACACCCCCACCCATCCCAACCTCCAGCCTCCCCCCCCCCCCCCTACCCTGTGCCCTACCCCACCTACGGTCCTGCCGCTCTGGTTGAGCACTGGGACAGAGGGTGGAGCCAACAGTCCACCCTACTTCGGAGACCTCTCGGAGCAACTCCGAACAAAGGAGACCTGACTATCCACGTGGGACCACCTGTAATTTCCACTGGCTTGGTCCCTGACCCCGCCTCCAGTCCTCTGCTGGAGTCCCAGGCCCCTCCCAGAGATCCGCTTATCTCTGCGGGTCCACTTGGAGTTCCTGCAGGCAAGATCCTTGACCCCCAAATCCCGGCCCCTGCAAAAGAACGAGGTCTCAGCTGGAGAGCGCCAGTTTCCAGTGAGATCCCACTACCCTGCAAAACCTTCTCAAGTTCCAGCCCAGCCCTCGTCCTCTTCTGCCGGCTATTGGCCAGAGGTGAGTCTGGGCCCAATCGGGGCTGCCTGTCCCCTTCAACCTCTTTCCCCCCTCCCCCGCCTGAACTCCCTGGATTGGCCCCTGATCCTGCTGCTCCTGTCTCCGGTCCCCTTTGAGAGCACCCTTGGAGCTCTGATACACCCCCACCCATCCCAACCTCCAGCCTACCCCCCCACCCTGTGCCCTACCCCACCTACGGTCCTGCCGCTCTGGTTGAGCACTGGGACAGAGGGTGGAGCCAACAGTCCACCCTACTTCGGAGACCTCTCGGAGCAACTCCGAACAAAGGAGACCTGACTATCCACGTGGGACCACCTGTAATTTCCACTGGCTTGGTCCCTGACCCCGCCTCCAGTCCTCTGCTGGAGTCCCAGGCCCCTCCCAGAGATCCGCCTATCTCTGCGGGTCCACTTGGAGTTCCTGCAGGCAAGATCCTTGACCCCCAAATCCGGGCCCTGCCAAAGAACGAGGTCTCAGCTGGAGAGCGCCAGTTTCCAGTGAGATCCCACTACCCTGCAAAAACTTCAAGTTCCAGTCCAGCCCTCGTCCTCTTCTCCCGGCTATTGGCCAGAGAGAAGCCTCCTAGAGAGCTTGGACCACACAGAGATACAGACATTGAATCTTTGATCCACATAAGCCCATCTGGGAAGGACCATAGAGAGAGGGAAGAGACACCACCAACACCTACAGGAAGAAGCTATGGGAAGAAGGCAATACAAGAGAACACCTAACAACAGAAAGACAAACATGACACCACCAGAATCTAGGGAATCTACACCAACTAGAATGGAACACAACAACAAAGCAGAGGAAGCAGAAGGGTATGACTTAAAAATCACCATCATAAAAATGATAGAGGCCCTCAAAGAAGATATGAGAAAATCCCTTAAAGAAATAGAGGAAAAAAAAAAAAAAAAATAGAAAAAAAAAAAAAAATCCCCTTAAGGAAAGTACAGAAAGCCAAGAAAAAAAAATTAACCAGGTGAAGGAAACGGTTCAAGATTTGAAAACCGAAATTGAGAAAATAAAGGCAACACAAATGGAAGGAAAGCTGGAAATTGGAAAAGCTGGGCAAAAAATCGGAAACCACGGAAAAAAGCAAAACCAATAGAATTCAAGAGATGGAAGAGAGAATCTCAGGCGCAGAAGATAAACTAGAAAGAAATAGATTCATCGACCAAAGAAAACCATAAATCCAACAAATCCTTAACACACAAAATCCAGGAAATGTGGGACACCATAAAAGGCCAAACCAGAATAATAGGCATAGAGGAAGGTGAGGAAGCCCAGCTCAAAGGTGCTGAAAACATATTCAACAAAATCATCGAGGAAAACTTTCCAAATCTGAAGAAGGGCATGCCCGATGAAAGTACAAGAAGCATACCGAACCCCAAAGGTGGAAAACCCCAAATAGGCGCAAGACACCCTCGACATATAATAATCAAAACACCTAGCATACAGAATAAAAAAAAAATTTAAAGAGGGGCGAAGAAAAAAGAAAGGGAAAAAAAAAAGGGAAACCTAAAAAAAATAACACCTTTCTTCTCCGTAAAACCCCCCAGCCACAGAGGGCCCCTAAAAAATTGCTTCTAAAAGTATTAAGAAGAACACGGATGCCAGCCTAGTATATATCAAAAACTCAGTCCTTTATTAGAAAACTGTATATAGATGGGGAAAGATATTATGAAACTTTATTTTTACAGTATAGATGGAGAAACAACAATAAGGTCCCAGAAAATTCTAGGGGCAAGATCCAACCACAGGAAACTGATTTTAGGGAAGGTACAAATCCACAATCACGAAAGAAGCCCTGATGGCACAGATAATCCACAAGGTCTTAGACTACCATAAAACAAAACAGTTAAAAAAATTTTCACAGGAAAATCAACACAGCATTCTGCTGCTATTAGAGACTGCACAAAGAGACGTCTTTAAAGAAATTTCAAGGAGAAATCATCAACAAGTATAATTTGGAGATACATAAACCACTCATACACTAGGCAGATGGAACATCCTTTAAATGCACATACTAACACACAAAAAAAAGAAACAAAAGAATTAACAGAATTTATATCTAATGAGCCACAATCTAGATCTAAAAAAAAAAAAAAAAAAAAAAACAACATACCTTTAAGGGACATTCCTTGCCAGAGATCATTGCTATTGCCCAATAAAAAACAACACATAAATGAATTAACAGCGCAACTAACAACATAACAGTTCACAAACAATAGAAAAAGAATCAATGCAACATTTCGAATTGAGAAAATCAAAAATCAAACTTACAGAGACAATGCAGCTCATTTTCCTGGTCCAATTGAAAATTTGTCATCTCAAAAATATTTATCCACAAAAATTAAAATTCAAAGAAAATGGAAAATTTCTGAAAATAAATATTTCTAAAAATTAAAAAAAAAAAAAAAAAAAAATTTAAAATAGACTTATAACCCAAAAAAAATAAAGATTAAACCTTCAAAAAAAGCCAAATGGCAAAAAAAAAAAAAAGATTCAGTGCAGAATTCTACCAGACATTCAAGGAAGAACTAATACCACTACTCCTCAAACTGTTCCACAAGATAGAAACAGAAGGTTTATTGCCAATCTCTTTTTATGAGGCCACAAAACTTTGACCAAACCCACAAAAAAAAAACAAAAAAAAAAACAAAACAAAACCCCTAATAAAACAACAAAAAAACAAAAAAAAAAACAATAACCAAAAAAAAACACAAAAAAATACATCAGAGAAATCATCCACCATGAGTGGCTTCATACCTGGATTGCAGGGATGGTTTAACATACGAAAATCTATCAACGTGACCACCATATAAACAAACTGAAAAAAAAAAACCATATGATAATCTCCCTAGAGGTAGAAAAAGCCTTTATAAAAAATTCAGCACCCTTTCATAGATAAAGGATAGAGAGGGGAAAAGGAAATACTAAAATAATAAAGAAATAAGAAACAACTGCAAATAAATGAAGGAGAGAAATGAGCTCTTTAATAAAAAGAAAAAGAGGGGGGCCTCTCATATTTTAATTGGTAAGGAGGTGGTATAAAGAACAAAAAAGGAGGGGGGGGGAAGGGAAGGAAGGAGGAAAGCTCTATTTGCGATGAATAGATAAATACCTAATAAACTCTCCAGAGAAGGCAAAAAATCCCCTATGGTTAAAATTCAGACTAAGGGGGTTATTAAATAGCCTGAACAAAAGCTAGCTTTTCTTAGATGCAAGGAAGAGATCTTTATAATAAAACTTATTTGCTTACTTTATAAAAATTGATTTTTTTAGATCACAAAAGGCAGGAAAAAACCGTTAAAAAAAAAAAATAATTGTTTTTAAGCTCTACTACAGCTAGTTCTAAAAAAGATAGTAGAAAACAGCTAAAATGATACAATGGGGCAAAGACAGCATCTTCAACAAATGGGCTGGCAAATGTGGGGGAAAAATTTTGAACAAAAAAGGAAGAAGAGACAAGGGGGGGGGGGGGACTGAAAGAAACAATTAATAAATGGGACCTCTTCAAACTTAGAAGCTTCTGTAAGGCAAAAGAAAAAATTTAAAAAAACAAAAGGCGGCCCACTGTTTGAAAAAGATTTTCACAAAAACTATATCCCAAAAAAGGGCTGACTCCCAAAATATACAAAGAACTCAAGAAACTAGTCAACAAAACACCAAATAACCCTATTAAAAAATGGGGCACAGCACTGAAGAAAGAATTCTCAATGGAGGAAATCAAAAAGGCTGAAAGACACTTAAGAAAATGCTCCACATCCTTAGCTATCAGGGAAATGCAAATCAAAACAACTTTGAGATACCATCTTACCCCTGCCAGAATGGCTAAAATTAGAAACACCAGTGATGACTTATGTTGGAGAGGATGTGGAGAAGGAGGAGAGAAAGAAACAAGGGAGGATGGGAAGTAGGAGAATATGATAGGAAGGTTGAGTAGGAAGACTTTTTTTTAATGGAATAGTGGACAGAGAGAAAAGAGAACAGAGATCAAAAGATTAATAAAAGAAAAATTAGGAAAACTGCTTGATATTAAGAGACAGGAAATGGAATTTCAACAAGAAAATAAAAGAAACATGTTATATAATATTGTGTAGCTGCTTTTTCATTTAATAGTTTTTATCCTAAACTTTTATAATTAAGAGTACATATGCAAAAAAAAAAAAAAATAAAATTAGAGAAATAAATGGAATAAAGTATTTATAAAGAAGTTGATTGCAATGTTTAGTTCCAGGTGATAGTTATTTGCTATAGAATAAAAATTTTCTATTGCAATAAAGGGAAGTATGGAAATCATTAATATTAAATAATGATGTTTTTCTTTTTTTCCAAGCCTTATCCAGCTGTATTAAAGGTACTTTTCATAAACAATCATGGTACTTCAGGCAGGTCATGGGCAGACAATCATTAACAGTTCACAAGAACTTCCATACTCCCTTCTTGTATGGACTACCAAAATCAGAAAGCCACTATAAAACCCAGTGAAATCTTCATTCAGTGCTTTGAAGAGGGGAAGAGCTTAGAGTGAGGGTTGATGTTGACATTTCACATTAAGGATGTTGTTTAACAACTTTTCCCAAGCCAACCCTGACTTTCAGGAAACGAAATGAAAACAATGGCAGAAGTATCTGTCTGAAGATCCACAATCTTGTCTTTAAAAGGAACCGATGCTTTTTTGAGGAGACTTTTCACTGCAAAGTCCAGATTGCCCAATAGGCCAGTAAAACAAAATTTTAGGGGGTCAGGATCCAACAGGTCTCTTGTTTTAAGGGAGTTAAGTCTACGCTGATGGCACAGGGGAAAGAGGCTACAAGAAAAAAAAAAAATGAATTTGGAGTTTTCCCATACACGGCATTCTGTGCTGTGGTGGCCACATATATCAACACCAGGACGTCTCTCCTAAGCCAAGAGGAGACTTTCTAAATTGTCAAGGAGAGATGTTTTCCATCAACCATCATCAATCCAGCTTAGGAGACATTTTGCTAGTGACACATGCCCAACCCCCCCAAAAAATGAAGTGTTCCGTGTGCTAACAACATAGCTTTAAAAAAATAAAACAAGATTCTGCATTTTTATAAAACTTGATAAAAAATATTTCAAACTGTACAGTGACCAGAAGTACAGAGTTATCAAAAAAAAAAAAAAAATGCACACATCTCACTTGGAAATTCCAGCACCTTCAGCTTTTTGTGCCTGGTCTATTTTGTCATCTCCATTTTCTGCAAGATTATTTGCATCCTTGCCAGCATCTGATTTCCACTTCTTCTCCTTGGGTACCTTCTCTTTCTTCTTTGCAGGGGCCTTTTTAGGCTTAGGCTTTGGCTTTGGAGGAGCATGTTTAGCACACAATCTTGGGGATATTTTCTGTGGCTCCTCCTTCACCTTGGCTTTATCTCCTTTAGTATCCCCTCCAGCCTTTCTTAATGCAGGGATGCAGAGGTGTGCATGTTTGGTCAGGCTCGGGGGGGGGGTCATTCTTGCTGCTTTTTCACATGGCTCAATAATGGTGTTTTTTATTACTCACTGTTATAATGCAAAAGAGTTAGAAAAGCTGAGCTTAAAACTGAAAAGGGGGCTGGAGATATAGCTCAGTAGAAGAATGTGTGCTCAGCATAAAGAAGGTCTGAATTTTATCTCTAGAACAAGAAAATAAATACAAACATTAAAGTAGGAAGAAGAGAAAATGCTCAAAGTCATTTAGCTTGGAAAGCAAAGGGGTGAAGCTGTTGACTAAATGTAATTTCTTGTTCCTTTCAAAAGCACCAATGATGTCCTGACACATTTCCACTTTTTAAAGGGAGGGGGGGAGGAAAGAGAAAGAAACAAGGGAAGGAGGGAAGATAAGAAAAGAAAGGAAGGAAGGAAACAAGGGAGGAAGGACGGAAAGAAGGAAGAAAGATGTCAGACATCAAAGAGATTTCAGCT
Source organism: Phodopus roborovskii (assembly GCF_943737965.1). Taxonomy (NCBI): domain Eukaryota; kingdom Metazoa; phylum Chordata; class Mammalia; order Rodentia; family Cricetidae; genus Phodopus; species Phodopus roborovskii. Next base: position 8,364,757 of record NW_026126618.1, read on the forward strand.
TAGGAAACATATGGAAGAAATCAAAAATTGTTTCATTAGGAAATGGGTCAGTATTCATCTGGTTGTTTATGATGGGAGTGCAGGAAAACGAGCTTCCCTATATAGGGAAAGCTTCATGGCTTAAGAAGTGAGTGATATGCGAACACATACGGCGGAAGTGCAGCCAGTGAAGCTTGAATGCTACTGATATTGCAGTACTTGGAAAGCTGGAGTCAGATAGGGGAGGTTGCAGTAGGTGTCCTGTGGGTGTAGGATGAAGGGTCCTAGAGCAGGATTCCAAAAAACAATCCATGGAGAAGTCCCCATGCAAGTAAGAGTCTAAATCACTCTTCTCTTCAGGGCATTGCACATTGCTTGACCACAGACAGACACTGCAGGCTCTGGAGAAATGGCTCAGGGTTTGATACATAAGTGTGAGGATCTGATGAGAATCCCCAGAACACACATAAATCCAGGCACTGTGGCACACGCTTTAATCTCAGTTGTGATTTCCTGGTGAGGTGGAAGGCAAGGACAGGAGAATCACCGGTGCTCTGGACAGTTAGTCTGGCGTACACAACTGTGAACAACAAACTCATTCCTACATGGAAAAGGTAAAAGGCAAGACTGATACCCAAATGAGTCATCAGACCTCCACATGCAAGAGGTAGAGGTGTCATACACACACACACACACACACACACACACACACACACACACACACACAGAGAGAGAGAGAGAGAGAGAGAGAGAGAGAGAGAGAGAGAGAGAGGGAGGGAGGGAGGGAGGGAGGGAGGGAGACAGAGAGAGAGAGAGAGAGACAGAGAGAGAGAGGGAGAGGGAGAGGGAGAGGGAGAGGGAGAGAGAGAGAGTAATTTCATCTCTCCCAAGACCAATAGCTGGTTGTATAGGTAGGGACCTTCCTTTATTGCAGCCTTAGTGAGACTCAATAGCCTACATATATTTCTCCTCTCCCTGCCCTCTTATGACCAGGTTGGATCAAATATTTCCTAGCAGTTTCTGGTTCTTAGATTAGATCCATCTGCAGTGACCTCCTGCAGGAGCTATCAGTACCACCCTCTGCTGCCAGTGATTTTCAGCAGTGATGACAGAGTCCCAGTAGCCATTTAATTTAATTTCCTAGGAGTTTCCTGTTTTCTGTCTGTTTTCAAGTCAGGTAATAAGCTGTATTTCTTTTATGCTGTTCCTTATATGCTCCTTCAAAGAAATTCCCTTTTGCTTAGGACACACATAGTTACTATTTTGATGTTTATATCCTAGATGTATGCTTAATGATGATATTTAAAAAATAATGTTATAAACATCAGATTGTAGGTCATATATTAAACTCAATTGGTTAGTTGTAAAGTTGATGTATCTAAAAGTGAAACTCTGAAAATTAAATAAGAATGAGAATCTGAAAGATGACTTTCAGAGAAGAAAGACATCACCTGTTGATACTTTGCTCGAAGATGAGGCTTTGAAGTATTTGAAACAAGATTAAAGGCAGACAGCACAGTCTAAGGGTCTATGGGATTGCCAAGAAAAAAGTGGAGGGGAATGAGAAGCTCAAGACTAAATTCTCAGCTCAAATTTAGGAATAAATGTGATTGAACTTTGTGTAATTATTTTTAAGTGTGAATCTCTTATGTATTTCCTTTGCAGAATGGCAGAGTTAACATCACAAGTGTGCCCTAGTTTGGAATGAAGATACCCTTCATCCTGTCTTTTAGCAAACCTTTTTTTTTTTTTTTTTTTTTTTTTTTTGTGATGGGTTTCTCTGTGTAGCTTTGTAGACCAGGCTGGCCTCAAACTCCCACAGATCCACCTGCCTCCACTTCCCCAGTGCTGGGACTAAAGGTATGCCCCACCACCACCCAGCATCTTAGCAAAACTTTTCATTGTTATGGAAATAGCTTCTAGAATTGGAATTGGAATCTACAATTGGATCCAGATGGTTGGAGTGCCTGCGACCCTATCCCAATGGAACCTTCTCCTTGGCTGTCACACTGTTAAAGCCACCCCCACTTGCTTGAGGGGTTTTCTATTTCCTCAACTCGGGGGTTAAAATGAAATGCCTACTTCCATGTTTCCTCTCCTCAGCCTTTGATGTTCCTCAATAGACAATGAAAGGCTGCTACCAATCAAAAGAGAAATTGTGGAATGAAAGCATTGCTCTAAATAGGCTACAGAATTTAACTTATGCTTCTGAATGTCAGAATAGCCCGAGATAAGAAACTAGAGTGAATTGGATTGTTAGAGAAAACTGAATTTTGTCTTAGGAATATATTTAAATACTTTGGGTTTCATTATTTCACACCAAGAAGCTGGAGTCTGTTGTTCAAGTTATCATCTCTTTCCCCTCAAAATATTTGATGGTACTAATATGGTACACCATTAAAACCATGGACACAAAGCTCCCGGAATGAAGAAGAGGGCACTTTGAGTCAAAACATTAACTCTTCATGAGATCACACGCACAAGTTTTTAATTGTTGTCTCAGTTTATTCTTTTCCTGAAAGAACCAAATGTGAATTTCCTAATGTAATTGGACCCTGAAGAAATAGCTCAAATTTTAAAAACAACTAATCACAACTAATCTTGGGACAGCTGTCATTCATTTTATAGCCCCATAGAAGTGATATTTTTTTTTGTTTTGGTATCAAGCATTAGATTTCCTCTATTCAGCCTCATTCTTTATGATATGAACTTCTCAAGTCCTTGAAAGCACAGTTGGGAGAATGATTTATTTCTCATATAGGCTTATGGCTCCAGAAACAAACACTGTGTCAAGATGCTTCTTCTGGTGTGTGATACTTGATGCAGAGCTCATTATAGGCAAGGATTTGAGAATAAATGATGCTGAGTATTCATCCCTACATTGCACTTTGGCATCTCCTTTTCCAAGACTCGGGGAACATCATGAAAGAATGGGCAAAAATGCTGTGAGACTGGAGAGTGGGGAGAGGGGCTATGAATACTGTATTCTGAATATGCCATGGTCATTGCATCCGTGAACATGAAGCATCTTTCTTCAACCGCACAAGAGATGACAAGAAGCTATGTAGTTAAGAGGACACTAGAGAGGAGGAAACAACTGTGACTGGGATGGAAAGGGCCTAAAAGAGTGTGATTGGTGCAGAAGATGATCACATGGTGGGTTACACATATAAGCGGTTGTCCAAAATAAACAGGAAGAGAAAATCCCAAAATTTAAAATCTTATTACCATAGGCCAAAGTTTTCCACCATATCACTATACAAAAATATAGATCATTGGTGTCCAGGTTTCCATTTCCACAGCCTGCAGAACATCATGCCAAAGAGACTATAATGTCTGGTTATCAATGTCTATGTTATGGCTGCTAGTTTGGTATTTTTGTGGGACGGGAGGGGGGGACAGGTATATCTCTGACTTTTTTTGCCTGCTCATGCAACTCTTTTCCTCCTGTTGGGTTGCCTTGACCATCCTACATTTATGTTCTGTTTTACTATCATCTCCTGGAAGCCTGTTTTTTTTTTTTTGTTTGTTTGTTTTTTTGTTTTTTTTTTTTGTTTTTTTTTCTGAAGAAGAAAGCAAGGGGGAGTAAACCTGGGGGAAAGTGAAGGTAGAGGTAACTGTGAGTGATGAAGGAAGGAGAAACTATGGTCAGGATATATATATATATATATATATATATATATATATGTGTGTGTGTGTGTGTGTGTGTGTGTGTGTGTGTGTGTGTGAATATATATGTATATATATATATAGAGAGAGAGAGAGAGAGAGAGAGGGAGAGAGAGAGATATATGGATATATGAAAGAAGTTATTTTCATCCACAGACACACACACACATGACTAAAGTACTCAATATCTGTGGAAAAAATAAAAGAACAGGGTAATAAAGATTTAAGAGTCTCCCCTAAATATAATGTTTGGTAGTGTAGTCAATCAATCTTATCAGATATAAGAGGCTTTTGCAAAGTTTAATTAGATGGTAATTCCTGCTTCAATTTTTATTACATGTGTTATTCAACCCATCACAGACTGTGGTGCCTTGCACAAAATGACCACTCTGAAAATGTCTTTATGGTCTATCCCAATAACCAACTTACAGGGGCAATCTCCTTCCCTCAGCAAAGTGATCTTGCCATATTAATCAAGAATTCTTATGGCTCCTTGACTTTGGTCAATACTTCAGTCTTTAGGAATACTGTCTGACATGACATCATGCCAGACAATTTACAGGGTAAATTGTATTATTTGGAGACATAAATTAGAAACTTTGATGTCAGCAGCCATATTGTTTGGCAATAAATACTGTAGAATACAGCAAATCTGCCAAAACATTGGTTTATTATAAATGTTTATGATTCCAAGTAAATGGTAAGTTAACTCTCAAGCTGAGAACAAATTGTACAACTGTATTCTCATTGCCCCCAGAAGCACAGTCTCTTGGATTTCTGAAGGCAGCATGTCACTGCAGGCAAATGCATTCCAGAGAAGCTGTACGCTTTGAGGTGTCACATGACAAGAAAACTCTCTGGAGATGTTTGTGGTCAGATTTATCTTATTATTTATCATCCAGCAGATGAAATGATGTTCAATGAGTATACCGTAGGTGATAGCATTACATGTGTTCTTTGGTAAACATCGATAAACGATGTAGAATTATGACTTCCAAAGATAATTGGATATTTAATGTCCAGAAATACATTATTGTCTCATCTGCCAATAAGAGTTGCCCAGCAGACATGTATCAGCAAGTACACGTATCCATGAACATTGGATGGAATAGTTACTGGCATGTTTTGCTGCTGTCTTCTCTTAAGACACTCAGAATGCTGAGAGACAAAACTGAGTAATACTGCTTGAATTTGGGATAATTAGAACAAGATGTTGGGTAAGAAGCTGAGGACAGCAAGAATACATCTCAGATTCGATGGCCTCTTCTGCACACCACTGGAAATATTGAAGCTCAGAGGTATTTTTTTCACATAGGATAGAACAGTGATTGCCTTCTAAGAAATCCCTTCAGGAGTGTAATGGGGAAGAGATTTTTCATTAACTTGTTTCTTAGCTGCCTTCCTGCCTATAATCTTGAGTGTGAGGTCTCACTTTGTAAAACTGGACAGGATGTGAGAACTCAGAGCAAATTATTCTGCTCCCAGCACACAAGGAAATTACAAAGCTACTTTTATTTGTATTTTGAAATCCAGTAATGAAAACCTTTATTGAGTCCCAGAGCAACTGGCACCACTAAAATAGCAAATGGCATGTTAGCAACTTAGAAATAACAGGATCACTACGGTGTTTGAAGCTGTTTGGAAATCAGCATAGCCTCAAGTCACTTCACACAGGAAGGCTGCACTATGTTTTTATTCATAATTATAGTGACTTCCCACATATATACTAATAAGAAATGTGTTAACTTTTTTTGCTAATTTATAGCACAAATACATATACATGTGTGTATGAATTTGTATGTATAAATGGTAAATTCAAAACAAGAGAATGGAACAAATTAAAAATATTATAACAAATAGGATATCATATCACCATTAAAAACACTCCAAAATAACATTCTGATTAGAGTAAGAGAACACAATAATTGAATAAAAATAAAGAATCATTTTGGGGATAATCACTAAGGAACAATTTCCCACCATAAATACACTATGTACAACATAGTGGGACAGAAAAGAAAAGTTAAGAAAATCCACCAAATATAGTAAAAACTCTTCTAGACACAATAGAACTGATACTCATATAAACTTACAGATGGTATTAAAACCTGCATAAGTCATGAACAGGATCAGAAATGACAAAGTCCAAACACTGAGAAGGGGAAGTCACACAAAATCTCACCCCTAACCAAAGCTATTTGCAATTGATAACTACTGTGGAAAGAATGATCTGTTTTCTCTAACTGAATGTCAGTGGGTAGCCAACAACACTGTAGGGCAGGTCCTATGCCCAGGAGTAGTTGGCTAACATACACACAAAAAAGGCCTCCATGTTTTTTGTTTGTTTGTTTTGGTTTTTCAAGACAGTGTTTCTCTGTATTGCTTTGAAGTCTATCCTGGGACTAGGTCTGTAGACAAGGCTAGCCTGCAACTCACAGAAATCGGCCTGCCTCTGCCTCCCAAGTGCTGTGATTAAAGGCGTGAGGCCTGAGGCCTCCATGTTTTCGTGTTTGCTTGTTGTTTTGGTTTGGTTCTTTTGGTGATGTTGACTTTTTCAGTTCACTTTTGATTTCAGGATTTTGGTTTGTTTGGTTTTCTTCTGAGAAAGACAGGGGCTAGAGAGAGAAAATTCAGTTTGTTGGTTAAGGAGGCAAAAGGAAGAATAACAAAGATTAGTAACGGGGAAAGAATGTGATCTAAATACACTGCATGGAAAACCTTTTAAAATAAAAATTAGAAAAAGAAAGACAAGATTTTGAAGAAATAAACCTAATTTTAAATACATTTCTACGAAAGTTACTAAAATTCAGGATGATGGATATTGGAACATCTTTGTGGTTTGAAAGAAAATGGCCCACAAAGGGCGTGGCACTATTGGGAAGTATAGTTTGGTTGGAGTAGGCATGGTCTCATTGGAGGAAGTGCGTCACTGTGGGGGTGGGCTTTGCGGTTTCTTCTTCTCAAGCTCTCTTTGGTGTGATTGTCAGTTGACTTCCTGTTGCCTCTGAGTCAGAATGTAGAGCCTCTCAGCTCCAGCACCGTATCTGTCTGTACACTGCCATAAGTGAGCCCCACCAATTAAATGCTTCCTTTATAAGAGTTGCTGTGCTCATGGTGTCTCTTCACAGCAATGAAAATCCTAACTAAGATAATTGGCAAAACCTTACAGAAATGTTTCTTCAAATTAGAATTCTACACATTCAAAATATCAAGGAGGTAGGTGGGTCCAGTAAGTACATTTTAAACCATGTAAGCCCTTCAGAGAGGATAAAGGTTTAAAAATATGCAGGCTATCAGAAAGTGTAATTAATTAATAAATAAATAAATAAATAAATAAATAAATAAATAAATGGAGGAAGTAACCAACTAGCCAGGAAGATGAAGCGCAGGATGTGGGAAGAGCAAGGGGAATTTCGACACTATTCCCACAGGCCCAGGTGGCAGGGTTGCATTGCCCACAAATGTATATAGCACAGGAGTGTTTCAACTGTGCGTGTTTTACTTTTGTCTTAGTCAGTACTTAGTATGCTTAGCAAAAACTTAAATATCATACACTTCACACCTGTAATTTTAAATCCCAATGCAAATAAATGCCCATTATAGGAGACTCAACTGAATGACACTTTAATTTAGACACAACATATCCCTGTAGGTTATTAGAGTCGATCCCTATAATTGTCACTGGCAACAATGAAGTACCTGTAATACCTCTTTTTCTCATAGACTTTATGTTGTAGTTGTTTTCACTTTGTTTTTTCGAGACAGGGTTTGTCTGTAGCTTTGGAGGCTGTCCTAGAACTCGCTCAGTAAACCAGGCTGCCCTGGCTGTCACAGAGATCTGCGCGCCTCTGCCTCCTTAGTGCAGGGATTAAAGGTGTGCACCACCAATAGTTCTTTATAGTTGTGATTAGCCAAGTTACCCTCAGTTTGCAATGGAACTATTTTGAAGTGCGGAAGATACAGCCATCTACTGGAAATATCAGAACAGTAAACCTAGTAGGTCCCATTTTATTGATTTGTTCATTTATAATATCCTGAACCTGTTAAAAAAAATTGTTCATTTGTTTAAATGTCATTTAAACTCCACCTGATGGGTGGATTTTTCAACTATTATAAATAATTATTGTATTAGCCTTAATTTATAGATATTGATAAATAATTATCCAGTTATCATTTCTGTCTGGCAGATAGACAAACATATGTTGGAGTGCTGGCATCGTTCCAAAACCAGCAGTTCAAGAGACATTACAATAGAAGGGAAGGCTGGAAGAGTGGAAGCATGGAGCAATGGGGTGGGCATCAGGAGGAGTCCCAGGACATCAGGCAGAAACTGGGGACTTTGGAAGGCTTAGAAGCACCTCTAGCATTTTACATAGCATTGAAAAGAAATAGCGCCGAGAAGCAGACCAAGGAAATTACTGAAAGGGGGAAAAGATCCAGGAGAACGTAAAGTCCTCAAGTTAGAAGGACGTTTAATTAACTAGGAAATTTGGCACTATTCCAGGTCAAGTAGATGAATCAGTAAATTAGTATGTAAGGAAATCCCTGCTGATTCCATCAGTGCAATTGAGAAATGACAACACAAGAAACCGCATTTTGTTGTGTAGGTCATAAGCAGAATGATGGTTGGAAAATATACTGGAGAAGTAGGTGAAATATTCTGAATTTCCTACTGAACATATAGAAACACGTGGGTAACAATTTAGAAATGACTTAAATCCCATTGGCTACAGAAAGAAAATTAGGACTGTGTGGAATGGCACATCATATTTCACTATGCCCCATAGATTGAGAAAAAATAAAACACAGAAACAGGAAACAGGGAGAATTAAAAACCAAAACCAAACAAAAGAAAAAACCATAAAGTGGAAAAGAGAAAGTTGATAGGAAAAAAGTAAAACAAACAAACAAAACAACGACAAAAAACAGATTGTTTTTTAAAAGTGTGTCCTGAGTGTACCTGTAGGAATAAGAAGAAATGTGTGAATCATATTTCTTGTTTCAGCTATAGTCATTCATATGCATCCTTTTTCTAATTAGATTTATAATGTAAATTCCAAAGAAAGGCTAGCATTTCTATATTCACCTGTCTAAACCTGTGAGGTAGTCCATTGTTGTGTAGATAATAAAACTGAATTCTAATTGACCTGTGTAAGGACACAGAAATAGGAAAGACATAGTTCAGATAGGTTGTGGTTCACCAGCATCCTCTGTCCTTGATACAACTCATGTGAACAGTGTTGGTAGGTCATAGTCATTAAAGCCCCTCATCTCCCAACAACATATCTCTCAAACTAAAATGACTGCAGTCACCGCAGTACAGCATGACATAAAACAGAATTTTGTTTGCATCCCTCTCAATAGAATTACCACTTTTTTCTTTGAATATGATAAAAAGAACTTAGTCTAGACATATGTTAAAGGAAAAAAAATTAATGCAGCAGTATGCCTTATAAGTCACTGAATGTAAAACATCTGTTACTGTGTAATAATAAAAGCCACCTCACTTTAATAATTACTTAAAACCATTATTAAGGAGGGGAGAGGTAGAGATACAATAACTGATTGTGTGAAACAGAGGTGATTACTGTATTTAGTATGTAAATCAATGACAGCTACTCAAAGAGAATTTTAATTTTTCTCAAATCTTCGTTTCTCTTAAACAAAACATTCCAGCATCTGTTTTATTTCGTGAATGAATAAAATATATCCACATGAACAGAATACATTGTCCTTTACTTTTTTGTGTTTAATTGTTTTAAAAGTTCATCAAGAAAAATAAATGTTTCAAAATTTCTTTTTGCTTTTGTAACAATTAAAATTCTCAGTTGCCGTCTAGTGGTTCAGATCTATACATCAGTACATTTTAACGTCCCTGAAATTATAAAGTAAGAATGAAAAATGTCTTGGCTGTTGAAAACCATGCTTAGAAAGAAATAGAAAACTCCCTCTGCTAAGCTACATAGGTGAGAAGATGCTACAGTTGTTGAAGGGGTTGAAATTGGAGCCAACACTGCATACATCCTACAGAAGACTCTAAAAATCTGACAGCAAAGATTGGGTCAATCCATTCCTGTGAGGGGCGGTGACCAATAGAAAAGAAGGAGAAGATCCAAGAAAGCTGAGGTAAGCCATCCTGAAGCCTGTCAGAGTGGAAACAATACATCAAGGGGTCTGCATGGTGACCAGTCACCATACGTTTCATTTTTTCTCATTAGAGATTTAGCAGCATAAAGTCAAAACAAAAAGTTGGCTTTTTTTCTTTTATCACCCCCCCTCCCCCATCAACTTATTTTACCTAGTGTCAGACCAGCCTCGGGACTCCACGGTCTATTCCTGGAAAGCAAGGTAAACTATTTTATACTTTTTACAACTTTTAGTTTGGATATTCAGAGTTCTGATTCGAAAGATGGGGTGTTACAATTTCAGTAACTGATGCGAATCTCTGCTCTGAAAAGAAAAGTGAATTTGTCTCTGTTGGAAGCAGTCCAGAGAAGCATTCTGCAGTCAGAGACAGCCTGACAGCTTGCAGAAGCAATTCTGAACTTTAATGGAAAGAATGAAAGACCAGCATTCCATTAATGAGTGGTTGTATGTTTGTTTCCTTAGGCATCGGTGAAATGTATTTGTACTTACTATTAATTGGTTTAGCTAAATGCACATTGAGGGAAATGTAAATTTTACATATGTACATCTGACACATGTTATAAGCTAACATTTAAATACGTACTGTGCATATATTTTTCTCTGACAGTAGTTCTTTGTGAATGTCATACTTGGTGCTATTCAATGGAGGAAAGTTTCTTCCTTCTAAAGTATCATACATAAGAACCTATTAGTATGTGTTACATCTATACTGGATATATAAATATAGGGGGCTTTTTACTTATGTTCTAAGAAGTTTTTTCTTATGCTGATTAATTATGCCATAAGTTAGTGGACATATATCAAAATTGTATAACTGACATGTTAGTGCTTTATAATCTCTGTCATATGCAGGCAATAGCATATATATCCATTTGTACAAAATAGAGATAGTCTACACAGGACGAAATGGTTATATGAGAAATTTATTACTCTGCTTCTTGACTGAACATCTTGATTCTCATCCTGTACTTAAAGTCACACCGCTCTTCCCCAAAGGCAAACAAAGCTTACCTGATAGAGCAGCAACAGAACCCGAGATGCATCACATACTTCGCTTCAGATCCTAGAGCCATTCTTCATCATAAACTTCTACATTGCCCTTCGATCTCTACATTTCTTTGGTCCGAGGGCCAAAGAACCTGGGAAATCTCCTCCAGATGTTGTTCTCATTTAAGGGTAAAAGTAAAAGCGCATGCAGATGCCACCTCTTAGGAACAGCACGCAGCTACCACTTCATTTATTAGGTCACATTTTGTTCTCTTATATTCAACTATTGGTTTCAGTAGAGTTTCTTGAATTAATAGCTTGAAATGGAAAAGCACTTAAAGTTGCTAAACTTTGCTTTCCTTTTCTCAGCTTTCACTATGACTCAGTTAAACCCAGAAAGCTTAGGGAATGTGAATGTATTTAAATGTCTGCAAAGTGTTTTGCCTGTGATTGGCACCCAATAAATGTGTATTAATTGCTATGTTATGGCTTAGAAGCTGATATTCTGAGCCCTATCTTGAAGAAACAACACTTACTGGGTCGATCCTTGTCAGTATTTAAAGATCAATGGACTATCTAACATTTGTGTTACTTACTCTACAGGTACTGTAATGGCAACTGCAATCTGTTTAATGCTCGGAGTGTTACTCACAGCAGACACTGTGTGGACACAGAGTGTGAGACAGGCCTATGAGGTACTGGACCCAGAAGACTGGGATGTGCATGATGACTTCTATTGTCCCAGGGAATGTTTCTGTCCACCCAGTTTCCCTACTGCCTTATACTGTGAGAACAGAGGTCTCAGGGAAATCCCAGCTATTCCTTCAAGGATCTGGTACCTGTACCTGGAAAACAACCAGATAGAAACCATACCTGAGAAACCATTTGAGAATGCCACCCAGCTAAGATGGATCAATTTAAACAAGAACAAAATAACCAACTATGGGATAGAGAAGGGGGCCCTCAGCCAGTTAAAGAAGCTTCTTTTTCTGTTTCTAGAAGATAATGAGCTAGAGGAGGTACCTTCTCCATTGCCAAGAAGTTTGGAACAATTGCAGTTAGCTAGAAATAAGGTATCCAGAATTCCTCAGGGAACCTTCAGTAACCTGGAAAACCTGACCCTACTTGACCTACAGCACAACAAACTTTTAGATAATGCTTTTCAAAGAGATACCTTCAAGGGGCTTAAGAACCTCATGCAGCTGAACATGGCCAAGAATGCCCTGAGGAGCATGCCGCCAAGATTACCAGCTAACACCATGCAGCTGTTTCTGGACAACAACTCCATTGAAGCAATACCTGAAAATTATTTCAACGTGATTCCTAAAGTGGCCTTCCTGAGACTGAACCACAACAAGCTGACAGATGTAGGCCTCCCATCCAGAGGTTTCGATGTCTCGTCCATTCTAGACCTTCAACTGTCTCACAATCAGCTCACAAGCTTTCCCCGAATTAATGCCAATCTGCAGCACCTACACCTTGATCACAACAAAATTAAAAGTAAGTAGCCATGAGGGTATACCTGTAACCAAAATATCGATCATGATGTCCGTCTCTGTCCCTTGTAAGAATAGCAATCATGTTGTTACCCCCACCAATACACAATTAATGGGGCATTGGAGTTAACACATTATTTCCACTCCTCACTATACAATTTTGTTGATTTAGCTTTAATATCCATTGTGAGGAAAATACAATAAACATCTTTGGATATGGAGTGGGGAATGGATCAGGTTGAAGTCTTTCAAAGCAAAGATGTTATTAAGGGATGAAGTGGTTACAAAACACACATGCTTGAAAACATTTGAGATGATTTCAACCTGTCCATAGTTATGTCATCCTGTCTCTGGTAGTGAAAGTGGGCAATTTCATATCCCATACCTGGGTACTGGTACACAGCCTAAGATTCCTCCTCAATTCCAGTAAAAAGTCTTTTTGGGAGGATAACTAATAGGAGATTCCTTCTATAAAGTCTTGAAGAGAGAGTCGATGAAAATGTTTTATAGAAAAGAAAGCCAGGTAAATACTACCGTTTTATGCTTCCTAGTTACCATTCACAAAAGATTTGTTAAGCATATGATCACATATTCATTCCATTACATGATCAGAGCACCTTTTGACTGAGCACTGCTTGGGTATTGCATATTTTTCTTTTCATTGTTGTTGCCATGCACTTGAGGATAAAATTCTGGAATTAAATGGCAAGCTGCTACCATACCAGTTACTTTCCCACCTTGAGACTAAGGAATGTATTGTTTAATATTCCAGTCAGAAGGAAAACATACAACATAGAAAAATTGTTAGATGATATTTTTTATGGTTGAGTCAAACATTGTAATGCCTAAGGAGGACCCTGGGATTGTAAGCTTTTCCTGATGAAAGGCCTATCCTCCTACAGGTGTATTGCTTATCTACAATAAAACCTCACAGATAACTGTAGTAGGGAGTTGATTTCAGGTTTCTACACAGATTTTTGTATGTGAGTTGCAGATGCTGGGAACTTGAGATCATGTCTTCAGGAGTGAGGGGCCAGCATTGAAAACAAGTTTGAGAAGTAAATCATTGTGTTCTCTACTGAAATTTCACAAAGGGTTTCCAAAGGCTGTGAAATTCATTCCAATACTTCAGTCTTATATATTAGCATGTGTCAGACTCCACTGAGTTTGTGAAAGATTGTAGGGATTCCCCCTCTCCAGATTTTTATGACTGAAGACCCTGATGTGGAGTCTAACAATTGCTCGTGGTTGGAGAAACTTGAAACCTACCAAGAGGCTTGTGTGATATTGTTGGGAAGTTCAAAAGGAAACTGAAGCAGAAGTGAATGAGATAAGTCTATCATCTCAGCTTGAACAAAATGAAGCCATGGCCTCTCATTTAACACACTGATATAGAATAAGGATACCATTTGTGGGAATCATGGATGAGACTTTATCAATGACATTGTTGCAATACTTGTTAATGTCCTTAGTTCTTGCCACATACTCTAGCTGTTAAAAATTGTTTGCAAGAAAGAGAACTTTTATATGAAGAGTCCATTGAACTTGCCAATAAAGTTTTCTTTTGTGACATGTATGTCTTCAGAGCATAACGAGGAGCTTGAAATTTAATGTAAAATATGCATATACTCTGATATACTTCTCCACATTCTTCAAGAAAAATCCTAACATATAGAAAATTATTAAATTTATAATGCCTTTCTCATATTCCAGTTATTTGGATATAACTAATATGAGTTATGAGAGTGATAAGGATATTAAATGAGGCACTGAATGAAACACAGAATCCCTGGTGGGCAAAGATTCCAAGTAAGAGAAAATGGCTAGTCTGGGCAAACGTTTTATACAATACCCAGGTGGAAAGAGTAGTCATATTTCCTGGTAAAGTCTGTGTGAGGATAAAGTGATTATGTATGTGAAAAAAAGCTATAACCACAAAGCTGGTTTATATATGTGAGCCATTGTTTATATCAAATTAATTCATAAGGTAACATAAGGTTTGGACAAAACAGCCATTATCCAAGTATAAAATCATTTAAAGTTATATTGTGAATTTGTTTGCACCAATAGCACATAGGACATAGGACAAAGAGCTCTTGCTCCTTTTTGGCAAAAGCAGATTACATGGATTGATGCTTGAGATCACCTGTTCCAAGCTGTTCTAAAGTTTGGGCACATAACAGCTTGTCACTCTGGAGAAGTCTCTCAGCGTGACTGTTGGTGCCATGAGCTGTAGTCCAAGGCAGGTATTTGTTCTCCCACAGTACCAGGTATAAGGGTTTATGGGATATTTCTTGGTTTCAATCCTCTGTAATCCAACTCTTGGCAAATGTCTTCTCTCAAACTTAGTGTATTTATGTGGAAGGATTCATGGATTTTAAGTATTGTATATAGAATTATGATAAATACATTTATTTAAACATACCATATATTATTTTGAAAATTTAAGGTAATTTTACATCATATTACCCTTGCAAGAATTCTTCCCTCCCCCCTTTGTACCAGATTTAACTGCAGTCTCTGCCTTTAGTCCTCCAGAAATGTTACTCATTTTTGCATAGTAAGGTGATTTTGACATGCTTCGTCTCACCTGTAAGCTTAGAAAATAACTGAGATATCTTATTTCTCTAGGATGTATTATGGTTTTAAGTAGTATTAACTATGTAATATCTCATACTAACATACAGCAGGGCAGAGAGTGAGAATACTGGACCTATTACATCAAACTTTTTCCCCAGGATTATTCTTATGAAAGAGATATGCACAATAACTTGTTTGACAGTGGTTTCATTGCATGAAGTCATTTGGCCCTTTAGGGCCAATTCAGCATGTTTTTTCATTTAGACCACTAAACTTTCTGGTGTTTCAATCTAATCATTCATGCCATCTTTCCATCCATAGACGTGAACATCTCAGTAATATGTCCTACCACACTACGTGCAGAACAGGATGCCTTCATTCATGGACCTCAACTGAGCTACCTGCGTCTGGATGGAAATGAAATCAAGCCACCAATCCCAATAGATATAGTGACATGCTTCAAGCTTTTACAGGCTTTCATTATATAAACAGCTCCACCAAATCCAAAGTGGATTAAGAGTAGTTGTGGTATGGAATTCAATTGTTTCTCCTAGGTCACAAGCCATATTTACAATAGTTCTTAACCACAATTTTCATCTGTGCAGCTTATTTGTTTTTCCATTCGAAGGTGCTTTGGTCAGTGGCAAACAGGTGCCACTTGTTATAATTTGCTTTTCTCTGATTAACTAAACAGACACTGAGTTGAAGTAACTTCTCAACTCAAAGCTATTTTTGTCTCTTTGAAGCTACTAATATCAAGCAATTTTTTAATTATTATATATTCAAAATGATTTACTTGTCTATGACCCAATTTATGTGTGCTGGTACTGTATATGTCTTCTGAGCACAACAATGAGATAGCAGTAAAGAAAATGAATAAATTAAATATTTCTTTCATAATTTTCATGTACCTACTAGTCAAATGCCTCCTAAAGAGAGAGATGTAGTCATTAGAACTAAACAATAAAGCTAGAGAGAGAGAGAGATCTTGTAGTCTTGTAGTCACTTAGGATTACAGATGAAGCAAGAGACATTTGTGGATATATATATTCTAATACACCATCCTCCAACAACTGAAGACCTAAATCCTACAGTTATAATAACAACAGTCTCATAGAAGCACACTGTTTTAACACTAGAAATGTACTCAAATTGCAAATTATTCAGCTTTTATTTTACTCATGATTTTTTGGATTTTCTAAATAAAAATATTGAATGTTTTCTAACAAAATGGAAGTGTGATATTTGTTTCAAGGACACTATTCACAACTTTTATTTCAGAACATGTTATAATAAGAAAGTATTATAGTCTCAACTATTTTGCTAACATGAACAAAAACACATATATTCTATCATATTATTCTCTCAATAAAGATTTTATTCTAAGTCTTGTCTATGTATCTCTGGCTGTCTGGCTGTCCTGAAACTCTCTCTGAAGACCAGGATTGGCTCAAACTCACAGAGTGCCACCTGCCTCTGCTTCCGGAGTGTGTGTATGTGTGTTCATGTCTGTGTGTTTGTATAGGCATCCATGCACCAGCCTACATTACACAGGCAAGATCAAAGTTTGTTCAGTTTATATAGTGCATGGCACACAGAGTAGTGTAATATCACAAAACCATGAAGAATTTTATTGTAACAAATGTTTGCATTCTTAAAATTGATTTGTAATACTAATTTGATGAAGTATTTCCTAAAGAAATGATGACTAAGGAAACACATAAAAAATGAAAAGTACTTAATAACAGAGATGAGTGGAAAGAATATTCCAGGCATAATTTAAGACTGCGTAATCCTTGGAAGAATTTGGGAATTACAGAAGACTTTTAATATGAAAAGGATTATATTCATCAGGGGTAGCAACATTTAGTAGTAAATACTATCAAGCATAAAGCTAAAATCTCCAAGTTCACATCCTAACCTTATTATTTCTCTTGGGCAGAATTTTCTAATTCTCGAATTTTCTAATTCTCTATTCTCCAGTTTCTCTTCACCTGTCAAATAGTGACAAGAAAGGTCCTTATAGCTAGGATCAAGGGAGTCTAGACAAGTTCCTGTTGTATGCTAAATTCTGTATGATTTATCAGCACTGTTGTATGACATTTGAGGGAACTCAAGATTGCATTTGAAGAAATCAGCTAGGATTTCATTCCTGTACATTGGTAGAATTAAAATAAACAACTCATTGACCCCCCTGACTGATAGCTGGGAAACCAGTATTGTACTGACTCAGACCCCCTGAATGTGGGTCTTAGTTAGAAGGCCTGGGCAGTCTAAGGGACCTCTGACAGTGAAACCAGGATGTATCCCTGGTGCACGAAAGGACTTTGGGAGCACATTCCCCATGGAGGGATACTTCCTTAACCTAGAGACAGGAGGGAGGGCCTAGTCCCTACTCCAAATGACTTGACAGATTTTGATGAGCCCTCCTGGAAGGGATGGGATGGGAGAGAGGGAGAGGGAACTGGGATTGACACACACATTATATATGTATACACACATACATACATGCATGCATGCATACATACATACATACATACATATATATTATGGTTTCAAATATAGGATACTGGTAGTCTTGTTAAATACAGGATCTTACAGATTTGAGGACATCTGGCATCTGCCTGAAAAATTCATAGGAGTTGCTGATGGGGACTTAGAGGAAGGAGGATGTTAACATTTTTGTCTCAAACAATAAGGTTCACAACAACACACTTACCCAGACAGACATATTCAGAGATCATTTACTTTTAGGCATCTTGAAATTGCTTTTATCCTATAAATGCAGTTCAATCTAAGAAGAGATGTGGATAGCAAGCAGATTGGTATTGACATTGTCTAGATTTTGTTAATGTATGCAATGACTTTGGAATAACTCTGCATTGAAGTGGTTACGGAGTGTGATTGGCTAGACACAGATGCTCAAAGGCACACTGAATAAAGAAGCCATGGAGGATCTAGTAATCTTGCTGCCTGTAATGTCTGAATATATGTCCAAGTTTCAAGATGATGTATTGACATTTCCAATGTCAACACTTGACCATCATTTGAAAAAATTAGAGTATTATCTAGTAAACCAAGTTAAACCATTTTGAAACTAAAAGTCAAATATTTATTTGTAATTTAAAACACAAAATAACCCCCCCAACTATGCTCCCAATTTTCTCAGGAGATCTTGTCTATTTCACTTATCATGGACTATAGGCTGGTTATCCTTTGCTTTATGTCTATTGTCCAGTTATGAGTGAGTACATACCGGGTTTGTCTTTCTGGGTCTGGGTTACCTCATTCAGGATGTTTTTTATAGTTCTTCGATGACTCCCCATGGGAAGCCTTATCCTCTCTGAGGAGTGGACGTGGTGAGGTGGGGAGAAAGGGAGGGCAGGAGGTAATGGCAACTGGGACTGGTCTGTAAAATGAGAGGTTGTTTTAAAATAAAAAAAAAATCACATCAAACAATAAAATAAAACACAAAATGAAATATATTACTTCATTCTATGGTCTCCCCATGTAAGCAATATGAAATTAGCACAAATACGCAGTGAGGAAAAGGCACCAACAAACAGCAACAGAAAGAAAGACAAGATAATAGAATGGCAGTTAATATACAAATGGTGATATTAAAGAACATATATTTCTAGTAGAGGTGTATTGGTGCATTACTATAATCCCAGCCTTTGGGAGGAATTTAGAAGTTATATCAGTAACCAGGCTTAAAGACCAAGTGTAAAAAGAAAGTCTATCCTAGATTACTCATCTACAAATGCCAGAGCCTAGAGACAGAGATTAATGTGGATATTGCTATCAAAATATGGATATCTGATTAACAGATAAACATGTAGAGAGGCATTTTAAATTTCTGAGCTCTAAAACAGCCACTGTGTCTGAGAATAGAAAGCTTATTCACCTACGCACATTTTAGTTTTTCCAGAGTTAATGACACAGAGATTGTGCAACTTCTAAACCAATGCAAAGGAATAATAAAACCAGAGTCTTTAGGGAGCCAGGAAGGTACACAGGGCAGAAAGCTTAGTAATGCATCAGAAGCCCTTTAGGAGACACATGTGGCACAATGATTATGAACTGCTTTGGAGAAAGAAAAAAAAAAGATTGCATTTCTAATAAACCAGTGCTGCTTACCATGGTTCTGACCTTTGTCAAGTGCCTGCCAGATTCTAGGCACTGAGTTCTCATCTAAGAAACAAGGAGCAGTATCATCTATCTTATTGATCTAGAGAACAGATGTTAATCTTTTATCACCTGATCCGAGGAAAGCACCCAATAAAGGATAAGTCAGAATTTTGTTCTTAGCTGACATGAAAATTTAAGGATTTTCCTTTCCAAATCAGACCAATGTACAAAGCCAGAATGGGGAGAAATGAGTGATCGAACTGATCGAAATTAAAGGTTTGAAATGTAGATGAAGGAAAGACAAGCATGATGCTGTAGAGCTGGGAGACAAGGTTGTGTTGAATCATGAAAGAAATTCATTTAGCAGAGAAGAGGAAAAAAAGAAAGAAAGAAAGAAAAGAAAGGACAGAGAGCTCCGTGGAATTAAATACAGGTTGATGCGATTATGGTCCAGAAGGAAGTCATTTGATCCTTAGATATTATAATTTGCAAAGTCTTAAATGGCCCATGGCTAAGAAACGAAAAGGAGATCAGAGAAACTAAAATTCCATAGGTCAAGAGATCAAGCAAACCATGTGTAAGAATCTGAGATAAGTGCTCGCAGAAAAATCAGTATAAAATGATGAATTTTTGAGTAACGCTAATAGTTTAAGTATCTTGTACCTGCCACTTAGCTGCTGAATAGTCTGGCTTAGAATTCCAGCTTCTGACCAGGAGGTACACTATATCTCTCCTCTAACAAAACAATGCCATCTGTTTTCTATTTTTAAATATTATATATCGTTTCTCTACAAACCATATGTTGGCCAATTGAAGGCCCAATACCAGCTGTGCTGACCATGCCTGGAGTTGTTTCTCATGGTGTTCATACACATATCCATAGGGACTCTTATCACTGCCCTTGGTGTCCACCAGAACTCAAAGGAAAGACATTATTACTGAACACACACACACACACACACACACACACACACACACACACACACACACACACACACACACACAAATGTATTTAAAAGTGTGGTGGTTTGAATGGGAATAGGCTCATAGATCTGAATACTTGGTTACCAGGCAGTGACACTTGTAGTGAAATAGTCCTTCTGTAGCACTGACCACGCCCATTGGGGGGTGGAGCGATGGGCGGAGGTGACCTGAGGAAGGAGGTCAGAGGGGGCCAGGAAGGCGCTCTCTTTTCTGGCGTGACTCGGACAGGAGAGGATTGGGTTGAATTTCCTGGTGTTCATCTGTCTAGGTTGTAAGTTATTTCTCCCTGAATAAACATCTATTCGGCCTATTTGTTTATCCTGATCCTTATTTACCGCAATAGACACTATTTAAAGGGATTAGGAGGTGTGGTCTCTAGGAGAAAACACATCAGTGTGGGTGGGCTTTGAGGTTTCAAGAGCCCAAGACAGACCCAGTGACTCCTTCCTCCTTCTGCCTGCTGATGCAGTTGTAGAACACTCAATTATTTCTCCATCATCATGTCTGCCTGGGTGCCACCACACTCCCTGATACGATGAGAATGGAGTAAATGTCTGAAACTGTAAACAAGCCCTAAATAAGTGCTTTTATAAAAATAAGAGTTGCCATGGTTGTGATGGGTGTCTCCTCACAGCAATAAAACACTGGCTAAGACAGTAAGACATGGAGAATTCAAGTTGGTACTGACCAAGAAGCTTTCTCCATGCTGACTAGCTTTCATAATACCAGAGGAGCTGTGTAAGTTTCTTGAGGGAAATGAAAGTCATCAACAGCCTCACCCAGTTGACCAGGGTGGAAAACATAGTCAAAGGTACAAAAGTGACACAGATGTTACAGTGGCAGCTTCCCACTTTCTCATTGGATTTAAGGACTGCTACGTAGGAGAACAATCATTTTTACACTCACAGCCCCCAGGTTGACTGCTATTATTCTAAAAGGACTTACTGTCAAACTGTCTTCTAAACTCTTATCTGCATATTCTGTGCAGCTCTTAGACCTCATCAGTGCTATTTCATTGTAGTGGTTACTACAGAAAGTCACAACTGGTCAAAAAGCACAGAGTAAGTAAGTGCCTATGGAGTGTTCAGCCCAAATTGGACAAATAAATCATCTTCTCTCTATCTGGGCTCAGGGACCATCACTAAAGAGGGAGCAGAATTATAGGGACCAGAGGTGCAGGAAGACCAGAGCAGAACAGTTTCTTGTAACAGAACAGGATCCAATGCTCATGAATGCATAGAAGCTGTGGTTGTCTTCCCAGGACCTGAACAAGGTCAAAGCAGTCAGCATTTGGTTGTGGAGGGGGAAATTCCTCATGATCCTTACTCTTAACTAAGAAGCTATTGATGGCTGGTGACTTCTGGGAAAAGGAGAATCAAGTGGTGTGTGTGTGTGTGTGTGTGTGTGTGTGTGTGTGTGTGTGTATGACTTACAGTGAGCAGCCTAGCTAATCCAACAAGAACCCATTAGTTTCTTAGTTCACCGGGCTAGATGTCTGTCTCAGTGGGTCATTAGCAAACACTGGAATCCCAAAGAAGTAGGCTCCAATGCCAGTGAAGGAATGGACTTGCTAGCAAGCAGACAAAGTGAAAAGGTTTCTTTCTTCTGTATCCTTATATAGGGTTTTAGTAGAAGGTGTGGCCCACATTGAGGTGAGTTTTCCCAGGTCAAATGATCTACACTAAATGTGTGGCTTTTCCTAGCTCCAATAGCTAGGATTAAACATGCTTTTTGTTGTTGTTATTGTTGTTGTTTGTTTGCTTTTTCATCAAGATCCAGATTAGAAGAAAGATTAAGACAAGATTAAAGCCTTACTTTATATTAAGCAAAAATCTCTTACAGGTGTGCCTTCCATTTTGTGGTTTAGTTAATCCCAGATGTAGTAAATTGACAACCAAGAGTAGCCATCACAAAACTGGGGCCAGACAAGGCTATACAGTGAGACTCTGTATTAAATATATAGAGATATATATTTATATAATATATAATCAAAATCTTAAAAGTAAGTTTAATGCAGAATTCTAAAACTGCAGGATATTTTTTTGTCTAAATTTCCATTTATTATCCTAGCTTTAAAATATCACTTTGTGCTGATACTCAGCTGAGCAAACAAAATCCAAGTACAGAAAGGGACTCTTTGTCTGAGATTTTAAATGTTTCAGAAGACAAGTTAAAAATTTCCTGAAGAAAGATCTGAACTGTAAAATGACTAGCAGGAATGTTTATTATTATTTTGTTTCTTGCTTTGGCAAAACCTGTTAGGAAAAGTTACAGACAATATACAATAGGTGTCAGTGTTTGTTGCCAATGGGGGAAAACCCAGCCATATCCTACATTTTCAGGCCCCTTTGCTTGCATTCAAAGAAGCAATCAGAAGCTTCTGGGCACTGCCGGTGCAGACTGGTAACACTGTCTAGATGTAGAGATCCTGCCTTGGAAAGAGCTGAACCAACAGGATTTCTGTGTAAGACAAATGACTTCTGAAAAGTCAAAACAAATACACAGTCTTAAAGTAGTATGGAGAAAATGAGAAATTAATTTAAATTATTTCAAAATGAAGATGACGAGGGATATCAGGAAGGGCCTTGGGGCATGGCATCACTTACAGCTTGAAATACAGATTTTGATTTTGACAGAAATGCCCATTATCCTCTGTTTCAAAAATACATAAAAGAGATAATGGTTTCCATCTTCTAGAGGGAAAAAAAGCAAACAATTATAAGAGAGATTCTGGCCATGTTGCAAGATTAGAACCATCAGATACCACTTCCAAACCATGGGTTTGCTGTGCTTGGGGGAATGGAAGCCTTGATGTGTCAGGATCCTGCAATGGAACCTCCATCCCTTCAGCATCTCTTAGACGATAGACACAGAAACATTTGGCTTATTGGTGAAGTTTGTGACATAATTACAGCCTATCTATCATGAATGTTTTATGCATCTTCTCAATGTAATAAATGAGTAAAATCCAAAACACTGAGTCCTACATAATGATGTGATATTTTCAATTTAATTTTCTGCAAATAATAAATAGGCTTGGTAAAATTCCTACATCTAGGAGAAAAACTTTATTTTTTGGTTTTTCTATCCCACTAATAAAGATTCTAAAGACAGATACTTTAATTATTTACTGGGTTTATTTTTTATTTTCTTTATCTGGCAAGAAAAATGCTTTAATCAGTTCCTCATGATTTAGCAACTTTAAAGAAGTTACTTGGACTCTGTTATGGAATACCCTACATATACATATAAACCTATTACCCTTTTCCTGTATGTTTATAGCAACCATTTTACTTCTATAATTAATAAGCATTGATGGATTAAAACCTCATACTCATAGATTTAATTTGAACATCTCTACAAAGATATTGCATATTTTTTTTGCTATCTTAGATAAACTAATGTCTTATTCTAGCCCTGTCTTCCATCTTTCCATCTCCTATAAGAAACATATGTAGTTTTATGCTCATATTTATACAAATTTACACTTTCTTAAACAATGAACTATGACTTCCACAGATTTTCTGTGTGAGCGTTTATTGGGAGGATTTGGAGAGGTGAGAAGTGAATCTTGGAGGACTTTAGTGAAAGAACTGAGAAATGAGTATGGTGGTAATACACTGTAAGAAATAATCAAAAAGTTAATAAAATATTATATTAAGACAAAATAATATTAATCCACAAATATACTATATTTTAAAATTTGAAGTACCTATGTTTACAAATAAAAAAGGAAATATGGAAAATAACTTGAAAAGAAAGAGAATTTTATAAGAGCATTCTGGTGTAAGCGGAGAATATCAATATACACTCTCCAAATTTCCAATACACCCATCTTTACCAAAGTTCAAATAAATATACCCATCTGTGGTGGAGTGCATGGGAAATATCCCCTATAGGCTGTGGCATTTGAGTCCTTGGTCCCCATTTAATGGCACTCTGTGTGAAGGTTTGGGTGGTGCAACCTTGCTGGGAGTGTGAGACCTGGGGAAATGGTTGAAAGTATAGGGCAGCACCCTACTCTTCTCCATGCTTGCTGTGACAGCTTCTTCCTTCTACCACCATGTCTACTGCTTGTTACCATGCTTTCCATCATGATGGACTCTTGCCTTCTCTTTCATTGTCCCCAATAAACACTTTTGTGTATAAATAGCATTTATACCAGCATCAGAAACGTCACAATACTTTGGCAAATACTGAACTGCAGCATGTATCTTTGATTCATCACTTAATATATTCCTACATTATTATTATTATTATTATTATAACAAAAGATGGAGATATCTTTCTCCCATAGTTGGCTTCATCTACAATTCTCTTTGTTGTAATGGGGTTTTTGCTTTTCAAATTTTATTTACAGGATTCCAATGGAGGTATCAAGAGGAATATGGAACAAATATCTTTGGAATCTTTCCTGTACTTTTTTACTGGGCTCATAACTTAAGCTGTTTGGAATCTTCTGTAAGGAGACTCCATGAGCCTTGAACTCGAAGGAGCTTTGCATGAGAAACTGTAAGATGTGGAGAGTTTTAGACAGAGAGTTACAGGGTAGAGCATTAAGCTCAACTGCTGTAAGGATGGGCAGGGGCTATTGGAAGTCCAGTCAGCCATTTATCTGAACTCAATAACCTAAGTCGATTTGAGCTACTTTTAGACCTGAATATGTAAAGGTGATAGTTTACTTTGTATTTGGGAGGTCACAATCCTCCAGTGACATTTTCTAAAATATGATTTTAACAATATTGGAGCATTTCACTTGGTTTCTCTCAACAATATCACTCACAAGTTTGCTGCTGATACTCTAACACCAGTTCTACAGCCTTCTCCCCTGGACTTTCCCTAAGTGTCCCTTAGCATGAAGATCCTTCCTTGTAAAAACATTATTCTGATCTTCAATTAAGCATTACAATTAATCGAGTTTTGTTTCTGCATGCCCAAAACTCTCAGAAGTTAAGATATCCTTTTCTTACTTATTTAACAATCAAGATATTACCTCTTATATCTTCAGATAGTCTACTCCAAGGAACATATACTTATCAATAATTTTCAAAAATCTGTCTTTCCAAAACACTTTTAGTGTTCATTGGTGTTAGATGTGTATTAGTTTATGAAGGCTACCATAATAAAATACCTCCAACTGGGTATCTTGGATAATAGAAATTCAACTTCTTTCAATTCTGGAGTTGAGAGATTCCAGATTAGTTTGGTTCTTTCAATACTGCTTTTATTGGATTTTAGTGGATGCCTTCTCTAGCAGTCTCTCCTTTTTTTTCAGTCTCGAGGCGTATGTTTCTCACACATCTAACAGTAAACTTCTTATTAGAATGCCAATCAGATTGTATTAGGATTTGCCCTAAGTATCTAATTTTAACTTAACAAAATGGTTTGAGATGCTTTAAGTTAATGTTTCAAGAGGATCTAGGGTACACACACTTCATCTGCAAAATTAACTGTTTTCTGTGGTTTGGATATATGCTTTCCTAAGTTCATATGTCTATGTCGGCATTTCATAGGCAGCTGACAGCATTGAAAGAGCAGGCCAGTAAGAAGAGGGTCCTGAGACTCTTGTAGTGGTTTGGATGAAAATGTCCCCTATAGGCTCATAGGGAGTGGCATTATTGGAAGTGTGGCACTGTTAGAGTAGATGTGGCCTTCACTGGAAGTTTATAGCTGGGGGAAGGCTTTGAGGATTTCTGAAGCTCAAACCAGGTCTATGCAGTCTTTTCCTCCTGACTGCAGATCCAGATGTAGAACTCTCAGCTACCTCTCCAGCACTGTGTCTGCCTGCATGCCAACATGCTTCCTGTCATGTTGATAATGGGCTAAATATCTGAACCGTAAGCCAGCCCCAATTAAATGTTTTCCTTTATAAATGTTATTGTGGTCATAGTGTCTCTTCACAGCAATAGAAACCCTAACTAACATAGTAATGAAAGAACTTAAGACCTTTGTGAAAGAAACATTATACAGTACTAGGCACTCGTGATGCATATTTTCAATATTTGTGAGTTGCACCCTATGAAGAACAAAGAAACAACTCTTTGTTACAAGGTGCTAGACTCCCATTAGTTAGCACAGCAGTCAATGACTTAGAGCCACAAAGGCTGTGAAAGGGAATCATTTTTAAGTCAATTACTTAGATATTTTGTTAAATAATGCAAAATTCTATCTGAAGATATAATTCTCATTTTCTTACACCATTTATTATTAAATAAATTTATACAGCAATAGATTATGTGCAATATTTCCTTCCCTCTCCAGCAATCCAACCATTGGTCTACAAACTTTAGTTATTCACTTATGCTGGAAGTTTAGAGTTTCATAGTTCTGGGGATACTTATATAATATTAGTTGCTATAGCTTCAAGACCAATTCCACTGTATTTTTGCAAAGGGTGTGAATGCAAAACTTCTTGAACAAAAAGAAACCTACCCTTTCTGAAGATATTTAGCCCTCAATGGGCAGACTTAAAAATATGCAAAATATTAAATATAAGCAAGTATAATTTCAGATGGAAATGAAATTAGTGAGTGAAGTGCTGTCTGTCTCTCTTCATAGCTCACAAAATGTCATCTTTTATGGACAGGAATCTCTCAGTAAATGAACTTTACACAGAATGAGTGATCATGTCAATTCTCAGCAAAACTAAACAATAAAGATAGTTCAACAACTTCTAAGTTAGTTGACAGAATCATTTAGTTTCAAGGAACAATTCCAAATGTTTTCTGAAAGATCTCAGCAGAATAAAATGAGTACTGCCACATCAAAGGTCTGACATCTGTAAAAAGCAGCTGTGACTAAGGACCCTGAAGTCAATGAATTAATATTCAGCTATTCTGAAATAAAGTTATGAAATTGAGAATGCTCACAAAATATAATAAGCTCATACCCATTTAAAATGACCTTTACAGATGCTATGTAAATACATGCCAATCAGCTTTGCAATTAAAAGCTACATAATTAGTTCTGTGAGTCGATGCCAAAACTATGTCACAATTTTGCTAAATTTAAATTGTGCAGTGTGGTAAATGAGGATGAATATTCTCAAATGTTGTCCCATTTAGCATATTCCCTTATATACACATACAACGTGTGTATGTGCATGTGCACGCACACACACACACACACACACACACGTATACACATGGAGTCATAAAAGCGATGAAAATCTGGAAATAATTATAGCATCTCTTTATTGGCAAACCCTAAGGAAAAGTTCGCAAGAAAAATAACTTTACATTTAATTTCTCATATTTCATGCATGCTAAGGAAAGTTGGCAATTTTTTTTCTAAGTATCATTTGTCACAATCTAAAGAGTGCTTATTTCACAATAATACTGTAAAGATATCCAAATGTTCTTTCTTCATCTGCCTTATTAAATGACAAGCATTTTTATTCCAGATGGAGTGCATTACATAGTATCATCTATCAAAAGTTACATAACTCCCAGAACATAAAACTCTTTGGCAAACAAAAGCAAAGCATAAGGGTTTTGGAGTTTGTACTTTACTCCTCCCTTTTATTTAGGGTGATGATAGTGGTGTTAGCAATATACTTGGAAAGCAATAAAGATTCAGAGACAGATAATCTCTTTTTGCTAAGTGACAAGTCAGCCTTTACTTGCAATGCTTAAACAAGCATTTATTGGGCTGTATATTTTTTCTATAGAAGTGTTGAAAGATATGAAATATCTGTCTACAAATATAACCAGCATGTCAGGTAGAGCAAAGAAACAATCTTGTCTATTTTGAAAGAAAGGTAGATGTTGAATGTTATATATCTATATTGTAAGAACAAGGTGACTTCTGGAATCAGAAATCTGTCCCTAGGTAGCAGTTGGATCTGTTTCTATAAGCAGTTAAACTGTTGTTCCTGTCTCTAAGGTTACTGGAAAGATCAAGAAGAAAAAAATTACACATAGAGTGAACAATGACATCGGCTTTTAATCACTGAGGTCGAAGAGCTTGGTGACCAATGAATGTTATCATTAGTGACCAGTTTTAATCCCATGTGCAACCTGAA
The DNA here is from genome assembly GCF_943737965.1 of Phodopus roborovskii. NCBI lineage: Eukaryota > Metazoa > Chordata > Mammalia > Rodentia > Cricetidae > Phodopus > Phodopus roborovskii. Next base: position 8,392,753 of record NW_026126618.1, read on the forward strand.
GGAATTATGATTACTCAATCAACAGATGTATAATTTCTAGTCTAAAATACAAGGAAAAGAGGCTGGAAAATAAGCCAAGGAAAAAATGCAACACACATCCTATTTCTATCTTAATCCAGGCATGAGCAACATGGTCTCACTCTCAGTAGTTGGGGACAAGTTAAATGATAAAGGTTAGTTGTCTTTATATATGATTCCAGGCAATATCTAGATTTAATTTTGTTGATTAAAGAACATGATAAAATTATTCTAAAGCAGAAATAGATTGCTGCCTATAACTAATTTCCTTCATCCCAGAAGACTAGAGGCTAGGCATTATCCAGTTCTTCCATCGTTGATATTTTAACTATCCACACAAAGATTTTGAGACAAGCATTTGAGAGGGAATGCTTCTTAGAAATTGCAATAGTAAGGAATTAAGGAAGTGAGGCAGGAAAGTCAACAAAGCATAGGATCGATTGGGAACAATTACAAAAACTGAAGGATGGGGATGAAACCACTCCTGGGCTCTCCGAGAGACTACAAGGTACACCTCATGAAAACATCCAGTGTTAGGTGAGGATAATGCTTGCTTTTTCATACAGGACTCTTTCCATTCTGACTGATAATTTTTATTCTCTGGGTCCCAAGCTACTGAATTTTTTGATAAAGTTTCAAAAATAATCATACTAACATATGTACTGAGCTGTGGGGACAGCTCAGTGGTAGAGAATGAAGCTAACATAATGGTGGTTTGGGGTTGACATTTACAGCAACGAAAAACAAAACAAAACAACAACAACAACAACAACAAAAAAACAACTAAGGGCTTAGGATGTAAGTCCACAGTAGATTGCTTGCCTGACAAATGTGGGGCATCATGCTTTATTACCAGTGCTTATCACAGAACGGCAAAAGAGAGCAGAGTTGCATCTGCAGATTTTATCCCATCATGATCCTGCTAAGAGACATGAGCAAAAGGGAACAGTCTCTGCCTTCACCATGAGAGATGCCATCTGAAAAAGAGTAAATTTTAGCCATCAAAAGTCATCTCTCATTCCCCTTCTGATCCCCTTCTGAGCTCTAGCGGTGCTTAATTAAATGTGTGTGTGTGTGTGTGTGTGTGTGTGTGTGTGTGTGTGTGTGTGTGCATTTTATAGAAATTTACTCTCTCCTTTCTCTATCTGAACCCAAAAGAGATCTCTTATGGCACATTCACCTTTTTTTTTCCCTGAAGGAGAAAACAATGTCAGAAAAACATCTGCATGGTGACTAATTAGCAAGAGTGAACAAAACCTCTCCACAGGAGGGAGTATAGCATCTGTGAAAGTAACTGGCAAAGAAGAGTTCACAGATCTCCTCTGTGATGGTCCCTGCAGAACCAGCAATATTTTCCCAGAATCTGGCAAGAGGTTTTGTCAGTGTTTTAGTTTTGAGTTTTGTAGGGAGAGAAAATGGGAAAGAAGGGCACCATGTGCAAGTAATAAAAATAAAATTGCAAACAAACCAGATCCTCCCATAGCCCTCATGATCAAAATTGCTTCCCAAACTAGCCTATGATTAATGCCAGATGTTAATCGTGGAAGCAGAAGATAAAGAAGTTATGGAAAGAGAAATCTCCATTTTAAACAGTAGGAAGTTAACTTATGAATAAAAGGAGCTGGTGAATACATGGTTAGGCAATCAGTTTTCAGCAACAAAGTAAATCGTTTTTCCACAGCTATCTGTGTTTTATATAGTCAAAATCTCTTTTTCAGGTTAAAATGCATCATTTTGAGAAAGAAAGTCCAAGACAGTTCAAGGTCAGCAGGCATGTGACCAAAACAAACACATATTTTAAGAGGTTGCTGAGGGAGTTTATTTTTGCACAGTTAATTATCTTTCCTTGATACTAATCATATCTGCAACCTGCAGTTACACACCCGAATCCAGACTTCTCTAATAACCCGAATCCACATGCTACAACTCTGGTAGTAGCATCCTGGCCCAGCTGCTATTTGCTTACCAAAAGCTCAACAAGCCTACTTTTAACTTCTCTACCCCAAGATTCCTTTATTTTGCTTATTTCTCTTTCCATTTACAGTGCATTTTTTTCTTTATTTATTTTCTCGGAAATCTACTTTTATATAATATAATTTTGAGCCTCTACTCTTCTCCACTCACCCACATACACACCCTTCCTTTTTCTCTCTCATTAGAATACAAACAGGCACCTAACATGGCAATAAAACAAAACAAACGCAATAAAAGAGAAAACAGAGAAACAAATAAGGGAAGGAAACAAGGCAAAAGTACACGGGATGCAAACTGTCACCGAGACGCACATGTTCATACCTACAGAGATCCCTCCCGCAGAAGAACAAAACTGGCGACGAAAATACACACACAAAAGACCTGGAGGGCTTAAAACAAAATGTCCCGACAAAGCACTTGGTAGCTAAGAACCCAGAAAGAGGCCATTGAGTTAGTTCTGTGTCAGCCATTGGCTACAATGTATTCTTCCATCCAATCGTTTCTGCGTTCATTTGATTTTTATTTCCCATACTGAATTCTCTCCCAAGAGTTAGAAGTAGTAATAGCGGATGGGAAAGTTAGGGAGAACAGTAAAAATATGGTTTGTTATTGAGCAATCTAGCAAAGAATTGTCATGCAGGAAGAATCTAATACTATAGAGGAAGCTATCAGCTTAGTCCCTCTTCATCCAGTGCCTCATAGTTCTGAAGTCCCACAGAGAGCATTTCAGACAGCCACGTGACATGGCTTTTGAAGATTGGGTGAGATGTTTCAGCCTCATTCCTCTTGAGCAAAATCTGAAGTGGGGACAATGAGAACTGTGTATTCCCCTCTTGTAGCTTCCTTCCTTCCATCCTTCCTTCCTTCCATCCATCCTTTCTTCCACCATCCTTCCTTCCATCCTTCCATCCTTCCTTCCTTCCATTCATCCTTTCTTCCATCCATCCTTCCTTCCTTCCGTCCTTCCTTCCTTCCATCCATCCTTACTTCCTTCCATCCATCCTTCCTTCCTTCCATCCATCCTTTCTTCCATCCTTCCTTCCTTTCTCTCCCCTCTCTCACCTCTCTCCCTGTCCTCTATTTCTTTCTGTCATGTCTCACCTTCGAGATCTTGGCAGAAAAGAATAAATACCACATCGGGTCAAAGACAATAACTGTGAGAAAAATCTCTGACTTTAACTGTTGTGACACTTGATGGCCCATCTTTGCATCAGTATTTACACCTACGGTTTGGAAGTAAGGACTGCACCAAATTTTACTGAACAACATCTAGTAAGTTATTCATAGTTAGGTTATACTGTTTCAATGAAATTGTGCAAAGTATTACTGATTTTCACTAAAAACAAAAGAAACCAACTACATTTTACAGTTCCAAATAGAGTTTATGAGAATAGTATTGCATGGGCCATCTTACAGCTTGTCATTTATGCTTTCTTCCGATGCAGCTCTCAGTCACACTTTGAAAATAGGCTCTTAGGAGTAGAAGCATATTGAAAACAAACAGCTGTAGAGGGTAACACTGTCATAGAGGCTCTGATGAGATTCTGTTAACATAATTGTCACCTCTAGTTAAATATCTAATACTGCAAAGGAAAAAAGCCAGCATTCAGTGGTCACAAATCCATCATTGTCTTTTTACAATTTCTAGCTAAAACATCAATATCTTAACTCAATAGGATGACGGAGTAATATACTGTCATTCTATACTTATGGTATTATGTACATGCTTGATAAGGATCAATATTTAAGCAGATTGAAAACTTATATGAATCTAGAATCAGTTTATTTACTGAGTTTTCAAAAAGTCATATGAAATCCTACACTGGTGGGTTTTGTTTATTTTCCTTTATTGGTGCTGTTTTATGTTATTTTCTTTTGGGGGTTTTGTTATTATATTGCTTTCTTTCTTCTTTTTTTTTCTTTTCTTTTTTTTTTAGAAAGAGCTTAAACTTGGGTGGGTAAGGAGAGAAAAGGATCTGGAAGGTCTTGATTGGGTTTCTCTGTATTGCTTTGGAGCCTGTCCTAGAACTAGCTCTGTAGGCTGGCCTCAAACTCACAGAGATCCACCTGCTTCTGCCTCCCACATGCTGGGAGTAAGGCATGCCACCAATGCCCTGCATAAATTTAATTTTTAAAGAATAAAAACATAATAAAAAGTAAGACTGTAGAAGTTTTAAGTATGTGCATATATAATGCAAATACACACATATACACACACACATATATGTGCATATAGATATGTATATATACATATATACGAGAGTGTAAATGTAATTACCTTATGCTGGGTCTACAGTGTTCCTATTAGAAACCACAGGCTAGAATATTAAACTCATTCCAGAAATGAGTTAACTTTGGAGTTTTAGACCAGTAGGGTCCCACAGATCATGCAAAATCAAGCTAGTGCCCACTTGGAAGCTTTATCTCTATTTCGTAGCATTATAAGGTACTATACACTATGCATATGACTTAAAGAAAAATGATGTAAACCCTGTGAGCAGTGATTATGACTAGACTGGAAAGTTATAGTCATTGATACAACAGTATATTTTGTATTCTCCTATACTGTCTATGCTGGAATTTTGTCAAAATAGTGGCACAAATGAAGGGAGTATCCAACCACTTTCTGACTGAGTTTTTAGGAGTTTTAGGCCTACTCCACATAATGAAACCCACATTGGCCCTAGTACATGTGTCCGTAGTCTTTATTGGGAAAACCATTACCACTATTTTTCTAAATAGTCAGAGTATTAAACCAACTCAGGGTGAATTATCATTATGCCCATAGAGTAGTGTGTTTGTCAACGCTAATCAGAGAAGCTTCTTTTTGTAGTACATGCCAAGTAACACAGATCCCCATAAACTGGTCAAGGTGTGAGCATAAGAGTGTTACTAGTGATCAGCCTTAGATGGGACATCAATATCACAGCACCTCCCATGAGGCCCAGGGAATATTGTGGCAGAAAGATTGTAAGATCCAGAGGTGGTAGATGACTGCAAGGAAACATTATTTTCCAGACACAGCTGGAAAGTTGCATGTTTGACATCACAAGACCTGCAAAAGCTCAAACCAGACAAAACCCCCGCATGAAGGGTGTAGGAAAATACAAAATCCCATCCCTACCTAAAGTACTATTGGAAATGGATAGATATGGAAGGAGAGTCAGTTTTCCTTAGGTGTGTGACTTTTGGTAGATAGATCATTCTCTAGTGGAAGGCCACATATGCACAAGCATGTGGGCAGTACAAACCATACTTGTTGGGACTGACAAAAAAAAAAACAAAAAAAGAAGGAAAAATCAGACATGAAGTTGGGTGACTAAGATGGATCTAGGAGGAACTGGGATGGAAGGGACATGATGGATGACAATATAGTATGAAATTCTCAAAGAATTCATAAAAATGAGACAATGATGAATGAAACTTACAATAGTTAAGGCTTAATTACTTAAATGCTAATTTTGAGTAAAATCAGTTACTATCTATTATTGTTAAATTTATCAAAACCTGGAGCATTGTCATGGCCACACTAAAGCAGAAAAATAATACATATAAAACCCAGTGAAAACCAGCAAAATATTCAATTGTCTGTTAATATTACAAAACATAATGCTAACTCACAAAATGACTTTGTGCCCACAAGCATTTGCAGTATGACTGAAGCGTGCACGGTTGATTATCAAGCCACATGAACGTAATGCTTTATCCAGAAAATAAAGCTCTCCCAAATGAAATATTATTGTCCTTTCTATCTCTAAATCTTGGACAGGCTCATCTTTGAAATGAGAATTCTAATATTAATATTTCGTAATCCTAAAGGTTTCCTAATAAATTTAGAAGGAAATTCTGTTTCCTCAGGTTGAACTCTTCATGCATCCCTCTCTCTAAGACATATGGAAGATGGCTCTGACTATTACAAACACTTGTACAAACAGAGTCCTTTCCTGGAGTTCATAAAAGTCTATCCTGCTTTCAATTTTTTATTTTTTGCCTCTATCAGTTATTATGTGTTTATTTGAACATCGCTCATGTTAATTATTTATATATATATTTGATATATATATAATATATAAAAATATAATTTTTTCTTATTTTACATATCGATCCCAGTTCCTTCTCCCTCCCTTCCTCCCATGACCCCCAAATCTCCTCCCATCCCACACCTCTCCACTCCACAGGGAGGGTGATGCCTTCCAGGAGGAATCATCAAAATGTCAAGTCATTTGAAGTAGGGTCTACTTCCTCCTGCTTCTAGGCTAAGGGAGTATCCCTCCATGGGGAATGTGCTCCCAGAGTCCTTTCGTGAACCAGGGATCTATCCTGGTTCCACTGTCAGAGGTCCCTTAGACTGCCCAGGCTTCCTAACTGAGACCCATGTTCAGGGGGTCTGAGTTCTTGTTTTGCCTTTGTTTGCTTAGTCCAGCTTTTCATGCAATTTCTGATATACATTGTTTTTAACATAATGCTCTTACTATTTTTTTCTCATTTTATTTATTGATTGCTTTTAAAAAATCATTTCATATTGTTTTCAGTAGCATATACTTTGGTGTGTTTTAGATTTCTCTTTTAACTTCTCTGCCTATTGGACATACAGCCCCTCCTTTTATGCTTATTCCAAGGATTAGAATATGTGGTTTGGATTTTCTTAGGCAACTTAAGAGTTACTTGGCACTGCAGTTGGTTCCTTTTGGCTCCCCTTTGATATCTAGCATTTGTATAAAAGCTTAAGTTTTGGAGAATTTTTCCAAAGAATAAGCCAGTGTTTTATTCCAGACTGACAAGAAATATTTTCATGAACTAGGTTGGCATGTGCGAGAATTTTATTAGCTTTTACTTCTCCAAAACTATTACGGTCAAAAACTGGCAGGCAGCATATAGCTATTTGAAGAACACCTCCTCAGAAAAAAATGCACAATTGTGATTTTCTATATGATTATCCACTTATTTTTATCCAACTTATTTTTCTCAAAATTAAATCACATAGAAAAAAAGCTTCCTTCATCTGCCCAGACACAACTATTTCCATAGTTGTTTTTAGTCTTAAGACTATGCCATCCCATTATGGCTATGTGATATTTATGTTTGTTCGTTTGTTGGTTGGTTTTTTTAATGGGTGGCTACACCTACAAACATCCTTCTTCTATATTCTTATTGGATTTTACTATATGGTTTAGATAATTTATTTTCCTTTACCACTTAATATTCCTTGTATAGTTGTATAGAATAGACTTTGCACATCTATTTCTCATCTTCCTTGTTACTTCTTAGTAATTACTCAGGAAAAAAGTGGAAAAATGACTATACATGGCATGAGAAATTTAGAAAAGGGCTTCTTTATTTTTACCTGTCTTATTTTCTTAATAATACATATTATAACTTATAATTAGTTCTTTTTTATTGTCTGTTACCATAACTTGAAAGTATGTACAATGAAAGCAGCAATGCTTACTATGTCAAATATTTATGTGTTCATATCATATAGCTCTCCTGATCCTATAATTTAAAAAATACTTGTTGATAGAAAAATTTGGAAGATATTATTTTTAAAGTAATAATTTGTTCCCATATATGATAATATGACCATATTCTTCTCCCACTCTTCCTGCTAGGTCTTCCCAGGTCTATCCCCCATCCTTCTTACTCTTTGCCAACTTTGTGTCCTCATGTTTATAAAAATAACTCACCAACTCCAACTTCTGTTGCTCAAATGTTCCCAAGTGTGGAGCCATCTTTGAAGAATGGTCCATCTACCAGGAGCCAAACCCTTAAGATGACTTGGTTTCCCTTTACCAAAAACCATCAATTGTCAATACTGTTTCTGTTAAGAGTAGAAGCTTGTGAGTCATCCTCTATAAAGCTAGACTGTTGACTGGCTTGATCCTGTAGAGATCTTGTGAAGGCATCCACAACTTCTGTGAGTGCATCAGTGAACTTATCATGTGCAGAAAACACTGGTTGCTTGTGATTGCCCACCAGAACATAATAGTGAGACGCTATTGTTAATGACACCATAGAGTTCAGTCACAGAATGTGGATAAATGACCTTGTAATACCCAGGAAACACTTTCCATGCTGGCTAGCTTTTAGAATATCAGATGTTTCTATGTAGGCTATCAAGGTAAAATAAATAAGCAACCAAATAAATAAATAAATAATACAATACTAACAATCTTTGTCAGCTATACACTCTATGAACTACAATAATAAACTCATTCATGATAAGACATGCCCATGGGTACAATAGTGGCACAATATTTGGAAGTAACCCAATATTATTTAAAATCCATTCTACAGGAGGAAACACACATCTGGTACTATAAATCTGGCCAACAACCTATTTTTGGAGTGCTTCCAGGTCCCTGGGGTAAACCTACTCCTACTATTTAGTGAAATGGAAATTGTATAAAACTGACCTATAAATTCATAGCCTGATATTCACTGATTAGTATATCTTGCAGACCCTATTAGTAAAATTTCTTTGTGCAATAAACACTTATATTATTTAACTAGTTTTACAGTAGTAATCATGGCAGTACATATGTCTTAAAGGTAGAATATCTGGAAATTAAAATAAACTTATAAATTTGGAGGAAAAACAGTAACAGATTTTAAACTTGTGCTGTGTGCCACCCCCTGCTGCCAAGGGCAGCACAACATTAATACCTGAGGCAGGGGAATGGACTTTGGAAGATGTTTTGGACCTTGAATCAAAAGCCTATTCATATATAAAAGCCATGAAAGCCAAGGTGCAAAGTATAGCATTTTGTAAATAAGTCCATGAATTAACTTATTTTATTTCAGGCCAACTGAGTTAAACAAGTCAGACAAGCATAGAACAACTTCAGCCAGAGGAAGACTCGGAATGAATCATCACTAACCTCATAGTGTAGAATCCAAGAGTCCAGTGTTCAGGCTGCTCACACAGCAGGCTTGTGCAGACCTTAATGTGTGCCAGTCAGAGATTTGTACCGAGAGTCTCACAAATGTACTGTGTTTAGCTTTCTTACTCTACTAAAAGCACCTATTGATTTCAAATGTTTTCCAAAGTGCGATATATTTACTAGCGGAGACAAAACTTCTTGAGTTTATGTGTAATTTACATGGTGTGTGGTTACCTTGCTGATGACTGAAGGAGTCCAGACCACACTAGACATCATTCCACCCAGTGTGGAGTGAGAGGGACTTAGGAATAATCACTTCATTTTAAGGTGTGGTCTATCCTGGACCTAATGTTCAGGCAGACTATATGTTCTTACTCATCCTTAGGGCTCAATCCCCAAACATACTGCAAAGAGATACCTAAGTTGACAGTGCAGCAATCTACACAGCACACATTTCCCATGTCGGGGGAGGGGGATAAAAGGGAGAAGGAAAGGGGAAGAGAGATTCATGTCCTATGGGCAAACGGCATATCTGAAGAGGCGAAAGTGGTGAGGAGCAGGCTAAAGTGGGTGGCTTAATTGCTACCCAGAGCCATGGTAATGTCTGGGCCTGAGTTGTTGCCCCTCACCAGCTGCAGCACTCAGAATGGCCTGTGCACTTAACCTGGGCAACACAGTAGAGATGGTAGACACTGACTGCGGTGTGCAAACAGGTCAACTGGCCCCACCGCTCACTCATCTCCGCCAGGGTGAACTAGCCTGGGCAGTGATGGAGAACTTACCCTGGTGGAGAGGCCAGGGGAGAGATGGAGGGCTGACCAACCCTGTAGCTGCCCAGGCCCAGCATTATGAGTTGGCCAACCCCAACATTCACCCTATCTGTGATCTGCTAGAGCACATGGAGGGGCCAATGCTGTAGCTGACCCAAAGATGCAGAATTTCATGGTGCATGGAAACAACAGGTTGTACAAGAGAAGTCCCAGTAAGGGCCCAGTGTTGACAGCATAGCAGAAACTAGAGGCCTTGAACCAGACTCTTGGCACTGAATACTTGCAGGTAAAGATATATGGACAAGAGGCTTTACCGTGTGACTCAATATGTGACCCCAAATCTTCCATGATGAGATTTCCCCTTTTTTCTTTTTACTTCTCTTAAACTTTATTTTAATTTACAAGGAGGTTGCAATGGCATATACAAAGGAAAGGGGAAATGAATGAGCTCTAGGTGCATGATTTGAAAGACAAGGAGTAAATAAATAGAAAGCTGAATTTAAAAGAGAACAAGCAACATGTATTCTCAGTCTTTGATCCATTTCTCATGCTCTATAGAACGTTGTTAAAAGAGTTGCAAGGAAGTACAACATAAGGAAGACATGTGAAAAAGAACAACTTGAAGTCACATTACAATAACACAGAGAACTTGATGGTATCTGATTAGATTTACTTCATCTATTGTTATGTATCTACATTTCTTCTTTCCCCCTTCCATCCACCTAAACATCCATCCATCCATCCATCTGTCCATACATCCATCTGCTTGTTTTTAGTGCTAAGAGTTGAGCCTAGGTTTTACAAATACAGAACAGGCATTCTACTGCTGACCTTTTTATCCAGTCATTTTTTTTTATCTTCATTTTGATGAAACTGATAGAGGTAGACTTGTGCTCCCTTTGCAGTCCAGGCTGTCCTCAAATTTCTGATCTTCCTGCCTCAGCCTCTCAACCACCTAGAATTACAGGTGTGTGCCACAATATCTAATTTCTTATTTTAATTATTAGTTAAGCATGAGAAATTTGAATAACTATTTGGAAAATTCAGTACATCATAAGCTAAACATAAAGTGGAGCATTATAAACAGTATACTCTGCCCAAGACTCTTTGCATCTTCCATTCGATTCACTTAGAAGACAAATGAGAATCATAACTTCAGAGAGTGAAGTGCAAAACCAGCCAAAAAATGTTCTCAGAATATATTTCTGTTAAGGTTCTGAGACTTCTGTTCAAGATGTTTCCTTCTTCTTTCATGAGTCTCTGGTGACCACCATCCTTTATTTTCCCCTTCAGGCCACCAAAGACTTTGTACCAAGGTCTAACTTAGCTGAAGAGTTGATTGGACATTAGCTATTCATCAAATACCTGTTATTGGCTGGAAATAGACCAACAAAAGAGAGTTGCTTAAATAATATCTTTATGGAAATACCATTTTGGAAAAGGTAATACACATAATAATAATTTATGATAAAGCCATATTGTTTTAAGTATTATGGGAAAATTGTCCTTTTTTAAATGGATCAGAGATTGAATAACTGGGGACACATCCGAGCAGAGCTTGGAGTGAAGTGAGTAGATAGCAAATACAAAATTCTGTCAAACGAACATTTAAAAACTTTTGAGTGACAGGTATTAGTTGATTTGATTATAACTAGCAACAAAAAAGAAAATAGTTTTCATAATATCTCTTTATCTGTAATGATTTAAACCAGAAAGTAAAAGATATGGAGCAGGTATTACCACCTCCTCCATTTTTAGACTTAAAGAAGAGGTCTAGAAAGAGTAACCAATTCTTCTCAGTTCATTAATATAATGTACAACTTCCTTTCCTGGGCCAGTTTGATGTTTTATGTTCTAAATTTTTAACCAGAAGGAAAACTGAATGGTAGATAAACTCATAGTTTCACCACAAGTACATGCCATATCTTTTTGAATATAATAGTAAACTGACTTATACATGAATAAAAGTGAAGCCTACTTCAAGAAACCTCTAGGCAATAGCTCATAAAGTGTCTTTGAATAGCATTTTGTTTAGCCACAATGGCAAGGGTAATGAAAATAACAGAATAATTAATTAATGTATGGACTCTGTACAGAATAAGTTTTTGTCGTCAGTGCAAGTAGTCCTGTATCTGTTAGAATAACCCAAAGAAATCTTGACAGGTCTTAAGTGATGATTTAATATTTTAACCAATCATTTAACTAAGTCATTAAAGGAGCAACAAGGGGTGGGGAGCTAGGAAGATAGCTCAACTGCTGAAGTGCTTGCCACTAAAACATAAGGACATGTCTATCCCTAGCACTGATGTAAAAAGCTGAGTGTGGTGTCATGAGTCTGTAACCCCAACTCTTGGGAAATAGGCAGATTAGCCTAAAGTTAATTGGCAAATGAGATTAGTTGAATCAATGAACTCCAAGCTCAATGAGATGCTCTGTCTCGAAACTTAAGTTAGAGAGCAAAAGGGGATGATATGTGATAAACATGCATTTTCATACACATTTATACACCCATATGGACATGAATATACTATAGATCCACACACAAAAATAGAAATGAACACCGAGTGTGGATTGTGGATCAAGGGATCTCTTAGACACTGAAGATAGAATTGTAACTCTGATTAATAAAGTTGATGTTGTGCCATTTATAGGCTTTGTATAATATATGTATATATATACATATATTATAATGATATATATACATATACATATACATATACATATACATATACATATATATATATATATATATATATATATATATATGTCATTCTTAAGGACAGAATAAAGCTGGTAGGCACATAGGTACCCTCTTAAAATCTCAGCAGCAAGTAAAGTGGGCAAGGAAATATCAGACTTGAGGCCAGTCTGGGATCCATGTATCTAAGTAGATGGGTAAAAGAATAGAGCAGTAACACTGAACAGGATGAGAGAGAACACGTGTACAGGAATCAGAAAAGCCTCCTTGTGGTAACACTTATGCAGATGCTTAAGCAGTCTTAAAAGTTATAGTAGGCAATGCTGAGAGGAGATAACTGAACAAATGTGGACTATAAGAAAATGAAGAAGAACAAAATGCCAGGCACTGTGTAGACAACACACTTATAAATCCTTGCACAGACACCAAAGAGAAGTCAAAGATTTGTCAGAAGTGCAGGTGGATCAGAGGCAAGAAAGCTAATCACTCAATGTTTATCCCTTTTCAGTAATGAGATAAAGAGTATAGGACAATGGTTCTCATTCTCAACTTTCCTAATGCTGGACTCTTTAATACAGTTCTTCATGTTGTGGTGACCTCCAAACATAATTTTTTTTTAGTTACTTCATAACTATGATTTTGCTACTATTTTTTGGGGGGGGGATTGAGACCGGGTTTCTCTGTTTTGCTTTTGAGTCTATCCTGGAACTAGCTCTGTAGACCAGGCTGGACTCGAACTCACAGAGATCAGTCTGCCTCTGCATTCTAAGTTCTGGGATTAAAGGTGTGCACCACCATTGCCCAGCTACTATTATAAATAAAAAAAAAAAAATCTGTGTTTTCTGATGGTCTTAGGGGACCTCTGTGAAAGGGTTGGTTTGAACTGCAAAAGGGGGTTAAGAACTGCAGGTATAGGAAATACTGTGATAAAATGCATCTTACAACATATCCCCCTTTAGTGCCATTAATAGAATCAACATAAAACCACTGTCTACCAGTCAACACTGAGGCTTATCTTTGTGGAGTTGAAATCAAAACAGTCATAACTTTTGTACTTTCTCCTGATAGTTGGAAGGAAAAGATGTGTTCAAGTGTAGAGAGTTATGATAATTGATAATCTTCCATAAGTATTAAAAGAAAGTGGAGATAGTGAAGAGATGATGGAACTTGTGACATGCATCTCTCAGAAGGCAAGAGACAACTACATTCAAAAGGACCCTAGAAGGATGATGAAGTAACTAGGATTAACAGTTGGAGGATGTTATGGCAATGATGGTGGGTTAGTGGTTAGGAATGTGACCTTGCCATACATGAGAAGACAACACAGCAGCATGTCACCAAGACAAGTGAAAAACATGCATGCGCAGAATCATGTCACTGGGAATTATGACATGGGTCTGCGTGAAAGGTAGAGGCAGTCAGAAACAAAGTTGAGTGCTAAATGCTGACTAGAATAAAATAGAAGTGAAAAATGACTGACAGAGAAAATCTTGTAAGCAGATAAAGCTTTCAAGATAAAGTAATGAAAGAAAAGGAAAAATCTTCCCCAAGAAATGGAAGGCATGTGTTTATAGAATGTAGATTGGACTTGAATATTCACTGCATAGGACTGTGGGTGCAAGCAACATGGGGCATATGGGCTCATGGTAACAATGGTAGAGCTGAGGTTCTGCACCCTTACCAGTGTGTAGAAAATCTGCAAGGCAATAGAGAACTCAGGTAATTAGGTCCTTATGAGAAGATAACGAATTTATAAGCAATGACTTTATTGACTGGCATCAGCGGGTGCAATATATGTGTCCTTGCTTGTACTAGTTGTGACCCTTCAGAAGCAGTGCCAAGGGAAGGTGACATGGGTTATCCTCAGAGTAACAGCTAATCTTGGGTCACTACTGCTTCAGAATAGAAAGACAGTAATCATTACAAGAAGTCTTTTTATATTTTTTCCAGAACTAATGCTGTTAAAGCAATCAGCCTACTTTTTAATTCTGTAAAGAGCTGTAGCCAAAAGGTTTTGTGAAATGTTTTGGAGCTTAAAAGGAGAAAAGGTGCCATAAAACCTCAGTTATGAGCTAATGCAACTTGTCATAATAACTGATTCCCTGGTGCTTCTGATAAACACGCCTAGTCTCTATTAGGAAAATTATCAGGAGACTAAAGGATGTTTACTAAGGGTAAAGCAGACTAGAACTGGTAATTAATCCTTCCTCCCTGCTTGGTGGTGATTAGGTCCCCAGGAGGTTGTTACAAACTTAAGCACTAATGGTTCAAAATAGATTTTGAAATGTTGCAAGAAGCCAGAATAAAACCAAGGGAAATGATTCAAGAAGTTATCAATTTTTAAAACAAGAAATGGAAGTATGATTAATTTTAAAAGATTGAGAAATTATAATTTCTGCTTAAGGTTTATACTATGTATGACAAGCAACTTGTCTATTTTATTTTGGTTTATTTTATTTTAAAAGAGGCTTGTGTATCCCAGCCAGGTTAAGTTTATGTACTAGAGGATGGTCTTAAACTTCTTATCCTCCTTCCTGACTACTCAAGTGCTGAGATTCTAGACATGCATGATGGTTCTCTCATTGGGAGGTGACGGAGTTGGAACCCAAAGTTTTGCAAAGATTACATAGCATTCTACTGACATCCCTGCTTGTCTTGGCTTTTAAATTGTGATAAGAATGGGATTTCTACTACTTTGGTAGATAGTGTTCTGAAATTGAAGGAAGACATCATCCTAACACCAGTCTACCATCGGACATAAGGAAATGCTGTTTATGGAACTAATCCTGAAAACTCAGCCAGGACCCAGAAGGAAGCTCTCTGTCTATTTTAATGCTTCCATTCCTTGTCAGTATGTACAGGGAACTTAAATAATAAGAGAAGAAAAAGAAATGGTAGGTATTTCATGGATTCTTACCAACCTACTTAAAAAAAAAAAAAGAACCCAAGAGCCCTAAAAACTATTGATAGGTAAATAGGTCTGAAATAGAACCTAAGGATCTGAGAGCTATCATTGCTTTCATTTCCAAATCCCATAGCCATCAGGTAAGTTCAGCATCATCTAAGACACAGAATCCTGAAAAGGGGGAATGCAATTGGCTTCCTCTTTGTTGTACTACGTGTAATATTGGATTATTAGCACCTGCTTTTGAATGCTTGTCCTTGAGTCGTGATAACCATACTGCCTAAGAGTACATTGGAAGGATTAAGAGCTTGTGAATTGTCTGCCTTGGTGCAGGGTTTTGCTGCTAAACAGAACTGGTTCAGGAACCAAGATTTGGTCTTTCAGCCACAATCTGCAAGTTTCCTTCATATGAAGAAGGATCAGGAGAAATGCCCTGCTGCAAGGTAGTCTATATTTCTTGGGTGATCTTCACAGGATTCCTGCCATAGTTGCCATCACTATTTCCAGTCTGAATAAAGTTGGTACCAACAAAAGATAGCTACCACAAACTAAACCAATCAATTAGAAGCAAGTGTGGGTGGTGGGAATGACAGGATAGAGAGCTCTCAGCAGAGTAAGTGGAGAAAGATGTTTTGAGGGTAGGGAAATTTGGGAAAGTAGTGTAAAGAAAAGGGGTAGATCCTAAAAATAGACTTTTGTATTCCACATCAGTTTGACCAGAACCAAACAGGCTTTCTCAATCCAATACAACTATTTACATGGTCGTATAGGAAAGATTCTTGATGCACAAGAGTCAAGCTTCTAAAAGTCTATAAAATGTAACAGAATAGAGGATGCCACTTAACTCATTCTCCAAGACTTCTCTAGCTTTGAAAGTAAGGCATAGAAAACTAACACATGCTCCACGCTCTTTTTTCTCCCCGTCTGTAATGAAACTCACTTTACAAACCATTTCCTGTAAGAAACGTTTAAAACATTTCTTTTTCTTGTTTGGAGGGCAATTTTTTCTTATGTAATTTGAGTTGTTGGGCTCTGATAGATAAAAGAGGAGCATTTCTAGAACACTCAGATCATATTTATGCATTATTTCTAGAAATAAGGCTTTTAAATTTTTCATGCAAAAGGTTCATTGTTCGCTGTTATCAAAGTAGTCTAGGCAATCAGGATAATTTTGGATATCTTTTCTTACACAAAATGAAATGGGTAAGGTTTTTGTAACATTTGAGATTTCAGTTAACAGTAGTGAAAAGTGAAGAATGTAATTCAAGACATCCAAAGTGTGGGGGAATTATTTATTAGACTATTTATTTACTTAAGAACCCCTCACCTACAATAACCCCATGTTCGTTCCCTTCCTTTCACAGCTGGTGAATTTCTTATAGATGAGGCATATTAAAACTAACATTTTTTTCTACTTAAATATTTTTAGGTGACACATTGGCAACGATAACTCTAATTAACATCGTTGCAAGAATTGTATACTGTGTAATTGGGATTATGGAGCTTAGCTTGTGTGACTATAAAATAATGTGTGGTTTTTAAAGACAGAGACTCATTCTTCAGGTTAGATTTTTCCAAACAGAAAGTTGAGTGTTATAAATTGCACCTCCCACAGACTAGAGTTCACATCCATTGGTCAGGGGCAAATACCAAGGGTTCTGCATCTTCAGACACATTGTACCGCTTCATCAAGTCGGAGCCAAAGGTAAGCTTTTACACTTGTTTTTTACCCCTAGTATAACAACCTTTAAAAAAAATAATTCAACTTGCTTTAAGAACTCCTGCTGGACTTTAACCCAGTGGGTTTGGTTTAATTTTAATGCTAACTGTGGATTGATACTTTTCTTGGAAAATCCAAAATTGTAGATTACTTAAGAATCAATAACATTGGGCAAAATAGTTAGTCTTAATAGTTGTAACAGATGTGAGTAAAATTATACTGGTTTCCAATATATGCTTTGCAATCAATAGCCTTGACACTGAACACAGCCTTTGGCAGTAGAGACAGGCAGTATTGATTGATAGTGACTGAAATATTATGATGAGTTAGAAGGTGGTGATGCTTCAGGTGTTTAAAATGCACTGACAATTATATGGTACTTTCCTTTTAGAATGTCTTTTTGTGATAATAGATATTTTGAAGTTTAAAGTAAGTTTGTAATTTTGGATTATTTTAATATGATATAAAGTGAATAACAATCTGAAAAAAAACTTAACTACATTGAATACAAACATAATTACTTGGAGGAACATAAATATTTGTAGCAAAATATACATAGATACTCTCATCAACTTTATTTCATACAAGCTGATTGTCCTTGTCCTGGTCTCTTTACTGGGAAAATCACATACTAATGACCTCTCAGATGCAGACATTTGTAATTACAGAGAGAATATGAAATGAAAAACAGAATTAGCAATTGTGTGTTTTCTTTGAATGATGTAATTTGCTAGAAATATACAAGGAAACTTACTTTTCAGTTATATCTCTTCTAATACCTTACACTTGACTGTGAGTGCATGGTTCATGGAGGATTTGTGAACCATGTGTCCTACTAAGTAAGACCATTGGTTATTTCTAGCAATTCTAAATCCACAACTTGCAAGGGTATATCCAAAGGCAACTGAAATAGAGCCAAGTTAATCCGGTGTGGAAAAAAATATTTGCATTATCATAGGAGAGGATAGAAAGGAAGGAACTCTTTGTCCTGTTTTTATTCTCAGAGGGATCCATGGTCTCTGTTTTCATCAGCTTCCCAAGAGAATTGTTTCAAGTAACTGAAACTGCATTTAAGTAAAAAAGTAACCAATTCCCTTCTGTCTGTGTGCAGAGGCAGTAACACCAAATACTGTATATAAACTCAAAAAGAACGTCCAAAACATAAAATCCTTTCATATTACACACTAAGCAAGAGACTGTATTATTTTGCATAGTGGACAATTGATTATTAATTTATACTCTTGATATGGCCAGTGTGAACACTTAAAATTAAAGATGAGACTTTTCTTCTTAAGCTAAACTGTAGTCAAAGAAGTCCACACACAACTAAAGAGTGTGAGATGATAAGGATTAGACAGCGTTTGATCTGCTGCAAAGCCTTTCATTATAACAGAAAACAAATTATGCTTCCTAACAATTACAGAGTAAAAGATTGCACCATTTTTATGTGCATTCAAACCCCTTCCTAATTATGAAAATATTGCCTTTTTGATGTATATTCTTGTTGCTTTTTGAGTCTAAGTCTCAGTTATTAATAATTAAAATAAAATACTAAGTAATAAAAAAGTTAATTTTTATGTTCTGCTAAACCATTAGAAAAAACTGCATTAAATATTAATTTACAAATACTTTGAATTATATATGCAATCAGATTTCCAGAGTTAGTAAAGGACAGATAAGAACAATGACATTCATTAATTTGTTTTGGGGAAGGAAAAGCCACAGACTTGGATACACAAGGAAGAGTTATGAGTATTATTATATTAGTAAAGAACTTAGTCTTCTCATGTATAAAATGACAACATAATCAATTGTCATCATTATCATTATCATCATCATCTCACCTCTACACCCCAAAATTAATGAGAGTTCTAGAGCTCATTAAGTGGTAATGGGAGATGTGATGCTCATAATCACCAGGTGGCATAAGGTTTTGTGAATCAACATATCACAACATATTTTCCTTTCTGTGAATAATATGAAATGCATTTCACTGAGGTTTACACTATAAAAGTATGAAGATATGTTTGAATGAAACATTTGTCTCACCTGGCCCTTTGAAATTACTAATTTGCATATGTTATGCTTTTAAATTATTGCTATAAACAAAACTACCAGCTTGAATTTCTTGATGCTGTCATCAATAAATTATCTCTATGTAATGCAAACTATTTCTTAGCTATTATCAATTACATATTTGCACAATTTTATATTTTGGGGTTAGGAAAGTTTGAAAGATGAAAATGCTAGCAAGAATTGTCCTGGTACTCATCATCTTTGAAGCTACATTAACTGCCCCCACTACGGAGCTCTTTAACTATGACTCAGAAGTCTACGATGCCATCTTGGAAGATGTGGGAAACTTTTATAACTTTGAACAGATACCTATCAACCAAGTAGAGGTAATGTCTTCTTCCCATACTTGAGACTTTTAGAAGCATTGAGTGATAACTGATAAGAGCTTATTTGATTTTGCAAAATATTTTTCTTACTTACAAAGGTTGGATCTCAATTTCCTATAACATCTGCCTGCAACATGTACAACTTTTTCAATGTGAATGCTGAGACAATCTTTTTGTTCCCAACAGGAAAAACAAAAATAATAGCACACTTTCATTGTGTGTTTGTGTGTGTGTGTGTGTGTGTGTGTGTGTGTGTGTGCACATGCACATATGTTTGTATACCAGGACACATATGGAGATAAAAGGAAAATTTGAGAGAGTTGGTAGTCTGCTTCCACAATTTGAGCTCTGGTTGTTGACCTCAGGTAAAGGTAAGTGCCTTCAGCCATTAACACACCTCACTAGCCTGAATAAAGCAACAATAGTTCTATTAAGCTACAACACACACAGTTTTTTAAAGCAAGGAAGAATTAAAGCACTCATTATGTAATGCTTTTAAAACACACAAGAAGATTAATAAAAGAGTGTAGAGGGAGCCCACCGATTCAGAATTGTGCTGTGTACCAGGAGGAAATGTGCATTTCTGAATGGTTGATTTTTCTCCCTGGCAGTAAAGGAGACATTGGCAAGGTTACAGCCTATTACATAAATCTGACATGACATATTTCTAATTACATGCTGGGCTTCTTATACTTTCACATAACTAAAGGATACAGGCTAGTTCTCTTGAGTCAGAGCACAAACAGACCTTGAAGCATGATTTATATACAACATTGGCAAAAATTAGATATAAATAAATAAGGGAGAAAATCAGATTAGCTTTAAAAGATCATTGCAAATTCTGGACCCTCTTTCAAATGTAAATCTTAGACTTACTGTTTTATATGGGCTTGACTACAAAGTATCTAGATGATACATTGAACTTGTATAAAATACAAGATGACACAATGTTCGATACCATTCATATTGCCTTATGAAATGAGAATCAGATTTCATAACAGACTAATTTTCACACTTCTTCTTTCCTTCTATCTCAGCCTGACTTGCCTCATATTTTATCTCCTTTTCTTCTGTTTTTAATAAAGTCTCAGTCTCTTAGCAGTTATCTGCCAAGATAAATACTTTACTTCAGGCTTATTTTATTTATTCCACATTGAAAAGTAAGAAAAAGAATTCAGGGATTAAACATTTAATGCTTATCCTCAAAGAATTCTGTGTAAGCATGGTTGAGAAGAGAGCTAAGGGTTTTGTCACTTCCTTCAGAAGAACCCAGTGAACAGTTTAAGAAATACTGGTTAATTCTGAGCCTGTTTCAGGAGATATTGTGAAGGAAATAACACCATCTACATAAAATGTAAAACCTACTCATCTCTGTGAGAATTCTTCACATTGACCAAACTGTCCCAGATGTTCTTATAAATGAGTAGAGTTCCTCCTGCAATTTGATGATTTGGTATACAACCTTCCCTCTGGGTCAGAATGTTCTAATCCAGTGCTTCTCAACCTATATAGGTCATGACCCGTTTGGGGGATGTATATCAAATATCCTGCATATCAGGCATTTACATAACATTAGAAAAATTATAGTTATGAAGTAGCCACAAAAGAATTTCAAAGTTGGGGTTGTTAGGAAGGTTGAGAATTATTCTATATGAATGCATTCCCATGTTCCCACCAGATGGTTCCTGCCACAGCTCTTGCCTCATGCTAATAACCCTCATTTGTGACAGAATTTTCTTTTAAGGCACAGTTCATACATACTCACTTTAATCCTTGAACAAAATTTTTTTGAAGAGCTAGCACTATTTCCTTCTAGCAGATGTCACTATGAAGACAATGCTTTTCAATTACTTGCCTAAGATTTCATAAGGCTACATATAACAAAACTATCTCATAACAGAAAATAACTTCCAACAGAGGACTCGAGATTGTATACACCTTCCTTTGCTTCCTAAAGTTTTCCAAATTATTCTTTTGACTAGACATCAGTCTTTTTTATTATTATTTTAAACATAATTCTTTATTGATTCATTGAAAATTTCACATCATGTACCCCAATCCTACTCATTTCCCAGTACCTCCATATCTTTCCCTTCCCCTTCAGTATGCCCCCAAAATTAATTGAAAACAAAACAAAATAAACAAACAAACAAGAAACTCACCTCACTCCTCCATCTTTCCAACACCTCTTCATTCATCCTGGTGACATCGGGGGCTGCAGTGTGTCATGCAGTATATGCCTTATGTCCAATCAGCCTCACCTGCAGAATGTTCATTGCAATGAGTCATTGGTCTGGTTCAAGGACTCTGGTTCCTGGTACACCATCATCAAACCTCATCCTGTGATTGAATTCCAAATTCTTCAAAAGCATACAAGGGCAGGAAAAGCATCCACCCATGTTGATGTTAATATAAATTAGAAATGCGCTTTTAGATATCTCTGTCTGCAACCTGATTTTTCTACAAAAGATGGCTTTAGGCTGTAAAGAATCATATGTGGGCCCAATGCAATATGTCTCATTTCTTTACTACAGTCTACACACATATATGTATGCAAATATATCACACACTTACATGTTGTGTCATATATTATGCACATACTATGTGTATATCACACATGTACTTTGTTTAGTCGTTAGGAGAAATCATTTTTTTTGCTTGTTTAAACTATTCATCAGAAACTTCCGTGTTCAGGGGCTGGTATTCTTTGTTGTGTGGCTAACTGCTCCTGATGAGTGTCGTTATATGCTCATTTTTTTCCCATGATTCAACTTTTATGTTATGGATATTAATTTTTCCTAGGATAAAGGGAACTACAAACTGCCCCCTAAATAACAGACCTCCCGAGAGTATTTTATCACCATAGAAAAATGATCCATGAAAATTATGGTGCTGGTTGAACTTCCATTCTTCTATTGCAATCTCCAATTCTCACCTAACTAGACTTCTCCCCACATAAATTTCAACTTAGCCCTATGTCTTTAACTTTTTCTTAATTTGGCCTGCATTGACCCCATGTCTTCACCAAACAGAAGCATTGTACTATTAAACCCAATGGGATTGGACACTATGGTTGCTGTGAGGTGGTGTGTAGAGGGTACAATAGTAATAGACAACGTTCTTATTGAAGATGTATAGCAGGATTGTCTCTCCATCACCCAAATGTTTAAGGGCTTTGCTCCTCTTTCAACCATATGATATGCAACTGAGTGTCCCTGTTAGCCTGTTAGCCTGCTCACAGTTCTGGAACTCATTTTACCTCCTTCTTTAGTTTCTTGTGACCTCCGCCTCTATTTTTCAGTCACCCTAAGACTGTATATAGATTATTGAAAAATTGCTATATGCTGTCTTAAAACTGCTTTCTTAATGTCTGAAATGAGATGGATTATATATCCATAAGTAAATAGTAGCAAGAAAAGATATATTGGCAAAACTTCCTTCATAGAATAATTTTCTTGCTTTATTCCTCAGGGCAGAGGACCACCTCTCTCTTCATGAGTTTTCAGATGTTTATTTCATTTTCTTTAAAGAATATTTTATGTTTATTTTGTGTGCATATTTAAAATTAAAAATAAATCTATTATGCATAAAATAAATTACACATTTCTATGAAAATAGAGTCTTTTTTTTTTTCAAGAAAAAAAATCATTTCTTGGTAACAATGGCACTGTTTTGTGTTTTTGCAAATCTCATTAGTGCTTGGCCCAATAGAGCTCAGCTTCTCATTGTATCTGCTCTGGTCTTCAGTGTAAGTTGCTTTGGTTGGATTCTAAAGTAAGCCATCATGTAGATATGTGGTTCAAAGTGCAGAAGTACTTCAGTAACCATTTAAGAGAGTTACAGATAATCTTCATTGCTAGTCTAGACCCTAGCATTTTGTCTCCCTTCAGAGATTGATTGTAATGTAGAGTCGGAAGCCTCATCGTCATTGATAAATTCCCTCACACTATTCCTTTCAGATCCATTGCTCTGTCCTCAGTGTGAATGAGTGACTTACTTGGCCGTGGTTTATCACTACCATGCATTGGCTATTTGAAAAACATTAGTTCACTGAGTAGGCATATGTTTCAAATGTTCATTTGTTTCATTATAACTAATCCCAATACAGTCAATATCCCAACTATGCATCCCAGAAACATGAACAATCAATGAAAAACAAAAGAATATGATTCTGCATGATTTGTTCTTACAAAAATTGTTTCAAAATTGAAATAAAGTTTGAGAATGACATTTGAAGATGGTAGAGCAATAATATTCTCTAAGGGAGTGAGATTACTTCAGTGACTTTGTAGGTATGAGATAAACCTGTGAAAAATGGCTTTTCTTCCTGTCATTATTAGTGTATCATTTGGGCTGGAGAGATGGCTACGCTCACAACCAAAAATATAGTATATCATTCAGTGATCGAATCACAGATGTTTATGCACATACAACTTTTAGAAGAACTGAGTTGATTCTGGGATCTTTATTGACAAATTTGATATAAAATAGCAAAAATATATTAGGTTGTCAAGAATAAATATTGATCAAAAATCTTTCCTTTTGATGTAATATATTTTAATTAAAATATGATTGTATCATTTCCTCTTCCTTGTCCTTTCCCCAGGCACTCCTGAGTCTCTAACTCCCACGATCACCTTAAATGATATTCTTTTTCTATTCTTACTGTTACAAACAGATACGCAAACATATAAATCAACCTGCTGAGTCTGTTTTCATTATTTGTGTATGTATGATTTCTGTGCATATGATTTCAGGGCTGACCATTTTGTATTGGATAATGAATTAGGTGATTCAAGCCTGGGAAAGATAAATTGCTCCATCTCAGAACTATACTCGTTATATAGAAAAATAGTTTGTATTAAAAATATTCTTTTTTCTGATATAAAAAAAGCTTAAATTAGTAAGATTGTTACCACTTAGCCTGTTATTCATCACGAGAAAGGAGATAGACACCACTTACGGGTTCCAAAGATTTTACTAATTCACCATTTAAGTAGGTCACTAATCAATCAGGGCTGCAGGACAAGAGCTTGGGAGCCTTGTTTCTCTTGACAGCCCTGAGCTGTGGCAGAAGTGGGGTTTATAAGCATAGAAATCACGAACATTTTTTGCCAGTTTACAGTTCCAATTTCCACCCATCAGGATTTAGAGATTAGGAGCTTCCTTGAGTGTTCATCATTGTCACCCGACATACAATGCAGCCTTTCAGTCCAACCAATCAGATTCATTTGTGCCTTCTGTGGTTAGGAACAGCCACGCTTCTAGATAACTAAAACAGCATAACAACTATTTTTATGGTTTAGGGAGGAAGTTGATCACCTTTTGGAAAGGTCTCAGCTTCCCCAGAGCTTGAGAATCTGAACTTTACCCTGCAGGTAAAATGGAGTCTGAAATTAAAATGGCAGCATTCAGGCTAAGTGCCATTGCCTGCTCCATTCAATATCAATGTTATTTATTTCTTTGGGTAACAATATATAAGCTATGAATTAACCTTTATGTTTTAATATTACTGCCTCAATTGAACCAATTATATAGTGCATGTTAAAGTTTCAAACATGGAGATTTAATATGAAATGTATTTCTATTAAAAGAAACATCCTAACTCATAAACCTTAGTTAAACATTCTTTTCTAGGTTTAATGAAAAGTAAAAGTCAACCTCCCTTTTAAGCAAAAAGCCTCTGATTGACAGAGGAGGGGAGAATTTTACTAATAAGCCTTTAATAGATTAATCCGACTTATTTCCTATAATTTTCCTTTATAGAAAATTCTAAATAATGTGATTCTCATTGTCAGCCATTTTAAAACTGTAAAACAGGAACACCAAGAAATACACAATCATGGTGTCTCATTGGGAAGATAAATTTATTGATAATTTTCGTCTATCACTCACTTGTGTTTGTCTTACATTTTTATGAGGCCATACTAACAAACTGATTCAGACTACTCTTCAAAATAAGATATCACTGTGTCCATTTAATAATAGCAACTGAGAACTCGAAATTTTGCTCAAGGTTATTTGCCCGGTAAGTTTCGGAGTGAAATTGAAGCAAGATTCTTTTAGTGCCAAAGAAAGAAGTCGTTGGCACCAACAGCCTCTGTTATTTTTCTGCTTGATCTCTAATCTTGAATTCTTTTAACTACGTCCAAATAGAGCTTTATTTTCTATGAAATTAAGTCATTAAAAAAATAGCAGCTTTCAAATGATTGTAATTGGCCTGCTATTGCAACAAGTCTTAGCTGTCAACATTGTTAAAGGCTCAACAGAGGAAAAATAGATCATGCTGGCCTGAAAGCGGTACATAGGAATATGAGCGGAGTGACTGCTGCCAAAAGCACTTCTCCCTGATGCCGTTGCAAGACACAGAGAGGGAAGCATAGTTTTTACTGTCAGGGGTTCAAAATCACTACTTTCAAATAATTAACACAGATTACTCCAGGAAATCTGAGCACAAGGCTCAGGTTTAAAGTAGAAGTCCACGGTGCCAAACATGTCTGTGTGCCAGTGTGTCAGATTCATTAGAATGCATCATTAGCAATACAGGCTGAATTGCTCAGAGCCATTTGATACCCTGAAATCCAGCTGTTGACATCATAGTTATTGAGTAATGCCAAAACTGATTTGCTCAACTATGACATATATTTGGAGAGACAAGTAAATCCAGAGATCCGTTTATCATCAATATAATCTTTATTTTGTGTCTGAATAAATATCTAAATGGCACACATTTCCAAACAGTTTTTATAAGAATGAACAGAAGGGGAATTTATAGGGTAAAAAATGATATGCTTTCGATCAAGGGTTACTGGTCAGGAATTGGGTGGCACAGTGGTATTATAAACTAAATAAATATACAGTTAAATGGTTTTGCTTCTAAATCTGGTTTTCCCTGGGAGTATAGGCTGAGCATGTATACTTTTGAGGTGGCAGGAGATATTATGCATTATAAACCCATTTCTGTATCAGAATGCAGTTGGTCACCATGTACAATAAATGAATTACCTTGAAACGGGACACATACTTATCATACAATTGCATGACCTCAGCCAAGCCTTTAAATCCCTCTCAGTCTCAGATTCCTCTTATATCTTTTGAAGATTGGGTAACATAAGCATGTTAACTGTTTAATGGAGAGCCTGGGGCAGAGAGAAAATCTCATAATTACAGGTAGTTTTATAATGGGCTCATTCAAGTAATATACTACAGCTTATATTCCGATGATATAGTTTGGCTTCATGGGAAGGATGGGCCTTGAGCAGTAATGAGTGCTAACTTTCACTGTGTTGGGATTGATATATCAGGGGAACTGATCAGACCACTTCTCTCTGTTCCTCAGAACTTTCAGTCTAGTAGTCTTAAAATTTATAATATTCTACCGACAAAGTGCACATGCTAATCAATTGCCCATGAATTTTTGATCATCAAGAATCTGTCAGCTGATGTAATGTGAAAATATTTTACCTATGGATCATTCTACCATCTTTTCTGATCAGTGTCTAAGGTCACTAACATAAATATCATGGAAGATAGCCCGGCAGTGAAGAGTGTATATTGTTTTTGTAGTAGAACTGAGGGATGAGTTTCCAGCACCCACTTCAGTAAGCTTAAAACCACCTGTAGCTCCAGCTCCAGAGGAATATGATGCCTCTTTCCATGGGCACCAGCATTCATATGAAAATATACACACAATGACACACATAGAAACAAGGGTATGAAGGAACTGTCTATGCCAATGAATCAGAAACTGCAGTCGAGTTTCTAGTAACCTTCACTCAAGGTCATTTTGGTGCACTATGGAGAAGCTCACATCCCAACCAAAGCAACTTCCTCTCCTTGCTTAAGAGCACACTGTGTGGCAATCTCAGGCAATTTCATGTTAATTTCTGCGTATTCACTGAACTGCCATTGCCTTTTTTCCATACAAACCCTGTATTTGTGGTCCTCAATGTTGCGTGGAGTGTGTGAGCGTGTCTTCTGTCAGATGAAGAACAATTGGCTGAAATCAAAGAGGAGAGCTCTCAAGGATGGGCACCCACCGCATACCTAGTTTCTTCTCCTCTTGAATCTTTCCATGTAACGTCAGCAGTGTGACTTCTGGAGAATTTGCCTATGACTCAAACTTCTTTCAGCTTTAGTTGAGCAATGCACCTCAGCGTATTCTTCAGTAGAAGATGCCATGGCTATTTCATACAACTCTTGTTGAGTCGTGGAAAACAACCTCTTTCTCTCAGATTTTCAACTCTCCAGGATGGAATTAACCTTCCTGCCTGCTACAGCCCCTGTTCTAAATTAGAAAACGCTTCTCTGGCTCAGGGATTCTCCGACTTGTTCAAATATTTGAATCATGTGGTGTGTGTGTGTGTGTGTGTGTATGTGTGTGTAAACATGGGTGCACATGCATGGAGTTAAGAGAAAACTAGGGTATCAACCCTCACCTTCTGCTTTGGTAAAGACAGACTCTCCTTTGTGTTTTTCTACTGCAGATAAGGGCTTAGCTGTCTCCTGCACAACTCCCAATATAAACCACAAGATTACAGATGTTCCCAATGTCTAGTTTCATGTGGGTTCTTGGAATTCAAACTCATGTTGCAAACCTGTATAGCGAATGCCTTCTAACTGACTCTCCTGTCAGACTTGAATTATTTCTATAGCTTCAAAATCTCCCAGTGTTGAATCCCCACTCACAATACTGAAATCAGTTCAGTGAGAGTCTGGTTCCGTTTTGAAGTATTTTACTGTTTTATTCAGGGCCACTTATGTTGTATTCTTAAGTTATTTTCATATGTATTTGTGTGCATAATCTTTTCTCCCTTTGATAATATAAATATAAAATGCTCATATCCACCTCTCATTTTCCTCCTTTAAGCCCCATCTCTATCCTTCCCCCAAATATATTCTCATACTAAATTTATGTCTTCTTTTTTAGTTGGATAGTAGACTATAATTAATTAATCAATGATGCCCATACCTGTGGCCACACCATCAAAGAAAAATGATTTTCCCTCTCCACACAGCTAACAACTGCTAATAGCACCCTAGTAAGGGGCAGACCACAGTCACCTGTTGCAATGTGAGGGTTTACTTGATTTTGGCTTTTTGAAGGACCCTCCACCCAGCTCCCCAATAGATAACATACACAGTCTTGTTATCTATGAATGTCCAGTCTTAGCTTCGCTTGTTGCTAGCCAGCTTTTAAAATATCCCAACCACCTTTTGCCTCTTGGATTTTCCTGTTCTCTTACTTTTGTAAATCTTATTCTTACTCTGTGGATTGCTGTGTAGCGGGATGGGTGACTGGCCGGCCCCTGATGTCCTCCTCTCCCTCTCTTCCTCCTTTCTTTTTCTATTTACACCCTCCACCAGCCAGCCCTGCCTATCCCTGCTCCTGCCTCACCTTTGGCCATTCAGCTCTTTGTTAGACCATCAGGTGTTTTAAACAGGTAAAGAATCACAGCTTCACAGAGTTGAACAAATGCAGCATAAACAAAAATCACACACCTTAAAATAATATTCTACCACAACCTATGCTGACAAACACATCCTCTGTGAGTTAGAAGGCTAATAGCTACATCATGTCCAGAAGATGGCACATCTCAACACTGTTTCCCCTTATCCAGATCTTATAGTCTTCCTCCCTCTGTTTCCACAATATTTCCTGGGCCTTCACTGAGGGCATGAACATGAACCATTTAGGACCAGTTACACATCTTTTTTGTTTGTTTGTTTTGGTTTTTCAAGACAGAGTTTCTCTGTGTAACAATCCCAGCTGTTCTGGAACTAACTCTGTAGACTAGGTTGCCCTCCAAGTCAAAGAGATCCACCTGCCTCTGCCTCCCAAGTGATGGGATTAAAGCCATTTGCCGTCACTGCCCACCCAGATATCAAACTTAGCCACTGACTTCTACTAATGGTAAATGAAGCTTCTCTGACCAACTATGACAGGATCCCAGGCCTATTAATATAAATATAAGTTTTAGGAGGTAATTTGATAGTATGAGCATCTACACTCATACTATCAAGTTCTATTCCAAGATCTATGATCTCCTAGGACCAGGTTTTTAAATAATACTACAATACCAGTCATGAAATTTCTTATTGTGAAGCATTTTACCATAAGAATATAGTTATGTACCTCATAACATATCTGCTCCTATTGCTCTTGGAGGCACATTTTGCCCTGGTAGGTTGGTGGAACCTGTGGGATGGTGGGTTGAGGACCCAGAGGTTAAAACCACTGAGATCTTTTCTTCCTCTGTAGATGACATAGCAACCTTTCTGTATTATTAAAACTAGCCAGAATGGAAGAAGTTTCCAAATTGTCTTGAGATTGATCTTTTTTCTGTGATTGATAGCCAAAATGTGTGTTGTCCTCAGCAACTGCATCTTACTAGGAAGCTCCAGTGGAAAATGAAGGACAATGGCAAAAGCCTGTGTTGCTTTGGAGACCTCAGGAGTCTTGTATAGGTAGCCTGTGCCTTGCATTATGATTTTCATTTAATAATTCATGTCTTCTGGCAGTGGTTTTGTCCACTATCATCAGATAGCTCCATACAAACTCTTTTACTTCATGTTGTACTTTGAAATGAATTTAGTAATTAGTGAATTTTCAGTAAACTTTTCTTACATCCTTAGTTTTCATTAGCCCACCTACTAGCACTTTGCTCTTCTATCCCACACCTCATCCCTACTTAATCCTTCAGCCCCCAAATTCGCCCCCTTCTTCGTTCATATCATAGGGAATACACTTTCCCTCTAATACATTTCCAGTTGGGTTGTATAACAGCACACTTACATATGGCATTTTCCTGCACTGTTCCTTTAGATACTCTCGTGTTCCCTGGTCTATTTATTTCTCTTAGTATTGTTTGTTGGGGAGGGGAGTACAGAAATTCCTTCCACTTCTTCATTACGTTGCCTTTCAGGTTTATTCTTTCACCTTTCTAGCATCATGCTCTAGATTTTTTTTTATTATCTCACATTTTCAAAGTGATGGTGTAAAAGCAATGAACACTGAGGGATTTACCACCACTTAAGAAAGGTTTGCATATTCCAGGGCGTGGTAAATTGCCTTAAGTGCTGCCATGAGCTTAGTTTCAATCACCAGGCACTACATCGTTTTTAAAATATAAACACACACACAGAAAGAGGGGGGGGAGGGAGAGAGAGGGATTGGGGAAGGCCTGGCTATAACACAGAGAGGGGGGAGCAATGACAGGAGGATCTCTGGAGCTTGATGGGCAACACATCTAGCCAGTTGGCAGAGTCCAGGTTCAAAGGGACCATGTCTTAAAATGCAGTGAATAATATGACTAAATATGACTAAAAACATACCAGCGTTGATCTCAGTCCTCAGCACGAACATCCACATATCTCCCAACACATACACACACACACACACACACACACACACACACACACACACATAATTTTGAATATTTCCTTTTCTCTGCTGTGTAATGCTACATAAGTATTTTTTTTCTCATGGGATTATAATTTCTGATCTGGGATTTGACTAGTCCTATCTTTTCCTTGCCCCACTCACTGATAGTGTTTTTATTTTCACTGATTCCACAGATTTCTAATTGTTCCTCTCCTAGGGCAGGAGCTGGTAAACAAACTTCCATGGAGTTTGCTATCAGCGTGGACTCACCCTGGAATTCTTGAGGGCCACAGCTGATCACAGTAAAACATTACAATAGAAAACAGATTAAAGACATAAAGTGAATAAATGACATTGAAAATAATTTTTCACAGTGCTACTCGGTAGTCACATTCGTTCTTCAACAAATATAACAAATGAATAAAGATGGAGGAGGATCAACAAATATGCAAAGGTATGCAAATAGGGAGAAATTAGAAACTCACATCAAGGCCAATAATCCATCACTCTGCAATCTTTCCTGTTGACAAGTTGAATTCTCTCATGCTTACAATGGCAAAGGTGGAGTATGATCCCTTTGTCAACAGTGCATATTGTTTTACTAAGCTATGAAACTCATTAAGGGCTGGTTTAGAAGAGGTATTTGTTTCATGTTAGAACAGGAAAAAGTTAAATTTACAAAATAAAAACAATGCAGTCAAATTAACCCATTAGAAATAAATAACTAGAATTTAGAAGGATCCATGTATGGTATTTTCATTCCCTTTCTGTCCTGTCTTCACCAGATTACTGATAGTAGCACACAATGACATTTCTAACTTGTCCCTCTGACATTCTCACTTGGAGAATTGGGCAACAAGGAGAAATGAAGTTTGACCTGGACCTGATAGGAGATAGTGGTATATTTTCCTTTGCCAAACTGCCCTACTAATGTCATTTGAGTATTTTCAATATGAACCAGATGATGCACTGAGGAGAGGATACAAGAAGCTGAGAAGTTTCTGGAGCCTAAGGAGCTAAGATAAAGAAAATGTAGACTAAACTTGTATAAAACTCAAGGAGAAATTCTTCTGGCAATTAAAGAAGGAATATTGCTGTTTTGTACACAATAAAAGGAAATAAAATAAATATATGAACTAAAGTGGAGAATCGCAAATTCTCTCAAAAGACAAAGATTAGAGTTTCATTGGAAAGGCCTTTAAATCCACTTTTGATTTTTCTTTTTTTGCATTATTTTTACTTAAACATTCAACTGATTTCAAGAAACTGGATACATTTTAGTGTTCTAAAATAATGAATGCTAAGCATATATTGAGACAACTTGCAAATGTCCTAAAAAAATTAACATGTCATGAATTACTAATCACATGATATCCTGGCAAGTTATTATAATTTCTATGGTATTACCTTTTAAGTTGCTATACAAAGTAGGCTGTTTTGCTTTGGCATTTTCAAATATATTTAATCTTATTTGTTCTCCTTGCTACTGCCATGCACTGCTTCTGTCGTATTGCTGTCTGTAACCTTACTCCCGCCCCCAACATCCTTTAAAGTCTCTTCTCCTCACATTGTACCTTAGTAGTCTTATGTGTGTAAGTCTATTCACTTACACACACACACACACACACACACACACACACGCACACACACACCGCACACACACACCGCACACACACACGCACACATGCACGCACACACACACGCACAAAGTAAAATCTAGACTCTACATATGATAGAAATTGTGGAGTTCTGCTTTCTGAGTCTAGTTTAGTTTCCTTAGAGTAACCTCCATTTATCCATTTCCTTGCAGATGTCATTTCACTTCTATTCAGTTAGGTAAAACCACAGTGGGCATATACGTCAAATTTTCTTTATCCATTTATCTGTTGATGGGCATATAAGCTAGTATTAGCTCTCTCATTTATAGTGTGGCAAGATGTGAGAATCTTAGGGGTATGTGTCCCCTAAGAAATGGTATAATTTGATTACATGGAAGCCATATTTCTAGTTTTTATTTATTTTGGTGGTAGTTTTTGTTAAATTTTGTTCATTTGTTTTCTGATGACTCTTAATTGAGCTCTAGGTGCTATTGATGGCTGATAGATTTCCTTTTCTTGTTCTGTTTTTATTCAGCCTCATTGAATGAGTTTGCTAGTATTTTCTCTATTCTTTTTGTGTAACATTTTGAAAAGTATTTGTATTATCTCTTCAAAAAACATTTGGTATAATTCAACTGTGAAGTTGTGAATGCTATGATTAATTTTTTTATACAGAACACTAAACTACTACTTTAGTCTCATTTGTTGATATGTGTCTGTTTAAATTATTATTTTTGTTGGTTTAAGTTTGACAGGGTATGTGTATCTACAGATATATCAACTTCTTTAAGACTTACCAGTTTTTTGAAAATTAATGTTCAAGCCATTCTCTAATGATCTCATGTGTTTCATAGGAGACTACTGCAATGTTTTCCTTGCTGTCTCTAATTTCATTGAGTTCTTTTCTCTCTTCCTTTGAATTAGTATATTTATGGAGTTGTCAATCTTGTTTATACTTCAAAGCACTAACTCTCTGATTGACTCTAGTTACTGTCATTTTAGTCCCAATTTCATTAATGTCTATGCTAACATTTATTATTTCTAACCATTTAAAGCACTTGAGTATGTCTTTCTGCATTTTGCTCATGCATCATTAGCTTATTTGATAGAAGTATTAACAAATATATATGCATAGCCTCATGCATTCCTCTTAGCAAGACCTTAGGAGCATCCTAGAGGACCAGGGAAAATGCTAACAAGCTACCATGACATATGATAATTCTCTGCTATTTTTAACGATATGTTGACTTTTTATTTTTAATTTAATTTTCAATTTTTTCAAAAATTTGTTCAAAGTATTATGACTAATTTTAGGTGGTAAATTAATGCTGAGAGTTAATGTTAAGAAAGCTGATACAATGGCTAACTCACTCACCTTTAATAACTAATAATTTCATGAAATACTACATAAAATATCCAGGAATTCTAGTGTGAGCAAAGGAGATCAGAATCCCAAAATAGCAACACTTGGATACACTAGATTCTTCCTTAGCATTTTTTTTCTTTTTTAATCACAGATACATCACATTTAATTGTCATCCTCATTTAATTCCTGGGTGCAGATAAAGTGCTGATGCTGAAAGAATACAAATATCAACAAAATAATGAATATTGGCTCTAATTAATTCAAACAGAATGTTCAACAGGAGCAAGCAAATTCTGATCGTCAAGAAGTCTATAGTGAAGGCGGCCTGTTCACTCTGATGCCACCTTCCTTTGCTGTGTAGAAGTATGTGAATACCATGTAATCACATGTCAATATCCTATGCCATAAGGGCTCTGTTCAGGAATTTCTTGCCAAAAACTTGTATCTTGAAGTTTTCCCCAATATTTGTAAGATTTCAGGTTTTAAATTAATGTTTTTGATCTTCTTGAACTGGTTTCTTTATGGAATGTAAGAGATAAAGATCTAATTTCAATCTCCTGTGATTAAAAATACAATATTGTCAAAGTAATTTATTGATGAATCTGATTTTTCATCTCAAAAGGCTTAACACAAATCACAAACATTCCATAGCCTTAGCTCTTAGGTAAGTGTAATTTAATACTTTTTGACAGGCTATCTTGTACAAATCAGAACTCAGTGAAACCATTAGTCAGGAAAACAAATAACAAGAGATACTGTCAAGAACGTAGGAGAAGAGGAACTCTGAGATTCTTCTATGTATAAGAACTATACTGCCAATAACAAGAAATGCAAATATTAAATATTTTACAGGACTACTCATATTGATATTAATATTTCAGTACAAATCTCAACATTTTGATATTAAAAAAACAAAAGTGCATTTATTTTTATTCAGACACTTTCTTCATTCAGCAGACATGTGGTCTTACAATATTGTATTGTCAGGTGCTGTGCCCTGAGAGGGAATTTTGTGCTGGGATCACTAGCGGGAAACCCAGCTGTCCCGGGTACAGATTCTGAATAGCACTGAGGATATCTTCACTTACTTGGAAGTTATCTCTCCTCAAGAACATCTGCTGAGTTCTCCCAAACCCATGCCACTGTTTCTGCTCTATGTCATTTCTGGTATCTACTCTTTTGTAGAAATAGAATATACTCCTATACATAATCCGCCATGACCATATATTATAGTTTATGCAAGGTACTATGGACACACAAATTATCACAAAGCCAAAATTAAGAAAAAAAGTTAAAAGTATGTCTTGCTACCTGGTACTAGTTAATTTCTTCAAGTGCAGTGATAATGTTTTTGAATGCTTGCAGAGTCAGAGAGGCGTGATGCCCAGATTAAAAAGTTGAGTCACAGGAAGAAGAAGAAAGAAGAAGAAGAAGGAAGAAGAAGAAGAAGAAGAAGAAGAAGAAGAAGAAGAAGAAGAAGAAGAAGAAGAAGAAGAAGAAGAAGAAAAGAAAGGAAAGGAAAATAGAGGAAAAAAATCTGAAATAATCGATGAACATTTACATTAGAGACTCAATTGTACTTTCATTTGAATGTTACCAATTATAGTTGAAGAATATTTTGTGAGTTTTGTGCTTAAGTCCACGTTTAGGTTTCTGAAACATAAGTACGATATCTATCATTCTGGCAGAGAGGTGTTCATAATTCCCTGACCACACTTTTTAGAATGAATTGCTTCTAACTCCATATTGCAGTTTGAAGATTGTTAAAAGAGTGGAAATGATGGGAACCCAAACAACCTCTATTTAATAGCCAGAATAAATGTGTCTACCATGCAGGAGACTCTGCAGGCACAGTATAATGGGGTTATAGTTCTGCAATTTTGCGGAAATGAAAATGCATTCCCTTTCCTTGGTTTAAAGGTTGTTCTTTTTATTTGCAAGTAAGCATGAACAAAACAATTTCTGATGAACACCAAAAGCTGTTTGGCCTCATTATATTGGATGACATATGAGACCCTACAGCTTCACATCAAATCAGTGGAAAAACAATTATCTGGGAGGGGGGAAGGCTGGGAGATGTAATGTGCAGTCTCCTACACAGTTAAAGATTCAAGGTAATGTGTCCTGAATGTGTTCCTCCCTTTAGGCAGCTCCTCCATTCCATGAAACATCTGTCTCAATTTCCGCTCTTCCTGGAGCCTACTTTTAGTCTCTGAAAAGCCATTCTGCAGCTGCCTTACTATGACCACACTGATGCAAACCGTGTGTCTCTGTAAATGTACCACAGATTCCTGGCCAGGCTTTACTGAATCCTCGTGGATGGCTCCTACACTATGAAGCAATTTCTCTTAGACTTCATGTTCTGAATGTTTGAAAATATGGCGTGGACACACTCATTGATTCTTTGCAGACAATTCTTAATGTTATCTGTGGATATGAATTAAATGCATCTCAAAAAATTTTTCTTTGAAGAATATGATTCATCAATCTTATGGGTTGGTTATTATGTTGAAGTCTAGAATACAAAGACAAAGGCATAATTCAGTTTTCTAATTTGTAAGCCAGTGCAATACATTAATCAAAGAGCAGAAATCTGGGATAGAAAGGGGCTAAAATACAGAACTTACGAAATTGTTCCTTAAAACATATTACTTTCATTAGTAATGAAATGTATCCAGATCTACCAAGAGTGGCATTAAAAATACGTAAATCTTTAAAAATAAAAATCAGACGGTTATATAACACAAGCAATAAATAACCAGTCTAATTATTTTCCTCTTTTAAAAATGAAAGTAGTCTTTACACTATTCCAATAATAAATAACTGAGAAGTAATTTGCATGGTTTTGCTTTGTTAATGAGTGAAAATAAATACAGGTGGGTGCATACTGATTTGAGCAGTCAAGAATGTAAGATTTCTGATGATATCACGATAATAACAGACTAGAAGAAATGGATCCAGGTTGTTGCTGCTCTAATTGCCTTAAGCAAATTTCCACCTGAACCTTGCAAGGTCATCAGGAAGAATACACTTATCAAGAAATAGAAAGGAATAAACACTAGCGTAAAGAAAGGTACTGAAAATGAGTGTGCTTCTAAATATTTTTAGAAGCAAAAACATGTAACAGAAAAGCTGTAAAGTGAAAAGATGGTGAAATTTGAAAAAAAAAGTATTTTGAAAAATATACTTTTTACTCTTTTACCATTTTGCCCCAATGCCAAATCTCTCAAAAATATCAAATTTAACATTAGATATTGTTGCTGTATTTAGTATCCATGTGGAAAGAAATACAAGTAAGAAATGGCATCCCATAATTAAATTACATAGTTTTCATGCCACTATAGGCATTTCCTCAGTAGGAAGGGTAATTTTCACTAAAAGGCCATTAATTGTTAGGAAGGAAAGATTTAAATTCCAGAAGTAGAAAAGCTAAAGGAAGAAGATACTACTTAGCATCTCAACAGCTATTTGAGGGAGAAGAGTGAACTGGACTCGGGAGTGAATGAGGACTTTTCAATTTTGTTTTGCACACTCCCTGATTAAAGCAAATTATTATTCCTAACAACAATGTGTTATCACAGAGATGTGTATCATTAGAAAACAGCGAGACACTTTTAAACCTATCAAATGAAAAAAAATATATGAAGCTAAAAGAAAATAGCAAGAAAAAAATATGGCATTGAAACCAATTCCCAAGATTTGAGAAACAAACTTAATTGGAAACAGTAGTTCAGGCAAGCATGGCTGCTTCAAACTGGTGGGCAAGGCACAATGCTTAACATAAGAACACGAGTGACACCTTGTGGCACGAATAGGCACATTTTAAATTTGTGCCACGGACATGAGGGTGGTTGAGGTTGCTGTGAAATTCTGCTTGTTTTCAGACTGAAAAAGTGACAGAGAGACTTTCCGGGAACAGAGAACTCCTCACCCCAGGCCCACAGCTGGAGGACACACAGGACGAAGACAAAGATGAAGAATCCACTCCTCGGCTGATAGATGGCTCTTCCCCACAGGAGCCAGAATTCCCAGGGCTTCTGGGCCCACACACCAACGAAGGTCAGATAAGTTGATGCTGAATTATGACTGAATACACTTTGCCATCTCTCAAAAATGTCATGTTTCATCCCACTCCAACAAGAGTCTGTCTTGCCCATGTCTAAAGACGTTGTAATCCCTAAGGGAAACTTAATGGTGTATTGCTAAATAGTCATGTTTTCCATCAGTCTTCTAAAGATGTATGCTTGTATCCATTGATTGTTGCTGTTCTCAGCCTTGGTCAGAGAAGCTCCTTATTACAGTGGGAAATAGTAATACAAACTCATTATTGTTCACTGTGCTTAATATAAACAGTTGTGAGTGCTTAGCTACGGGTGGAATGGCTACATAGATGTCCTCCACAACCAAGGCCTCAGGAAACACCTTAGATGGGGGAAGCTTAAAAAATATAGGTTCCTAAGGATGAAATGCTGTCTTCTGGACATGATATGGTTGTTGCACACAAAATCTCACAGCAGTAGTTACTTACATGAAATCAAGACAGTTAAAGTTCCAGTATGGATGAGGGAAGCACTCCAAAGACCCTTCCTCTACTAGCTAGGGAGCAATTACGTTCCTGGTGCCTTCATGAATAAACTCGACAACCATGCACCCATTGGCAACATTAACTGAACTCAGTCAATCAAGATAAATAAAAACAAATAAGAGGATATGAAGTTAGGCGAGAGATGAGATGGAGAACACTGAGGGGTGTTAAGAGTGAAGGGTGTACATGACCAAGATACGTGGTTGAAATACATGAAACCTTCAAAAAAGAAAGACAACTAAAATTAAAATGACTTGCCAATTTTCAACTGTACTCCAAAAGAAAGGTGAATAATCCAAAGATAAAATTTTAGAATGTTGCAATATATTTTGAAGCAGGGTGTTATAATGCATTTTGTTGTCAAATATTCAATAGCTTTTATAATGCATCTTGGCCTGTTGGAAATGATCAAATAACCAAAGGCACAGAAGGGAAATATTTGCCTGGCAGCATATGCATTTCCAGAACACAACATTGGATGAGTCTTTGAAAACTCTTCCTCAGAGATCAAGCCAGCACAGTTCAAAGTCATAAGACATAATGATGTTGATTAGAATAGGGATAACATGTGCTAGTTGGGCATCTGCTGCATGTGGACTATAGTAACAGCACACAGTAATCTTCCTTTCCCTTGTATATCTCTCTAGGGTGTTAATAATACTTCTTTTTTCTTCTTCACTAAGAAAGACAGAATTAGAAAGTCAACTTGTTAGGATTCTAGGCTGTACTTGTAGGAAAATGTTGGTTCTCCCCACCCCTAAGTCCTAGAAAGTAGATCTCTAGAACTTACATATCCCACATAGCCACTATTTTATATATAGTTTTCCTTCTACATTTCCTTATGCCCTAGCAAACACTATACAACTCTGTTGGTCTGCTACTAGCATTTCTTATTGGCTAGCTCTGTCTTGAATATTAACACATTTCTATTAATCTAAGTATTTCTATGTGGACTTATAGAAGAGAGGGCCTAGAGTTCTACCTTGTTGGTCCTACATCTTGAAACTCCTCCCTACCACTTCCTGAATCATCCTTGTCTCCTAGTCTGTGGCCTGTTACTAGCATTTCTTATTGGCTAACTCTGTCTTAAATATTAACCCATTTCTATTAATCTAAGTACTTCAACGTGGTCTCAACTTACCGGAGAGAGGGCCTGGCATTCTTCTTCTCTTCTGTCCTATATTTTGAATCTCCTCCTCTACTACTTCCGGAATTCTCCTTGTCTCCTAGTCCTGCCTATCTTGCTTTCCTATTGGCCAACAGTGCTTTATTTATTAACCAATAAGAGAAACATATTTACAGAATGACATCTCCCATCACAACTCCATGTCTAAATTTTTTCAATTATTAAAATTGAGTTGTGCAATAAAGTCTCATCCTTTCTACCCAGTCATTTACAGAGATTAATGTTATCTTGTCTCAAAAATCACAAACCTACACAGTAGTGATGGTAACCTCTTTTATAGACAAGAAAATGAAAATGCTGGCATACTATAAATGTATGAAAAAATGATCAAAGTTAAATGGTAGTTATGGAATCCAGAAACAGACACAAAAATCTCAAGCCACTTTCTTTGAGAAATACATCGAATTCTGTCCACACAGTTAAATTTCTATGTAATAGAATGTCAATAAACAGGGGCAAGAAGATACATGAACAATGAAGCAGTGTAAATTCCTCAAAGAAAGCACCCACAAGGGAAAACTAAATGTGCCCAGAACAGTACAGTTTTGAGATTTCAGTCTTTCAAAAGCTGGCCACATGGGGTAACAGTTGTACTTTGAGATTTTAAAGATATTTTTAGTTTATAATTGTACCATTTCCCCCTTCTGTTTAATCCCTCCAAATCTACCCTCCCCCCTGCTTTCTCTCACATCCATGCTATCAATGTGCTCCAGGGACAATGCAGAAGCATACTAGACAATCTCTTATTTACTTTTTTGAAAGTTTCATACATGGTGACTATATTTGCATCACTGTCACAAACTTACTCTCTTCTCTCCAACTACTCATTTAGTCTTTTCCAAATCTCTCTCAACTTGATCTTTTTCTTTAATTATTATTGACTGTCACAAACATGCATGCACACACACACTATTCATGTTTCTATATATATCCTCCTGAGTCCATTTAGTGTTGCTCCTAAACATAATTGTGTGGGACTGACCACTTACAGTTGGATAACCTACCTGGGAGCCCCATCCCTGAATGAAATTGATCTCCCCCTCTCTCAAAAGCCACTGACTACATATAGGTTTAATTCTAGGGATGACATCTTGTGAAATTTCCTACATTCATGTTGGCTAGTCTACTGTGTTGTCATTACACAGGACTTGTATGGACAACCATGTTTTGAAATTTCATAGATAATATCTTCCCTACCTTCTGTAAAAGATCCTCCCCAGTAGCAGGCATCCCATTCCTCTGGCTCATAGAATCTTTCTATATTCTCTTTCATAATTTTCCCTAAGACTGGTGTAACGATTACTGTTTTTCTGCCTGCCGCTTGGTATTGTCCTGCTGCTGCACCAGCCCCAAATAATACACAGAGACTCTGTATTTGATACAATGCTGTTGGCCCGGTTACTTGTTTCTTAACGGCTAGCTCTGCCTTAATTATTAACCCATTTCTGTTGATCTATGTATTTTCACATGGCCTTCTCTTAC
Source organism: Phodopus roborovskii (assembly GCF_943737965.1). NCBI lineage: Eukaryota > Metazoa > Chordata > Mammalia > Rodentia > Cricetidae > Phodopus > Phodopus roborovskii. The sequence continues at coordinate 8,433,721 of NW_026126618.1, forward strand.
CGGGGAGGTGGCTGGCGTCCAGCTCTCTCCAGACTCTCCATCTTGACTCCTCCTTACTCTCCTTCCTATTTCCTCCTTGTCTCCTAGTCCCTCCTATCTTCCTTTCCTATTGGCCAACAGTGCTTTATTATTAACCAGTATGAGAAACATATATACATAATGACATCTCCCATCAGACTGGTATGTAGGGGTTGCATGGTAAATGTATCAGTTGTAGTTGGGTACCTTTCAGTCTATGCTTTTTAACCAGGTATGGATCTCCATAATAATCACCATCTGTTGCAAACAGAAACTTCTTTGATAATAACTAAAAATTATTCTTATCTTTAGATATAAAAAAAGTGTTTAGGATACATTTAGAAAGTTAGAAATTGTGTTGGCTTCTGAAAATAGCTTTAGTGTGTTCTCCTCTAGAGTCTATGACCTTGCAAGTCATGGGTAGCTGTCTAGGTTTATAGTACCAGACCTGTGGACAGGCCCAATCCCTCTCTTAGTCATTCCATCCTCATATTTCCAAGCCTAACCCTGTTTACATAGCTTGGGCACAATCCTTTTAAAAGCTATAGTCAAGTTTTGTTTCAATAATTTTTGAGAGAATATCAACAAATTGATATTTTTCTTCTTTCCATAACTATAAGTAAACTGAGTAATTTAAGTTAAGACTTAATTACATTTTAATTTCCAGAAAAGAAGCATATATGTATGAATGTTTGACAGCTTGGAAAATTTTAAAATTCAAAACATTTTTTTTTTTACCAAATTAATCCAATCCAAATGGTCACAATCTGTGAGCAGTAAAAGAAAAGTAAATCACAATCTATGTGAATATGTATAAATTATGCACAATTAATGCTAAAATACAAGACCAACACTGTAAAAAGAATCAAATACCCTCATTTAAACCTTACTAGTGGGAATAATGAAATCTTAATGATTAGAGGGCACAGGAAACATTAAATACTTTGCAGCATCCTCTTAAAGAATTCTCTTTATTTTTCTTGGCTAAATCGATTTATTCTAAAGTTCTTACTATGTGTAATATACTTATTTAAAGAAAACACTAAGATGCTAATGGACACATTATACTTCTTGATCACAAAAAAGGACCCTTCAGCTAGAGTGACCGAATAGTCCTCTTAGTCTGGATATAATTATTCCAGAAGAGTTCCAGGTTAACTGAGATGAAATGGTGACTGAGCAACTCTTGATTCATTTGTTTGCTTATTAATTTGCCCCAATTCCCCTCCTAGTCTAGAATGTAAATTGCTTCATTCACCTCACAGACATTAATCTGTCCTAAAACTACTTCCTCTTCTCTATTCACACCATACTGCCATCCACATCTATCTTTTACCCCTCAAACTCATCAGACAATCTCTAACTTTACAGAGAAAATGCACTTTCCAGTCATAGCAGATTCACCTTCTGCCTATGTTGACAATCGCCCCCTTCATCCTTTTCTTCCTGGTATAACTGACTGTATTGTCTTCCCACTTTCAGGGAGTTGATCCTTTTTGTCCTGGGCAACAAGGTCCATTTCCTACTACTCTCCCTTTAGCATCCAACCTCCAGTCCTCTGAATACATTCTTACAGTCCCTCCCACCATGACCACCTACTGTGATAACTGATTTTAATTATCAACTAGAAACAAATGGGAATCACTTGAAAAGGCAGTCTCAATGAAGGTGATCTAGATCAGATCCAATCTTTGGCCCTTGTGTGCAGCTATGGAGATAGTCTTGATTACCTCAAAAGAAGGCAGAACATCCAGCATGAAAGTGGCTGACATCATTATCCAGTATGGGGCCCAGGCTTGGATAGAAGTAGAGAAGGCTACTTGAGCACCAAGCATGCTTCTTTTTACTTCTCCATGCTCTTGGCTGTGGATGCCACGTGACAAGCTACTATAAGCACCTGCAGCTGTGACTTCTCTGCAGCGAGGGGTTGTAACCTAGAACTCTAAACCGACAGAAGTCAGTGGTCCTTTCGTTTTATCTTTTTTGGATGGTTTATTTGATTACAGCAGCAGAAATGAATCTAAAACACATCACTTTACAAAAGCACAAACACATTTCAGTTATCACCACTTTGCCCATCATTGTTTTCAGTGAACACCTCTGGAACGTTTTCTTGTTTTTCTTTCCTCCAATGTTATCTGTAATCGATTATAATTTGACATCCATTGTCATCATGACGCAGACTTTCAAAAGCATGAATATCCCTGCAATACCAAATTCAAGAACCTTTTCAAGTCTTACCTACCTAACGAACTAAGATAATTATATTTCCTGATCTTCTACTTCTTCCTCCACTTGGTGTCCATCAGTAGGGCCCTATGTCCCATTTTTCATTCTTTCTGATTATTGTTTCTCTGTGCCCTTTAAAGCATATCATTCTCTAGGTAAATACTAAGAATATAGTTTAAAATGGTGAGCTGTTAACAAGTCAGACTGTACTGTAACTCTGTCCATATATGAGAGGAAAAGCCTCCTGTAGCTTAATACGAAAGGGTGCTCACCTGGATTGTGGTTGGTCTCTTCTGCACCTCTGAGTTTAGCCTCAAGGACTATCTTTGAGTCTTAGAGTAAGGTCTTTGGCAAATGTTCCTTTCTTTTCCTGTCATATTCATTTTTGTTTTTCTTACCTACATTTCAACTCCATCTCTTTATGTATGTTGCAGGTTGACATTTGCTACATCGGAGATTCCCTTTCATTATTCTCTAACTAAGCCAAATGACTCATATCATACATGAAAATATAGAGTTGTGTGGTTAGCATTCATCTTATGGAATAGATCACAAATATGGCTGTGTGTTTCTTTTTAACATTGTTTCAGTAGCCAACATTACATCATTTATATAAAACATGTATGTGTTGAATGAATACATATCAATTTGTATGATCTTATCTTGAAACACATTTTATGGAATGTTTAAACATTGGGTCATATATGTAATGAATGCATGGTATTTAAACTTTATAAAAGATATAACTACGATATTTATGTTTTCAAAACAGAGTTCCTACTAGTTATTAAAATAACACCCATAATCTATCCATTAAAATAGGTTTCACAAGCATTGTTGTTGATGCAGTGTTAATTCAGTATTGTAGATTTGATTTATGTAACACTTGTTAAAATGCTTTGAAAAAATATCAAACGTGTCAGGAAGCTCTGAGTGGTATTTTAATCTTTGTCACTAAATAATGTCTGCTATATTATTCTTAGAATTCTTATACTGACATATAATTATTTACCTACACCTTTCAGACTTTCCAACCTGCCTTCTGTGTACTTGTATAAGAACCACTGTATACTGTGATGACCATGAACTTGATGCTATTCCTCCACTCCCTAAGAAGACTGCATATTTCTATTCGCGCTTTAACAGAATTAAAAAGATCAACAAAAATGACTTTGCAAGCCTAAGTATGGATATTTTATTGCGAATTACATTATTGTTTATATTTGGGATATTTGTGTTTATTCATGTTTTATTTCAGTAAACCACATTCAAGAATGTTTAGCTACTGACATCACTTTTTCTTCTAGGTGATTTAAAAAGGATTGATCTGACATCAAACTTAATATCTGAGATTGATGAAGATGCATTTCGAAAGCTGCCTCATCTCCAAGAGCTTGTCCTACGTGACAATAAAATAAAACAGCTTCCAGAATTACCAACCACTTTGACATTTATTGATATCAGCAACAACAGACTGGGAAGGAAAGGGATTAAGCAAGAAGCATTTAAAGTAAGTTCTAGGCATCACATAGTAGCTCTCCCTTCCCCTTCCTCATCTCTTATGGACTAGCATTTTCATGCCTCCAAAAGGATTTCCCGGGACAGTGCCTCTAACTTCTAAAATAGACTTCTCTGTAGTATCATGGAAACAGAAAATATGACATGTTCTGGTTCATTCTGAGAGTGGTCAAGCACCAAGAAAGGAAAGTGGAGCTTGAACTGGAAGTGAGTTGTTCTTGGTCTCATGCAAAACTCTCCTGGAAGAGGCTCAAGCCAGAAACTTAGGTTTCCTTAGAACTCTATCCCAGAGGCAGATAAAATGTTTGATGGCTGAGAAGGAAGCGAGCATTAGTGTGCTGAGGACACAAGGCCGTAAGGCGTCTAGATGGAGTTATCTTTTGGGAACTTGTTTTGTAAGTGAATGAAACAATTTTGAATTTGGAGACCCTTCTTAGAACAATGTCACAATCCAAGAACAAAAACCAGCTGGCTTTCTTACACACTCCCCATCCCATTCAAAATTCACTTCTAGATATAGGTCAAATGGTAAGTTTTTACTTGGTCTTGAAAGGGAAATCTATTGTACCAGAGAGATGGTGGTGAATTTGTTCTAAAGTTTCTCTGTTAATTATTCTGTCAATGGTGGCTAAAGGGGTTATGAGACCTCATGCAAGAATGGCAACTAGTGGGCATGGGTGGAGATGAGGCACTGTTTTACTGTGAAGTTCTTAAAGTAGACCAATAATTCTTTACATGCTTTTTTTGTCTTGGCTTGCTACCATTTTCTTACTAAGCAACCAGTATTTGACTAAAATGAAATTTTTATTTATCCAACCCTACAAATAAAGTATCAAAAAACAAAATCTTAAAAATCTAATTCCAAAAAGTTTTCCATGGAAAAGAGATGCCTTGTGTAAGTTGAGAAAGTATAATGAACATAAGTATTTTCTAAGAGACTGAAAACTAATTTTCAGTTTCATAAAGAAATATGCTTGCTGTCAAATTTTCCAAAACTGAATTGAATTATCTAGTGACTTAGAAAACAGGGTCCTCTCCGGGACATGCTAGTTTACAAATTACTGCATGTGGAAGAAGCTTTAAGTAAGTCTCCATATGGGCATTTACAGGACATGTACGATCTCCACCATCTTTATATTACGGATAACAGCTTGGACCACATTCCTCTACCACTTCCAGAAAGCCTACAGGCTCTACACCTCCAGGTAGGTTTCTAATGATAAGGGGAGCCTGAAAACTTCAGTGATAAGAAACACAAACAGAAGGGAGCTAGGACTAACAAATTTATCTATCATGACAATGTTGACATGTGTGTCAATTTTCTGCTTCTATTTCTCCACACATTTATCCTATCAGCTAATAAAATGGTTGCACCCTTATGGTGCTATCTATTCTACTAAACTGCTGGTAACTTCAGTCATTATTTTTATTATTTTGTAAATAAAATTTAGATAAGAGTTTTGGTTTTTTTATATCAGAAGCTTCACCTATGAAAAAAATACATAAAGATCACAAGACAAGGCAAAATCTAGCTTAGTATCTAGTTTTCAGAAAAACCTGTCATTTTTATTCTCTCCTAAAAATCAGATTTTACATTGAATTCAGTACAGTCCAAAGGCATCCACACGTCCTGAACAAAAAATGACAATTCTCCAATTCTTCAATAAAAAAACTGCAGTCTTTTTTCACTTTTATCTTCTCTTTTTAAAGACCAACACACACACTTAAAAGTTTACATTGTTTCTACTCCCATTGAACAGCATTTTATTTTTAGAGGAATAAGGTAAAACACATTTTCAAAAATGCTATGATCTAATAGTTTTGAAATATATTTCATTGTCATCCATATGATTATAACATGCTCAGTAAAAATTTTTTTAGTTATTGAAACTATAATAATTTGCTACTTACATAAAAGTAACTTTTTTATATCCATAATCATCAGCTTTCTCAATATATTCTAATTTTTGGTAGGATAAACAAATGAACTTTGAAGATTCCCTGTGGAAGGCTTCATCCTCCCTGGGGAGCAGAAAGGGGGTGGGCTTGGGTTTGGTGGGGGTGATAGGGGAGGATGGTAAGGCAAGGGAACTGGGCTTGACATGTAAAACAACCTTGTTTCAAATTTAAATAAAAGAAAGGAAAAACAAACAAATAGGAAAAAATATCCATTATTTGCTGAAGTAAAATCTATTATGAGAAGCAATTTTACTTTGTGCTTAGAAATCTCTAGTTCTAATAATTTTTCTCTGTACACTATGTTAATATTTACCTATGCATTTTTCTTATTATGCTTGTATTTCTATACTTTGTCATATTTCTACAAATACCTGAAATCTGGATACTTGACTCTTGAATTTTTCTGACCATACTCTTTTCCTTAATATATTATGATCTCTTACAAACACCCAAATTATGGAAAAGAAGAATATGTCCTAATTCATCACCTAAAGTTAATTTTATCCCAATAACAAAATTAGCCTTAGAATAAGCTATCAACAGATGAGAAAACTGTAGCTCAATTCATGTTATGAATATAATGCAGAAGACTCCTCAACCCAATACAGAATATGTATTCAAACCCACAGAAAGTTAGTATTTAATGGAGAAATACACAATACTTTCTTGATGAGTTCAGAAAGAAGATAGGGACTGGTTGGTTGTAGTATCATAATAATATTATATTTAAAAGTTCTGATGGTGAAAACAGAAAACAGTAAATTAAACTAATAACACACAAATAGCAAAAGAAGTAGGTTTTCTCATTTTACTTTCAAATGACAAGATCTTATATTCAGAAAATCTCAAAGAATCAATTAAAAATTATCACAACCCATGAGTAAGTTCAGCAATGTGACAAGTTGTATTATCATTATGCTAATGTTATTTATACTTCTTATATATTAGCAATAATTGTCTTGAAAACTGCATTAAGAAATTATTTTAACTATTTATCATCTATTACTATAATCTATCACTATCACCTGTCATCCATATATCTAATATCTACTTATCTATCATGTATCAATCTATTTCTCAACTATTGATCTACCTATTCATCTATCTATCTATCTATCTATCTATCTATCTATCTATCTACCTGGTCTTTAGCACAGAGTCTTATTATGTAGCCTTTGCTATCCTAGAATTGCCAATATATAACAGACTGACCTTGAATGTGCCAGAGAGTCTCTTGCCTTTGTGTCCTAGGGGTTCAAATTTTAGTTGCACGCTATCACACACAACAAAACTATTCATTTTTAAAAAGTCACATATCTATTTATTTTTTATTTTATGTTTTATATTTAAATTTGAAACAAACTTGTTTTACATATCAATCCCAGTTCCTGCAACCCCCTCCTCTCCTGTCCCCTACCAGCCCCCATCTCATGGCCTTTCTTCTCCCCAGGGAGGATACGGCCTTCCATGGGGAGTCTTTAAAGTCTGCCATCTCATTTGCAGCAGGGCCCAGGCCCTCCCCAATGTGTCTAGGCTGAGGGAGTATCCCTCTATGTGGAATGGGCTCCCAAAGTTCATTGGTATACTAGGTAAAAATGTCACAAATCTTAAATACATAGAGTACATTTAACAAAATATTGGTAAAAAGTAAAAAGGTCTAGAAAAAATCTGAATACCCTAATAACACACACCAGAAAATGGTGTTATTAAGATGCATATACTTCTCAGACTCATTTACAAGTTTTACATGTAGAAAATTATAAGGAACTTACTAAGCCCTTGGCACGACCTAGTAGTTCAGCAGTGAAGCAAACTATAAGATGAGCATATCTCTGTATTATTCCATATAATTATAAAACCAATAATCTGTAATATAATATTCTATAATATTTTAAGATCAACTGTATCACTGTACACTGGCAATAAACAAGTCTACAATGAGCTAACAGCCATACGTAAAACTATTTGTCAGCTTTCAAGGAAATGTGTATTCTGCTGTTTGGTGTGTAAAAATATTGTAGCTACTTGGCAAATGCATCAAGAGTTCCTCCAAATAAAAAGATACAGTTACATCAAAGATTTGATATCTGCTTATATGCTTAAGTGTTACGAGTAAGGTTTTTCCTGCTGGCCTGGACCCACCACAGCGCCAGCCCCAAATAATACACAGAGACATTATATTAGATATAAATGCTGTTGGCCAGCTACTTGTATCTTATCAGCTAGCGCTATCTTAAGTATTAACCCATTTCTATTAATCTAAGTATTTCCACATGGTCTCTTCTTACCGGAGAGTGGGGCAGGCATCTGCTCTCTCTCCGATCTCTACATGCTGACTCCTCCTTACTACTCCTCAAATACTCCATGTCTCCTAGTCACGCCTATCTTGCTTTCCTATTGGCCAACAGTGCTTTTTTTCATTAACCAGTATGAGAAACATATTTACAGACTGACATCTCCCATCACTTAAAAGATAGCAATCATATATCTCCATATAAAACTTGCACACAAATATTCATGAAACTAGTTTTCACAAAAGCCCATAAACGCATTGCTTTATTAGATAACAATCCACTCTTTCATGGACAGATGAGTAAATTAATGAGTATAAATACATTTAATGCAATACTCTGATACTAGAAAATAAGAAACACCATCATCTACTATAACCTACATGAATTTTTAACACCTCATACTAAATAAACAAACCTTTTAAGCTAACTTGAAATGACCACCTCCTCTTCCAGAATTCAATACTTTTTTTGGAAATGTGCATTGCTTTCAGAAGATAAAAACTTCATAATTCCACATATGTAAAATGTTCAGAAGAGACAAATCTATAAAAAACAGAAAGCATGTCACCTAGGACAAGGGGGAGAAAGAAGAAAAGTGTATTTCCCTAACATCTGCTTCCATAGTCTCTTATTTCACTTGACTTGAATGTTAATTGTGCAGAAGGGGTTCCATGCAGATGCCTGGGACTTTGTGGTTTCTCTCTTTCCTGTATAGTCTCCTCTTGGCTCTCTCCAGGCCCATGTCTTCTTGCTGCACCACACTGCCTTCAAATTTTCATCCTTTTTAGAGTCATTTATTTTTCATCAGTCTTCCTTGCCTAATATATTTCCCATGCACTCCATACTGGTAAGAACATATTTAGTTAATTCATCTCTATGGCACAAACAATGCTTTGGTGTATAATAATCACACTCTAAATAGTCTTGGATGATGGAACAAATTAAGAGGTGACTCAAAACGTACTACAGTTTCATTCAATACTTCGAAATGTGTTAAGTCTTGTCCCACCCCCCCCCTTTTATTTTGTCTTTTTTAGAATAACAACATTCTGGAAATGCATGAGGATACTTTCTGTAATGTTAAAAATTTAACTTATGTTCGTAAAGCATTAGAGGATATTCGACTGGATGGAAACCCTATCAACCTCAGCAAAACTCCTCAAGCCTACATGTGTCTACCTCGTTTGCCCATTGGAAGTTTCGTCTAATGTTATAATGTTAGGCAAACATCAGAATTGTGATGCTTTTTGTAGCCAAGTGACTCATATCTCTCTTCAGAAAAACACTCAGTATATTTCAGCTGAGTTAAAAAAAAATGTGGCATAATTATATAAAACAACAAGGTAAGGTGTTAAGATAAAATAAGAGTTTAATAATTTAACTAAACATAAATTAGGTATAAATTTATAAAACATGTAGACAGTAAATGAAAATGACAACATATTTCAGCTACTCTTACAAATCATACATATAATTTGAAAATTTTAGTTCATATTAAATTATGTAATTAAGAAAACATTTGAAATGAATAATTTGGATATATTAATAAGATGTACACATTTTCCTTAAACTTTTCTAGTCTATTTTCACTGATGTATGCTTTTCACCTAATTCATTTAAGAGCACAAAGGAAATAATAAATGTGTTTGAAAAAATACATGGTCTTGTGAGAAAGTATTTCTTATAATCACAGTATGCAGTTTTCTAATGACATCTATTCTATCATCTTTAAGATCTATCAACTCATTTTATACCCTTGATTACCTGAGTAGCTATCTGTATTTCTTTACCTTTGGAAATAATATATAAGATATTGATGCTGTGATAAAAACACTAGGAACAAGCAGAAAGAAAACTTTAAAAAGATTTTTTTTGAAATCCTTGAAAATGAATAATAATGTAAGTACATGGTTAAACTCTGAAAGAGTGAAAAAGAATTGCTTTCAGGAAAACAAACAAACAAACAAACAAAAAACCCAAGGTCCAGTCGCTGATCTTCTATAACTCCATAAATTTTTTTCTTCCATAAAAGAGTAAAGGAGTAAAAAAAAAAAATCCTTCTAACATAGAAGTATATGTTTGCAAATGGGATATATATTATTCCAGGCTTGTTTTAGCAGCCATCCTATAGAGCTTTCCTGTGTAGAGCTTCCCTGTTGTATGTGGGAGATTCAATCTTATGGCATACTTCCTAGGCCTATTATGGCTTTTATCATCTTTCCACTACATCTTCAGTATCCCTTGACACTCAAGGGTATGGGTTATATTGTACATGTATCCCATTGGGATGGGTACCCGAGAGGGAACTGTTCATTTCATTTTGATCAGCTGTGACTTTCTGTAACGGTCTCTATCTGCTCAAACAAACAAACAAACAAAACAAACAAACAAAAACTGCCAACCTTCTTTGATTCTGAGTTGGAAGTACTTAGTTGTGGGTATAAGATTTACTATTTAGAATGCAGTTAGAAATTATACTGATTTAGATCAAGTCAATAGAAAGATTTTCTCTAAGACCCATGCCCCCACTGGCCATGGTTAGTTAATTAGTTTCTAGTATCAGACACTATTTCCCTTCTCTTAAGTGGATCTTATGTCCAACTAGATAGTTGTTGGCTACTGCCAAGTTTTAAATATCACTATTGTATTTCTAGGGATATGTTGCCATGCTAGTCTTTGTTATGGTTCACAAGAGGCACAGTTGGGTAGGACTATTGCTTTCCTTTCTTTGCAGCTGACACAGCACCTTCTAGCACTATGAAACTAGTTCTCAGGGATGAGGTTGGTGAGTCAAAGCTAGCCTGAATCCTCTGAATTATATGGTGTTTGCAGCAATTGGGACCTATAATGAACTTTTAAGTGGCAACCAATGGTAAAAGCAATAGTCTATAATGTTTTGTCAGTCTCTTGGTCTCCCCTGACCAACAACTGAAATGGAAGTTTCTTATGCTTGGTACTGGGGTTTTTGTTACTCTATGGCTCTTTGGAGAAGTGTTACCACCTCAAGAGACTTAACTCTGTGTGTGTGTGTAATTTTAGATACATATAAAAATATGATTCTTTATGTCTTTTTCAAACATCTTTAGTGTTATTTGTCCATCCTTTCCCCTTTTTAACAAAAGCCATTCCATCCCCATTTTTCTAGCCCCCTACATAATTACCTGTATCCAAACAATTGAAACATATTTTTGTTAGATCATTGAGAGTTCATACATATTTTTGATCATTTCTGCCTAGTCTCCCTCCCAGAAAATCATTCCCAATTCACCACTAACCATTCTTATTCACATAACTTTGTGTGCTTTTTTTCAATCCTTCAGGACTAATATTTGCTGCTCAAATATTCTTGGGTGTGTGGTCTGCACTGGAGAGTGGTCAACTTGCCAATGGATACATTCTTTTTCTTTAATTTTTGGCATTACTTTTTTGAAAAAAAAAACTTATTTTTATTAAAAATTTTATTCACTTTATGTACCAATCACAGTTTTCCCCTCCACTCCCTGCCCCACACCTCCCCTAACCCATCCCCCATCCACTCTTCCGAAAAGGTAAGGCTTCTTGTGGAGAGTCAACAAAGCCTGGGACATTCAGTTGAGACAGGACCAAGATCATCCCTCCTGAGAGGGACACATGGATTGCCCTGGGAAGGGGAAATAAATGAAATCTCCTTCATAAACAGGGGGTGGAGGGGCCACAAAGGGAAGGGGGAGGGGAGAGAAGAATAGGAGTTTACACTCTTAAAGAATACAGTCTGCCTGTCCCTCTCCCCACAGCTAATAACTGCCAACAGCTTGGGGTACAATGTTTGCCCGACTCGACTCCTCTCCTCATTCTGGGATTTAGCATGAGTTTGCACAGGTTTTGAACAAGCTGCTGAAAACACTGTGAGTTCACATGTGCAACAACCCTCCTTTGTACAGAAGATACTATTTCCTTGTAGTCATTCCTGCCTTTCTTCATGCTCTTACATTATTCCTGGCCCCTCTTCTTCAGCCATTCCTAAGCCTTTGCTGAGGTTTTGCTTTGTTCAGATTGTTACTGTACCTTTCTTCTCCCCTCTTAAAGTATCAAAGTATTTAAATAATTTTTAATTTTGGAAGGAGACCACAGTTGAGAGACAATTTTAAAGTCTTTTAATTTTTAAAAGAGACTGGATATTTTTAAGACTGAATTTGTAAGTGTTTGAACTTTTAAAGACCATAGGATGTTTAAAATTTGGAATGTTTAGCATGTAATGCTGATATTAATTTGTGATCTTGGAAATGAACAAGAAAGGAATGTTTGTAGCTTAACAGTAATGTATCCCTGAGCCTAGTTGACAAAGGGGTCTATTGTCCTGGCTAGTTTGATGTCAACTCGACATAAGCTAGAGTCATCAGAGAGAAGGGAACCTGAATTAAGAAAATGTCTCCTTAAGATTGGGCTGTAATCAAGCCTGTAAGGCATTTTCTTAATTAGTGGTTGATGCAGAAGGGCCTAGCCCATTGTGTGTGGTGCCGTCGTTGGGCTAGTAGTCCTGGATTCTTCAAACTGAGCAAACCATGAGAGCAAGCCAGTAAGTGGCACTCCTCCATGGCCTCTGGCTCAGCTTCTGACTCCAAGTGAGTTCCTGACCTGTTTGAGTTCCTGTCCTAACTTCCTTCAATGGTGTACTAAGGTGTGGAAGTTTAATTCAAATTAACGCTTTCACTTCCTACTTGCCTTTGCTCATGGTGTTTCATCATGGCAACAGTAATCCTAACTAATACAGGGACCCTAAAAGAGAAGCTACTGTCATCACTCTGCTAGACTGGGATAATTCCTTACTACATACCAAACCTTATACCCATAGATAAGCATAGCTACCAACCTTCATCAAAGAAACTTCTCTTTGCAGCAAATAGAGATCATCTGAGAAAACTACAACTTCACACTATGCAGAGATGAACAGATAATGGGGAGTCAAACCCCAATGGATATATCTATATCACAGCTCCCGCATTTATGGTCCTGCCAATATCACAGAAGAAGGAACACAGAGAATTTAAGAGCCAGAATACCAGGAAGCCTGCTGTGAAATGGCTCTGCAAAGAAGACCAGAACAATGTCAGTATTAGTAGACATGCTAATGTGAAAAGGAGGAATTATGTGACAAGGTCCCACTCTTAGACAGAGAACTACAGACAACTAATGACTGCTGGGAGGGGGAGAATTAGCCTGTCCCAGGAATGAGATCTCTTATTGCTGACCCAATACAATAATATATGGTCTTAGCCATGAAACTGCACACACACACACACACACACACACACACACACACACACACACACACACACACAAACTAATATTGTGTGTTTGAGTGTGCATGTGTGTGTGGCAATAATAAGCAAAGAGCTACTGGTTGGAGAGTGGGGGTGTCATAAGGGGTTAGAGAGGGTGTACATGGATAGGACTTGAGGGAGAAAAGGGGAAGAAGGAAACAATTCTGTTGTAAGTTATAATGTATATATTTTTTAAATGAGACATTTGTGTCTCTGTTTATTCTCAATGAAGACTGATGCTTACTGAGTTTTGGATGAACTACTACTGCCACCAAGTGTTAGGATTTCAGCACACACATACATGTTTTCAATTGAAACTGTAGCATAAAGCATGCCAACCCATGTCACGGTATAGCAGCACAAAACTGTCCAAATAAAGTGAACACTAGTGAACAGTAAAAATGTATTTTACTGGATTTACTTGATATACTTAGTAAGCAAAATATAAGATGAACACCAATAATTTTGTTTCTACAAATGACATGGCCATTATTATGGCAGACTGATTGACAGGCAGACAGACAGACACATGCACGTGCGTGCGTGTGCGCGCACGCGTACACACACACACACACACACACACACACACACACACACACACACCATACAATACACATTTTGCCAGGCAGAAGTAGAATAATTCTCTTTACCGGTTTAATAAAGTGAGAAACTATGTACAGTGAGTCCATTGCAAATAATTAACATTCCTTCCAGTGTCTTGTAGATGGCTTTTGAGTTATGACAGTAACTTCCAGTTAATGGACAGATAAACAACAGTATCTTCAGCCACAGTCACAAAGAAGTGATTTCTGCTAATAACAAATGATCTTGCCATTGGGTCTTCCCAAACTGGTTTCTCAGGTGGTAATCTATAGTGACCCTGTCCTTTCTGTTTGTGCCAATCCTCAGTAAGTAGGAGGACTATACTATTCCTGGGGTTCCAAGGATTAGAAGCTGACATACAATCTCATGCTGCTTTAAGCAGCCTCATTTTTTCATGACCTGATAATACAGAGACAGAAAACTAAAACAATATATGGCCATCATAAACATATCTTTGTTGTAAGTCTGAATGAGAATATTACATTGGTCATCATTTAATTACATAAATGAAGCACAAATGCCTTCTCCTAACCCCCATTATACTCCTGACTGTAATGTTTATTGGGTCAGTAAATCACCTTGAGCCTTAGGAGCATTCTTTCTTCCAATATATAAAGGAGCTTATATTATTTGCCCCAAGTTTAGAAAGATCGGAAAACTCAGAAGCTAGAGAGGTGGTTCAGTGGGTAGTGTTGGTTCCTCCAGAGCACCGCAGTTCAGGGCCTAGCACCTACGCGATTTAGCTCACAGTAACCTGGACTTCTAGCTCCAGATGGTCTAACACCTTCTTCTGACTTCTGTAGGTATCTGCTCATATGTGTCATATTCTCACATATACTCACATATACTCACATTAAAGTAAAAATAATGAATACTGAATTCTGAAAAAAGAAACAAATTTACTAATCATGAATTACAATATTTGCTTTCTTAAGAACAGAGCAAACATTACTGATTCAATACATTTTAGTAGACAATGAAACAAATAAAAATATTCTGATAATATTTGGCTGACAGCCACATCAACTGATCAAAAACTGATGAGTATTAATTATTGGTAAAATGATAAACATCTTTTTAAATTGGGCTTTTACTTTAGTAATGTATATATCTTATATATTTTAAATAGTATATATTAGCTATACTTATCTATATGTTATATTATTTACATGATGATTGATTTTACATTTAAACATCATACTGAGCCCTTTAACAAACAGATCTTGGCTAGCACTGTGCCATTTTTGAGTTAATGGTAACAATGTCTGCCAAGCTTATACATATGTGCCTAGAAGAGGATCCTTGGGGAGTAAAAGAGTCATCACTCTGCATCTTGACTCAAGTAGGCGGCCTTAAGCAGCTACTGAACAAGTGAGATTGAATGATGTCCATGGAATCTACAATCCCAAGGCAACTGGAGTCCTGACTCCACATGGCCTGTTTGGACAGTTTACACTCAACCTTAGCAGGCTGCAGGCTTTTTGCATATATTGCCCTTTGGCATTTACTTGACTGCTATTCTCAGTGGGCAGTGTTCTGTTTTCCACAGGAACGTGAGAGTAATATTTAATTTTTTTCTCCTCTATGTTCAAGTTTTCTTGATTTTTTTTAACCAAAAAAGGGGTTCAAGGTGGGGGGTGGGAATGTCTGTTGTTGCTCAGACATTGAACTGGGTGTTTTTGCATATTCTGTTTGAAAAGTCAATATAAAAATGATGGTTAAGTTACCGAGTATTGGGGTTTGTTTGTTTGTTTGTTTGTTTTTCAGTCTTCCTTCAAACCCTAGGGAATATGTCCTATGTAAAACAGAACCAGGTTTCCTAAGAGCTTTCAAGGCAAGTTGAAACTGACTCATAGTAATTTACCTGAGCCAAACACCATTTCTTACTATGACACGAACCGGAATAATCCTGTTCTCAATATCGAGTTCATGTCATTCTCTACAATAATGCTTAATCAACAGATCCATCTGTAGAATACTAGAATTAATAGGGTGCTTTCTCGTTTGAATTCCATTACTTCTCACCAGGAGTCTACTACAAATGAGTTTTTATTACAGTGATGTTATAAACTTATCTCTGTGGTCACACAGGTTCGTTTCAAGGCTAGCTGTAAAGTTCATTCGTCCCCACGACCTTGGGTAAAGTCACCTCAGTTCCAAAATCTGTGACACCTACTAACCATCTCTTGAAGAGGAAGGGACATTACATGCTTGGATGCATACACACAGTAAATATTTTGTGATAATGTTTCATGGACCATGAACCTAACTTCTAAGCTTAGAAGAGTCGAGACAAAATGGTGGCCCGATTTCCTTGACCGCAGCTGCCCACAGAGCTATAGAGAAGAAATATGGTTCCCAGTTTCCACTCTGTGAAGGGGAAAGGCCATATTCCAACATCCCTCAACAGACTTAAGATAGAAATTTCAAATATTCCCCTCTCTCAAGCGTTGCCAGGGTGTGCCCACCTTTACCTCTCTGCCTGCCTCAAATCCTGCGTCATAAGACCCTTTGAGAACGTTCATGGGATATCTAGTTCTGGCAGGAATCCCTTCTCCTCACATAAAGCACCATGTCCACCCCAATTGGCTGTCGTCCTGGGCAACCAAGGACGCGGTGGGCACGCGGGGTGGGGGGAGGGGTCCCAGCTGGTATTTAAAGGCTGCCACTGCCCAGGCCCATTCAGTCCGGCCAGGACGGCGACGGTGAAGCACCTGGGTTGAGAGGGAGGAGCAAGGTAACAAGCCACCCCTGCCTCTCCCGTCCCCAGCCCGCGCCTCAGCTGAGGCAGGTGTGTGTGGGATCCGGGAGTGGCTCTCACAGCTCATCGCCCACCAACACCTTCCTCCCCCACCATCCTTACCCCACCCAAACCACCTGGGCAAGACAACCCAGGTGCGAAAGACAGTGATTCTGAAAGAAGAGCTAGCAAGTGGAGAAGAAAGAGGGGGATCCTTGCGAAGGCAGAAGACGAGGGCACAGGCACAAGCACGTGGTCCTAAGGACTCCAACTGAGGAGGCTCTTCTGATTGGGCATCAGATCTGGACGCCACCACTAAGACCTCGTGGAGATCCCTGAACCATGACCCAGACGGTCAATGAAAGGGAGGATCCCCTCAATCTGGGCGGCGGCGGCTGGGCATCCTCCATCCCATTGCGCACCTGGTCCTCCTACCATCGAAGGCAGAGGGGCTCTCAGATGTCCAAGCGGCGGTACCGCGATGGCCCCAAAGCTGAGTATGAGGCTACCAGGAAACAACCCAAGCAACAGCACAGCCCTGGCCCTTGGTTCCAACCACCTAGAGGGCCCTATTGGGCTGTGTACTCCAACTGGGGGCGCTGCGGAGGGCCCTGGCGCCCACCCCTGATGGCATTCCAGAGCCCCTTGTGCCCAGCACAGATGATCCGGGCCTATGGTCTGCTCCCACTCTGCCTTTGCTGCTGCTCCTGCTGGAATGGGCCCTGGAACCCCTGTTGGGAAAGACCCCAGGGCAGAAAGAAACGCTGGGGCCGCAGGGGCCGTGGCCTGCGCCGCCACCCTCGTCGCCCCTTCCCGAGGAACCCACCTATAGACCTGAGCAAGCTGCTGCGGCCAGTCAACCTTTACGGGTGGCGGGCACCTGGGATGAGAGCGCCCAGGAACACCACCCAGTTCATTATGAACCAGGTCTATGAAGATATGAGGCAGCAAGAGAAGCTGGAGCGCCAGCAGGCAGCCTTGAGAGCACAGCAAGCCCAGGCGAGCAGCACCACCCCGGGAGGCTCCACTACCAATGAGGCGCCTCACAGAGGCGTCGAGGAAGACTCGCAGTTGCCGGAAGATCTGTATGGCTTCATGCAGGATCCCTCTCTAACCTTAAGTCCTGCGCCAGTGCAGCAAATCCAGTCTCCCACCCCACAGCGGGGAGAGGAGGAGGAGAAAAATGATGATGATGAGTGTGACGAGGTTTGTGATGAAAAGGAGGAGAGCGAAGAGGAGGACCAGGAAGACAGAGAGACAGAGGATGAAGATGTGGATGAGGAAGAAGGCGAGGAGGCTGACAATGGGGAAGAAGGAGAAGAGAACCAAGAGGAAGAGATGATGTTGGAAGAGGCGGGGCTGCAGGAGGGAGAGCAGAGAGAGGAAGACAAATTCTTGCCTCTGGGAATGCCTTTGTCAGTCCTAGTAGGGGACGAAGAAGAGAGAGAGAACTTTATAAACTATGATTATTTAAGCCAAGAACAAATGATTCCCAATGTGCCAGAGGCAGATCTGTTTATGGTACCGGACATTAGCCATTAGTCATCGGGAAGGGAACTGAGAAACGAAACAGAACTGATTTGAGGCTAATACGGATTAACAACTTATTAAATACAAATTCAAAAGTGAGTTCCATTAATAAACATCAATGTAAACACCTTCGTTGGCCACTATAAAATATTTAAACATTGGTGTGTTTGTGTATGACTATGGGCGGGGGATGGGAAGATTTCAGATATATTTTACTGGAAACGATTAAAGGCCAAATATTTTATTACTACAGTTTGAATATTTTCATTTGCTATCTCCATTTTCAGACAACTGAGACTTGGTAGTTCCAATTTTTTGCAGTATCAAAAAACACAAATTTACACAGTAGCTTATGAGCTTGCAATAAACAGGTTTTTTTGTTTTTGTTTTGTTTTGTTTTGTTTCATTGTTGTGTGCTTAAGAAGCGTGCATGGTAGCCACTGAATATTTACCAGTGCTCATGTAAATGAGGGCACTTTGAACAATATTTCTCTGCAGCTGTAGATTTCCCACCTTCAGAATTCACTTTTGAGGGCTGTGTTTCGCTGACCCAGTTTGCAGTCTGGTGTGGCATTGCTCATCTATGTTCCTTGCTCCGCAGTGCTATGGATCTTCCTCAGAAGAACAGGAAGTTGCTTCTGTGGAACTGGTTATCTGCCATGGCCTCAGCAATCCATAGTCCATGCATGGAGAGGATTTCCCCATGGTCAGAAGTCAACTTGCACATCTAGTTAAGATCCAAGGTAACTGCAAACAACCGCACCTGGCTCAGAATTTGGAGCCTTGTTCATGCATATACTCCTTGCATACGTTCCGAGGAAATAGAAACATAGTTTTGCAGAGTGGATTAAAGACGTGATGGTGGCTTTTGCGGGGGTGGAATTATCTAATTTTGTTTCCCAGTTTGTCTTTAAAGAGGAGAGTAAAAAAAAAAAAAATGATGTACAAATATGTGCCCGTGTGAATAGTTTCTGATAATCTGTAAACAATTACCTATGGAGAATACATCTTCCAAATAGCAACTTTGGTTCCAACAGTTTTAAGAAGTAAAAACACGTGTTCCCCTAGTTGGGTAAGTTCTGCTGACAGCATTGTCCAGAGTCATGATAGATGAAGAATTTGAGAACAACGACTTCAAAATTCTACCTTGTCAGCTAGGCTTCTTAACTTGAAACGCTAAGTATTTGTTGGCTGATCAGAAAAGTTTCATGTTCTCTTTCTTGGATATTGATTTTTTTTACTCGCAGGACTATAACCTATTAAGTAATAAAATTATTTAAAATGTCCTCATTTGTATTTAAATATCACAGCTGTACTCGTGTCCAATAGGATGAAGAAGAAAAAAGAAAACTCCAAAGATTCCAAAAATCACACCAAACATTACAAATCACATCAGTAATTATTAAACATTTAATTGCAAGCAAAGGAAGTATTGATTTCTATATCATTCAGTTTTTAAATGCCCCACCAAATTGGTTTAAATCGGCTATCATATGCCTTCCTGTTGTAGTTACTATAGGAAGTATGTCTGTATAGGGAAAAAACCCTTTGCCCCTAATATTGGTCATTCCCTGTTTCAAATGCATATAACTTTCCATTCAAGACATTTGGGTTTGGATGTCTTTACAGCCTAATACCTGGAATTCTCAATTTTTTCTCATGATACTTCTTTTAAATTTAAAAATTCTAATTTTTTGTTATTTGCAAATTTTATCCATGTGATATATTAAGATCATATCCATTCCACTGAGTTTTCCCTCTTGGTTCCCTGGCACATCATCTTAACATCTACCCAACTTTGTGGCTTCCAGAAAACTAAATTCAGCACATTTTTAAAATCACTATTAGGGATTTCTTAGTCTTTGTCCTATTGCTACAAAGAGACACTATGACCAAGGCAATTCTTATAAGATCATTTAATTTGGGGTTTTCTTACAGCTTCAAAGGCTTATTCCATTATGACAGGGAGCAAGGTGACAGGCATGGCGGGGCAAGGTGCTAGAGAAGTAGTTGAGAGCTGAATCTTGATCTCGGGGGAGAGAGCACCTGGGACTATCATTGATTTTTAAGACCTCAAAACCCATCTCGGATGGCATATTTCCTCCAACAAGGCTACATCTAATCTTTCTAATAGTGCCACTTGCTTTTGACTAAGTATTCAAATCTATGAGTCTACAGTGTATGGGAGGCCTTCTGACTCAACCACCACCACAGGGATGTAAGCAATTGTTCAGGAGTTTGCACTATAATCTAGGGAATGACATTCAGTAGTTACTGGACTACTATTACTTTTGTTCACTACACAATGGGGAAAATAATGGCCCAATGATGATCAAAAAAAAAATACCCTTTCATGTGAAGGGACACCATGAAAGCTCAATTCTAAGGAAGCCTTAGAGTGAGGCTGAGGTATTTACTGCATGTCTGGGGGTGGGAAGATCGGAGTCTAAGCTGTCCAGCATCTGGGAGGAGCAACTGAGGAACTGAGGACTGGAGGATGAAACAGACAATGAGAAGCAAAAGAGGTAGACAGACACCACATCACCTACTCAGTCCCTGTGCTTATCTAAAGCTTTTGAAAGACATGAGCGAAACTTAAGGCAAAACTAGTTACTGGTGACTCCCCAGCTGAATTCGTTTTATAAGCTGACACTGTGATGATACCATAAGCTAATAGGAAACAATGAGACTGTCTGGAGAATTGGAGTGATTGCCTCCACAGTACACCCATCATTACACATTTCATATAGCAGGCCACCACACACTACCATGCAATGAAGTGTGTTAAGTTTGCTTAGCATGATTGTTGCACTTCCTTCTTACTACCCATTCTGGAACTCCTCAAGGCTTACTCAGGAAACTTAGGGATGGTTCAGTAGGCCTGAGTACCATGTGGCTCGAAGTAGTTTATATTTAGAGGTAAGGTGTAGTGGAAAGAAAAAAAATATCTCAAGGAAGCTCATTGTCAACAGGTTGACCTATGTGGGTTTGAGATTAGAATGGTCTAGTTCTCGAATATTCAAGACAGCATATAGAAAGAGAAATCCTGTCTTGAAAAACAGAAGGAGATGGGGAGGAAGAAGAAAAAGAAGTGTGTTAAGATTTTCAGAACAATTTATATATGATATTGCACATACTCCAGTATTTTCTGCTTCTAGCCATGGAATCACAGAATTTATTTTTTCTCCACAGTAGCTAAACATTCTGTAGGAATGTTAGTTTTCTGAGAAGGGTAAGCATATTTGACATTCACAAATCAACTTTGAGCTCTGAATATGATTTAATATAAAATATATAACTCTGTACATAAAAATGACA
Source organism: Phodopus roborovskii (assembly GCF_943737965.1). Taxonomy (NCBI): domain Eukaryota; kingdom Metazoa; phylum Chordata; class Mammalia; order Rodentia; family Cricetidae; genus Phodopus; species Phodopus roborovskii. Next base: position 8,455,230 of record NW_026126618.1, read on the forward strand.
TTATTTCCAACACATTGAGTTTCATTAAATGGAGGGAAACAACGTAACTGGTGTCTTGCCAGCTTCATTTACTATACTTATCTGGGAAATTATATAAGCATCATTTATAGGTATTTACTGAGAAGAGAGTAGATGAGACAAAAAGATGGCTTCCTTAATTGTAATTTGGAATTGCTCATAATAACACAATAATTCTAGAGTGAATATGTTTGTATCAGTCAGGTGTATACTAATGGAAAATATATATTTGTATGTAACACTTCTGATTCAGATTGTCTGGATATGCCAAATAAGAATCAGGAGTTTAGTACTAGCTGTTTTGTGTTGCTTAATTTTGCATAATTAATGGGGCAGTATTCAAAATCAAAGTTAGCTGATAGGAGAGATGAGAAAGTATTGGTCACATCATAAGAACTCCTGGATTATGTTACCCTAGTGCCTACATGACATGTGTCAGTAGTGATAACACTCCACTATCACAGAGAATTACTGTTAAGAACAAATGCCCAATATTTATGGGTTTAATTATGGCCAGTAAATCATATAAATTACAATATGCTGAACTATATTTTATGGCCCAAGTTATGACGCTTGAATTCTGAATGTTACAAAAGTCTAATAAAGTCCAGGAAATATTATTCCATCATAACATAACCAAAAAATAAGCTCAAGCATGTTTAAACTTGAAATCTAGTTTAGCATTTGGTAAAATTATTCAAATGAAAAGGCCCAGTGCTTTGACATTTAAGGTAAATTTCATGAACCAACTGAATAACTGCAGTTACATGCACTGAAGAAAGCTTGAGGAATCTCATGTTTTATGCATCTTAAAATTATGTCATTTACTGGTAGTGTGACCTTAGAGAGGTTAGAACAAATTATGACTTTTAGTTTTCCTCACCTATGTTATTTACATGAAATCTAGTAAGATTATTCAAACTAAGTGACCAATATTTATTAAATACAAAGAATGGTAATATCAATACATGGTAGTTTTAATATTCAATAATTTTCAGTAAGACTATTGACATGTATTATGTAAATACTAGTAACTTGCTGCTGATTAAAACTAATACTATGAAATTTCTCAATGAACAGAATGGTTGGTTGGCTCTGTCCTATTTTTCCTAGTAAAAACAATCAAATGCCTAGCTCAGAACTTAATACACTATTGTACAGAATAGGAGAACAATTCACATTTCTATAGTTGTATCCATTCCCCAAATGACATTTCCTGTTCATTACTATGCAAATTCCCCTCCCTCTATTGAATGATCTGTCCTTTATTTTTAGAGCTGATATTGTATTTTGATAATTGGTGCTAAGATTTCTCCATTATGTTCTATATGAACATGAGATATTAGAATGCATTGGTTTCCAAAACTAAGATGGTATTTGAAGGAAGCATTTAAATTAATACTTGTTAAATGGTTTGTGTAAGTTATATAAAGACAACTGAACACATTAACAATAATATATATGCTTTTATAAAAGGCTTAAATTATTACATATTTTGGGTAGAAAATACCCAAGTAAAATAGTCTAATTTTATTACTTCTTCTTAATAATTACAACAAACATTCACTTGAAAATATTCATGAGGGGCTAGAGAGATGTCTCAGTGGATAAGAACACTGGCTGTTCTTCCAGGGGAGAGGACCTGAGCTTAATTCCCAGCACCAACATGGCAGCTCACAACTGTCTGTAACTCCAGTTCCAGGGGATCTGACACCTTCACACCAATGAACATAAAAATGAATTTAAATAAACTATTTAAAAAATACTCATAACTCTATAGGTAATGTAAGTTTGCAAAGTTACAACATCATTTGTAAGATAATGGTTGGAAATTCTGTTTCTGTTACACTTTAAAAATTCATTATATAGATTCAGTGAAAATGATGAATATCATTATCCAGCATGAGACTATAGAACAAATCAAAAACATTTGAGCACATAGAAGGTCTTTTGCATACATTATCAATTTTAAGCATATAACCACCCTCACAATTAATGTTTTACTTACTAGATGCATATGAAGGAAATTTTACATGAGAAAATAGCTTCCGGTTTCCAGTTGTACATTTAGAGATCAGAATTGTAGGTATGATTTCTTACTTAAATATACTTCTCTGTAGCCAATTTAGAACTTTATCAAAAAATGTGTTTAGTAAACTATAGGCCATATATTTATAACACACACACAGAGAGAGAGAGAGAGAGAGAGAGAGAGAGAGAGAGAGAGAGAGAGAGAGAGAGAGAGACCCTACATCAATAAACAGAAATGTAAATGGAAGAAGTTGAAAAGGAAGGAAAGGAGAAAAGTATGGAGGTAAATAAAACAATTTAGAAATAACCTAAGTTTGATTTGAATTCTAAGTAGCAAAACAAATGGTCTTTTCCATATGAGACCAACACAAATGGCACCCAAGAGATGTACCAACATTCCTACCTTCTGTCCACATACATAAAAGTTTATGTCATGTGCAAGGTTGATTCTCTCAGGCTTCTAGATAGAGGTCAATGTTTATTCTTCTCATGTAGACAAGTAAAATTAAAGGTGATCTTTGGGGGGAGAAACAAAGGAAAAAATAATTAAGATATATTCATCTACTTTCATACATTTGGTGTAGAGATACTTATAATTATTTTATTACTGGGAAAACAGAAGGAGGATTAGAGACAAATATATTGCTGAAACAAACTTCACTTTATTTTTTTGGGAACTCATCTTTTTATTTCAGAATATATTCAGTATTTAGCATGTAGACATTCTTTTTTTTAATCATTATATATAGATACATGCATGCACGAACCGAGCTCTGCACACAGGCGACTTCCTCCTACAGGAATACTGACATTGAGAAGGTTGTCCAAGCAGACAGTCTGACCTTCAGGTGATAAAGAGCTATAGATTGTTACAGAACAGCAGTCTTCCATAACTAACTCTGATAACTTTGAACTTTTTCTTCTGTAAGCTTTCCGGTAATGAGAAAGGACTATTTCGCCATGGTAGAGGATTACTCCCATGAGCGAGTCTCCCTTTAAATGAGAAGCTGTTCTCGCTTTGCTTTCGAATTACTCACTTGTGACTGTAAAGTTTTACATGATAAATGACCCTAAATCAAATGCTTACAGATGGTTGTGTTTAAAAGTCATAGGTCTAAGAGAATCTGTGATCTCATTTTATGTAAACCATCCTCAGATACTTCCCACATGAAGGACACTTGCAGAGGTATGTCTTGCCTGCTGAAAGTCATAGCCTAATTTCCATCCATGAGAAATCTCAGGGGTGGTGGACATGGCTCAGTAAAGTACTTGCCTCACTGAGTTCAGATCCCCAATACCTATATAAAAAGCTGGGTGCATATATATGTGTGTATATATATCTGAAACCCCAGGCCTGGACAGGAAGAGATAGCCAACTACTGATGAGCTCCACATTCTGAGGTGAGTTAGCATGCCTCAAACGAGCAAAGACAAGAACTCTCTCTCTGTGTCTCTCTCTCTCTGTCTCTGTCTCTGTATTTCTCTCAACTCTCTCTCTCTCTCTCTCACACACACACACACACACACACACACACACACACACACACACACTAAATTCAATGGGCTTTTGTACATCAATTTGCCCCAAATTTTCTCTAAGGAAAAATACAAAATAAAGGTAATATATTTTAAATAAAGATGTGAGGTATTTAAAATATCTTTTATAGACACCTCACAAGCTAGACCACTGCTTCTTGGGCATGTGTCCCTATACATTTTCCTGCTAGGTTTCTATATTCTGAAATGGTTCCTTTGACAATGCTTTTAAAATAGATTGTTCTGGATTTAGGACACAGATTCCAGGATACAAGAGTCACATCTCATGATCTGAATGCTGAATTTTGAGTCAGCTTAATATTGCTACCTCACACTAAGTTAATGCTGTACGCATTGTGACTTAGGAATTATAATACAGCAATTGCTCTCTAAGAAGAGAATCAAGTAGGCATAGCCGTGACACAAGCCGGGCAAATACTATCGTGCATTTTCATTTCTCCAGCCTGTTCAAGTCTTATACTTCTTCTTGCACATTTTAGACACATGAATTGGCAGGTATGAAGCTATCGGTGCTATTGATGTTGCCGTACTCTGCCATTTTTCACATGGCATTTGAAGTATTTATGATGGACAGTTCTTGCTTTTTTTTGGATAGTTCTTGCTTATGGATATATTTATATTTTCACATGTATTTTTAGTTCAATTAATTTAAAATTTTGCCTATATAATTTACTATTTCTTGAAATGCTTCAATTATATCAAAAACACCATTAATAATTGCTACCAAAGTCAGAAATCCAATACTCCATATGCAGTTAGGGGTTTTGTGTTTTGTTAACTTCTTATTAGTGGTAGACTTTCCTTGAACTGGGAGATCATAATACGGACTGCCAAAATGAAGTTAAGATGAAATCTCTTCATAGACTATGTATTTTTTTTCCAAAACCAGTGTTCTCAGTTCAACACATAAATAAAATGTTAATATCTTTCTCTCTTCTTTAAAATGTTACGTGGTCTCAAACTACTTTCTGCACAAATGTCTAAATGGAAAATATTGTTGACAGAACTGGCTCTTTGACTCACCTGATCTAAGAAATGTTCCCTGGCTCAGTAAACAGCTGCCACCTAGTGGCCGTGGTACATGTTACATATGGATTTCTGCTATTTACAATAGCATTCTTGAAAGGCAGCACAGATTAGATGGGTCATGTTCTTTATGCATCAGTCACCATTAACTAATAACTCATCCACAGGGGTAATAAATTGTCACATTCTGGTAACTGTGGATTTCCTAATTTAATCTTAATAAACAGCTCATTCAGGAAAAAAATCCACATAACCCATTAATACACATAAAATTTTGTAATTATAGTGACAAAATGTACAATAATAATATTTTTATTTAAATATATTGCTGTGTGACACCATAGATTTTTTTTAATCCAAAAATAAGATAACGGCGGGGCATTGGTGGTGCACACTTTTAACCTGAGCACTCAGGAGGTAGAGATGGCAGATCTCTGTGAGTTCGAGGCCAGCCTTGTCTAAAGAGCAAGTCCCAGGACAGGACAGGCTCCAAAGCAATACAGAGAAACCCTGTCTAGAAAAAACAAAACCAAAACAAACAAACAAGCAAACAAAAGGTGTGGATAAAATATGGAAGGAAAATGGAAGTTTAACAAAATCATTAGATTTGTGTTTATTTTAGATTTTTGCATAGATTTTTTATGTAATTACATTAACTTTATCTACTTAGATTTTATATAAAGAATTTTCCTTGTGAATCTGCTGCTTCTCTTCTGAGATGCAGGCCACTATTTATCATGTCTTTCACTAACAGTGTGTATATGTTTTTTTTTTCTTTTAATGGTGTCAGTAAGAAAGACAATTCACAAATTTGTGATTTATATGCTTAAATAAGAAATACAAATTTGGAAACTACATAATGCTTAACACCTTAATCTTAAGGAATAAAAAAATAACAGTATGTGTACTTCCTTTGACCTTCTTTTAAGAGAGAGAAATTTGTGCTGGCCACCTCTGGGACCTGAACATCATTTAATTCATTAATGGTGCCAGCCACTAATTAGAACAACAGCTTACTAAGGGAAGCAACAAACCCACTTGTTTGTAGCTGGTTGGACAAACAGTAATTGATATTTTTATTACTGCCCTATTTTCAGCTCTTAGCAGCTGTTTAATGCAGTGTTAGGGGAATGCACATATGCCTGACATGGAATCTCTGTGCTTACATGGTTCTTGGCAATGCATTCAGCCCAGAGCCCCTTGAGCAAGAACAGACACTAGCTTTCCATGATCTTCATATCCTACCTCATGGATACTTTGTGAGCCGTGGTCAGTTTTCTATGGCTCCATTCCTTCTTCTTGCAAAGTCTAAAGGGCAGAAAGTGGATTGTGGATCATCTATTTGTAGTGTTGAATTCTGTAATGATATCAATGTTTATGGAGCATAGAGAAATTAAAATAAATACATGAAACAAATGGTGATCATTAACTAGTTCTAACAGGGGAGCGTAATGACTTACTCCAGTGCAAACTAGTCCACTTAGATAGGATAAATAAGGACAGGGAAATGTAGGCGGGGCTATCAACCACATCTCTGGCATTCCAAAGCCTTAGTATGGTCCTTGTAAATAAACAGATTTTTTACAGGAAATAAAAATAAAATTTATAGCTGTAAGAAGCAATTCCTGACTCCACAATCTTTTTTTTTACATGTTGTTTTTTAAATTTTAAAATAATATTTTCTAATTTACATACTAATCCCAGTTCCTACTCACTCTACTCCTCCTGCTCTCCCCACCTTTCCCCCACCCCACCCCATCCATTCCTCAGAGAGGGTAAGGCTTCCCATGGGGAGTCAACAATGTCTGCCATCACTTTGAGACAGGACCTTGCCACCCCCCATATCTATGCTGAGCAAGGTATCTCTCCAAGAAGAATGGGCTCCCAAAAGACAGTTTAAACACTAGGGATCATTCCTGGTCCCACTGCCAATAGCCTCACAATCTTAGTGACCAATGACCATGAAATAATCATGAAAATGGCCCTATTTGAAAACACTCAGAATGACACTCCTTCCCAGAATGCATTCAAAAAGGCATGTTGATATTAATGTTCCTGGTGTAGAACTTTCGGTCAAAACTTACTTTGTTCTATGTTCACTTTACCAAACACTTACCTTGGGTGAAACTTTTTACTACTTATATATTCTTAGTTCACCAATGAAAAGACCCAAGCTAGGAACTACTGAAAGACTTGCCTTGACCATATGGCTACTAGATGTCAGTTTGGAAAACTCTGCTTTGTTCGCTAAAGTCATTAGTTCCCATTCTGAAGTGGAGAGGATGTGGATCAAATGTTAGTCATTTCAGATTATTCAAGTATGCAATTTTCATTCAATATTTAAAGCCACAGTGCATTTTTAGTCATACTGTGTATTGTAATGCTGTCTTTGCAAAGTGCTGAGTCTCTGTAATTGAAGTCCAAAGGTTTTATGATAAATTATTTATAGAATGAGATATTTTTAAAAAGAGGGAAATAAGGAGCAGAGTGCCAAATTGTCGTGGCACATCATTAAGAGAGGTTTCTTGGCCTTGTTCCCCTTTCTTCTAAGGTGAAAGTAAAGCAATCACTCTAATTGAGAAGTCCTTAATTCTCTAAAGTAAGATGTAGCCATCACTAATGGAAGTGGATGAAATGGAGAGTCGCTGGCTACCAGAGAAAAGGAGCTGTGTAGTCATCTCTAGAAATAAATAAAATCCAAGAAAGAAGTAAACACTGTATTTTCAGGAGGTCAGGAAAAGACAGCAAGAGGAAGAGTTGAAGTGCCAACTGAGAATGTTTGGCCTGGGGAAAGAATCAGAAATTCCAGTGGGAAGAATTAAAACTAAAAAGCACCACAGATTTAACTTGAAAAAGAAACTTAGTTATAACATTCCTCCTAGTTTACTGGGAGTATGCAACTGAACATTAATATATTTAATATCTACCCATCAGAAGGTATCTATTAGAAGTAGTTTTGTAAACATAAAATGAAAGAAGGCACAATACATATATTCACAAAAGATTCACAAACAATGATTAGAGCCTTAGAAAAATCAACCTAATTCATTTTAAAAATACTGTTATTTGTTCTTTTAAAATTCCATACACATGTACAAAGTATGCTTCTCATATCTGTCTACTATGACTCCCATCCACCTTCCCTCTTGCATCCAAGGCTGGGCCACTCCCAACTTCATGCCCATTTTTGTTGTCAATAACTATGAATTCAGTTAGTGTTTCTCAGATATGCATGGGTGTGTGGCTGTCCACAAGGTATGGGCTTATCAATATCCACATCCTTGAAGAAATATGACTTTTCTTCTCACAGATGACAGCAACTGCCCACAGCTTATAAGAATGGGGTTTTGGAGACATATCACACATCCAACTTGTAATTTCAGCTGGCTTGACCCTATGTAGATTTTATCATAGATCGCTCCAGTGACTTTATGTGTTCAACATCTATGTCATGTCCAGAAGTCAGCATTTCAACATCTCTTCTAACTTTCTTCTGGAATGTTCCCTGAGTCTTGAATGCTAAGAGGTTGATACAGATGCTCCTTCCACATCTGAGCACTGACAGTTACTTATACTTAGTACTTTGACAATTTAGTCTCTATATCAACCGCATCAAGAAGCTTCTGTAGTGAAAGTTGAGTGTCACACAAATCTATGGGTAGAAAGGAGCTAGTATGACAGCATGACCACTTAGCAAAAACAACAAAAGTAAGCTTCCTAGTAGGGTCTATGACCTTTCTAGTCATGAGTTTTTGGACAGGATTTTAAATCAAGGCATGAAATCTCTCCTGTGGACAGACCTCATAGCCAATCACAAAGCAGTTATTAACACATAATCAATGTGCCATCCTTGCACCAATAGACACATCTTTCCCATAAGTCAGTACTGGAACAAGTAAGGTCAGGCATTGGCAACACTACACAGCACCTTCTGTCATTAAGTTAGTTAGCCATCCCTGAAAGTGTTTTCTGTTAAGCTTGAGGCTAATTTCTGACCGGAAACCCTCTGTAATAGGGTCTTATCACCTGGTTATGGTAGGCAAACATTTGCCTGTGTTGTTGGGGTGCTTCTGAAGGCCCCTATAACCAATTTGTAGGGAGGTATCTTGTGTCTGGCTGTGAGATTTTCGTATAATGTATTATGTCTTCTAGGATCACTTCTGTCTAATCTTGCAGGGCATTCTGTTCAAACGCTTGTATATAATACTTTTGTTAGATTACAAACCAAATAGATTTCTATATAGTTTCTTCGTCTATATCTAGTTTAGACTAACCCATACTTGCCTTCTTTTCCTCCTGGTTACCCTGTCCTTAAACCTTTAACACAGATAAACCCACTCCTCTTTCCTTTCATGCCACCTGTGTTCTAAGGGTGCCCCCATTAGTGTTTCCCCTGGGCTGGAAGATAACAGACTACACACCACTCCATTCACCTTTTATTTTGGCAAAGCCTTTCCAATCCCTTCAGTCTCCCATCCCCACGTTTGATTTTTTTTTTTTTTTTTGTTCCCAGGATTCCACTTTTCTTTCATTTTATCTAATTCTCCTATTTCCCCCTCCTTAATGAGTAACTCCTTACCCATGGTGGCTCATTTCTAGTTTTCTGGAAGGAACATATACTCCACTTCAAATACATAAAAGATCTGAAGCTATGATCCACATATGAGAGAGATCATGAGATGTTTGTCTTTAGAGACCTGGGTGACCTCACTTAGTATAATTTTTCAGGTCTATCATTTGTTTGCATTCCATTTTTTTAAACATCTGAGTAATATTCCATTGTATATAGGTCCAGCATTTTTCTTATCTATTCCTCTGTTAATGGACAATTTATTTATCTGTACATGGACATCTTGATTGATTCCATCTCCTGTTATGAACCGAGCCATAATAAACATGGGAATGTTGGTATATGTGCAGTGGGATAGAAAGGTCTGTGCCATATTCCCAGGTGTGCTATAGCTAGGTCCTACACTCTATAATCGAGCTGATGAAAATTCATAATTCAAGAAGGTGATGGCTCAGGCCATAAAGTGCTTACTGCACAATCATGAAGACCTGAGCTCAGACTCCTAGTTCCTATGTAAAAAGTCATGCATAGTGGATGGCCAGGCTTGGGTGTGCAGATATGGTGGTGATCCTTGGAGCTCCCTGGCTAGCCAGTCTCTACCAAACTAGTGAGCTCTGGGGTCAGAAAGGTATTCTGTCTTGAAAACTATCCCGAAGAGTAATTGAAGAAGATACCCAGATGCCAACACCTGGTTTCCACATTCTTATATGCAGATGTACTACACTTAACTTGCCCATTTTCACACAGGTGAGGATGCATACAAACATACAATGCACACTTAAAAATCTACAACTACCAACAACTCTTCTCTACAAATTCTGTGATTTTAAGTCAGAATTAATTTTGGATCTTTTGAAAAGAAGTCAGCTCTTGAGATTAGTACCTATTTCAAACAGGGTATTCAATTTTTAGCTGCCAAGTTACCATTGAACCTTCTAAGTCCTTTGTTGCTTTCTTTTCAAAATCTTTTATCTGTAGTAATCATGTTAATATTAGTACATGAATCATATGTTGCATTTAATATGCATTCAGAAAAATTTAAGTTTCTCTGAAACTATGGTCAAAAGCCTAAAATCTTCCTAGACACAGTGAGTCTAAGGAAGAGATAACTATGTTTGCATTCGTGCAGATTTTTTTTTAACACATTAGTACTTTCAGACATTTTATATATTGATCGACATTCCTTGCTGTTTTTAAATCACAATATTTGGCCTAAATACAAGTTTTATTCTTGTAACAATATATATTTACTATCTAAAATTATCCATTCAAATTGCTTTTCTTGATATAAAACAAGAAATGAGGAAGCAACTCCTAATGTGTAAACAAAAGCTATATGCAGGTCTAATGACAGGAATAGAAATAAAACTGTGTACACATACTTTGTAGACCCTATTGGTATCCTGTGCTTTTGAGAAAATTCAACTCATTTACCGCAACGTGGTACTCATTTCCTATTCCTTTTCTTTTTATGTCTGTCGTTGGAATTAAGCAGCAAGGTGGTGCATTGCAGATGTAGTATTGGCTCTATCAGTTTCCTCTAGATGGCGATCTTTTCCAAGAAGCTGTACAGTCACTATTTGTTTTTCCTCCTTTGACTTGAGCTAATGCTGACACAAAAACCTTACACTAACTGCTGTTTTTATGTCTTAGTGGAGGGGTACAATTTTGAGACACGATATGAACAAAATGACTTTAAAATCTCTTCTTGGTTTTGCTGAAATCATAAAGATGTGTGTTATTTACTTTAAATACAAATATAAGAAAGGGTATTTCAATAGCATTTATTCTGAAATTTTTGTTAATTATGGAAAATGCTGTGAAAAAAATTATACTTGAAAGCTAGTTTCTGGTTAAATTCCATAGGTCTTTTCAGAAACCTTGCAATGTTTGTTGGTCTCCTTAGATTGCCAGTGGGTTTCTCAGCTGGCATCTGTCAGTTTTTAAAACCATTTTACTATATTTGTGTGTGTGTGTGTGTGTGTGTGTGAGAGAGAGAGAGAGAGAGAGAGAGAGAGAGAGAGAGAGAGAGAGAGATGACAGAGAGAGAGACAGACAGGCAGACAGAGGTAGTTTTATGTGGAGATGTGGAGGACAAGCGGTTTGTGGGTGGCACAATTGATAGGTTCCTTCCTTCCCCTATGTGGGCTTAGGGGGTGGAACTGTCATCCTGTCTGCATGCACATTTCCCTCCTGAGCCATCTCACCAGGCCCGCCATTGTTCTTTTGAGACCTTTCTTTCATGTGCTCAGTTTTCTGCTGAGCAATGAGAGGCCCTTACTTTGGAAAGGTTGAGCCTGTTGAGACATTAGGCTTTTCCATGTTGTATTAAAAGGAAGAAAGAACACTATATAAAACAGTCAAACCACTTAGAAGTCGATGTGATGTGGAATTTAAAACCTGCCTAACGTTCAGAAAAGTAAGCTATTTCTTTCCTTCTGAGCGACTCCTTGGTTCAACATAGAACTCTCCTGAGACATCCCACATACTTGATGTTTAGAGGTCCCACCTCGTCCTCCTTTGCTTTGTACCATCACCTGCTATTTATGCCTTCATTTTCAATTTTTCCATGGTTCCACCTAAGGCTATAACCTTCAAGAGATGTGGAGTTCGCTGAGAGGAAGCATTGCTACACTTCTCCTAAACCTGGTATACAATCCTTTGCTGACCTTCAAAGTTGGGGGAGGGGGGAGGAAATTACAATGAAAGTCACAGCACTATTATAGTCATTTGCAAGGAAACTGAACATACATTACGCACTGAGCATCTGGGGAGCAATAAGTACAACCTCCATTTTCTAGATGAACCTGAAAAACTAAGGTCACCCATCACAGTTCAAAAGTTGGTAACTGAAACTGTGGCACCAACAGCTGTTCCTTTGTTGCTTAAAACTCACTGAGTTTCTACTGTAAGCAGCTTGAGAAACTGAAACCAGCCAGGGCCCATGTCTATAATGTCAGCACTTGAGAGGTAAAAGTAGTTCAATCACACTAGGCCATTCTCTGTCACACGGTGAGTTCTAGGCTACCCTAGATTTAAAATTTACGTAAAATTCCAAAAACTAAGAGACTATCTAAAAAAACACATAATAACAGAAATGAAATGTAATAAAAATGAGGCCTCCATTGCTCTGTTGTGGCCTTTGTTTGCATAACCATACCTTGAAGATCCCTCTGCATTCAACAGAAGAAACTGCTTCAGAATCAAAGGAAATTTTTAAAAATAGACCAGTGGAAAGGCTTTACTGAATCAACTCATATGAACGTTCAGCTTTTCTGTCAGGGACTCTGAGCGGGCCCTTTGCCTGTAAAAATGACCACTGGGGTTCAATGCACTCATGAAAAGTTTGGCCTAGTTCCATTTGGAACTTTGACAGGGCACCCTTGCTGTCTCTCACAAATGCTTCCTTGGCAACTGCTCAGAATGTAAAGTACCTCAGCCCCCACAGCCCCAGTGTGTTCCTCCATCCTCTCTATGATTGCAAATGAGCTTTCTCACTGCTGCGCACCACCCTTCAGTGTCCTGTCAGCAGGATATGGACGCCTCAGATCAGGCCCAGAACACTGTCCGTGAGGCCCAGCACAAAAGGCCAGTGATCCATGTACAAGAAGTAGGGTGAAAGCTTCTTCGTTCTTTTGGAATGCATCTCCTGATTTAAAAAAAAAAAAAAGATGTGTGGAAATGAGCATGGGCTGGCACACATGCCCATGTGTGGCCCACAATTCCATCTGCTCCCCCACTGCCAAAGAGAAAGAGATGGGGGAGATAGCAGAAAGATGAGGGAGAAAGCATATACACACAGAGAGCATGCACACAGGCGCGCACACCCACCCACACACCTACACAGCGCCCCCCCCCCACTCCTACAAGGCTGAATGGGTAGGTAGTAAGCTCTGGAAAGAGCTGGAGACAAGAAGGCATAAGAGGCAAGTTGTGACGACTTTGCACGTTCTCCAGTGTTTTACCACGTGTCACTTGAAACACAAAATCAAATATAGTATCGCCAGGAATTTCGAGAGGAGGTTCACAAATCATGAGTCCCCAAGTTGGCAGTCCCATTTACGAGACTCTGTTTAGGGAGACCACCGTGGTGTCAATACCAGTTTGAAGCCAGGGTAACCCCTTTCAGGATGTTTCTCTGGCATTCCCTGCCTTTGCTCTGCTCAGCTCTCTGTATTCCTGGATATTAACGTTCCTCAGAAAAACTTGACCACCTCGGGAGCTTCCAGAGGCAAATGCGTGCTGGATTTATTCTGTTATGGTCATGAGAACAGTGATGCCTCCCTTTGCAGTATTACTCCGACCCCCATATAAATGAGCTGTAGGGACACCAAGTCCCTTCGCTTCTTTTCATCCATCACCTCTAACATTTTCATGTCCTCCCGGGATACTATCACCCTCTTTACTGTGCCCTCCACCCACAGTGTATTGACATTACAGACCCCTTGGCCTCGCTAACCCATTGCTCATTAATTTTAAAGGATATTTCTGAGATCATATCCTGGGCCTTTCTGTAACAAGGATCCCTTAGACCAGTGGCTCTCCATCTTCCAGATCCTGTGACCATGCTGTGGAAATCTACAGCCATAAAATTATTTTCCTTGCTATTTATAACTGCAATTTAACTACTGTTATGAGTGACCCCTATGAAAACGTCCTTAGATACCCCAAAGGGGTCATGACGGATAGGTTCAGAACCACTGCCTTAGACAAATAAACTACAATGTAAATTCCTTTGCTGGCTTCTTCATTTATTTATTTATTTATTTATTTATTTATTTATTTTCATTTAGTTTCCTTTACCATCTTTTCTTACAAAGACAAAGTTTTAGGGAAGAGAAATAGGTTCACTGGATATATAAATGCAAAAACGCAATAGTTATTTCCCTTTGAAGATTAATTTGCCTCATGTAAAATTGTCTGGCGTTATCTACATCACAGTTCTGTAGTTGATTTTTATGTTTTTAATAGTATTATCAGTCCAAAAATGATAACTATGTACTAGTGTACACATTTATATGTACACACACTTAAACTCTCTCTCTCTACACACACACACACACACACACACTTCCATCCCAAAAATTTGGTAATGTAAACGCACTAAACATTTTTATTTAATTTTACTGAACGTGTCAGACCCGTCAGTCACTGATTTTTAATGGTGTTGTTTTTTCTTCATTGTTATGAGTAACATGTCTGAACTTCATGATATATCAGTGGAATATATATCAGTTGAAAACATTGTCTTGTCTCTTGTCTTCCTTTTGAAACACTCCAGAAATACAAATGCTGAGTCAAAAATAGTGATTCAAAATACTGTATGTATTTAATCTAGCTTTTTCTAACATGACCATCATAATGTGACCTAATAATGTGAATATAATTCTACATAATTTACATGTGAGCAAAGCAAGAGACAACCAATCTGAATGATATGTTTGTGTCCTCTCCCCAATGTATGTTCTGTGGCTTTTGAATTATTTTTGCCAAAAAAAAAAAAAAATAGCCTTCAAAGATCTCAAATGGGATTTCTTGGCCCTATCCAGAAGGTGGGAGGATTTGCACATGGCCAAGGAAACTGTATGTTCAGCTACGTCTTGGGAAGGTTCTGAAAGGGACATTTAGTAAAGGTTTCTAGAATTTTAATGTTCTTATTGCAGCATTTCCCATTTAGAGAAGAGTCTCTAGAAAGAAAAGACAGGGTGGCAGCATCCATGTTCCATTTTAGGGGTCCCAACAGTCCTGTCAACCTTGACCTATTTACAGAAATGTTAGATTAGAATTGTCTGTTTCCAGAATCACACTGGCCTTCAAAGGCAAATCATACAATTAATAAGTAACAGCTGTTGTATAAAAAAAAATCTTTTATTTAAGGCATAGCTCCAATTTGAAAGCATGGTATTAGCTATTAGTAAGTTTAATGCTTTATCCCCTTTTCAATACTTTGGAGCACTGTGACCTTAGATAAAAACATTCAAGTGAACAACAGTATAAACTGTTGATATATTTTAGCTCTTTTCTTGGACAAGTAAAACCTGCATATTAGCACACAAAGACTTTAAGAGAAACATCAAATATTACAGATTTTTACAAAAGAAATCTTATCAATAATTTATCCATAACTGAGACAACTCACAGTTTGTTTTACTTTGATAATCTATGATTTTTATGGCTTGCTACTTATGTGCTGTAAATAGTATTGCATTTGGAAGTCATGAATCCTGTACACATTGTAGGGACTTCCATTTTCCCATGATTCCCACTTTGCATGCTCATCATAATTCAACTGCATTCATGTGACAAAGTCCTGAGTGTGTGCGAGGCAACCCTAAAATGTTATATTCCAATTTCTTCTTATTCCCTTCTGTCAGTGGTTGCTTTATTAGACATAGGCAGCTGGGATAGCATATGTTTCTTTGAAAGAAACCTTTAAAATTCAGAGAACACATTTTCAAAATCCAAGAGGGTAAGTTTTACTTCTTATATCTGGAAGGATTCAGAAGTCAACAAGCCTCAGCCTGCACTTAAAGGCACATCAAACTAAGAGTAAAATCAAGGGTTGTGTTTATAAACATATGATAAACTTTTCTATGAATTATATTAATTAATTAATGACACTTTAGTTTTTCATTTAAAACAAAATCTTAATTCTTATGCTTGCATTAGACTTACAGAGGTAACTTTTGATAGGACATTGTCATCTACTAATGTGTTGGGCTCATTTGTAGCTGTCTGCGATATCTTCAGCCTGTAGGCCACAATTAAGAGTATGTGTTTCCAGAATACACGAAGGATAAAAAGAATAAAATCATATTGAAAAAGATGGAAGGCAATGGATTAGAGTCCAATAGAGTTTGTTAGGCATTCTTCACATCATACACTTCATACACTTCCTGTTTAATCTTCACAGCCTATTCAGTAGAATGTAGATAGTGTCCTTAAACTAAACAAATTGTACCAAGGCTCTGGGAAATGTAATGCTTTGCTTAAATTGTAATAGGAAATGACTTTAAAGTAAATTACATAGCTTGGGCAGCTAGTTCTGTTGTTTCCAGGTTCCAGTGAATACAGTCTAATACTTTATCTTGATGCCACCAGTTATTGCCTGGACTGTTTTGGTAATTTCATTTTCATCCTATTTTTGCCTTTTGTCTCCCACAGTCTGTTCTTAACACATAAGAGGGAACCAGGAACATTTGTCAGCTCATTCACACCTCTCCTCAAAGCTCTCAGATTCTTAACTCATTCAGAATAAATGTCAAGATCCTCAGTGTGTTATACAGCCCATGCACCCTCTGGGTTCCTATTTGTGATTATGTCTCTGGCTTTTGGGTCTTATCATTTTGCCCTTTGCAGGCTATGATCTTGCCACACTGGCCACTTACTTGCTCTGATTCTCTGCAAAACCTCAGACAGTCTATGGATGTTCTTCCAAAGTTTTGCGTGAATCTATTTTCTCCACAATAAAGTCACCTGTATGATCTTATCTACTGCAGATGTTTGGGGAAAAATCATCTCCTCAGTCTTACCTAAATTGTCCAACACTCGGCCATTATGCCTGAAACTCCATCTTGGTTATAGTTTTTTGTGTGTTTATTTTTTGTTCATTCTGTGTGTCATCTTGTAAAAAAGGTAAATTTGAACATCTCCCATTCCCTTACCACTAAATAACTATGAGGGTAGATAGCCACACATTTGTGTGTATTACTGTATTCAAAATGTGGCCTACAGTCGAATCTCTTGAAAATCGGTCTTCCCAAGTTAATTACCTTTGCCACATATCAGGTGACACTCCCACAGTCTGGTAGGACTCTGATGAGCCACTGCGAACTTCAGCTGTTCACATTCAGACACAGGTGGGTTAGCTTTTCTCCTCTTCTACTGGTTTATAATTCAGGGCCTCCCTGTACTCAACTCTACTTCTTTTAGTTTTACTCAAATCCTTCTCCCTGAGAGCATCCTGCACAGGCTTCTTGTAAGCATGTTTTTATATCATATTTGCTCCCCAAGAAACTCAACCTGGGTCCCAGCACCTCAGAAAAGCATGGCATTCAATAAATACCTTTTGAAATGTGGATGGCTATATGAATACAATAAAATGACAATTTAAAATCTGTGAATAAGAGGAGATGGTTCTGAATGCCCATACTTACAGCAAGTAGCGTCCATGGAAGAAATGACAACAGCAACCATTTTTCAGAGAATTTGGGGAAGATAAAGCATGAAAGAATTAAATGCTATAAAACATTTAGAATCCCCATCCTAGGGCTTGGAATTTAGGTTAATAATAGATCCTATGAAATCAATGTAATCAATGCTTCTATATCTAATTCATTCTTCTTTTTTTTAATAGCTTAGTTCAAATCCTTCAAGAGAAATCCCAAGAAACCTCCAAGTGGACACACTTTTTTTTTAATGTGGAAGCAAAATTTAGAAATATGTATATACCATTATGTTATGTACAGGTTAAACGTTAAGCAAAACTATAGTTAATGACTAGATGAAAGAATATTAATGGCTCTAGACATCAATAAGCATTGCAAATCGGCTTGAGAAGCCAAGATGAGCAAGCAATTGAGCCACCCATGACTAGGCTGGACTTACGCAGCTCAATGCAGTTTCTTATCTAAGTGTCTCGAATAGATATAGAAGCAGGACATTCACATTCTACCCATGCATTCTGTTCCAGTGTTTTACCGCTTGCAAGACTCAGGAAACTCTCTTATAAATCATCCCTAATGTATTTCTAGAACTTTAATTTATTTCATGCAGTTTTGGCCAGTGTACTAATAATGTATGACTACTGATCTCTGTCCTTTAAGCCTTAATTTAAGTACTTTAATTAATCAAGCACCATTTTTATTGAGTCTTTGGCCAAGTACTGGTCTGAGCTTGATTACAATTTTTAATCCATGGCCCTTTTCAGTCTCCTCTGACCCCCATGGAGGCCCGGGGGCCCTTTCATCTTTTCTAAGAGTCTCCTTTCCATTTTGTTTATCCTTGAATGAAATCCAGTTTCTCCACCACTTTCATAAATACTTCAGCAAAGGCTTGGTTAGTGCCAAATATGGAAGTAAGATTATTGTGATAAACTGGACCGGCTTCTATTAATATATTGTAGCATGATGTTAGCTTTTAAAATAATTGCTTTATGCTGCTGAATCATGTAACTTTTATTGCATGGAAAGTTTAAAGCATTTCTCCCTTACACTTGGACACACTGAAGGTTTCCTTCCTTAAATCAGTGGACTTTATTCCTATTGTAATTTCTCATTCAGCTATATCAAACTCTGATTTTTCTTAACTCTGTAAAAATTGTTTGAGTTAAAAACCATGTTTTTCCTTGAGAAAGAAATGAGTGACTCTTGCCCCCTTCCTAGTTTGGTATACTTTCATGCATGCATCCATTTCGCTTCCTATTTTACAAAACAGAAATTATGCTAGATATTTAAATTAGCAAAATGTAGATACAGGCATTATTCTAGAACTGAAAAAAAAATGTTCTAAATTTCAAATGCCAAGATAGAAAAACTAACTAAATCTGAAGGAAATTGTTGAATGAGGTTTGGAAGGTAGACTTTCTGGTGGAGATAATGCTAAACTGAGCTTATTTGGGTTAATTGTGAACTAATTAATACAGAACACAGGACTGTTGCTTTTTAGAGAGAAGAACCTATGCAATTAGAAGCTTGGGGTACACAATAATAAACATATGTGGCATTAAAAAGAGTTTCTTTTTTTAAAAAAAAGTATTTTATTTAATCTCCAAGAATCCAGAAGGAGGACCCCAACTAAGAGTTCTAGCAACAGTAGGCAGGATATCTGAACTACCCTACCCCTGTAATCAGATTGATGAATATCACATCTGTCATCATAGAGACCCCATCCAGTAATTGATGGAGCCAGACCCACAACCAAGAACCAGGATGAGCTCTGGGAATGCAGACAAGGAGAGGGAGGAAAGAACATATGCACTGGGGAAGTCAAGGTCATAATGGAGAAGTCTACAGAAACAGCTGATTTAAGCTCATGGAAATTCATGGGCTCTAGACCTACAACTGTGCAGACTCCAGGGAACCAAACCCTCTATACATGGGAAACAGTTGTGAAGCTTGGATTATCAAGGGGCCCCTGGCAGTAGGACCACAATACAAACCTGGTACATGAGCTAGCCTGTTGAAGCCCATTTCTTAGGGTGGGATACCATGCTCAGTAGCAGTAGGACCACAATATAATCCCAGTATATGAGTTAGCTTGTTGGAGACCGTTCATTATGATAGAAGAGGGGCTGGGCCCTGCCCCAACCTCTTGTG
The DNA here is from genome assembly GCF_943737965.1 of Phodopus roborovskii. Classification (NCBI taxonomy): domain Eukaryota; kingdom Metazoa; phylum Chordata; class Mammalia; order Rodentia; family Cricetidae; genus Phodopus; species Phodopus roborovskii. The sequence continues at coordinate 8,474,748 of NW_026126618.1, forward strand.
CCAGACTATGTTGACTCCTCAGGAGAGCCCTTATCTGTGAGGAGGAGTGGACTAGGGAGTGTGAGGAGGCAAGGAGGCTGGGAGGAGGCATGGAAGGGAGAACTGTGGTTAAATGTAAAATAAAATTAAAAAAATTTTAAAAATGGAAAAAAAAATTAAAAAGAGAAAAGCAATATCCTATATGCATGTGTTTTATGTGCTTTGTCTCCATACATGTTAGTCCACAATATAATTGCAGGTCTGGTACATGTAGAAACTAAAAGACTGTTGAATCTTCTGACACTGCAATTAGAGATAGTTGTGAGCCACAATGTGGTTGTTGGGATCCAGACAAGGATCCTCTGTAAGAACAGTAAATTCTCTTAACCATTGAATCATTTCTCCAGCCCTGTTAAAAAGTTTGCTTCTTAAAACTAATAGAAAATGCAAGTGGATAAAATAATGAGAAACTTAAACAACACTTAACATCTTGAATTAACTAATATTGTTTTCAGCTAGTATATCCAATCACTATTAAATACAGGTTTCATCATCATACACGCTTTCCAGATTTTTTTTTCATTTTTTTAAATTGAAAGTAGTTTCTTCACATACTATATCCTGATTGTTAATTCATATACATGTGAAATCATAACTTCAGAAACAACACTGCCAGCACTTTTGTGATTACTCGAATAATTTATAGAACAGTGGTGAGGTTTTTTTTCTCCAACCTGTACATTACTAGGAGAGGCCAGATCAGAAATATATTTCTGAAATGATGTCTAGTGACCTGAATCAAAGAATAATATGAGTTGTGGGGAAAACCCTAATGTTAGGTATATTTCCTCAGGCAAGGGTTACAATGGAGTAAGTTCAACAATAATGAGACAAAAATACATATGAAACAAAATATGTTTGAATAGAAACAAATATACACAGCATTACATATTCATTGATTGTCAAACATCCTATGGCAAGTGGTTGGCAGAAATGACTAGGATCAGTACTCACCATTTACTAATTCACTATTTTCAGCTACTTATTGAATGTACAACTACCATGAATAATGAGAATCAACTGTGTTTTATGCAATATGCCAGCTGGTAAAGCAGAAAGCAATTAAAAATGCTAAGGTAACTAGAAGTAAGATGCATTTCCAAACAAAAGCATGACAGTACCCAAACTTGCAAATTACAACAATATGAGGGTAGAGGAAGACGTCTTCTCAAAATTTTAAGTCTATTGTCAGCATTGCCAAGCAACTGAAGTAGTTTGCTGATGGAAAAAAAAGTTTTTATCTGCATTAAAGATGTATAACATGCATATCTTGCCTAGTTGAAGCTGTCATTCAAACTTTACAGCTGTTGAATATGGTGGTGATGATGTCGATAAGTAAAAGCAGGAAGGTGCATGAGCAAATGATGCAAAGGAAGCAGCTGCAGTGGAAATTGGGAAAGCTCTTGCTTTCAGGGTAAATCCAACCCAGTTAGATAGTTGGCAGTCACTGAAGTGCTTCTACGTGCTTTGCTCTGAGCTATGATCAGTTAGGCACAGTGCAGCCTCTGTGGGTGAGTGTGCGGTCTACTGAATTTTAGAGGTTAAGGCGCTTATTTACTACAGTGAAAATTAAAATGTGAGACCTAAAAGGAAGGGATTAAAATGCAGCGAGGAAAAAACAAATCACTCCTGATTGAGTCCATGCTTAATGGTATCCACAAGACTAAGCAGAGAGATGCTCTGATCGGCTTGATAGGACTCGGAATTACCGAGGAAACACATCTGTGGGCTGGTCTGTGAGAACTTCTACATTGAATTAATAGAGATGAGAAGACCCACACTAAGTGTGAGAGAGCACAAATTATATGAGCTGATATCCCGGACAGTATAAAAAGAAGAATGTGAGCTGAGAACTCCATTGGCCCATTTCTTGGCTGGATGTAATATGACCAGGTGCCTCATGCTCCTGTTACCACACATCTCCTAAGATGGACTGCACTCTTGAGCTGTGAGCCAAAGTAAACTTCCCTGTTTTGAATGCCATCTATATACAAATCCCATGTTGTATTATTGAGAGTCACCATTAGCAATTTCCTCTCACATGTCTTTTCTTTAATCTGTTCATTGTATTATTTTCATACAACAAAATCCCCAATTCCCACAGAATTACTTAATAGGCATACTCTCTCATGACTTACGATATTAAAAATACCAGCACTAGGGAGGTAGAGGCAGGCAGATCTCTGTGAGTTCAAGGACAGCCTGGTCTGCAGAGTGAGTTTCCGGGCAGGTTCCAAACCTATACAGAAAAACCATCTCGAAAAACCAAAAGAAAATAAGCAAATAATTCAAGGTATGTGGAGATCACTTAGTACTAAACTCAGCACACCTATCTTGCTAATCGCAGATGATCTTCATTTCAATACTGCCACTTAGACACACTCTGAAACACCTAGAATATGTAGACTTTTGCAGGAAGCGTTCTCTGCAGCAGTAATCATTTACTTCAGTAGTAATCACTTCTCAACTTTTTTCATCAGTTCACCACTGGCACAGTTAAATGCTCAGCTCCTTGAACATTTCTAAGTTCTGCCAATTCCAGTGTAAGAGATCTTAAAAGCTCATCGCTGCTCCCATTGTCAGAACATGCCTAAGGATGTGCTAGAAAACTAGAGAGGTGAGTGGTCTAAATATCAAACATTAACGTCTTCAGAGCTAATGGTGGGGAAGTTCAACATCAACCTACCTGCAGATTTGGATTCTAAGAAGTACCATGTTCCTGGTGCGAAGACAGCTGAATTCTTTTGTGTTTAAATATGATGGAGAAAAGGGACAACAGGATCAAGACTTCCATTTCTCTCTTTCTTTAAAGATCTAATTTTTCTTTTAAAAAAAATCTTTAGTTTTTTTGAGTTTATAATATAGTTCCATCATTTCCCTCTTCGCTTTCTTTCCCACAAACCCTCCAATAACCACTCCTTGTTCTTTTTCAAATGTATGGCCCGTTTTGCTCATTAATTGATTGTGTGTGTGTGTTTAGGAATATAATACTAGTAATGAACTAGTACATGTTCCAACCTATCATCTAATTACTTCTGAGGGGCCACTGGCAGTTCACGTATCAGTGACTGTGTTGATCCTTATAGATGAAATCTGGATGTGTGTTCCAGAGAAGATTCTATATATCATATGACATCAGTACAGAAGGCTGTATGTGCTACTGTATAAAAGGTAAGGTTGGGAAATGTCCCACTAGAAGATTTTAACACAGAACCCCAGTATATGTGCCACAAGTCAGGAATAGAGAGCAAACCATATATAGAAAAAAGAATTTGAGAACCTTCAGCTAAGGAGGAAGGCTGTTGAGATCTGTAGGTACAGAGATAGAAGCATGAAACATGAACAAGGTCTGCACTGATGGTCTCAGTAAAACATGTTAAGAACTCTGGTTTATTTTTCTGTCATTTTGTTTCATTTGTTGGGTGCTTTGGGTATTTTGAGACCCTGTCACATTATACAGTACAGAATGACTTTGACCTGTTCATCTTCCTGCCTATGGACTAACCTGCTTGACTAATGCTTAACCACTAAGACATCTATCCTCAGTTCTGTAAGAATCTTAAAAACTCAAGTCTGGGCAACAGAAAAACAGAGTTAAGCCCTTGGGAGGTGAGCCAAGGAAAATAAGTTTTATTACAGAGAGACATTCCAGGGGAAGAACTACATTATTAAATGCAGCCTGAGCAGGAGATAAGAAATAAGAGTAATATTGATGCCAAAAAGTCTTCTGGGAGCAGAGACCTAGAGCTACTCCAGTTCCAGGTGACAGAATGTTAAGTAGATCCACAGTGAGAGTAGAAATAACCCTGTGGTGGAAGCAAATGGGACAGATAATAAGATGAAGAAGTCAAGAGCTTGGAGCGGCGTCTTGGCACAAGCGCGTATGTACTCTTATTCTGCTCCCCATGTCTTCAAACTTTTCTCACAGACAGGAGAGATATTGTCTGTAATAGCAACAGCTTAAGAATGCTCTGTAGAAAGAGACTTTGGTTTCACAACATCCAAGGACAGCTTCTTGACATACTTTGCAGGCTTAAGAGCTGAGTCCTGTGCTGACACAAACTCCTTATGCTCTTCCTATGGTGACCGAATTTTTTAAAAAAATCTTTTATTCATTTCACATACCAACCACAGTTACTCCTCCTTCCCCTCCTCTTGCTCACCTCTACCTCCCACAAACCCACTGACCATCCAGTCCTAGGAAAGGTAAGGCCTCACATGGGAAGTCAACAAAGCCTGGTACCTCAAGTTGAGACAGGACCAAGCCCCTCCCCACTGTTTTAAGGCTGAGCATGGCATCATACTGTAGGGAAGGGCCTCCAAAAAGCCAGCTCATACATCAAGAATAGATTTTGGTCCCACTGTAGGAGCCCCTCAAACAGACCAATCCCAAGCTACACAACTGTCACACACATGCAGAGGGTCTAGTTAGGTCCCATGCAAGCTCAACTGACAGTCTAGAGATCTTGAGTTCCCAGGAGCTTGGTTCAGCTGCCTCTGTAGATTTTTCCATAATGATCTTGACTGGGAAATCTACAGTGGTGAATCTTAAGAGTCATATAACAAAGAGAAAGACAAACAGGAATTATGTAACATGGTAATTGAGTCATTCTGTTGACCTAGAAGGAGTGTATATAGAACTCAGTTTAGACTCACTGAGAACTCTTGTCCTGAGCAGAGGTATAAATTTCCCATAAGATTCCGTGTAGTGAGTTCAAGGCCAGCCTGGTCTACAACAGCTAGTTCCAGGACAACTTCCAAAAGCCAGAGAGAAACCATGTCTCAAAAAAACAAAAAAACTAAAACAAAACAAAAAGACCCATAAGGTCTTTTTATTTCTTCTCAGTATTACACACTAACTTGGAAAGAGATTTATTTATTAGGATGCAAACAACAGTTTTAAGCAGTTATTAAGGATGAAAATAATATAATCACATTTTTCTCTTCTCTATCTAAGGCCTAATATACAATATCCAATGATCCTTTACTCATACATCCAAAGTGATTAACAAAAAAGTCATTCCATGTAGGTTATAAACCATACATCAGTCTACTTCCTTTACAGCTTTGTCCAGAAATGAGCTATAGCACACTCTCACATGGTTTAGTTACCACCTTTCTGCCTTCCGTTCCTTTCCTTTCAGTTCTTCCAAAAATTGAAAGAAAATTATTAGGGTATTTGGAACCACTCTCCATAAACACTGTATCTACTTTCCCCCTAAAGCCTTTAGATCAAGTGTCTACAGTCATCAGAGCAACACTAAAGAACACACCAGTCATTGGACCTCAGTCTTTATGGTCTAGCTTCTTAACTTATAACTTTTCAATAACTACATTTTGAAATGACTTATAAAACTGAAAGTTACAGGAGATAATCCTTTTTATTTTATAAAGATAATTATTTGTTAAATATACCACGGGCTTGAATCATACAGGCCTTCATTTATTTGTGATTTTCAAACAAACAAAAAAAAAATTCATGCTATATGTGTTATGATAAAGCGTGTGGGGTGCCTTGCATGGGGAACCTTGGCAGATTCCATGGCAGGCAAGGGTGACCTCGGCAGAGGGACAAATATGCCAGGCAAACAGGGCTAATGTGGGAAGTTTTATTAGAAAGGGGTAAAGAGACACAGAGACAGAGAGAGGACAGAAGAGAAGAGAGAGACAGTAAAAGTCCTATTTGACCCAGGGGAACAGCAGGAAAGAGAGCAGAGAGGAGAAAAGGAAGAGCAGAAGGAGAGAGCAGAAAGAGAGCAGGGAAGAGAGAAGGAAAGAATAGAAGTAGATGGAAGCCTTTCTTTTAAAGGGGTCCTTTGCACCTGGGCTGACCAGAGTAACGCCTGAGTGCATTCTGCCAGCATCATGCCTGAATTCTTACAATATGAATTAAAATTTTGAGGAAATTAAGCATAATTGTGAAAGCCACTCAACTAACATAATTTTGTTCCATACATGTGACCTTTGAATGCATTCAGGAAAGTGTACACTGAACTCTAAGTTTGAGAAATATCTGATTTTGGATGATTAAAAAAATACATAAATCAACTTTAATACTGAATTTAATTCACTGCATGCATAAAGGACCACAAACTATCTCTGGGTCTTTTATTTTCCATGTTATAGTGTAGTGTCCTTTTTATCTTTTTCTGTTTTTTTATAATATTTTTTATTCAAATTTGAAACAAGCTTGTTTTACATGTCCCAGTTCCCCCCCCTTCCCTCCTCCCCTGTCCACTCCCAGCCCCCACCCCCTTTCTGCTCCTCAGGGAGGGTGAAGCTTCCATGGGGGGTGTTCAAAGTCTGTCATATCATTTGGAGCAGGGCCTAAGCCCTCCCCCCATGTGTCTAGGCTGAGGGAGTATCCCTCTTTGTGGAATGGGCTCCCAAAGTCCATTAATACACTAGGAATAAATACTGTTCCACTACCAGAGGCCCCACAGACTGTTCCGTCCTCCTAAGTAAAATCCACATTCAGGCAGTCTGGGTTGGTCCTATGCTCGTTTCCCAGCTATCAGACTGGAGTCCATGAGCTCCCCCTTGTTCAGGTCAGATGTTTCTTTTAGAATGCAGAAGGGAAGAGTTTTTGGTTTGCTTTGTGAACCATTTGCATCTTTTATCACTTTGAAAATGCAGAAGTATATAAACAGTTACATGTTTCCTAAATTTTTCTAAGTATCAAACTAATCTTTGAATAGTAGTTAAAAAAAAAGACACTAAATATTTCAGCTTTAAGCATTTTGTTCCTATGCTGTGCTGGTTACTGAAAAATCTTTGCTCAAGAATACTGGCATATTGAGTGAGAAAAATATAAAAACCTAGAATGTAAAAAAACATGTCTTTTATTTTCCAATTAGATGTTTGTCAACACCATATTCTAGTTATTGGAGTGTTCAAAATATGAAGTCCAGTATGATCTAAAGGGGCATGATTTATTTAATGTGGTTTCAGAAACTATACTATGAATATTAGTAATGAATTTAGACAGTTCAAGTGGTAGATGTCCATCCAACACAAGCCTACTGACTAAGAACTCCGGCGACAAGGTCAAGCAATCTATATTATAATGAACCTCTGTTCTGTGTGTTGGACACACTGCTGATGCATGCTGGCCTTAAGAGCCATTGACATTAATACTCTCTTTCCATGAAGGTCTTCTTAACATAGCCAAGGGAATAATGGATTGCAATCTTTCCTAATTAGTATCCAGACAGAAATTTATGCCAATGATTTAGTGTAATCAACTCCATGTGTTATTCTTTCCAACCATACATCCCTGACTTCTCAATTTAGAGTAGAAATATTTCTTGACTTCACTATTTTGTGCTTGCTAATGACATTCTAATTTGACATGGATACCATTTTACCCATATTTTGCACATGGTATATTGTATTTATTCCTTTGGGAAATGTTCTCTGCTTCAATGGCTAATCTGTAAACTCAATGGGATATTTTTATAGTTTGAGTTTTCATTGAGTGAAATTCCCAGTTTCTCTCCCAACAGCTCATGCAAAATAAAAAACCCTAAAACACTGAGCCAGGTTATTGAGAAAGTTATTTTTAGTAAATACTAGTTGTTGTTCAGCAATGCCTTATGGGAGACACTATCATTGTTTTTTTTTCTGACAGAAAATGCTAGCATATTATTCATAAATGTTAGACCCGTGACCTAGAAATCCAAAAGATGAAGTTAGTCAGTCATTTTTGGTACCAATCAGCTGGATTATCACTCACAAAAATTCATTTATACTTTTTATTATTAATAGTGTAAGAACCTCAGAATGAGGAGTCTCCCAGTTTTAGTCGGTACCCCCAAGAACTCAATGTCCAGTCCAGTTGCTGCAACACGCAAGAGGCTTTAATGAACATGAAATGTTTGCGCAAACGGGCTCCTCCAGCATGCAGGCTAGAGAGAAGCACCATCCCCTGGGCACAGGCGTTTTAAAAGGCAAAACCCACAAGCTTAGGGAGGAGGTGGAACCCTCTGTCCATTAAGTACATGACCCTTTGAGGCCAGATGGTCTCCCTATTAGAGTCAACAGACCTTAGAGCCTCAAGGTGTGCTAATTAATCTTGTCTGGGTAAATGGAAGTACAGCTATGTCTTTGTTTCTTAAGGACCCTATTCACCACCTGCTGACTCACAAGAAAGGAGGGGCAGTGTGAATTCTTGGTATCTTGTTATCTCATGGCGTTGTGAGGGGAAGTTAGCAAATTCCAAGGAACAGATATTGGTCTGGGTTAGCTTTCCAGGTTAGTCTGTCTTTCATTTCAAGTGGGGGTTTCTTTAACTTTATTTTTTTGTCTTTCAATAGGATATATTCTGCTTAAAGTCAATATGCCACAAAGCCCTTTGTTAGATAGATGGGTTTATTGATACAGCTAAGATCAACTTGATTTTAAGGTTAGAAGTGAAGTCTCATCATGCATACTCTCTTTAGTTTAAGTAGGAAAAAAGTACTTGCTGATATAGCTAAGTCACATAAAAATTTGTCTAATAATTTGTAAGCTGTTCAACATTATACACAGTTGTGCTGTAGATGACAAGCATAAACCCTCATATGTCCATGGGGTCTCTATAACTAGGTATATCTAAATTCAGCTCTTGTGACTGCAAATGATAATTAGCTGTGTCAATTTAAAAAATGTTCTCAGTATGAAATGGTAACCATTTTCACTGCTGTTTCTATCTTAATATTGTCATTTCACCCTCTAAGTTCTGGGTCAGGCAGACATTCCTTACACTCCTTACACACAACAGGGTCTAGAAAAGCAGCTTTAAGGACTTAATAATGTTCAGGATTGAAATTGGAATGAGGGGATTCTGCAGAAAAGGATCCTGTGGGGGTGGGAGGATAGAGATGATTTTCTTGAAATGCTAATTTTCTAATTCTGAAATGTCAATTACAGAGATCCATTCATGTGAAAACAGGGGTCTTCTAATGAGGACTGCATTTCCATACTGCTCCCAGGGCTCTTAGAGATCTAAATTTATTTTATAACCCTTTCTAGATTTCAGATCCATTTATATTTGTTCTTTATTTTCATGACTCTTGAGATTTAGTCTTCCTACCAAGAGTGCTTTGGGTTTCCTATGCACACACTTTATTATCTGTTTCATACAAAAGTTCTTCCTAATTCATTACTGTATTTCTTTGTGGATAAACCTGCTCTTCAGTCCAAATTGCTCCTCAATTTTTCTATGCAGTTCATAACGGTGTCTATCAAAAAGGGAAGACATACATAACAGTGGTTCCATTTTACTATAGTAGAGTAGAAAAATATCTATAACTTAGTGACATTATCAACATAGTAATGTTATAGCATATGCCCAACTCACACATTTGTAGTGATTGTAGTATAAATTAACATTCAATTAATACTACCGGTCTTAAATATGTGATGTGTAAAATACATACTTGAAACTGACAAATAGTATTTTACTGGTCTAAAGTACTATGTTTTGTTTTTATATATATATTCTGAAATAGCTAAACTCTTACATTACAGATTAGGTTTACTACAAAACAATATGCTTCACTACTCCAGTAATATCATTATATATTTTGTGCATCTAGTCTCTTAACTGAAGAAAGAAATCCTAGTTAATGATGGTATATAAGCAAATAAATCACAATGGTTACAAAATTATAGAATCACCTATGGACTTATTTGTCAACCCATTTTAAACTTAACATCTATCTATATCTGTAGCTATACTAATCCTACATATCTACATATCATTAATATCTATCTATAAATATTAATATCTATACTAAATGTTTAACTACAATTTTTCTCAGTACATATGATGTTACTTATATGTATATGATTTCAGGACTGACCACGTGGTACTATCTAACCCATTTTAGTTAAATTGAAACATTACCATATTATTAGCAGCAAAATTAGGGCAACAGAATTCAACCTTCTCAAAGATAATTGCTCAGTATCTCTGTTGATAGCTATGGAGCTTTGATACAATTTTAATAATGACTTATTCTAGAAAGGGTTCCAGAAGAGTGAGGAAGGTTTCTGAGAATAGAAAACAGGTGGCGCTGGTTAGTTCTCAACCTGGAGAAGTCATAAGCCAGTGTAAGTTTTTCTACTCACAAGGTATAGCCATGAATGACCCAAATATTCTTTTAAAGGAGCTTGGAGTGCATTTAATTTAGTAGATTCAGACAACTATGCCACCTAGTGACTAGCAGGAACACCTTCTGCGACCATACTTGAAAGTCCTTTGCACTGAACTTGTGAGAGGTAGGCATGTGTTGGATATTTGTCCTATTTTTTTTCCTTAAGGTTTATCCAGTATGGTGAGTGGTCCAAGATGAATAATGGCATTGGTACCTTGCAGTGTATGCCATGCTAAGTACAAGTAGAAGTACATATTCAAACTGAAAATAGTCTGCATGGTTAATAAAACCTCAGGTCAGTGTTTAATTGGAAATGGGTAAATCATTAGAAATCAGTTCATTAACATTTAGCAATATAAATATCTCTGGACCATCTGCAAACCATGATTGCCTTTCCTAGCAACAGATTACTCTGTAAGAAATGGTATTCATGCTAACTTAATTGCTTTATAACTAGTCCATCTGCACCTGGCATTTCATTTAACACCATGGTATCTCTCTCTCTCTCTCTCTCTCTCACACACACACACACACACACACACACACACATACACACACACACACATACCAAACTATAGATGACATTAAATCCCTAAAGAATTTTCCCTAAAGAAACCTACTACATTTTTTTTTCTTTTGTCAAGCAAAGTCAGTATCTACATGCAAGACCATTACATACAGTACAGTTAATACAACCTTCAGGCTGTGACCACCAGATCTCTTTAAAATGCAAAGGTAATCATATATTCCTAATTTAAGTTGGCTCTCTGTTTTAGTCACCAGCGTTGCATCCATGTCTTTCCTTAAGCTTACATGTGTGCCTTTCTGGAAGCCATTTAATTTGTAGAGCATAGTAGGAGAAAATCTTCGGCTTGGTTTACTCATTAGAGTCTCAATGTGCACACATTCTCATATTGCCACAACTGACAGCACACAATAGCTTTGGCCTGAACAATAACTAAGGGTCTGGGTTGTTCTGACCAGTTCTCTCTTACAATGTTGCTTTTCCAGTATTTTCTATAGTTACTCTAGAGCTACAAGTTACTCAAAAGCTATAATGAAAAAGAAATAGTTTGTTCAATGCCACCAAGGCAACAGTCTTGCTACTTTGGCCTTTGCCACTGTCCACCAACTTCTCACCATAGTATATATTTTTTTTCATTCTGCTCTAGTCTCTGCACTTCTGCACTTGAGCTCATCAATTTGTTCTCTGCATCCTGAGAGAAACAGGACAACTGAATATCACTTTGCATCTTCTCTTACCACCATGGATTCAAGCTGGATGTCAACCACAGAAGAGGTATAAAGCATACCAACCTTAAAAGCTGAATAGAAACCAAGAAGGAAATTAAGACCTTTTTTCAGAACAGAATAAAAGAGCAAGCACAACATGCCCAAATCTAGGGGACACATGGCAGTCATACGAGGCAAGTTCATATAACACTAAGTACCTGTATCAAAAAAAAAAAAAAACAAACTAGAGACAGCTTTTTAAAATAGTAACATACTTTTAAGCTCTATGTGTTCAAGAAGAAATAGTATCTAAAAGAAATAGGGAGTAGGGAATAATTAAACTTGCAAGTGAATACAATATAAACAAACAAGAGAATCAATAAATGAAAGGTTGGCTTTTTGAAAAAAACTATAAGATTTATAAGCCTTTAGCGAAATAAACAATGAGAGAATCCAAATTAATAAAGTTAGAATTAAAAAGAAAAGAATACAGCAGACATTGAGAAAATTAAAAGAATAAGGATGTACTCTAAAAATCTATATTACGCATAACAGAAAAATATAAAAGAAATAGATTTATTGATAAATATGATCTACTTGGTTAAAAACTAAAATTAAATAGTTTAAGCTTCTGATATCTTCTGATGAAGAAACAGTAATTAAAAATCATCTAACCGATAAAAGCCTAGAGACAGATTGGTTCAGCACAAACTTCTACAAATTTTCAAGGAAGAGTTAATACAAACAGAATGGAAATTAGAGGAAAATTGTCTATGTCTTTTATAAAACAATTATGACCTTGATACCAAAGCCACAGTATAGAAGCAATATTCCTTATGAACACAGATGCATAGTTCTCAATTAAATACTTATAAATCACATTTAAAAACTAACCATGTTGGCTTTATGTCAGAGCATACACACACACACACACACACACACACACACACACACACACACACACACACACATATGTTACAAGTGGTTTTCCCCTGGCCTGATCCCACAGGTACGTTAGCCCCAAATAACATGCAGAGATGCTGTACTAGATACAAAGCTGTTGGCCTGTTACTAATGTTTCTTCTTGGCTAGCTCTGCCTTAAATATTAACCCGTTTCTATTACTCTAAATGCGTCCACGTGGTCTTATCTTACCAGAGAGAGGGTACAGAGTTCTTCTCTCTCAGCCCTACATTTTGAATCCCCCCTACCTCCTCCTCAAATCCTCCTTGTCTCCTAGTCCTGCCTATCTTGCTTTCTTATTATTAACCAACAGTGCTTTATTCATTAACCAATAAGAGAAACATATTTACAGAATGACATCTCCCATCATACACACACACACACACACACACACACACACACACATGCACATGCACACGCACATGCACATGCACGCATACACACACACACAGGTACATATAGTCTAACATATAAACAGACTAAAAACCAAATACCACATAATCATATTATTAGAGGCAGAGAAAACCTTGGACAGAATCAACCACCTCTTCATGTTAAAATCCTGGCAATTATATCTAGAGATAGAAGAGATCCCTCTGTCTGAACATAATAAAGGAAAATTAAAGCAAGCTTGGAGCCCATATAAATATTCATAGAAGGAAACTCAAAACATTTTCAGTAGAAAAAGACAAGGATATCCAGTCTCTCATAGCTATAGATCTAGTACTTAATGTCTTTGCTAAATCAAGGCAACTGAAGTAGTCAAAGTATCTTTATTTGCAGATAAATTTTTTTTTTGCATAAAAAAACCCAAAGAATCCATCAGGAAACTACAGTCGATGATCACTATCAGCAAAGTAGCAAGATACAAGAATAACACAAAAGAACTCATTAGCTTTCTATGTGTAAAGGACAACCATATTGAGAAGCAAATCAAGAAAACTGTATCTTTCACAGAAACTCAAAAATATAATTATATAACTCTAACCAAGAAAGTTATAGATTGGTGTAATAAAAACCTTAAGGTGCTGAAGAATTTGAAGAAGATACCAGAAGACAGAAGGACCTACCTCATACTTGGGCAGTAGGATCAATAAAGTGATATTGAGCATTCTACCAAAACCAGTCTACACATGCAATGCAATCCTCACCAAAATTTCAGAATAATTCACAGAAAATTGATAAGACAATCTTAAATTTACTATAGTAGAACAAAGGTTCCAGATTTCTGGAGTCACAGAGTGGGAAATTAGAAATATGTGCAGCAAAGATTTAAATAGCATAAAAAATTAATTAAATGTGAGTGGTAGGAATTTGAGGCATGTGAGAGAGTCCTTTCAGGTGCTAAGCATCAGTTACTAAAAGAACACTAATAGAAGTTTTGAAAGTACAGTCAAGTCCAGAGAAGACTTTGAGTGAAAGGTGATAACATGAAACATACTTAATTTGTGTTAGATGTTTAGTGCTGTTTCCAGAAAAGAATAATAAGATAAAGATTTGGGAAGCATTTTTATAATTATGATGCCTTAAATCATGTGATTAAACAATGTTCTCAAAGGAATTTATAGCCAAAGCCTTTAGGAGATTTTATGCAAAGGTAATTCTTAAAATGCCACATATGTTTATGTTGTTAGATGTCAGACCAACAAAGCAAAGCAACTGTAATTTTACTTACTTGGCTATTCGGCCAAAAGACAGCCATATAAGTTAAAATAAACAGAACAATTTGCCTTCCTCTCCATATATAGACTGGATGGATACTTCACTCAGCTTTGTTTCATAGCTATAATTACTCCAGGAACTGGTATCTGGTGATCTGCACAAAGGCATTCTGTCAACATTTTGGGTCATTTCAATCTATCATTTTAGCGTAGGTCAAGCTTGAACAAAAACTAAAACAAACAAAAAATGTTTTCTCTTCTTTTCATCGTAGTTTTTTTTCCCCTGAAGATAGAACATTGTGATTTGCTTCATTATTTTGCACTCTTGGAACCCTTTTGTAATTAACAGCATGGAGATATGTTTTGCTGATAGTGTGACACTATCTTTAATAGAGAGACTATACACTTGTATCTTTCAAACTGTTGTGGAGAGCTATGTTTTTAGAGACCAAAATTACACAATGTACAGGAAAAAATGAAAAGGTTATGTGCAACTCATTGGTAGCTGGAGTAATTCATGGGTTTCAGCAGAGATAATGGAAACTTGTATTCCATGAAGCAAACGATAGAAAGAAGCTGGCACCTTGAGGGCCAAGTACCAAAGGCTTGAACTGTGTTCTGTACAATGAAAACAAGCTTCTAGATTAATTGGTGGGCTGTAAAGAGATCAATATGGCAGGAGATTGGGTTAAAATGGCGGTGAGAATGGGAGACATTGCAATTCTGCGCTTCTGTGATGTATTCATTTTCCTTGAACCCTTATGGTCCAAGTCTATGAAAGGGCAATAATTATCACCTCCATCAGGGGCTCTTCAAGGGTGGATTGATATATCCACCATCTGGGAACAATAGTTACTAAATGAAAAATTAACCCCCCCCCTTTTCCCTTCCTAGATTTAGGAACAATTTTATGCTTACAGGAAACAAATCCTCCTGAAAGCGGTAAACCTAGACTATGAAAGTCTTTATGTTTTGCTTAAGATATGCTATGACTTTGCATTGTGGTAACATAATATAGATAAGTTTCTGATGCTTCACCCATAACCTACTCACCAGCATTAGCATTATTCCCTTACCACTTGCTTTTTTACACATTGTTAACTGGGAAATAACAAATAGTCACCTGTGTGAGGAATGTTCTAGTTCAGGTGTTGGGGAGGTTTTCTTGACCCAATAGCTCTGTCATTCTGCTCTTTTGCCTCTAGGACTTTCAGAGCATGCCTCTGACCTTGGATGTCTAAGCAGAAAGCTTTCACCATTCACAGATGAACTAGACTCCATGCTCCTCTCCTCAGTTTAATAATTTCTCTCTGAGTCTCCTCAGTTTACACCTCTCCATAGGTAGAATAAGTCTGTGGGCAGCAAATGAGGTGGATTACAAAATATTCCAATTCTTTGAGTGAAAAGAATATTAGTCATGTTGAAAACTGGTTTATTCTTAGGATTTTTGAGTCTGAAGTATCTGCCACATGATTTATGTTTTGTTTTTAACAGGGTTGATTTTTATAGATGGAAAGCTGGGGCCCAAGGGATAGTTTAATATAGAGGTGTTTCTGTGTCCTGATGGAGAGCCTAGGCATTGCCCCAGATGAATTCAGCAGTTGAAATGAGCTATGCTCTGACTTGATGTTTTAAACCAAATAAAGGTTTAAAAGAGAGTCATCTGTTCGTGAAAATTATTGACTGAAATATCCCAAAGATACACACACACACACACACACACACACACACACACACACACACACACACACACACACAGATAAGGTATACATGAATGTGTTTGTGAATGCAGGTCGATGTCCAGTTATTTCCTTATCCCTTCTTCACTGTAATTTTTGTGACTCACGGTTTTTTTTTTTTTTTACAGCTCGTTAACAGGGGCTCTGAAAACCAAACTCAGGTCTTCATGTTCACACAACAAGCCTTTTACTACCCGAGCCATCTCTGTTCCTCAGAATTTCTTTTCCTTTTTCTGTTTTTGATGGTCTTGACCATCTTAACCACAGGCAATGGAACCAGGATTTATCCCTAGTGCATGAACTGGCTTTTTGGAAGCTCATTCCCTGTGGAGAGATACTGTCTCAGCCTAATTACAGGGGTGGGGGGAGGAAATTGGTCCTGCCCTAAATGATGTGGTGGCCTTTGATGATTCCCCGTGGGGGGCCTCACCCTCCCTAAGGAATGGATGGGGGGTGGGATGGGGAGATGGTGGGGGGAATGGGAGAACTGGAGGGAGAGGGAACTGTGATTGGTATGTAAAATAATACTGTTTTTAATTTAAATAAATAAGACAACAGTAAACAATTTAATTAATTAAAAAAATCATTTTTCATAGTGAACCTAAAATAGCATTTTAAAAATGCTTGCAAAAGGAGTGGTGAAAGGGGCTGATTAACAATTCTATCACAGTTCATGCACAACCACCACATGACTTTTGACCACTGATACGGCCCTTGCCTCCCTTTTCACCTCCTCTCCAAACTGTACTCGGAAGAACTGTGTAGCCCAGTTTAGAAAGGGATGGGTTATGCACAATGTCTTCCTTGGCAGAGTGTCTATGTGACCTATTGAAATTCGTACAAGATTTCTCTACTTTCCTGTTTATTACATCAATAATTTAGATGAGTATGGGCTAAAGGATATATCCTTGATACTGGGGGTTACAACACCATACTATCTTAATTACTTTATTGATGAAATCATTCCCTCTTTGGCTGAAGGGAACACGGTTATCTCCTATGATCCGCTGTCATTCCTTGTAAACACGGTGAACTTTTCTTCATTTCCCTACTTTCCAGCGATGCAGGATGCCTTCCCTCCATTTCCTTGTCCCTCTTCTACACTTGTTTCTTTAGTAGAGAATAGGATTGGACATCAGAGAGCCTGTGCTGGGATGTGTTTGCTGCAATTGGCATATTTCTTTTAAGCATTCTTAGCTGACCTATCAAGAGAATATATTTATGTTAGCCTGTTTATAAATACCTATCTATACATATCTTCATATGTGCCCATCTGCATCTGCTTTAAGGTAAGCATGGCATTTCACTGACATCTTCAAACTACCAGACTCATTCCAGCCTTTTCTCACATTCAAATTCCTCTCTCACTGACGAGGAACTTGGCTCTAACATCCTATCGATGGATTTAATAGTTAAATTAAATTAAAACAGAAGCCTGGCAGTTTGTCATGCTGTACCTTCTCAGAAACCTTCTCTGGTCCTTGTTGCACATGTCAAAGTAGAGTAGATGGTCACATTTCTTCAAAAACAACTGCTCAATTTACTTACATTCATATTTTCCTTGTTTTTATGAGACAAATTATCTGCGCTTGAATTCAGATCACATTTCATACATTTTTGTTTGAATAACTGAAATATTGAAATTAAACGGCAGTTTGTATTAACTTTGGAACATTAATAATTAAGAACAAGTAAGCAATAAATGGACAATAACAAAAGTATTTCATATCTTGATTAATATTAAGTGATAAATCCCTCCCATTGAATGCAATTAGGCAATTCCATAACTGCAGGCTTGGTGCATTGATAAAACTATATTTAATGCATTAGGAAATGTAAAAGCCTGAGCTAATAATTATGTAACAGAAGCAACTTAGTTACGCCTCAGGATTAGCTACCTGTGACCTACATAAACTACCTTAGGAAGTAAAAAACGGTGCAGAGGTGTTTTAGGTTAGAGATGTCTAATGGAAACGCAAGGGAGGCAGACTGTAGTTAGAAGCCGCTAACCTCTGTTGACATTTGCTTTCACATCTCTGCTCTTTGTTTTTGTTGTTTTGTTTTCGGTATAGTGTCCCAGTTCTCTCTTAGCCTCTCTGAATGGTAGGTATGGAAACAGTAGCTCATCATGTATGCTCCTTCTATAACAGGTTCTTGGCCAGAGAGCTTGCTTGGCCTTGGATTTAACCAAGCAGACCACAGGAAAAAGGGTACACTGATGATGCAAAACATTGCCCATGATGATCACTGTAGGATTCATGAGAAACAGATGGTGCATGAGATGGGCAAGGATCTCCCAAAGTATTTGTTACAATGTCAGCTGACTCAGAGAACATCAAGTCTCTTCATTCATTACATGCAACTCTGCATATGTGTTGCAGAATTCTACCTACTGATGTTAAAAAACCTTTTGTGTGAGTCGCTTTCCATAATTTCATACAATATCTTTTATATAATAACTCTAACATTGCATTACTTAAAAAATAAACTACCTTAGAGAAGTTTTGGATTCATGGAACAGTGAAGAGAAGGAACAGAGATTTTTCATATTCTTCTTGCCTCTGCACATTCACGTCCCAACCCATTACCAATATCCTACATCAGATTCATGCTTCTTCTACTAAGCTGAAGATACATCAAACTATTATTATTATTAACTCTAAAGTCTCAGTGTTGTACATTCTCTTAGCAGGTGTATAGATGAATATATCCACCCCAACAACATGAAAATAGTTCCAGGCTCTCAACCCACTATGTTTCACATGTTCATCTGTTTCTCCTTAAATCCTAGAAACACTGGATCTTTCCACTGTCTGCAAAATTGGCATATCAGAAATGCTATTAACTTGAATCGCAGTGTAAGCTACACATTTACATTATTATATGTTTACTAATATGCAGACACTTAGGATTCCTTCGTGTATTTCAGTAGCTGTTTAACTCATTTCACCAGTGCATCAAAGATGTGTCCATTTATTTATGCATTCATTCTTCCTTCCTCTGTGACCACCAGTACAGCAACTTAGTCATTGTTCCCAGGCATGCATCTGGGAGTGGGAACAGTCCTTCTGCATGTTCTCACAAATAAGCACATCTCCAAGTGAGCTTAAAAAACAAAACGTGACTCATCATCCTGAGACTGGCCCCAGAGATAAACATCTAGGATTCTCTCTGCTTCAAAGAGCTTATATTTTCAAGTATTGAACATTTTCTGGTAGTGAGATTACTCTAATTTCTCAGAGATGCAAAGAGCCCAGCTAGATTCTGAGACTATCTGAAAAGAATAAAGGTCGTCATAGGCATAGCACAGCTCCTCTGCAAATATGTCTACAAATTACTTTTCTCACTTGAGGCGATCTTTCATAATTACATCCCTCAATAGAGAGAAGAATTAGCCTGACTGGTTTACAAGTTAAAGTGTGCACTTCAGAAGTTAATGAAATGTGAAAAGCACCTATAATTTTCTACAAAATGATTAAAAAACCATCTTATATCATCTCTTCAAAAGATAATGGAATCTTATCTTCATATCTTCCACTTGACTAAAAAACAAAACAGGACAAAAAAAAAAAATGGAATGCCTTGGAAGTTGTATAACATATTCTTCTGTGCTCTTAAAGCAGCTATGTTTTTTTAACCACATTTTTATTTCGTGTTCCCAGTTACCAAGAAAGTGGATGACACATTTGCAAGCAAACACAAAGCCTTAGGTGTTACTTCATAAACATTGACTTCTGATGTTAGATGTAGGGGACAATCATCTACTTACCAAAGACACTTTATTCTAAATTGTTTAGGATGTTTCTTTTGTCATGACATTCAATTTATTTCATCTAGTTAGTGTTAAGCTCATTATTAAATCTGTAATTCATCCTCAAGATGAAGGCTCCCCCACTATGGCAAACCCTCGAGATGATCATTAATATTAGACACCTTGTAACCAATGATTCAAAAACCTAATACTAACAAGATTTTATAGTAATATACAATTTCTTTATTGAAACAAGAAGAGTTAAATTTTTGCAAAGTTGCTCACCAGACATTATCACATTCATTGTTAAGTCTGAACACATGAATCATAAGGTTTTCTTTACAGCAAAAGCATATGGCCTTAAAACAGGAAATATATGTTAAAGATTGGGTCCTGGAGGGATAGTATGATAATACCATAAAGGACCCAACCATAGAAATGTTACAATGATACCAGGGCCATCATCCTTCATTAATATTATTTACTAATAAATTTTATGCAACATTTTTCATGAAAGCCAAGATAAGTATACTAATAAAAAAATCAATACACTCTATCAGTAACTGTATTTAGAGGGATCCTGATCAGTGGGAAAATATTTTAGGCATATATAAGTATATTATATAATTCTTACTGCACTCAGTTTTAATTGGCATATAGTCACTTGCCAGAAGCAAATATTTTATGCATGACTACAGATCGAAATGTCATTTTGGATTTTTTTTCTTAATTGTTCTTCATTAAGCTTTAATTGGAATAGATTGGTTCATAACTACAGACTCTCACAAGGACAAGAAGAAAATCTAGCTTGAAGATCATAGCTCTACTGTATTTTAGGAGAGCATCATAGACAGTGGGAAATAGTGGACACACCCCGCTTAAAATTCAGTAGGTTTTACATGAAGAATGTGTATTTAAAAAACAAGAAGTACAGCATACATGTAGAGTTTACTATCCACTTGCATTATTCTGGAGTTACCATTATAAATAACCATGGAATTAAGAGGAAATTTTCTTCAAATAGTTTAATACCTTGAATGGTATCATGTTTGGAAAGATTTCCATTAGAAAAATTAATAAGTATTATTTAGCAAGGCATTTTTATTTTAAATAAATTAACTAAATATAAATTATTTTAAAAACCCTAGTGAATGAAGCTAGGATTAAGTATGACAATATAATTTTAAAAGACAATTTTGATGCATGCAAAAAAGGCAGAAAAACTACTGTTCTTTGGCTTCTACTTTTGTACAATTACGTCAGGGAATTTTCCTGAGCGGTCATAATTCTGATCTCTGTTCCACCACCCTGAGTCATCCCTGCATGCATTTTCTTCACTTTCTCAATCTGATGCTAAATTCTGTATTTTTGCAGGCTTCCAAAGATGTTAAAATAAGAGCCTGTTCTCTGAAGAGTTTCAAACTGCATTTAAAAAAAATTGTTTTCAGAGTCTTGTGCAAGAATAGCAGCAGATATGGAAAGAAAACTCTAGACTAAATGATGGCAAAAATGATAGTTGAAATAACACACATATCTTGGTAATGCCATTTGTCTTCTCTAACAATCCCTTTCTTTCTTCTTCTGTTAGACAGATTGATTACCTGACAACCAAAAAGCTAAATGTCATTTTCTTATTTCTCTGGGGAAGTAAATCTTAAATATGGAAGGGATAAAAGAATGACGGAGCCACAAGCATGGGAGGTCACCACTCTGTTCCTTAAAATATTGGCAGTACCTTATTGCCAAGAAGTGGTCTTCCTTTGTTCAACCTGACAAACAGAGGCTCAGCACCACACTGAACTGGAAAGCACTGGCCACACCACCCCAGGTCAAGGGAAATAGGGCATGCATAATTCAGCAAAACTCAACACCAGAACCTCAACCAGTGCATTAGATACTCAGCACCTGTTCAGTGTGTAACACTAACATTACATACCTGGCAAAAGTTCTGTTTCCTCCACAAAGCTGGAAACCCATTGTAAACCTGGCCCCATGGCCTGCTGCCTCCTTGTCCTTCCCTCAAGAATTACCATGTAGGGTCTCTTAAAGAGCTCCAACATTTTTTCTCTTGTGGAATTTGAAGACTTGGGCAGAGACACAGACCAGCGATTTTGAGTTTCGCAATTCAGTAGATCTTTCCCTGTGAGCACTCTGACTCAGGGTTTCTCATGGATCACCATGGACACCGGGACTGGGAAGCAATGGGCAGAGCAGGGAGTATGGATCTGTGATCTCTACCAAGCTAGCTGTGCTCCTGCCTGCCTACTATCTGAAAACAGTGGAAATTTCCAGTTCTGTACACTTCTTAAAATATTAGTTCAATAGTAAAGAAGTGGTTTCCTTGCCAAAATAGCCTTAACAGATATCTCTATTCCCCAAGCTTGGGGTTTTGAACATTGACTTTATTAAAGGAACCCATTAGCATCAAGTGTATTTTCTCAGTCTCTCTCTCTGCCTCTTTTTCTCTGTCTCTTTCTCTCTGTCCTCTCTACTCCCTTCCCTGCATCCCATCCTCTCCCTCTCTCCTCTTTCTCTCTCTCTCTCTCATTTGCATGTATTAGTTATTGTTCTTCAACTTAAATTTTGGAGTCAAAGCGTTTTTTTTTTTTTAATTTATTATTTTACATGTCGATCCCAGTTCCCTCTCCCTCCCTCCCTCCCTCCCTCCCCTCCAGTCCTCCCTTCCTCCTTCCCTCCCTTTTACCCTCTCTGCCCTCTCACATGCACTCTAAACACCCTCCCCTCCCAACCCCCCACCACAATACCAAATGTAGGGGAATGCCATCCAGTTGGGGTCATGTGGATCTGAGAGGTCCTGTGAAGTAGGGACTAGGGCTTCTCTCCTATCTCTAGAATAAGGCAGTTATCCCTCCATGGGGGATATGTTTGCAAAGTCCTTTTGTGCACCAGGGATACATCCTGGCTCCACTGTCTGAGGTCTCTTAGACTGCTCAGACCTTCTGGCTGAGACCCATATTCAGGGGGGTCCGAGTCAGTCCCCTGCTGGCTTCCCAGCTATCAGTCTAGTGGCCCTTAGCTCCTCCTTGTTCAGGTAAGCTGTCTCTATGTACTTCTACCGCATGGTCTTGTCCTCTCCATCTGCTTCTGGGTTCTAGTTTGACTCAGTGTTTATGTATGGGTGTTTGCTCCTATTTTCAACAGGCATTAGTTGAGGGCTCCATGGAGAAGTTAGTTATTGATCTCACTCTCCGGGAAGGGCATTTATGATAGCCTTTCCACGGAAGCTGAGATTGTTAGTTGGGAGCAGTCTTGTAGTTCCCTCGACCTTTGTGTTCAACTTTATCTTCAAACCAATATTGGCTCCCTCTTTTATGTTCTCTCTCTCTGTCTCTCTCTCTGTCTCTCTCTCTCTGTCTCTCTCTCTCTTTCCTATTTTCCATTCCTAACCAGGCTCAATCCTCCTGGTCGCACATGCCTTCCTCTCCTCCCCCTCATTTCCTCCTACTTCTCTCTCCATTCGCTGTCCTCCCCCACTTCACCTGAGCTCTGGGGGACTTGTCCCTTCCCAGTTCTGTGAGGGACTTTATGTGAATCTCTTATAATACAAATTGTATCCTAGTTCCTCTGGTGATGTGAATTATAGGCTGGTGATCATTTGATCTAGTTCTTAAAAGCAACCTTCACTTAGGAAGATCAACCATGTGACTCAGCTAGTTCACATAGAACATTTGGGTAGGCACTGGTTTACACTGGGTTCTCAATGAGTAGATTTGGACATAATTTTATTTTTAAACACTGTTATCCATTGATTTCCATAAAACTTTTAATAAAAGCAATGTTGTTCTTTAGGTTATGGCCTTAAACTTTATGACTCATTACTTTCTGCCAAACCTGAGAGTCCTCTTAAAGTTCGCTCACCTTGAGAATAAGTGTAAGGTTTTAATTACATTCACCTTTGTTCAATTTAAGCTAGCATGTTCATCTGAATTTCTGAATCGTGTGTGTTGGTGAAAATAATGAGAGACACTGTGGACGGTGGGAAATGAGCACAGGTTTGCAGAGTCTCAAGTTTCCATTTAGTTCTTTGCCTGTGACCTACAACATCGGCATGCAATAGAGCAGATTTTTGAGTGCCTCTCATTTCTGAAATAGAGGAATCTGGAGGGACTCTAAAATCAGTTCCATAGGCCATGGGGGAGGGGTGTTCAGACAGCACTTGGATAGCAAAATGGAAAAGACGAGACATCAGGGTGCTAAGTGAGACTTTGTCTCAGTGTTATTTTGTTTGGGCCATTTTGACTTCCTCTAAAAGCTGATAATTATAACTTACTTTTCAAACATCCATTTGACATCCTTATCCAAGTGTATAAAGGTCTTAGTTTCTCATCAATTGTTTATCTATATTTGTTATAAAATGTCTTCTAAGAATAAAAGTAATTTTAACCATGAACCAAACTAATGCACAATCTGTGACCTAAATGAGCAAAAATAAAATGTGGCATTAAGACGTCATTCCACTCATTCAAATTTTCCAAGAAGACCATTTTTTTCATAATGTCGGGAATTGGCTTGATCTCTGTCTCATGACCTGGCATCTTCCTGCTCTTTCTTTCCTAAGACTATCTTAGTCCCAGACTTACACTTTTTGTGTAAACCACAACAATAACAGTGGTAATAATAATTCACGAGCACTTACCAAGTTTTTATAAAGTACGTCCTTCAGTCAGGAATGTCTTGGAACATTCTGTCTCATTTAATATTTTGGAAAATCATGGATTATTTTCCTAGTGCTCAACAAATGAATCACTCAAGCCTGAAAATCTATGTTACCATTCAGATAGTACATTACAGTCAGGTAAATGAGTTCACAGACTCACAGTATTTGCATTAAGGGAATCAAGATACTAAGTACCGATACCAGAAGTCCATTGAGGTAAGTTGACTCTCCCATTTTTCCCAGCCACCAGTCTGGAAAACAGTCTTGGAAATGTGCCAACCAAAAGAGTTAAAATGCTAGATTAAAATATTCATTTAAAATTTTACATCTGAACATAATGCACAACTCTGTCTTTTAAAGATGTTTTTATACACCAATAAGTATTTAATGTGTTTAATTGTAGCCCTGAATATATCCTTGACATTGATGATTTTACTAAGTATTTAGAGCACTAAAAGAATTTCTTCTCACATAATTATATTACATTGTTCAAGAGAAACATTGTAAAGTTATTAGTTAGCTTTTAAATGTAATATAGTTTCTATCTTTTTCAAAATGAGTAACATTTCTAGATTATATAATGACATAAGAACTGAGGAAAATATCAGAACTTAAAACATATATGGATGTTTGGATATGTACAGGCAGTATATCAATATTGTATGAATGCAAATAATACAAATGTGGATTTGCGATTATATCTGGTGTATACAACTGTGTCATATATTCTTTAAATTTTCTGAGGAAAAGAGTCCATAAATATTATAAAGCTTAGCGAAGGCAGAAACATAGCACTTTCAATATCCACACATTACAATGAGCACAGACAAATGAGATCAGCAAAGCAAATGAAATGAAATTTAAAGACTAACCCTACAACACTCTGAATTTACAGTGAATATAGTTCTTTCAGAGTTGTTAAATAATATTGGTTTTAATATGATACAAAAATAATTGTGAAAGCTTTTAAGTGCATATAAACAATAATGGACATGTGTTCAAAAGAATTAAATGTTGGCCTATTTGAATTTTAAAACCTTATGGCTCTTTAATGTTTATAATCAATCTATATGTCTCTTCATAAAAATAAGAGGAAAGTGAAAGTAGATATCTTAGCACCTTGAAATAATGGAAAGGACTATTCTCTACTTGTCTTAATATAGTATTGTGCCAAAAACGTGAGCCTTAAAAAAGGAAAAATTGCTGCCATCTTCCTTTTCTCTGTCTCTACCCTCCCTCCTTTTCTTTCTCTCTCCATGCCTCTCCTCTTCCTCACTTCATTCTCTATACATAGTTCATTGTGGGCCAATACTGTCCATGTAGATGCCCTGGTTTGGGCACAGAACATCAGAGACATTCTCATTCTTCTTTTGCAACACAGTATCCTGTTACCCCAAGTAATTAATTAGTTAGAAGTCAAATTGATTAAATATTGCTCTGTGTTAGCATATGATGATGGGTTGCTTTTTAATAAAATATTTAGTTTTTTTATTTTGGTGTTTAAAACAACATTTAAGAAATCTTGTGACTGTTCATGATTCATTAGAAGATGACTGGGTAGTGGCTCGTGAAAATTACATGAAGATGCACAGTAGCACCAAGGAATATGTGACAGTCCACCTTTGTGATGCTTTCTTCCTTCAGACATGTTCTTTGGAAAGCACTGTTTGCTGTGACTAAGAACCAATGATAAACAGTACACTGTGTGAAATGTATTTTTTTTAAATATATTTTTACTTAATGTCAGGGCTAGGAGGGTTTGCTCCCAATCCAAGAAATTGGAACAAACATGCTAACAGGGGGGCAATGACAAATGCAACTAAACCTGGTCTTCATTCCTGTGCAGACTTGATTTCAGGGTGTCACTATGACAATGAGAAAAATGGATAGGCCCCCTTGAAGAAGATGCCAGAGCTCCAGTGAGAAGGGCTCCGTGAAAACTTAAGGTGCACTAGCAATCTACATGGCGAGGCTTGCAGAACTTTGTGCTATGAGTCATCTGCAACCTTTTGCAAAATTCAGCATGGCACAAGTACTGAGTTATTATGATGTACCATGTGCGATCCCAATTTGTCATCTTCTCTTGACATATCTTTTATTGAGGGGTACAAGAAGAAACCCCACATTGGCTGAGGAAAATTCTACTTGCTTCCCACACGGAGATTTAAAAATACATTTCTGGAGTTTGGCATTTACAGGAAAACGTTTCACTTTAGGGCTTCTGAAATAAGATTCCTTTTATACCCTCAGTGTAGAAGAATCTATAACTTGAACCATCACCACTAGGGGTCCAGTAGCACTTAGCTATCTGGGTAAATGGTTAGGGACAGGAGGTGAAAGGAATAAACACTGGGATTTACTTTGCATCTATGCATTTATCAGTAATGGAATTTATTATTTAAGATGATAGTTTGCATTTTTGACATTGCTTTTTCTTTTTTCGTAATGCCACGGAGTTCTTTCATTACTTTTTTTCAATTCAACCACTTCATCAGAATTTAGAATCTTATTCTACAAACTTATGGTTATTGATTACAATAATATTCCCATTCTAAACATCATTATATCCCTGTGTAGTTATAGAAATTATTTTACAATAATAGTCATTGTGATGGAACGTAATGTATGAAGTTGAAAAAGAAAAACATGAAAATATTATCAAGGTAACAATGAGTACGGGAAGGAATTATTTACTGTTTTTCTTTCAGTGTGTTTCAATTGATAGAATTACATCACTTCTTCCCGACTTTCCCCCTCTCCTTCCTCCACCAGCTACCTGCCTTGAACTCTCCCACATTCGCTCCTTCTCATCCCTGTGACCTCTTTTTCCCTTTGATTATTATTGTCACACACACATATGTGCATAAGCATATATATTAACATATTGATACCATATTTGCTTTTGACATGTATATGTTTCCAAGGCTGACCATTCTGCATTGCACAACAGTAAGGGGCTTATCCTTTCCTCAGAGAGTTAATTCTTCTTCCAGTAGTTGTTTAATATTCTTTGTCTGAGACTGAGACATCCCCATTCCATGTTAATGTGCCCATTGATATTACCAATGTTCCAGTTTTGAATATATAGCCATTTCAAGAAACTACTCCACACAAGACTCCTTCATATTCTGGCTCTTATAATCTTTCTTACCCTCTTCTATGTTGTTCCCAGAGCCAAGGATACAGAAACTATATTGTAGATGATGTATGTCCACTGGGGCTTGGCTTCTGAGATCTGTTAGTCTCTGAGTTGTACTGTGTTGTGCTTTTCTGTGATAGTCTCCATTTGCTGTGAAGAAAGGCTTCTTCTATGAAGGGGAGTAAATACACTTATCTGTCCGTGTAAGGTTGACTTAGAATGCAGTTATACCAATCTACCCTTCTTTTCTATGGTCTGTAGTGTAGACTCTATAGGCTCACTAGTCCTGGGAAGCTGACCCAGTGTCCAGTAACAGGCATGATTTCCCTCCAATGGGAAAGGCTTTAAGTCCAATGATACAGCTATTGGACCAACATGGAAGTGTCACTTGCTGCCCCATTACACGTTATCTTGCCATGCTGCAGTTTTTCTGGTTCATAGGTATTGCTGCTGGGTAGAACTGTTCAATTTCTTCCCTCCCTTGGTAACTTGCATAGTAATCTCTAGAACGTTGCAAGCCAGAATTCAGGAAAGTGGCTTTCAGGTCAGATTAAGCTCAAATCAGTGGACTTGTGTCTTAATTGAGCAGTGTCTTTAGAAATAGAAGCAGCATTTAACCCTGAGGGCCAATGAAGTTTTAAATCAATAATGTGTATTATTTTGATTATCCTAAGCAATCATTTGAAAGATGGTTTCTCCTGCTTGCTGCTAGGGTTTTCATTAGTCTGCAATTCTTGTGTAGAGCATTCAGTCCAAGTAAGGTAGGTGTGTGTGTGTGTGTGTGTGTGTGTGTGTGTGTGTGTGTGTGTGTGTGTGTGTGTGTACAAGCACTTATATGTATTATGTATTGTAATTGGAATTTTGCTAGGCTTTCTTTGGGACTGTCAGCCCCCAAGTAATCTGTTATCTGGCTGGGTTACCTCTCCTTGGTACTGAACATCTGAAATGCTCTGAGTCTTTTAGTGAAATATAATCACCTAGATTCCTCCTCTTCTTTCTCTCTTTCACTAGAAATCATGCCTATTCTTTTCTGCCAAGCTATTGGCCATTCATCTCTTTATTAAATCAATTAGAAAGCACATTGGCAAAGATACATCTTCATAGTGCATAAAAATTATCCCACAACAGTATTTAAGTAAATATAAAATAATATGATTCCTTGAGTCTTTATCAAATAACCTTGGAGTTATTTATTCTTTGTCTCTCATATTTCTTTTTTTATTTGTACTGGACTCCCTTCTCCTCTAGAATTGAAGGCCCCTCCTCATTAAGGAATCATATTGTTTTCCTTGTTGGAATGGACTAAGCTCCATGGGATAGCCTCCTAGATGAGAATATATTATAATATGAATAGGTAACACCGTTAAATTTTTCTGTTACAAACAATAGAGTGATCACTGGCAAACATTATCAAAATGTTCTGAGTGTGGTTGTATAGCTTTATAAACCTAGTACTTGAAACATGGAGGCAGGAGGACCAGTAATTTAAAATCATTGTCTACTATATAGAAAGTTCTAGGCCAGCACTGTAAAGGCTGCCCTACAATAAGAAAAATAGTGCTATGCTATTTCTAATTTAAGATATCTACTAATAATCCTTAATACAATAATCCTTAATACAATGGTGTTTTCCTATTTAATTTTTATTTTTATATATTATTATTTTTCTTATTTTACATATCGATCCCAGTTCCCTTTCCATCCCTCCATACCCCCTGATCACCCCTCCCATCTCATCCCCCCACTCCACAGGGAGGGTGATGCCTTCCGGGATGGTCATCAAAACCTGTGAATTCATTTGGAGTAGGTCTAGGCCCTCTCTCCTGCCTCTAGGCTAAGAGAGTATTTTTCCATGGGGAATGTGCTCCTAAAGTCCTTTCATGCACCAGGGATACATCCTGGTTCCACTATCAGAGGTGCCTTAGACTGCCCTTAGACTTCTGAGATCCATGTTTAAGGGCTCTGAGTCGGTACAATGCTATCAGTCTGGGCTCCCCCCTTTTTCAGTTCAGCTGTCTCTGTGTGTTTCTGTAGCCTGGTCTTGACCCCTTTTCTTATCACTCCTCCTTTTCTGCAACTGGATTCCAGGAGATCGGCTCAGTGTTTACCTGAGGGTGTCTGCTTCTGTTTCCATCAGCTACTAGATGAGAGCTCTATGATGACATATAACTTAGTTGTCATAGTTGTCAATCCATTATCAGGCAAGGGTATTTAAGGTAGCCTTTTCACTTTTTCTCAGATTGTTAGTTGGGGTCATTCTTGTAGGTCTCTGAACATTTCTCTTCAAACTTGTAATAGCTCCCTCTATTATGCTCTCTCTCTGTTTTTTTTTGGGGGGGGGCTCTTGTCTATTCATCTCCCAACTCAACCTTCCTGGTCCCACATGCTTTCCTCTCCTTCCTCCTTCCTTTCTCTTTCTCCTAACTCCTTTTCCACTCACTGCCCCCCCCCACTCCCAATATGCTTAGGAGATCTTGTTCCTTTCCCCTTCTGTGAGGGACCTTGTATGAATCTCTTAGATTCTTCCTTGTATCCTAGCTTCTCTGGCAGTGTGAATTATAGGCTGGTGACCTTTTGTTCTATTTCTAAAATCCATATATGAGTGAGTACATACCATGTTCCTCTTTTTTTTAACTGGGTTACCTCACTCCGGATGATTTCTTCAAGTTCCATCCATTTGTCTGGGAATTTCAAGACTTCATTGTTTTTTGTTCTGCTTTGTTTTGTTTTTCTCTGAATAATATTCCTTTGCTTTCCCTCCCTCCCTCTTTCTTCCCTTCCTTCCTCCCTTCCTCCCTCTCTCCTTCCATCTCTCTTTCTCCCTTCCTTCCTTCCTTCCCTCCTTCCTTCCTTTCTTTCTTTTGAGACAGGGTTTCTCTGTGTAGCCGTGGCTGTCCTGGAACTCAGTTTGTTCACAAGGCTGGCCCCAAACTCACAGAGATTCATCTGCCTCTGCCTCCCTAGTCTTGAGATTAAAGGCATGTAACACCATGCCCAGCTTGTGCTTTTCTTTTCATGAGCTAAATTTTATTAATAATAATTCGGAGGGAGCAAAGAAATACTTGCCTTTGTTTTTATAATATAAACTTTATAATTAATTATTTTAATAGCTAGGGGAACTAAGACTTTTTAAGCCAGAGAGGATCCCCTTTATTCTCTCCCCCATGAGGTTCTAGATGGGTTAATTATGGTAGAAACAATAAAAGTACATTTCTTCTAATATGTACACTTTGACAATAATACTGTAGACTTGGTGTGTGTGTGTGTGTGTGTTGTGTATGCCCTATGAATTGATTCACATGCATGTAAACTGGAGAACATTGGATGTTCTGTTCTATTGCTCTATATATGTTCCCTTGAGACAGAGTTTCTCACAGAACCGGAAGCTTGCTGTTTCAGCAAGGCTGACTCTCCAGTTAACTCTCAAGATCCTTCTATCACCTTCTGCTGGTGTTGTGTTTACAGGATGTGCAGCCATACCCAGAGGTACTTAGGTCTTCATTTGCACAGCTACATCTGTTGCCCATTCTATCCCCTAAGCTTCTACATACCAGTTCCTCACTAAAACTAGACAAAATTGGCATTCCTTGTCTTTAAACCTGTAAGAACTAACTTTTGTCACCAGTTGATGGCATACTGAGTCAAAAGTACCTCACAACTTTATTTCTTAGTGACAGTTCTCTTTACTTATTTGTTTGATAAAACTCGTTACTCTTGATGATCACTGTGATTTTGCACCCTACCATTGGTTGGTCACTTCCATTGAGCCAGGAGCTTGGCTTTGTATTCTAGATGCTTATTTCCTTTTGTTAAAAGCAAAATCCACAAGTGTTGGTAGCATTTCCTTTACACCCTGAGAAAGAAAGGCAAAGAAACAGTATACATAACACACCTATTAAAAACATAACATTTGGGATTCAAGAATATCCTCAATTGCATTCAGAGTACTGCTTTACATGCTGTATTGTTTCATAAAAGCCTACTAATACAAAGTTTGTTATTGAACTGCAGTTTTCCAAAAAATAACTTCTGAAGCAAATTTTACATAGATAACTTTGCATTTAGACTATATTGAAGCATTATTTTCTTGCTTTCCTATAGGCACCCCTAAGCTCTATTTGCATATGCCAAATCCTCTTATTTTCACTTTTTATTTCCAAGCCATACACAGCAATTATAAATATTTATGGAGGGATGTGAAATTTTTAATAAATGTATATAATGCATAATAACAAAATTTCCATTTTCCATTTAGAAATTTAAAAAATTCTTCTCGGCTAGCCATGTTAAATTAGTCATTAGTTGTTGACAACCATAGTGATTTTACTGTGTCATGGGATGCTACAAGATTTTCTTCCTATCTCAATTTATCCCTGAACCATCTTATCCATATTCCAGTTTTAATTAATAAATAATCATTAGTATGCATGTGGGGTATAATTGATACTCTTGTTAGTTTACAGAAAAGAGTGATCAAAGATGGTTAACTTAAAATGTCTCTTTTTTAGGCTGATATAATTCAGTGCCTAGCATGGTATGAGTAACTCTGATTATTATTATTATTATTATTATTATTATTATATGTAAAATAGAAGAATTACCGATGCAAAATGTAAAAATTATTGAATCATTGAGCCTTCTACTGAGAGTTTAAAGGTGCTCGTGGCAGGCGAGGCATTACACTAACAGTGCTTACACCCAACACTAAAATCAGACTATGTAGGGCTATGATAGTTGTGGTGATTAGAATAGGTATGGCTCCCACAGATTCATGTGTTTGGACATTTGTTTAATAGGGAGTGACACTATAGAAGATGTAGCCTTGTTGGAATTAAGTGTGGTCTTGTTGAAGGAGATGTGTCGCTGAGGGAGGGTTTTGAGGTTTCAGAAGCTCAAGCAAGGCCTGCTGTCTCATGTATTTTCCTGAAGCCTGCACATTAAGATGTAGGACCCGCAGTTCCTTCTCTATCACCATGTCTGCCTGAACACTGCCAAGTTCCCTGCCTTGACAGTATTGTACTAAGCCTTTGAACTGTAAGCCAGCCCCAATTAAATGTTTTCCTGTATAAGAGCTGCCATGGTCATCATGTCCCTTCACAGCAATAGAATTTTTAACTCAGACATCCTCCAAGATTATTTCTTATTGATCATACAGTAAACCCTTTGTCTTTAGCAATTGTGACCTACTTGACTTTACTTTTAAACACTACTTTACTTTAATCAAAAATCAACTATTTTATTTCTGATCTGCTTGCTTTTTTCTACAATTTATCATGGTAACCCTCCATAAAAATAGTTCATAATACTTGTGCTGGTACATGAAGGCTCCATTTAGTGAAATGTCCTTTACTAAGCAAACTGCAATATCACCTTCAAGCCTGGGCTGACTACAAAGTCTTAAGACAAGAACAACATTTAGGCAAATTTTTACCTAATATAATAAAGGTATCCTATAGGCCAATTTGCCACGGAATCTTTCTTTATGTGTAACATCATCTTAATTTCCCCATCCCACCATCACCCTGAACTTCTAAGTACCTACCACAATCACCCAATCAGGCTTATAAGTGAAGCATTGTAGGATTTGGCTAGCTCACCTCTCTCTGACTTTCTAAAGTCCATTCACAAACCTATATGAAGGATTTCCTCACAGCATTCAGGTAGAGAGATAATCATTATACTTTGAACATAATATTTCAAGGTCAGTAAGACAGTGATAGGTCATCAGGTCAAAGCACTTGCCATCAACCCTGACAGCCTCAGGTGGCTCCCTGTCACTCTCATGGGAGCAAAATGAAATGTCATCTCCAAGTTTCCTGACATTAGCCATACATATCAGGGCATGCAAACCCTCGTACATAAATAAATGAGCAAACAATTAAATAAATGTTTAAGAGACCTTTGACATGCTACTTCATTAGAGCAATGGGTTTGGATTTTGTGCAGTCTAACTTGCACTGCTAAGCTTTGTGTGTCGAACCCAGTAAGTTCTGCCTCATTCTACATTCCAATGCTGTTCTCTTTTTCAATAGTTTTTGATCTCACATTTATAAAACATTTTAAGACTTCTTGTTTTAAATTTCTCAGTGCCTTACTCTTTGACCCGAGGATTATTTTAAATATAGATTGTTGAGTGACCAAGAATTTGGAGATTATCCTCTCAGTTTTTCTTTAACTGCATGTTATTTTAGTTCCATTATGTTACGTCGATAATCTGGGTGGTCTCATGTTTTAAAATTTGTTTGACTATTGTTTTATGGCAAACCTGTATACCAAACAAACCTGTAGAAAAATGTCCCCATATTATTTATAGTTATGAGTCCAATTTTGTATATAGTGAATACAAATGCATAATGTATTGCATAATATAATATATATTATCATGTATAATCTATTATGTACGTTAAATGCTTTATATATAATAGAATATGTTAATTACTGTAGAAGGTTTTCTATATAGCTATATTATAGAAAAAGCATTGAAAGCTTTTGTGGGCTGCTGAAATGCCTCAGAGAATAAAGCCACCTTCCTTGCAGTTCTGACAAGTTGAGTTCAGTCTTCAGAACCCACATAAAGGTGGAAGAACAGAGACACTCTGTAAAGTTGTCATTTGACCTCCATACATGTGCTGTGACATGTGCATACCTGTAATCATGCCTTACATACACATGCTAACAAGAAGAGAGAGAAAGAGAGAGATTGAGAGAGAAAACAAAATTCAAAATAATAATAAAAATTACAATAAAAATAACTTCTGGGGGAGATGTATCTCTACCTATAAATTATCTATTTAATCTATTATTTGTCAATCATCTAGCTATCACTTATCTTCAACCTATATATCTATCTTGCTAAGAATTCCAAGCTATAATTCATATTATTGATGTAAACAGCAAAATATATCAAATGTCCATTACTAAATTGGGTTGAGAGAAGTGTCAGTCAAGCTTGGCAATCATGTGAGTGCAACAGACATTATAAATAGAATAACTGGCATCAGAAGAAGCTTTAGCAGGTACACATGTGGTTAGGAACCCTGTTCTGGGACTGGATATGAAATAGAATGCTCGCCTAGCCAGAACGTTTGCTAATCAATATGCAAAATGTAAGTAGCAAAGTCATTTTGATGTAGCTAACTTTACAGGAAGTAGCTGCTCTTAAAGCACCATGGTGAGTGTTTCTGGGTGACATTAAAGGATTTTGATGGGCGATGGAAGCAAAACTGTGATGAAAGATTTTAGTTCCTTTATGGAGTTGGTTTCAGCTTCTGCTGGCCAAAATTCTTCACACCAACATCTAATAAATATTTCCTTCCTGCCTCTCCCCTCCAGCCAAGACACATCCTTCTGGTGTGTCTTTTTCTGGAGTACTCTTCAGAGGGTTAAGTATCTCATGAATATTTCCTGTGAATTGTGTGTTTGCCTAAGCTCCACTTTTTGAATAAAGTTAAATGTGAGTGCTTTAAATTAGCTTGAGGTTTATATAATTTGGGGGGTGATGTATTTACACACACAGCGAACTAATGTTTATCATACAGGATAAAGAAACCTTCCAGTACTGACGATGTGCTTACTGAAAGATGGGTAGGGCATGTGATCGGAAGTTATAATCAGTAAAAAAGAATCATGCACATATAGAAAGAAAGCATTGGAAGCATCTGCTGTTCTCATCTTTCTCTTTTCTCAATATGTTAGACAGTGTTTTCTTGCCAAAGATCTATTAGACACATTTATAAATCTTCCTCAGGCAATAGTTTCCTGAAATGTTTATTTTGTTATTTTATTTTATTTTCAAAACCCCAACGGATTCATGTCACCTTTAGGATTTTGGTGTCAAACTGCAGAAGCTTTCTTTCAAAAGCAAAGGGCATTCTGATGGCAGCGTCTAAGGCTTCTTGTTTTATAATATTCCAAGAACCGCTTTGTAATTGAGAGATTGAGAATGTGGATGGATAAAGTTGTCCTATTTTGTTTGACATTTTATTTCTATCATTTCTTCCCCAATTCCCCCACTTTAGAGAGTAAAATTAATAGGATGTTTTCTTTTTTAGTTATGAGATGGTTAGAAATATATCCACCTCTTAAAACATTGCTTTAAGCTTTGTTTTCACTGATTTAAGTCAAAGGAGTTATAAACTACACCCTTGGCAGTAATATAAGAGAAAAGAAAATCAAGCCAAGTTAAAAAAGAAGTATTATACAATGTAAATCTTGAGTCACAAGTAATTTTAATGCAATTATATTGTGTCTATCCACAGATAAAAGTGGGACTGTGCACACAGGACATTGTAACTTTGTTTACTTTTCACACATAATCACTGACTACCTGTTACATATAAAATACTGAGAACCCAGCTGGAAAACAGAGATGAGTGAGATTCATTCT
This sequence comes from Phodopus roborovskii, assembly GCF_943737965.1. Lineage (NCBI taxonomy): Eukaryota > Metazoa > Chordata > Mammalia > Rodentia > Cricetidae > Phodopus > Phodopus roborovskii. The sequence goes on from NW_026126618.1 coordinate 8,510,475, forward strand.
GTGATACCAAGGAGTCTAAACTGGGAATGTGGGTTTATAGTGCAAGCAGGGCAATAAACAGCATTCCTGAGATGTGCAGAGGAAGACTCAGGCATCAGTGAGTCTGAAACTTCCCTATGTATATTCTGTTCTAAGAAGCCATTATCAACTCTTTGGATCAGAGCAGTAGTTCCTGGACTAGCCAATGCCACTTGCCTCCTGTTTCCTCTAGTCTATTCTCTCCACATACCCAGACTGAGTTTCAAAATGACTGTCTAGAGAAACCATGCCTCTGCTTTTTGAGAACTTAAATTCTATCTTATTTTATTACAATTATCACATCATTTCTCCCCCATCTTCTTTAACCATTGTTATTACATACACATATTAACGATTCGACATACCCGTAAAACCTGCTGAGTCTTTCCAGATGAGCTTACATATGTACGTGTTTCAGGGCTGAGCACTTAGTATTACCTACCCAATCAGGAGCTCATCACTTACAAAATACTCACGCTGATTCCCACTGCACTCCAGATTGTCCACTGATACCTCACAAAGCCCAGCGTAATCCTGCCTTGCTATGATCCTTCAGTTCCTCAAATATTCCCAGTCCTTCCCAGTCACATTTTAAACTGGAAGTCCTTTTTTTCCCCAAGTATTGACTTCACTTGATCCCTCACTTAAGTTACTTGTTAGGTCAAATATTCATGGACAGTAATGAGAACAATGCCTAGTGTATAGTAAGTTCCATATCAATGACTTTTGGGACTACCTGACCTGGCAGAGCTCCTCTGCTGTTTTCTACTTGATGTTATCTCCAAGTACTTCATAATACATAGTAAGAATTTTGCTTACATTCTTTTGTTTATAATGTTCATGTTAATAGTTCATAGGGCTCAGGTTAGGCCAGCTTTGCTTTCAGTTGGATTTTCAGGGCCCAGAACATATATGGTCTTAGCTGCGACAGAGGGGAAGATCTGTTAAATCAATTTGTTTTGTTAAACTTCTTCATTAATGAAGATTTAGTTATTTTTAGTTTCTTTTAAATTACTTGTGAACCTGAGGCAGAAAATTCTGCTTTACTTTTGTTTGGGCTATGAAGTTATTTGTGTAGGAGTAAAAATAGATCAAACTATTTGTCTACTGTATACAGGACACAACAGTACTGTCATAAAAAGCTGCCAGACGTTTCGGTTCATTCTCTCACTTTCCAGCCTACTAGGAGGTATTTCAGCAGGGATGGGGTAGGCTCCCATAGCCCCATATATAATTGAGAAGCTACAGGTGATCAACAGCCATTAATGAAGGAAAGTACGTTTTCCTTAGTGTTGGTGCCCCTGTTACGTTGCCCATTCTACAATGGATAAAGAAATACCCACGTGCATGTGGAAAACACTAGGCAAAGTTGGGAAAGGAGAGTGAGATGTGGATATAGAGGAAAGAGGTGTTAATTTACACATTGGCTACAAAGCTGATTTTCAGAATGTAGAGCAAAGTCAGGCACACAAAAAGGGTCTCAGAAGATGTGGGTGGGACCATGAAAAGTACTACCATCCTGAATGTTAACCCAACTAATAAATACATCTGAGAGTAATCAGACAACAGCATTCTGGTCACAGGCATGAATATATATTATCTTCTTGGGAGAAATCTATAAAATACTACAGATGTCAGATGAGTTTAGGTCAATTTCTGACTCTATGGGAAACTATTCATTGTGTATTTTAATATATTTCTAATTTTCCTACAATGTGGCTCTGAGTTTTTCAGGAAGCAAACAGAATATAAGTACCATGGAAACACAGAACCCTACTTATATGGCCACATTTGTCATGTTCTAATTATTTCCTGAATTTCATTTATACACAAAAATACAGTTCTACTGAAAAGAAGTTAAAAGAAAAAGGTGACTCTGTTGGAATGTTATGTATTCCCTTCTCAGCAAACTCTAAAAGGATTTCTTAAAGTGTCAATCTGCCACGGATAAATTCTCTACATAAAGATGAAAGAATACCTTTGCACTGTCAACTAATTTTATGGCTGAGTCTTTATGCCTCCAACAAATGCAGGTGCTGTTTCCTGCATCATTAATGTGACTATATTTTGAGAAAGGAAGTAAATCATGTGAAATATGGTTATGAAAATAATAAGAGTAGGGTCTTGGTCCAATAAGTTTAGTAACCTTATAACAAGAAACATCATCAAACACCTGCAGGAAATGAGGCCATGTCAGAATACAACGAGGAGGCAACTACCTGCAATTCCTACTGAGCGCCCCAACCAAAACTATTCACCCATTGATCTTGAATGTCTAGCTTCCAAAACCATGAAAAATAAATAAATGTCTACTGTTTATTACATTCAACATGTGCTATATTGTTGTGGCATCCTGAGAAGACTAATGTAATTTTTATAGAATATTTCATTGTATATAGAGATTTTTTGATACAAATCCCTATCATGAAATACTTTTTGTCACCTTTTATATATTGTATCCTTTAGTTTAATTTCTGGTGGAAAATCAGTAGCTATTTTAGTTGCTTTCTTTTATGCATTGTGTTGCCTTCTATAGCCAATTTAAGATAATTTTTCATGCCCATGAATATTCAATTTTATTCAGAATATTTTTTGTTTTTTATGTTTAATTATTCTACTTACTGATCATTGTGTGTGGGGGGATTTTCACCTAACCTAATTTTCACCCAATACCCCATGCAATGATTGTTGCTGGGCTTTGTCCGTAATATCATTAAGTTCTAGAAATTTCCTTTCGTTTTCTTTTATAGCTTCTTGCTTGATGCTCAGATTCCTGTTTTTTTCCATTCATTGTGAAGAGATCCAACTTTGTCTGATTGAATACCGTTGTAACATCATTTAAAACTCTCTTTGTATACTCAGTAAGACATCTGGGATCTTTCAACATCGATGCCTGGAAAGCCTTGTTTTTCTGAGAATGAGTCATATTTTCCTGTTTGGAGAAGTTTAAGTTAAAGTATATGAATCATTTTGTAGATCAATTGTATTTCCCTGGGAATACTAATGTGTTGCATTTATCTTAATAGACAGTAAACTTCATTGGATAGAAATTGTAACTTCTTTTTGTAAGGAAGCAACTCAAATTTAGTTCTAAGATTAGCATTTGTTCCCATATTTATTAAATCTATTGAAGGTTTTTGGCAGGTTTTATACACAGAATTTTCTAAGGTAGTCTAATAAAATTGAAAAAAATGGGTGTTACCCAAGGGTTATAAAATAGTAAGAGCCTTTAGGTATCAGATTGTAGAAAGGATTATATTCAAGAAACCAGAGTATTTTCTTACCAATTAAAATGCCAATATGAGTCATTTGAACTATTAATCTTTCCATCTTTTCTCTGGACCCTTGTCTTGTATACAAAGCTGCTTTGTATGGAATGTAACTTCCATTCCAGTTCTTTGGGAAGCCACTTATATGAGTTCTATCCTATGAAATTTGTTTTATCTCTTTGGAGGGCCAGATAATTGAGTACTTCCAGAATCAATGGGTTAAGTACTTGATACTGAGGGCTGTAAAGGTAAAGAATGTAAAGTGCTGAGGGTCTTACAGCTAAAATCCACTTCTGAATGTATCCATCATAAGGCCAGGACCTAATGCACCAAACATATCTTTAACTTGAGAGAAATCACTTTGTCTTATTGCAATCACATTATTTATAGTATAAGGTGATAGTACCTACTTCCACATTTGCCTTTAGGAATAAATGAAATGAACTGTTAAAACAATACAAACTTGCATATAGCTTTACAGATGTTGACATGCTTACCAAGGCAAACTGGCAAGAGAGGTTTATTGTACCCAACAAAGTGACAATTTTCAGTAGGCAATTAGTAGCTATTGCTATATTATCTACTACTATTATAGTCACACTTTACACTGGGGATTCTTTTCAAGACTCCACTGCTTGTGTGTGAAACTATGGATAGTACCAATACTGTGTGTGTGTGTGTGTGTGTGTGTGTGTGTGTGTGTGTGTAATATATGTGATAGACTTCAATTTCCTTATGCTGTGGAAATGAATTGAAAGATTAAAAGTTGTAAGTTAATTTTCCCTCTCCAAATGTTTGAGGAGGAAAAGTCAAAAAGTAAAAAGCATATTCTCTTTATGCTAAATCACCATAATTAATAATACAATGTGTTGAAGGCTAGACATGCCAAAAACACTTGTTGTTCCAGCTATTAAGATTTCAAAATCATAACATATGATCACATTTGTAAGGTAATTCCTGGTCATTCTGAGTCTACACATGTTAATAAGTTGAAGAAATATTCTATCTAAATTACTAGCAATGACTGCCAATATTTGAAAATATTTCCAAAACTATAGATCCCAGGTGTAAAGTCACTTTTTTCACAAGAAGTCATGAAATACTTCTCTCTTAGGAGCATTCTGTAGTTTTCAAGGTTTTTTTATTGATTGAATGGATGATTGATTGATTGATTGATTGATAGATCATGATTTTTTTAACACAGTGTCTCACTTTGTAGCTCTTCCTGTCCTGGAACTAACTTAACTCAACATGTAGAACAAGATGTCCTCAAAATCACAGAGATTTTTACCTGCATCCACCTTCACAGAGATTTTTACCTGCATCCACCTTTGAAGTCAGGGAATTAAAAAATGCCCCATTACACCTGGATGACTTTTCCATTTATTATGTTAAACCATGATTCATGACATAGAACTGAAGTACCAAGAGAAAAACTACAACAGAGAGAAATTTTACACTATTAATACCTTTTTGTTGACTTCATTCACTCATTAGTGGAGTGGTCCAGATATTTATCATCACTGTTCCAGGACTTTTGACAAGTACCCAGAACATAGCATAACCAAAAGGTGTATGTCCCTGTTTCTTAAAAATCTTACTTTTTTTGACAATACATCAATCATTATTTAATTGTGCTTGTGAGAGTTATTTCAGAGGTGAGCAGCAAAGGTTGATAGGTTTTGATAGGTGACCTTTGAAATATTTCCATTTGGAACCTTTGGCTTTTCATGAGAAGTTTATAGACACCTGGCTTGAGAGCCCAAGTGATGAGTCTGAGGCCAGTTGGAAAGAAAAACTGAAGGGAGTCCTACTTTCAACCTGTTTCTAGCATTTAAATTTAGGAGTTATGCTCCCTGCAGACTAAATTACACATAACAAAAAAGAGACCCCTACTTGGTATCATATGGCACCAAAATGCCAGCCAGACTTAAGCTCATCAGGATGAGATATAAATAATTGGCCAGAATGGCTGTTCCGTCAGTAAGGTAGGGACAGCATGTAAGAAAGAGAGGTGGAGTTTTACTGAGAGCAAAAATTGCATCCCTACTAACTTATTCATTTGTTCGTTCATTCGTTTGTTCATTCGTTTGTTCATCCACTGAGTCATTGAGACAAGGTAGTATGCATCCAAGGCTGGCCCCAAACCAGCTATGTGGCCCAGGATAGTCAGTGTTATTGCACTCAGTTTTAATGCCAACTTCAAGAGCAAATTTGGTTTTTGTGCACATGAGGCAAGCACCTCACCACCTGTGTGAGGTCCCCAGTCCTATCAACACCTTTATGTCTTTTTTATATGGAGGAAATATGTGAAGATAGAAAATGAATGGATCCACAAACAATCGAAGAATTTTATGTTACTTAGTTTTTGTTTTATTGAGTGTGGGATTTTGTTGTTGCTTGCTTCATATTATTATTTTGTTTTTGTTAAAATTATGGCTATTATTGTTTTTATAAATATTAAAGACACCTGAGGAGACACAGACCCTGTGGATCAAGGCCAATGTTGGAACTTTCTTTGAAATGATGAAACAACCATGGTAAATATTGACTTTCTTATTACCAAGAAAGGCATGTCATATTTCTGGGAAAGGCCATTTTCCAGTAAATGCTGTCAAACAGAAAGTTTAGGGAGCAGACAGGTTGATGTAGGGCAGACATTCTTTCTCTGCTACCATGCAGTGCTTACATTCTTGCTTGTAGGCCTGAAGGAGAATGACATTGTAACCCATGAAAGGTGCTACTAGCCTTGCATGTCTAACACTTATGTGGTGTAACTGTCATCTGTATACTCTAATGCAGATGATTCTCTACTGTATTGCTGAGGGTTTATGACAGTGTGTCTTCATGGGTAGTGTATATAGATGGGGATTGATTTGATAATAATGCAACAAGGTTATCAGGAGTCAGAACTGGGGGCATCAGTTCTGCTGAAAGCAAGACATTGGAAAAGTTACTGTGTCTGTTTTATCCACAGTTCTTCTTTCTACAAAATGGGGCCATAGTACCTGGCAGAGAGAGGGGGCAGGGATAGAGGGACAGAGAGGAAAAGAGGGAGAGGGAGAGGGGGAAGGAGAGGCAGAGGGAGAGGGGAAAGGAGAGGCAGAGGGAGAGGGAGAGTGAGAGAGAGGAGAGAGAGAGGTTGCTCTACATGCAAGCAAGCACATTCTAGAAAGAAAGTTGACAAGCAATTTCATTTTCAAACTCCCAAAGTTCTCTTCCCTTTAGTCTTACCCATAATAATGCCAGCAGTGCTTTCAAAAAGTCATTCTCAAATATAATTGCATATTTTAATAAATAGCAAGTCGGCAATAATTACTAAATAATTCACTCCACTGCTAAATGTTCATCTGGATGGCATTGCTTTCTGTTCAGTTGTATAAGCATCTGCTAAAATGAGGGAAGAACAGTTTGTTCTTAAAAATGAAGAATCTCAGTTTTTTTCAAAGCTATTCATCAGTTAAAAATCCATTTATGTATTCACTAAGTAAAGAAAATCAAATGTTCACACTACTTCATTAAGGTACCTTTAACTCAAACTCACAAAAATCATGACTTGGCTATGAACATTTTTATTAAGCTTTTAACATAAATTTTTTTAAGCTCCAAAATGCAGCAAAATTGACTGAATGTCAGTAGAGGAAACTTGCTTTTATTATCTTCTCTACCTGAAAATAAGGTGTGGGTTATTCAGGAGTGGTAGAAAATGAACTACTTGGCTTACTGTCACCCCAAGTATTCTTCAGGATGATAATTTCACAAGGTTGGAAAGAGTTGAAGTTACATAGTTTATTTTATTAACTGGCTATGTTTATAATTTGAAGTCTTTGGTGAATGTTTACTACAATTTTGCTTAAAATACCATTTTGTTGTCAAGGCTGAGTCTAAACAATGTTTTTAAAAGATCATACTATAAGTTGAAGGTTTTTCTTCTAATTTTGCACATTAAAATAATTTTATTTTAAAAAGTATTTTTATTCCACCTATTTTGATAATGTTCTTTCTTTTCCTCATACTCCTCCCAGATCCCCATCAACCTACCCATCCGATTTCATGTTCTATGTATCATCTATCTATCTATAATCTATCTATCTCTCCTTCCTTGCCTGCCAAACCCCAATGAATATCAAAACAAATTGGTCATTATAACTGAGCAGAAGGATGAGACCCATGTGACTGCCCTGGGTGGCAAGAAGAAAACAGAGGCCCACCAGAAACCTATGGCACCAGATGGTCTGGCATTATACGTTGGGGTATGGGATAAAGAGAGAGAGAGAGGCAGAATGGCTCATGTCCTGTAGAGAGAGGCAGCTCTGAAGGGATGAGGGCAGTTTTGAGTAGGCCAAGGTGGGTGGCCTGCTAGACACTTGGGCACTGTGAAGTCTGAGGATGGGCTGCTGTCAAGGCCTATGTCTGAGTCTGTGGCCCTTCTGTAGCCTCTCTCTGTGTCAATGTCTGCCTCCTGTTATCACTGAAGGCTGAAAGGATAGGGCTGTACAGGGCTAGGGAGAACTGGGTCTGCCTCTCACTGTGTGTAGCACTCGGGAGAACAGGTCCTGAACCTCCCTTGGGCAGCACAATAGAGCTGACCCTGTTCCTGGGGGCACAGGCAAACTGGCCCTCCTGAGTACATGACAAGAGCAGAGTTAGTCCTGGCTGCCTTGTCTGTCATGTAGTGGTGTGTGTGAGGGAAAGACGTGCCCCCAAACCCTGCTCCCTGTGGCAGGTGGGAGACCTGGCCCTGATCTCATGAAATCAGTAGATCTGACTCCGCCTCTTACCAGCTGCAGCAAGGTAGAGCTGGCCATGGTGGTGCAAGTGCTGGTGAGCTGGCCTTGAGTTGGGGCAAGCAGAAGAACCAGCTCCGCCCTTTGTTGCCTGCTGCATAGGGTGAACTAGCCAGGTAGTGCTGGAAAGCTCACCCTGGTGGTGAGGATAAGAGAGAACTGGCAGGATGACCAAGCCTACAACCACCCAAATCCACAACCAGGGCTATGAGTTGGCCCATCCCAACATCCACTTCATCTATGATCTGCTGGAGCATACAAAACGGCCAGTCCTACAGATCCAAAACTGAAGAATCTCCATGACAAGGGGAAAGAACAGGATATCCAAGAATTGAGCATTGATAGTATAGCAGAAATCAGAGGCCTCCAACCAAATCAACAACTCATTGCAATGAATAAATGCAAATAAAGATATATTGACTAAAATGTAGACTTTATCACACTGCACCTTCCACAATAAGATGGGAATCAGTCTACCACAAGATCTAGCAATTCTACTCTTAGGCATATACCCAAATGATGCACATTCATGCAATAAAGACATATGTTCAACTATGTTCATAGCAGCATTATTTGTTATAGCCAGAACCTGAAAACAACCTAGATGTCCCTCAACTAAAGAATAGATAAATAAAATGTGGTACATTTACACAATGGAGTACTAAGTGGAAAAACAAACAAACAAAACATGGAACCTTGAAATTCACAAGCAAATGGATGGAACTAGAAGAAACCATCCTGAATGAGGTAACCCGGTCACAAAAAAAGATAAACATGGTATGTGTTCACTCATATATGGATTTTACACATAGAGAAAGGATCACCAGGCTACAATCCACACTGCCAGAGAAGCTAGAAAACAAGGAGGATCCTAAGAGAGACATGCATGGTCCCTCACAGAAGCGGAAAGGGACAAGATTTTCTGAGCAAACTGTTACAGGGGTGGGGTATTAGGTAAAAGAGGAGGAGAGAACATGAGGGAGCAGTAAAATTGAGCAGGAGGAAGAATATAAACACACACACACACACACACACACACACGAGATACCATAATAGAGGAAGCCATTATAGGTTTAAAGAGAAATATCACACTAGGGAAGTGTCCAGAGACCTACAAGGATGACCCCAACTAACAAGCTAAGAAACAGTGGAGAGGCTTTATGTGCCCTTCCCCGATAATGAGATTGATGACTACCTTACATGCCATCCTAGAGCCTTCACCCAGTAGCTGATGGAAACCGAAGCAGACATCCACAGATGAACACTGAGCAGAACTCCTGGGACTCACTTGCAGAGAGAGAGGAGTAATGAGTGAAGGGATCAAGACCAGGCTAAAGAAACCCACAGAGACAGCTGAGACAGCTGACCTGAGCAAGGGAGAGCTCATGGACCCCAGACTGATAGCTGGGAAACCAGCAGAAGACTGACCCAGACACCCTAGGAAGCCTAGGCAGTCTATTAGACCTCTGACAATGGAACCAGGATGTATCCCTGGTGCAGGAAGGGACTTCAGGAGCCCATTCCCCATGGAGGTGTACTCCCTTAGCATAGAGACATGGGACAGGGCCTAGGTCCTACCCTAAATGATTTGACTGACTTTGATGATCCCTCATTGAAGTCCTCACCAGCCCTGGGGAGTGGATGGGAAATGGGATGGGTAGTCCTCGGAGGCATGGGAGAATGGGAGGTAGAAGGAACTGGGATTGATACGTAAAATAAGAAAAAATATTTTTTAAAAAAGAAATAACATTGTTTCCCCTCCCTTTCACAACAGATTCCCCAGGAAAGAACTGAACTAGCTTTGAAACAAAAGCATTTGGTTTATACAAACAACTTGCTCATCTGAAACAAGTTGCTATTGGGTCATGTTGCCCACTCCTCCTACCTGATTGACCCATCAGCCTCTCTACAATCAGGCCTTCTGTTCTCTTTAGTTTGCTCTTCTTTACTCAAGTCCCCAGTATAAATGTGTTTCCTCTCACTAAAACATCTCATCAGCCCACAACATTCTTATTATTCATCACCTTCCACCTACTTAACTTCCTTTATTGTCCACCATAGATAAGCCATGGTAACATGATAGCAACAATGAAATGGTTGACTGGGTGCATCTTGAGTACCAGGAAAGCTGAAGCATCTCCCATGCTTTCTTTCAATTTTCAGCCCAGTGAGCTGGGGCTGGCACTGCTCTCACTTCAAAATGGAATAAAACTTACTTACATCCCTGCACTTACTTTGCTTTCTTTGCAAGGGATTTTCTATTCGTTCTTGCTGTTGTTCTGAACTTGCATAACCCTGATTTTGCAGCAACCTAATTATGTATATTTTTGTTTACCCTGTACATGTGAACATTGCTAGTATAATCAACACAGTGTTCAGATTGATTGCATTTTAAATCCGTGGATGCAAGTGGCCACTCATAACTTAAAAAAGAAAAGAAAAAAAAAAAAAAACCTCTTTTACTCAGTTACAGTTTTCTTTGGGGCTTACTTATTCTCCATTGTTTAATATAATGAACAATAGTATTTATATATATTTTTTCAAATGTTCTAGGCACATAGAAATCTTCATAGTGATAATATTATGGTGCTTCCTCTGGTTCAGTATTATACTATGTATACATATCAAAACTTTACATGGTGACTCACAAATATGTGTCAATCAAATATTATGTGCCAGTCAGAACAAACAGAATATGGGAAATCCTTTGGCGGAGATGTTGGCTTGCATTTCCTACAGTAGATAAGATGCAAGAGAGTCCACATTGGATTTGTGCTGAAAGAGCCTTTCTTGAGCTTCAACATCTTAGAATGGGTGGGAGTAACTGGAGAGCAAAGAGAAAGAGAATTAGGTAGAAGTGAGAGATTATCAAGGAGGGGGAATTCACCCTTCAGCATGCCAAGTAAAAGAAACTATGACGATGAGAGAATATTTTCTCAACTTCTTTAAATGGGAATGGAAAAGACTTTTACCCAAGCAACAGGAGAGTCTCTCACAAGCTGGATCATGAGGCTCCTGAACATGGAAGTGGGTGAGTGCAGTCTGAATGTCTTCAAAACTGGAAAATTGAGCCATCTATCCTTGAGACAAGGGTTGTGTCACTTGCAATGACGCAGAAAAAAAATAAGGCCATAGACTGTTTCATATGATGTATGGGGAATACCTGGTTATTACTGGACGAGCTCCTCATGAATACAGGGACTTTAAGACAGAGAGACCTTTAAGACTTAGAAAGTAAGTAAACTTAGAAGACTCAGAAAACTCCTAAATTTACAAGATTGGAAAGATCCAAGTCATCTCAGTGGCCTTCAAATTATTCTTATAATTCCAAGCTTAAAACTTTCAGTTAGTAATGCTTTTGTAACTTCAATAAACACATCATTTCCACACCTAAGACTTGTATGAGTTCCTTTCTTTGATCAGTTAGCACCTGTTTTTCTGTTTTTTTTTTTTTTTTTTTTTTTTTTTTGAAAAAAGTCATATAACAATGAAAAAGTCCGGGTTCATTGCAGAGCAGTTGAAATCAACTGCAAAGAAAGTCTTCAGAAGCCCGTAAACTAGTCTAGCGCCATCCGAAGATTCTACCACCTTCAAATTAGGGCCACAAGCATGGAAAAGAATTCAAGGCATGAATTTCAAATTCAAACTATATTATCTTGTCATAACTCATAAGCGTATTCAGACAAGAAAAGCATAAAAAAAACCTAGTACATCAATGCGATTTAATTGCTTTGTAGTTTATGAGCAGACTTAGCACAGAGCAATGAAATAATGACACGTTTTTGCAGTCCCAAATAACCAGGGCTCAAGTTGTTTGATCTTTTTCTCGGTCTATGACTTTGTGCACATTATGTTTAAGCTCTGGGACTTCAATACTTTCTCAATTGTAATGGAAACACTAAGCCCTTTCACAATTATAATAGAGAAATCCACAGTGTTTTTAAATATCTAATTCATAAATAGGTATACTAATATATATTATACTAAGTGACCTTGAGTCCAGTTAGTACTTTTGTAACCTGCAAAACCTACATGTTCTTTCTGAAGTGAAAAAAATCTTCCCTAGCCCTAGTATGATCCTAAATGATCCATGAGTAGAAACATATTCACTTACACTTTCCTGAACTCACTTCTGCCTGATGCCAAGAGGATATTTAGAGTTTGTTGCTTATTTAGCTTAAATTTCATCTCATAAGTTCTTGGTAGTGCATAGTGCATCTCATTCTATTTTTAAGGTTTTTTGTTTTTGTTTTTTTTTTTTTGCCTATCTCTTCCCTTGCAAACTGAGTATGGTGGTAAAAAAATTCTTTTCCCCTGAAAACTTTGTCATGTTCTCTGTATGATAAATACTTATTCTGAAACAAATATCTTCATCTTCCAATCAGAGATTCATCCAGAAAAGGAAGAGCAACAAAAGTGACCTCCAGCATGCTCATTCTCGGAACTATGGATTTCTTCTGAAATGAAGCAGCTACATTTTAATTTGTTCTTTGTGAACTCCGAGTCCCATTATTTTCTCTTATCTGTGCCTTTGTCTTCCTCTGCTGAGTTTAAGTGGGGTAAAAATGAGAAAAATAGTACAGGCAGGGACCTCTGACCTCTCATCTATTTCTATTTTCTTGTAGCAGAAAAGTCCCTTGCATTTTCAAAAATGACCAATTCTGGGATTACAGTACAGGAGGAATGTTCCAAGGCTATTCTTGGCCCCAGCAGAAAGAAAGAAAGAAAAAGGACAGAAATGGTGAAATTTTAAAGAAAAATGGTAATGCTGCTTCTTGTGTCCTTTATGAAGGACAAATGCTAGGCATAGGGAGTCAGGACTCACAAGGAATCACTTGAGAAGGTTGTATCGCCAAGTCCAGCCCTTCCGCACTGCCAAAGCCCTGGATTACTATGAGACTTCTACATCAAAAAGCCCAAGCTCTGGAAGACCACTTACTTATACTCTGATGATTTTATATGTGCAGAACATGTTTCTATTATCAGTGTCTTGAGAACTTGGACAGGTCAGGGTTCTTTTATGGTGACTAGTTAGGTGGTGAGGGCTAAGGGTTGAAGGGACCTTAGTCATTAATGGAAACCTGGAGAAGTACACAGGGGAATTATGCCAAGCCCAGATGGTCTCATTATTTAGTAGTTTGAAAGCTTGTCAAAAAGAACTTAGTGGGAGATTGAATGGGAGACTTTGAAACACAGGAGGAACACATCTTTTGCAAGCCTGTGGAGACTGCTAATAGAAAGGAAATCATTCCCAGCGGTGATACATTGGATCCTAGGTCACAAGTGAGAACGAACACATGTTAAAGAACATTGGTAAAGTCAAGTTTCTTCTACAGAAAGAATTGACTTTTTCTTCCCTAGTGATTTTGCTTTGGGAAAACTCAACAGACTCAAGACACAAAGACAAGCTCCGGGACTCTAGTTCTTTAACTTCTGAAGGTGTAAGAAGTAATGGATAATTAAACTCTGAATGGTTCCATGTGTAATTTGGGATAGATTACCACCATTTAGTTCCATGATTTTCCCAGTCATATTACTGTTACTCCTCTTGATAGTTTTACCTAAGACCAGCAGCACTACTTTTCCCATAACTTTATGTCATATGTTCCCCTAAATAGTCATATGTGGATGGCTTGTCCCCAACTCTCTAACAAAGTATAGGGAGCTTGGGGAGATCTTAACTACTAGAAAGAAGTAAGGATTCTGGTGACAGGAGCCTGCAAGAGATAGTGGAGCTTCAGTTTCTTCTCTCTCTTTGCAATCCTGGCTGCCATAAAGTGAGCAGCTATTCATACTTGCCTGGATCCATGGTGCCAACACAGGCCCAAAGTCAATAGGCTGTGACTACCACAGACTGAAACCTTGAGGTAATATACAGTTCTTTAAAATTTGGTCATCTTTAGTGCCTTATCACAGGGACAGCTGGTTATCACAAATTGAGATCCAGACCACCCAGACCCTGTGGGAATCCATATGAACACTGCCTACTGGAATACGTTCTTTATACTCCATAAATGGAACATGCTGCTAGGATCTTGGCAGGGCAAAAAGATTCCAGTATTCCCGATGTGCCCTGTTTCCTTGGCTATATCACTTCTGCCTACAACTAATTATGATGCTAAGATACTCTGAATTAAAGAATGAACAGGGCTTAAAAAATTAGCTTGGAAGCAGACATGTGCACTTATTTTTTAATTTTTTTTTTAAAAAACTGGAATCAAGCAATAGCTGTCTATCATGGAACTCATTTTGTAGCTAAGGATCACCTTGAACTTCTAACTCTTTTTCCTCTGGCATCCTTGTTTACCCTGTGTCACCACAGTGGTTCTACTTGGTGAGCAAACCTAGGGTTAAGCAGGGTTAAGTGAGTGCTACGCTATCACCTCAACAACTGATCCAAGTACCTACCAACTGATGACCCAATTTGTGGTAATCAGCTGTCACTGTGACAAAAGACCTTATAAGATGACCAACATATAAAGAAGAAAGGAAAGGACTATGTTGCCTTATAGCTTCAGTCTGTGGGAGCTGTATCCTGCTACTTTGTCTCTCTGTCTCTCTGTCTCTCTCTCTCTCTGCTTCATGTGGTCAAGGATGCAGATCTCTCAGGCTCAGCTTCCTGCTCCTGCGACCATGCATTTTGCTTGCCGCCATGCCTCCCTGACATGACAGTTGCTTAGCCATCTAACTGAAGGCCAGGTAAGCTCTTCCTTCTGTTATTTGCCTTGTTTCTGGTGTTTTATCACAGCAACAGCAAAGTCACTGAGACAAGAAGAAAAATGGTGTCTCTATAGAGAAATATATTCTGGTTGCCAAATGACAGGCCGGTAAATGAGCTTTCAGAACAAGAAGCATCTGTATGTTGAGGACTGCTTGTATTTACTGAGCTATCCCTGTTCATCCTCCTGCTTTGTTGCCACACAGGATGTGTCTTAACATGTTGGGCTGAGCTTTTCCTTTCCTTTTGTTCCAATTTTTCCCTTTAAAAGTGAATCCTCTGAAATTTCTGGCCCCGTGTCAGTGCTGTATTCACAAGGATTAAGGATCAGCGGGGCTGCTGTGCAGCAATTCAAAAGTTGAGTACATCCTGGGGATTGGCAGCACACAGGCTGCTATTGTGCATGAAACCCTGGGTTCCAGTAAAGGCATGTTAAATTTAGCAGCTGTCTTGAATTGTCATCAGAGATGGGGTGGAGGCGGCTGTCTGGCTGTAATCTAGAGCCATTTGGAGTTCTACTTGAAAATTTACTTGAAAGGACCTCTGTGAAGGAGAACATGTTTCAGCTATTCATAGTGTCTATAAATGGGAGCAATTGCAACAGAGATGTACATGTACCCATGGCTGTGCTACACAACTGTGCTCTTAATCGTTACCATTTTCTGTGCTGTGTGGATTCTGTTTAATCCCATACAAACCTCCAGGGAACTTGATGAAGACTCATGGGTGCTGTCAGTCTGTTCACCCTCATTCATGAATATAAAACATTGTGGAAAAAATGGGAGGGACAGGGAAAGAGTCAGGAGTATCCCAATTCCATAGCACACGGGATTTTTTTTAAACTGACATGCAAAAGACTAATATAGCTGGTATTTTGTCTTTTCCCTGTCCAATGTGTAGGAGTTAGCTGTGATAGAACCAGAGAAACTTCAAGATGAAATTTAGCCTCAGAAATCATGTGGATGAAGCCTTTGTTTCACCAAGGATGCTGAGATACAGAAGAGTGAGTGAATTTGAATAGGAGAGCAATGGTATAAGCAAGAATGTGTTCATCTTTCCAGTCCAAAACTGACTGTATCCTTTATAATAATCATCTCTCACTAAATAGGAGGAGTTGCATAAAATCCTGCTCTATATCTAGGTGTGATAATTCATCTCTGATTTCTTTAAACCTGCTGAAGTTAAAAGAGAACTTCCATAGTTCCTTCCCAAGTCTTCCAATGGCATATGGGAGGGGTTAATTGACTTATGACATCATTCACTTAGTATTGAATGATTTTTTTTTTGTGTTCAATATAATATGCAGAATGAAGTGAGACAGATGCCAAGAAAAACAGTGAAAATTATAAAGCCTTACAATCAACCTGAGAATTAAAATATTTCATTCTATATGCCATACAGTAGAAGTGGTGTTCATAATATATATGAATGTAAAAACTTCTGCTTTAGTCTATTTCCATGTATTTTAACAGGAGGGTATAGGACGTCCAAAGGAGAAGTGTAACAAATGATTTTGGTCTTCAGGTATGCAGTGTTACGAATGGATTAGTGACTGAAATGATAAATACCCACTCCTCAAATGGAAGGGAGTTTCTGTTCAACAGTTAATATGTCTGTATTCACCTACAGACCAGAAACCTATTTCATTCCTTATTCATTTAGCTCCACTCTCAAGAAATATCTGTAACTGAAATTTTTTCTTTGCTTGTTTATAGAAGTGGCATCTCACCCAGCACAAACTGGCCTGAACTTGTTACATAGCTGAAACTGATCTTGAACTGTTGATTCTAATGCCTCCACTTTGGAAACTCAAAAAGGTATTTTACAAACCCAAAATGTCACTGTGTGATGAAGTATTTAAATCACATAATCTGTCTTTAAAAATGAGACGAATAATTCAGCTTTCAAATGCATATAATAACACATTCATTATGAAACCCTAAGTCCCCCAAGATGTTTCGCATATCACTATGGGACTTAACTTTTCTGTCCTCCCTTGAGTATTATTTTCTTTGTATTTTTCAATGACTTCAATTGACATCCACTCATATTTCTTTTAACGTTGAGCCTAAACAATAATGCTTTCAAATTATGTTTCCTGTGCATGCTATACAAAAGCAATTATTAACATAAAGTGTCTAAATTCATTCATATATCACTACCGTCTTTCAAACTGTACTTGAATATTCTTGTGTTTACTGGCTTGGGGCCTCTTGATTGCTCATGTAGCTTTCTTTTGCAGCCCAAACCCAAATGCCTAGGGAAGGCACTGCCCACAATAGCTTAAGTCTTCCTACACCAATTAGTAATTAAGAAAATGTGTGACAGGCTTACTTGGACATAAGCCAGTCTGATAAAGGTAATTCTTTAAATGAAGTTCCTCTTCCCAGGTAACTTTAAGTTTGTGTCAAATTGACAGATAAAATGAACTATGTGGTTAAGGACCTATATCCTTGAATATATGAACCTTAGCAAGTACCATCTTACTATATTCCAAATACCATCAAATGAAAACAAATTGATACAATAACATCTTTTATGGGAAACAAAAGAACATTAGCACAGCCATTAAACACACTACATGTAATGCCTAAATTCATATAAGCTCAATCAAAATGACTCATGAGAAATTACTGTGATAATTGATAATTGTATTACATATAGCAACCCACAGAAGGAAATGAATTATTTTAAAATTTTACATTCCTATTTTAATGTCTCTATTTCTTTGTTCTGCTTTGATTTTTTTTTTCACAGAAAGCCTTCCTATTTTGAAAATAGTTTGGAATGCAGCTATGCTCACTCCTAATGTTGCAGCAAATGAACAACAATTTTTAAAAATTGTTCAACATCTTCACCCATCAAGGAGATGTAAATAAAGACTGTTTTGAATTTCTACTACTCTGAAGTTAGAGTGTGTATCCTACAGGAAACAAATGCCAATGAATACTGGCCAGGATGTGGATAAAGGGGAAATCTTATTCACTGACAGTATAAAATGGTATAGCCTCTATGAAAGTAAGTATGAAAGTTTTAGAAGCACCTAACTAAATATTGAAATACTCTAAGATCTTTCTACACAAGTTTTGGGCACATACCCAAAGGGCTCTAAGTCCTACAAGTGAGATGCTTTCACAGCCTTGTTTAGTTGGCTATTCAAAAAATGGAATGGAATCATTCATGATGTTCATCACTGATGAATGAATAATGAAAATGTGGTACATACACATAACAGAATTTAATTCATACATAAGGAAAAATGAAATTATTAAAACGGCAGGAAAATGAGTGGATCTTGAAGTTATTATGTTAACTAGAGTAACATAGACTCAGAGAGAAAAATGCCAAATGTTATCCCTCATGTGCGCTTTGAATTTGTGCTAACATGTATTTCTGTGGGAATGAGTGTGGTATAGGTCATGTAACTAGAACAGGGGCTAAAGAGTGGGCATAGGTTTTAAAGAGGCAGAGAAGAGTAATACATGTGACATATAGGGAAAATGGGGTTACACGGGAAATGGCCAAGAGCTAGGGGGCAAATGGGGGGGGGACAGCATAAACACACACATACATGCATATATATATATGTATATATACATATATATATGTATATATACATATATATATGTATTCCATATGAAACCCTCAGATTGTTATTCAATTTATGAAACAAATAGAAACAGGAAAGTAATTTGGATGATAAAACAGAAAAAATCATATGTTCTTGTAGCTGAAAATATTAGCACTATTCAATTTGGAAGGCATTAGAAAAATAGATCACTTTTTAATTTTCCCTTTTAAAGTAAAAGTGGAATGCAGCTGAATAAAGAAGAATTCAAACACCATTTGAAAAGACATTCTAATTTTAGATGTAAGCTTGAGCCAAGTCATTATTATAAATCCCAAATTCTAATAAATGTATTTAGAATTCTAAATTATTTTTCAGAATTTCCAATTGGAATAATCTTTAAACCCATTTTGGAAAAATGCTTTGCAACCACTTTGAAAAGAGAATGTGATAATGGTGAAATCCAGCAATCCTGAGAGCCATGAGATCATAGCTATTTGCCCTGTGACCTTTCAAAGGTCAGCAATGTCCCTCTGTCTGGTAAAGCGCTTATCTTTGATTCTAAAGACCCTTGATAACATAGTCTCATTCCATGCATGATGTAGGTGGTAGAACTGAATTGTGTTTGTTAAGCTGGACCTTGTTTCCATAGTTGTAGCTGATACTAACCTGGCAATGGGAAGGGCCTCAACATGGTAGATAAAAAGCCAAAAGTAATGCATATAGTAATTAGGTTCAAATTTTAAAGTATGAAATACAAAGTATACAATAACAAATTTTATAAAGTAAATTTAAAGAGGTATATCAGTTACTATATCGATTACAGGAAAAATAATAATTTAAGAATGTTACTTAATGACAATTGTGACCATTTTTTCCTCTAATTTACAAATGTGACATTGAAATCATTATTTTGCCATCAAATCTACATTTTAGCTTCCATTGTCTCATTAAGAAGTATTTTACTTTGAGTCGGGCATTGGTGGTGCACGTTTTTAATCCCAGCACCCAGGAAGCAGATGCAGGCTGATCTCTGTGAGTTCAAGGCCAGCCTGGTCTACAGAGTGAGTTCCAGGACATGCTCCAAAGCAATATAAGTATTTTACTTTGAATCTGTAATGTTTGGCAAAGATTCATGTGTTCAAGTCTTTGTCTGGTCACTGAGGAGGCTATGGAAGAAGGAATAGGAGGGTGGAGTCATGGACAAGTGTATCTTGTGCCCTGGTCTCTTGTGTTCTCTTCCCCACCTTCCAACTACCATGTGATGAAAATGTTTGCTCTAGCACACAGTCCCCTACATGATGGTCTGCCTTAATACAGTCTCAGAATCAACAGAACCAAATGACAGTGGGAGAATTCCCCGAAAACATCATCCACAGTGACTTCCTATAAGGGGGTTGTCTCAGCTGTTTTGTCATAGCAACAAAGGCAACAAAACAATGTAAAAAACCAAATGCCCCTGCATTTTCTTAACATGGGTAGTAAAGATGGTGTGTGTCCCTTTGGTTGGGTTTTGGTTAATTTGTTTCTCTGATTGGAGATGGCATTCTGTAAACATGTTTCTCATACTGGTTAATGAATAAAGCACTGTTGGCCAATAGGAAAGCAAGATAGGCAGGACTAGGAGACACGGAGGATTTGACAAAGTAGTAGGGAGCAGTCAGCATGGAGAGACCTGGGAGAGTGCAACACCAGCTCCTCTCTAGTAAGATGAGACCACGTGGAAATACTTAGATTAATAGAAATGAGTAAATACTTAAAACAGAGCTAGCCGATAAGAAACTAGTACCTGGCCAACAACATTTATATCTAATACAGAGTCTCTGTGTGTTAATTGGGGCTGGCGCAGTGGTGGGATTGGCGGCCGGGGAAAACTACTCGTAACGCTTCTCAATTCTACTATGCATCAGAGTGAAACTCTTTTGATACTTTGGCTTTAGAAATTTAACATTGATTATATATAATTGGCAGTAATGAAAGACCCCCAGTCCTAGTGTATCCATTCCCATTATGTTCTTGTTTGTTTCATTTTCTTTCAAGTTTTCTAATTTTCCCTTTCTCATTTATAAATGGAATAATGGAATTCATCTCTCATCACCCCATCAACTTGGGTAAGTTTCCATCCTATGAAAAAAGCAACATAATTCATGCTTCAAAAGACTTGAATGCAACAGAATATTAAAGCAAGTAGTCAGACAAATTTATATGCAAGGCAGTTTCATTTATCTCTATCAATTTTCAGAGCAAATAGAATATGTAATCCAGTTAATTATACTATGAATATTCATGCTTGGCTACCTAAATTTAGAATCTAAAGAATGGTGAATATATTTTCACTTAATGCTGTGTTAACATAATTTTGTTTGTATAGTTTTGGTTTCATTGAATAAAAATAATGTAATGCATTATAAATTGGCATGATTGGGACAGAAATGGGTATTAACAGTGTCACTTAATAGCTCAGAGCCCTCTTGGCAGGCAGCAACAAGAATCAGTCTAACTAGTTTCATCAAACCAAAATGATGGCCAGAATCAATGGTGTTTATAAATAGGACTTCCCCTTGTTCTGGGTGTTTGAGAATGATATATAGAACAGTAGTGTTTCTCTGCTTTTCTCCAGTTACACTCCCTCACATGTGTGGGCTACCCTTCAAGTACTAGTGGAGGTATACACAGCCACTTTTCCTCACAAGTAAGAACACTTCTCTCTTGACTGTTCCTCACACTTTCATTCGCCATAGTACAGCATGAGTATACTGTATCATTGGAAGAGTGAGTAATTAGATGTAGACAGTGCAATTTCTTAGAATGTTCTAGAATGTATAGAATGATTATGCTCTCTTAATGGCCAGAGTCAAAAGACATCTGAGCTTTTGAGTAACTCAGATTTATAAGATCATTAAAAACAAGTTAATCAACTTTAAATCAACAAATTAGTCACAATTTTTGTTCTTAAAACCATAAAGGTTGAAGAAAAAAAAAGTAAATGAAAAATCAAGGTATATATGTGCATTAGAAGAACAAAGGTATCAAAGTTATAACAATGACAATTTCATCCAAAATTGGCTCTTATGACCAATAAGTTTCACTTTAAAATGAAATTGATAGCCGAATGTAAGGTAGATGCACAAAATGTAGAAATTATAACAATCAAATAATTTTCAAAATAAGAGCAGCATGATTTAATAATATATTATTATACTATACTAATAAAGTTCCATAGTGTTTATGTAAAAACAGGAGATATTAGTAAATCACATACAACAGAACATAGAGAAATAAACCCATATGCAAAATGGATGATTTTTTTCAATAAAAATTTCTAATGGCTAATTGGTTAGCTCAGTTGATTTTAGAATGGTGCCAAAAATGGTTTCAGAGTAAGCTGACAGAGAGGAGTAATCATCTGAATAAAAGATGATGGAATAATTATTTTGTTTATCTGTACCAAAATGAGAAAGAAGAAGACAAAAGGAGACACATTAAAACAAATAAACAAACAAACAAACACAGATTTAAAATCCAAGGAATAAAATAGCCAGAATAATTACAAGATGAATTTCTTGTGACCTTGCTTAATTAAAGATCTTTTAAATACATTTTAAAGATTTTACGTTTTAAAATTAAAATTCAAAGATTGGAAACAAAAATATAAGCCATTTGCTAAAATAAAAGATAAGCAAAACACATATCTGTTTAAATATCTAATAAATATCTTTAATTTACTATGCATAGGAAACATTGGTCTAGACTCATAAGAAAAATAGCCTGATTTTACAGATGACCAACAGATTTGTAAAGTTAAATCATCAATATTTAGATACTGATGCCAAACATAACCTTGAAAACATCCATCATCACTAATCATTATAGTAAAGCATGTCAAGACCAACGTTTTCTATCAATACATATCAAATGTATTAGCTATAAAATTTAAAATCACAAATTGAAAGTTCTATTGAAAAAAAATGAGAAGTAACTGAAAGTCTCACACATTGTGGGTGGAGATATAAAGAAAGACAATTACATTGGAAGACAATTTAAAAGTTTACTCTGTATCAGATTAAAAATGTACCAATCAGATGGCTCTTCAATCATACCTCTATCTATTTTTTTTTTAAAGAAAAAGATAATCTATGTCCTTGCAAATACCCGTATCTTATGGTTTGAATGAGAAATGACCCTCAGAGCCACAAGTAGTCATCAGCTCAGGATAAGCTAAATATAAGATGACATATACTTGTAATTAAACAAATATGAGAAATAAATAAAAAACAGGTAACTTCTATACACAAACAAGAGAATCTGGGCTCAGAAGAATAAATGATCAATGTAGCATCTCAAAACGGCAAAATGATATGAGCAACATGTGGGTTATGCTCTTTGGGCTGTTTATTGATGCAAAGGATGAATCACAAAGGGAAGAGAAGACTGTGGTTGAGAGGTTGAGATAGAACCTCTCTGTTTGAATACTGTAGTAGAAAGATGAACATAGAGACATGCCAAAATTAACCAGCAAGCTTAACATAAAAGATGAATTTGGGTCGGTCTTAATATAGGAATGTTCTAGCTCATAGACCCTAACTTAAACAACAATAGAAACTGTGAATTAGAGGGAAAAATGTGAATTACATGAATTAAAATAGTAACATGAACAAATCTAAGTTTCTCTGCTGCTAGCCAAAGCACTAAAGTGCTCTCCCAGTAGGAACAGAAAGCTTCAACAACCTCGGGATTTGTAGATATTACTTGGTTATCCCACACTAAAATGATACACAGAGTGTTTTAACAAGAGCAGGAAATTTTTATAAAATGTGTCATGTGCTTTAGAGTTGAGCTCTTTACCACCCCTAAGCCTAGATTTTTTTTTCATCTAACACATTTTAAATCTATCTCACAGGGGTGTCTGTGAAGTAGAGTAGCACTTGTGGAGATATTTTGTAAGTCAAACACACCTACTCAAATGCCTTGACTCTCGTAGTCTAGAGACTGCCCTTACAGCCCACTGCAATTTTTCTGCATTAGTCATAAACAGATTACTGTGTAGATTTTCAATACAGAAAGAATGTGATGAATAATAGACATGAGTCAAGGGATAGAGAAGAGGCATTGAGAAGAAAGGTTAACATAGTGGGAGGGAATTACTCTGAAAGGAAACAAAAGTATTAGAATTGGTCCCATTATCTTTTTTGTAGGAGTCATATGGGTCATTTGTCAGTCATCACACACACACACACACACACACACACACACACACACACACACAGACACACACCAATTAAAATCATGTAAATGTCTTAGGGTGACTATTGCTGTGATGAAAGTCATGGACAAAGAAACTCAGGGAGAAAAGGTCTTATTTCATTGACAGTTCCATTCAATAATAATTCATCATCAAAAGCAGTAGGGCAACAAAGGACCCTGGAGGCAGGAGCTCATGCAGAGAACATGGAAGGATGCTACTTACTGACTTGCTTCTTCTGGCTTGCTCAGTCTGCTTTCTTGTAGAACCAAGGACCACCACCCCAATGATAACTCCACCCACAATGGGCTGGGCCCTCTCACTTGAATCACTAAGTAAGAAAATTACCCACAAGCTTGCCTACAGTCCAGTTTTATGGAGGCATTTTCTCAGTTAGCAGTTCCTCCTCTCGGCTGACTCTGGCCTGGGTCCAGATGATACAAAATTTGTCAGCACAGCAAATAACAACAAACGAATCAGGACATTAGAGACTTCTTTAATGTAGTTTATGTATGGACCAACTTTCAAACTTAACTCTTATTTTCTTATATACAGGTTGGCATATTATCATCAAATGGTATAGGACATGTACATAGAGCATGGGGTACTGGGGTGGTGGCAGTCACTTGTTTCTGTTTTAACAGAGAACACATAATCAGTGCTGGTGTTTTAAGGGCAACAAGAGAGTAGTGTGAATACCCAGAGTTGCCTTGTCAGGTTCGAATACCCTGATCTTTGAAATAAATGCCCCCATCATCCTATCATTGCTTTGTTCCTTTAACATTATATCACAGTATTTCCCAGATAAACGTCACCCAGTACTAGGTCTTTCTGGTTCAGTTAGTCTACGAGATATTTATTGGTACTGAACATTTAAACTGGCTTGCTTATTTTTATTTGACTATCCCCTTTCCACTTGTAAGACAATAACCTCTGCCACAAAATATGTATTTTCTTATTCGATATCCTCTCTACTTGACTTTTAGATAGGCAGGAGGTTAGAGATCACTAGTAAAAGCAAGTACTTAATAATTTATTAGAAAATATAAATAGAGCATACAATCGTTTTCATATTTTTTTAAACCAGGGCCTCAAATAGGATATGGGATTTTTTTAAGGTGGTAAAAATATTCTGCATGTTATTATAACTGGTATATATGTATGATATAGTGGCAGTGGCACAGTCCATATATCACACCATGTAGGATGAAGCCTGGTGTAAAATGTGGACTGACATTAATAACACGATTATTACTTTGGAGATTATAACTCTACCACACTAATCATGATGGCAAAATAAGAAAAAAAAATGTTCATTATGATAGAGGAAATACAGAGAAAAATGAGAATATTGTGGGTTTTGCCAATCTTTCAGTAAACTTAAAATTGGTCTAAAGCTAAATTCTTAGTATGATGCAAATTAAATTTACTTTCAAAATAAAAACTCTGCAGATATTAGACTGACAGTTGTTGTAAAGGAATTCACATTATTAAATATCATTCACTTAAATCTTATTTGATTAATCTCTGGTCTTATTTAAATGACTAATATGATTGCCATTCTGAAGTTCTGCATAAGTCCATCTGCCAGAACAGTTGTGAGATAGCATGCTTATATTACATATTTCAAAGATACTTCTCTTAAAATATTTTTTTGTTATTCACAGATATCATATAGTAAGAAAAAGTCATGTTTGTAATTTCTGCTAATGAAAGGGGTGTGATCTTATTAGACCATAACACAGAAGTATGAATCATGTTAGAATAAAATGTTAGCTTACTGAGAAAGTTTGTCTATGCTAACACATGATTTCTTTAGCTACAATGAGAAAGCAAAACTTAAAATGAAATCTGGTTAAAAGTAGAATATTGGGCTTCAGTGAAATTTTTTTGAGACGAGCCCACTCACCTCTTTAATTAGGTCTTGTTGCTAATACTTGCCACTAATCTCTGCAGTCTTTGGGCTGCAGAGAATAGTGAATGCAATGATGCATGCAGACCCTGATACAGATGTGAGTACTTGATGGATCAGCACTTTTCTTGCATGCTATGGACCTGATTGATGCTTTGAGATCTGTCCTTTAACATCCAGCTCATATGAACATAAAAGTTTTACCTGTCTTTTAGAGAAAAATGTTCCCAACTTCTTGGACTATACTCGGTGCTTCTCTGATATATTATTTTATTGCAATCACACACAGTAGACACTTTTGTGCAATTATTTGATGAATCAGTAATTTCTTGGAGATGGTTTTCCTAGGTGAAGATGCTGATATATGATACAACCTCTGCCTAATGTTTGCCTATGGATCCTCATTTGTTTCCATAAGTTGCTGGAGGAAGCCTCTCTGATGATTGGCTAGGCACCAATATGTGTATAGCAGCATGATGTTAGGCATCATTACATTGATATATTTTTCCTCCAGTCAGGTTTGGTTTTATCCTAAGACTCTGAGTCATCTAGTCTGTGGATCCTTGTTCTCCAGGCAGGGTCAGGTGTGGTCTTACTCTCTTGTCATGGGTTTAAAGTTAGAACAGTCATTGGTTGGTCACTTCAACCATCTCTAGGCCACCCTTGCCCCGATGCATCCCATTGGCAGGACAGATTGAAGGTAGAAGGTTTTATGGCTAGGATACTTACCTACTCCCTCTAATTGAAGTCATGTCTGGTAATAGGAGTTCAGAGAATCCTGCAGAAGAGGGAGATAAAGGATTCTAGAAGTCTAAGTAGTCAAGGACAACACATACACACACACACACACACACACACACAGACACATACACACACACACACACACACACACACACACACACACACACACACACACACACAAACCCTCACAGAATCAACTAACTGGGGTCATAGTGGCTCACAGAGACTGAACCGACAACCAGGCAGCCTGCATGAAACTGATTGATCTAGGCAATCTGCATACATGTTACAGTATGTAGTTTTGTCCTCTTGTGGGACTCCTAAGTGTGGGTATAGGGGCTGTCTCTGATTCTTTTGCTAGCTTTTTGGAACTCTACTCCTCATACTGGGTCATATTGCCAAGCCTTAATACATGGAAAGGTGCTTAGTCTTAGTGCAACTATATATGGCATGCTTTGTTGAAACTCATGAGAGACCTGCCCTTTCCTAAACAGAGAGGAACACATTCCTGAGTGCAGAAACGTCAGGTTCAAAGACCATGAGGCTGTGGTGTGATATGACACTCCTCAACAGACTATAGTATAGTAAATGATAGGATATAAGGTCAGAAAAGTAGTATAGTGAGATAAGGTCTGGACAAGGTAGTTTGCAATGGAGATTAACTGCAGGTGTGAATTATAGACTAAACTAAAAATATTAAAAATAAAAGAAGAAAATCTATCTTCTTATAATAAATATTTCTAAATATCAGAAACATCAACAGTAATTTCTTTCTCTTGTTGATTAAGTGTGATGTTTAAATAAACTATTTGTTTATTATTAAGGTCTTCTGGAGATGAACAATACTGCGTATATTAGTCGTCATTGCTGCATAAAAATTACTGAAATCTTACATGAAAATAGCAAAGACATGATTTTACAATGGGTGTTTCTTAATAATCTAAGTTTAGGTTAGTTCACATATTTTTAAGAATTATTCAGAATACTGAGTTACGGTCATTTGCAATTGAAAACTATATTTTGGTTGAATTTTAGTCTAACATAATTCACACAGATATTGAAAAGGTCTAAAAGTAATCGGCTAAAGGCATTGATCTGTACCTCATGCCTCTCTGAAGAGCAAGCATTGTACTCAAATGGGGTGGCTCATGTTTGCAATCCCAGTAGTGGGGAATGGAGGATTGTGTCTTCCTCTGGCTTTTGTCTTACTCGGTTTGTTTAACAAAATCACTAGATCCAAGTTACATTTAACAGAAAGCAATTGTACAGTGACATTCACAGTAAGGATGTCTATGTGGACATCCATCTATCGAACAGAAAGCCTGCAATACATTTAGTTAGTGTAATGAGTCTTGCTCCCAAATAATGACATAGAGATTTATTATTAATTATGAAAGCTCAGGCTTTAGCTTAGGTGCTTATAACTTAAATTAACCCATTTATATTAATCTATATTCTATCATGTGGCCTTAACTCTCTTCCGTCTTATACCCTTGTTTCCTATCTATGTCTCCTGGCATCTCCTGCACACCTACATCACCTACATTCCTATTCTTCTTTCCTTCCTTTCCCTGGAAATCCTACCTATAACTCCATACTAGCTATTGGCTGTTCAGCTTGTTATTACATCAATCACAGTAATACACCTTCACACAGTGTACAGATATTTCATAACAACTTAACTGATTGGAGTCTTTCAAGTTAATGATAATTTTTAAAAGAACAACTTTTCCAGAACTTACACATTAATTTTCATCATGTCATATATATCTTTAAAAGGCTTTACCTTATTGAGTATATCGGCAAAACTTGCATATATTGATCTATCTTTGGGCTGTTAAATATAGTTTAGAACTGTGATAAGCAATAACAGGTGATACTACTTTTTTTTTTTTTTGAAAGACCATTCTTAACAGGTTTTGTTCTTCTAACTGAACAGGCATTTAAAATTCTTTACTGTATTTATTCTTCTCTTAGGTTTACTTTATCTCTAAAATGCCTAACATTTGTAAAGCTTACAGAAATATCATTGGCATTTGCTTTAAGATTTTCAATAACTCCTGGAAAATGGACTCCGAATTTTTATTCCACATTACAAATATAATCTACACAAAGAAATGCCCCAATGTTTGTAAAATTAGGATGTTTGTGAATATAGTTTCAATTTAGTCTGTGAATATACACTTCTCAATTCACTACACAAATTTGAGAAAACACAAAAAATAGAATTCTTTCATTTTGACTCTATTTAATCCCTTAATATTCACTTCTGAGCAATGTAATCGAACAGTAAACCCAGGTTATGAAGGAAGAAGCCATCAATCCAGGTTTGTAAGACCTGTCATAGGGGTATTAGGCTAGAATTCTGAACATACTTCTATCAATCTAAAATATACACAGCCTGCAGAGTTCATAGACATGAAGACCAGAGGAGCTACGACATAATAATTATTTTCACATCATTAAGCAGGATAAAATGCTAGTATTGCACAATCAAATCAACACAAAACACAAATAGACATCACTACCGATGCCATTAACTTTCCTTGAAATTAATGTTTCTGGGTTGAAATAACCTCACTTTCTCTCAGTTATTAATTGTTCCTCTGAATTAGTTTTTGTGAGCAGAATAGAACATATGAAAATGAAAAGTGCACCATGCTATCCTAGCACTGAAAGTTTATGAATAAAAATCTCAGTGCAATTAGTTTATTCATAACAGAGAGAAAATTGTCAATAGTACTGAGTTTTCCAATAAACTAATTAATATTTGCGATTGAATCTTATCATAATCCAAGGTGCCCCCTTCCTGAAGCAATAGTGGATATGACTTGAAAACATAATTTTAACCTGCATCATTCTATAGGTTTTATTTCAGGAAATAATAAATCTATTTAGATGCAGCAGTAAGTGCATTTGAAAACCTTTGTGAATTACTTATAGCCACAAATTATTATTGATGATAATAATAACAATGTTATAGATAGATGATAGATGGATGGATGGATGGATGGATGGATGGATGGATAAATAGCAGACAGACAGACAGAATGATAAACAGACAGAAGGGTTAGATAGATGAGAAGGAGGCTGAAGATTTAAGAGTCAGTAATGACTTAGGCAAGTTATGTCCTTTGAGCTCTACTTAAAAAAGACAATGGTTCCCCTTGTCTTTATATAATTGATTTTTTTCTAATTGTTTGAGTGGTAAGAAAATAATTCAACTGTTTACTTATGTAATGATCTACCCATTGGAACACTTTATCTTCATTTTTATTTGTTAGCTTTGGCTATGGTGGCAATTTACAAAGTGAGAATGTCTTTAAAAGCAGCCATCTGTTATTTTGCAATTTACATGAATCTTTAGCTTGTCTATTTTGTCTCAGATGCATGGATTAAAAGAAGGTTGGTATCATTTGGCATTTCTTCCTCTGTTTGAAATTCTATCAATCTTGAATAGTCTCATTATAGTGGAGAGTCAAGTTACATGACATCATGTTGATCTACTCCAATCACATTAAATTGTTTGTTCATATATGTTCTTATGCCATATTAACAAGAAAAACACAAACTGAAATAGGTCCCACCGACAAGTCCATTTTTTCCGCACTTATCTATGACAATACTTTGGAATCCCAGAGTAGATGTTAGATCTTCATATAAATTTGTGTCAATTATGAAGCAAAACTCAACCATCAGATGCATTAGTGATTGAGAACATGCATATAGTCTTACAGGTCCCAGTTTAAATCTTTGCCCTCCCGTGTACCAGTTCTGAAATCTGTGGTGAATATTGTTTATCTATAAAAAAAAATCCCAGTAGTATTAGTAGTAAACTTTTAAAAATGAGCATAAATATTTAATCAGGAACAATGTGTACTTCTCAGATGCATTAGTATAGCAATCATGTAACAAGTGCCATGGAGATAAATTTGCTAAGTCACTTATAGAACCAGTAAAAGAGCTATATAGGTACAAGTACAATGTTTTAGTCTTGTCTTCTTCCATAATGCTTATTTGTCCCCATATGAGAGGGCCCTGCTTTTGCCCAAATAACAGTTATATTTAAAACAGACTGATTAATATCATACTAGAATTTCAGAAATAGTATCCATTTTGGTTCCAATGAAGTATGAGGATTTTTATGGAATTTATTGGTATCATTGTAGATGATTTAGTTATTGCATTAAAAAAACAATACATCTGTCTTTTATCTTGACTATAATTACGTGAAATGTCATTGAAAAGAGGGTTAAAATTAACCAATTTCGGTTTCTCTAACAATAATTTTATAATATAAATTGCATAAAAATTTATCTGGTATCTAATTACTATATTATATGTAATAGTGGAAAAATATATTGGCTTGCTTCCACACCCAGTATCACAATAACCAATAAGGCTATAACTTAAAAATTAGTTCTTTAAAAATGGTGTATTTAAAAATAGATTAAGATATCACATATTTTCAATATTATACAATATTTTAGGGAATAATTCTTTCTAAGTTATAATGGATACATAAAATGTCAAAGAGTTAAATAAACAGTAATAAAACATGGAACCCTTTATTTTTTCATTTAAATAGACTTACCATTATTGTGATAATGGCTTATCCTTTTTTATGTAACTTCATCACCAAAATATTTGTATCAGTGTAAACAAACAAAGAAGACAGGATTTGGAGACACTGTGGTAGAGACCTAAAAGAAAAAAATCAAACACTCCTTGGCTTCCTTGTTACAACTGATAATCAAACAAATCATCCCAAGATAAAAATATTAAGCTAATAAACACAAAACGTATGACCTATGAAGTAATGGCCAAATCTGTTGGTTCTGATTGCCACTTCAGATTGATTCTATTGTCAAGTTTTCTCAACTACTTGCCTAAACAACAGTATCTTTCTATGTTGTTCTATATAGATAGCCACAGACTTCAGTCACCACTAGCTGCTGAAATCTGACATTCTATAACAAGGGCGTGAGAAGTTATGACAACTGGAATTCTTTGGCAAGAATCAGTTAGTGCCAAAGTATAGCATGAATTAACTTATAAAAGTCTTTGGACTAGAAGTTCTTTCTTTATATCTATTGAAACAACAAAAATTAATGATTCTAGGAATAATAATACCTACATTCAACCAGGTTACAAATAAATAAAAATGCTATGTATTTGGGTTATAGAAAATAATAACAGAAAGCTGAGAATAGGAAAAGAAATGTGGTGCCAAAATCATAGAAACTTCATATATTGGTTACAACTGAATAAGCATTTAAGTTTGATCTACCATATATTATAAAATATGCTGTAAATTAAGATAGACTAGTGTTCTTAGTTCTTTCAATTCACACAACTACAAAATAAGCTTGTGTCATTTTAATTTTATGTAGCTCAGAAAAATGTGTAGTCAAACATAAAAGACACTCAAAACATCCAACCACATATAGTTATTTCTAGTGAATTCCTAATTACTGAACACAATAGTTATGGATTTATTTATTTATTGTTGTATTTTTGAAAATCATAGCTGTCAGTACAATTGACAACTTCTGTTTGCTTAGTATTTCAACATAACTCAATTTTTCCCCAATTTTTGGTTAGTACTTCCTATTCATCTCTTATGTTTTGCTTTGTTTAGCTGTCCCTGGAAGTTGCTTCCCATGGATCCTATCCATGGTCTACTGTAATTCTCATCACTGTGTCTACTTTTGGTGAATATAAAGTTTCATTTTTTGTTGTTGTTGTTTTCTCCTAGGTACCTAAAAAATAATGTTGACTGTTAGAAGTTTTGGAGTCAGGTGGATTATTAATTAAGGTTCACATCACCAGGAAGAAACTTCTGAAACCCAACTCTATGCCAAGACTAGATGGATATATATTTTGGGTCTGCTTCTATATCTCTGAGTTTTCAGTAATACTATGACTTTCCTGAAAATTCATTAGGCATTGACTTTATATATAGAAAGTCATGGGAACTTCATTATCAATGAGTTTTTCTAACAAATATACTATGACTAGGACATGGAACTGTAATGCCTCTAGCACCATTAATTAAACAGGTTATTTTAATAACCTGTTACACGAACAGTATCTAAAATGATGTGCTTAAGAGAAATAATTGAGTCACTTGAAAACAATAAGTTCCAAATTGTACCTCTCTCCCTAAAGTCAGGCATTCTCTGTGTTGAAAATCTCTGCAGTAGCCTCCATCTGGTGGAAAGCAAACAAACAAAATCTGTTTCTTTGGTGATACATGAGAACTACACTTAGCTGTCTGTCCAAAGATAAGCAATAGAAATTATGTTGGTATAGAATAATGTCAGCAGTATATTCCTCAGGGGACCCTGAGAAAGATGATCTGGAAAGATCTAAGAGCCTGAGGACCTGGATGCTACACCTAGGAAATTTCTCTCAATATGGTTGCCTAAACACGATGTCTACAACAATCATACCATTAAGCCATGCCAAATTGGACAGGGAAAATTCCACTCAACTCAACCCTAGATTAAGAACTTCAGGCAGTCACTGGTTTCTTAGACAGGAAGAATCAGCTTTCTTCAGAGAGGATACTTCAATGAGGAGTGAGAGCGACGTGGGAGAAATTGCAGAGGAAACAGAAGAGAGGAAAATATGTAAATATGTTATTCATTTATAAAATTCTCAAAATGTTTTGATAAGAATATAAGAACCTGGATATGGATCACCTGGGTCATCGAAAAGAAAAAAGAAAAGACATGAGTTTATTTAAATTTGAATTAATAATTATATTAATATATAATAAATCAATGCTATTAATAATGTAGCAGGCAGTCTTCAAGGTACAAAACTAACAGTTTTATTCAGAATTAAAAAAGTACTCCTATAGATGTATCCTTGGAGACATACAGAGGAAAAAAATAAGGTATCAGAATTGTTTAAGGCTACATGTCTAATAAAAGACCAAATTATTTGTACCCATTAGAGGAAAATTTGAAAAACTGACTTTAATACATCTCTATGTGCAGTTTAAGAGATAAAAGGACAAATTAAACAGTCCGTTCTCAAGACCCATATGACAGGAAAGAGACAACGGTGTGTGTGTGTGGGGGGAACATTTAAAGAGGCTCTTTTCCTGAAATTATAAAGCAAATTTATTGCTTCCTTCCCATTCCATACTATAATGTCTTAGAAGAAAGAAATAAAAGACTTTCTGGTGTTTGTTTTGCACATTTGAAAATCCCTGTGTAGTTATTTATATTCTAGACAATTTTTAAAAAGATATTTTAAGCCATTTACCTTTCTATGAAAGGCTAAAGGGTTAGAAAATGTGAATCTAAAATTATTTCATTCTACTGTGCTGTGCTTTTATCATTCAATACGCTCATTTTGAGTTCTGTCTGATCCTGTGGAGTCTTTCAAGTCTCCCCTTGGCAGTCTGCTGTGACTGCACTGTTTGGTTAAAATAAACACGCCGTGCAACTAAGAAAAGCAGATACTGATGACAAAAGAGAAATGTTTTGAAATAATTATTTAAATCCGGATGGTGCACTTCAGTTCACCTTCCGCACAAAGGTATGTGCATATATAGAAAAATAATAAATAGGCTTTTTGTTGGCTACACAGAGTCCTAAAACGTTCAATTGTCAAGAGCATGAATGCAAAATGAAAGTCAACAATAACAGTGATACTCATACAATAGCTAACGTCACACACCACAAATGCTTAGGCGTTTTGGTCTTATGAGTGAAAATAGTCATTGATAACCAAATTGATAGGCATTGTGGCTCACTGAAGATTTGTTTCCATTTTTTTCTGCAAACAGTAGAACTCAAGAAAAGCATCATCAGTTAACAGGACAAGGATTAAGACTCACAATAAGGTTGTCCTAAAAGAAGCAATAGATACAGCCTTGACAGGCTGTCATCATTCACAGCTTTGTGCTTCAGAGAAATTCATTTTTCTGCATATAAGGTGATAGCACCAGCCATTGCATATGATGTGCGAGCAGGTAAACCCTATGTTCTGTAGACTGGGGCACGAGGTATGAGATCAGCCTAGACTACATAGTGGGTGCCAGGCCAACAAAGACTACATAGCAAGACTATTCTCAAAAGAAAGAAACGAACACAACTTTCAA
This sequence comes from Phodopus roborovskii, assembly GCF_943737965.1. Taxonomy (NCBI): domain Eukaryota; kingdom Metazoa; phylum Chordata; class Mammalia; order Rodentia; family Cricetidae; genus Phodopus; species Phodopus roborovskii. Next base: position 8,544,849 of record NW_026126618.1, read on the forward strand.
GTTCAAGTAATCTACTGTGTATATTCTGCCTAAAATTAAAAAGGAAAACAGTAAGTTATTCTTACTATATCATCACAGAGACAATCCATATTCTGTGATATTCATTGAACAGTATGTGAAATACATCATAAAATGGAAGCTATAGTTTCAAATATAGTGGCAGAACTGCCTGTTCTACTCAACTACCTCCTTTCTAAGAGTTACCTAGCATTTGAGTTAAAAAAAATGAAATTCTCTGCCAAGATCAGCCTTGTCCCAGGTAGCTAATGCATTCCTGTCAGTGCACAGTCACTATACAAATTAATGAGTCAGTAATGCCATTCCTGATAAAAGACAGGATAATGTCAGCTTCAGGTATCACCTTTAACAAGTCAGTTAGCAGCTTACAGACATGTGTAAGCAAGGTCCAGGATCCACTACAGCATGCCATTGGGACAAATAAGTTCTTATATAAACACAAATTAGCATTTTTAGAGTACTCTTTGTAAAGATAATTTATTCATTTCTTTTTATTATTTTATATGTATCACTGATTTGGCTGTATGTGTGTACATGTAGCATGCCTGTGCATACATCTGTGGAGGGCAGAATACAGTGTTGGATCCCCTGAAGTTAGAGTCACAGGAAGTTGTGAGCTAACATTGATTGATGGAAGCAGTAAGTCCCAGAACAATCTCTCCAGTCGCACTAGTTCAGTTTTAAGATGTCTTGGGCAACCAAATGTCCTACCTCTTGATGAATTCATGTCACAGTCCATTTCTCAGGTAGAGAACTTTTATTGACTTGTCAACTTAAATTTTCTAGCTTTTAAAGCCAACAGTTCCAACAAACAATTTGAGATCTTCAAAATAAAACTTATTAATGTTGAGCTTTAGCCTTTTATTTTGCAATGGATTATTTTCAATGAAGTTTATGTTGTCAATGAAGACACAGTACATTCATTTTAATGCTGTATAATATTATATTGGGAAAATAGTAATTATTTTTCCATTCTTGAAACACTTTTGAATAATTTACTATTTGTATCTCTTGTGAAAAATGCTGGTATGAATAATTAGGTGTGACTATATATCTGGGTGTGTGATTTCTCTTTTCAACTATCATAATATTTATAAATATTTATGCAATACAGTGTGGTCATTTTATAATATATACAATTTGTAATAACCAAGTCTGCATAACTAGCACCTTCCCCTTATAATAACTATATTCAGAGTCTTTGAACTCTTCTAAATTTTCACAAAATATATAATTGTAAACTATAGCCACTGCATTGTGCTATAAATAATTAGAACTTATTCCCATTATCTAATTCTATTTTGCAAATTTTTATGATTTTCTCTGCATGTACTTTATGTACTTTACTTGCAACCACCTTTCCGTTTCCCCTTAGTGTAATATAATCCTGACCCTGCTTATTTATTATGTTAATAATCTTGTTCTTTTATTGCTGGAATAAATGCTTAAATATTTAAATAAAGGCAATAACATGATTATTTGAGCCCATGGAGTCGTCAGGGTGATGCAGTTATAAGAACCTTTGTGATGATTATAATTACTCTGAAATTCTTAAGATGATTGAATTACCAACACTATGATCTTCATTATTATCTTCTTAATCAGAAGATGTCACCATGTTTTCAGAAAAGTTGATCTTTTGGGAACTCTGATTTCAGCTGTTATCACTACTAGGAAAATGTGCCAGAAATTCAGGACTGTTTTTTATCAAAGCCACATAACTGTTTAAAAAATGCTTCTGTGTGTTATAAATCTGGCTTGTAGATTTAGCAGGGCTCTTATTCTAAAGTATTTCAAGTTGTCCTATCCATTTGCTTATAGTAGCTTGAGGCTATATGACACTGGGAAAATCAATTCCATAGTAGACTAATAGATGAGTGATTTTAAAGAAATCGTTCTGGAATAATTGTACAAACCTACTGCCATGCTGAAAGCTAGCACTGCTTAAATTAAGTCTCTTTTGATTGATTATAACCAAGTCAGATTTGTGCCCTATTTTAACTTTGAGAACAGAACAAAATAAGAATATTTCTTATTTCAGTTCATTAAAACCTCACAGAATTCCCACATGTTTCTCATATTTTTTCTAATTAGGTAATCTTTGTCTCTCTAATTGGATGGTTTTTAATTTATATCAGTAAAGTCATTTTTGGTCTGAAGTCATTAAGTAAAGTTTTCTTAAGCAATACAAGCCTAATAAAGTTCCTAGAAGTTTTTAGAAAATTAAAAGAGTATTAAAAGTAAAATTTAAATGGGGAAACACAGATGATTTTGTTAAAGACCCAAAGCAATTTTTAAATAATAAATTAAACTGGAAGTTTTGTCTACTTTCAAGAATCATCAGAAGGACACAGCCATCAGTGTAGTGTGCCATTGGCAGCAACATCTCAGTAGAATGACAGCAGACTGGACAATAAGAATGTTTGTGATCCATAGAGACAGCTGACCTGAACAAGGAGGAGCTAATGGATCCCCAGACTTATAGCTGGGAATCCAGCATGGGACTGACTCAGACTCCTTGAACATGCGTCTCAGCTAGAAGGCCTGGGTAGTCTAAGGGACCTCTGTCCATGGAACCAGGATGCATTCCTGGTGCACAAAAGGACTTTGGGAGCACGTTCCCCATGGAGGGATACTCCTTAACCTAGAGGTAGGAAGGAAGGCCTAGTCCCTACAACAAATGACTTGACAGATTCAGATGACCCCTCCTGGAAGGCATCACCCTACATGTGGAGTGGGGGAGGGATAGGAGGGTAGGGTGGTCAGTGGGGCATGGGAGGGAGGGAGAAAGATAAGGGAGGGGGGAGAGAGGAAGGGAGAAGGGAGGAAGGGAGGGAAAGGGAACTGGGACCAATATGTATAATAAAAATAAATATAGGGAAAAAAAGACTGCTTGTGTTCATGGCATAGATTCAGCTAGCATGGGCAAATGTTGCTTTGGAAAATACTCATGCAAAAGGGAAAACAGGACTTCATGATATTCTCTGGAGCTTGACTGAACAGATACATAGCACAACTCTAGGAACAGATGCAAGCTGGAGCACAAGTTGAGAGGAAAAAAAAAACATACATGAACATACATGTTAACTATAGTAAAATTGACACTAATGGTTAGAACATAGATTTTAAGGATATCCTTGCCATGATACACTCAGAGGATATGAGCCACTAATCTTTAAACAAACAGAAAATGGCCAGTGCCAAATGAAGAACTCCATTGTCTTAGTAAGTGTTCTATTATTGTGATTTGACAACATGACCATGGCAATTCTTATAAAGGAAAGTATTAAAGTGGGGCTGGGTTACAGTTTCAGGGGTATAGTCCCTTATTATCACAGTGGGATATAGTTGCATGCAGGCAGACACGGTGCTGGAAAAGAAACCGAGAGTTCTACGTCTTGATCTGCAGGGAACAGAAGGAGATAACGCGTACTTTGCATAGCCAGCGTATATATGCGATCTCATAGCCTGCTTCCATAGTGACACACTTCCTCCTAGGCCACTGCTACTTCCTATAGGCCAAGCATTTAAACACCTGAGTCAATGGGACCATATTTATTTAAACCATTACATCCAGGAAAGTTAGAGATGGAAAACCTTAATGGATGTTAACCCTGTGATATACTAATGGTACATCATGTGATGTGGAGTTAGCAAAGAATAGTTAGACTTTTCCAATGCACTTTCTGCTCCACAGGGAGGGTGAGGCCTTCCATGGAGAGTCTTCAAAGTCTGTCATATCATATGGAGCAGGGCCTAGGTCCTCCCCATGTGTCTAGGCTGAGATAGTATCCCTCTATGTGGAATGGGCTCCCAACGTCCATTTGTATAATAGGAATAACTATTGATCTACTACCAGAGGCCCCATAGACTGCCCAGTCCTTCCAACTAACACCACATTCAGGGGGGCTGGGTCGGTCCTATGTTGTTTTCCCAAGAGCTCCTCCTTGTTCAGGTCAGCAGTTTCTGTGGGTTTCTCCAGCCTGGTCTTGACCCCTTTGCTCATCACTCCTCCCTATCTACAATTGGATTCCAAGAGTTCGTCTCAGAGTTTAGCTGTGAGTGTCTGATTTTGCTTCCATCAGCTACTACATGAAGGCTCTAGAATGGCATATAAGGCAGACTGAAAAAGAAAAACCACAGGATCATTTCACTAGATCCTGAAAAAGTCTTTGGTTTTGGTTTTTGAATGTAAGAAATGCCTAGGCAAAGATGGAGACAATAAGAAAACTGATCATACAGCAGGCATTTCTTGCTGTGGTCCCTGAGTCCAAAAAAGAACAGGCAAGTAGAAAATGACTATGCAAGTTCAATGTGTGTCAGAGAAAATCTCAAGAAACAGAATTGAACAGAAGATACTTCTCTGCAGAAGACAGACATGAAAGACAAGGAAAACATGGTAATAGGGATTCAACCGACTTCAAACTTTATGACTTTATGTGTTTGTACACACTTGTTGTTAAAATATATCAAGTGAATCTTTAAATGCAATGTACCCACCTGTGTTAGTTATTTTCTGTTGCTATGATGATACACCATGATCATGGTAACTTTTAGGGGAAAAAAGTCTATTGGGATCTTAGAGTTTCAAAGAATGAATCTATGACCATCATGGAAGGGAACATAGTATCAAGCAAGCAGACCCATGATAGAGAAGAAGCTGAGAACTTAAATCTTATGACCCACCCACAAGCTAGAGGTGGGGATGGGAAAGAGCTAACTTGGAATTGCATGAACTTTTGAGGACTCAAAACCAGCCCAGTGACATACCTTCTTCAATAAGGAGTTTAACCAACCTATTCATGAATGTTTGGAAGTCAGTTTTATATTACATGTTCTCCTCTGTCATGTTCCATGTTGTCTTTTTGAGATAATCTCTTTCATTGAACCTGGAGTCCACTGCTTCAGCCAGATTGGCTGACCTGAAAGCCCTCAGTATCACCATCAGCTTTGTATTTAAATTGGCAATCTGATCTGATGCATGCTTTCCTTTTGCCAAAAGTCCTTGCAGTCATCCCAATACACTTTGAACTTGCACTATCAAGATGCTAATCCCCTCTTCAAGGAAATCGGTTTATTTTTGACATAGCCTTATCTTTTATTCTCTGGATATTATGAGGTAGAACAGTATACCCTCTAAACAGAACTTCTTGGTGTTATGGATCATGTCTCCTGTCATAGGTTAGTACTCCTTCAGGGAATACCAACACAACATTTCTCTCCCTCGACTGTGCCCCCCAATCATTTTTAATAATATGATGCTTCAAATTAATAGAATGAAGAAGTAAAAAGTTGCATAGGCAAGAAAACTTATGACAATGACGAGGATGGAAAATGATAACTTCAGCTTTAAAGCATTTATGAAATTAAGTTTGACGAGAAAGCATAGATTTAATATTTATTTATTCAGAAGTACAACTTACATAGCCATAAGAGATTTTTGACAACTTTGAATATTTCCCACCACTTTTTTTCAATTTTAAAATAGTCAGGATTTTTATTCAATTTTAAGGAAAATGCATAAATTTAAGAAAAAGTCTGTCATTTTTATCCTATTTCCATTTTCAAACACTTAAAAACTTTTTTGAAATAATTTATGTGAAGATAAAACTTTAAAGAAAGGTGCATAGATTTTTAATTTTCATGCACCATTTTCTGAACATAGGCCTATTTGTATACATTTATAAAAATCTTTATGCCCTCTATTAGGGAGGCTATTGATATTTTGACAAGAACTGTATTTAATCTACAAACTACATTGACTAAATAATACTGACTTTTCCAAGGTTATCTAAATTTACTCTTATCACAATGTCATGATTGGGGAAAAAACGTCTCTTGTAGTCTCATGAGTGTGAAGACTTTGTCCCCAGTCAAAGGTGCTGTTTGATGTGATTTGGGTTGGGTAAGCCTGGCTTTCAAGTTAAAAGCCTCAAGCAACTTCTTGCTTTTGAAGATGTGAGCTTTTTGCTTTACTCTCCAACTTGTTGCTACTCCTCCCTGCCATGGTAGACTTTTATCAGTCTTGTACCCTAATCCAAAATACACTTCTCTATGCAAGTTCCTCCAGCCATGGTGTTTTATCACAGCAACAGAAAGGTAACTAATAAAGAAGCTTTCATTTTGGAGATTTCGCACCCCTTTAGTTAAATATGTATCTAGGTAATTTAAGATTATTAGCTACTGTAAATGGGGCTGATTTATTTTATTTATGTTACAGGTCATTTGCTCTTAGCACATAGGAATGCTGTTGGTTTTTTATGTTATATCTTTAGCCCTTAACTTTGTTAAATTTGTTTATTAGTTCTAATAATTTGCGGTGGAGTCACTGATGTTTTCCTGCACATAGGATAATGTCATCTGTGTACAGCAGCAGCTGGATTTCTTTCTTGTGTGAATGACTTTTGTCCCTTCCTCTGCTTTCATTTCTCTGCTAAGACTTGAATAAAGGTGATAAAATGAGCATCTTTGTTTCCTTCCAGTTTTCCACTTTTCCCCATTCAGTGTGGGTTAATGCTGGCATTAATGTATATAGACTTTACTATATCCAACCTGTAACCAATTTGTTAAGCATTTTTCTAATCATAAATACTTATTGAAATTTACCAAATGTCTTTTCTGCATCATTCAGATGGTCTTAAGATTTCTGTTATTCAACCTGTTTGATGTAATGTTCCATGCTGATTGGTTTGCATATACTGACTCATCCTTACAGCCCTGCAATGAATCCTACATGATCACGGTGAGCAATCATTTCTGTGGTCTGATGGACCCAGTGTACTCTGTTAAGGATGCCTTCCTACATTAATATCCATAAGGGGCACTGGGTTATAATTGTTTCATTGTCTGTTTTTGATATTGAGGCATCATAGTGTGTTTTTGGGAGATATGTCACTGTCAAGATCTTATAGCAACCAGGCTGTGACACATACCTGTTATTCAGGATGTAGGGTTAATAGGAGCAATAATTGCAAGGAACATCTAACTACATAATGTGCTTGAGGATAGCCTGAGCTACAAGAGACCCAGTCTGAAAACAAACCCCAAACAAACAATGGGCCAGGGGCTAGTGATTCACTTTTTTAATCCCAGTACTCAGGAGGCAGTCAGACTTCTGAGTTTGAAGCTAGCCAGGTCTGCAGAGTGAGTTGGAGAACAGCCAAGGCTAGACAGAGAAACCCCGTCTTGCAAAAGCAAAACAAACCAACAAATAAAAAACAGTGCAAAATGTAACATGCCTAAATATAGAATCCTTTCACAAAAATACTAAGCTATTCAGAGAAGAATCCTCATTATTTGTTCTTTAGACATTTGATAGAATACACCAGTGAAGTCATCCAGCCCAGGAATTTCTCTTGTTTGGACTTTCCATCTGGTTCCATCCTCTTTGCTCATTAATAGTTTGCTCAGGTTTCCTCTATGACTCAATGTTGGTAATGTGTAAAAGTAGAGCACTTATTGACAAGTGTGTTGGTGTTCAGGCATCAGGGGAAGTGTCAATTACTCTGTGTCCTGTGTTAGCTGCAATGAGTCCTTCTAATTTCTAATTCCACTAGTTTCAGTCTCTCTTTAAAAATAACTTGTTTTCTCTTATTTGTATTATTTTAAAAATAGATATTTATTTCTACTCTTACCTCTTTTTATAACTATTAGTTTTTGTTCAGTTTGTTTTTATTTTTCTTGTTTCTTGAGGTGTAAACATATGTTTTGCTAGAGGTTGTTATACACTTTAAATGCTATAATTGTCACTTTCTTCCCTCTAAGATTATATTGGCTACACATATTGGAATGAATATGTCATCTTCATTTTTTATTATTTTCAAGATTTTTTTTAAAAAAAATAAATATTTAACTTTTCTTCCTTAATGCATTGGCTGTCAAAAAAATGATATGTTTGAGTTCCATGCACATGATAATTGCTGTGCATTTTCTTGTTACTGATTTGTAGTTTTGTCACACTGTAAAGAATGGTGTTTGGTACAATGTTATTTTAAGAATTGTTGAGAATTGTTTTTACCTGATTACTTACTGTATCTTCAAGTGTGCTCCATGTGCTGTGAATTCAAACGTATGTTCTTCTTGTGTTAAGTGCTAAGTACTTCAAGCTTAACTAAGCTATGCCTGAATGATCTGCTCCTTGTTCAAAGTGGGTGCTCATGTTCCCTTTTCTTACTGGAATCTACTGAAGTCTATCAACACTTTAAATCTGTCTTCATTGCTTATTTTTGTAGACTCTGATATCATTTCTTCTTCTTGAATATATATATATATATATATATATATATATATATGTGCGTGTGTGTGTGTGTACATATATATATTCTTCTTGCATATATATATGCACATATATACATACATATATGCCTTCCCTCTACCAAATTCCTAATTATATTTGTGTTATGTTAACATATACTATAGATTTCTATACTTTCACTCTCAGTTTATGTGTGTCCTCAGATAAGCATGTCTCTTGTTTATAGCACATTTTGATCCCTCATGAAAAGCCCATTCTGTTTTTCTTTCTCATTACAGCTCTCCATGTATGCACATGCTACTTTGTTGTTTATTGAGGCTTGTCCCATTTCATGGCTCACAGTGGTCTCAAACTCGTAGCTACCTTCCTGTGTCAGTCTCACTATTGCTGAGATTACTAGTATGAGCCACCACACCAGGCTTTATTACTCTCTGTATTTGCCAATTGGAGAATTTAAAGCATTTATATTAAACATGATTATCAACAGGTAATCAATATTTCATTATTATAATGTTGACTCTATGTAGATTTGCACATGTGTAATGTGTGGTTCATTTCTTTGTCTTGTAAGATCTCCTTGATTGTTATTTTTCTCTGACCATGTGTTCTATTTACTGCTTCTTATGTTTCTGTGTATCTATTACAAAGGTTTGCTTTGCAATTACCAAGATGATAAAAAGGCCTTCTACTGATTATATCAAGAGATTTTGAAATAATAGCAACTTAACATGAATTGTATAGATAGAAAAAGAAACAAAACAGAAAATGAAACTATTTATGCCACAGTTCTCCTGACACTTTGAATTTCTCATCCATCTTTCTCTGTGTTTCTGTAGCACCTATTTATTAAAATATTAGTGATGGTAGATGAGATGGATCAGTGGATAACAGTGTTTGCTGCCAGGCCAGAGGACCTGGAATCGCTGGGACATACACAATGAGTAGAGACTCCCAGCTCTTACAAGTTATCCTGTGTGCTACACCAATAAACCAAATATAAATGAATATTTAAGTTAAATGTATTCATACACTAGTTTTTTCCATATCATAATACCAAGGATGTCTAAATTGAATTGTACTTTCCATTGAATGGTACACCTTCCCTGCTTTCTGTTTCTCATTCTCATTTCTTTCACTTTGAAGGGTTTCCTTTAATACTTTTAAATGTAAAATACATCTGGAAGTAAAGGCACCTCTCAGCTTGTGTTTGAGAACGACTTTATCTACTTTCATTTCAAGGATTATTATTGCTAGACTAGCATTCTTTGTTACTGATTTCATTTTTTTCCCCAGTACTGAGAGTTTCTCATCTTCCCTTTGTTTTTTTTTTTTTGTTTGTTTGTTTGTTTTTGTCTGTTTGTTGTTTTGAGACAGGGTTTCTCTGTGTAACAGTCCTGGCTGTCCTAGAACTCATTCTGTAGACCAGGCTGGCCTTGAAGTAATGGAGATCGGCCCTGAGTGCTGGGATTAAAGGTGTGTGCCACCACCGCCCTGTATCATCTTTCCTTCTTTCTTGTGAAATTTCTGATCAGAATTCTGCTCTCAGGTGATCTGAAAAGATTTCACGTTATTCCTCTCTTTTCCCTAGAAAATTTGAAATTCCATGAAAATTCCTTGTTTTGCTTATATTTTTCAAGTGGCTTTGAGTAGACTTGATTGAGAAGAATCTGAACAGTGACCTTTTATTTATGTTCTTATTTTTAAAATTTGGTAATGTAGTTTTTCTATTATCTTGACTAAGCTCTCTATCCTGTTGGCATTCCCAAGTCCATCTTAAATTAAATTTATCCAAATATTTTCACTTTTAATGTTTGGGAAAGTTCTCTTATTTAGTTAATCTCTCTCTCTCTCTCTCTCTCTCTCTCTCTCTCTCTCTCTCTGTGTGTGTGTGTGTGTGTGTGTGTGTGTGTGTGTGTCTTTCCGTTTCACGCCAACTTTGTAGTTTTAAATACCCACGTGTGCAAGCTTACAGGCTTTACTGTTTGATCAATTACGTAACACATTCTATCATGTTTTTTAAATTTTACACAGTGTATTTTTCTGCTTGAATCTTTCAAACTTTCAAACTTATTTCAGTCTTTTATACATATGGAACTGTTCTGAGTCTTTGGGTCCTCTTAAAATTCATCAATTTTCCTTAAAATAGCTGCTGAAAATTCTGTGAGTTCACCATCATGAGTGATTTCATGGTCAATGCCCTAGTTTGCTTCTCTTTTGTTGTTATTAACACCATGACCAAAAGCAACCTGAGGAGGGATAAGTTTATAGCTTCCAGGTTGTAGACCATTCTTCATGGCCAATGCAGAAAGTCAAGGCATGGAGCACAGGACAGGAACTGAAGCAGAGACCATGGTAGACTACTGCTCACTGGCTTGCTCCATTAGACTTGCTAATGTCCCTTCTTTATACAACCCATGACTACATGCTCCCTGAAGATACTACCTACATGAGGCTGGGCTATCCTATGTGTAGTGAGGTAGTCCTTCTGTAGCACTGACCACGCCCATTGGGGGGTGGAGCTATGGGCGGAGGTGACCTGAGGAAGGAGGTCGGAGGGGGCCAGGAAGGCGCTCTCTTTCTGGCGTGACTCGGACAGGAGAGGATCGGGTTGAATTTCCTGGTGTTCATCTGTCTAGGTTGTAAGTTATTTCTCCCTGAATAAACATCTATTCGGCCTATTGTTTATCCTGACCCTTATTTACCGCAATATCTGGTGTCAGAAGCGGAATTTACCTGGGTTTTGCCCCCAGGCGGCAGAAGCCGCCCCCCCCCCCCCACCTTCCCCAACGGGCAGGGTTTAACCAGGTGGACTCACCACAGCTTTGGGACATTTGCCTCTTCCTTACTGCAAAGGAGATCTTTGCCGCTAAAGCAGACCTGAGAAGGCACTTACCGCTTAACATTTTTTGCCCATTTCCGCACGGGACTTTGCATTCGCGCAGAGCCTCTCGGCGGCACCCGCCTGGCGGCACCCACCCGGCGGCACCCGCCCGGCGGCACCCGCCCGGCTTGCACGCGTTTCGTCTTGTGTTACAAGTAACTCCAAAAGTCCCCTTTTAACAAAATTCTGCTTGCCATAGTTTGTTAAGAACTTTTTACAGGAACCGGGATCAGACGAGCCTGGGCGGCTAGGCGCTATTTGATGACACACCTCCAGGCGTAGCTACCACAAGCGGAGATATACAACTAAAAGCATCAAAGTTCCAGGACAGCAGAATTACACCTAAGGTAATTGTAACATCCTTTGCAATTTAAGCTGATATAAAATCTGAGATAAATTGTTCTATAACTATGGCAGATAATTTTACTATGCAGAACTTTAGAAATTATTTTACTTCATATGTAGAAGGGATTTTAGCAGAAGAAACTTATGACTGGACCAATATATACTTTTATTTTGTAATAGCAATGGGTTTCATCATTAACATGATATTCTTAAAGAAATGGTTTGAGATTACAGCAAACAATAAGGAACTTGTACAAACCATGGGAGACTTAGTAACAAAGATTCGAAACATTGAAAATGATAGAATTCAAAGCATAGAGACAAGGATTCAAAACATTGAAAATGATGGAATTCAAAGCATAGAGACAAAGATTCGAAACATTGAAAATGATAGAATTCAAAGCATAGAAAATATAGAAAGAAAGATTCAGAATATTGAAGATGGCGTTGGCGAGCTGAAAGGTATAATTTGTTTAATGTCAGATACTTCAATAACCAGAACAGAAACAATGCAATGCATTAACAAACTAGCAGAAACAGCCCACTCCTGGTCGGAGGAAGCTACTAATAAGTTTAAAAAACTGGAACATCAGATAGAAAGACTAGATGACAGAATCTCTTCCATGTCTGAGGATAATGACAAGCTAGCAGATAGAACACTGTTTCTGGAAGGCAGTTTACACGCCATTCAGATAATATCTAAGGATGATAAGATTAAAAACATGGAATCATTTGTAGTTGGAGAAAGTAAGAAACTGACTGATACAATGAAGTCTCTAGAAAGTTATTTGATTCAAGAAGTTCAGACACTCAAAGAAACAATGGTGAATAGATTTCAGGCTTTAGAAGACCTTCAGTCTGATACATCAGAAGAAGAACTACAGGTAATAGGGCATGAAAAAGATTTAAAATTTTCCACACCATTTAGGGTCAGGGGAGCTTTCCCTGTATCTATTCATGAAAAGCCAGCAACGAAGAAACATCCAAAAGGTGTCGTTGCATATCAGTGGGAACCAATACGTATGAAAGATTTAAAAGGTATAAAGGAAGCAGTAGTCTCTTATGGCATGCATTCACCTTATGTGAAGCAATTAGTAGAATCATGGGCATGGAATAACAAGGTAACCCCTAAGGATTGGGATCAATTAATATCAGCTGTCCTTGAAAGCGCCTCTCAAATAGAATGGAGGGCTTTATGGAGAGAGGAAGCAAAAGCTCTTGAACTTCAGGGCTTAAAGAAAGGGTATAAAGCTCCCCAAGATAAAATTCTTGGTGAGGGTCTCTATGCTGACCCAGAAACCCAAGCTGCCTATGATGAACACATCTTGTCTCTATGCAGTACAGCAGCTTTGAATGCTTGGGATAAGGTTCATGAATTAGGAGAGAGGATAGAACCTTATACCAAGATAAAGCAAGGACCTAGAGAACGTTTTAGTATCTTTTTAGAAAGATTATCTAGGGCAGTACAATTAGAGATAGCAGACATAGATGCTAGGCGAATACTCATAGAATCTTTAGCTTATACGAATGCGAATCCTCAATGCAAACAGGTGCTTTGGCCTTTAAAAATGCGATCAGCACCCTTGGATGAATGGGTCCTATATACAGGCAACATTGAGTATAATGACAATAAGACTGAAGCATGGATAGGAGAAGCCATATCTAAAGGTCAGAGAAGATATCAAGATAACAGAGTTCCTTACTATGGTGACTTAGAAGCTTGGGTAGGAGAAGCCATCCCCAAAGGTTTGAAAAGATATCATAATGTCAGATGTTATAACTGTGGTAAGATAGGACATCTAAAAAGAAATTGTAGGCAAAGCTTCCCTAGAAGTAACACCCCCAGGAATGAATCAAACAGAAGGCCTCAGCCTTCTGGGTTATGTAGAAGGTGTGGCAAAGGCAGACACTGGACAAATGAGTGTAGATCGACCAGAGACAAGCAAGGAAACCCTTTACCATCGGGAAACTCCTTGGGGGCCTCTCGAAGGCCCCCACATCACAGGTGGTTCGAACATTCCCAGTCACAGTGGAAGACAATCTCCCACAGGACAATTAGAAAATTCTGTGCCTATTATAAAAACTCATACTGCTCTGGATGACGAACTAGTGACGGAAGTTGAATCAAACATGACAGAAGGAAATGAAAAACGTATATTTTGGCAAACTGCTATAAATAGTCATAGGCCTAGATTGATAGTTAAGATGAATAATAGACTGTTTGAGGGTCTGGTGGACACTGGAGCTGATGTAACTATCATATCTAATAAATCTTGGCCTCAAAGATGGCCCCTGCATGAGGTAAATGTTCAATTCTTAGGGATTGGAACCCTGGCTCAGGTAAAACAAAGCACGAGATGGATTGACTGTATAGGACCAGAAGGACAGAGAGGGAGGTTGAGACCATATGTGGCTGATGTAGTGATAAATTTATGGGGTCGTGATCTATTACAGCAATGGAATACACAGATTAACATTCCTCCTGTATTAGATAGGAACCATAGACGACCTCATGATTGTGGAAAGAATACTGTTAAGTACTATACAAGACAGAGACCAAATATCCAGGCAGTACAAAAACAAAATACAAATGCTGAACAAACAGAGGAACCAAAAGCCCTACCTTTAAAATGGCTAACAGAGGAACCTGTCTGGGTAGGACAATGGCCTATGACCTCTGAGAAGTTAGAAGCTTTAGAAAGCCTGGTTCAGGAACAGCTAAATGCTGGACATATTGAGGAATCAACCAGCCCTTGGAATTCTCCTGTATTTGTGATCAAAAAGAAATCTGGTAAATGGAGAATGCTTACAGACCTGAGAGCCATCAATAAAGTTATCCAGCCAATGGGCTCTCTACAGCCTGGAATGCCCTTGCCTTCTTTGATACCCAAAGAATGGCCTATTATAGTTATTGATTTAAAGGATTGCTTCTTCACTATACCTTTACAAGAACAAGACAAAGAGAAATTTGCCTTCACGGTACCTAATTATAACAATTCTCAACCGGTGAAGAGATATCAATGGAAGGTTTTGCCACAGGGAATGCTAAATAGCCCCACCCTGTGCCAATATTTCGTACAAAAGCCGTTAGAAATAATTCGTAAACAGTTTCCACAATCCATAATCTATCATTACATGGATGATATATTGTTAGCTGACTCTAAAGGAGAAATATTAGAAAAAATGTTTGAGAAAGTAAAGGAAGTTTTACCTCGCTGGGGATTACAAATTGCACCTGAAAAAATACAAAAAGGAGAGTCTATCAACTACTTAGGATATAAAATAGGTCTACAGAAAATTAGACCACAAAAAGTACAGATCAGAAGAGATCGCTACCAGACTCTTAATGATCTTCAAAAATTACTAGGAGAGATTTCTCAACTGCAAACCATAATTGGAGTAGAAGGGCATGATTTGAAAAACTTGAAAATGGCCCTAAAAGGAGATAAGGACTTGAATAGTCCACGAATACTATCAGCTGAAGCTGAGAAGGAATTAGAATGGGTAGAAAAGAGGATACTAGAAGCACATGTGGACCGTGTGGATCCAAACCTAGACTGTATTCTGGTTATATTACCATCTAGAGAATATCCTTCAGGGATTTTGATGCAGAGAGAAGATATCATATTAGAATGGATATTCCTACCACATAAACAGAATAAAAAACTGAAAACATATATAGAAAAGATCTCTGACTTGATTATAAAAGGTAAATTAAGACTTCGTCAGCTAATAGGAAGGGACCCAGCAGAAATTATAGTACCTTTAACTAATGAGGAAATTTCTTCCTTATGGAAAGATAACGAATATTGGCAGAGAGCTTGCAGTAACTTTTTGGGAACAATTAGCAACAACTATCCCAAAACTGAGAGAATCAAATTCATAAAGAAAACGATTTGGATTCTTCCACGCATTGTAAGAAAAACACCTATTTCTGGAGTTCATACATTCTACACTGATGCAAATAAATCAGGTAAGGCAGGATATAAATCAGGAAATATTAGTAAAGTGGTTCAAAGCCCTTACAATTCTGTACAAAAGGCAGAATTGTATGCCATTCTCATGGTACTTATGGATTTTAAAGAACCCCCTCAATATAGTTACTGACTCTCAATACGCAGAGAGAGTCGTTTTACACATTGAGACTGCAGAATTTATTCCTGACAATACAGAATTAACTTCATTGTTTATACAGTTACAAGATACTATCAGAAAGAGGACTCATCCTATATATATAACACACATCAGATCCCATACGGGTCTGCCAGGTCCTCTAGCACAAGGCAATGATGAAATTGATCGTTTATTGATAGGAAGTGTGCTAGAAGCCTCAGAGTTTCATAAGAAACACCACGTGAACAGCAAAGGTTTAAAAAAGGATTTTTCTATCACTTGGGAACAAGCCAAGGAAATAGTAAGGAAATGTCCTACTTGCTCATTCTATAACCAAACTCCTTTACCACCAGGCAGTAACCCTAAAGGTATAAATAGGAATGAAATATGGCAAATGGATGTGTTTCATTTTGCAGAATTTGGAAAATTAAAATATGTACATCACACTATAGATACATTTTCAGGGTTTCAGTGGGCTACTGCTCTGAGCTCTGAAAAGGCTGATTCTGTTATAACGCACCTTTTAGAGGTAATGGCCATTATGGGCATACCTGCACAAATAAAAACTGACAATGCTCCAGCATATGTCTCCAGCAAATTGAAACAGTTTTTTGAGTATTACAAGATAAAGCACATAACTGGTATACCACACAATCCTACAGGACAAGCAGTGGTTGAGAGATCCAATCGTACTTTAAAAGAAATGCTCCATAAACAGGCAGGAGGAACCAAAACACCCAAACACAGATTACATAATGCTTTATTAACATTAAACTTTCTTAATGCTGATGAAAAAGGAAAAACAGCTGCAGAAAGACACTGGACAATAGAAAAAACTTCTGAACTAAATCAGCCAGTGTATTTCAAGGATGTACTGACCTCAGAATGGAAAGCAGGATATGTGTTACGTTGGGGTAGGGGTTTTGCATTTGTATCTACAGGAGAAGAAAAACTATGGATACCATCTAAGTTAATCAAGATCCGAGTTGAACAAGAGAAGCATCTTAATGAAGAGAAATGACAAGTCATCCAACAAACTAGGTCCTATGAGGTGTGCGGAGGCCTCTCAAAGGTAGGGGAAGTGTTCTGTTCTTGTTTTTACAGGAAAACAGAGAAAACCTATCATCAAACAGCCAAAAGACACTGAACATGTAGGTGCCTACAGAAGAGAAGACAGCTTTTCAGAAACAATCACTTAAGGAAGCAGAATCTGATATATGGTAAAAAAAAAAAAAAAAAAAAAAAAAAAAAAAAAAATTTAATTGTAGTAAACTATTTCTATATAGAAATCTATTTCTCTCTATTATCTAGTATTCCTGAAGTCCCAAATTTTGTAAACCAATGCTGGCTTTGGAGTTGGATTTGGCTTTCCTTCTCTAAATTCAAGCATGTTGTTAAGATTAAATTCATGGTTTCTGCCTTAAATCAAGAAGCCAATTGGTGTAAGGCAGAAGAAACAAAATCTGGGGACTCATATCTTATGCAATTTTCTCTCTGAAATCCTAATTTTCTCACATACTTTTAATGCTTATTGTTGTCTTTCCCTAATGCATACCTTAAAACTTGAAAATTTTACTTTAATATTGATGTGTAACTTTTCCACAAGGAATAATAACGATTCCTAACAGCAGTCTTTGAACTTTCCGGAAAGAAGATGGGGCCCCACATCATCATTTCCACTTGACTCAACCTGATGCATCGGAACTACAAACATCACCCTAAAACCGGTTTGAGACTGTTTTGCTCGAGACAACTCATGACTAGCTAGCTGTAATGGTGCACCTTTTTATTACACCCTGGCCAGTTTCAAATAGAACTACAGTCAAGAATTTTCTGCCACACAGTGACTAACTACATATGTCACAGCCAGTTCTGTTGAGAAATTTGGTTGCTAAAAATTTTCTTCCTACAGGATCCATTGGAGCAATCATCGTCCCATTTCAGCAGGAAGTAATCTTAATATGACTACGCCCCCTTTCCCTACCCTTGGAAATTTGGGATAATAGTCATCGTCTTTGGGTTGGTTTTAGTTATTTGGGATTGGGTGATGCTTACACTCGGGTTTATCTTTTAGACAGGAATAGGGAATGGTGGGTAAAGGTATGGTTTAGATGGGATATAAGTAGATTAGCCTATTTCCTTGAGAATTTGAGTTTGAATGAGATAGTATTTTACAGCTTACATTGTTATGCATTCCTATGTGGTAAGCTATGTAAAATTAAGTTTATATTTTGTTATATTGTGTTAAATGTTTCCACTTATAATATTTATGCACATTATTTTTTACCATATTCTATGTATGTATACTTTTCTTGTGTTCAAGACATTTTGTATATTGATACAATTTGGGATATTTATCTTGCTGCCCTTTATAGTTCTACCTCTTGTCTTGACACTTATACTCTACCTCTATTTTAGGGATTTACATGTAGGTATATGTAAATAGTTATATTGTTTAAGTATTTGTTCCTGCTTTACTCAGGAAAGTTTTAATCAGTCTTTTTAGCTAAGTTCCCGAGTATTATAGATTATCTTCACTCACATTTCCTGTACCTGTGAGATTAGTCAGATATAGATGCTTAATCTTCAATCCTTCATAGACATGCAGAACATGGCATTTAAATGTTTTAATATTAGTACTCCTTTGACATGAGACACTGTTGCTCCTGACAGCACCGTGCATTTTCCCGAAAATATGTTGGACACTGTTGTTGCTCCTGCTGGAGTTCAATCTCGCCTCAGCTAATGGCCTGTTGGGCATAGAATTGCCCCCACCTTGACCACTGATTTGGACATGCAGTCCTATGTGCTTGCAGGAGACAAATATAGAAGACTGCTTGACCTTGCCAAGTCAGGGTAAGACAGCCATTCTATTTCCCTGCTGTTGTTGTGGTCTGTCAAGTTCTCTTGGCCTTAGCCAAATCTGGGTGTACCAACGTCGCTGTGAGACCTAGGGTGACTGTTCAGGTGGCTTGCTGTTTCTGTCCTTGCTGCACCGTTTTGGAAGTTGTCCATCCGCATTTCCTGTCTACTCTAGTATTGTTATTTTCCTTCTCAGGTCTTGATGAGGTTGAAGATTAAACTATCACAACTATTATTCTCTCTTCCTAGTTAGATATATTAGGTACTAGACTTACGTTTTCCAGCTTAGGACAACTCTATTGTAAACTCCATTATGCCCTCACCCTAGGACTAGATATGTAGGTCATTTTGTTCTCGATTTTCCTTTTCTTAGAGCACACTTGTTATTCACTGTTTTGTATATAGTTTTGTATTAAGCCTAAATCTTTTCTTTAGACTAAAAGGGGAATTGTAGTGAGGTAGTCCTTCTGTAGCACTGACCACGCCCATTGGGGGGTGGAGCTATGGGCGGAGGTGACCTGAGGAAGGAGGTCGGAGGGGGCCAGGAAGGTGCTCTCTTTCTGGCGTGACTCGGACAGGAGAGGATCGGGTTGAATTTCCTGGTGTTCATCTGTCTAGGTTGTAAGTTATTTCTCCCTGAATAAACATCTATTCGGCCTATTGTTTATCCTGACCCTTATTTACCGCAATACCTATGTCTTTTAGAAATTTTAAAAATGCCTCCACAGATATATGCCTCCATGGGTCAAGCTAATGGGGGTAATTCCTTGAACTGAGGTTTCCTCTTCCTCGGTATCTCAAGTTGACAGCTTAAGTATCTATGATACTTTCTGATGCTTTGTTTTGTCTCTCATGATTCCTTGACATTTATTGACTATGCTTTCCCATTTTTATAATCTGCCTTCATTTCTAACTGTTTCTGGATGTTTTTCTCTGGGCCTCTTATTGAATGCAGCTTTTTCAGCACTAGAGGGTGCTTCCAGCCCAAATTTGTTATAAGCCTACTGTTGTGTGCTGTTCAAGACTGGGGGAGGATGTGTTTTAAAGAGTTCCCCTTCTTCTCCAAATCTCCACTATAGGCTGGGATGGGTCCAGCCTTATCTACTAATTCCACTCTGTTATCTGGTGCCACATGATTCCTCTGATCCTGGACCTTCTGGTAGTGAGCCTGGCTCTAGGGGCCTTAGTAATGAGTTGCATTATCTAATTTTTCTTTCCCCAAACACAAGTGGGTCTCTCCTTTGTGGTTGCTGGAATTATGGTAAAATGAACTGGGAAGCCATTTAACTGCCAATACTACAACACAAACCCATAGTGGATCACCAGAGCCACCAGAACAATAAACACAGGGAGAAGATCCAGGCCCATGCTGCTTAGTCTATAGTTGTGTCTGAAGAAACCTGCATTAACCAGATGCAGTGCTGGTTAGAATACAAGTCTATCCCACTGGACCCTCATGACTCTCATGTGTTGGGGCCAGAGCCCATATCCATCAGCTTTGGCCTGGGCAGTAGTTTTACAGAGATTTGACAGGCATTCATTTTCACCGAGGAAGGCACTTCCCTGAGTCCCAATGCAAAGCCCTATGCTCACTTCCCTGTCCCACCTTCAAATGAATGGAGTCTTTCTCCGTGTTCCAGTTTTGGAATCAGTGGTAGAAATAGTTCCCAAGCTGTCAAATTGATGCTATTCCAAGAGGCTCCCTTTATAGGCACTGGCCTGCAATCAGGGATGGTGGGACTCTGGTAGGTACTACCTGGTGTTCTCCATTCTCGATCTGATACGGGCTTCCAAGTCCAAGACCCACATTGTATTGTTCTTTCTCCTTCCTTCTAACTCAAACTTATGCATCTGCAGTTTGGAATTAGGGATGCAACCAACCTGGGCTGATGCTTTCCTGCTTCCTCCAATGATTCATTGTCTCTTATGCTAAAGCAGCGACTATGATGTCTCACTTGGCTTCCTTTGTGCCGAGGAAGGTTCTTTCATAGATAAACATCTGCTCACGTTAATATCTTACTCTATTCCCATCTTGCACTGACTACAGAGAATTTCCTGGAATTTGACAAGAAGTATTGACAATTTATTTAGAGAAATGGTAATTCACAATATCTATTCTTCTAATCCATGACTAAGCTATACTTACCCTTTATTTATGTTTTCCTTTCTTTTAAATTTATATCATGAGTATTTTTAAGTTGGAAGAAGCAGATTTTCTACATTTGGTAAATATTTAGTTCACATGTTTTAGTTTGAAGGAGCTCCTAGAAATGCTTTTTCTGTTTCTAATACTGCTTTCCAGTTGTTTATTGCTGATATTAAAATGCTATTAATTATCCTTTTAACTTCTTGTAGAAGTTTGTTTTTGTTAAATTTTAGTGGGAAAATTGCTCCTATAAATCACATTATTTATAAATGAGGCCTATTGAATGTCTTCTTTTTAAACACAATTTCTATTTTTTTTAAACCACCACATACAATGCTAGGTGTTAATTAGTATTATTTAAAATCAACATGAAAAGTTTTAAGAATTGAGCATAGCAAAGTACATTTAAAAAGTAGAGCAGTACATGTGATCTGCTTTAGAGACCCCCACAGTCCTATCTTTATTTTATCAATGCCTCTGCATGTGTAATTGCTTAACTGGGAAATGATTGGGTTGTCCAACATTGAGTTTCAGAAAGGAAGTTGGGAGTCCTTGCCACATTCTCTACTGAAATTGTAGCATCAAATTTGAAATAATAAATCACTTTGCCTTTTCTGTTGGCTTATCATAGATAGGAAATCTAGATGCAAGAACTGATTTGATGGCTTGATTCAGTTCCCTGAACGTCATTCTCTCTGAAACACACACACACACACACACACACACACACACACACACACACACACACACACGTCTAATTTCCTAAGGAATATGTCTGTGAGGTTTGTAATATAAGTATTTTAATCATTGCCAACCTGTCTCAATACAACTAGTTGTAATTTTAACTCATAGACTACATACTAAAAGAAGATGAGGAGATCAATTTTTAGGTAACTATATGCTGAGCATCAGAAATTTCTACTAGTTCCAAAACATGCATTAAAATGATTTTCAGAAGGGATTTGAGAGGCTGGAAAGATGGTTCACCAGTTAAGAGCATCTTCCAAAAGATGCAGATCAGATCCTGGCACCCACATTGTGGTTCAAATTCTCTGAAACTTTTCTGGTTAGGTATCTGGGACCCTCTTCTGGCCATTCTGGGTACTAGGCACTCACACAGTGAATTTCTATATATACTAGCAAAATACTGTACACATAAAGTAAAAGTAAACAAACCTATAAAAAAAAAACCCTGATTTTAAACACAATGATACATACTTTCCAAATCCCTTCAAACCAGTATTTTTTTGTTAGCATAGTGATAATGTAACAATTCAACGTATTTAATGATGGGAATTGTTAGAAACTCAGAAATGGCACAAAGAACTGTTTTATGCCATGAATATATCCCTCTATATTAAGACATCCACCATGGCAGACATTATGATTGGTTTTAGTTATTAAAAGACGTTAGTTATTAGTTATTTAGTTATTATTAGGCAATAAAGATGTGTGATCATACATTGAGAATACAAAAGAAAAAAATGGTGTAAAACGTTGTGAAAACTAGCGTGAGTACTCTTGCTGCTTCGGAAATATCTAAACTTTACTCTTACGTGTGATCAAGATACAAAAACCATAAGAATAATTTGAAATAACGCATTTAAAAATTCATTCAAGTTTTTATTCAGAACAAAATATATGTGTCTTGACAGAAAAAGATACTATTTATTTTAAAATACTGCACTAAAGACAACAGGCCTACATTGAGGGCAGTCTGAACAATAATGCAATTTTATCTTACATTTCATTGAAGAAATAAAGGTATTACGGCAGCTACAATCAATGACTTCTCCTCACCCAAACGTAGAAAATCAATCATGTTTGTGCATAAACAAGAGCAAATTAAGATGGATGTGGTGGTGCACCCCTTTAATGCCTGCACTTGGGAGACAGGTAGATGCATCTCTGTGAGTTCAAGGCCAGCCTTAGTTCCAGGACAGTGAGAGCCAGAAAGAGAAACTGTCTCAAAAAAGAACAAGACAAAAAGGGAACAAATTAGAGCATCTTGGTAAGGTGTTTAGTATTTGAAAATCAATTCTCTTGCTTTAAAAACTAGCAATGTTTTCAAAATAAGCAATTGTGTCTTTTAGACTCATTATAACAAACACTGTAAAACCATCCTTTCTTGCTTGACCTCAGTGACACTTTGCATATTTTAGACTAAAGAAAATACACAATGGTGTTTCTTCTAATGCTGCATGAGCCATTTTCCTTCTCACAAAAAAATATTTTGTTCTGTGTAATTCACTTGTCAGAAATGACAAAAAATAAAAGCAGGTTTCAAACTTTAAATTATGCTAGCCTTGGGTAACATAGTCTGAGTTTTATATTTTCCAGCATAAAAGAATATTTGTTAATGTGTCAATGGATTTCAAAAGTCACTTTTCTGATATTTTAGTTATTAGGGGAAAGTATGCCTAAAGTAAAAACATGCATGCTAAGTAGATTCTGTGCACCAAGGGACATGTCACTTTTAAATATAAGTATTAATAAAACATGCAAGCTTCATGTAGAAAAATTTTTATTTAAGTTCTCAGCAGTGCATTGACAGGCAATTAAAAATTTTTTATAAGCTCAGACAGGAAGGATATGAGAAACCAATTGCCAATTGGTAGCATACTAATTCTGGGAAGGAATTTCTGATGGCAGGAACATAAGTATATCATATATTATCAGATGGAGCATCACAGCAGATTCTCCTGGGAAGTCAGTGGGGGAGATAGCTACTCACTATGGATGCTAATTAGCTTGAAACATTACCTCTGGCCATTGATCTTTGGTGTTCAGTGTTGTGTTTAGACGTGAAAGTTAAAGTTGCTTTCACATCAAATAGAAACTGAGAGCACACTTTTTAATGCTTGGATTGGTCAAGAAGGAATATTCTTTAATGAACAGGGAGGGATCTCTTCATAGAACAAATGAGGAGTTGGCAACAAAAAGCAATTGCACCACTTTGATGACTATACCACTTTTCATAAAATGTATAACATCTTCAGGAAGGGCTTCAATGAGTTATACTTTTGGTTTCTACTGCAATAATCAGGAAATAGGAGTAAACAGCAGTAGCTCGTTCTGTTGGGATGCTTGTGCTTTGTGAGTGTGTATCCATGCTTGTATACCATTAAACAATAAATACTCAGCATCTACTTAGGGTCTTGTAGTGAGCTAGGATCTGTGAACCAACAAACTAGGCAAGGCCCATTCTCTTTCAAAAGTTGAGACTCACGAACCTCATAAGAGGCATCAATAGTCTCCATAGTCTAACACTGTTGAAACACAGCTCTAGAATCCTGAAAAGTGGGAGTTAATGTTAGCATGTCAGACAATGAAACATTTTTCTTTTCTCTCTATCATGGGGCTAAATCTGAATGACTCCAACTGTGTCTTAGTTGTGTGACAATGAAACTCTGTTGATTTTTAGTCTTGGATGATATTCAACTGTAGATATGGATAAACAATGATAAATTAATCAGATTGTAGAATTTGAGGGAGTAGAAAGAACTGTTACCTAGTGTTTTTTGTATGTTTTCTTTTCTATGACACAACTTTCTGTTATATCTATATGTATATGTATAAAGAAAAAGATATCTGTATAGATATAGATATATACCTTCCAACATTATATGTACATATATGTATATACACATATATGCATATATATGTATATTTATATAGAGAGACATGTATGCATATTCATGGATACATGAATCTGAATTACTGAATTTCTTATAACAAGCAGCCTAAGTTATTTGGTGAGAATTATATATTTGGTTTAAGTTGAATGATGAGTACTGCACCTGATATTTCAAAGTGCTTGTGGTCAGCTCTAAAATCCATTACCACATACATTAAGTTATCTTAACTAAGACCATTTACCTATGAAAGCTAAGGTAATCTTCAAGAACGAAGTACCTGTGTAATACTATGATAGAGTATCTTTTATCATGGTTGAAAATAATCTGCTCTGATGTTTTAAATGAAAGCAATTTTCAGTATAGAAATAAGCAGAGTTTGTGACTGATAGTAACTTTGAATTGAGAGACAGCCCGGAATGTTCCTGACCACTACCTGATAAAGATGATTGAAAGTTTAGGAGACAGAGGGGAAAATAAGAGATTTTTCTATCACACAAGAAATTCCAAGGATTTCCATACAGACTTGAGTGAAAAAGATTTTTCAAGTGGGCTCCAAGTGATGATGGCTTTGCCATGTTCAGAGATAAATGACGGGATCTCTCAATTACAGCAAAGACTTTCACTTCTGTTGGCATATACAATCCTGTTATTTACATTTCAGAATGCTTCACAATATGAAGTGCATATTTTTGGCTTTCGGTTTGTTTGTTTGTTTAGGAAAAATAAAGAGTAGCCAAAATTTTCTAAAGGATTCTCTACAGAATGCTTCAAAAATGTTAAAGACTGGAATTGAAGAGAAATAAAGTGGCTGTCTCTGTTACAGGTGTTTCAGGGCAAAAACTCAGCTCAAGAAACCCTAGCAAACCCAGCTGGGTCATCTGCTTCAATACCCTATTTGAAAAGACAGCTAATGCTGAGAGGCAGATAAAGGAGACTAAGCTACTTGGACCTGTTGGTAAGATAAAGAGAGACTGTAACTATGTCTTCAGTTCACCATTTGAACTTCAAATTTAAGTAAAGGAATCATTGTGCCAGAGCAAGAGCTATGTGTAATTAAGCAATCTTGTTCAAGATGTAGTTTGACTTTTTTTTTTTTTCCAGT
This sequence comes from Phodopus roborovskii, assembly GCF_943737965.1. Taxonomy (NCBI): domain Eukaryota; kingdom Metazoa; phylum Chordata; class Mammalia; order Rodentia; family Cricetidae; genus Phodopus; species Phodopus roborovskii. The sequence goes on from NW_026126618.1 coordinate 8,570,208, forward strand.
TTTTAGGTCTACAAAGGGTTCAAAAAAGCCTTTTTCACTTGATATGGCAAGCTACTTCCATAAGATGGCAGTTCTCTCCTGGGTATTAGTGATATATCTGGGCTCTTGGGATTCAAGGGGAGGGGACTGACAGCTTATGACAATGAGTGGAAGGTGTTATAGCCTTTCAGAGATCTGGGTCAGGCCACTATAAAAGCTGAGTGTACTAGGGCTCAATTACTTTCATTTTCATACCTTCAGCCTTCTCAGTGCGAATATGTGCGTGGAGTGTGGGCATAAATTAGTTTTGGCTAGCCAGTGTTTGGCTAGCCTGTCCTTAAGTAATTAAGATGTCAACATACAGAGTTTAGCCTTGTCTAGCCCAAGATGAGGACAAAGAAGCTAGGCTTCTATTCAGTTTCAGTTACCTTGTGCACACAGAATTAGGAATTAATTCTTCATTAGCAAAAGAAGGTTGTAAACGCCTGTTGCACTTACTGTCCTGATGTAATTTTCATCTTTGAACTTTTCCATTGGAATAAAAGAAGATGAGGAACTGGTGTTATATTTCCTTTTATTTTTGTCTGTTAAAATTAGATTTAGTGAACCTTAGTTCCTGTCATGTTGCTATGATAAAATGTCCTGACAAAATCAACTTGAGAAAGAGAAAGAGTTTATTTTGGCTTACTGTTCCAGAGGGACACAGTCCAACATGACAGGGAAGAAGTGATCAAAAGAAGGGAAAGCATGGTGTCAAGAATGAGAGGCTGAAAACTGAGAGAAGAGGGAGTAAGGGCTTGCTATGAAACTGCAGTGTGTATGTGTGTGTGTGCGCGCGTGCACCAGTTACCTCTAGTGAGGGTCTCCTCTAGTGATGTTCTAATGAGGTCCTCCTCTAATGAGGTTATCCTGTAGTGAGGTTCTGCTCTAATGAGGTTCGCCTCTGGGAGGGTCTCCTCTAGTGAGGTTCTACCTCTGGAAGGTTCCACAGTTTCCTCAAACTGAACCATCAGGAAGGATCAAGTGTTCAAACACCTGACACTATGACATTTCATATTCTAAACTTAGCAAAATGATAGACTAGTATTTCCTAATTTTGAGACTGAAGAAGTTAAGTGCATGTCATACTGAGAAGTTGGGTTGTCTAGATGGTAGGTGTCTGGATTTTATCGGATAGTATAATAGATTTAAATCCTCCATCAATGTAATGCTATCATTGCCTTGCAGTGTCTTATTTAAATATCTGATGCAGCACATTTATCAACAAATGAAAGACACTTTTTAGTAAGGCCTACCCTATGATATCATATTTATCTTATGAACTAACATGAACCTATCTTGCTCACTTTACTGAGAATTCAATCCTTATAATTAGTCTATATATCAGGGAGGATTAGGCTTAACTTATTAGTATTGTATAAAGTAAAATGCTGTGCAGTGAAAACATTCCCAAGTTGTAAAACTACTCAGGTATATATAGACATGTTCTTGGGTCCTTAAACATTAAAGGGCAAACCTATAAAATCAAGGCACATTTCTTATGTTTTTGTCTCCAAGAGTTTTAGTAAAATTATATAAATGGAAACTAATCATTAGAACTACATATTGCAACTTAAATGAGGTGCAGACTGTCAAAGTTGACCTTAACTGATATATAAGAAAGTAAATGTAATTTAAAGGGGCAGGGCTAGATGTGTCAATGAAGTAAGAAAAAGAGGACATCACAAAAGGAAAGTGCTTAGGCTTTAGATAATTGTAGTAATTAGATGCTTAGGCCTTTACAGAATTAGAGCTTCATTCAGATCTAAAGTGACACATTAAAAATATTTTTAATTATTTTAAATGATTTTGCTCATGTTTGAGATTATAGCACTATTACATAATTCCCCTTCCCTTTCTTCTCCTTAAACCCACTCAAAAACCCCTCCTTAATATCTTTCAAATTAATGGCCTCTATTTTTTATTAATTGTTGAGGTGTGTGTGTGTATGCATGTGTATGTATGTGTATACACATGTACATTACTAAATATAACCTGCTAAGTTTGTATAATAGTATTTTCACATGTGTTTTTCAGGGATAAAGAAAACCATACCCAATCCAAATACAGAATTGTGGGACCCAGTCCCAGGGAATACTTCTAAAAAAAAACAAAAACAAAACAAACAAACAAAGAAACAAAAAAAAACCCCAAAACTCCTGCACCTAAGGCTCAGTGAAGATTGCAGAAGAGGCAGCAGGAAGATTGTAAGATCAGATTGTGAAGCTTGTTGTGAGACTATGTCCCTTAGAGATGTCAGAAACTATACACCCACAAAGTCTTGCAAACAGGAAAGCCTAAGCATGAACTCAACAAAGTGGACAGTAAAGACAATATGGCCTCAATCCTATAATGAAGAACAGCACACAACTAAGGATTGCTGAGAGCTTGACGTTTGCAATGCTGTGTGAACACTGGGCATGGACCATCTCACCATAGTTCCAGCTCTCTACCTGCTTTGCTGTCAGGTTTACTTCATAACCTTCCTTTGCAACATGATTATGTCTCTGCCATAGCATGTCCTGCCACTTCGAGGCAACTTGGGCATGTGATAGCAGGTGGAGTTGAATTAATTAAAACTGCACTTTCACTGGGGTTGTTTTGTTTTGTTTTTGGGCATGGTTTCTCTGTATTACTTTGGAGCCTGTCCTGGAACTCACTCTGTAGACCAGGCTGGCCTCGAGATCTGCCTGCCTCTGCCACATGAGTGCTGGTATTAAAGGCGTGCACCACCAATGCCTGGTATCGACCTGGAGGAAAATAACTGCCAATTTTATCCACCTGTGAATTCTTCAAACTATTATGACGGCCTGCCTGACAAGATGTGTCTCTCTGGTGCAATGGTGGATGAATGTCATCACAGTAACTAAGAGCTGTGTGGCTTATTTAATACTCACTCTACAAGAGAGACTCCTTACCTGACTGGCTGCCAGGTGAGCCAAGAGCTAGCATGCCTCCATCAAGACCAGCTGTTAATCTGCTAATGGGATATAGTATTAAACCCACTGCTAATGAAGTTGGAATGCTGCATGTCAAAGACCACAATTATTTCATGCTCTTTTTGAATGCCTTTATTATACATAGATCAACAATCCCCATTTGTTACCTAACCTCCTTTTGTCTGTAAGGTAAAAATCATTTAGAATATTTTAATTTGGCACAGCATTAAGTCTCACTAACTGGAAAGCTAAGAATGCCATTAGACAGTATCTGAGACTATAGTAGGTATTTCTTTGCTTTGCTATCATTTGTCTATCTGAATCCAAACCCATTGTGTTTGGAAAATGTACTGATTTAGTACTTGCTTTTGCTCTGTGATTATAAAAGTTTCATTGTGGAATATGTCATTTGAGGCAACTAAATTTCTGTTCCCTGGCTATGTTCCCTTGTATTTACCTCAGAATAAAGTATTTATTTCTTTTGGAGCAAGAAGTGTGCTATTCATCAACAATGATTTGAAATCCTAATGCAATCCTTTAGTATCTAGATCTTTAATGTCTGGCTTGCTGAGGTTATCTCCCTTAGTGGTCATATGTCTTCAGGATGGATTTTTACTTTCTCAGAAGTTAACTCATCAGTAATTCTGCATTATATACTGTGCTTTTGGCTGTCATACAGTGGAAAGTCTGGATCCTTTCATACTTGTGCAATATATCTTATATTTTGATTATTTTTATTAAAGCAAAACATTGATCTGACTTGATTCCAGGGGCCAATTCAAGGTGCTGGGGTAGTTTCAATCATTTCTTCTCATTTCAATCATGTCAGCTTATTTCTTTAATCTCTCCAGTCTCCTCCTGAACTGGGCTGCTTTCAGTCAGCTTCATGTATGTATGTGTGCCATGTATGTATGTACGTATGTATGTATGTATGTATGACTCAGGGCTCAGTGAAAATACTGAAAGAGTTTACAAAGCAGAATACAGGTCCATCCTCTTTAGGTTCTTTTAGTTTCTTACTTCCAAACAGAAGCAGTTGTCCTCAACTGACTTTATTAATTAACTGGAAAAAGTTAGGCTTGGTAAAGCTTATCTAATTTTAGAGAACAGTGGTTTCCTCTGATAGACTAAAATTAGAAGAAATATGCAAAATTTACCTTTTATGCTATTTCCTTTTCCCCACATTTCTACTATTCTTTAAACTCTGCCTGGATTCATGGACTCTCCTAACCCATCAAGTATTCTGCTATTACTTTTCTTTAGGTTTGGGATTAATTTTTCAGTCTTTATATTTGTTATTTGCAGAGAGTTGGCAACCTAATAGTATAACTAAAGAAAGCTTTAAGTGAATGCTCTAGCATCACAATCTTTCAATTATTTGCCTTCAAAAACCATTAATTTGGAACTAAGGATATAGTTCAGTGATAATTTGGTAAGTAATTGTGTGCAAAGCATTGAATTTTATCCTGAACAGCCAGATAGACAAATGACATAAAGATAGATATTTGAATGAAAAGATAGGTAGATAGATAATAGATAGGTACTGATCAATAATTTTATATGTTGATCATATATATGTGTGTGTGTGTGTGTGTGTGTGTTAGATAAATGGATAGATAGTAGATAGGTATATAAAATAGTTACGTAGATAAGAATAGACAGTAGATAGACAATATATAGATAGATCACAGATTATGGATAGATAGATTTTCAGACAGGCAAATGAGCACTAAATGAGCCTTCTATCAGATCTGATAGAAATATAATACCATTGATATGTGGGTTATGATGAAATACTTGCCTAGGATACTTTTCAAGTTCTTCAAAGTCTTGTGGACTGGAAGATTTGTAATGCATCACAAAAATATGGTGAAAAAGCTTGGCATCTCATCTTTACTTGGAAAGTCTTTCCTTTGTCACTTGAGCTGTTGAGTCAGGTTTTCTGCTCAACACTGTAAGGAAACATGGTAGTCACTTAAGTGACATTTGTCTCACACAAGGTTACTTTACCTCAAATGCCACTGTTTTCTGGGTTCCTTTGAAAGTGAAGAACACAGAGTAACTATGATATTCACAGGTCTCAGAGGCACCATGGCCAACAGAACATCAAGTATCAGGGCCACAGATTCCATTCTGGATGGCCAAGTCTCCAGTCAACACTCTTTCCTTACCAAACCCTATCATTCTGCCATGCCTAAGGATAAAATCAGCTGGAGACATAGGTTGAACAAAGGGGAAACTTTATGACATTTATCCTCCAGCTCATTTTACTAAGATTTATGCTTCAAAAGCCTACCTTTGATTTATTTGGTCCTTTTCAAGTGGATGGTTAATGGACTTGCTTTCAGTAAAAGTATATTTTTATTGAAAGAAAGCACAGAACATATATATATATATGTATATATATATATACATATATATATATATGAATATTTGTTTATATTTTCATACAATAAGTAGTTTAGGTATATAATGCCAGTGTTTGGTGTATGGGTCTCATTCCTCAAGCACATAACACTTAGCACTGACAGAGATACCTGTGTCTCTGGGTGATAATACATATCCTTAGTAGCTCTCATCCTTTAGTGTGACTTGGCATTTCACTGTAATGCTCAAAGTGAGAAAGGCTGCTCAAAGTGAGAAAGGCTGTAAGACATGCCATCATACATCACTTAAGAGGACCCTAACTTGATTTCTTCTTTTCAGAATCACCTAACCCAAGAAACTCACCTGGCCAAGGCCATGGCTGTCAGATCTAGTACATGAGGGGGGTTGCAACTCTCACCTCTCAGAGAAGCAACACTCACTCAGACCACTCTACATATCTGAGTCCTAGGGAAGAGCCCAGGTTGCTTTTCCCTTTTCCCTTTCCCTCCTACATTGCCTCATCCTTTCCTACAACTCTAATTACCATCCCTATGCTAATGACTACCAAATTTATACCAGCAACCCACTTCTCTCCTCTGAGTTCCAAAGGAACTTCCAACAGCCTAATTTACATTTACTTTGAATGTCTCATTGGTATCTCAACTTCAACATGTCAAAAATCTAACTTAATTTCTGCCTTCCTCTCCCCACAGCTTTTTCAATTCATTTGTTCAACGCAGACTTTAAACCTGACTTCTTCATATTTTAAAACCTCTTTGGAACCTTCAGGGAAGAAAAGCTTATAATTCCTTGGAGAACTAAGTTTATAAATAACAGGTAGTTCATCGGACAAAAACACAAAAAGATGGGGAATTTTATTTCTAGTAAGACAAACATATTTATTATAATATTTGTCACAGCTAACAAGCAAAATATCAAAACAATTTATTGAGGAGGTTAATATATACAGTGTATGTTCTCAGAAAGATTTGTTACAGAAGCTTCCATAATTAAAGAGCTGAACCAGAAATCCTACCTTGTGCCTTCTAAATAGTGATTGTGTGTGTGTGTGTGTGTGTGTGTGTGTGTGTGTGTGTGTGTGTGTGCGCGCGCGCACATACATGCTATATGTGTGTATGTGTCAATTGTGGTATTTCAGAAAAATAAATGAGAATGACTTGAGAACCTGGAAATAGTGATATAGCAACAAAAAGAAAAGACAACAAACAAAACCAAAATAACTTCTTTTTTAGTTAAAACAATTGTTAAGAAAAACGCTAGAAAATTTTCAAGTTTAGGTGAGAGAGAATTTAAGGATATTCGCATTAAAATAAAGAGATGGATGGGCATAAAGTCACAAGTATATTTTTTAAGAAGCTAGTAAGTATAATGCACTCTTAACTTTATTGGATGTGTGTCTCATGTAATTCAGGACAGACTAAAACTTCCTATGACTTCGAACTCTGAGTATTCCTGCCTTCACTTCCCTAGTGCTGCTGGGATTATAGATACGCACTGCCATGCTTGGCTTATATTTGTTTGTTTATATAGCACATACATAAAAGGACTACCCAATAGGAAAAGGCAAAAATGAAACCACTATGAAAACCAGCAATTAACACAGGTGTGTGCTAGAGATGATGTAGAATGGTTGATACTCATCCATCCTCTCCATCTATTGCTATAATAAAATATGACAGAAAGGAACTTGGGGAGGGAAGGATTTGTTTTGCTTGTGGTTCCACACCAAGTCCATCATCGAAGGTGGTCAGGGAAGGAACTCAATTGCATAGGAAGCTGCAGGCAGGAACTGAAGTAGAGACAGTTGAGTAGTGCTTCTTCCTGGCTTGCACAATGTGGTTTATTCAGTCTGTTTTCTAATATAATGCAGGACCATCTACCCAGGGATGGCATTACCCACCGTGACCTGCATCTCAACTACCCACATGAATCTCGACTAGGAAAATTCCCCCATGTGCCAATCTGATGGAGTCATTTTCCCAATTATATCTTCCCCTTCCCAAATGACCCTGTCTTGTGCCAATATGACATAGAACTAACTATGACAATTGACCCGTTGCCAATTTGCCAAACACACCATTATTCAACTAGAGCCTTTCTTTTTATCACTTGTCCCTAAGGTGGCATGTTAATATTAATACTACAATATAAAGCACTCAAACTTTTAAAAGTCCCATAGTTTTGAAATTTTTAGGCACTTTAAAAGTTCAGTTTTTATAATATATCTGAAGTTTTGCTAAAAGTTCAAAGTTCCTATGGAGTATCAGATTCTTATAAAATAAAATTTAAGAAAAAATTGTTACTCCAAGAGAGAAGAATCAGGGCACGATCACAATAAAATCAAAGCAAGATACAAGTGCAACAGTGTAAACCTCTTAGATTTAGGCGCCTTGAACTCACTCACCATGTCCTGAATGCCAGGCCGGGACTGCTTTTCCAGCTCTTCTCCTTGAGGCTTATACAACTTGTCTGCTAGACTCAGGTTGGTTCTAATCCACACCTGCAACTGTCCTGGGTTGTAATTCAATGATACTGGCATCTCTAAAATGCTGGAATATCAAGTGCAACTGACCTGTATCTTCAGCAATAGCCCCATGTAGACTCTCTTCAGGGACTCGGGCTCTGCCATCTAGTACCAATCCTCATCTTTTCTCCTGGGGCTTTTAAAGCAATTGAAGACCCAACTTCACCTATCCAAAGCTCTCATGTTGTTTAGCATCAGCTACTCTGCCAGCAGAGCCATTGCCCTCTCTGAACATAGGTTCTGCGGGCTGATTAGGAGGAAATCTTTTCCAGAACATTTAACTGCAGTGGTGCTTATTTCTTCTTAATCAAAACCAGTGTTTCTAGCTACTCAGCATCAATTGCCCTGGTAAAGCCAAAGCTTCATTTTCTTTCATCTTAATTTAAAAATATCGAACTTCCAACAGAGTCTTCAAGAGACTCAAATTTCACCCTAAAACTGTCACAAGCCCACCTTCTGCCATCTGCATTGTTCTCAAAATTTTGGTCTTCCAAGCCCACTGATTTCTTAACACACAATGCCTTTTCTAGGCTGAAGTTTAAATTACATCACAATCTTCATAAAAGTCCATGGTCAGGGAAGGGTTTATTTCACCTTACAACTTGTATGTCGTTCATCATAGAAGGCAGGACATGAACTTCAGGCTGGAACCTGGAGGCAGGAACTGAATCAGAGTCCATGCGGGCATCCTGCTTACCAGCTTACTTCTCATAGCTTGCTTAGCTTGCTTTCTTAAATAATCCAGGACCAGCTTCCCAGAGTGAGGTGAACCCTCTCACATGTATCCTCAATCAAGAAAATGTTGCACAGGTGAGTGCAATGAACACATTTTCCCAATTGAGGGTTTTCCTTCCCAGATGACCCCAGATGTGTAAAGTTGACATAAAACTAGCTAGCATACTGGCTAAACCATAAGTGCTGAGGTCCTGAAGTTTAAATAATGTATATGTCTAAACAACAAACATGGGTTCAATAGTGTGTGTGTTTGTGTGTGTGTGTGTGTGTGTGTGTGTGTGTATGAGAGGGGGAGGGAGAGAGTATTATATAACAGTACTAATCAAAGAAAAAGAGGAATTCAATCTGAGGGAGAGAGATGGGACCACATTGTAGGAGTTGGACATTCAAAGGGTTGAATGAAGGAAAGGAAATGAGCGAGGTGATATGAATATTTTAATTTAAAAATACAGTCAAAAAAGAATTCTGTTGCCTTTTTAGAAGGCAATCTCATGTATTTTCTGTATGACTCAGGCACAGTACTTCCCCAAATGTTAAGAAAGCATATGCCCACAGAGACTTATATACATATGCCAACAGTGACATTGTACAAAACAGACAAAATTAGAATAGATTCAAAAGTCCATCCACTGGTCAGTTTCTGCAGAGGGAAAACATCTCTGCATCTTAAGGCTTTCAGGATTTATGAAAGAAAATAGTATTGTTATCGTAGATTCAGATTCTAAAGCCTGGTTCTGGATCCAAATGCTGGCCTACATTGTGAAAATAAAATGGTGTGTGTGTGTGTGTGTGTGTGTGTGTATGAATTATTAGTAGTTTGATCATGCCTGGGAAGTAAGGAATTCTCAATTAGTCTTCACCTCACCTACAAAGATTTTTTAAATTACATATGAAACAAAGGTGATGAAGTCCAAATATTCTGATTCAGTTACCACAATTGGCAGACTAGCACCTCTCTTTGGAAATGAGTCTTTCTTATGTTGCTGGGGGTCAGGGCACTTGGGGTAGTCCACTTTCTCCCAAAGAATGGTATTTCCTGTAGGAATCCTGATCCCCAGGGCTCCCATGATGGTATGACATTACACACGACTCTAACAGAAATGTTAGCGTGTGGACAGTCTGCATGAAAAGAGCAGTTCTTTATAGTTTATGATGATATTGAGGGCCAATGAGGAGACCTCTATTTATGAGGCAGACCTCTAAAGAAGAGAGGGCTCAGAAAGAGAGGGGAGAGATGTTGTCACTCAAAGAACGGTATAGCAGCGAACCTGGGAGTCAGCATTAGTGACCTCCTTTGGGACTCAACAGTTAAAGGCTATACTTCCTTAATCACCAGTAGTTATGGATGTTACAACAAAGGCCATTGCTAAAATAAATCTCTGCTACTTTAAAACAATTCCGTTTAATGAGTTGAACTGGGTGCTATTAGTCTTTTCAGCTAATGAGTGCTACAGGGTTGTGAAGAAACAATTTTAGGGACAGCAATGGGGTTCATATTGCTTCATTTGTAGATTGACAATAGAAAAGTAACAATTGGTCAGCAACAAGCATACATTTACAGGAATATGTATATAAATCTACATTATGTGAAATACTAACAAAGACAAAAATCCACTGGCAGGGCACTTACTAGTGGTACTCAAGACTACATAGTAAGGCACAGGTATATACAATCGCGTATGCACATATGTTAGCATACAGTTTCCCAGTATTAAGGATCATTCTCATGTTGTGCAGGACAAGTTGAAGTGAATCTCTATCCCTTTTTCAACAGTTCCTCTAATATAACCATGCAGCTTAGACTAGACTCTTCATTTGTTCTACTGTAGTTCAGACTGGCTTCGAATTCATAATCCTCTTTCTTTTGCCCAGCTAATACTATGCTGTATATTTATTATAGCACTGTTGTTCATAGTTACCAAATTGACATTCTTTATATAAATGGAAGAATTTTACTGTAAGTAAATACATGAAAAAAAAAAACAGATGAAATCTATTTAAAATAGATAATAGCACCACTCTAAGTAATTAAATTCCTTAGAGAAATAATAATTAAAGATAATTTTAATCACCTTTTGTCATTGCTAAAAATCATAAGCCATTAGGACACTTTCAGAGACATTTCCATAGATTAGCTAACTGTCAACTCCACCAGGATGCTGTCCAATCTGGGATGAGGTACCTTTAGAAATGGTAGACAGGTAAGAGGAGATTTTTATAAGAAAGCCCACTCTTCCTAGACACTGTGAAAGGGTATTCTGGGAAAACAGTGAGAGCCAGATGGTTCTGTAGAAGACATTAAGTCTTTTTGATTGATGGTTTGCCACAAAATAAATAGTGTACCATACTGGGAATTTTTAAATAAAATAATTAGGTCAAGTTACATAGAACCTCAGCGATTTAAGTATCAAGTTAGTCTCTGGGGATGATTTGCATCTTCTCTTGCAAGAGTTTAGTGCACTGATTGCCTCTTGATTGGGGTTGTACAGGGCCTTTCTAATTGAGAAGCTGCCTAAGCCCCATGGTGATGGCGAATGGTGGCAAGTTCCAACACTAATCCATCCCCTCCGCCCTACAAATACACAACGTACTTGGCCTTGGGAAATAGAACACTCCCGACCAGTGCTTAAAACATCACTCTCAAGCACAGCATTAAATGAAAGGAATAATGTAGTTTGTAGAACTTTAGAGTTCTGCACAAATAATCCAGCCTAGGTTGCTGTTAAATCACAGAGGTACCCCTGAAGAAAGTATCAGCCATATCTTGTGTCTTCATTGGGTTTTTATCTATAAAGAGACACGATGACCACAGAAACTCTTTAAATAAAATAAAAAAAAAGAGTTTCTGTATTTAATTAGGGATAGCTTTCAAGTTCAGAGATTTCGAGCATTATCATCAGGGCGGGAAGCATCATGGCAAACAGGCTGATATGGTGCTAAAGAGGCAGCTAACAGTTCTCCATCAGGACCCTCAAGCAACAGGAAGAGGCAATGACACCAGACCTGGCTTGAGAATTTCACTGCAAAGCCCGCTCCCAGTGACACACTCCCTCCCCACCTACACATCATCTCCTAATAGTGCAAACCTGTGAGCAGAGGCGGGCAATTTTTATTCGAACAACCACACCTTATTTCTCATCTACTACTTTTCCTAAGCTGCTAAAGTCTTAGCATGTAATAGCCTCAAGGTAGGTAGAGAGTTTTACCTACCTGTGCCTACTCTGCTCTTACAGCACAGGCCTTGTCCCTTGAGAAGCACATTCCCTATGGAAGAAACAGAAAGCCTGAGTACTCGGGATGTTGGACTACTTGCGACATGGAAATGCTTTTCCAGAAACTCATGGACCCAGTATCCACTGGTAGTGGGCAAAAGGAAAACATGTGGAATATAGGTTATTTAGGTAGATGCCTATAAAGCTACATCAAAATGTGATGTAGTTACACACCTTAACAAGGTCAGGACCACTTGGAGCAAATAGAGTGACCTGACTAACCTGGTTGCTAAGAAGGATATAATGCAGTGGAAATGAACATGAAATGCCCTGGTAAGGAAGTGATCAAAGAAATAACCAAAAGCAGTGTCCTCCTTGTAACCTAGCTTCTCTTGGGCTGTGGATTGCAGCCTAGTTAGCCTTTGCTTCACATCTAATATCCACTCATGAGTGAGTACATACTGTGTTTGTTTTTCTGAATCTAGGTTACCTTACTCAGGATGGTTTTATCTAGTTCCATCCATTTGCCTGTAAATTCCAAGATGCCATTGCTAGTTTGTTTGTTTTTCTACCAAGCAATACCCCATTGTGTAAATGTACCACATTTTCTTTATTAAAATAAAAAAACAAAAACAAACAAACAAAAAAGCTTCAAAAGAAAGAAAGAGCCAAAAAAGAGAAGGCCACCCTTAGAAAAAATCCATGCTGCAGAACATCACTGCCGCTATGCTTGCCTGAACAGCTGGTAAGTTGGCTTCTGCTGGATATTTCCTATACATACCATTCCAGCAAGGAGTAGTGTTCAACACTGCACCTAACATAGGGTTATTTAGAAACACAGAAAGATCCAAAGTGGACTGCAAGACGCAAGAGGACCCCTCCTGCACCTGTGGCGCATTCTCCAAATCTGAAGTCAACTGTCCAAGAGGGGAAGACTCCTCCTTGGTTTTTTGTGTGTTTGTTTTTTTATTTTTCCCAACTGGGGAAATGCAGAGTGATAAAAAAAAATTCCTCTTAGAAAAACTGTCAGGCAGTTCACACAAACATAAATTTGCCAAACTGGCAGGAGCTCTCGACATGGCTAATCAGAAGTCTCATGAGGCTGTAGAAATGTGTGCCCAAGTAGAGGTTAAGATCACTTGAAGATAAAAAAGGAGAAATATGCAGAGAAATGGAGACAAATGGCGTGAGAATCCAGAGAGAGGAGACCAGGGATCAAAACTCATGTTGTAAAAGAGGGCAGAGGCATGTGGATAGGATGAAATCTATCATGACAGGAAGAAGCAGACTAGAATCCTGGTGCAGCTTCTCATAAGAGGATAAAACTAGGGAGAAAGAAAATATGGGGTATCATCAAATTTTTGTTGCTCTTGCTGTGTTCAATACTTAGCCTTTCAATGAAGCTCACTACAACCAAGGATCTTCAACCAATCCACCCACAAGAACAATGGATTTGCAGAAGGATATGGTCTTTACATTGATTATGATCAAGCCTCGAGACATGGGAAGGCTATAGTCTAGTGACTTTCTCGGCCCAGTAAAAATCTAAACAGCTAGCACTGGGGATGCACACCTTTAATCCCAGCATTTGGGAGGCAGAGGCAGGCAGATCTCTGACCCTGTCTCGAAAAACAAAACAAAACAAAACAAAACAAAAATCTGAACAAAGACATGAATGGTGATGATATAGAAACCAGTATAAAGACCAACAACTTATCCCTGATAATAAGTACTCAGGTTGAGATTGCAAACAAGAGCCTGGGAAAGAGCAGTTGAGTTCGGGGAAAATCCTTTAGGCTTGGACAAGCTTATGGAATAAGCCAAACTGAACAGTGGCTTAAAAGGCTTTCTTGCTATTCTTTGCCTTCATTCTTTGCCTTCCTACTCCTCATTGGGGTTCCTGCCATCTGAACATGTTCAACTGATCTCTCAACCAATTCTAAAAATATACTTCTCCAGTAATCATAAATTTAATATTATCTGCAATGACCCATGTTATTTTCGAATTTCTTTCTTTACTGAGAGTTACATATTAGTTACATAGTAGTATGTTAATTTTGTTTTTTTTTGTTTTTTTTTTTTTTTTTTTTGCTTTTTTTGTGGTAGATGGATACAAGCTAGATTCCATCACATTTGCTCTTCCAGAGGCCTGGATATCTGGGCTAAGGTCTTGTTTTATGTCATCATAATTTTGTTTTCTTTCTTCTAAATGCCAGTGCCCTCATCTCTAAACTGAGACAAATGATATCAGCTCTGTCTGCTTCCTAGTGAGGTTATGAATATCAAATGCTTCAGAAAGAGCTTTAAATACTACAAAAATCCATCTATAGGCACAAGATGTGCTTAGGTGCATAATCGAATAGAGTAAATATACAATTAAGAGGTAGAAAGGTCATTTTTAAATGTAATCAGTAACATCAATGATACAACTTTTTTTTTAATTAAACAAGAACTGCATACCTCTTGACCTGTATAGCAGCTCTATCCTGTGTGTTGAAAACAAAGATATGTAAAGGATATGGTGCTATACTTTAGACATTTGAAGTCTAGTCTGGGAGAATGACATGCAAGCAGCTAATTAAAATACAAGGTCGTCATTGGCATTCCAGACATTCTGAGCATATCAAAATAGGATGCTGAAGATGCAGAAGGGTCCATTAACTCTGCCAGAGAGAAACGCTCTGGAACAAAGGCAATGACAGCTGTGTTTTAGATTATTCATTTCATCAGAGGTGGGATTTAGGATCTGAAGAAAGGAATGAAGTTATAGATTTTGACTGTAAATCTAAATCTGGTTTTACAAAGCCAGATAACCATTCTTTGCATTCATATCCATGTAAAGAATATATACCTGCAGAAGTTCTAAACTAGCAATATTCCCCAATAACACTCCTCTGAGTTGGCCAGTGTAATAAATCCCATTGCACCATTTCATGCTTTCAAAAAATGACTGGCAACTTGCATGACTATATGGATCACAGAATATGGGACTTGGCATAACTGGGTTAGAAATCACAGGTATCATCCACTGAAAACTTTTTTTGTTGAATTTCAGAATTATACAAAACTCCAATCTAAGTGGGACATGGGGTGGGTTTTAAAATTTCCATAATGTTGGAGTAAATAGTCAGCAGACTTCCTTGAGTTCTCTACATCTAGTGAGCTTGTTGAAGTGTCTCACTATTTTCTCTTTCCCCTGTACTTAGACCAAATGAGAAAGCAAAGCTCCTCGATATGCTACTTCTCAATGCAAATGCCCACATTTCCTCTACATTAAGAAAATTCCCCAATGAAGAATAGTGATCTGAGCATTAATATTTGATAAAGAGCTTGAATTTCATCTTGCAGGCAATAAGGATATATTGGCAGGAAAAAATGACACTTAACTTTTGAAAATAATTTTGATAGATTCAGGTCAATAGAATAAGGATGAAGTTATATATGGCTGCTAAAAGAAAATGACAGTTAATAGGAATTGGCAACAGAGGTATAAAATGCCCCAGGGATGGTGCTGGTGGCGGATGTGCTTAAGAGAATGAGTATGAAGATGTTGCATTGAGGAATATTTTTACACAATTAGTAACAGAATGCAATAGGTCTCCTGGAAAGAAGCAATGTGGAGATCACATAAGGATTCTGCTTGTAGAGCTTATAGTTCAATCAAGTCACTTGGTAAGGTAAAGAAGGCCATTAGGACAACTTTACTCACCAGAAACTGTGCTCTATCCAGATAGGCCTGTCAATGACATTCTTGAGAATTCCACGTATGTTAAAGCAGTAGATATTCTCACTATACATAGACAGTCCATTACCCAGGATTAGTTGGAGCGTGGGGGCTATCAGACAGAGCTTCTTGGCCTCTAAGGATATCTTCAGTTGAAAATATCACTACAGATTCAGATCTTTCTTTAGCATAAAGATATGAGTGTATGTGTGTGTGTGTGTCTGTGTATGTGTGTGTGTGTATGTATGTGTGTTTAGTTTGAGATTTTTGCATATTCTTGCTTCTCCAATTTTAGTTTCTTGGACATATTGTTTAAATGAAAAATATAAAAACATATACTATGCATTCAATATAAAAATAAGTGAAGACAAAAATCTTGACATCTGCAATTAATTGTTGAATATTGGTGCTATATAAATAAATGTATTAGTTCAGACCTGACTCCCAGCATAGAAATGGGACAGAACAACTGACCAGAAACATTTTTCTTCTATATTATTTAGCTGCATGATACACAACTTTTTTCCAAAAGGATCACTGATTCTAAGTAACAACTTCTTAAAATTGTACATAGAGGAATTTTAGTGATGCAAACTTATAAGCTACTCCATAGAATGGAGTAATGAAGTCAAGTTTTCAAATATTTGAAATTTTATTTCATAAGCCATTTCACTGAGGTAGTCCAAACCCAGAAAACAAGTATCATATGTTTCTTCTTACTTGTGGATTCTAGTTCTGATTTTCTGCAACTGAGTATACAGTTTGAAGTACTCCACAAGGCAGCAAAGTGGAGAGGGATGGTTAGAGGAGAGGAGGATAAGGAACTGGGAGGACACAGGGGTTGTGAATAGGATAATGAGAAAAATGAGGAGATACTTTAACTGGGGAGGGGAGGAAGGGTAATGCAGTGGGAGAAGATAGAATAATGCTAAGAAAATTGCATTTGTATTCATGCATGTGCGCACACACACACACACACACACATACACACACACACACACACACACGGAGTTATGCCATATGAGATAGTGATGCTCTCTCCCCCCCCCAAAAAAAAACATGATGTTAATTTCACAAAGCCCAAGTCCCAGGCATGGAAATCCTCACCTCAACTGTTTGTTTAGGAATACAGGAGTCTCATACACATGTATACCATATATATATATATATATATATATATATATGTTATACCATATATATGTATGTATACCATATATATATGGTATATGTATAACATATATATATTAGTTATTAACAATAGCCTTGGTTGCCTTCAAGAAGTTAAAGGTAAGACCATATTGCTGAACACTCCAGACTCCAAATACTTCTGGTAAATGACTTAAAGAATTTGAGCTGAACTCACCTGAAACCTCCTATCTGAGGACTGGCTCTCTGTGAATCAGAAGCTGTGATGCTAGATGCCAAAGGAGAAGAGGAATTGGTAGTCCTACCTTCCCATAAAGCTGATGAACCAATGATGGGACCAGAAAATTATTCAAAATGAAGCAATAATGGTGTTTTTATCTTAATGGGTACCAAAGGCTGTCTAACTAGAGTGAATGCTCACTTGGTAGGAAGGGATTTGTGTTTGGCACTATAAACAAAGCCAGCTACCCACGACTGGGGTGGTCATAGATCCTAGAGTAGATCTCCTGCTTCTGTTTTCCTAAACCAGTAATAGTTTCTAAATAGTGTTCTAAAAATTCTTATGTCCACAGGTAGTATAGATCTCACCCCTCATTACAGGGGTCTCTTTGCATAACAGATGGCTATTATACAGAGATCCACAGCTGGTCAAAACGTAGAGAATAAGTGATTGTGAAGTGTCTATCCCAACTGATACTTCTGCAATGTAAGCTTCATACCCAAGGCTCAGAAAAAAATCTCAGCATAGGTAACAGAAAAAAATGCATAAGCCATAGGTCCAGGATGCTTGCTGTTAGATAATTTCCTGTAATCACAACACAGAAAATGTTTCCATGAAGATCTCAACAATATGGCTATCTAAACAAGACATGGTAACACCAGTTGACCTGCCAGTGTGGGCAGGGTAACTTCCACATAGCACTAAGTCTAGATGAAGAGCTACAAGTAGTCAGTGACTGTTTAGAAAGGAAGAATCTGACTCCAAAGGGATGTGCTTCCATATAGATTGTCCAATCCCAAGACGTCAGCCCGGGATAGACACATGAACATAGAATCAAGACACTGGATGGAATCAGTTCTCTGTCCCTCAAACACAAACAATCATACATATGTATATGCACACATTCATACATACATATATATATATACATTCATACATATGTACACATGTATACACACACTATATGTACATACATAGTATACATAAATATATATTTCAGTAGAGATGATGGAAAGAGCATAAGAGTCATGTGCAACAATAATACTTTTTAAATGGAAGAATTGGAATTCTAAGGATAAAATGAGTGGGAGTGACGTAGATGCAATGCTCAAGCAAGAAGTTCACAAGTAGAAAATCAAAAGTATGTTTCAATTAGGATAAGACACTAGATAAGTTTTAACCTGACAATTAAAAGCATAAGGGGATGCTAAGGTGATAGAGATGGGTCTTATTTGAAATAAAATAAAAAAGAGGAGAAAATAAAAATTGGAGAAAGCAGAGGAAGACATGAAGAGGAGTGAAATGTTGGAGAAAATGTGGGAAACAGAGGAAGTGAGAACTGAGAGCAAAGAAGAGAGAGAGGAAGGATAATGATGCTGTTGGCACATCTACCCAAAGATATTCATGTCTCAGATGAGCAAGCTTTTCAACCCCACATTCCTGGGGTGATATTCTTGCTCTTTGGAACTGTTTGTACTTGCTGATACCAGCTCCTCCAAGAGCCGAGCAAAGGGCAGAAGAAAGCTGGAATTGCATGTTGCAGATTAAGAATCTGTAATCAAATATTACTCTAGCATGGTGATGTAAGGCTTGAAAATTATGTGATAAATAATAAAGAAAATGTATATAGAGAGTAAAATCCTACAGAAAAGAGCATTTCAGTTTTTACAACCTGAGTTAAGAAAAGAGTGAAAACATGTTCAGAGGTCAGTGGAATGTGGAGTTCATCTTCCAATGGCCTTGGCTTTTCTGAAAATGTGTTTTAAAACATTAAGCTCTTAGAGTGAGAGTGTCCCGGAGGAGTTGTGCAATTGTTTGCAATCAACAATGAGTACTGAGAGTTTGAGTGTGCATGGAACAATTTCTGTGAGCTTTTGAGAAATACAGAGAGTGTACAGATCTAAAAGGTGAGTCCATTTGTCACTGGATCTTGACTTCCATTGAAGGGAATTACATGAGATCATCTGTGGAGATGCATTCCCTTAAAAGTTCATTTCATATTCTAGTGGTACACTTAAGATGTGTATGAAGTCAGCTGGTACAGTGCCAGAAGTTAGACATATGGCAGTTCAGTCTGCAGCACAGTTTTTACTTTGAATGACATCCATAGAAAACTTCCCTTGCCTCAGATTTAAACAGTATGAATGGGCAATGGGAGTGTTTACAAAAGGAAACTGTTGGAAGTAATGAAGTCAATTTATTATTGCATATGCAAATTCAGTACATACCTAAAATCTCTGCATTGACTGGGAAGCATAAACATCTAAATAACTGCTGGTGTTCATAAAGTTATACCATATATATGTTAAGTGTTAAACTTGGGCAGAATAAAAGCTTTAGAAGAACAAGAAAATAGGTATGCTTTATTGATCAGTCCTACGTGGTAACAAGCAGCTATGAAAATTGTAGATCTCATCACAAGAAACTATGGATGAATCCAAACTCTTACAGATTCATGAAATGTTTAATTGTTTGCCTGTAATATGTGCTTCCTGTGACAGATCCTGTATAGTACCAACCCTTCATTTGATCATACAAAGTATGAAGGGTGCCATGTTGCACAGAGATTTCCACACTTAATGAACAGTTGTCAGAGGACAGCGGATAAGGAAAGGAAAAAAATCTTCCTTACCAACTACAGGTGAGGTAACATAAAAGTTCATCCTTCATGCTTGTCTGTTGTTACTCTGAGTTTTTGTCAATGAGTATGTCAGAAAGAATTGGAATAAGAAGAATTTAATGTTTTACTATCCTCCCTATCTCATAAAGCATTCTTGTTGTTACAACGAAAATTATGAACATTGATATGCTTCCCTTTTATGAATAATTAATTCCTCAGCGGCTCTGAAGGTATCAGAGCAAAAAAGCTAGTTATATTACAACTGCTTTCCAGTTGGAAATTGGAAATCTCCTGTGTCATTGATCCACAGCCTGGGCTTCAGTTCTATTTTATTTTGAAAAAGGAAAGGCAGTGAGTACTGACTTCTAATTTTAGTAGCAGTGATATTTTGGTAAAAACAGCATTTCTGTCGTTTTCACTACACTCTCTTGAAGGACACAGTTATATGGAAATGACATATCTTTTGATTTTAGCTCAGGAATTAGTGACATTTGAGCCTTCTCAGCAACAATGTTGCCCTATGATACCTTTTTTTCTTGCAAGAAAAAATATTATTTTCTTCTTTAAGTACAAAGTTTTTTCTCAGTTAGAAAACACTAGTTTTATGAGACATACTATTTATGATATAGATGATAGAAAAATATTTTATGGTGACAAAATTTAGTACTCTATCTTACATATCTTTTATAAAAAGAGTTATTTATCTTTATTTTATATGCATTGGTGTTTTGCCTGCCCACATGTATGTGTGAGAGTGTCAGATCTCCTGGACTTGGAGTTAAAGACAATTGTAAGCAGCCATGTGGGTGCTGGGAATTGAACTCATGGCTTCCAAAAGAACAGACAATGCTCTTAACTGCTGAGCCATCTCTCCAGCCCCCCACCTATGTTACATATCTTATTCATGACATAGTAGCCTGTAATTTTTCATGATGCTCTAAGGAACTCTGGACTTCTTATTCACAGAAGAAAGATTCATTGAATAAACAGATGGTACCTTAAGTGCTAGAGGAAATTCTGATTGATGGGATGCAAGTATCATAAAAGATGTGAGATAAACCATGACACAGGAAATAAATGCCTAGAGCTATACCATGGTTGATTAGATACCTCTACCTCTGTTAGGCAGATTTTTATTAATGCAACAAAATATCTTAGGTAGACATGTTTGGAAGATGGATATTGGCCCACAGTTGTGAAGATTTTAATTTGAGATTTCTTGGTTCTATCACTTTTGGTCCTGACTGCCAGACAACACATCATGGCTTGAGAGCAAGTCCTTTAGCTTATAGCGATTGGTAGGCAGAGAAATAAAATAGAGAAGACTGAGATACCAAAATAATTTTCTAATACATTCCCCCAATGACATGGAAACCCTTAGTAGTAGGAGTAAATATAGTCATTTATATTAATTTTCTTTTTCTTTTGAAATCTACATCCTCAAGGTCTGGGATTTTGTGAATTTATATTCAATCATATTTATTTTGTAAGCAATTACTCTTTTGTTGGTAGACCCCCTTTATATAAAAATTAATAAATGAAACCTGAAATAGGAAAATTATGAACACATATTTTGATGTTGGGATATCTGGGCTCCAGACACAAATGTATCCTGTGAACTTGATTGGTTTGTCAATAAAACTTAGTCTTTTTTTTTTGCCTCTTTTGACAATGTCTAGATATTTTATAGTGTATGCTACATTTTACAATTGCAAGAACTCTGATAACTCTGATGGTGATCATTGGAGTATCAGAGCAGTGATCACTACCCTAATGGATGCAAACATTTCCCTTAAGCACCCACTGTAAATCTGCTTTCTATGTTTCAATGTGCTTTTTCCTGAAGAGCAAACATTCTAGCGGTGTACAGTGATTCATTCATATATGACTATAGTCAGTTTCTTTCCATGAAGCATTTATGCTATAAGATTTCTTTTTCTCTTTTAACCAAGGAATGAGATAAAACAATAAAAAAGTGACATTGGCGACACCACCTTCCAAATTTGCAGTTATTCTAGAATATCTTCTTTAGGAGGAACTACCTGACAATGTGAAGTCACACTTGTATTCCTACACGTCTACAAACACATACAAAATAACCTGCAAAAGAGAAAGAGAACTAAAGAATTGGCATGTAGTAGAATGAGCAGACATTTAATTTTTCTTCATGTTTGCTTACATTTTCCACATACCCTTCAAGTAGCTCTTGTATAAGTAGTAAAGACATATGCCACACTAGAATCTAATGCCTAGGAAACACAAGCATATTTCTAGCCAAACATTTCCATAAGTTAGCAGTCCTAATCAGCTGCTCAGTGTGTCTCCCTCACTTCTGACTCTCCACCACCCTCACCACCATTTCTGAGTTTGAAAAGAAAAGTTTCCTAACGTTAAGGACTTGTACGGAACATCTCTCAAGTAAGTGTGTTTGTGTGTGTGTGGGGGGGGGTTGGGTTTATGTGTATGAATGTTTGTGCGTGTACATAACTGCTGTACAAAGAGAAATAAAAATAAAAGTCTGTGACTATGAATCAAAATTTTGCTTTTGATGTTGTGTTTAAGATATATTTATGCCTTGGGGAATATAAGATTGGTTTCTTTATTTGGCAAACTTTATCTTGTGATTCAGTGTTATGGTATTTTTCCAATTCAGTTTTTATTCTGTGCCATTGCTTTTAAAATTAGAAATTTATGCTAATATGCTTGCGATTTACTGTTGGTTTCAAAGGTTTCAAAGATTTAATGGATAGTTTACTTCCAATAGATACAATAATTTTAACTCTTCCAATGTCTGAGCTTCAACACTGCCCCAGGATCTGGAAAAATAACATGGATTGCCATTTAACAATTCATTGGAAATGGAGTCTCTAAAAGGTCTTTTTTGTGTAATGTGACTTGGCTATGGAACCAAAAAGAACATCAAAAATATAAAAAGTCAGAGCCAGTAGTTGTTATTATAAACAAATATTCTAACTGATGCCAGGCATAGTCACACATGACTCAGGAGTCTACAGACTGAGGCAGGAGACTTCTCAGGGATGGGCTATTGACAGGTATTTCTGTATAAAGTTTGACTTCTTTCCTGTTGAGCATTTCAAAAATATAAACAAAGAGTAGTTGGTTACACCCATAGGATTTGTGTAACTATTATGCCAGTGGGCATAGTTTCCCCCAGGCAGACTGGTAAATCATATACACAAATGCACACACACACACAAATGCACACACACAAATGCACACACATATATATGTATGTGTATATATTATGTATGTGTGTGTATGTATATCATACATATACATACACACATACATACATATACATACATACATATATAGACACATATGTTTATGTGTGTGTGTGTGTATATATATATATATATATATATATGTATATATATAGTGAGTATATATGTGTGTGTGTGTGTGTGTGATTACAAACTAGAGGGTTTTGGGTATTGTGTTATTTTGTTAAGTGTATGCCCCTATTCTCTCCTCACTCATCACATACCTCCCCACTCCCTCACCATTTAAACCACTAACCACCATTATCCATCTTCTCTCACAACACCTGTGTCTTACTATTGCCCCAATTAGATTAGTTATCTGGCTTAAAATTCGTTTCCATGTGACTTTTTTATATATGCCCTTCATATGGGCCTTCATATGGATTAATTTACTAATTCTTCATTTCCTCCATCCCCTCCCACTCCCTGCTTCAACTTTTCTTTCCCCCGTGTCCTCTATCTATGCCTATGTTCAAAATACAAAAATAAAAGGATGAAAGAACAGCTGATAAAAGCTGAAAGGAAAATACCACTGCTCTAACTGATACTGATTTGAAATTGGCAATGACTGAAAAAATGTTGACTTTTTTTTTTTAAGAATAGCAACAGCATAATGGGAAAGGATCACATTAATGGTATTACTGTATGCTTCACTGAGCACAACCCTCAAAGTCCAAGGATGAGCCTATGATTAAAACGAGTAGGTGATACGTGCTTTAACTGAATGCAGGCATCTGTATTATACTCACAAGGCAAAGCTGAAACATCTTATCAACTCATAATTATTTTATTCACATACTCTACAGCCAGTAAGCATGCAATACACATTTAAGATATATCTCAAGATATGATGGATATCCATGTGGTGCTTATGATTTTTTTTCAAAAAAGGAGTTGTTGGTCCTATCAGGTTTGAACACTACATGGACATAATCATTAATTATTTTAACTGTATTGCTTGTGTTAAAAAGTTTAAATCAGCATTTATTTACATAATAAAGTACACTCCACATGCTTATCATTAGAGAAATAACCTCACATCCTCTGGGGAATGTATTCACTGGAAAGGGAACTTTATAAAAAGCACTGGACTTTGAGGCACACAATTGGCATTGTATGTCTGGTCTGAGAAATGCTTGTACTACGTAGCCATTTCCAGGCATTCTCTTTTAAACAATGTCTGTACTTCAGATCAACAGTGCAGTCCCCCAGATTTCTATTTTTGCTTTCCTTGATCAGTACCAGGGGGAGAGATTAAAATGGGTCCTTCAGAGAGGCATTTCTGAGCAACACAGAACTGGTGGAAATCTAATCATGTAATGATTTCAAGACACTTTAAATTCATGTTGCCCAGCTCAGTTCTATAAACAATCGACACATTCTGAAAGCCCGGAGGGCTGTAATGTTGATGGCACAATCCTATTACATTTACAGAAACTTAGCAGAGCATAGGTACAAGACATGTGAAAGGAACTATCTATGCTTTACCAGAGTTTGGTTTAAAAAACAAGATGGGGAAAAAAAAAAAAAAAACAGAACATAAAACCATCTAAAGTAGGTGTGTCCCTGTAATGCATTGACTTTTTTTAAACAGAAAAAAATAAAAGAAAAATTCCTATAAATATTTTAGAAGAGGATATGTTTTGAAATAGCAAACAACCCAGTAGTTTGTTATTTAAACTTAAGAATATATACATTTAAAATACCCACATTCCCACCAAGCTGCTGTGTAGGGAGAATCTAAAGAAATTACTTATTGTTAAAGAAAGATCAGAAACAGATAGCAAGATGCCAAAATAGATTTTATTTAGGAACTTTTTCACCAGGCAAAAGGAGATCTCAATAGAGCTAATCTTGATTCTAAATACTCCAAAGCGAAGAGAAAGGAAGTATCACAGGTAAGGTCAGGTGAAGACATTCTGTTTAAAGGGACATAAGAGGATTCCATCAGTAGACAGTGTGATAAGACACAGAAAACAAAGGATTCTTCCTAAACTAACATAAGCAGGTTCATGCTGAAATGGGGAATTCAGTTCCAAGAAGGTCAGGTACTAAATAATGTGGCTTAAAGGATAGGGATGGACTGGAATGACCTCCAAGAAACTGTCTTTGTTAGAAATCACTGGAAGATGCAGTTTTTATCGAAAATCATAATGATAAAACATGGGGAAATCTTTCAAATAAAATGCTTCATTGAAGGAAGGAAAATGATGAGTTATATTTAAGGTGATATAAGTTAAAAAATAAAATGCTTCATTCAATTTTTACCTATGTTTTAAGTGTTTACAAAGCTTACTTTTGTTCTTCCCCTGTAATACAATATTTCAAAAGATAGTTTCTAATTAATTTTTTAAATAAGGAATGTAATAAATTCTGTCATTGGTGAATCATTGAGCAATGAATAGTACCAGATCTTGTTTAAAGGACCACACTAATACTGGAGGCAGAAACGGATATGAAAAGAAAAGAAATCTGGCATAAGTATGGTCTAAAGAATTAATTTAAGACATTCCTTTCTCCCTTGCTTCTTCCAACAAAATAATGACATCTGGGAATCTTTCACGTGGAACTAGACTCAAACAGCCCATGGAATGCAGAAAGAATAGAGACAGAAAATGTAAGTCTAAATTGTTTCAGAGTGTGAACTGTACTGTTCTAAAATACCTGAAATGAAAATTTTACACATGGCATTAGGAAAGATGAGCCATTTTAGGACAGGAACCAGAAACGTGCAAACTGCTGTTGTAGAGGACCTGAACTGGGCTCCTGCACCCACACCAGGAAGCCCACAATAGACAATAACTACAACTCCTGGAGATCCAATGCCCTTTTCAGAGTTCCTTAGTTCCTACACAAACATATTTGCTGGCCCACGTATCCACACATGAGATTTCAAAGTTGTAATTTGTGAGACACTTAGAGTGAATCATATGTGTAAATGAAAAATTTAATAAATATCTTAAAAATCCAATGTATTCATACCACAGATCATGCTTTTCATATGCTCACATATATACTATATCTATTCCATACATATATGTATGTCACATACAGAGATATTCTATACCACATATATACTGTATTTGTAAATAATATTTTACAGTTGCATAGTTTGTTAGCAGCTATATGCCATTTATATATGATATAAAGAACAAACAATGTATAATGCATGCATGTTTATTTCCTTTAAACTATTGAAAATTAATGCAATTTTCATCACTGAGGAAGCACCCAGACCTCTTTTCCCAGAATGTATTTCCTACCTGTTGACTTAATTTTCATTTAGTGATAAAGTAAAACATTAAATAAACGTGGTCACATATATTAAGTAAACACATATGGTCTGAACCTTTTTACACTTAATAAAACTATAAAACTAAATAGTTCATCAAGTTAAAAGTGACCAAAGTATAAAATTATACATTGAATACAATACTGTTCCTTTTGTATGATAGAATTGTTTCCTCTTTCCTATGGCACTTAAAGTGAGAGCCACGTACTAACTAAGCAAGTGCTCAAACCTGAAACTAAAATCCCGAGCCTGTCTTTACATTTTATTTTGAGACAAAGACACAATAAACTTCTTCTGCCAGCCAATACTTTACCTCCAAGAGTCTACAAACTAATGCCATAAACTAGAGAATAAATCTTCAAAAATGAACCTGGGGGGGACATTTTGAATTTAAACCTTAAAATTGGATAAATTTTAAATTGATTTTTTTTTATTTCCATGGTTTTATCAATCAATGCGTGTCCTGGACTTGAATGATAGAAAAATTTAAGCTTGTCGTTTGATGGGAAAAATTATATTCTTTCTTTGATTAGATAAAATATACAACAAAACACTTTTATAGTAATCATATATTGATTTTTATGTAAATAAGAAAGCAAATGTTATTTTATATACATGTTTGCTTCTTAGACTTAGAAGTAAACAGTTGACCGAAATTACCTGTCAAGGAATTTAGTGACCTTCAGTATTTAGCCCTTTCTTTCCTTAGCAACTGGCAGGACCTGACATAGCTAAGCACTGCCTCTTGCTTGAAACATTTTTGCCTTGGCTTTCAATTTATCATTTTGTTTTTGTTTGTTTGATTAATTTTGTTGTTTCTGTTTCCCTCTTTTATCTGTTAGCCTACTCCATTTTTCCTTTCTGCTGTCTAATCTCTCTGACTTCTAATGTTATAGACCTCGTACTACGCCCTCCTAAGTCTACCATAATTTTCTAAATTTCCACCGTGTTCTTCCCTATTTTTCCATAAAGTACCTGCTTCGTGCTCTAAGATTTCAAATACCTTAATGGTCCCGTTCTTTCTCCATCCCCCTGGTGTCACTATTCTTCTGTCCCAGCACAAACGTGCCCTTGATTTCCCACCTCAGTGAGGGGCTAGTAATCTCAGACATGTTACATGTCAGTTGTCAGACAATGGCAAGACTAGTTCCTTTGTTCATCTTGCTTAGTAATTGCTTCCCTAAATTCTTCTTCTTGAATTCTTATTTATATGATTAGTCTGTGCTCCATGCCAGCACTTCTCAGAATGACTGGCCATTCTAATCAGTAAAAGGCTTGTGATCACATCAATGTAAAATAATCGGTATATAGTATTAGATGAGGAGCTAATTGATGTTCCTAAATTAGTGGCAACCATATATACTAACTCAAATATAGTTCTTAAAGTTATAGGGATAAGTTTGAAAACTTTTAGGGAGTAGAGGCACCACTAAGGTTAATTGCATGGACATGGTACTAAATATTCTGGGTTCAACTTCTGCTTGTGACATGAGCTCTGTTTGCTTAACTTCTGTATGTCTTGAATTCATCTGCAAAATAAACTTTCTTATGATTACTGTGAGTTCATAAACATCACCTAAAGGGTTTGAAATGCCATTCTTGGTATTAATGGTATATTAATAGGAAGCCCTCAAAATAGGGACCATTACTCCTAATTGTGGAAAGAGGGAATGATTGCCTCTTTAGAAGGTAACCCACAGAGACAGCTGACCTGAACAAGGGGAGCTAATGGACCCCCAGACCGATAGCTGGGAAACCAGCCTCGGACTGACTCAGACCCCCTGAACATGGGTTTCAGTTAGAAGGCCTGGGCAGTCTAAGGGACCTCTGACAGTGGAAGCAGGGTGTATCCCTGGTGCATGAAAGAACTTTGGGAGCACATTCCCCATGGAGGGATACTCCCTTAGCCTAGAGGCAGGAGGGAGGGCCTACACACTACCCCAAATGACTTGACAGATTTTGTTGATCTCTCCTGAAGGAGTCACCCTCCCTGTGGAGTGGGAGGGGGTATTGGATGGGAGGGGTATCAAGGGCATGGGAAGGAGGGAAAGAGGGAGGGAGAGGGAACTGGGATCAATAAGTAAAATAAGAAGAAAAAAAGAACTAAAACAAAAGAAAAAATAAACAAAGAAAGAAAAAAAGAAGGTAACTGTTGATTCATGAGTAATTCACAGTGACTGTGAAGAGTGACATCTCATGATTCACATGAACCTCATCCTCCATCACTGAACACAGATGATAAATTCTTACCCTAATTCTGTTCCTCTTAAGAGACAGAAATGCAATAAGTCTTTAGAAATAAAGGATCATTTCAGTTTCCAAACTGTATATTCATTAATATATTTATGTTCTAAATTAATATTTTTGAAAACCAGACTCCCTCCACTGCAACCCTATGAGTCCAGATTCTCAACTGAGATTCATATTTACAAATTACTGAAAAACTCTGTGGCAAAGAAAGTGGTGGTGGCTCATTTTCTCTATATAATGACTTTGTACAAGTGAACAGCATGGTTTTTAGATTGATTAAACATCCCTACTCATTTATTTATGCTTCAAATATTAAGCTTTAAGTAGAATAGCTACATTTATCTATTCGTTTAATAACAGATTTGTATAAAGAGTATAAATTTCTCCAGTTTATGTATTCGACCACAATGTATTGGGTAATAGGGATATATTTTCTTGTGAAATCTTGATTTTTGTAGAAGAGCAATGATAAACAAAGAAAAATACATATCAGAATTTTATGTTAACTAGGACATTTCCTGAGTTAGCCATAAATCCTGAGAGATTATTCTATTAACCACAAGAGATAACTTCTCTGTGTTGGTTTTAAACAATTACTAATATAGTCATTTATATGACAAAGAATTTTGATATGAACAATTAATGACTAATTTACTTTTTAATTCTGATGTTTTTTGCTTGTTTATTTATTATTATTATTATTATTTTATTTTTTATTTTCAAGACAGCATTTCTGTGTATAACCCTGGCTGTCCTAGAAATTGCTTTATATATCACACTGGCTTTAAACTCACAGAGACTTATCTCTGTGACAAGGCATGTGCCACCACACCTTGTTGATAAAGTTGACTCTTAAACCTCTACCTTCTATTGCTCGTGAATTTCTCAGTGTATTAAGTCCTTTGACTCAGTTCAAAGCAAGGTGGAATTTATGATATTATGACTATCTGTCCTTTATCACTACTGGGAAATGTTTAAATGCAAGAGTTTCTACATCATTATTCTTATTTACTGACTCCATACAATTATTGCATCACTTTAAGTTGCCCTTCAGTGCTATTTTTGGATAGGGCTTTGTTCTATCTGGTCAGCTCTTCTATGAGCAACTCACTGAATACTTATGTGGTTGGCATTGTGCTAGACAGAGCATAACTGGGAAGATAAATGATTAGGTCTGAGTATGTATATTGTCTGTCCGTTCATCCTCATAAAACATAAGAAGTGTCATAAAATTTATATATAACATAAAAGTGGCTTTAAAATATCTGTGAGGTAGTCTGAACAAGAAGATCACAAAACTAGTATAAAGGTAGAGAGCTAAAACATTCATGGCACTTCAGAATTTTGAAGGATTATATATTTTCTTGTTATTAAGGGTTAATGATGAGAAAATTTCAGAGTAGATGAAGACAGGTCATATAATGAAAGTCATGTTTATAAGTTTGTGGGAGAAGGGCTGCAACTGTGAGCTCACAGTGAAGGAGAAAATATTATTCAACACACTATACCATAATATAAAACACACTAAGTTAAGGCATCTCAAGCAGATTTAGTTGCAGAATCACTGTCATAATTTCCTCTGATTCAACAGTCATGAGAGATGCAAAGACAGGATGAAAGTGGATTTTTTTCAGGAAGACTAATAATGGCCCGCTATTTGTAAGATAACTAGAAATATCAGAGACAAGACCAAAGACTTAAAATTTGACATCCCACTTCCCATTGGTCACTTTCCATTGATTTAATTGATGAATGATAAAACAGCATGCTCCTAAGTGTAATGAAAAGCAAAGCAAAAGCAAAACACAATATTAAGGATCATTGGTAAAAAAAGAATGTGCTTTTCATTTGTTAATTTTTATTATAATAAGCCTCACTAGTATTTCTAAGATCAAAACCTTGTAACTTGATCAAATGTCATATATATGTGCATATACACAGCATTCATATGTAGACTTCCTTATTTTCTACCTTTGAAAATTAATTGGCATTATTTTCTTTAGTTGGGAATAAACACGGGACAACATGGAAAGTAACATTCCTTTAATGAAGAATTTTCTTACTATATACCCTCGTGTCTTAGATTTGCTTATGTTTGCTCCTTTTAATTTTAGTGGTGGAGTTTTGTCTTTGGGGCAGAGTGCTTCAACAGAGGAACCAATGTCTATTTGCCTAATTAGAATTCAGGAGGTAGTAAGACATCTGAGAGTCTTAAAATGGTTTGCCAAAATCTGTCCTTTCCTGGCTATAATTCGATTTCTTCAATTAAATTTAATTCAACAAAAATTTTCCTATAAGTCTTCTAGTTAAAATAATCAAGAAAGACAAATCATAACAAATTTAAGCACACATCTATGATATTAACTGAATAACATGTGTGTAGTTTATAATGTGTATATGATACTGACCTGAGTGGGAAAATGTCAAGCCTATGTTCATTGGAAACCTCTTACAAAGGATTGACTGAAATATTATGAAACATAACAATGTTTTAGTCTTCTGCTCTTAAAAATAAGTTAGAATGAAAGAAACACTGAAATAAATATGTTGAAGATCCTGATGGATGCTGCCTTGTTTAAGGCATTTGTTTTTGTTACTGTCTTCTATCCTTGTCTATATTGTTCTTGGATCATACCCAAAGTATCGGTTGAGAAGCGCCCTCTCTTTAAATACTAGGATGATGTTGTTAGTGGGATTGGGCACACATCTCTGGGGCTGGGTTTTATAATACAATCCACTCTTGTTACTCCAGCCCTCCTGCTCACTTAATAAACAAATGGTTATGGTTGCAGTACCCCTGAAACTGTGAAAGATGGCTTTGTTGTAAACCTAAGTGACCTAAGTAGAGAGTGAACTAATGTGCCTTATCTTAACTAGCTCTTAGTATAACAAATCAAACATCTGATTCTGGTACTAAGACCCTGGTACCAAGATTTACACCTCTGAAGAATAGCCAGGTTGAGTATGGTTTCTCTGTTGGCATAATATTTATTCAGGTTTCCATCCTCCAAACAACATGCTGTAGAAATAAAGAATAAAAGACAAATCAGGCCATTCAAGACAGATAATGAAGGATAGTTGAGATGTCCTGGGCAGGTCCATGAGTGGTTAAGAGAGAGAGTGGGAAACATACAGTTTGAAAGTAGAAGCTACATACTAAAATATGAAACCATAAATGGTTATCAAAGAACTAAATGTTGAGCAGTGTACCAGGGCCTTAGCCATGTCATTTTATCCTTAAAACTTCCCTCCAAAGGAAACGCCTTTTAAGTTCATGTTACAGCTTAGAAGTCTGGGGTCCAGAGAGGTTAAATAGTTTTCACTGAACCACAACTATCTGCAAAGTCAACATTCTCAATTGAAAAGATGCAAAAATAAAGATCAGCAAATTAAATCAGTAAATTTAGAAGTGATGAGGGCAGTGTCATTGGTCCAGCCTCTGATGGGGGATAGAATGGCAGATAAAACCACAGCTGAAGTACATGCAAGAGAGGTCTCATGAGTGGGAAGACATCAGACTCACCTTTTAATGACAATTCTCTCTTAGAGACTAGCTGGGGTCCCACAAAGCTTTATTAATTCCTTCCATGAGAAGTTCAGTAGCCCTGCCCTCTCCTTTCATGCCTCCTTCCTTATTTTAATTATTGATAATAAAGACAGTAAATCCTTCTTGTATTCTTTTTTCCTTGTGACTTTTGATGTTCTTAAAGTTTAAAGTATATTATTTATGAATAACATATGTTTAAGTTTGACGTATTATAGAGTTTGGAAATCCCTTCTTAAAGAAAAATGTTATTTCATCTACTTATATCATATATTTATTGTTATCTTAAGTCTGCCATGGCTATATTTGTTTTCTGTTTATTGTCAGTTTCCTATTAGATTGTTCCTTATTTCCCATTTTCCTTTTAACAAAGGAAGTCATTTTTAAGCTGTAACTTAGCTTTGAAGGTGTAACTCTGATTTTTGTACTTGTAATAGATTTTTAAATGATCAGGATCTATGGACAAGCCAATTATAAACTTAGTGGCTTGTGTCCCATGGCTTGCTCAGTCTGCTTTGTTATAGAACCCAGGGCCACCAGCCCAGGGATGACACTATCCAAAATGGACTGGTTCCTCTCCCATCCATCACTAATTAAGGAAATGCTTGCTAGGTGGGCTGGGTGGTGGCACATGCCTTTAATCCCAGCCCTGGGGAGGCAGAAGCAGGTGGATTTCTACAAATTCGAGACCAGCCTGGTCTACAAGAGCTAGTTCCAGGACAGACTTCAAAGCTACAGAGAAAACCTGTCTCAAAAAAATAAAAAACCAAGAGAGAGAGAGAGAGAGAGAGAGAGAGAGAGAGAGAGAGAGAGAGAGAGAGAGAGAGAGAGAGAAACAAGAAAGAAAGGAAAGAAGGAAGGAAGAAAGAAAGAAAGAAAATGCCTTACAGCCAGATGCTATGGGGGCACTTTCTCAATTAAGATTCCCTCTGTTCAGGTGACTCTACCTTATGTGAATTTAACATATTATCCAACACAGGCAACTCTATAAGTTACTATCTGTACATTTCAATTTTCTGTCTGATCCATAGTCACTCAGTTTGAAGATCTAAGTTTTTATTTTCTAGATTACAAAGGCAGTCTGGCCAAGTTTAGTATATTTAACTTTTAATTGAGATTTAATAACATATCTTATTGGTTCATTCCTTCTAGAAAGGGCATCCCTTTTTACTATGTGGCCTTCTGATTTTACCTTAACCATTGCCTTTAGTTAGTGAATTATCAGTTAGAAGGTGAGTACATATTTATTAAGATTATTATGTATTTTCTTCTTCCATATTAGAGCTTCCTAGATCAGTGGTTGCTCTGAACAGTTTGGAGACTTTGCAAAACATCAATGCAAGGTCTCATAAGTGCTTTTAAAGTCTGGGACTCAACCTTCCTGAGAGCCTGATTATGTAGACATTTGTAGACACTAATAGCATGTGCTCTTAGATCTGAGAATGTGACTAGGGTTTCTTTCTGTTATGAGTCAGGACATTACAAAAATGACATTGGGGAAAACAGCCCAAGGAGGGTCATATCAAGAATTTAGAAGAATGGAAGTAGAAAGTATTTTTGATAACAGCAAATTAAAGGAAGAACAAGCAATTTGCTTTCAAATATAGTAAGCAGAAAACATAATGTTGGAGTACATCTTGACATAAATCAACCTTGGAAGGTTTTGTTTTGTAATAGAGGGTGATTTTGTGATTCAAGAGAGGAATCTGGTGGGGGTGTGGTCAGCAGCCACAGTTTCAGAAATACCCTCAAGGGAACAATAACAAATAGTCACATTCTTGTTCAGTCCTGTTTTCAGGGTCCTTCCACTACTCCATTTTGTAAACGTTCTTCTGCTGATCCGGCTTTCCGCGCTTCGAGTCACACCATTACATTAAATTCAGTTCCATAAATAATCTGCATCTTCCTTCAAAGTACCAGACGCTACGAGGTCCCGAGAATGTGTTCTTTAAGTAAGAGTCCAGGTCCCTCCAGATCATGGTGAGGTCAAGGTGAATGAATGGCAACCATGCCCATACGGGGTGTGATTTCTTGCACTCATCACCTCAAGAGGTGTTCCCTTCATTTCCTTGTTCAGAAGTGGAGTTGCTTCTCCTGTTGCTAAAAACACAAAAGTAAATGGGCTTCTGCTCATCCCTGTAATCACTCAGTTCTCCTCTCCTCCCCAGGCCTCCTGGGAGTCCCTGCAGAATCACTCTATTGTCCGCTCTATCTCCTCAGTCATCTTCGACCTGGCTGGCACCACCACACTGATGACATGTTCTCCTGCATATTGTAACGGTGTCTGTGATCCACAATCAGTTTGTGAGTTATTCTTTCTTAACTTACATACTCTTCTATTCCTGATTCCTGTCCTAATCATGACTGGGCTGAGCACCCACTAGTCTTTCTCAGCTTCTGCAATGAATTCATGGTTGAATGCTCACCTTTCTACATGTCTTTCTTATTCTCTTGATATTGTTCAATAAACCTACCTGAATTTCTGCTTCCTTCCTTCCTTCCTTCCTTCCTTCCTTCCTTCCTTCCTTTCTTCCTTCCTTTGCTTCTTTCTTTTTATTTATTTATTTATTTATTTGGTTTTGGTTTTTCAAAACAGGGTTTTTCTTTCTTGCTTTGGAGACTGATCTGGAGCTGGCTCTTGTAGAAGACCAGGCTTCTCCCGAGTGCTGGGATTAAATGCATGCACCACCAACACCCAGCTCTGGTATATTTCTTCACCTCATTTTCACTGTCTTTCTCAGGTCACACAAACAGCAAACTGTTTACCAGAGGCCTTAATGAAGAATCATATTTTGCTCATCTTGTTTATATATCAAATACTTTTTATTTATCTATTGCGGTAAATAAGGATCAGGATAAACAAATAGGCCGAATAGATGTTTATTCAGGGAGAAATAACTTACAACCTAGACAGATGAACACCAGGAAATTCAACCCGATCCTCTCCTGTCCGAGTCACGCCAGCAAGAGAGAGCGCCTTCCTGGCCCCCTCTGACCTCCTTCCTCAGGTCACCTCCGCCCATCGCTCCCCCCCCCAATGGGCGTGGTCAGTGCTACAGAAGGACTACCTCACTACAATTCCCCTTTTAGTCTAAAGAAAAGATTTAGGCTTAATACAAAACTATATACAAAACAGTGAATAACAAGTGTGCTCTAAGAAAAGGAAAATCGAGAACAAAATGACCTACATATCTAGTCCTAGGGTGAGGGCATAATGGAGTTTACAATAGAGTTGTCCTAAGCTGGAAAACGTAAGTCTAGTACCTAATATATCTAACTAGGAAGAGAGAATAATAGTTGTGATAGTTTAATCTTCAACCTCATCAAG
The DNA here is from genome assembly GCF_943737965.1 of Phodopus roborovskii. Taxonomy (NCBI): domain Eukaryota; kingdom Metazoa; phylum Chordata; class Mammalia; order Rodentia; family Cricetidae; genus Phodopus; species Phodopus roborovskii. The sequence continues at coordinate 8,605,432 of NW_026126618.1, forward strand.
ACCTGAGAAGGAAAATAACAATACTAGAGTAGACAGGAAATGCGGATGGACAACTTCCAAAAGGTGCAGCAAGGACAGAAACAGCAAGTCACCTGAACAGTCACCCTAGGTCTGGTCACCTCTGCCCATCGCTCCACCCCCCAATGGGCGTGGTCAGTGCTACAGAAGGACTACCTCACTACATTTATCTATAACTTTACCTTTTTATTCATGCTTTGTACATATGTAATGAGCAGTTAGATAACATTTTTAACCTTTACCAACCCTATAGGAGTGAGAAAGCAAACATATACCTGTCTGCCCTTCAAGGATCTCATGGAAATGGGTAACTGCTTAAGAGAAACTGGCATTTCTCCCTCTGATATCATTCCATAGCCCAGAGTGTTCAGTCTTGACACACACAGTTGTATTAATAGCTTCTCTTTATGCACTATCCCCTTTCACACATGATATTATTGATTGCTCCTTTAGTATAAACTTGAACTCAAACAAGCCATGTTTATTTCAGTAGCAGAAGACAAGCTCCATAACTCTATAATATACTCCAGTATATTATTACTTTTAATACTGGATCCGAAATCAATATGCAATTCTGTACTGCACTCTTCTCAACAGCAGAAGTTTAGGATCTTTGTGATAAGCCTTATCAATAAATACATGACTACATTCTTCTTTGGTATGTAGCTCAGAAATTTCCATGATCCCCAAGGGTATCATTAAATGGAAATGAGACACCTATGGAGTCAAACCATAGCACGATGTCATCATAATGAAAGTTGATTAATATAATTGCCATATTTAGAAATAGGGAACACTGAGGCTAAAGTGAATAATTCAAGATTCATCCCAACCTTAGTTTGTCCTACCCTATATGCTACGGTACACAGTAACTTTCAAGAAGGTTTTCCATGACTCATTTTTACTAGTTGTATAATTAGTACTGTTAACTGAAAGTCGTTTATTAGAACAAGTTATTTCACATTGATATGATTATTACTTCTCTGTAATTTGTATCCTGTTTATGGTCATCATTCACAGTCAAACTGAAGCTTAAAATATATCTTTATGATGATAGAATGGATAGTTATCCAAATTATTCAAATTCTTCTTTCTTTTTTTGGTTTCTATTACCATGGAAAATAAATCTTAGACCACTCAAAGTTAGATTCTTTGCAGGAAAATAAATTTTCTCAATTGGATATGTCTAAAAATTTCTCCACATCCACAGGAGTCAAAATTTCTGTTAATTAATTTTCATTTAATGAAATGCCTGAGGTAGTTAAGTTACAAAGCTAAGAATTTACTTTGGCTCACAATTTTGGAGGCCTCAGGTCTGGTCCAATTAACCCACTGTTTGGGTTTCTGACAGGTGTGCCCGTGGCAACCCACAGAGCAAACTACAGGAAACAATAGAAAAAGAAGTGTTTGAGATTGCTTAATCCCTTTCAAGCATACAAACCAGATTAGATTATCTAAAGCCTATGTGCAAGCCCCATCTCCCAAAGCTTTTTGATTTGTTTTGTTTTGTTTTTGTTTTCCAACAGTACTCCATGGGCCATCATGCCTTTACTGCCTTAGCATTTGGGAAACATTTAAGGGAACACAGCACCACAGCCCAAAATTTGCAGTGCTTTGGTCTGTGTTTCATTATCTGTGTCTTTTTCCGTTAGAGATTCTTTTCCTACTTCCAGAGTCCAGGCTATGGTTACATTAACTCCTGCAATTGTCTCATCCTTGCTGACACTGTCCTGCCTTTCAATTTACATCACTTCTCCTTTTTTGAAGAAAGTTATCAAGCTTATCTTTCCCAGAGTCGCTTTTATATTTTATTTTTACCTCTGTTACTTTGGGTTTAATTAAACCACTTATTTCTCATTTCAGTGCAATCTTTTCAAAGTTCGCTCTGCCCTTGCTTCAGCTGGCTTCCTCTTTACTTCAGTGTTCTTCAGAATCTTCTAAAATGTTTCCATGTCTTGCAATAGTAGAGTCATAGGAATATACTTTTCTTTAATTATTCAAAGTTGTCTCTTTGTTCCAATGTAGGATCTGTTTGAAATATGATGTACTTTATTGTTTATTCATGTTTGCAAACAGTGTTCAAGATATTCATTTGTTTTCCTTAAGAATTTCATGTGTATCTATTTACAATCTTTCCTGAATGTAATTCTTTGCTTCCAACTCTCCCAGGGACTCCATCACGTCTCCCTCCCAACTTTATGACTTCCTTTTAAAGTTAATTAACTAATTAATTCATTTACTGTGTTCAATCAGAGCTACCTATATTAATCTGGATGTGACTATATCCCCAAATATAAGTGACTCTCTATCTCCCATAAGCCAGCAACTGTCAGTTAGACCTAAAGACAAAGTATGCCTCTTAAATCTATCATTTCTTCCTTCCTTTCTTTCTTTCTTTCTTTCTTTCTTTCTTTCTTTCTTTCTTTCTTAAAATTTCATTTTACATTCCAACCAAAATTCTCCTTCCCACCCCTCCTCCCACCCTTCTTAGGTCCCCAACCCATCCCCCATCCACTCCTCCAAACAGTTAAGGGCTCCCATAGGGAGTTGACCAAATCTGGTACATTAAGTTGGGACAGGACCAAGTCCCTCTCCCCTGTTTTAGGCTGAACATGGCACCCCACCATAGGGAATGCAAACCAGCTAATTTATGTACCAAGGATAGATGCTGGTTCTACTGCCACAGCCCCCTCAGATAGCCTTCACAACTGTCTACCACATATGGAGGGCTTAGTTTGGTCTCATGGAGGCTCCACAGCTGTTGATCCAGAGTTCATGAGTTTCCATGAGTTTGGTCCAGCTGTCTCAGTAGATTTCTCCATCATGATCTTGACCTCCCCTCTCACATATTCTCTCCTCCCTCTTTTGACTGGATTCCCAGAGTTCATCCTGGTGCTTGGTTGTGGAGTTCTACAACTATTCCATCAGTTACTAGATGAAGGCTCTATGATGAGAGTTGGGAGAGTCACCAGTTTGATTACAGGGAAAGGCCAGTGCAGTTACCCTCGCTGCTATTTCTGGGAGTCTTAGCTGGGGTCATCCTTGTGGATTCCTGGAAATTTCCCTAGCACCAGTTTTTTCCCTAACCCCATAGTCTCTCTATCTATCAAGGTATCTCTTTCCTCAAGAATCTCCCTCTCCATTCTTCCCACACCACCACCTTGACCATCCTGTTCTGTCACATTCTCATTCCCTATCCCCTCTCCTTTACTGACCCAGGGTGACCTATGTGTCCCTCTTAGGGCCCTTGTTAACTGGCTTCTCTGGTGCCAGGTTATCCTTTGCTTAACCGCTAATATCCACCTATGAGTGGGTGCATACTGTATTTGTCTTTCTGGGTTGCCTCACTCAGGATAAACCTATCATTTTTACATCTTCTGCTGTTGAATGGCACATCTACCATCATGTCTCTAGTGCAGTAGTTTGCATTCTGTGGGCCCTGCCCCTTTGGGAGTCATCAAATGATCCTTTCACAGGGGTCACCTAAGATGATACTGTATATCAGATACTTATATTATGATTCATAACAGTAGCACAATTACAGTTATAAAGTAACAACAAGAATAATTTTATGGGTGGAGATTTCTACAACATGAGGAAATGGATTAAAGGGTCACATAATTAGGAAGGTTGAGACCACTACTCTAGTAGATTGGCCAACTAATGGCTTTCTTGGTTTCTAGTCCTTTCCCCCTAAAATCTATTTTCCAGGTTATAGCCAGACTAGTTTGTTTCTTATGCTACAATTCTATACTAAGATTCTTCCTACCTAAAATTGGCTGATATTTGAGATAACTTTAAACATGTTATTGTGTCAAGAAAAGACTTCACAATCAACATTCCCTTATTTGTTTTTGGGTTGTCTAATCCCATGGTCTATGTTCTGCCATCTGTCTTATGCTTCCTACTGGACTTTCTGAACATACCCACTTAAGTTAGCAATTTGCTACCCAACCTTTTTCAAAAAAGTTATGTTTTTTCTCTTTGTAGTGTTTCTTTATCTTTCACACCTTTACATAACACTATGTATAGAATTGTAATTTTACTGTTATGTTTTTGTTTTTGTTTTTGCCTGCTTGCCACATTGAGAGTATAGTTATTTAGGCAATAGCTGTCTTTTCTTATTTCAGCCTGTGTTCCATCACATGGGAGCGCTCAGTTATTTCTCAAATGAATGTATGAATATGACAGATTTATGTACCAGGAACCATGCTCCAAATCCAGGAACTGGGGTTGTCACTATGGACCATGCTTCTAAAGTTGCCTCCAATGTCATGATACGGTGTCAGTTCTACTTGCTTTCATAGAGCTGACAAAGTTTATGAATGTACCTTTACTATTATTTACTACTATTTCTATTATTAAATAGAATGAGCAATTCAGTGCTCTTGTGGCTTTTCGAATATTAAAGAATTATAAGATCAACCTGAGTGTGGTGGTACAGACTAGTAATCCCAAGATTGGCAAAGAGGCAGTGGCAAGAGATTCATAGATTAAAGCTCAGCCCCAGTTCCAAAGCCATAACCTCTCTCAAATAAGCAAGTGATTAAAAACAATTTGCCATTAATAGAAACCAAGAATACCAAAGGGTAAACTGAGAAAAGATATGTTTTGACCTTACTGTTCTTTTACAGACATGGAAAAACTTCAGTTTGAGCTTTGAAAACCCTTTGATTGAAAGATCAAATGAAAACAAAAATACCTAGCACAAATCATCTCAGAGAAAGAACTTTCTTCAGCAACATTTGGATTTGTGTATTTGCAGTATGAAAGTTACACCAAAATAAAGCCTAGTGGTTTTAATTCCTCAAGTCCCAGGGATTGCTGGAAATGTTACAAAAGGCTCAAGAAAAGAGAAAAATGTTCCTAGGGTCTGCTGATGCTGAGGTAGACTTCCAACTCAAAATCTTATCATCATGACAGGGTAAGAAGTTCACAAAGTGAGATTAATTTTTTTATACATATTATTCATGGCCATTTGCCATGAGCAATGACACAGCACTAGGTGAACATGAGTTTAGCCTGGATCCAAAACCTAGGTTAAATACATCAGGATGTGTTTCCACATATGACAGGGTGATGACACTGGGAAATTTCTCCATCACACATATATGCATGTGTGCACACACATGCACATCAAAAGTAAGCATCTGGGGCACTGTGCAAAGTAAGGTAACACATGTAGGAACATGTGTTGCTGAAAGACTGCAAACACTGGTGATCAGAGCAGATAATCACAGGCTCTTCTATATGAAGAGTCCCTCTGATCTTTCATAGGTGCAGAAGGTATATTCCAGAGGGTCGTTCCTGCCAGAGTGGGCAGTCTTCTCTGGGAGCAAAGATGAAAACATAGTACTTTTTGCCATGGTGAGAAATTTGGCTGTTCGCTTAGCTTGGGGTTAGGGCAAGATAGTGACGGAGGCAGATCAGTTAGAAATGCAGTCTGTATCTACACATTCATGTATATGTAAACCTATTACTTTGTATGTTAACAAGAAACCATAAAAGGAAGTAAAATGATGCATAAAAAACAAAGAACTATAGCCAAAAGATTCTGTAACTAGAAGGATATGCATTATTATTTGATTCTCATACTGCAGTAATCTTAGGGTATATTAAAACCTCACATGCTTATGAAAGACACACAAAGCCTGTATAAAATCATACACCTCAAGGAACTAGAGAAAAAAAAGGGAAATGAAAATCAAAGATTAAAATCTGAAAGGCCGTAAACAGAAAAGATATTGCTCTGCAAAACAAAAGGGACACTCCAAAATATGAGATATGCATAAAAGTATCATTGAAACTTTCAGATGGAATTGATAAAGTCAGCAAAACAAAAGTTGGGAGCAAAGCTCAGTTAGTATAGGATTTGTCATGAAGGCCTGAGTACCTAATATTGTCCATTAACACTCATTGTAAAAACTAACAATGTAAAGAAGAAGAAGAAGGAAACAAAAGGCCATATCTGTCACACATCTTTAACCCCAGCACTGGGAAGCCTGAAAAAGGAAAAGCCTTAGGACCTTCTGGCCAGTCAGACTAAGTAAGTTACTAACTTCCAGTTCTAATGAGAAAACTTGCTCAAAAACTAAGGTGAAGAACAGTAGAGAAAGATATTTTCTCTATTCTACACTCACGAGTTATGGAAGTTCGAATAAGAATAGAGCCAACAGACTCATGCATTTGATTGCTTGGCTCATAGGGAGTGGCTCTTTTAGGAGGCATGGCCTTGTTGGAAGAAATGTGTCACTGTGGGAACAAGATTTGAAGTCTCATATATAGTCCAGCCACACCCAGTGGGACAATGTCTTCCTGATGCCTGTGGAACAAGATGTAGAACTCTCAGTTCCTCCTCCACCACCATGTCTGCCTGCTCGTGCCACCATGACCCACCATGATAATAATGGACTAAACCTGTGAAACTGGAAGCCGCCCAATGAAAGATTTCCCTTTATAAGAGTTACTGTGGTCCTGGTGTGTCTTCACAACAATAAAACCCAAACTAAAATGGGTGGGTTTGTATATTTCTAAACACACTCACAGAGAGAGAGAGAGAGACACAGAGAGAGAGAGAGAGAGAGGGAAAGAGAGAGAGAGACAGGGAGAGAGAGATTTGGAAAATGGGGTATGAGGCAGTCATTTCATGTCTGTAGAGTTAAGCAAATAGTAAACAGCATCTCATTAACACTGAGACAACATGTTAAAATCAATGATATCTAATAACATTTTTCAATTTCAGACGCATGTCTTCATTTAAAGGCTAAATATATAAATTGTATATATTTATATACATTTTCAAAGAGAAACAATAGAAGACAATCTATAATATAATAACAAAAGCCTCGAGAAATATAACACTTTGAGAAAATTTGCAGGTTACTCTCTTATAAGAACAGTTCATTTACTACCTAAAAGAGTTTTATGCTAAACTTGTAGTGTATAAAAATCATACCATGGCATGTTGTGTTAAACTTTAGAACATCAGTTAGTTCATGCTGTCACAATAAATTAGAACAGAAGAAACATATAATTAGGCTAACAGATACATAGAGAACTTAATTAAAATTTTAGACCTTCATAATTACTTTTAAAATAAGCTTAAGATAAAAATGAAAAGAGATTTTCTCCAGTTGAAAACTCAAAACAGCATAAACTATATTGGGAGATTTGAAGTTAATATCCAAAATAAGCCATATATAATTCTTGGAATTCATCATCAGGCTAAGAAAATTCACTAGTATAAAATGAACATTCTGTGATCTATTACCTTTCAGATATGACTAAAGATAATTTCAGAGTATATGTGTATGGTAGGTGAGCTGTTGTGTTTATCTGTTCACATGTATATGGGCACACAAATACAGATTGTCATTGCATGATTGCATGTCTTCTTCCATAGCTCTCCACTGTATTTTTGAGGCATGATCTCTCATTGAACCCAACGGTCTCTGAAGTGGCTATTCTATCTTATGAGCAATTACTCCAGCAATTCAGATTCATTATCTGAGCATAGGGATAACAGGCACCTGGCATTGATGTCTGTGCTAGTGATACTGTTTTGTCTATGAGCTATCTTCCTAGCCCTAAACTCTCATTAGTAATTGGATAATGGCATAAATACCTACAACATATACATTGCAACCACATGGTTATTTAAAAGTCCTATAAATAATATTAAAATTTCTGAATAAATTAAACCACATCATTCTCAGGAGATAAAAAAGAATTCATCAATTAAAGTTAGCAAAAACTGCCTTATGTTTTGAGCACTGGAGTTGCAGTATTCAGTTTACCTTGTGCTAATTAAATTGATGGATTTCAAACAACCTAACTTATCTGTACTTTTGAAAAATAATTCCTGCATGTCTGAAGATTACTGACTTACAGAAATGACACTGAACATTTATTTTAGCTCGGTTTTGTTTTCCTGTGCCATCGAAAACCAAGGAACAACACTAGATATTATGTGAATAGTCTGACTTTTATTAAAACTGCTATTCACATCATCTGTGAGACAGAGTGGAAAGAGGGAGAGACAAGGGAGACAGATGGTGGTAAACTCTGTTGTTTCCAGCCATTAACATTCCAGAGCTAAGATGATGAATTAGCTATTTCAATGCTTTTGAAACATATTTTTCAATGCTAATTTTAAAAATGTTACCCTTTGTCATATTGTGTTGGGAAATAGCTATATAATACAAAGAAAAGTTTAAACAAAGGGTATTTAAGGGTAGGGGATTCCAGAAACCATAAAAATACAATGGTCTGCTATCCTCTCCATTCTGTGACTAAATGTAGAGGAGAAGAAAAGACATAATGTTAGGAAGGCTTCTATTGCTCTGAGGTTTGTCTTTCTGGTTGTTTCTGTTAATTCTATCTTAAGAGTTTAATATTGACATATTGCAAGAAGTGATAAAGTCATAACTATACTTTATGGCAAGTAGGAAGACTAAAATTTAAATATGAAAGATGCTTTTTATATTTCTCATCTAATTTATTTAGAAAAGGAGAGATTTGGGGCCTGGGCATTAAGCAGAGTTCCGTTAAACAAGCTTCACAGAAGGAAGCTCTCTTATTAAATAAAGACATTTTATTTGTCAATAAAAACAGCAAAATAAAGGAGAACAGTCACGCCATTTCTTTTCCTGAATCAGAACTGAACTACAGTATAGCTCTCTGGAATCATAGAAATGTGTTTATTACTTAAACTTGACATCCTCTGTGCTTCCTGGTTCAGTGGACACAATTCTCAACAGAAAGCCTACTGGAAGAGATCAGACAGTCACGACCCAGAAACGTGAAGCTGATCTGTAAATGCTCCCAGCCGCCTTTAATTCATGCACACCCCTACCTTCAACCCCCACCTTGAAGACTGAAAATAAGGCCAATGTCAAAGTATGCACTGGTGTTAAAAGTTTAAACACAGCATTGCTTCTAGAAAAAAAAAAATGTAGGCCCAGAGGCAAAGTTTCAAACTGTTATAAAAGTCATTTAGGTATACATACATGCACATATCTATCCTAATGTAATATAATACATTAATATAATACAAAATGCTAGGGTTCTATTCCTCTGGAGCCAAATATATCTATCCCAGTCCCAGGACTCTCCAGTTTTAGCTGGAGAATACAATGTAGGGTTATGCTGTGGTCCTTTCCTCCTTCCTTATTCTTCCATTGGAATGTATATTGAAAAGACATTAATATATATCACTTTTCATAAAAATATTAAAAGCTCCAGATGAAGAAAGTCGTAGGAATTGCTATAGTAAATCTGCCATATTAAGCATCAGGTCAATAATAATATCGGTTTCTTCCATAGAATATAATTGACAGTAACTAAATTAACTATATTGACGTTAAACTTAAGATCATGCAGTTACAAAGCTTATCTGACACATTGTGCTATACCTTCCTCCTCCAAACTTTTAAACTCATATTCTGATGTGTACTTACTACATCCACCTACTAGTATATCAAATGTGCTGCTGCATAAAAATCACAGAATGTTCCACAGTGTGCAACAGCTGTGGTAATTTGCTAGACCCTAACCATATGTGGATATTTACATTTTAATTTATTGAAATTAAATGCAATTTAAGAATCCACCCTTCAATGCCTTGCATTTCAAGTTCTCATTCTTCACATGTCGCTAGTGGTTACTGTATTAGACAGGCCAGATGTAGAGTGTTTCTATTATGATGGAAAGTTCTACTGGATAGGGCTACAAACAGAGAGTACTGGAAAGGATTTATAGGATAGGTAATCAAAACTGCAGGAAGTGTTAAAAATGCAAGAATTATTTAGTCCTGCACAAAGAAAGAGGCCTGGTTTCATGATGGTCTTTGAATAAGAGAAAGGATATGAGGAGAAGAAGCCATCTGTTTTTCATACACTGCTTTGAAACAGGAGGAACTAATTTAAAAATATAGTGGAGAGATTTAGGTTAAGAAGCAAAATGAAGGTCATGAAACAAGTGGAAATCTTCCATGAATCTTCTCTTCCAAGACTTCATATTCAAGACCCATAGACCTACTGGCAATGAAATTTATCCTTGACATTTAAGTCAACCATGTTAGCATCTCTCAAAAACTCAGAGATAATAAAGTAATTTAATCTATCAATAAGTATTTGCACAAAATTACTCATGTGTTAAGCACTCTAAAAAGGAGCAGGTATTTAAAAGAAACCTGTAACATAATTTACCTAGTTCTTACTAGCTTTCAGTATTACATTATAATATGAAAGAAAGTGGCGAATATAAAAACCGTCATTGCACATAACATATTAAGGTAGTGATAAAGTGACTATGAGTAGTGTTTGACTATGGGAATCCAAGGAAGATAACTTTGAATACATTGTATTTATGGTGGGATTTCCATAGCAGAAAGAAGCAGACATGAGAAAACCAAGTAGCTCAGGGGTATTTAGGTCCAAGAGAGGAAACAACTACTGCTAAACCTTCAATCCAAAACCCACACATATTAAGAGGAATATACTAGACAGTGTGTCCGGGCGACAGTGACAGAGAGGAAAACACACTTGAGATAAGTGAGAGAAATGGAGTGTCCAGCAAATATTCGGGTCTTCCAGGTCTTGTGGGGTTGTCATTTGAGTTGCAACACAAAAGTCCATCCTGACTTTCCTCTGGGATGCAAAGATGTTAGGGGAAGCATGGTACAGGTAGCATTTAGTCAAGGATTATATGATGGATTGTGCTCTTGTCAGTGGACGTGTCTGTAAGTAATGTTTAATTTGCTTGGAGTTAAAAGAGATGAGTAGTATCCTTTTAGTAGGAACAAAGGCAAAATGGTAGGTAGCAGTAGAAACTACTGATACAGTGGAGACTTGGGGGGAGTATGGTGCAGATTTTGAAAGATGTCCCTGTTGAGTCTGAATACCTTTATCAAACACCTTTATCTAATTCTCATTTATTTAGAACAATACAAAAAGTCCTAAAAATATACATTTTCCAAGTGAACCTGAAAGATTACCCAAGATAAACCATCTGCTAGCCAATAAATTAAGTCTCATTTAAAGATTAAAATCTTTAAAACTGCAACATAAACTGTATCAATGAACTAAATTAGAAGTCAACAATAATAAATAATCTAGATGTACCCACATATTTTAATGTTATGTGTCTAATTTGTAAGTAAACCACAACTTAAAAATATTTAACCAATACCATCTTACTCCTGCCAGAATGGCTAAAATTAGAAACACATTGGTGACTCATGTTGGAGAGGATGTGGAGAAATGGGAACACTTCTCCACTGCTGGTGGGAGTGCAAACTCATACAGCCATTTTAGAGATCAGTATGGCGGTTCCTCAGGAAAGTGGGAATCAGTTTACCACAGGACCCAACAATCCCCCTCTTAGGCATATACCCAAATGATCCACATCCATGCAACAAAGACATCTGTTCAACTATGTTCATAGCAGCACTGTTTGTAACATCAAGAACCTGGAAGCAACCTAGATGCCCCTCAATTGAAGAATGGATAATGAAGATGTGGCACATCTACACAATGGAATACTACTCTGCAGAAAAAAATAATGGTGTCTTGAAATTCGCAGGCAAGTGGATGGCACTTGAAGAAACCATCCTGAATGAGGTAACTCAGTCACAAAAAGAGGAACATGGTATGTACTCACTCATATATGGATTTTAGACCTAGATCAAAGGATCACCAGCCTATATTTCACACCACCAGAGGAACTAGGATACAAAGTGTATTCTAAGAGATTCATATAAAGTCCCTCACAGAACCGGGGACAAGTCCCCTAGAGCACAGGGGAAGTGGGGGTGGGCAGCGAATGGAGATAGAAGTAGGAGAAAACAAGGTGGAGGAAAGGAAAACACATGCGACCAGGAGGATTGAGCCTGGTTAGGAACAGAAAACAGGAGAAAGAGAGAGAGAAAATAAACGAAGGAGCCAATATTGGTTTCAAGATAAAATTGAACACAAAGAAAGGTCTAGAGAACTACAAGTCTGCCGCCAACTAACAATTTGAGCTTCCGAGGAAAGGCTGCCATAAATGCCCTTCCCGGAGAGTGAGATCAACAACTAACTTATCCATGGAGCCTTCATCTAATGCCTGTTGGAAACAGGAGCAAACACCCATACATAAACACTGAGTAAACACTGAGTCGAACTAGAACCTAGATGCAGATGGAGAGGACAAGACCAGGCAGCAAAAACACATAGAGACAGCTTACCTGAACAAGGAGGAGCTAACAGGCCCCCTGACTGATAGCTGCCAGCATGGGACTGATTCAGGCGCCTCTGAATATGGGTCTCAGCCAGAAGGACTGAGCAGTCTAAGGGACCTCAGACAGTGGAGCCAGGATGTATCCCTGGTGCACAAAAGGACCTTGCAAACACATCCCCCATGGAGGGATAACTGCCTTAACCTAGAGGCAGGAGAGAAGCCCTAGTCCCTACTTCACATGACCTGTCAGATCTACATGACCCCAACTGGATGGCATTCCCCTACATATGGAATTTGGGTGTGGGGATGGGAGGGAAGGGTGGTTAGGGTGCTTGTGAGAGGGCAGAGAGGGTAAAAGGGAGGGAGGGAGGGAGGGAGGGAGGGAGGGAGGGAGGGAGGGAGGGAGAACTGGGATCGACATGTAAAATAATAAATTAAAAACAAAATGCTTTGACTCCAAAATTTAAGTTCAAGGACAAGTTACTGGGGAAAAGGATTTCTATTTTTGTTTCCACAGAAAATGAAAAGCAGTGGATTCCTTCCAGACTAATGTGGTTTGATCAAGCCAGACCACCTGAAACAGAGTACCAGGTGATCCTACATTCAAAACAGCTGGACAAATCAGCCTTACAGACTACAGCCAGGATTTCTGCATCTTCTTAGAATCCCCCATGACAGCGCCCCTTTGAGCTCACAATGTTCATTCATACACTAAGTATAAATGCTGTTCCATTATCAGGGCCCCTGGTAATGGAAAATACTTTTATTAGTGATAAGAAAAAATAACATATTGAAGGTCAGTGAATACAGCTAAATATTTTTTTAAACAGACAAATGAATAATCATAAACAAACAAATAAATGAACTTTATGCATACTTACATATATGTTTACAAAATACCTTCCATAAATTCTACAAAAAATAAGACTAGATATCAAAAGTAAAGTTTGGAATGTACAATGCACACAAAACGTATGTACATAATTTTCAAACTTATTTGTCCTACAAAATGTAATAATAGGAAAGGACTTTCCAAATAGTAGTCCTTTTGCTCATGAATAAAGGTCAACAACTGGAATTTCATGAAACTCAAAAAGTTCTGTATAGTGTGTGCGGGGCAACTACAAAGGAAGAGAACAAAGGGGAGAAAATCTTTGCCAGTTATACATCTGATAGAGACTTGATACCCTGAATATACAAAGAATTTACAAATCAAAGACCCATGAAAATAAACAACCTAATTAAGAAATATTAATTATGGTTTGAACTTGAGTTCTCAAAACAAAGAATAAAAGTGGTTAAGAAAAAGTGTTGAACACTTATAAAAACTTAGCAATGGAGCTACATATCCTAGTCAGAATATCTAATACAATGAAAGCAACTGATACCAAATACTGGTGAGGATGTGGAGGAAGACAAACCCTTATTCACTGCTGGCTGAACTGCCAACTGATGCACAAGTATGGAAATCAGTGTGGAGAACTCTCCAAATGGTAAACATGGGCCTATCATATGAACTATCTGTACCACTCCTTGGCAAATGCTCAAAGGTCTCAACATCTCACCACCCAGACCCTTGCTCAGCCACAATTCTCGCTACATTATTCATAGCAGATAGAAAATGGACACATCATAAATGTCTCTCAACTGATGTAAATGCTGTGCACATACACAATTTAATTCTTTTCAGCTGTAAAGAAACTTGAGTTCATGAAATTTGCAGGTAAACAGGCGAAAGTGGAAAATATTACACTAAGAGATGGAGTACAGACCCAGAAAGACTAATGGCTTAGGGTTCTCTCATATTTATGCATGTTATTTTAAAGTCTTTAGGTATGAGTATGTAATCTGGAGTAAGTGCCGAATTAAGAAAATGAAAAAAGGACCATGAGGCAGTTGAGGAGAAGGAATGTTAGAAAGGGAGAGAATAAAACACAAGTTTGGTAATGGGGAAATCTTCAAGGGGAGCCTTAATTAGAGAGTAGAAAGGATAAAAAAATCAAAAGGAGGGCAGGGGGAAATGAGGGATAAATAGCTTAGAGATGTTTGAAAAGTCATAGGGAGATATTTATGAAATACTTTCTATAATGTATATTTATTTACATGTGTATATTCATGTATCTATGTATGCATAGATATATAAATGTTGCATAAATAGATGATAGATGATAGATTAAATGAAGTTAAGTCAGTCATTTGGAATGATAATATTTCCCCCAACAACCAAGGACAATCTACCAAAAACCCAAGTTCCAAGCATCAGAAACATGCCTTTGAAATTTTGGTCAGCCTAGTCCATGAGGTTCAAAAAAATTAGAGGCTATTGCTACTGCTCTTGGTTGACTCACAATTTGAAGATGAGACCCTATTGCTGAAGTCACACACACTTGGAAGCACTACACTCGAATTAATTTTGCACCCTTAAGGACGACCTCTTATAGTATATGAAGGTTTCATGAAAGCTCTCAAGGGAGAAAAGCAATCAACAGTCTCACCCAGATGTAAATTGTATTAGTCCAACAATGGCCATCATGGCAAGATAACAAGAAATGTACAATAGTGGCACTTTTTAACTTTTGGATAACCAACATCTGTTTAATTGTACTTATAACCTGCTCAATAGGAGGGAATACCTGCTTGCTACCATGGACCTAGTGAACTATTAGGTTAGTTCATGGACTCTAGAGAAGAACATACTACTAGTACTTTCCTAAACCAGAAATTATTTTCCAACTACATTTTAGATACCTATACCCTTATATTCACAGATAAGTGATGCTTCCACCACTCATTAATTAGCTTTCTTTTTCCTTTTTCAGCAAAGGAACATTCATACAGGAATCCAAAACTGGCCACACTGAAGAAAATAACTGTACATAGGGTATCTTTACCAAGCTAAGCACTGACAACACAACATCTACACTTGAGGCTCAGGACTATTACAGAAATGGAGGCAGAGATATTTCAAGAATGAAAGGACAAGAACATCTCCTGGAAGATAGTGTTATCTAGGTATGATAGGGAAACTGCACCCATGAAATCTCAACATTATATTTGCCCAAATAAGCCTGCAAAATAACACTATCTATTGATATGCCAGTTGATATGAAATCTCAGAAGGCTCCATCGATAGATGAAGAGCTATAATTACAGGCTGCAGAAAGAGAGGAAATCAAGCTTCTTCAAATATGAGCCCACTGAAAGGTTATGCAATCCTAATTGGTTACCCTAAATATACATGCATAAAGAGCACTAAATGGACTCATCAGATTTTTTACATGCACATATATCTAATATAAGTTTACATTTATATAAATAATTTATATTCATTTATTCACTCCTAGAAGATTTGAGCACTAGTGACTTTGAGATATGACTCACTGATTAGGAGCACTTACTGCTCTGGGAGAAGTCTAGGGTTTAGTTTCCAGCAACTATTTTGTGGTTTACTCCAGTTCTAGTGGCTCTTCTGGCCTCTGTGGAAACTGAACATTCATGTTTTACATATATATGTATACACATAAAAAATAAGCAATTTTTTTTTAAATTTTGATTATCAAGTATACAAATATTTAGTGTCTCACATCAAGAAATGTGCTAAGTACTTATATACTTGGAGGCTGGGGTATTCTATTTTGTTATACAATGAAGTCAAAATATATTTAAAAAACAATTCAGATCAGTAAACCATCAGCTAATAAGACATAATTACTCTCTAACTATAACAAGTAATATTTACTAGAATAGTCACAGTGAATTTCGTCTTCAGGGTTTCAGGGATCTTGTGACTAATCCTTAGGTAGTCAGTACAAAGCAGTCAAGATGTCATTGCCAAATGAATCAGAGTGTGAAGAAACTGGAGTATAAAATTCAGTAGAATGTATTTTCTCAAATAAATACTGAAATAATTTTTTAAAAAACCCAATTTCTGAGTTTTGTGCAGAGGTGGACAGCAAAGTATGCTGTAATTAAGTGACTTGTGTGTGTTGCCAATTGTCCTAAATAATATAGCTTAATTATGAAAAATAGTCCTCTCAACAATTACATATTTATCCCTGTTTCCAAAGGAAATAGAGACTTGTTGAAACTGCCTAGTTTCATCTTGCTTGCATGATGTCCCATTTTCATATGTGTAATACCCTGTGCTTTCCATTCTATCCTTCTCAAAATCCACCCTGGAGAGAAAGCTGATGATAGGATGATTCCAACCACACCCTCTGGATTCTCCCTGTTTGCTCAGCTTTGGCTAGGCTTCACACATATCATTCAATGTGATCCACACAATGATTCTGCTTCATGGTCTTCCCATTTCTAAATAATTTCAGAAAGAATGTCAAATTAGAATCCTTTGATAGTTTTCCTTTTTTTATATTTATTTGTTATGCACACAGTGTTCTGATTGCACATATGCCTACATGACCAAAGAGGGCACCAAATCTCATTATAGATGGTTGTGAACCACTTTGTGGGTGCCGGGAATTCAACTCAGGGCCTCTGGAAGTGCAGCCAGTGCTCTTAGCCTCTGAGCCACCTCTCCAGCCCCCCTTAATATTTTTCAACAGTAATTATAACTAGGTTTTATTTCAGAAGCAGAAAGGAACTGTATGTATTGAAACTTATGCAAGGAAACTCTAGTGTGCTACATCCCCAAAAATAATTTAGGATACCCTGTATCTGCATATTATCCATAAAAATGAATATGAAGCTAGTTAAATAGACCCCATGTATATTATTTCCTTTTATTTCTATCTTGTTAATAAAATAAATAATAGGAGAGCTTAGTTGTAACAAAGACATGTATGTTGAACACACACACAGGATTTGTGATATGATTTTCTAATATAAAGAGAAGGACAGTCTAATTTTAACTCTAACATATTAATGATGAAAGGAAGCCCTTGAGCTTTGAAACTATTCTGACCTCTAATTTGAAGTTCAAGAGATCTGAGTTCCTGGATCCCTTTGTTCAGTTTTCTGCAAGCAACATTTAAATACTCATAACCCAATGGGCAAAATTAAAAATTGAGTACAATATTGCTAGCTACTACTACATTTAATTTTATCTGTTCAAGTTTAAATTCTTTTTTATTTAAATTAAAAACAATCTTATTTTACATACCAATCCCAGTTCCCTCTCCCTCCTGTGCTCCCATTGGCTGTCAGGTGAGGGGCTTAGCAGTCTATAGGACCACTGGTAGTAGAACCAGTAGTTATTCCTAATGCATGAATGGGCCTTTGGAGCCCCTCCCATATAGAGAGATACTCTCTCAGCCTAGATATGCGGAGAAGGGCCTAGGCCCTGCCCCAGATAATGTGACAGACTTTGGTGATCCCCCATGGGAAGACTCACCTGAGGAGTGGATAGGGGGTGGGATGAGAGGTTTAAATTCTTATAATTCCTATTCTCATCCATTCATTGTTCCTTTCTCTGGGAAATTAGTAATTTTTATTCTGCAAAGTTGTCAAGAGGTGCCAACTTTTATATTTGCAATCACAAATTGGGAGTGGAATTTCAGATTGCATTTTGGCAGAGAGAAGATAATTAGGGAAGTTTTCTCAAGGAGAAAATAAGGGACACCTGCTCTGTGCCTGGAGCCTCTACAGAATATTTCTCCAATATATTGGCTTAATCCATTCAAAAAAAGAAAGAGAGAAAGAAAACAGACACAGAGAAATAAAACTTCAGTTCACATGAGTATGATGCAGTCTAAAATACAATAAAATGAATTAAAATGTAAATGTATCTGGCGTCATCACAAAACATCCTTTTCAAAAACAGAGCAATATGATTATGTGTAGAGAGTGAAATTCTCAGCCTCAGCCTCTTCTAACAGAGCACTGCTATTGGTGAATATTAAGGCCAAGTCATTCATCTTTGGAGAAGGAACACCATAGGGGGAAGTCAGATTCCCTTGGCGGAGTCTATGTTCGGGGGTGTTAGGGGCAGAACTGAAAGGAAGGAATCATATTTCTTTCTAAAATAAAGGAACAACTCGTATACCTGTCCAATTCAGTTGTGTGAAGAACATAGGACAAATACTACTCAGTTTACCCAGCTCAGATTGCTCCCTTCAAGCCTTTGCATACAAGTTTCTGAGTTTCTCGAGATCTGCGTGATTTATTTGTCTTTGGTTAAACTTTACCTTCAATCTTACAATCTTATTTCCCCTAATTATTTAGAGGAACTTCTGTTATTTTTTCTCTTACACTACTTTCTCTTTAGTGTATTTTTAAGTAGCAGAAATGAAATAAGGGGCATTATTGTTTCACTCGTTTCTTAACAATTTATGGAGAAAGAATGCTATTGGCTATTGCAATTTAAATGTACAGAACTGCCTACAAAATTACTTGTTGGATCATAATTTACCTTCAAGATAACATCTATTATCATTTAACTACATATTTGATTTTAATTTTGACCATTTCTTCCATTTCCTTTTTTTTTTTTTTTTTTTGTATTTTCAGTACTATAAACTCTTATTCAGGAAAATGTTCAGTATAATATTACAGCAGTCATACTTCATTGAGCACATCAGTCATACTTGATTGAGCACATGGAGTTTTTTATCTTTATAACTAGCAATAATAGAACTTTCTATATTAAAAACATTTATGTCTGGTAAATAGCTGTGATGATTTGAATGAGAATGGCCTTCATGTGCTAGTATGTTCAAATAGTTTGTGAAACCATTTGGCAAAGATTAAGAGTTGTGGCCTTCTTAAAAGAGATGTGTCAGACAAAGGCAGGCTTTGAGGTTTCAAAAGTTTTGGGTCATTCCCAGTGGGCCCATTCGTGCCTCCTACTTGGGACCAAAATGTGACTCTCAGCTTCCCCAGCCTCCATGCTGCTGCTTGTTTCCATGTTACTCTGCCACCATGGTCTTAATTCTCTGAATCCTAAGCCCAATTCAACTCTTTCTTTGTTAGTTGCCTGGGTCATAGTGTTTTGTCATAACAATGGAAAAGTAACTAAGACAATACCTAAATAATGCTTCTGTTCTGGAAAGAGAAGGTACATAAAAATTCTTATTTTAACATTTTAAGCATTGGGCTAAATAGTAATAATTAATAGTAGAAAACCATTTTCTTATGTACCTGACAAGATTAGAGTTCCACAATGCATTTATCACTGAGAAATTAGAATAACTTTACAACATTCTCTGTTCTAAACTTTAAATCTTCCCCAGAGGCTGAAGAATGTGTTCATATTTCTAAGCTAGATATGAACAACCTTCACTAGCCGTGTACTGGAGTATAAATTATCCTAAGCATGTTAACATGTGTTGTTCATTTTGGGAACCATTACATGGACAGCCCTATATCCTCATTTTTCTGATGACTAAGGCAGAAAGAGAAAGAAGAGAATAATGTTTATATTGCTTCAGGTGAAAGTGAGATATTTCAGCAATTATTCTGAAATTTTACTATAAATATTTTATTAACAGTGGAGAACAGAGGATAGGAAGGATACAATGGATGACATGATACATTTATACTACTGAAACCTTCCAAGAGGATTTGGAATTTCTTCTATCCTGTTCTTTTTCAGGAATGGGATGCCTGGCAGTCTTCACCCATGGTGAAGGAAATAGAAATTAGACGTCCTAAAGTTTCTCTGAAATATTATGATTTAATGGAATTGGATAAGCACAGTGTGGAAAGAGTGGGTCTAGAATCCAGCCAACAGGCCTGCCTCTCATTCCCACTCTCTGAATTTCTACAACTAATTTATAATCATTTGGATTCAATTTTCTCCTTTACAAAATGTAAAGCAGAGTTAACAGCATCACCTCTTGGGGCTGCTTTGAGTATTGAAACTAGGTGGATATGAAAAGTATTTGAGAGGCACAAAGGTACATCTCACAGTCATTACTGCTCTTACAAATTATTTCTTTATTAAAGTAAGATCTCATGCTGGATAGAAAAGACTCCACAAAGTCATTTTCTTATGGAAGAAGCAGTTGTTCATAAACACGAATATCTATGTGAGCTCAAATGCAGGTAGTGAAACTATACAAAGTAGTTTGGTATTTTTACTGCCTCTTAGGGAAGCTTGGTTGTGTTTGTGACACTGATGTCACTAACTGAGAGGTTTCACCTGGAAATGAGCACAAACATTTCTTAGTCACCACAGTGGTTGTCATTAAATCTATATACTCCCGAATTCATTTTAAGTGGAGACACTCTATGTTTTGCTGTATGTTCATCTAACCTTTTATGGTTGGTTTTGCATCTTTTTCAACCTTAAAATTTTCTCTCTGTTCTGTTCCATTTCTTGATTTCCGTTTTTCTTGAGATAGGGCCTCATGTGGCCTAGGCTGACCTCACAGTGGCTCTGCAGTACAGGATGATCTTGAACTCCTGACTTTTTCAGCTTCTCTTCCAAGTGTTGGAATTAAAGCACAGCCATCAGGTATGCGCTGATCTTAACTATTTTGACTACATTGCTGTAAAGAGAGCTATGCTTCTCAAAAATGTTCTCTTTGTTATCAATTGATAAGATAGCTCAGAGGCTAAATGCACTTGTGTCCAAGTCTGGTTACATGTTTAATTACTGGAACTAACATGGTGAAGAAAATGACATCCACATATATGCTGTGGCAAGCACAGCCCCTTAACACAGATGTAGCAGCCCCTGCACATACACTAAAATAGCATGTAAAAAAAGCCAAGAATTCTTGTGCAAATATCATCTCAATTACTATTGCTATGTCCATGTATTCTAACCAATAATTGGAATTATTTCTATAATTTAAGACTGGGGTCCACTGCGTGATCATTCATGCAAACAACTTTATTAAACAGCAACTGGGTACACAGACTAAATATAAATAAAAATCATTTTTTCATAGGAGGGAAATTCAGCTGCACATAGAAATACAATTATCTCTTTTTAATCTTTAAATTTTTTATTTAGAATATAATTGCATAATTCCTCCTCCTTCCATTTCCACCCTCTCCCAGGTTTTTTTTTTTTAATTTTCAATCTATCAGACACTAACACAGCCTGAAGAGAATTTATCCCTAAGTAGGATCAAAGAAAATACAGCTGCCTGCACCATGCTCCCACACAATAGTCAAATAGATGATCCCAGACAAGTGCTTTAGACCTAGATTCTAGGCTTTGTGAGCTTATGTCAGAGTTCTGACAATGACTTCAGAGTCTGAAGATAAAAAAAAAAAAACTTGTAGGTTGCTTGCATAATCTTTCCTTCTTCACATTTTACCTACTCATCTAAAAGAATTTTCTTAATGTGTCCTCTTTGGGACACTAACATTTTACAATTTAAGTCTTTAACATCTATTCTTTTTGATTAATTTTTACAAAGTAGCATGGTCTGAATGCTTCCCACTGTAGCTTCAGAGTATCAGTCTTAAGAATCTTTATTTCAGACAGTCTTTCTGAATAAGATAAAAGAAGAAAGTCAGCATTGGATAGTTCTATGATAACTTGTAAGACAACAAGCTTAAAAGAAATTCAAACATCCCCATACCCACCCCCCTGGTGTATGTGTGTGTGTCAGTGTGTGTGTGTGTGTGTGTGTGTGTGTGTGTGTGTGTGTGTGTGTGTGTGCGCGTGCTAGTACAGTGACTGTGGGTGATGCATACTTGTGGATAACCTGTATCGATATGCTTCTGTGTGTAGCTTCGTAAGTGAGTAAGAGCACGCATAATCTTTAATGTCTCATCTCTTCTTTCACTTGTGTGATACAGGTTCTCACATCATTCATTGCTATGCATTTGAGGTCATCCGGTAACCAAGTTCCAGGGATTCTCCAACCTCTATTTCCCATGTTCCCACAGAATCTCAGGGATTACAGACATGTACACTACTGCATCTGGCTTTTTACCTTAGCTCTAGGACTAGAACTCAGATTTTCAGGTTCATTCAGCAGGTGTTTTATCAACCATGCCAATTCCCATGTCCTCAAATACTATCAATAGTTTTAGTCAGCTAATTATTAACCAGGAAGTTGCACACGAGAATTTTTAAAGACATCAGAAACTTTGAAAGCATAACTAGACTAAAGAATTAAGCCTTACATTTAAAGAAAAAATCTTTTATTTCTAGGTTGCTTTATTGTAACCCTGGTTACGTTACTTAACTACATTAGCCTTCTATCATGCCATATAGAGAAGGACAGAATTGGAATAAGGTATTAAAATATTCACAAGGGTAAAAATCTATAGTGTGCTTCGGTTTGATAGTTCATTCATTTACAATGAAATCATACAGCGCTTTGCATGTGATACGTGGTAACACAAAATACAGCTCTTAAGTCTGAGAGAATAAGAACCCTCAGTGACCATGGTCAGGTAACTTAGAATCAGATTACCACAAATATCATGTTCCTACATAGTAATGGTTTAATAGAGTTTTTAATTATAATAGGACAAAGACAGTTATGAGTCAAGACACTTAATTTACATTGTAGAAACATGAGTCATTACAACCAAGCAGGGTAATCCCAGTTACAAGTCTCATGTTTTCTAATGGCATCTGTAGCTATTTGGTTGGCAAAAAATGGGGGACTATTCACTTGGTAGTCATGTTCTATTGCACACAGAACATGGCTATTTGGGAGCTAGATAGATAATGACAATTTGGCTTTGCACTGTAAACATTACAACTCTCCATAACCATTAAAGTTCTAATCAGTCAGCCTTGTAAAATTTTTAATGTAGGTGCAGCATTCCCTGACCAAGGGGCTTCAGGTAACAAGAGGTAAAGGAGACCAGGGCTTCAATGTTAATCTGTTGTTTATCTTCGGTGCCATCTAGATATTAAAATAAGTAATTTTCAGGATTGTCATTTAATGTCAGGAACTGTCTCTAATGCCATTCTACATCCACTATGTTGCAATTATACTAAGAAGGAAGTGATTTTCCAATAGAAGTCAAATCCATTTCAGCATATGCACACGTGTGGGACAGACATGCTTGGGTGGTCAGGAAATAAACTTAGTGTCTACTTGCACATTCTGCTTCTTACACGTGAATTATGATTATTTGTGGATTTTAGTGTTGCAGATGATTTTGAAGCAAGGCAGTTTATTACTGGAAATTATCTACTAGTCTTCCTGCAGCACAATAGCATGGCCAAGTTATTTAAAATGACTCAATGTCAAGTTGTTCTGCATCAGATACTAAGGCGGCTCGGCTCAATAACTGGCTGGACAGCCTTCATGACACCACAAGCTTTGTCATGTTTTGACAAATTGCACAACTGATTAGAGTTCAAGAAAGGAGATACAGAAAAATGCAAGATTCCTTTTGTTTTGTTTATTCTGAGGAATTCACTGTAAAGCTAAATATGAGGTCATTAGATCAGGAAAGAATGATTCCTTCGAGGTGTCTGTGATTAAGTTATATCATTTGCATGGCTCCCTTTCTTGTCATTGTACTCTGCCAGGAAATTCCTTTGGGCCCTGTCTCATGCCCCGAAGCACTTAACATTCCTAACCTGTCTTCTTAGAACTAGCTTTTCATTTCCTGTGCTGTGCAATTCACTGGATTTGACCTTTCTTCTTGAAAGAATGCACTTCAAGACAGAGCAAGAAGAATTATGGTGGCTTGCCACCTTTTATACATAGAAAAGGGAACACTTTCAAATCACTGCGAGCCAGCAAAAAATCAAATCACATATATAGCTATGCCCCTAACACAAATCCCGGCATGCTTCTAGCAGAAATATTTACTGATCAGTTGACTCCCAATACATTGTGCACCATTTATAACACTGCAAAAAAAGATAGCATTGTTTTAGATTCTCATTCTTACATCTGTATCTGTCTAGCCATCTTCATTACCATTCAGAACATAGAGCAGTTAAGGAAGTGATGATATTGGTGGGGAGTACTAACATGTAGTTCATTCTTCAAGCAGACGTGTAGATATTGCATACATACATTCAAAGGTCATTATTGAAATGGGCAGTTTTTTATTTTTGTAAGAAATATTTGTGTTCATTTGAAATATATACTTCATTTTTTTTGGGGGGGGGATTGTTTCTTGAAACAGGGTTTCTCTGTATCTGACCTCACATCCTTGTAGCTATCATATGTAAAAGTGAAGAAATGTTAACTAAACTGAAGATGTCAGCAGACAGCATCTGGAGCCAGTAGAAGATAATTTGTTGCTCTGATCTAACCCAGTTAGCATGTTCCCACCAATGAAAGAGGCTTGAGCTTTGAATTGCTCTTGTTCCACAAATATTAAAAACTGTATGTTTACATTAGGTTCATTTGCCATTTCTGTGATGAAACACCCTGACAAAATCAAACTTGCTATGTGGGGGGCTGGTGGCTTGGAGTGGTCTTTAAGGTCACAGTTCCAGATTATAGTCTATCATTAGGAGGAAGTGAAGATGCCACCAACATGACACTGCTGATCACATTTTGGTCATAGCCAAGAGCAGGGAAATAATTCACACATCATATCTGCTCACTCGGCTGTATGCTTTCTTTTCATGCAGTACAGGACCCAATCCCTGAGAAGAGTGCGTTCAACTTTCAGGCTAGGTTTCCCTTGGTATATTAACATAATCCAGGCAATCCCCAAAGCCCCGCACATAGGCCAGCATATTCTAGAGGTTTTCTCAATAATATTATCTTCCCAAGGGATTCTAGATTGTGTCAAGTTGACAAGCAAAGCTAACTGTGATGGCTTGAGTGAGAAATGTCCCCATAGCCATGGGCATTTGAATACTTGGTCTGCAGTTTGGGCGAAGTGTAAGAGATGCAGCCTTGCTAGAGGAAGTTAATCAACGCGGAGCGTCTTTGAGAGTTCAAGGCCTTGTGAAGTTTCTAAATGCCTGTCTCTTGCTTTGTCTTCATATTTGAAGATGTGAGCTCGCAGCTTCTTGCTGTTGCTGCCATGCCTGCTACCCATCACCATGCTTCGTGCCATCGTGCACCTATTCCTGGTTCCTCTGGAACTGTAAGCTGAAATAAACTCCTCTCTCCGAGGATGCCTCTGGTTATTCTATTTCATCATAGCAATATAAAAATCAACAAATATACTAACTCATTATGTAGAACAGAGCAACTCTATGCTTCCAGACCGTGGTCACTTCTTATCTGACTTGAAAATGGGCTTTCAGAAATTATTATTGTGGTGAGAGATGGATTTTGTGTTGAAAGACAAAGTAGTTGCATAAGGACTTCATCTGGGAAGACTGGAGAATATTAATGTATTGTAGCTAAATCTTGAGGTAGAGAAGGAAATTGAAAAAGAACAATGTATTGGGTGGAGAAACTTCCATGATGTGGTAGAGCTTAACTCAAGCAAGAGGAGTTAAAAGTCGAATGATTAATACTTGCAAATTTCACACAAGAATGGTGTTCTGCCTACCTGTTCCCCACTCCATGACTCATTCAGTAACATCTGGAGAGAACTTTACATTCAAATCTTTCATAAGGAGTTGAAACTACTAAAATTAAATTAAGACTCCATACTGAGATCTAAAAAAAAGTCACTGGCTTTAGCTATTTTTTTTTCAATACTGGAAAATTCAGCAATTAACTGAGTTTGTAAATTATGTTTTCCATCTTAGTAGTAAGATAAGCTTGAACAAGCCAAATGATTATGTGATGATCCGCCAATAATATGACCATCATTACAATACAAAGAGTTCAATTATCCAGTTAAATTTGGACATGCCACAAGACATCCGTGAAATTAGAATCAGTTAGAAAAATAAAAGAACATGCAAAAATGTTTCACTTTAACAGATTAAATTTCAATGAGAGATATTGGAAGTGACTATGGCCAGGAAATGGGAATAATAAGCTATTATTGTCTGAAAATGTAGAAGTTATCTCATTTATTTTCATTAAATCAGATGTGTATGTTAAGAATCAAATTTATAAAAAAAACAGACAAATAATATTAAACTATAATTTCTATAAGTTGAACTCTTGAAATTAAACATGGCAAACTTTATAGATCTCCTAAAATAATTTATGTTTCTCTTTAGAGACAAAAAAGATTATTTATTAAAAATGATCTCACAGAAGAATAGTTTTGACAGCTATTCTGTTAGAATAGAGTCATTGCTTGGTGTGTGGCTAAGGCCACTGATGACTATTCAATATCAACAGTGACTGGTTTTACTAACTACATTAATTAATCATGACTTCTTAACTTGGCTGAGTCAGTTAGCAGCCTTCCAGCACATAAATATTGAGGGCAAATACATAAAATTTTTAACAGAGGATCTCAAGTTATTATACTGATGGGTGGGGGACAACTGTAACTTTGGATTTTATATAAAATAAATTTATATCAAAAAATAAAATCTGTACAGTCTTTTCCTAGAATATATTGAGAATAGTATGTCCTTGCGGTAGTGAGTTTATCAATGTTTGTTATTTTTATTCTACAATAAACTTTTGAAAACAGCAAATTTGGATTAGAAGTAAAAACTAGTCATTTTACTAAGTTCTCTAAGAAACTCATGATAAACAATTTTAAAAAATGTTGATATTCTTGATTTGCTACAAATAGTAATGAATACATGAAAAGAAGAAATTGCTGGGAAATGGTGTACTTTTAGAAGCTGACTTCTTTTAGAAAGTTATACTTTTGCTTTTGTATTTGTAGCTTACTTTGTAAGGATGGGTTTTTCATTAGATCAAATCACGCACTTTCAATTCCAAATATCTTATGAGTCTATGACATGGGAAATTAAACTCCATTAACAAAAGGATGCAATTAATACTAAAGCCACAAATTCCACCAATTACATCATCAGATACTCTGTGTAGACTACCAAGAAAATGAATTCTAGTAATTGTGATATGGCTTTGTTCATTTTAAACAAATTACATAGAAATTCAGCTGCAGCATCTGAAGTTCCTTATAGAGCTAATGTAAGCTCAATAACCAAAATTGAAAATGACTTTTGAGATGGTAATGTCAATGCAGCCTTTAGTAGGACTCGGTGTGAGGATAAAGAGTTAGATACAAATTGAAACTGAAGTTCCCAGAAACAAGCAAACTACATCAAACATATGTTTAGCTGATTGGTGGGCTAAAATGATTGAGGACAGTTAGAATATTACAAATCTACAGCCAAGTTATTTCTCCCTATCTGCAATTTATTGTCCACATCTGTGTGACCTTAGCATCATTGTGACTAGAAGGTAAATAGTTTTGGAATATAAACAGCCAACTGGTTTCCACCAATACAAAGCAAAGAATGTCACCTGAAGATATTCAAGGCTATGCCAAATTTCTCCCTGCTTTACTTTAATCCATTTAACTGATATTCCCACTATTATATTTTAATATCTTTATGACTTCATTTTGTTTCCAGAACATCTTACTGAAGCTGCCTCCAGTATCTGAAGCAGTCTGAACCTGTGTTCCAGGGTCAGCACCAACCATATCTGCCTAGAGAATAAATAATCTCTTCTTCCTTTTGAGGTGAAAAGCATGCCTTTGCAATTAAATGGTCTAAGAATTGATCATTGTCTTTGTTTTGTTTGTTATTGTTTTCTGTTGTTATGATGAAACAGCATGAAGGAGAAACTTTAAGGGAGAAAGGATGGAATGATTTATGATTCTAGGTTATAGTTGGTTACTTTGGAGAAGCCAGAGTAGTGAAGTATTTGGTCACTTCCATGAAGCCGTTAGTTAGTCAAGAACACAATTATTGCATGCAAGCTTATATTCAATTCATTCCCTCACTTTCTTATATAATCCAAGACCCAAACCCAGGAATGGTGCCATCCACTTTTAGGCTGTGACTTTCTGTATAAATTAGCATAATCAGTACAATCTCTGTAGGGTGACAGCCTTGGGCCATTCTGATCTAGACAACCCCTCTGCCCTCACTTCCTAGTGGTTCTAGAATGTGCCAAGTAGACAAAACTGACAGTTGTGATGAACATATATTGCTTAAAAATGTAGCTATGATATAAAATACATTGAGAGAATGAAGTGTCGAAGTACACAGTATGTGTATGTGTGCATGCCTGTGCATAAGTGTGTATAGCACTTGTAACGTTTATTACA
The DNA here is from genome assembly GCF_943737965.1 of Phodopus roborovskii. NCBI lineage: Eukaryota > Metazoa > Chordata > Mammalia > Rodentia > Cricetidae > Phodopus > Phodopus roborovskii. The sequence continues at coordinate 8,633,689 of NW_026126618.1, forward strand.
ACTAGCTGATGTTGTACTCAAGAGAATAAATTAACTTCCTGGGCTAATTTTAGACTTAGAGAACTGTTACCACTGATTGTAATGTGTAAAATTTTGAAGTCTACTTTGTAAACCTAATTCTCCAATCATTTTTAAGGTTTTATATATTTTTCTAAATTTGTTTGGATGTTGTTTTTAAAAAAAAATGTTTACTCAAAGTATTTAACAGACTAATTATCAGTTGACATTGATGAGTTCATGGTCTTTAAAAGTAAAATATGCAAGCTGGGCATGGCAGCTCAAGTCTTTAACCTCAGCACTCAAGGAGGCAAAGGTAGGTAGCTCACTCCTTGTAAGTTAGAGGCCAACATGATGTAATTAATAATTTTCATGGAAGCCAGTGCTGCATAATACAAGAAACATTTTTAAAAAGATAAAAATTAGAATACAATATGCAGACAAAACAAAACAAAAACAAGAGCAAAAGTAAACAAACTAGATAAGAGCTTCTATAGTTCTTATGATTTAATTTTGTAAATTCAGTTTAAAATATTTTGGCTTGTAGATTTCTCTTCTGGTTTCTTTTTTCCTTAATGTGACATATTTATATAATAAAGGAGATGACAAAGGTTCAGAAACCCAACAGTTCACAGAAATTAATTCTTCTGAAGATTGAAAATAAATAAAATAGAGGGGTTACTTAATTGATTTTATTTTGCAAAATATTCATGTAACAAAAGTACTGAATGAAGCAAAATATAGACTAAATAAAGCCTTAGGGTCAAAATATTTATGAAGTCAAATTAAAAGACAAAGAAAACCAAGGATCCAGACTACAGTTGATCTTATAAAATTTGATCATTTTTAGGTAGCTCAAATTCTATCCATGATATATTTTGTCAGTTAAATGAAATTCAATGTTCAGGAAGAAGTCAACCAAAGATGTCATTTTGTTGAAGATGTCAACTAGTGCCAGTACAGATGACAAAATTTCCTGTCTCTGTGCCTTGACTAACTCCACATTTAGAACTCTGGACTGCCCCTCCATCCCTACACAGACTGACACAGAGTGTAGTAGTGGCTATTTCATGGGAAGCTTTAAAATATCTTTAGCTTTTTAAGCTACTACAAATAGAAACAGAATTTAAAAACTTGGAAGCATTTAGTTTTGGGAGTTTACATAGCATGAATATACGTCTGTAAGCACCTCACATCTTGCAAATGGAGCATCTAATGCCTGGGATGTGTCCTTGCATCCCCAGAACATTTCCTTTCTCTGCTACTTCAGTCCCACTGCTGAGTAACTTACAAAGAGAACTTTGAATCAGTTGTCAATAAGGTTTATTTTTTTTAGTTTTATATGGATGGAATTAAATTTTACATTTTCTCCTGAATCATTTCATTCAATATGATTCTCATGTGATTTCCTCACCTTTTTTTTTTCTCAAAATTGCTAACTTAATATTTTTATCCCTATGTGATATTGCATTGTATATATAATTTTTGTTCTCTGCTACTCTTGTTGAACGCAGACGCTGTGTCGAGTTTGGAACTATTATAATATTTATATAAACGATCCCATATCACTATTAGAAATTATGCATATTTCTAATATAGACTGCCAAAACTTCCTTTTTAAAATCATTTTAAATAAATTAAGCTTTCTATAAATGCAAGCTCTCTTTTCAAACTCCCAACCCCCAGATGTTATCAGGTCAGGTTAATGTCCTAAATGTGTTCATAGTCACTTACACATCTTTTCTCCTTTGGCTATTTTCCATCATGTATTTTATATGCATATTCATATAATCACTATTTATTTTGTCTCTGTATGGCTTCCAATGGTAACCACAGTATAGTAGTGAGTTCATTTGGGGAATATCACCTACTGCTCTTCTCCAAACAAGTGCTCTCACAGTCTCGCTGAGGAGTCCTGTCAATCAGTGGCAATCCTCATTCTTTTAGCTTTAGTCTGATGATAGGCTTTGTTCCTTTGAAACAGGATGAATTACAAATAAGTGTATGAGTCATACAAAGAACACATTCCCCCAAATATAAATTACATGTTTACTTCGAGTGTCAAGTTAAGTGAAATAAAAACTGGATTTTAAAATTTTCTTATAGAGAATCCTTTAAAATATAGTTACTTTCACACAAAATTAATACCCAAAACACCAACTGTTGCATAGCCTGTGTTGTATTAGTAGCAACTCAGGCATCTTCTCCTCCTCTTCTCTGAGTTACTTTATTTAAATAGAATCCGATGCTTGAGTGTTAGCATTTAGTTTTCTTTATTTTAGTACACCTTTCTCTTTGACATATGAATATGCCTGCCAGAAATATGCATTCCTTGGAAACCTAAAGATAAATTCAAGAAGTGTACTTTATATAGATTTGTGTTTAAGAATTAGGTAAAAGCCATAAGTAATGAACATTAGCAAGATACAACTACATTTTAAGAAGAATTTGTACAACTTATTAACCCTTTATGGTCATTTCATATTCCCAAAGCATTACACACTCAATGCTATTCTCTTTTTTCCATAACCTTTCCACTCTATATTCTTAATAAATGTTGAGTAAACTCAACTGTATTTAATCATTTTAATATAAATACAAGTTGTATAACAGAAACATTACATAAAGTATGGTTCTTGATACAGGAAGAAAAAATGATAAAATGATAAACTTCTAACAAGCCAAAACAAACAGATTTAATGTGACACACAATAAAAGGTATATGACAGCAGAAACTAAGGAGGCAGAGCTCAATTATTTAGGGTATATCAATTATTTGTGGTATATCTGCTGAGCCTGGTTCTTCATTAACCCATTTTATTCAGGGAGTCCTAAGCTGCATAGCATATTATAAGTAGGAAATCCAGATCAGGATCACAAATCATGTAGATTTAGGATCTGTCCTTGCAGTTCACATCACTGGTTCATTTTAGAATCTAGAAAGGTTTTTAAGAAAATTGCATGGAGGGAACTGAATTAATTTGATCACACAAATCCTCCTTATTTTCAAGGAGCCTTACATTTCATGGCAAGTTACGCCAACAGATGTCATGGAGTAGCTGCCCTAGCTATCAAAGGAAGACGGTTTCATCATGTCTACCATTGTGGGTCTGAGAGGGGTGAGAGATTGTGCAGGTCTCTCCACTGAGGACTAGACACACCCAATTGCTTTTTCAAACTGTGCACTTGACTGTGCTGTCTTTACACTAAGGGATCTTTTCACAGTGTTCCTTACCAAGTACTTCACAGGGCTTATCCTAAAACCCACTGCCTTCTTCGCCCACCCGCATGCAGGTCAAGTGTCTTCCTAGCCCACTGCTGTACTTTACTTCTGCCTACAGCATCTCACTCAACCCTCCCACCTGCTTTCCTAATTCCGCCCTTCATTTTGAACATTTCAATTCCACCTACCTGCAGGAAGATTCAAAGATTCCCTTAGAGAAACCTAGATACTCATATATAATTAGACGAGATTTCCTCATGAATTTTCCCTAAAATAGGCGAAGTTTGTTTTCTCTTCAAGGCCAGGCTAATATTCCACACATAACTTTTTTAAAGGCAGATTATGGAAAGATGGCTCGCAGCCCACAACGAATCACCTCTCCATTATCATATTATGATAGTGTCATTACTATGTTTTTACTATGAGGCTTCATGTCACAGGTTTTTGCATGACTGTCTTATGAGCAAGCAGTAAAGAAAACTATTTTATTTTACTCATAAATGTACCATTCTTCATTATCTTTAAATTAAACACAAAAGTCATACTTAATGTAATTAATTCATTTAGTGGTAAATTTGGTCATTAACTCAGCAAATATTACTTGGTACCTACTTCTTCAAGGAAATCTCTGAAAAAGAAGAGAGTAATGAGTAAAGGGGTAAGAAAACAAATAAAAATCAGTGGCACCACGGCAATAGAAATTTTTTTTGTTTCTTTCTTGGTTCTTTACCAATGATTGGTGGTCCAAGGGAGAGTTGTGGTGGAACGCTGGTGGAGACACGCACAAGCATTTGAACTTTACTTTGGGTTCTTGAGGTTTTAGATTTCTTTAAAGACCTGTGCAGTCCCACTACACCAATATAATTTTTTGCTTTGCTCTAACATTTAGATACACATCCTCTACCATACCACTGTTTAACTCCATGGATTCTGTCTTAGTCTCTAAACACTGAAGAACTGAAGGAGAGGACATTAAGTTTCAACCTTTCATAGATGTCTGATTGATATCAATGAGTCCTTAAAGGCAAAAGTAAAAAAAATACATGTGTTGCAAGCAAGGGGCTGAAGTCACTCCACTTCATACTACACAGTTCATAGACACTTAAGGAGTTCGTAAAAACATTTGTGGTCTGCCAATTTATATGAGAAAAAAAGCTACATTTGTTTTTGTAAAAAGTATCTTTTTTTAATCTTTTTAAAATTTACTTATTTAATTCTTATTTTACATATTTATTCCAGCTCCCTCTCCCTCCTTGTCTCTCTCCTCTCCTCCCATGCCCCTCAACCATCCTCCCATCCCATTCCCCCCCAAAATATCTTAAATGTGGCATTTTCTTTAATTGTAAGTAAACTTCAATATTATCAATACTACTTGTATTTTTTATCACTAGAAGTCACAGATATTTTTGTATTTTAATATAGCTGTTAGAGATGTCTAAAGTTATCATTTACTCCCATCATTGTTAAGCGATTACAGTAATTGCTGGATCTACATCTTCTGGTTAAATGCATTAAGAAAAGCACAACATTTCTGTATCAAAAATTTCTTTTAAATGTCATAAAACATCACCTTAATATAATTTATTCCCTATGGAACTCTGCATTTTATTTTGTGAAATAAATGAATGGGATGTTTTAAGAGAAAATAACTATGTGAGAAAAAAATGTAAACTTAAAATAGAACATGCATATTGTGTTCTATAGTCAGGAAGGGACTCTGCAGGAAGTGATATTTGAATTGACAGCCAGTGTAGAGCAGTGAGTCATACAAAAAGTAAGGAGGTTGACTGTGGAGGAAGGGTACAAGAAAGCAAAAGTCTTCAAGCAGGAAAGAAGTTGGGAGGAAATTTATGAGAAGCTGGACCAGTAGGGTGGTAATGCATTTGTTTCCAGCTTGCTCAGTTCTATGGGTGCAGTTACAGACATGGTAGATGGATAAATCTTTACAACAGTTTTCATCATGAGAGATGGACAACCCAGAAGAGTGTATACCAGGGAGGGGTTGATGATGATGATCACCATAGGAATAGATCAATGAAAGAATTATGAATACTGAGAGCAGAGATTTGAAGAACTATGAGAGAATACAATTTCAAGTTCATGGGTTTTAGTGTAGCCAAAGGGATGCTAGAGATGAATAGTAGGAAGTGTACCTAGTAATTCACTTGTAGTGCTTGCAAGAAGAATATGGAGATGCAGAGAAGTCTATGGTTTAAGATGGTAGTGAGAAAGTTCAGTAAGGTGACTTGTTTCACTGGTAACTTACTTCCATTACTGTGAGTAAAATGTTTACTGCTTTATTCTAATGCTTGAATTATTTTCCCTATGGAGCACACAAGAAGTTTTCTAAATATCAAAAAAATAAATAAATAATGAAATATGTATTTTTGATTCAAGGATATTACCAGATCTCCCAATGGTTTTAACTTTCTAAATAGAAAAGTAAATGTATAGTTATTACTTAAATATCAGTGTAAAATTATAAATACTATCCCTTTCATTATTGATAGGAATGTTTATTATGCTCCTATTCCAGTAGAATGCCTTTGAGATTCTATTTCACATCAGTCAGAGTGGCTTACAAGAAGCAAACAAATGACAGGAAGTGCTGGTAAGGATGCCAGGAAAAGTGTAGCCTTATTCACTGTTAATGGCATTGAAAACTAGAAAAGCCATATGGGAATCAATGTGAAGGTATCAAAAGGCTATGCATAGATCTACCATAGGACTCAGCTATACCATATTGGCCATATACCCAAAGGATTCTATGTCATACTGAAGAGAAATCCATATTCAATGGTATTCTAATGATAATAGCCAGAAAATGTTTCAAGCTTAGATGTCCATTAAGTGAATAATAATGTAGTACACAATGGAGTTTTTCTCAGCTATAAAAAAACAAAAAGTTAAATTAAGAAAAATTCTGAAAATTAGATAGAAAAACTATGCTGAGTGAACTAGTCCAATCCCAGAAAGTCAGATGTCACCTAATCTGCCTCAAACATAGGGTTCAACATTTGATTCTTTAGATATGTCTGTTTTTTCAGGAGTTCCTCTAAAGACTGAGAAACTAGAGGAGACATTGAGAGAGATACCTTGGAGGAAGTTAGTAGGATATAAGTAACGTGGGAATAGAAGGAGAAATACAGGAAGTATAGAGACTTGAGAAGAGGAGAGAAAACCATGAAAAACTCTGTGTCAAAGGGCCATATGAAAGTCCACTGATGGGAGATGTCATTCTGTATATGTTTCTCATACTGGTTAATGAATAAAGCACTGTTGGCCAATAGGAAAGGAAGATAGGAGGGACTAGGAGACAAGGAGGAAATAGGAAGTAGGAAGGAGGGTCAAGATGGAGAGTCTGGAGAAAGTAGAATGCCGGCCGGCTCCCCAGTAAGAGAAACACATAGATCAACAGAAATGGGTTAATACTTAAGACAGAGCTAGCCGATAAGAAACTAGTGCCAGGCCAACAGAATTATATTTAATACAGAGCCTCTGTGTGCTAATTGGGGCTGGCGCGGCAGTGGGACAAGACCAGGTGGTGGGCAGAAAAAACATTACTCCTTACAGTCGACTATTTGTAAACCATTTTAAAGTATGTAGAGGAAACTCATATGCCTGAGAACACAAAGCACATCTTAGCTGTCAGGGAAATGGAAATCAAAACTACTTTGAGATTTCATGTTACCCCTGTCAGAATTGCTATGATCAACAAAACAAGTGACAGCTCATGCTGACAAGGATGTGGATTAAGTGGAACACTCATCCATGGTTGGTAGTAATGTAAACTTTTATAGCCACTATGGAAATCAGTGTGATGGGTCTACAGAAAAATGGGAATGAACCTACCTCAAAATACAGCTAAACTATTCTTGGGCATATACCCAAAGGATGTTTCATCCTACCACAGAAACATTTAAACCATCCTCATAATATCCAGAAATTGTGAACAGCCTAGATGTCACTCAGCAGAAGAATGAGCAAAGAAATTGTGGGTCATTTACACAATGGATATTACTCAGCTATTAAAAAAATAACACCACAAAATTTACAGACAAATGGATGTAACTAGAAAAAAAAATATTCTGAGTAATGTATCTAAGACCCACAAGGACAAATGTGATGTGTATTTGTTTATTTGTAGGTATCAACTCTTTAGTTCATGATAAACATGCTACAATCCATAGAACCACAGAGGGACTAGAGGAAACAGAGAGATCTTGTTAGGAGAGGAAAATAGAATAGCTATATACGGATGGATGGTGCTAGAATTGGGGTATCAAGTGGAAGATGAAGGAATAAAGGGATAAAGGAGGGAATGAGGGAGTCATGGCTAAAATTAAGGTTCATTTGAGAGGGTAGTATGGTAACCGAACACAGTAGAAACTTGAAAATATATATACATATAGAAAGGCAATATAAAACCACAAAATAATGGTTTCCCAACTGGCCATCACTGTCACCAAATGAAGTTTCCAGTATTGGTATTGGGAAAGGTGCCCCATGAGAATCTGAACCAACAAAGACTTTGCCAAAACTACATACATTGCTCCCCACAAACTGATAGAAAAGCCCCATTTTCTGAAGACAACATATACACAACTCATTGAATAGGGAGATGTTGAGCCAGTGTCTATATAGAAAGGTGCTCTGCATGATATCAAAAGAGAAATGTAAACAACAAACCAGCTACAACCCCTTTATCTACTATGGTGTAGTAACTGCGAGATTTGATAGGGCAATGGTGGCTTGTGGGAATAACCAACAAATACCTGATTTGACATAAGGTCCATACCATGAAATTAAATCTATACATGGCATTGCTTGAGTGACCAAGAGACTGAGACTAGATAGCCAAGAGACCTAAGCTAAAGCCACATAATTATGTTCTAAAATAGATAAATAAATAAAAGAACAATAAAATAATCCTTAATGATATTCTGTCAGATCCATAGTCCTGTGTTGAGATATTATCATAGAAGCTTCCCCCTGCAGCAGATGGGAATAGATATAGAGACCCACAGTCAGACATTATTCAGAGGAGAGACCTTGAATAGCTAGCCCTTAATGGGATAGGGATGTCATCATCAAATCTCTCCCCTCAGAGCTCAGGAAACCCACAAAGAGGACACAACAAGCATAAGAACAAGAGGGCCTGGAGGACACAAAGAAAGTAAGACCCCCTGAATTGATATGGGCCAGGCTCCGGTGAACTTGCGGAATCTGAACGAGCGGGCAGATGACATGCGTGGGTCTGTCCAGGCTTCTCTGCACTTACGTCATGTGCTCCAGTTTAGTGCTGTTAATGGAATTCCTAGTGCACAAATGAGTGGGTCGCTGACTTTTAGGCCTTCGATTGTGCACTTCTCTTTTTGTTGGTTTGTCTTGTCCAGTCTCAATGTGATCGTTTTCTTTTAAATCATATTATATATTGTTTTGTTGTATTTTTAAAAACTGAATGAATGGAAACCTAGTGACCATGCTAAAGGTTGACAATGGAACTGCCATTTATACCTGCTAGGAGAGGAAAACTATCATTTTTCTCTGATGGAGTGACACTAAGAATATCAACCACTCCAAGGCAGGCTTCATATTCAGGACTAGCTAAGCAACATAATGGACTCCATGGGGTGTGTGTTTGTGTGTGCGTGAGTGTGCACATGCACATATTTTGATTAGATTTGAAATATTTTTTTTCATGTTGGAGGTGTTTTATTGTTTTGTTTTCTTGGTTTTGGGGGAATTGTTGTGGTATTAGATTGCTGTATGGCTTTTTGAGAAAGAACTTAAAGTTAGATGTGTATGAAGATGGGAGGAAAAAGAAGAAAAATTCATGAATAAAAAAAATAAATTATAATAATGATGCAGGTAGCCTGATAATAAGGCTGTTCTAGAAGCCATGGGTTTTGAAAGAAAACTCTCGAAGCCAGCAATGGGATACCTCATTATATGAAGTTTTTCTTGTGGAGGCCCCAGAGGACCCTACCAATGAAACAATATCAGCCTTTAGCACAACTTCTAGTTAGGTACTATATTCATATAAGACCATATTCTTGAAGACACCAAATACCCTCTTCACAAAATTCTAGTTGGACTTTGTAGTGATATATTATTTATGATTTATTAAAGCTTACCTAAGGATTCAGAAAAGCAAACTCAGCCATAAGCCATAAAAGCCAGGCACACACCTTTAATCACACCAGATAACAAAGTTGGTCATTAGCAGTTAATCAGGGTCATGGCGCTAGAAAATTATTAATTGATTGATGGCATGGCTTATGAAAATACCAATGCCCAAATGAAAAATTGGGCCTTTAAGAGCAAAATCAGCACCTTTGGAGGATGGGATCAGAGATACAGTTGAAATTCATGATCATGATGCATGGATAGGAGAGATGACATTAAGAAAAATTGAAATGTCAATTTTAATTGTGGCAGACAAAATCACCTGAAAAGAGATTGTAAACAGGGCATTTCTAGAAACCACACTTTTTGTAAATATAATCCATACAGAAAGCACCTACCTTCTGGATTACTTCCCTAATGTTGGGATTAAAGGTGTGATTCTCTCTTGTATAGATCTGGGTGGCCTTGAATTCGCAGAGATCTGTCTGTCTCTTAATCCTGAGTCCTAGGATTAAAGGTGAGTACCACCACCTCCTAGCTTCTGGCTGCTGTGATTAAAGGTGTATGCCTGGCTTCTAAGGCTGTGGTTGACTTTGCTTTTCTGAATCCTCAGGCAAACTTTAATAAATCATAAATAATATATCACTATAGTGAAATATATATATATATCACTATAGCATTTTATAATGCTGGAAGGTGTTATGCAGGATGCTGATGGAGAAAAAGCACCAGCATGAACTACAATATTAAGCAACCAGACTAGATATGTATAGTGTTCCAATAGCAGCATATCTGTTATGAGGACAACCAAGGTCTCTGTGGCTGAATTAAAAAGGAGCTTATGCTTGGATCTATAACCCAGTTAAAAACCTATGGCTGAGAAGGTCTTAAAGTCCTCAGACTTGACTGGGATTGGAGGTACATAAGGAAGTTTGAAAGGTAAGAGCAATCAGAGTACATGCAATTCTCCAAGAATAATATCATTGATTAAAACTATAATTGTTCAATCAAAAATAAACCAGGACATGAAGTGTAAACATTATACACAAATGACAAGCAGTTAAAGAAACTGCTCATGGGTCACAGTGGTTCCTGAAGCTTCATGTTTTATTTTTTTTCTTCAATTTCTATGAAAATGAGAAAATGTTCTATCTCCATGGCTAAAAATTCCTCCCTTCTTCTTTCCTTTGTGATATTTTGGAAGCCACCTTAAAATCAAAGTAAATTAGAAGAAAGTGAGAAAGAGAATGGAAGGAAGGAAGGAGAGTGGGGAAGGAAAGAAGGAATAGAATAAATAGAAAGGGGTGGAGAGGAGGAGGGAGGGAGAGAGGTCAGCCAAGTAGGGAGGCAGATATCAAATTGATTAATGCATCAGTAATTCCTGACATTGTTGTATTCAAGTGTTTATCAGCAAGTAGGAAAAAATTTCATCGTGATTACTCTCATTTTGTCAAAGCCCAACTTAATCAATGTGGTCAATAGCTCCTGGTGACAGACTCCCACACCATAAGATCAATGGAAGCCTGGAAGCTACCACAGAAAGAGATCAGAATGTGCATCGAATTGATGGAGGCCATAAAGAAAATACACTTTTCCTTCACGTAATTTTAAAGAGATTCTTGGTTATTTATGTCTTACAAGTGGTTTATCTGTTTAGGACAGCAGATAGGACTGAACTTCAGCAGTATTTCATTTTTTAATATAACAGAATGTCATTCAGTTTTAATAAAGATGTTAGTTGCAAATTTATTACCATTAGGGATCTGACTACCCTATGGGGATTGTGTATAAACTTGGCATATATCCTCACTTTTTTTCACAATCTATTTTTTTCTTAAGATTCAAAAGCTAATTGTCCCCAACAGAAAATGAAATTAACTTTTTTTTACCAGGTATATTTCATGGTTTGGTTTTAGTAGCATATTAATTCTACAACAGGTAAAATAAATGGATGTTTCACACACACAAACACACACACACACACACACACACACACACACACACACACATATATATATATATATATATAGTTTTAGACCATGACTTTATGCAAAATTTCAAGATTGGACATTATGCCATTTAAACTTAAAACTTATGTTAACTGTGGTTCTAAACTTTGAAGATTGATGGAGCTGTATTTTATATTCAGTCATCTATTGAGGCAGCATTTTCTTTTGTTTTTTTTCACTATTCATTTTCCATTTGCTTTTCAAGCCTAGGTCATCCAAAACAGAATCATTATTTGAAAACTGAATAATTCATTTCAACATTATATTTTCACCAATTTTAATATCTTATGGTATTGATGATAAATATGTAAGAAAAATGGAGTTAAAACGTAAAGAGGCTTATGAGTTTTGTACATTTGAAAAATAGTATTTTCATTGAACCCGATATTCTAAGATTTATTGCATATTCTAGTTTTATATCTATATTTATTGGAGTTACAGCAATTGCCTTGATGGGATCTTGCAATCCCTGTATATGTACTGACCTAAGAATAGAACATGTTGGGTGGAGTTGGGTTAAGAGCTCCAAACCTGCTGTAGTGTTTTAGAGTCACAATGAAAATGGCAGTGGTGCTCATTTTGTAGCATCCCTGCATAGACCTGAAAAGCTTAGTTATCCCATTTCATGACTAATTTTAAAGAGCTACAGAATTTTCAATAATAGATTTTTATGGTCTTGTATCTATGTTTTTGCACACAGTCCAATGAACTAGTTTTCATTTATGTGATCAGTACAATTTAGAAAGGAAAAGTGGTTCATTAACTTTCTTACTACCAAGTCAAAGAAGAAGATTCTTTGTTTCTCTTGAATTCAAAATAATGACTCACAAATTCACAGTAGTTCTTAAAGTAACCTTTGTTTGTTTGGAAGAATATGTTAGGTATTTAACATCAGCCACCCACTCAATAGTCTTTTCATAATCTCTACCACATCCAGGAAAATATTGATTTTTATAGAGAAATTCATGGAATATTATTAAGAATCATCAGAGAGTATATCTGCTCTTGATAGATACTTGCTACTCTTCATTTAAAACATGAGATTGATATTTTGTCATAGCAATGGAATCTAAATTTTTGTAGTTGAGCCTGGGAATGAAAAATGGTATCAATAATGTAATGAAAATTACATTTTGTTAAGGCCTTATGCAATTGTTTCATTTCATTGCTTCATTACCACATGCAATGAAAAATTAATGTTTAAATATTCCAGTGACTAAATTGCTCTCTTTCTTAGCTTGTGTAAGTGTATTACATAAAATTCTGTTTTTTATGAGCATTTCAAAGCATATGAAAAAAGTTTGTTTTTATTTTTCTAAGATTTAATTACTTTTTATGTGTGTTTTCCTGCATGTATATATGTGCACAGCATGCATGTTTGCCAGAAGAGGGTGTCAGATCCCATGGAACTAACAGTCATTTATTCTTATTGGTACAAAATCACTACATTTTCTTTTTTTTCCCATTGCCTCATTGAAAGATGATATGGTCTGTCAATCAGACCAGCCGTGTACTAATTGCATTCTAAATGATGCTTTTAACACATTTGACCATCTTTTTTATAAGACAGTATTAGAAACATTACTTATTGCCCACAATATACTTACACATTCTTATGTGGATAAGAATAGTTTTCTTTCCCTATACACATATGGTCATTGTAGCAAGTCAGATACCCCAGGAAAACTATCCACAAGTCTATTCACATATGTAAAATAAACAGAAATAAATTGGCAAGAAAACAACAACATCATTCATAAGATGATCCCTTTTTCTTGGAAATAAGGATGAGTTAATGAGCTACTAGATACAGTAGACCAAAGTGGAAACCCATCACAAGTAAGGCAATTTACAAGTGCAGTTAATACTTAAACAGGTGTTCCCAGAATGCATATAATTTAAACTTTGAACTCTTTAACTGATCTTTTGTCTCTCTCCTCTTCCCTCCCCAGGGAAGTTCTGCTTCTGAGGAAGAGTATGAGATATTTTTTCCTATATCTGGCTTGTTTCATGTAGCACCCAATTCTCCATGTTCATTGTGACTGAAGATAATGATGATGCAGTGAATATTCAAATTAGGTAAAGGATGGGATTTCAAACTTACCATAGATAAGTAAGAAAGAAGTATGCTATCATACTATATGGATGTGAGATTAAACTTTTTTGAAGAACCTATGTAAACTAGATTTTTTTCTTGAAACTGTCAGATGTACAACTTCTTCCTAAAGGAGATGAAGAAAGCAAGCCTTGAGGGACAAATTAGATAAGAGCTTCTCTTGGTGTTTTGGCAAACACTTCTTTCCTGACATTTTGAAAATACAACTTAAGCCTTGTCTACGGATCAAGTTCCAGAATAGGTTCCAAAATGATACAGGGAAACCCTGGCTGGAAAAACCAAGGGGAAAAAAAAGCAAAAACAAAAAATAACAACAACAACAACAACAAAAACCCAACTTAAATCAGTTTAATTAATATGAGGTAATATTCCAGAATACGTTTTAAACTTATCCATTTGTAGCTCAGTTGTGGGACTGACCTCTGATCTGATTTGTCCTTTTTTCTAAGAATGAAGCTAGGTGCCATCCCAGTCCAACTGTCTTATTTAGAAGACAGTCACAAAATTAGAGTTCTGATCAGATGACCTCAACCTAGGAAGCAATGCCAGTGATTCCTATCATGAAAGACTAAGTGATGCTATAGACAGGCTAAACCAGAAGTCTGGGTTCTTCATTTATAGGGCGTGTAACATTTGATGAGACTGGGTACCACTTCATGACTCTGATCTTGTCTCTGATAATGTTTCACTTTTAATTGAAAAGATGAAAGTTCAAATTTTCTCAGTGATAATCTTTTGTTCATTTTTATTTTTGTTTGTTTACTGTTTTTCAAAACAATGTTTCCTTGTGAAGCTTTGGAGATTGTCCTGGCACTGCTCTGTAGACCAGGCTGAGAGAGCCACCTGCCCCTGCCTCCCAAGTACTGGGATTAAAGACGTATTCCACCACCACCTAGCTTCCAATGATAACCTTATAAGACATATGTAATATCACATTCTTAAGAGTTCAATTATAAATGTCAAAACTTGTTTTTTCCCTATTCCAGAATGAGCCAGTGATTGAGGGGCAGTAGTTACTCCCAAAAGTGTCATCATATTACTTTATGTGTTAGGGTATGAGGACACCACATATATTAGAAGAATATGAAGAACTCTTATTTTAATTGCTCCTTACGGGTCTTTAGAACCCATCATGCTTTGTTTAATGATCAACATCACTATGCAGCTGTTAATGGGGGAGCATTATTTACTTGAAACTCAAACGTCTGGTCTCTGCCTCCTGCTTATATTAAAAAGTTAATTATAATTTGTAATATATAAAAATTTTGAAATCATTCTTTCCTTAGAAGTTTAAATAAGGGTGTTCCATGATTCAAATTGCATTTTAAATTTTATTGAACAAGGACAGTGTTTTTTGTTTAAGAAGTTAGAGGTAGGCAATTATAATAGTTGAGTTTGGGTCTTTATAGCTATGACCTTGCATTTCTCTATGATGGTATGTCTTTATGTCCCAAAAGTCCAGAGGAAATTTAATATAGGCATGTATAACTTGCAAACAAAAATAAAATAGTGGCTTGAATTTCAGACGACCCTCCCGATCTTTTTGTTTACATGACATCATTTACAGTATATGATGTCTTATCACCACTTCTCATTCAGTGCTAATGAATATTGGAGGAAAAAATATAAAACAGAAAAAAGTAAACAACTAATGAATGTGTGCTCTGAGATTAAAAACAACCTATTACTATGGAAAATATTGTTTATTTAACTAATAGTATTTATGATTTTATCTTTGAAAAATATTGAGACAGCAATCTACATAAACATTCATGGTTCATGTAGGCTGTATAATAAGTCATTACTGACCTATTTCCAGTAAATATAAAACAGCATTTCAATGAGAAGACAGTGACTTTACATTAAACTCATATCCTTAAAAAATGTGAAATAGCTGAACAGGTGTTAAGAAAATCAAGGCCACAACTAAACAGAAGAGGGAGAACTGGAAAGTTAAGCAGATATGAACTGACTTCCCTGGAAAAAAGGGGAAAAAAGCCACATTCTCTATGACTGCATGACTGATGAACTGAAATGTTAAAGTTCCAGAATCAAATTATCTTGGGCTATTTTTAGACTCCCTAACTAGCCATTTATTACTTACTTGCCTGTCTGTCTGCCCTCACATCCTCAATGTGATCAGGTCAAGTCTTACTGTCTGAAGGCCCAGAATGTCAGGAGGAGCTGGGGCCTTCGGCTGACGTCACTAATTTACTAAAGCCAACTTAATCGATATCGGCACCAAAGTATCTAAAAAGTGTTTTGATTTGTCACTTTGTTTTGTTCCTACAAAAACTTCAAACTGTTGGCCTCATGCGAATATGTTATTTGGAACAAACTAAATCTGCATTTTGGGACCAAAGACTCACCTTTGTATCCAAAAACAATTATCAAAAAATGCATATATATACAATAATATATATATGCATATATATAATATATATATATATTTGACAAATAGGCAACTTTGAACAGATGTTATCCATTTATCTTTTTATATATTAAGTACCCTGTGACATAGGTATTTTAATCATAATAATGTGTTAATGCTAGAGAGATGGGGACTGGACTGGACATTAATACAAGCTGAGCATTCTGGATATGTGCCTAACCTGGCTTTGTAGAAGAGTTCAGAGGATCCTTGAGACTTACCAGTTTCCAGCCAAGGAAATAGGAGTGCTGGTCCTGGGAAAGACCCTTCCTTGGAAGAATAGGTGGAAAATGATAGAGGAAGGCACCCAAAGCCTTCTTTTGTTCGCCACATGACACACATGCATATGGACCCTAACTCAAGCAATACATAAATAAATGAATATTTAAGAATAATGAAAAGAATACATCTTTGGAGAATATCTTGGGACAGGGCTTTGATAGTCACTTCCTAATTTCTGATAGATCGCCACTAATTCAGTCATTGTATGTCCAAAAGGAAGGCAATAATGCACCACATTGCTGCTGTCTTTCACATGCAAATAGTAACACATCTCTTCCATCTAATGAAAATCATTGAGCTACTTCATAGGTAATTTGAATAAAATGCCAGAGAATTTGTCTTTGTCAAACCAACAGATGTTATCACTAGAAACACGAAGCACTTTAATCTGTTGAAAGAATGAACAAAAACTGCCGGCTATTGCACATAAAAATGTGTGCTTCCCTGAAAGCTATTTGCTTATCTTAATAAAAGAGAGTTAGAATCTACTGATCGTCACTGATAACAGTGGAAGGAAACAAGAACAATTCAGTATATTCTTTTCTTTTGGATACCCACCTCTTTGTTCTTTTGTGTGGAGTTTTGCTGACAAAATTCAATATATCAAATATGACTTTTAAAATAAAAAAAGCAAGATGAAGGATGGTGGCTAATAGTGAACAGCATGGTGAGCAGTTGTGAGTTCCTAGGTTATCTCAATCTATAGCTCTGGTGTTTGAATGAAAATGCCCTCCAAAGGCTCAAGTATTTGGGCAATTAGTCCCCGGTGAACGGCACTGTTCCTGGGGACGGTGTGGTCTTGCTGGAGTAAGTACTTCACTTACTCCAGCTTTCAGGTAGTAGCTTTGCCGTTGTAGATTACTTTTCCTGCTTTCTGCTTATGGTTAAAGATGTGATCTCTCCGTTTCCTGTCTCTGTCATTTGCCTGCTGTTTGCTGCCTTGAAGGACTCATGCCTCTGGATCCATGATCCAAAATAAAGTCTTTCTTCCCTAAGTTTCTCTTGGTCATAGAAGTTTATCAAAGCAGAAAAAAAAGTAATTAATACACCAAAACCTATGTGTGTGTGTTGTGTGTGTATTCATATCAAGTTATACCACCAATGTTTTTATTGTGATTTTTTTTAAAAAAAAAAATCCACCAGGATTTCTTTTGTATTGTTTAGATTTTCCTATTTTTGTGTACTAATTTTTGCTTCCATGTATGTATGTGTGCCATGTGTGTCTTGTGTTCACAGACACCAGAGGAAGACATATAATCACCTGGTGCTGACGTTACAGATGATATGAGGCACTTTGTTGGTGTTGGCAAATGAGCATACATCCTCTGCCAAAGCTACAGGTGATCTTAACCATGAGCTGTCTCTTTAGCCCCAATATTTTATTTTAGCATTGGCCACGGGTAGCGAAAAATTGAAATGAAAACATCTTTAGTCTTTAAATCATACTGTTATATTTAAAAACTTTAATCTTGAGTAAAGATGTTACAGAAATTTCTTACATAGCCTATTATTTTTAAAGTACTTTTTGGTTGTAAAACACATAATGATGCACAACTTAAATTCCAGAATTTGTGGGGCAGAGACAGGTGGATCTTTGTGAGTTTGAAGCCTGTCTAGACTACAAAGCAAGTTTCAGGAAAGCCAGCGTTACACAGAGAAACCCTGTCTCAAAAAACCAAAAGACACAACATAGTTTAAAAAAATAAAAAAAATAAAAACTGTCTCATCCATTAACACACATATATGCCTATGATGTGTACATATAGTCACATCTTTGGATACAATCATAGGACACATTCCTTGAATCCTTTTACTTGTTTGATGTGCATTCGTTATAAAGTTAGATTTCATAATGACAATTTTGTTCAAATGTACTATATTTGACCATATTTCCTCCTCATTACCTTCCTCAGCTGCCTCTCCCCCCCTTAAGTCTCTTTTTTCCCCAAATAGAAGGACAAGCAGTATGGAAACAAACCAGAAAATAAAATTATAGGAATCAGCAAATTCTCAAAAAAAAAATAACCCTAAATATTATTATTTTTTTGCTCCTAACTTCAAGGCACCTCATTCATCAAGTCTCCTTATATCTCAAGCCTTGCTTTCCTCATTCCCTGTGAATTTCTTTACTCTTACTTTTCCTAGATCTTTAAAATTCAAGTCATCCATAGCTCTACCCTTGAATCTTTTCTTAGAAATGATCACTTCCATTGTGAGCCAATCCTCTCTACTTTTAAATAGGAGCAATATACTGATGACATCTAGATTCATATCCTGCTGCTAGTTCCAAATTTATCCCCAAGTGACTGCCTTCACTGGCTGATGTATAACAGTGAGTTAGGACCAGAAGGGTGGCTCTTTGTTGCTAAGACAAATGATCTGGTTGGTGTCTCAACCTGCATGATACAGTAGTGAACCTACTCCTGTGTTTGTCCTCCTACCTACACACATGAGCTGTGATATATGTGTGTGCGCAACAGAGAAAATTACTGGAACGCAAGGCAGGAAAAGAGCCAGGCACCCGAGAGCGAGAGTTGTAGCACAGTTACTGACGTTTGCTGCAATGGCTGCCAGCATGGAGTCCATATCCTTTTCATATACTGACAGTGCCTGTTAAAGTCACAGTAAAGTAGACCTAAGACCTTAATGTTGATGTAGTGGAATGCCTGATTCGTCTCCCCTGGCATTACCTCTGGATTTACCGTGAAACAGTTTTCGTTTTCTGTTTTGTTTTTTACAGCAAAGATAACTTATCTTCCTGTATTACTGTGAACTAAACATTTCCCTTACCTATTATAATCCTACCCAGAACCATCTGGTATTCTCATTTGAGTTTCTTAGCAACCTTTTGGAGATAATCATTTCAAGCCCCACCAAAATCTTACATTGGCTATTGGAAAACAACAATGAAAGAAAACATAAAACAATGACCTGTGCCCCCTCCCACTCCAGGAGCCCATACTCATATTTAAATGTCTTACTTTCTACAGGACTTCTTGAGGGGCCTATATCCCTGCTCCCATGTGTGTCCTGCCATTCCTCATGAGTGCCTTATGTTTTGAGTCTGCATTAAAATGTCTTTTTTTTAAAAAACCACCCTTGCTCCACCTGGATCATGGTAAAAATGGCCAACCGACTTAGAAACAGAAACCAAAGACTCAGGTAGATGCCATATTCCAAATTCCCACTCAGAGTAATGAGCAGTAAGAGACTAATTGTGAGCAAAGTGCATCTGCTTGAGCATTGCTTACGGGACAACACTGGTATTCATTTTGTTATCAAGAATGGCTGGGGGCATAGGCATCAGATATTCAAATGCAGTCTTTTTTGTCCATATTCTGAAGCATAGGCTTCATATTTTTTGTTTTGCATTGTGTTCATATTAGCCTAGGTGGCATGGCACATGTCTACAGGAAGCTGGTTTTTATTTTCACTACTACAAATTATATACATT
Organism: Phodopus roborovskii; assembly: GCF_943737965.1. Lineage (NCBI taxonomy): Eukaryota > Metazoa > Chordata > Mammalia > Rodentia > Cricetidae > Phodopus > Phodopus roborovskii. The sequence continues at coordinate 8,653,330 of NW_026126618.1, forward strand.
CATTTACTTAATTGGTAGGTATTTGATTGCTTGTTAAATATAATAACATAGCTCCAAGCCGAATACTGCCTATTGAATAATATGAATATATTTAAAATCCTAATTTTCAATGAATTTAAATTCAATTATGACCTTTTTTGATTTATTTACTTTTGTGCATGTGTGCATGAAGAAGATGTATATGTGTACATGAAGTAGATGTGTGTGCTTACATGGAGATGTGTAAGTGCTCCGTGTGCAGGCTTGAGAGCAAAGGAAGCTTCTCTGTAACTCTTTGAATCCTTTCTCTGGTTCGGGGCTTTCTGTTAAACCTAATTTTAGGCTTAAGCCCAGTAATCCTTGGTTATCACGTCTCCTTATCCTCAACCTCTGGTGTTACAGGAATGTGAGCTTACTGGCTTTTTTTGTGAGTGCTGAGAATTTAAACTAAGATCTACAAACTTCATAGTGAGCATCTTTAACCACTGATCTATGTCCCCAGGCCCCTTGTTCATGCACCTTCCCCTATGGGATAAGTTTAAAGTATGATTTTTACCAGGAAACTGTGGCTCATTTTTATACTTTTTTTTTTTTTTTTTTTGCATTTCAGTCTTAAATGAAATATACTTTACTTGGGTTACAAAATGAATTGAGGAATTGTACAACAGCAAACAAGATCCATCTTTCAGCCTAAAAGTTGTAGGTTAGGCTATTCCTACTACAAGTGGCCTCAGATAATAACTTTAGGCAAGAATACTAGACATTTCTAATACAACCTCTTTATTTTATATCAACATGGAAGATTGTAAATGTATGTCAAAACTACACATCAAGTGAAATATAACTGGAATTAAAGTGGGACTCTCCTGATACTGTGTATGAATGACAGTGCTATCTCTCATGTTTCATATGTATCTTTATTTCAGTTAGACCTAACATCGTGTTTCTCTTTCCATTTACATTAACGTGCTTACCATATTTCTCTGGATAGAAATGAAAAGTGACTTATTTACTTGATTGTATTTCTATGGAACATATGAAAGGGATTCCTAGGGGAAAATATCAAGAGTGGTAAAGGTCGTTGAAAATGAAGAAAAACAATCTATAAATGTCAACTGAAGGAATCAAAGTTGTGTTTAGGTTGACACAACAAAAGATGTGTTTTCATCAGAATACTGGGTAATAAAACCTGTGAGAAATGTATCAACTACATTCATAGAGCCTCCCTTCATCATTTTTGGTGTCACAGGTTGTTTTTTTTTTTTTTTTAAACACTAATTGGTTGGTAGGGAAATCAGTATATTGGGGAAGATGAGAAGCAGGAAAGCAACTTTTTCTTAAATGACTATGGTGGGGTTAGGGTTAGGGTTAGGGTGAAAGAGTCTCTTGGTTCATTTGTGAGGATGGTGGTAAGCAGTGCCTGACCATGAGCAAATTTACACAATGAGTAATCGTGAAAGGATCCGGTTGGGTTCCTGTAAAAGTCTCTATTACTACCTCTTCCCTCTCTGTGTGTGTCTCCCTCTCCCTTACAATGGCACGTGGGTAAAATAACGTTGGCATGGAGTTTAAAGGCAGTCTGGTATGTAAGCCCAAACCATGGCATCTGTAGAGTGTTTCCTTATCTCTGTTGATCTCTAGGTTTCACATGGCAGCTTGACTTGGTCCCTCCTCAGAATGTCCGGCATTAAGGAAGCTTCTCTTCCTCTCACTGCCTGAGCATAGTGGTCTCCAGTACCTTTTATTCTTTTTTGCACCTCAAAATGACAATTAGTCACCAACCTCAAAATTTACTGTTGATTCTAAACTTAGATGATACTTAAACATTGGTGTAACTTCTCGGTATCCTTCTTTGTAGACATGGAAATTACACATCCATGGATATAAGCATAGCTCATCTAATAGAAGAGTATTTGGAAGTAATGGAAGATTGATTCTTGCCTCAAATATAAAAGCTGGTCTCTCCTTCTATTTTCCTGCTGTTCTCAGCTGCTACCTGGTGTGAATAGCCTCTTATTCACCCACTCTCAAGTGCATACACTCTTCTGAGCATTGGGGACACTTGAGTAATAAGAGACCATTGAGAAAAGAATCACTGAACTAACAAACAGTAGCCAGGGTTTCAAGGAGTCTCACATCTGTGCTGTAAGAAATATGATCGTCTCCTCTATATCAAAACTCGTTGTTTCTTAAGAATTTCTCTCAAAGACTCCATAATTCTCTGGAATTTAGTTTTGCTTGTTGAATGTTGCTTTCTCCTACTTTAAACGCCCCTCTCACATCTGAACTGTGATCTTGCATCGCTCCTCCCGCCCCTACGCGTGCTAGCTCATTCTGAAAGACACAGTGTTTATTGACTCCCCTCAGGCACGTGTTCACAGTAGCTGCTATGGTTGGTCTCACACGTTTCTGCAGTCTTTGCTATTATGAGATGTTGTCATGAGGATCTTACGTGGCATTCTGGGTTCTAACTATGGAACCCTGGTATTTGAACATTAAAACTCTACAGATACCCCTTTCTTTGTCCTGGTACTCACTCCAGTGCTACCACAGCTCCCCATCACTTACAGGCGTTAAACATTAGCAAATCAGCTAAAGTCCTTATGGGATGCCCACCTATGGGAAACAGTCACATACCTTGTCTGGTTAGCAGACTACAGGTGGATTCAACATTCTCTATTTCTGTCCCCCTTTAAATAGTCAGGATGAATCAGTGGCCTGAGCATCATCATATGTAGCAAGCATAGTAAGTTTGGAGAAAGAATGAGGGAGACTTTTATTTCCTCTTCCAAAGGCAGTTTATACATCCTATGTAGAATACATGTATGTTGTGACCTTTGGAATATGGTCAATTTTGCTGCCTATGAATGAACTTTGATTTTTTTTCCATGACTGTCTTAAACAAAGAAAAATGCATATATTTTTAACAGCTTTTGCTTTCTACTCTGAGAACAACAGTTATTTGTAGAACTACGTAAATCTTAATCAGCATTCTTTATCACGTAGATCATAACCCATCACCATGGGCATGACTTAATATCCATTCAGATGATCATAAATACATAAAAATATATCAATTTGATGCAATCAGCCAATTAAGAAATGTAAAAAAGACCTGCCTCGAGAACACCTAAGCTGAGAACAACTGAAGATGCTAAGTGGGCTGAGAGGAGCTGAGATTTGAGTAGAATGGTGTGGGCTGTAATAACATTAGGCAGAAGAAACAGTTGGAAGTGAAAATTTTCTACATTGAGAATACTACTAGCCCATATGAAGAAGGGGGAATCTTTGTGGCTATGGCAGAGTTGTACAAAGAAGTATGAGATGGGCTGGAAGTGAATGAAAGACAGATGGTGGTAGATTAAAATTATAGTGAGAAAAGCTTGGTGCGATTTGTTAGGGAATTTAGTCAAGGTAGCGCTGCAACTTGTTGTTTTTGAGCTATAAATGTGTGCGCTCCCAGAAAATCATGAAAATTTAAAATGGCCCTTTGGTTTTTAATTTGGTATTATAATTTATTGAAATGAAGTGATTATAAGAACAGGTTATAACACCTATTGATGTTTGTTTGCCAGATCTGCCCTAATATAACAAATTGCCACAAACAATGTCTGAGATGAAGGGGCTAATAGTGTTGGCTTCTTTGAAGAAGCTTCAATTGTACTGGAGATAGCTTTCTGTCTTCTGTGAGAACTGATTGTGAAAAAAGTTTTTGTAAATAAATCAGTCAAACTGGATTCATAGCAGTGGTACTTCCTCTGTGAGGGGTTAGGGTTCTAGCAGTGAAGTTGACAATACTGTTGGTAATAGTTTGCACATCTTTCAGAGACAGGGATAATAGAAAACTATGTTTTTTAATTATTTTAGGTGCTTGGAATCATGACTCTTGCCTTAGTCTTGTCATTTGGAGACAGAGTCAGCCATGAGTTTGATGATAGCATAGGCCACAAAATGAGTTTCAGGTCAGAGTGTTAAACAGAATAAAATCTGTCTTAAAATGCCTTAAAATGTATGCCTTATGACAATTTTAGTACACTTGGGAAGATACATCTCAATGGATATGCCAAGTCATCACATAATGAGTATTGTTGGCTTTCCTTCACTTCTCCAATTGCCATTAGACACAGTGAACCGTTTCTATGAAAACTCTTCATATGAAGACTATCCCATTTATATGAAGTTTATGTGGGCTTTAATTTTAATGTCCATCTTTGGTTCACACATTTTTCTTTCTTGGGTACTCTGATGCTTAATGCACAAACTCTTTTAATTTCTTCTTCCATCACCATGGATATGATTTTAGCAATCATGGGGGAACAGTTTACAAAAACAATAGTTAACGGTAGTTTTGCTTACAACCTTTAAATCTGACCTACTCTAATCTGCCACTCTAATGACTGCTGTTGTTACCCCAACTTACACACATATAATACAGCACCCTCATACAAAGTGTATGAACTATGCAAGAGCAGATATTAACATTTAAGTTATTTTCCATATCAAGGACAAATGGGTTACATTTTATTCATATTCACTCAACCAACAAGTATTGACTAAATAATGGCAACTGCATTGTTGAACACTGACAATGTTCCACATTTGGTCACCTATTACATGAATTTGTTTTTTAATAAAAATAATTACAAAGATGAAATTATTATCCTCATTTTACAGATGGGAACACCAAAATAGTAAGATGCAAAGTAAATTGGCCAATGTCAGACATCTTGTGATTATCACTGCTGTGCCTAGAAACTAAAGAGTATGGCTTCAGAGTACATTCTTTCATTATACTAAGTCATGATTTCTGTAAGTACAGTTATGTACCAAGTTATAAGTAGGCAACCTTGGGGTCTGTCTTAATTTATTTCCTGTTGCTATGATAAAACACTGACCAAAAACAACGTGAGGAAGAAAAGGTTTACTTGACCTGCAAGTTTTTATCCATTATCAAAGCAAGGAAGCCAAGGTAAAAACTCAAGGGATAAAATCCACAGTAGAAATCAAAGAGGATTAATCAATGCGTTTCTCATACACCCAGGGTGAGAATCTCCCTCAGAGTCTCCCACATCATCATCAATCACTGGAATGATCCACAGGCATGCCCATAGTGGCAATTACTCACTAGGGAGTCCTCTTTCTTGGTCTATTTTGTGACAAGTTGACAAAAAATGAGCCACAACAAAGTGGTAGCTACCTGCATGTTATTTCCTAACAAAAATAATGACCAATCAAGCCAGGCAATGGGCCAGAGCAGATCCTTTATCCCTGGCTCAGTCTACCAATTTAGCAATTCTCCAGATTCTGTCATATCAGCAGAAAATAAATTTCCAATGTCTTGAAGCTGGGGATTGGTTGAAAGTAGACGAATAGCTGATTATAATTTTGACTAGACCTTTAATGTAATCTATAACTTTCTCAAAAAGGCTTCACACATACTATCACAGCCAAGTCAGAAATAAATTCAAAAGCAAAGATGGACCGTGATTGAAGGAGAAAGAAAGCAAGAGCACAGGAAGAAAGAGAGAGTGGGCTGTAACTGTCCGTTCCTGGTCCAAGAGCAATATCAACACAGCTGCTCCTTTGCTTCCAGTTAAAACTGGTCCTACTGCCAGGCAAGTGGATTAAGAGTCTAGCTCTATCCTGCATGCCTTCAGCAGCACAACTCAAAGTTGGAAGCAAATTTGGAAGCTCATAAAGAATTTGGACATGGGCCAAAGGTATTCAGAAATTGAGTAAAGATCTTTTGGGAAAATCTGTTGTTGGTGAAATATCTGGCATAAGAAACATATCTGGCAGCAAGCCTATCCTTTAGAACAAGAAATCAAGTGCTGATGACAACACAATTTGTTTTACAATTAATTACTTCTGCCTTTCCCATTAATGCTCTCAGGAAATAGATTTGTTGACAGGGAAACACTTTTGTATCACTATTCTGTACAAAATGTAGACAATTTAGATTGTTTGGGGTTAAATAGCTGGGAAAAATGAGAAGGCATACAGTGGAAGGTAGTTAGCTAAGATGCAAAGGACTTTGTCTAAGTGAGAAAGAAGAGTACAAAGTTATGTACAAAGAACAGAAGACAAGTCATTGCAGAAACCCTGGATAAGTTTGTTCAATAAATTCATAGAGAGGATGGAGGAGATTTAGAAATGTTGCAATATTAAGAAGATTGAAACACAATGGAAGGTTAAGAACAGAGGTTCTGAACACAACATACTGTATTTGGCTCAATTTTACAAGAGGGAACATTGAAATTCCATTTAAGTTAGGTTATGACAACCTGTTCTTCCAATTATGTTATTTCCTGTGCATTAAAAATACTAGGTACTATATGTATCACCATTGTTACGACTAAATTAAAACAAGTAAGGATGAATAATTGAAGGTCCTGAGAAATGTTTGACACATGACATTGCAACTTGGTATTGTAGGCACTGCTACAATTTTAAGTAGAAAGACAAAAGTAGTGAAACTCTGAAAAGAGAGACATAATTTTATGTACAGCACACTGAAGTTGAATCAGAACAGACCATGGAGAGTCCCACTTCACTCATTTCCCACATAGACAAGATTCTCCAATGAAGAGTTGGAAAAACTATCTATTGCTTAAAAACTATTTACAATTAATATGGGTGGTTTAATGTGATCTTATTAATTGTGTATAATGCCAGAGTCATAATAGAGGCTTGCAAAGGAGTTAAATACATATGTGAGTTTTCTCTTTGGCTGGAGAGGTGGTGCAGGCTTGACCACCTCCGGCTTTCTTTGTGGCTTTCATTGTTTCTTAATATTCCCTCTCCCTGGACTATGTCTTATGGAATTTCTTCTCAGTGCTTTGAGAGAAGGGGCAGAGAAGAAAATGACCACACACTAGACAGTTACACAATTTCATAGTGCTGTTCTATGAATTATATTAAGTGTTTTGCATTTAATTTTATATTAATAGATCAAACTGCATTTTATTCCAATTATGCATAGTTTTATTGAAAAGAAAGGAAGTTTGTATCTCATTCTTTTCAAAGGAACAGTGCTAACTGCAAAAAATTGGTTTAATAATTTGCAACCATGTAAATCTCATATATGGCATATTGCCATACTAGTTTTATGTGAATCCCAGGCAGAAGTAGTCAAGCACAATCTTTGAATGCACGTGTTTAAGACAGAAGAAGCTACACTATTGGAGAAATAGGGTTAATCCACCAATAGAGAGATTCAGTTTTTAAAAGATATTTATTAGCCCAGTAATGAATGTTATTATAACTAATTGAGATTTTCTTAATATATTTTTATATTAAGATCCCATTGGCGAAGTGTGAAAAAGTACTTCCTAACATGTAATAATTTGACAATTAAGTATTAATACATACTGGTTAGGTAGTGTTTATTATGAAGAAAGTGAACCTCTATGCAATTTAAATGCATCTGTCATTCTATTAATACGATGGCACATATATAAGGCAAAATAGTAACTTACTGCTTTTGTTTCTAGTAGGTCACTCATTTGTGCAAACCTTATTTCCCAATTCACTTGGTTGTGTTCAGAGTCATTTATAGTCTGAAGGGATATTTCTCTGAGAACTCTTTGTAATCATATTGATGTCACATTTCAAATGCACATACCAGTACTATTGCCAAAAAATGTTTTTTACATTTTGATTTGTAGAGATGCAACAAAAATAAGTGACAAAGACATCGGATGAAAAGAAAACACCATTTCTTCAAAAGCTTAAAAAAAAACTATAAAAACCTGTAATAAATTGTCTTACCTTTCTCCACTTAGCAGTGTGACACTGAGCATTTACAATCCTAGATGGCATCAGGACAGAATGTAAGCATCCCTTTGAAATCAGAATTCTCTCTGGCCTGTCAGATTCTAAGGAGGGAGAAAAAAAGAGGAGCTAGCTGAGTGGAATGAAACCCGAGAAGGATTATGGGAACTGTAGTCAGCTGCAATAACTCAGTTTTGCAAGGAGAGGAGGAAAACAGCATTGGAAATGCAGAAATTGTAGCATCTGAACTCACCTGGCTGATCCACTAGCAATGCTAGTGTTACACCTGGATAAATAAAGTAAAACTATATGAAACTATTGCACACAAGCCATTTTCAATATGCTTCTGTAGCAAGTGCTTCAGGAATCGAGTTTGAAAATCCCTCTATTTTCATCTGAAATCTCCATACAGCTTCTTACCTTGAGACCAAACATTTCAGTGTACTTACTCCAATTCTCTCCTAGAGAAATTAAAAAAGACTAAAGTTCTGGTTAACCTCTGTCCAGGCACACAGTGTACATATAATAACATAAACTGTATGTCAGCATTTTTAAGAAAAGGAAAAAGGCATTTGTATGACTATGCAATGTATTTGTGGTTTAAGCTAAATGTTACTTTAAACAAGTCAAAACTTTAAAACAAAGTTAAAGGCTTATGAAGCAAAAAATGTACCATAAATAAAAGTTAATTTATTATTGAAAGAAGAATTTTTATGAATTCTGTGCAGTGTTTCTAACCCCTACAATAATGTACAGTGCTACCCTGAGCCCGCTCATGTCACCAACTGTTCAATAACTTAGAGGGAAAAATATCTCAATTCTGTAAACCCTGTACATGGATAGATACAAAGGTTAAAAATATAAATCTTTATATTTAAGCATATAATTGAAGTAACTGAAGAAGCCAGGAGAGTAGACAGGTATGGTAGAATTGATGTGGGTTTTATAGAAGTCAAGAAGAAACAATACATAGAAAAGTTTCTAGAGATGAGGATAGTATGACATGGATGCGGTGGAAGAGGAAAGGGCAGAAACAGGGGAGCTATTTGTACTGGGGCAAAGAGGGTAATACAAAAGGAGAAGGATTGTGGAGTAATAAATAACACTAAGGATGCAAGTATATGTACATATGTGTGTGAAGTTATGCCACACAGAATGATAATGCTGCTCCCAAGATACACGGACTTTCTCACAAAATATGCAAACACCAGCCATGGAAAATTTCCCTTTGAGTTGTTGGCCAGGGGGAGCCAGTAGACTCCAAAAACAATATAGGCTACTGCTGTTGTCCATGGTTGCCTCCAGAATGAGAATGTAAATCTCCACTGCTAAATACAGCACACCCTTGGACACAGGACTTGCATGAATCGAGCTTGAACTGACCTGGAAGGCTTATCCCTGAGGACTGGCTGTCATAGTATCTGAAGATTACAGGCAAGCTTCCAAACAAGAATGGCAATCTTAACCCTACCCAGATGCAAAGTCTATGAACTACCACAATGGCTGGCTTGGCAATATTTCCCCAGTGATGCAATAGTGACACTTTTATCTTGAGGGTAATCAACTGCTGTCTAATTGGACTCATGACCTCTTCCATCTGGGAGAATTCATGTCCACTACCATAAACCTAGTCAAGGTAAGTATAGTTCTCACTTCTCATCAAAGAAGTTCATTTTTGCAGCAGAAGGACATTATTACAGAGGTCCATAACTGGTTAAAATGCAGGGAATATATGACTGTGGGGTATGCAAACCCAATTAATACATCTACAACACAATAATTATAATAAGGTCCAAGGAAAAATCACAGAAAGGGTAATGGAAAGATTGTAAAAGCCAGAGGACCAGGATACCTGTGGCAAGATAATGTCTTGTACAGGTGTTAGAGAAGCAGCACATATGAAATATCAACAATCCATTTGCCAAAATAAGACATAATGACAACTCCATTTGACATGATAACGAAAAAGTGAAAGAGGGTGCTAGTGAAGGGGGTGTTGATAGTACTCTGGCCTTGAGATGAAGAACAATGGCAATCAGTAGATGTTGAGGAGATGTGCATCAGATTTTCTCCAAGAATGGGCCCCGTGATAGGTTATCCATTATCAAGCAATCGGGCTCAACACACATACACATTAACAATGCTTTGGGGACAGTTGAGGAGACATGGGAGAAGTTGGAGCAGGGAGGAAAGGAAGCAGAAATGATGTAAAAAGAAGAGAAGAAAGGGTACCATCCCTGTTCCTAAATATCTTAAAATCTGTGGCTGGATTTATGTTGAGGTCTTTGAAAAAATGGAATCTTGAAATTCACTTATTCAAAGTATTGTTTCCTTTTGTTATGAAGGTTCCCAGAAACCCAGATGACTCCCTTTCTCTTACCTCATCTTCCTTGTGATAAGATCTCTTGGGTTTCAACTCAGTTCCTACATTTATACCCTTTCCATTGAAACTCTGGGCCCCTGAGTGGCATTACAGACCTCCCATCACAGTAGGTTAGTGGATATACAGATAATCTGTTCTTGTCAGACAAGTTTGGGCGATTTATCTGGGTACATTGGCTGAGTTCTGAATAACTTACTTTAATAACTTTAATTTCAGAAGTGTGTGTGTGTGTGTGTGTGTGTGTGCGTGCATTAAAATACATTTTACAAAAGGACAGGATATTGAACTTTTGGATATTTGACATCCCAACTATATTTTTTTCATATATGCTGCTTTTCTGAGTGACTTTTATCATCTATGTCTTAAAATACGTGAAACAAAAATAAGTGTATGTTATTTCATTTGTGCTTTAAATGATGTATGTATAAATGCCTGATGTGGCATTTTAAATATAAATGACTTAAGATAAATGACCAACCAATACTGATATCGGTATATAGCAGCACAGACAAAACTATAAACTCATTCTGGACAGAAGATCGTTTCTTTTGAGTAGAGTCAGAATCTGTTTTATCATAGTGTATATGTGACTATCAGTCAAGTAGTATTCTAGTATATATTTGTAAGTATTCATGTAAATATGATTTTATCTAGCATTGTATTATTTTAAAACTCTTCAAATGACTTTTATCCATGCACACAAAGTAAAATTAACTTTCCAAGATATCTCAAAAGTTAGATATATTGATGCTTTAGATATTCGATTTAGATATTAAAAAAGTTGAGTTAGACTTCAATTTAATCATTGTATGTTTAAATTACCAAATAGAATTTATTTACATATCCTCCTCCTTTAAGCAATACAATTGTATCCTTTTACAAAGTTACTTGACTTACTTTATGGGCATTAATCAATAAAAATTAACATGAGTGTTGTCAACCTGATGCAGTCTAGAATCACTGGGAGCCAGGCATCTGAACACGTCTGTAGTGAATTATTTTAATAATGTTGCTTCTTTTATATCACTGTGTAGTGAAGATGGTTATACTCTTGGTCCCACCGTGTGACTGGATGACTGTGAGTCATACTGTTTCCTTGGCAGGGGATACGGGACTGTATAAAAGAAGGCAAGGTGAACTGAGCGTTAGCATGCATGCACATTTATTGTTCTTTTCTCCTGACTATAGATGTGGTGCAGCAATCTCCGTGACTTCTCTTCTATGATCTGCTACTCTACTAAAATAAACCTAAGTCACCCTAAGCTTTTCTTTTCAGGGTATTTTGTTAAAGTAACAAGTAAAGAAACTATGAAATACTCCTGTGAGGGATAAGTTCAGCCCAACTATGTGCTGGGCCCTTAATTAAAATTGTCCACTGGGATATAAGTAGACTTAACTCCATTTCTTTGAAATACGATCAAGGTTAAGGAGGAAGGTTAAGTAGAAAGAAAGTCTTTTTATCTTCACATTTGGGGCTCACCCCTTTCTAAATTAGGAATCATAGTTTCCACCAATGAGTACATTGTTTTCAAAGCAGCAGGAATTTTCACTAAGACTTTTGTCTAAATTCTTCTGATGCTCTAAAACTATTTTTTTTTATATATATATTTTGTGGGTGGGATAGTAGTTATACTCTTGATCCCAACAAGTGATAGAATGAAATAGTTTCAGTATGTATTGATAGACTGTAAAGTAGCCTTGTTTGCGACAGACTGTAACAGTGACTTGCAAGAGGGCCGAGTTGTAACTTGGTAACAAAACAAAGAAGCTGGAACCTGCTCTACAGGACAGATGTATGGGAAACTGACTTGTAACAGAAATCAAGAAAGCTTCAGTGGGCATCCACCAGATTATATTGTCTGCCTTATATCATCTGAAGCTCACATAGTGTCACAATAACCCCCATCTAAGTGACAGGGTCCAAAAGTGTGAAATTTTATAGGATAGGATGGTGATAATTATCCTATCATTATTTGGCCATGTAGAATAAAGGACTAGTCAGTGAATTGTGGCAACACACAATTACAGCATAAGGAACTGGGGTAAAGGATATTCTATCCTCAGGAGATATGGGCTCATTTGCCTTGGGTTACCTTTTAGAAGAGCATTTCTGGGTAGTGAAGTCCTTAAAAGGAAAGAACAGGCCTTCAGGTCCAAAGAGTAATACAGCATCGTGACCATAGGCAGCCTTAATGAGGCCTTGAAGGGAGAAAAAGAACTCTCTTGTGAAATCTAGAGAACAAAGGAGATTTCTACTCCATAGCTTTGCATCTGGTTAGGCAAGTGTCAGACCATGTGATCTAGTTTGGCCTGGCTTAAATGACAAAACATTGTAGAGGCAAGCTCTAGGTAGGACCATGATGATTTGTGATCTAACTCATATATTACATTCAAATATTTAATAGACACTCGATATTTTTTAAAATGTGTTTAGAGTTGCTAGGAAAAAGATGAGAAATTACAAGTTAGGTATGTTCTTAAAGTAAAAAGTAATACCAACTACACTCTGCCCTCGGAAACCTTGTAAAAAAAAAAACTCTTCCTATACTTTATAGGAAAAAATCTGCAGCCAATACTGAAAGCAGCAGAAGGTCAGAGAAAGATGGGAATAACTTAGGAAATAGTGATCTTTTGTAGGTTGAGATATGAGCAGTCTTTCTGCAGGTTCTTAAGAGTTACTGAATCTTTATAATTTATTCATTCTTTTCAACATTCATTTTGAAATTTGTCTTCTTATATTCTATTCACTATTTTTCACCCTTCATTTTTAACTTGGTTTAATATACTTTGTTCATTCCCTTTCAGCCTTCATTTTTGAACATGGCATTGCTGGAAAGGAATAAAATAGCAACTAAGTATTCATTTTTTTTTTTTTTTTAGTAAAGTCATAAAACTGAGAGATAAAACGATTCATTTCAGGACATAACTGACTTTGTAGTATTTGTAAAGAAAGCATTTATGTTAACTTTCTCTGGAAGCATACAGAATGTCTCCTTATCCATGATAGGGTACCATAATGGACCAAAGTGCACTTCCCCACAGTTCAACTATGTGAGGCAAGTCATCTTTCAGAACTTGGGTACAGTGTTATCTGTACAAATACAATGTATTGCAGAGTGTAGAGACTAGAAACCCTGCTGCTGTGTTGACTTAAGAAATACAGCTTTCAAATTAATTTAAAAATAATAATAAAATAGAAAGGAAGGAAGGGAGGAAGGGAGGAAGGAAAGAAGGAAGGAAGGAAGGAAGAAAGCTTTCTTCTCAGAGGGCATAGGGATTTTATTCTGAAGTCAAACTTAGAGAATACAGATTACAGATCGAGACAACTTCAAATTCCATGTTACAACATGGCAGCAGATTCAAGAAGACATAATTCAAAGGTCAAATCATTGTGGAAACACAATCTGTTATAGGTCTCAGATATTATTTAACACTATTTTTATCTTAAGGTTTGGTATAAACTAGAGATCTGTACATACATTCAAAAGTGTTTACTATATAGTCACAAGGATGGTATATCAAAGACAGAGATGAGCAATAAATGGATACCAAGGAGCTAAAATTAGCCCAAGATAATTTGGCTCTGAACTAGAAATTTTCAACCTTTCCACATCACTGAGTTCTAATCAGACAATCAATCTTGTAGCAGGTTCAATGTAAGATGTGACTTCCACCTGGAAACATTTGTTCAGTTTCTTTCCCAAGATTTCTCCTTACATTAAATGTAAATTTAAAATCTTAAATACAGGAATATCACTCAGTGATCTTATGTACTCTCTGATTTATCCAAACACATATTGGAGCTTCACCTTATACCTATGAAAGGAGTAGCTTATAAATCATTCATTGGTAGAGCTTTTGTAATGATGAAATGGTATGTTTCAGAGATGACCTAAATGGAAAATACTATTAAATAATAGATGACTTTATTTTCCCATGAATTTCAGAACTACTGAGATATGGTTTGCATGCTAAGGACACTTCATTTTTCTTCCATTATTTTGGATGGATTTCTCTTTGTAAAGGAAAACATGAATAAATAGAAACTGCATATGCACACATATTTACATATATGACAGTTATGTTTTAACCACCCTAAAATTAATTGCAAGTGCAAGGACATTAAGGGAAAAATGTAGTGTTGGTCTACCTCAAAAGTAGGACCAGCTTGCTCCTGATGTAGACTAATATATCCCAGATCATATTGTTTACAGAGTTTGTTTTGGGGCATTTTATTTCATTTAGATGAAAGCCAATTCATCAAGATTAATTGTATCACTTTTTTATTTGTTTTCTTGAAAAAGTTTAATTATTAAGATAATACTTTTCTACCAGCTTCTCATTAAAACTGTCTGAGCCCTGAAAAAAAAAACTGACTACATTTTCTTAAATTCACTGTCTTAATGATTTTATTACCTGTTCTTTACAACTTTGTGAGCTTTTCTGGAATTCCTTTATTTTTACCAAATAATCGGACTTGTAGATGTCTCCAACTGTGCTATAATTTAAATGATAACATTTCTGATAGCTCCTGTGCCATTACATCCAAACATTTATTCTTTTTCTACCATGACCACTGTACCTTTGATGTGCTGCCATGGACTTTCCTTTGCCTAACTGTGATATTATTTCTCTGCTTTTGTATATTCTATTCTACAGTTTACTCTGTTTTAATTTGATAAATACTTCATAATTTCTTCAGAAAAAAACATTTTTAAAGTAGCTCTCATGGGGCTCTTAGCACAAAGCATCATCAGTCATTAAAAAGGAAGGACTACAATTCAATAGTAAAGTGTGCTCACCTAATATACAAGAGGTTTTCAGTACACACTAATCCTGCCAAACAAAAGCAATAGCCAGGCTATTTTAATCAATGATCTCATTCAATCACAATTTGTACTGATCATTTCAAACTAAAATAATGAGGAACAGGCAAACTAGAGAGGTGTAGAACATGACTGTCTGTGTTCTTTCTTGCTGCATCATGATATGCTCTGGTACAGACTAATTAATGTTTCTAAATATCTATTATGTCCTCAAGAGCTTCCATTCTGGTAATGAAGCAGTCCTACTTTATTTTCAATATAACAAAATTTTCCTACACCTCTACCATATAAACCATTAATTCGAAATTTTCTTCTTTTATGCAATTATATGGACTAGGCATATTCCACTGACAGTATTCCACAAACCAGGATTCTTCAACCAGTAGGAGTTGATCATTTGTTGACCAGAGATTTGCAACTGGAATCTTTCCACTTTAACTTGTTTGATACCTTTCTTTCCCTTTCCCTGTAAAGGGAGAGAGTGGGTGGTGGTGATGAGAACAGATGGCAGTTAGGGCAGAGATCTCAGGAAAATATAGTTTGTATTATTGCACTTGAAGAGCACTTGGGTTGTGGCCAGAGGTGTCCTTCTTTCTGTTGACAATTTTGTCCTGATCAGAAGCCAGAGAATAATGCTGAGAGGCTGGTTCATGCACAGAAGCTCTGGTTCATGCACAGAGGTACTCATTCACACTCATCAGAGATAGTTCACACACAGAGGCTCTGGGTCATATATAGAGATACTGGTTCACACACAGTGGTGCTAGTTCACACACAGAGGCTCTGGTTCATGCACAGAGGTAGTCATTCACACTCAGCAGAACTAGTTCACACACGGCTCTGACCCATGTACAGAGATACTGGTTCACACACACAGTGGTGCTAGTTTACACACAGTGGCTCTGCCTCATGCACAGAGGCGCTGGCTCATGTCTTGTCCTTGCTTTTGTTTTTCTCTCTCTCCATCTTTTTGATAGCAACCTAATGAGCAAAGTTGACTAGAAACCACATATGACCAAGCACTTCACAGGTCCTTGGAATTGTAGGATAGACTCCCATTACATTCACTAGGATGGTGAGATATAAGTGAACCTCGTTGAACTCTTATCATTGCCGTAGCAGGAGCAGCCAGCTTCACTTTCCACACCTCAGCCCTATTAGTTCAAAATTCAATTTATGTCCTTTTGTCGGGAAGAAATCCTATCAATCCCCAGACAAATTTCCTCAATGGCAACCACCTCCTACAACCCTCTCTTTTTTAGTGTCCATGCTATACATAAGCATGCTTACTTTCTCTTTGCAATTCGTCCTTCTGCTTTATGCTTCCTCTGGATAATGAAACTCCTTTTTAATCTCATCATTTATTTTCCATAAAATCCTTTGAGTTTGTGAGGAAAGAACTCAGAGCCACTGACTAGGCTTTGGGTGCCCTAGTCTCTGAGTTAAGCCTACCTATGCCATGAGAAAGTCTCCATCCTTTTCAAGGACATCATTTCTTCCATCTCATTAGGTCTACTCTTCATCCACTTTTCCCCTCAAGGCTCTAGTTAAATGTAGCTCCAATTGTCTTATAAACTTGAATATAGTTTCCTTCTACTAATACCATCCAATTATCCATTTTTTGAAAACCCAATGTTTCCAAAGGACATATCACATAGATAGTGGGCTTTTTCTTTTGTCTAATTTTTTTTTTTTCTGAAAGATCTATTAAACCTAGAGGTTGTGACTCATTAATATATCAACTTAATCACATAGCACTCTCTTCCATCGACATATTCTAGAATTCATAGCTAGAAAAATATGCACTCCATCTTATTTTTTTGCAGATACCAAACTCTTCAATAGACTGTTGCAAATGAATTTTTGTACTTATGTTTGTAATATCTATATTTGTAGTACATGTGAAGAATTGATGTGGTTTCCAAAGGAAGAAACTGCTTTGCTTGAGCTGGTAACTGCTCTGCTTCATCATCCAGTCCAAAAGAGAAATCAGAATGGGAGCCCTCACAGCTCTCTGCTCCTTCTCTGTATTCTTTCGTGTACACAGAATCTTTACTTAATTTAATGATATAAGAAAAGCTTATATAGTATTAAGCCAAGAAACAAAGGACCCATCTATTGTCTTCTCTTCTATAAATTAATGAAATGGTAAACACTGGGTAGATCTTAAGCATTCGATAAAAACATGATTGGAAACTGGGGTGCAGCCTCTAGCCAGAAACTGTTGACTGAGAAATCAACAGCCCAGCTCTGATATACAGCATCTTCAGGTCCAACTCACGTTCTGCCACTTACTGTTGTGCATAGTGAGAAAGCCGTTGAATTCTTGTGTCTGATTTTCATATGTTAACTGGGGATAATAGCAGTGTTTGCTTTTCTATCTTTGAGGATTAAATTTAATCATTTCATTTAAATTATCAAGGAAACTGTGCAGTGCATGTAAGCATAGAACTGTTCTTAGTCTTCTCTTTTTCCTCATCATTATTTTAAGGAGTATTATGCAAATAATACACAAAGACAATACCACCCAAGGAAGAAGTGTGAATAGCTTGTTACTCTGTGCAAACAGTCTGCTTTTGTTCTTTCCTTTTCCCTATAAATGCATCCTCTGACAAATGCTGAGTCTTCGCACCTTATCTCAACGTGTTTGCCTTTTAAATTTGTATTTCATCTCCTGGCACGTAATTTGACTCAGCACTGAATTCATTCTTCTGCAATCTTTTTTATGTTTTCCTGTCTGCTTATTGACTTGTCTCTTAATAATTAGCAATTAACACTTCCAAGTATAGCTTTTCAGATGCAAACATTGGAATTATTTGAACTTAAAAGTGTCTAAAATAAAGAGAGAGCATCATGGAGGAGAATTATTTTTAAGACGAATATGTTTAATTTGGAAATTTATTTTCAGCATGCAGACACCATTCTTTGGTATTGGTTTTGCATTGATCACAGGCAAGATGTATTTCTAAAGTTTAATTCTAACTTCTTCCTCTGGAAGAAAGAAGAAACTTCTGGGGAACAAAAAGCTTTCTGATGATTATTACTTAAATAAATAGGAAATGGCCATTAGGGTTGTAACGATTCAGTAGCTATAATGAGCATGCATGAGAACAGTTTCTAAGGGATACCATTAAATCTTGAAAAAGTATGTCTTATACTTATTTAAAACTTTTTGCAGAAAAATCCTTAACTTTCTGAAGTATAACCTCAATTCTTTAATTCTTCTTCTTTTTTTTTTTTTTTTTTTGACAAGAAAAAGAAAAATGGAAAGCCATTGCCTTTTGTGATGCGCTCTGATTACCAGGAGTCACAAAAGCTAAATTGCAGATTGAACCCAGGAAGTGCATCAACTCGACCAATACTCATTAGCTTGAATTTTATTCAACATGATTCTTTCAATTTGACATTGTTATACTTAAATTGAAAGCTGACTTAACTTTGTAATGGGAGAAAGATTACTGCATTTTGTAAATAAATAACCTCTTGAAACTCTGAAATACACAGTGAAAATATTTCAGTCACTTTTTCTTGACTCAATAACCTGGTAACTGCTCTTGGCATCAGTAGAATTTACAGGTATGTCAACAGGTCAAAGTGTACCCTGCAAGACCTACAAACTCCTTAATCTCAGATTGAGATGTTCATTACTAACGGCATTTAGGAAGGAATATGAAACAGAAGGCTGATTTATGGGAAAAAATATGCTTCCATTCACAATTCTAGAATGAAAATGTTGCACTAAAAAATTCACTTTGGCATGTCACAAAATTTCATTTTCTTTCTTCTTGATTGGAAAGTCCAATATAAATCTTTTAGGCATGGGATTATCAGTGGTAAAGTATGAATTCATATTATTAATTAACATCATACCTTTGAAAAATAAGACATTTATATACTGAATGTGTGTGTATGTATGTGTGTGTATACATGTGTATGTATACCATGTATTCTACGGGTTCCAATACTCAATTCAGGTTGTCAGTCTTGCAAGTAAGTATCCTAAACTGCTAAGCACTTCTGCCAGCCTGAATATCATAAAGCTACATTGTGTGTGCTGAAAAATGTAGGCAATGTTATGCTATAAATTATAATTACTGCTAGAATGTACTTTATAACAAAGTCAGCTTAAACATTTATATTAGATCATTAGGTCATATTCCATGTTTGCCACTGTAAGCAATAATCAATTAAAAACAATAGATTAGAAGGAAACATGTGAAACAATCAACAGTGTTAAAATCAGTAATGTATCTGTTAGTATTCAGGCATCTGTACTGCCCTGTCCTTGGGTTCTGACAGGTTATGTCCTCAGATGCAGCCACTAAGAGGGACCACCTGTGCACATTCTCTGTGTTCCCTTTTAAAAGGGCCCTGCCCAATTCCCATTCTCACATTCTTCTCTCTCTCTCTCCTCTCTTTCTTCCTTCTTCCTTCTTCCTTCTTCCTTCCTTCCTTCCTTCCTTCCTTCCTTCCTTTCTTTCTTTCTTCCTGTCTGTCTGTCTTTCTCTCTCCCCTTTCCTTTCTCCTCTCTCCTTTCTCCTTTCTGTGGAGGCCGGTTTCCCCCTTCCCTTTCCCCTTTGTATAATCCCTTTTTCTAATTAAAAAATTAAAAACCCTCTGATTGAACCCTGTGGCATGGTGTCTTTCACACACCACTTTCCTTAAATTGCAACAGCATCAGCATATCATATTATAAGAAAAATAATTAAAGAATGGAAATATTTACAGAGAGAGAAATTTTGAAGTTGAGTTAACTAATGGGTATTACGCACATATTTCTAAAATGTAAAGCAAACTTTAGAATATCACACAACATTTCATCAATTCTGGTAGGAGTATATGAATTGTCTCATCAGAGGAAAGATGTTTGGTTTAAACTTTCTAAACAAAGAGAAAGAGAGCATTTTGGTGCTGCCATGTAAATATGACACGTAGTCACGCAAGTGCCGCCACGTTGTTAAATCAGCAAAGTCCTCCCTGATACCCTGACCGCCTACTGTGGACTTTGGACACCACAGTCCTTCCCTGTTCATTTCTCCTTATCTATGACCCAGGGAGCATCTCTGCAGGAATCACACAAGAAATTCCCATACATTTGGAGATGCCCTCCCAGTGGGATCTGGTATCTGAGGGCAAGAAAAATGGAAGTATCGACCAATTTCCTTTCTCAACTCCTCTCCTGGCTTCTGTGTATTGTCTGTTCCTTAGTTGGAAGGCCTCAGATCTATTTGGCAATCATCCCTACCTCCTGTCTCTGATGTCTGCCTCTTTCTTTTAATTTTACCCATGTATGATTCTAGTGGCAGTAGGATTTCAGACTGTTCACCTCCTTGGTATTATTGTAACTTCTTTGCAATGAGTTGCTTTATTAAATGGTCTTCTGCTGGAAGAAACCATCTTTGCCAACTAGGATCTTGATGGATATAGTTGTCAATGAGAGAATGCCTTGATAAATTCTCACACATTATACAATACACCTAAAGTATAATACATCTGTATATGATTAGAGAAATGCCTGTTGTCTAATGGAATATTACAAACAATTCCCTCCAAAATAAGCCATTAATTAAGTTATGCTGTGTGGACAACAAATAATTGAAAACATGAAATTCCAATGTTTTTGAGGAATCTAGGCATCAGAAAATCAGAACATTTAATTTAAAAGATTTCTTGCAAATTGTAAAAATTTACAACTCGCATTTTAAAAAGGACACCACAACCACATGAAAACCCACAGAACCAACAATCTGGGAGCCTGAACCAACAACCAGGGAGCCTACTGACAGCTATGTAGCTTGGTCTTCTTGTGGGACTCCTAACAGTGGAATCAGGGGATGTCTGTGATGTTTTACTGGCTTCTGGGACCCTACTCCTCATAGTGGGTCACCTTATCCAGTCTTAATACATGGGGAAGAGCTTAGTCTTACTACAACTTGACATGCCATGCTTTATTGACATCTATGGAGCATTGGATGAGAGAGGTAGACGGGAGTTGGGGTGAAGGGACTGGGAGGAGAGGAGGAAGGGGAAACTAAAGCCAGGATGTAAAATAAAGAAATAAATTTATTTAAAAAAATGGTTGACAAACATCTATAAACAATGTTCTATTGCACTTGTAATAAGAAAATATAAATTAGACAAAGTGACATTTCATATGTCAGCATGACACTTTATGATACAAAAGTAATCATTGGTAGAGATAATGTGGAACAAAGATGATTCAAATTCAGATAGTGAGAGAATATCAATAGGTGGAGTTGAATTAAGAAAGGAAATGATCTCTCTCTCTCTCTCTCTCTGGATATATATGTCCAGGTCCATCTGCATATCAATAGTGCCACCTAGACTGGGCCAAACCTTCAAACATCAGTCAGGATAATTCCTTATACATAGCCAAAGGCCAATGTGATCAAGGCAATTCTTCAATTGAGGTTTTCCCTTCTTGGCTGCAGGTTTCATGAATATGACAATTAAAACTAACCAGTATAAACACCAATGTGATGCTCCTGATCCAGAGGTCTACTCTAGAGAACCTCTTACCTACACTACACATGGTAACAGTTTTCACAAAATCTCTTCTATAGGACCTTATATGCAATCACAAAAGGAAATACTATACATTCGAACAAATGAGTAAAATTACCTGTATTGACATCAACATGCCTCACCAACATAATAAAATATAAGAAACAGCTTAGTTGGAAAAGAAGTAACTTTTATTACTTACATATATTTTTCTAACTTGTAAAACAATATTAACTGTGAACAAACATTTAGGTAATATAATTACAAAATATGACAATGATTGTCTGTAAATGTAAATCATTAATAAATTCTGAGGAAGTATAAGTTGGGATAAAGAAGGATCATACCATTGGATTCAATGGATCAAGTTATATATGTTGCAAATCTATTATTTATATGCCACTATCTCTCATTAAAGTTTGTTTATAACATGTCTGCATTGTAAGGTCAATTGAAGGATTACATAGACATTCACTATAGTAGTTTCCATAACTTTGTATAAAATATTTCACTAAGAATAAATACTATGTGTGGTTGTGCATGTCTTTTCCCCAGCACATTGGAGGAGTAGGCAAGAGGACCTCTATGAGTTCAAGACCAACCTCATATACGTAGAAAGATCCAGGTTAGCCAGGGCAGAAATATATCTGGATTCATTGTATGCATCTATACCTACATTCACTTTAGATTTTTCTACATAAACATTCACACAGAACCAAAACCAGCTTATCAAATCTATATGAGGTTGTTCCTTTCCAGGGTAGGACTTCCAGTAATGTCCCTTCAGAGTAGCAAGAGAAAACACACTGCCTTGTCTGGGATTTAGGCTAAAAGCTGGAAGTAGGTTATTGCTTGCAAGGTTTTAAAGATCTCAATGGACTTTTCTTATTTTCCTCAAAGGATATGTTTTTTCTTTTTTCTTTTTAATTTAAATTATAATCAAGCTTGTTTTACATGTCAATCCCAATTCCCTCACCCTCCCCTGCCCCCCACTAGCCCCCTATCCCATCCCCTCTCTGCTCCCCAGGGAGGGCGAGGCCTTCAATGGGGGACTCAAAGTCTGTCATATCATTTGGAGCAGGGCCTAGGCCCTCCCCTGTGTGTCTAGGCTGAGAAAGTAACCCTCTATGTGGAATGGGCTCTCAAAGTACACATATACTAGGGATATATACTGATCCACTACCAGGGGCCCTATAGATTGCCCAGGCCTCCTAATTGACACCCACATTCAGAAGAATTGGTTTAGTCCTATGCTGGTTTCCCAGCTATTATATATCCAATCCATAAGCTCCCTCTTGTTCAGGTCAGCTGATTCTATGGGTTTCTCCAGCCTGGTCTTGACCCCTGTACTCATCACTCCTCTCTCTCTGCAACTGAATTCCAGTTCAGCTCAGTGTTTAGCTGTGGGTGTCTGCTTCTGGTTCCATCAGCTATTGAGTGAAGTCTCTAGGGTGGCATATAAGGTAGTCATCAATCTTATTACTGGGGAAGGGCATATAAGGCCTCTCTACTATTGCTTAGATTGTTAGTTGGGGTCATTATTGTAGGTCTCTGGATGTTTTCCTAGTGCCAGATTTCTCTTTAAACCTATAATGGCTCCCTCTATTAAGGTATCTCTTTTCTTGCTCTCCTCTATTCTTTCCCTGACTCAATCTTCCTGCTCCCTCATGTCCTCTCCCCTCCTCTTCTCCCCTTTTCTTTCTCCTAACTCCCTCTACCCCCCCCATACTCCCAATTTGTTCAGGAGATCTTGCTATTATTTATTTATTTTATTTGATGTTTATTCATGTTTAGTCTGCCTGAATGTATGTGCTCTACATACACACCAGATCCCCACAGAGATCAGAAGAGGAAGTCAAATACCCTAGAGAGTTATAAGTTCACATGTACATGCAGGGAATCAAACCCAGGTCCTCTATAAGAGCAACAAGTGTCCATAACTTAAGCCTTCACTTCAGCCATTTGGAGCTTTTAATCATTTTTTTGAAACATTTTTCTGTTCGTATCATAATAATTGCGATTTGTAATATGTAGTTGTTAATGCGGTAAGTTAAAATGGATGGTTTTCAAATGATGAACTGCCCTTGTGTATTTGTTTCTCTGAATTTCCTTAAAAAGTTACCACACACTGAGCTGACAAACAGAAACTTTTACACAGTTCTGGGGACAAGGATCCTGAAATCACCACATCAGCAGAACTGTTCTTACTCTGAGAAATGCAGCTAAAGATTCTTGTTTGCCTTCTAGAAACTTCCCGTGGCTGCACAGATGTCCTTGGTACTTCTCTGATTCTTAGCAAGTCACCCCTCTGTAGTGCCTGCTGCTTTCTTGATGTAACTACATTGACTCTATGCATACCTATACCTTTTTATCTGTCTAAAAAAGACCCATCCAACCCAAAAGAGCCTCCTCTTAACTTCAAAAACCAATTATGCAAAGATCCTATTTCTAAGTACATTCTAGAATACAATGTAGATAGGAATGCCTGTCATCACACACACACACACACACATACACACACACACACACAGAGTGGGGAGTGATGTGACAGAGATAAGTGAGCTATTCTATATTGCTCATATCTTTATTGAGGAAACGATCGTGAAAGACAGTTGCTTTATATTTCAAATGTCTTTGCCATGTTTCAATATTAACATTGATCTCAGTGAATTAATATTTTAAAAGTTTAGGATTTTAAGCATGCTGTGTAAAGGATCAATACAATCGATAAAATAGAAGAATATATTTGCAAAGCATGTTTTATATGAGAAAGACTTTGTATTCAGTTATATGAAGTGACCTTAAAATTCAAAGGATTTGAATACGTTAGCAAATAAATAAATAAGATGAACCACACTTGAAATACACTCAACACAGCTATTCATTGAAGAAATGAAAACTTAAGACCACAGTGAAATAACATTATACATGTATTAGAAGGGACAGGGGAGTCTATGCGACTGGGATGGAAATTGTTCAATCAGTTTGGAAGATGAACTGAAATTTTCCTTCAAAGTTCTCATCACCAAATGTCCCAGGTCTTTTTCTCAGGGGTCCAAACAACAGAAGTCAAAAACACATGAGCAATGTCAGGACATGTGTGTGTGGAAGTCAGAGGACAAGCTGTAGGGAGAAGAAATTGTATCTTTCTACCATGTGTGCTGTGGATAAAGCTGAGGTCATCAGGCTCAGCGACAAGTACCTTTACACACTGAGTAATCTTACTAGCTAAATGAAGATTCTGAACATGTGAAATTCTTCTCATGAGACAAGTGTGTACTGCAGAATTTCCAATTCTATAAAATCTAAAGATTCCTGAGTTACTTTGTTGAGAGAGAGCGTGTGTTTGTACGTGTGGCAAGTGCCTATGGAGTCCACATCACCCTTAAGCTAGACTTGCAGGCCATTGTGAGCTGCCTGAAATTGGTGCTGGGAACAGAACTCAGGTCTAAGCAATGTTTACTTTTAACCACTGAGCCATAGCTCCCTACTGCCAAAAAAAAAAAAAAAAAAAAAAAAAGCATCTGTCTCTTTTGGAAATAATCTCATAATCTCTAAAAGGAGCAGAATAGTCACAGGAGATAACAGTTAAGGAAAAGGCATGGTATATGAGTAGCAATCCCTGTCCCCACTCTTCTAGGAGTTTGGAGGACATCCTGGAAGGTCAGAAGGAAAACAACCTTTGCTTCTCTGTCTATGCCTATGATGGAGGGAGGATAATAAACTCAGAAAACCATTAACTCTTCTGGGTCTCTATAGTTTTTAAAAACTCACAAATATAAAATATTTCAAAATTTTCAGTGAAAATCGAGTGGTTGTTGCTATGATCTTTCCATATGCTTCAACCATCACCCAATTTAATAGAAACAACTAAAATACAAGAACAAACCTGTAGTGAAAAACTAAGTACAGGAAATTATTCTAAGAAGACATCTCATGTGCATACTAACCACAAATGTTTTGGTGACTTATTGAATATTGCTTTCTAAAAGTAAACATCATTTTAATTTACATTCACTTGTTTTTATTTACTCTTAATTTTCTAATCAATGAGATAATAGTTGCATTAGTAAAAACATTTATGAGGGGTTTACTTAATATTTAAGAAAAGATATCTTTGATGATGTATTCCCTTTGTTTTCTAAATTATATTTTCATTTTTGGTGTTTATAAAAATATATTTTCTATAAGTTCAATAGAAATATTGGCTCCCAAAGGTGGGCAAGACCTGGCTACAGAAACCCACAGAGATTGATGATCTGAAGAAGGGGGAGCTCATGGACCCCAGACTGATAGCTGGACCAATTCAGGCCCCCTGAACATGGGTCTCAGTTAGAAGTCCTCAGCAGTCTAAGGGACCTCTGACAGTGGAACCAGGATGTGTCCCTGGTGCACAAAAGGACTTTGGGAGCACATTCCCCATGGAGGGATACTCCCTTAGCCTAGAGGCAGGAGGGAGGAAGGCCTAGGCCCTAGTCCAAATGACTTGACAGATTTTGATAATCCTGCCTAGTAGGCCTCACCCTCCCTGTGGAGTGGATGTGGAATGGAATGGGAGAGGGGAGGAATCTGGGAGCATAGGAGGATGGGAGGGAGAGGGAACTAGGATCAATAAGTAAAATAATAATATTGGCTCCCATTCAAGAGCTTAATTTCTTCAGCAGCTGTTATTATCCAAGGATTTTGGTAAACATTTGTAATGAGGGTGGACTACTGTCCTATTCTAAAATTATTTTGAAATCCATAAGATAAAAATTATATGCAAATAATGTAATGACTGTATGATATTTGTTTTTAAATACTATTATTTTCAAGGTATTCTAAAGATGTTCATGTGCAATGTCAGAAAGTTTATGTGATTGGTTCGCCTCAGATCTTACACATCATTGTAATAATTCTTCAAGCAATTATAAACTATTTATTTTAAGAAGATATTAAATTCTATAAAATTTTCATAAACTCATTTCATTAAACCCTCCTTTAGAAACTTCTAGTGTAGTAATGTCTAAGTCATTGCTTAATAAGAAATGTAAGTGATCCCTTTTTCTTATTTTTCTATGGGATATACTCTCTAACAATTTTTCCTATATCTGTGTTTATTCTTGCAAAGATGTTTAAAAGGTGACTTGGAATAATAAAACTTCCTAAACAGTGTCCTTTTCTTGAGAACCTACAATGGCTTGAAAAGGACAGAAAGTTAATATGAACAAGTAAAGAGGTCAATATTGCTGAAAGTCGTGTTGGGGGCTGTGACAAAATACACATCATATGCCTCTGAAAGTGAGGTTATCGTGGGCCTCAGCAGACAGTTATTAGATCTATATAATTGGCGTCTTAAACCTTAAATGTAAGTGTTTTAAATTAAAACTCAACTTTCTGCAATTATGGCATTAAACCAACAATGTTTAATTAATGTTCGCCAATAGGATGAAAGCAAATGTGTCATCTAACTCCTTTCTACCTCTATTATATATGTTGATGTGTACTGGACTGAGATTCACAAGATCAGAAGTTTTGTTTTGTTGTGTTTTAACTCCTGTCTTTCCAAGCAGCATCATGAATCCCTTCATTAAAGTAATTCACATCTGAAACAGGCAAACTAGTTTTCAATTAGCATTGTTTAATAGTGAAGACTTCTCAGTGGTAACACATATCTTAAGTGACAGACTAGTGAGTAAAATTGGAAAACCTTAAATAGAATTCATTTGTTAAGGATATGAACTAGATCAAAAAGAACAGGAAGGTCGATCTTAATTCCTTTTATAATCCGTAATAGTTAACAAGCTGAGTTAACCATTTATTCTTAGCTATGTGCACACAAGAGGATATACAATCAGAAAGGCAACATTGGAACAAGAAGCTTGGGGAATCCCCAGTCCCAACAGTATGCAAGTTTCAGGGGTGATTAAATAGTCAACAGACAGGATAAAATTAAATGTGAATTTAGAGCAATAATAGTAATCACTTCAAATAAAAAATCAATCATTTTCTCAGCATCACACCAGGCTAGGAATTACAAGCAATTTAATGGGGTGCAATTTTCTGTAGAAACATAAGGGGTTGATTTAATGAATGGAAAGGGCTAAATATATAAATATACATGCAAAGATATGCACATGTGAAATAGATTTTATAAATTGCAGGTGGTCCATACTAAGGGACATATTTTTCTAGTGTACTAACTACCAATGAACTATATACTTCTGACCCTTCAACCAATCCTCAGGCTTTTATCAACACAGACTTAGAATTTTTCATTTTGATATTTCCCTTTTACATTATTTTAATCAATGTATTTAAATTATCAGCTTTACTTTCTTATTTCTTGAGATAAAACTTAGGGCTTCTCACACATTACACCTGCAACCACTGAGCTATATCTCCAGCCAACATGATCATTTTCAAAATTTTCAGTATATTACAAGTTTGTTTTGTATCCTGCTAATATGTACAGCTTGTGGGACCTTTACCTTCAAAGTAAATGAACTTCTAATTTTGCTTCATGAACAATTTGTATTAATGTGTTTCTATAAATTACAAAGCATTCTGCAAAAATAAGTTAAATAAGTTAAAAGGTTAGTAATTCTTTTTTTTTTTCTTTTTTGCTTTTTTACTTAAAAAAAGATATTTTTCATTACACATACCAAACCCAGTTCTCGCTCCCTCCCTTTCTCTCACCACTGTCTTCCATCCTCCCCACCCATCCACTCCTCAGGGGAGGTAAGAACCCCTTCCATGAAGTCCATATTGGAATCATCTTGTAGGGTTTATTATTAATCATTATTATTATTATGTAAGGATTCTAATACTCATAAGAACTAAAATAATACTCAAGGGCAAGACAAATACTAAGACAGAAAGTAGCAGAGTCCTTTAGATGTTCAACTTTTGTGAAATATCTAGTTAAATTGTCATATGTTCTAACAGGCAGAGGACACATATAGATACAGTAAATGAAATGAACAGAAGCGTTAATGTCTTGGAAAGGGGGCACTTTTCTATCCTAGTTAAATGTCGTAGGACCCAGTAGAGGACAAATGCCCTGAACTTCAAAAGAATGGAAATAAAAGGCTACTGCAAATGTCTGAGGAGAATGTTCAGAATGCTTTTGCAATCTTGTGTTCATGTATTACTTTTTAAGTCAGCCTTATGAAAATACATGAGAGACATGGGTTTTAATTGTTTCTGTTATCAAATGAACACTGATGATGATGAAGATTCAGCTTTACTTCCCTTGGCACTTTTGTTTTAATTTTCCCTCTGGTGAATATCAAAACATCACCCTGTCATATCTTATCATTCAAATATTGTCTTCGGTTCTAAACGACGATGATGTTTGTGGAGATGTTTAAAATAATCACATTGAATATTTAGTTTATTTAGTTCTGCATAAAAGTGACTCTGATAAAAGAGCAAAGCATGTTTGAGCTCAAGGGATTAACAAATTAATTGCAATTTGTTACTTCTTAAGAGTTGTTTCCTGGCAACCAAGACAAACAACACACCACACAATGAACATTTTAACAGTCTTTTGTTCAATACAGTTCGATTGTTCATCTCTATTTTAAATGTTTAACTCTGAGGCAGTGACCTCTCCCCCTTTTGCTTGGAATAAAAAGCCTGTCTGTAATTACTTCTAAGTGAAAGGTGGTGTGCTTTGCTATACTTAGTTCATAATAAGACGGGTTATTTCTTGAGTCACCGATGAAAGGTGATTTGTCCATCATCACTCAAAATAAGATTGCATTCTTCAGGTTGTGTGAAATGACCATGAACTTTATGAGTAACATATCCTCCCTAAACACCCTAGGGATGCTAGTTACTGAATCAAGTAGAAATGCAATTCAGTTCCTAATTATACATAAAAATAAGTCCTACACAGAACTCTTTGACCCGATGATGTGAAAGTCTTTCGCATGAAAATAAAATTCACTTATCGTTAGTGTTTTACTGGACAATTAAGTAGAAAATAGCTAGCAATGATTGAGAGAAAATTTTTAAATTTCGCATGAAAATAAAATTCACTTATCGTTAGTGTTTTACTGGACAATTAAGCAGAAAATAGCTAGCAATGCCTGAGAGAAAACTTTTAAATTTCACACATCGAGGTTACTATATTTATTCCAAGGGTCTCTCCTTCCACCAAAGCAGACTTTATAGCACACCCGAGCTGTCATCCAATGCATGTATTAGTGGAATATGAAGAAAAGTGTCTCCTTGGTTTCTCACTTGGTAAGACATGCTCCTTCCCCATTGTTCTTCAAATACAAAATTTGAAAGCTGTATCCTCTGCGTCTGTTCATAAATATTCAGGACCTAAGGGATGCCCTTTGATTCTTTTGAGGTTTTTCTTTTTTATTGAAAATAGGTATTTTTCTTACACTATATTCTGGTTATGGTTCTCCCTCCCCAAAACTCCTCAGATAAAATTGCCCTTCCTTCCCTCCTATTGGAATCTACATCCTTTCTGTCTCTCATTAGAAAATGAGACAGGCATCTAAACAATATAATAAGATAAAATAACACCAACAATAGAACAAAACTAACACACAAATAGAAGAACAATGTACAAAAGAAAAGCACAAGGTCTACATGTAGACTCAGAGACACACATGTTCATACCCACGGGAATCCACTAAAAGCTCAAAATTGTAATCCATAATATATACATAAAGAACTTATTAAGTTAAAAAAAAACAAATGCCATCAAAAGCTTAAGTTTGCTTTGTGGCTATCTAATTCTGGTCATGAGACCTAATCTTAAAAGTGGCTTATATATCCAGAGAACTGAGTCTTCATTTATGAGTGGCTATCAATTGGAAATAGCCCCAAGGTTAGGGATGGAGGCCTGTGTCCACTTCTTTCAGTACTAGGACCATCTGACACTGGCCAATGCAGGCAGACGCTGTGCATGCTGCCACCCACATTCCTGTGAGTTTATATGCATATAGTTCCTGCTATGTTTAGAGGATCTTTTATTCTTAGCATCCTCCATCCTCTCTGGCTGTTAGTATTTTTCTACATACTCTTTCACAGTGCTTCCTGGGTGATATGGACATTCCATTTTGGGATTGAGTGTTATAAATCCCCGCCCCCTTCTGAAAATCATTCATCTTGGGTCTCTGTGGCTGAAGAAAAACTGATGCATGAGTAGAGCAAAGAAAACTGAACCTAAAGAAAGGTCTAGATACCTACAAGACTAACTTCACCTAACACTTTGAGCAACAGTGGAAAGGCTACCATAAAGGCCCTTCCCTAATAAGGAGACCAACAACTAACTTATCCACCATCATGGAGCCCTCATCTAGTACCTGTTGGAAACAGAAGCAAACCTCCATAACTAAACACTGAGTAGAACTAGAATCCAGATGCAGATGGAAAGGACAAGACCAGGCTGCAGACACACATAGAAACAGCTGACTTGAACAAGGAGGAGCTAACAAGGAATCCAGTATGGGACTGACTCAGACCCCCTGAATATGGGTCTCAGCTAGAAGGACTTAGTGGTCTAAGGGACCTCAGATAGTGGAACCAGGATGTATTCCTGGTGCACAAAAGGACCTTGCGAGCACATCCCCCATGGAGGGGATACTCCTTAACCTAGAGATAGGAGAGAAGCCCTAGTCCCTACTTCAAATGACTTGACAGATTTACATGACCCCTCCTGGATGGCATAGCCCTACATGTGGAATTGGGGTGGGGGGATGGGAGGGGAGGGTGGTCAGGGTGCATGTGAGGGGGGAGAGAGGATAAGAAGGAGGGAGGGAGGGGGAACTGGGATTGACATGTAAAATAAAAATAATAATAAAAAAAAGAATGAAAATGTAGTCTCCTTCTTCTATAAGTCATCAGTTGCCAATAGCTTCTCAGATAGCTGTGGGACATCATGAGCCCATCCACCACCAATACTAAACTTTGGGCTGCCTTGATCTTGAGCATGTCTTGTACATGCTCTCACAGCCTCTGAATTCATTTGTGCAAAGATGCTGCCATGTCCAGCAAACATGTTTTAGGCATTTGTTCACTACCTCTGGCTTATGCGATCTTCCTGACTCCTCTTGTATGATGGCTCCTGAGCTTTGTACCTGGGGTGTGATATGGATGCATCATTTAGGGCTGATCACCTTGCCATCTGTTACCCTGTGACACTGACCAATAGTGGGTCTCTTCAGTAATCATCGTCTACTGAACTATTCTGAGGATAAAGTTTTTTTTTATCAATTTTGTCAAATTTTTCAGTGAAGTAGATACTTGATTTTGTTTTCTTTTTTTTTGTTTTGTTTTGTTTTTTACATTATTTGTCTGGTTTTAAGTTTTATGGGTATTTTTCATATCTTTATGAGTTCTGTAATCCTCAACTATTCCATTTTCTGACTTCTTGAAAACTGAGATGGAAATTAAGATTACCGGCTTGAGACAGTCACTTATTCCCTTATTTTGACAAACAGACTTTTTTTTTTTTTTTGCATTTACTTCTCAGTTCATGTTCATGTGTCACACATAATTGAGTGTGATATTTTTCTTTCTCACTCAGTTTTGTGCACATTTAAGTTATCTCCCAGACTTTTTTTTGACCCATAGATTGCCTCAAAATGAGCAGTTTGTGCCCAAGTGTTTTTTTTCCTTTGACTAATTATTGATCATTCCCACTTTATTTGAGATCTTAATATACATTTTAGATTTTTCCCTTTCAAGGCAATATGAGTGGCTCAGTCAATTTTATTTGGTAACTAGGAACTAACTTATGATTGAGGATTTATATTTTCCATCTATAGTGCCCTTTCCATATACTTTCATTACATTTTCCATTCCTTTAAATAAAAAAATAGATCTTTTGCAATCATGTTTAGTTTTAATTTGTATTATTTGAATGCTATAATTTGTAATTCATTTCTTGACTCTACTGTGTTGGCTTTTGACAAATGTTTCTTATATTGCAATTCAGTGACAAATACTTATTATTTTTCAATCACAAGAAAATTACTAAATAGCAATTCAATTGAAGCAGAAAAGGCATTTGACAAAATTCAACCTGCATTTAAGACAAAAGTCCTAGGAAATTTAGGACTAAAGTTGTGGCCAAAAAAAATATGTTAAATAGGGAAAATCTGAGACCATTTCACCTAAAATCTGATACGAGACGAGTGCTTACTCTTTCCATTTGTATATAGTGTTCAAAATCATAGAAAAAGCAATAACTTAAGAGAAAATATTAAGGGGGTCAAAATAGCAAAGGAATATATAAAATGACCCTATTGCAGTTGATATGATTAGAGTTAATAAACACTTTGGTTGGATTGCAAGATATATGATCACAATAGTTAGCTTCCATATATACCAACAAGGAGCCTATTTAGGAAAGATAGCCAATGCAAAATATATCTGTGGGGGGAAAAGTACCTAGAAATAAACCTAGTTAGTCAACAACCTCTAAGACACAAACAACACTAAGACACAAAACAATGAGCAAAGACATTAAGATTATGTAAATAACTTTTTTTCTTTGATTGGTAAAATTGATATTTTGAAAATGGATATACTTCCAAAATGAAGTGACTGGTTCAATACAATGCAATGCTTATAAAGTTACAGTGACATTCTCTACAGATGAACAACAATAACAAAACCCCAAAATTGATATGGCATCATAAAGTCAAAGCTGTTCTTCACAAAAGTTCACTGTTGGAGGTATCACAATGCCTAATCTCAATTTATACTATAGACTGTAGTGACAAAGACAGCTTTAGCACTGACATAAAAGCAGACATCCAGACCAGTGGAGTCTAACAAAGGACCAGACAAAAACCCAGACAGTGATGTGATGGCAATCTCATTTTGACAGCAATGTAGAAAACTTACCTTAGAGAAAAGACAGCCAATTCAACAAATGGTACTGAAGCAACCACAGAAATAAGAAAGAAAGTGGATCCAAACCTCACTCTACACAAAACTAATTCAAAGTGAACCAAACACCTTGATGGAAAATGATAAAACAGCCAGAGGGGGAAAAATAAGAAAGACTTCTTCAAGACATAAGGACTTTCCAAATAGGGTCCCATCAGCTCAGGAGATAGCTACGTAATTGAAAACTAGAATTTTATTCAGTTTAAAGTTTTCTGCATTGCAAAAGCAAGAACAGTCTAAAGAATGGGGATAAAACTATACATGAGATAGATTAATATTTAGAATATACAAAGAACTGCAAAACTTAAGTCTTCCCAAATCAAAACTTCTACTCAAAAAAAAAAAAAAATCCACCAAAAATGAACAGATGTTTCTCTAGAGAAGAACCCAAGTGGGTAATAAGTAGTTTAAAATGTTTAAGATTCTTAAAACTACTTTGAGAGTATATCCCACACATATGTGTACAATTTGGTACATACATGTGAAATACGTGTGGAAGCGGTATATAAGTTATAAGGAGAATTTCCATATGGATTTAGTTAACCACTCCTGCACATATTCCCAAAGGACTGTTTATTCTACTACAGAGAAACCACTATATCCGGGGATATTGATACAATATTCAAATAGCTAGGGAACAGAACGAGTGTAAGTATCCATCAACAGAAATTTTAGGGAAATGGAGGGTACTGTAAAGCATTATACTAAGCAAAGTAGCTCTAACCATGAAAGTACTAGTTCATATGGTTTATCTGTATTTATGCAAGAGGGGAAAACCACTGAGTGTAAGTTTTTCAACTAGGAAGCAGTTCACAGGTGGGGAAAGGGTACCAAGGATAGGGAGGATGCTAAGAATGAAGAGCATCAACATGGGAAGGAGGCTACAAAGAGTTAGCAGAGGTTGCAATGAAAGTTAGAAAAACAAACAAACAGAAACCAAAGCAAACTTGTTTGTGAATTCTAGAGTGGAAATTAGTACTGTGCATGCTGGCTAGCAAGCAAACAAACACATAGTAATAAAGGATATGAAGTACAATCAGAAAAATTTGGGGGAAATTGAAAAACGAAATAACTCATATTTTATAACAATGAAAATTTCATTTTCATATTTTCTCCCATTAGTACCGTGAAGAAATAAAAATACATATTTCAGAGGATTCATAGATTTTTTTTATTTTAAATGTCATGTAGATTTCAGTGCCAAAACTCCATTTCACCTGGTAAGACTCCATTTCACCTGGTACCTTCAATCACAACTGAGTGTCTCTTAGCAACCAGTACTGATGATATTTCCAAGAAGTAACATCTATCTGTCCTAGTCTCAGATCTCCGTTACTAAAACAATAAATCCTAATTAAAGTCTTTACGGTGATTCAAATGAAATAAGAACACAGAATGGGTGCAAATTGTTCTTGGAGAGGGTAGCACACTCCTGGCATATTAGTATAAATTTGAGTCAACATGATGATCTGAATTTTACCCCTACATCTGGTAAACACAGGAGTGAAAATTTGTATAATTTCCTTCTTCCTTTGGCTAAATACTTTTAAGAAAATGACTAAGTCATTTTTTGGAGAATGCTTCATTAGAAATATAAAACAAAACTTTTTCCCCAAATACTTGTTCTTATGGAGAAAAAAAGAAAAAGATTGAGAGAATCATAACACAAGAACGCAATTTTCTACATCTACAAAAATTACATGTTAAATAAATCAATAAGATTGGATTGAAACTCTCTTTTTTTAATTCCACATGAAAACTCATTATGAGAAAGTAAAGCTAATATTTGAAAAACAATAACAGTTCAGTTTTTCAATAAAAAACATCATGTTAAGCTATCTCATTCCCTGCATTGTTTTGTTTTGTTTTTAGAAATAGTTGATGAGAAAATAAATGAAGCCTCAGATGTTTTTGTTCCTTCCATTTGAAAACTTCAAGCAGGCACTCATCAAACAAACCTATATTTATTTTCCTTCCAGTATCCATTAGAATATGCTAGGAGCTGGAGACTACAATGGAATTTACAGCCTCAGCATCTACAGTAAGGTTTTGACTAAGTGCCAGCCAACTCTCTGCCTCGGCTAAGTGCAGCTACTCTTGGAATTAAATTATTCCCACAGCAATTTAGCAGCATGAGCATTTAGAAAAGTGTTTGATGAAATAACTGTTATTATGTACATCTATAGAAATGGAGAATCAAGACAGAACAAGGTTTTACTGAGCTTTGAAGTATTGATTAAGGTTCAGAAGAACCATGAAGGAAATTATTATTAACACCCCCCATACAAAATGGTTTGGATTCTTTTGTGACTTCCCTGTATGTACTGACAACCAATCTTCAGCCTATGGAATTCTGCTCCTTTATGGGGACAGTTTTACAATAATCCCCAATGTGGGGATATATCAAGGGAATTCTTTTTTTCCTTTAGTTTTAGTCCACAAGGAAAAGTGAAACTTGATTCTTTTTGTCTTTTTGCACCTTTAAATATTTGTTTAGACAGCCTAAACAAGACCTGAACAAGAACAAGAAAAACAGAAATGCTAACACAGAAGGCGCAAGTGTCATATGCACAAACCCTGGACAAAGAACTAGAAGCCACCATGGAGTAGTGACAGCAAGAAAGATAGCGTTCCCCAAGGAAAAGTGGAAAAGTTCCCCCTCAATTTGTTATCCAATGGAAGAGAGGGACCGCTGAAACATATATACAAGCAACTATGTGTGTGTGTGTTTGCATATGAATGTGTGTGTATATGTGTATACATATATTATATATATATTATATATATATATATATATATATATATACAGTGTTTGTGTGTAATAACAACACCAGAGTCCATGAATTAGTGAGAGAGTGAGGGTAGAGACCGTGTTGTGATACATGAGAGGAAATTGGAAATAATATAATTCTATTTTAATTTAAATTTTTATTTAAAAAAATGAATTTAAGAACACAACTTGCTCATAAAATGTGAAACTGTTTTTAAATGATGATCCTCAGTTTTAGGTAAAATAGTTTTATAGAAGCAATTGTCATTATTGATATCCTACTGTACAGATTAACTATTTGACATGGCTGTTTTTTTATCTTTACAACTTCAAATTCTGATCCAGGAAAACCTGAACCAAAATTTTTATGAAAATTCCATGGCAATATCATGAAGATTATTAAGGGATTGCTGAAGTGTAGGGGCACCATCAAATTTAAGAATCATCAATCTCTTTTTAAAGTCCTTGAAGCTTCTAAATATCTGATCTGAGTTATATGTTAATTTGGACTTCAATGAACACCTTGCATACAATGAATTAATCTGACCAAATTTACATAGCCCTACAGTTTTTCTTCACAATATATTTCTGTGGCAGTATACATACAAATAATTGATAATAGATAAACAGTAATATAATCTTAAAATGCTGTTTTCACCTAAAAGTATCTTTCTACATTTCTATATTTTTAAGTGGAACTATTAGTTTTCCTATGCCACGATTCTTAATTTTTAAGTATTTTTTAGTAATACCCTTCAATTCTTTCATATTCTATATCAAATTGCTCAAATTAGACTATATATGAATTCAAATAAAATAACCAAGCTGACTCAAATACAGAAAAAGAGAGGGGAAAGTGGAAGTAGAGATGTTAGAAGATAGATTGATATAGATAGACAGAAGATAGATAGATAGATAGATAGATGATATAGATAGATACACATGAATATACAAATACATAGATGAATACATAGATATTGACACATATTTTCATAAAATGTTAGTGTTTTGGAATCCCTGGAGAACTTATTACAATACAAACTTTATAACTTATTTTCTAATTTTC
This sequence comes from Phodopus roborovskii, assembly GCF_943737965.1. Lineage (NCBI taxonomy): Eukaryota > Metazoa > Chordata > Mammalia > Rodentia > Cricetidae > Phodopus > Phodopus roborovskii. The sequence continues at coordinate 8,690,556 of NW_026126618.1, forward strand.
AGGTTTAGGAGCTGTGAGCTAGAATTCTCTAGAATTGTCTCACTCACTGATGATGATTCCACTTTGAATTCTATTGTTACTTATGGCCATGTTCAGTTCTGGCCCTAGTCAGCTTGTAATGATCAACTACCTGCTTCCTTTGCCTCTCATTGCCCCTTTGGCCCCAGATGACATTTTCTAATGACATCCATCCATCACCCATCCATCTATGATTTCTTCAATGTACTGTATACCATGCATGAAAAAACTGTATTTAGCTGTATAAATATGTGCTATAACGGCCAGAATTTTTTTAATGTACCATATATAATCTACCCATCTTCACAAGGAAATTTCCATTTGATTCTATAGGTAAATGTATGTAGATATTACATTTTAATTGCCTAGTACATACTAGCTACTAGTAGTAATAGTAGAAGTATAATAATGAATAAGAATTTAAAAGTATATGATTTTATCTAATTGACAATTTAATGAGATATGAAATTAAACAACTGTATACAATATTTAGAAGGTGCATGAAGGAGTATACTAATGTAGCATGCTATAAAGTATTAGAACCTGTTTGACTACTTAGAAAGAATGGTCTGTAAGAAAGTAACATTTGTATAAAAAATTCAAAGGGACAAAAATTAACTATACTGAAGGCTAAGCAGGTGAAAAAGCCTTGAGGTGGCCTTAAGTGTAATATTCATGGGAGTCAGAGAAGCCAGTGTTGGTTGTTAGAATACAAGAAAGACCTTCTAAAACAATTTCTTGATGTGGCATTTAAAGTTGCCTTACTACCGTCAGTTAACACTTCATGGTGGGCAACTTATGTCCACTGGCTCCATGAACACCCACATTCTGCAGTTCTACACTATTATTTACTGATTTTACTATCTGGTGTAACGATTGTATCTCACCACATGAAATAATATCACCAAACAAATAGACACTATCCTTAATAAATTCTTATTTTTTTTTCTTTCTAAGTAGTGTGATATCACTTCTTTCACACAAATACATATACATATGCAAACTCACATTTGCATGCATACAACATCACAATAAGATAATATAGTTATGTGTTTTCTTCAGATCTAAAATTAAGATGTGAGAAATAGAGAGCTATCTTAGTAGCTTTCAGTATCCTGTAGCAATCAGAGTGCCTTAGAGTAAGTCACTTTTTAAATGGAATTTATTCCCATTTGTCTGTGGGATTGATAGCTTGGTGAAGTGAGGGCTTCAGTTTTCCATTTGACAAACAGTACTGAACACTTCCTAAATATTGAACTAGGAGTAGAGGTAAAAGCTACCAATTCCTAAAAGCAAAAGATCATAATCTGCCCTAGAAAGGAATCAGAAAACATGAGGGTACAACATGAAATAATTGAAGGTCTAGTTAACAATATGCATAGAGAATTGAATTTTATTAAATCTGAGAAGCAGATTTAATCCTGTCCTAAAATATGCAAAGGTTTTCATAGAGGAAATTCATCTAGAATGTAATGAAGAGTAAGTAGAGAGACTTGAGAAATAGCTAGAGTATGACACCAGTATGATGGAGTGAAGAGAGATGGAGTGTGGATTAGCTTGTCCTAGCCTGTTATGTGCCTTAAGAAAGACCCAGTAAAGCAAAGCAGTCACTGGAGAAAGCCAGAATTGCCAGTCCTGCACATCCAAGGAAAGGTCTATTTTAATCTCACTACACTTAATTACTGACTAGACACATTCTACAGAAGCTGTGACCTTGACACAAATGCAGTCATGAAGGTCAAAGCACAGCCACTGGTTTGTTGGGTCAGCGATTCTCCCTGTGAGTGGGAGGCTGGTCAGACATGTGGCATGGCCTCCAAGCTGTAGAAGCATGCTTTCCAAGCTGCGACTCAGAATGAATGAAGAAATGACTCTCCGCAGCAACCTACACTTGAGTTGAGTCATGTATCTTAATAGTTGCTCACAGCAAGTGAGGCAGGAAAAAGCCTGCGGTGAAGCTGAATCCTCAGGTCCAGGATAGGATCAGGAAATCCCAGAGAGCAGGTAGATAAGGTAAGTGGTGAGTGGAGGAAGTGAGCACACTAAACTCCCTCCCCACAGTAGGGAATGGCCCATGAAAATAGAAATTAGTCCGGAGCAGGTGCAGCTGCATAGCAGTCTGCTGTTGATGGCATTAAAACCAGAATGTCATCTTGCTGCCATTTTGTCACTGCACACGTTGTTAAGTTGCAATGAAATAAAGACAAAGAATTTTAAAGAATGTCAGTTGATTCTTTTTTTAAAATAATCTACTGTTTAGTTTTTGCTTAGTTTTAACATCTTTGTAAAAAATAGTAAGTACCCACTCCCTATCAGAATCTAGACTTTACAGTTCAAGCCTTCTAAATGAAGCCATCGGATTTCAAGAGTAGAGCTTCTGATATCCTTCTTTAAAATATTTTTTGCTCTCATTGAGTGGTTACATGTACAATGTATGTGGAGGGAGCTGGTACATTGTATGCAGAAGGCAAAGGAAACCGCTTGAGTGTTGGTTTTCTCCCATCCGCACAAATTGTGGGATTTGACTCTGGTCATCAGACTTAAACAGCAAAAGCTTTTTCGTTTTTCACCTGCTGAGCCATCTTACTGGCCCAGGATAACCTTCTCTTACAGGCTAACTTTTAATAGCTTCATGAAAGTACTCTAATAGCTGGTTACTAAGTATAGGAAAGCTAATGTGTTTACACGAGAGTTTATGGAGACACTGTCATGGCAATCAGGAACTCAGCGCAGTGGAGGATGCCTGCATTTAGTTTGCACCAGCATGGGCCAGTTAAGAGTCACTGAAGAGTACGGGCTCAAGGGCCCATACCCTCCCACTGCCCTGCTTAAGTACCTCCTTCTGATAGATGTTGGGAAAGAGAGAGGCATTGTCTTCAGTTCCTACCTAGTGGTGACCTCCTCAGGCTCTAACAAATAGTTCCAATCCAATAGTTCACACAGGGAGGCTTGCTTAGGTCACAAAACACAACTTCAAGTAACGGATCTGGGGAAGGAGTAGGCATATTGACAGGAGTGGGGAAAAATAAAATAAAAGAGTTTGAGAGGAGTAATAAATCGGCATACATAATTTCATGTATACAAGTTGTCAAATAACAAAGTTAATCTGCCATAAACAACGTAAAGTATCTTGGGGTAACGCTAACCAAACAAATGAAAGACTTGTACAGCAAAAATTTAGTATCTTTAAAGAAAGAAATTAAAGAAGATATCAGAAAATGGAAAGATCTCTCATGCTCTTAGATAGATAGGACCAACAGTAAAAATGGTAATCTTGCCAAAAGCGATCTACAGATTCAATGCAATCCCCATCAAAACCCCAGCACAATTCTTCACAGACTTTGATAGACCAATACTCAACATTATCGAAAAACAAAAGACCCCCAGATAACCAAAACAACCCTGTACAATAACGAAGTTGCAGAGGCACCACCATTCCTGACTTCAAGCTCTATTATAGAGCAATAGTACTGAAAACAGCTTGGTATTGGTGCAAAAACAGACAGGAAGAACAATGGAATCAAATTGAAAACCCTCATATTAACTCACACATCTATGAACATCTGAATTTTGATAAAGAATCTAAAATTATATAATATAAAGAGGAAAGCATCTTCAGCTAATAGTGCTGGCATAACTGGATGTTGGTGTGTAGAAGACAGCAGATAGATCCATATCTATCTCCATGTACAAAACTTAAGTTCAACTGGATCAAAGACCTCAACATAAATCCAGCCACTCTAAACCTCTTAGAAGATAAAATGGGAGGTACCTTGAAAAAATTGGTACAGGATATTGCTTCCTGACCATAACATCAGTAGCACAAACATTGAGATCAACAATTAATAAATAGGACCTCCTGAAACTGAAAAGCTTCTGTAAGGCAAAGGACACAGTCACCAACACAAAACAGCAGCCCACAAAATGGGAAAAGAACTTCACCAACCCCACATCTGTCAGAAGGCTGATCTCCAAAATATACAAAGAACCCAAGAAGCTGGTTACCAAAACACCAAATAATCCAATTAAAAAATGGGGTACAGAACAAAATAGAGAATTCTCAATAGAGGAATCTAAAATGGCTGAAAGATACTTAAGATAGTGCTCAACATCCTTAGGCTTCATGGAAATACAAATCAAACCAACTCTGAGATACCATCTTACTTCTGTCAGAATGGCTAAAATCAAAAACACCAATGACAGTTTAAGCTAGAGAGGATGTGGAGAAAGGGGAACACTCCTCCACTGCTGGTGGGAGTGCAAACTTGTACAGCCACATTGGAAATCAGTAAGGCAGTTCCTCAGAAAAATGGGAATCAGTCTACCTCAAGATCCAGTAATTCTACTCTTAGGCATATACACAAATGATGCACATTCATGCAACAAGGACATCTGTTCAACTATGATCATAGAAGTAGCGTTATTTGTAATAGCCAGAACCTGGAGACAACCTAGATGCCCCTCAACTGAAGAATGGATGGAGAAAATGTGGTACATTTACATAATGGAGTACTACTCAGTGGAATAACACAATGGAATCTTAAAATACAAAGGCAAATGGATGGAACTAAAAGAAACCATCCTGAGTGAGGTCACAAAAAGACAAACATGATATGCACTCACTCATATATGGATTTTAGACTTAGAGCAAAGGATTACCAGCCTACAATCCACACTGCCAGAAAAGCTAGGAAACAAGGAGGACCCTAAGAGAGACATACATGGTTCCCCAGAGAAGGGAAAAGGGACAAGATCTCCTGAGCAAATTGGGAGCATGGAGGGAAGGGAGAGATAATTAAGAGAAAGAGAAAGAGAGAAGAGGAGGGGAGATGAGGACATGAGGGAGGAGGAAGATTGAGTCAGGGGAAAAAATACAGGAGAACAAGAAAAGAGATACCATAAGAGAGGGAGTCATTATAGATTTAAAGAGAATTCTGGCACTAGGAAAATATCCAGAGATGTATAAGGATAACACAAACTAACAATCTAAGCAATAGTTGAGAGGCTACCTTAAATGCCCTTCTTCGATAATGAGATTGATGATTACTTCATATGCCACCCTAGAGCTGATGGAAGCTGATGGAAGCAAAAGCAGACACCCACAGCTTAATACTGAGCTGAACTCCTGGAATCCAGTTGCAGAGAGGGAGGAGTGATGAGTAACGGGGTCAAGGCCAGATTGGAGAAACCCACAAAATCAGCTGACCTGAACAAGAAGGAGCCTATGGATCTCAGACTGATAGCTGGGAAACAGTATAGGACCAAGTCAGTCCCCCTGAAAATGGATGTTAGTTAGGAGGGCTGGGCAGTCTATGGGGCCTCTGGTAGTGGATCAGTATTTATTCCTAGTATACAAATGGACTTTGGGAGCCCATTTCACATAGAGGGATACTCTCTCAGCCTAGACACACAGGGGAAGGCCTAGAGCCTGCTCCAAATGATATGACAGACTTTGAAGGTACTCTTTGGAGGCCTCACCCTCCATGGAAAGCAGAAATGGGATAGGATATGGAGTTGGTGGGGGACAGGGGAGGAGGGGAGGTAGAGGGAATTTAAAATTAAAAACGAAAAAAAAAAAAAAAAAAAAAAAAAGGAAAGAAAGAAACCCTAGAAATGGCTCATATCTTCATATCTGTACTTTCAGGAGAAAGTTTTTAGATTTTTTTAAAATTCTTTTTTATGGGTGTTGTTTATGGGTGTTGTTTGCACATTTTTTATGAATAAGGATGATTACTGCTTTCATGTATGTTTGTGTCTGTACACCTCTTGCAATCCAGTGCCTTAGAGGCGAGAAGAGGACATGGAATCCCTCAGGACTATAGTTACAGATGGTTATGAACAGCCATCACAAATCATCAAGTAAAAGAGCAGTTTGTGGCAAGTATAGTAGAAGTAGCTATTAGCAATTATCAGGCCTTTCTAAGAATTTGTTAAGACTGGCTGTTCTTTCTCTAATGTAATTAAACTATGGGATTATGAGCATCTTGAATGAAGGAATGGGATTCCAATAACTCAAGATTTTCCTAGAACCTCTTTCTCTTGCAGAAAAAAACAAAACAAACAAACAAAACAACAACAGAAAAAAAAACAAGTATATGACCAATAACCTTCCACTTTAGATAAAGTTATATATACACCATCGAAAAAGCTACAACATTAATGTGTGTATATTTGCCCATTTACTTCTCTTTAGAGAAGAGTAATAAATACAGGTAGATGAAATAATAATTTGCAAATAGGCTCTAAGATGCTAAGTTATTTAGGTATTCTACCCTCTTGACTAACACTTCATAAAGAAGTATAAATTTGATGCTGAAAGCATGTAGGCCATTATTGATAGACTCCTACACACATAAGAGAATACTACAGTCATGTACATTACAGATGCTTGTAGTTTACCACCATCAACATTTTTCATTATTTTGAGATATTCTAAATGCATAATGACATACAAATAAAGCCTGTCTCAGGGTCAGAGAATGGAGCTTGCCACTAGCTAACCATAGAGATCTCTACAGACAGACAGGACATGACTTAGCTGGGCAGAAACTTGCCGCTAGCTAGCCATCGAGGTTTGGAGGTCTACACAGACAGGCAGGAAGTTATGTGGCTAGGCAGAAACAGTTTATAAGCAGGGACAAATGGGAAATTACTCTCTTCTGTGCTGAGATGCTTAGGAGGTAATGTGTGCTGTGGCTTGCTTCTTCTCTCTGATTTCTCAGCATTTCCTTCTGTATCTGACTCTGACCTTTTATTATCTAGACCAATTGAGAACTAGAATTGCAATTGATTAAACACATCATGAGTAGGTTTCCTATGAAGGAGCTCTAGGTGGTGAATAGATTGGCTCTGAGAAACCTCAGATATGGGGCAGTGGTGTCACATGTGTTTAATCCCAACACCTGGGAGGCATAGGCAGGTGGACCTCTGTGAGTTCAAGGCCAGCTGTGGTCTACACAGTCTCAGAATAGGTTCCAAAGCTACACATAGAAACCCTGTCTTGAAAAACAAAACAAACAAAAACATAAAAATTTCCACAAAGACTGCATTTCTTGATGGCAGTGAGCATGCATATAAACAGAAATTTACTGAGGCTTGAAGAGAAGAGGAGAACAAGAACTTATTGAGATCAAAACTTTCTTCTCTGATGAATCTAATTTTTGTTGCAGTTTGATTTAAATGTAAACTTGGGAAGATTAATCGTCTTACAACTCATTAAACCCTAGCAAGCTCACATACACATTGGCTATTGTAGACAGTTCTTGTCATAAATCATCATGTCCTGACTCTAATAAGATAACACAAAAGAAGATAGCTTTATTGTTTCACTCTGAATTCATCATATTTGGAATTGCTCAATCAACCTTTAACTAATAGTCCTTTCTTGGGTGTTGAGTCAATTCTAATCAGGCAAAAGGAGATGTGTGGTCTCTGGTCTAGAGTTTGTCTTTCTTCAACGAGGCAACCTGCAGGATGTTCTGCTTTTTACCAGGTTTTCCATTTTGCTCTCCACTGTCTCCAGAATTCCTTTTCCTCTTTCCTCTCCTTCCCAAGACTGTTTTAGATCTGGTACTTCAGTGATATACTACAATGGAAACCTGTCTGAAAATCCCTCAGTCAGAACAATAAAATAAAACAACAAAAGCAACCAATCTGTTAAACTAAGTCTTATTCCCAGAAGCCAATGCTGGTCAAGTACTGCTAGGCAAAGTCAATACATATTTCAGATCTCTCTGTGTCATAACAGCCAATGAGACCTGGTTGATCATATTCTTCTCATGTTTTCAAAGCTGCCTATTCTCTGCCTGAACTTTTATCCCTGGGGATATCACTCCTTGTAAAACAGTCTGTATTTAAGAAGCCAACTCTATTACCCAGTAACCTATGGAAGCAGATGCAGAGATCCATTCTGAGCTCCAGGGGTCCAGTTGAAGAGAGGGAGGAAGGATTCTGTAAGTTGCAGAGATGGGGGTCGGGATCTAGGTCATGATGAAGGAACCCACAGAGACAGCTGAATTGAGCTCATGGGGCCACATGGACTCTGCACCAACAGTTAGGAGCCTATATGAGACCTACCTAGGCCCTCTGCCTGTGTGTGACAGTTGTGTGCCTTGGTCTGTTTTGTAAGGCTCCTAGCAGTGAGATAAGGATCTGTCCCTGGAGCTTAGCTGTTTTTGAGAATCTGGTCCCCATGCAGGATTACCTAGCCCACTCAATGCATGGGGAGGAGCTCGGTCCTACCTCAACTTGATATGCCATGCTTTGTTCAAGACCCTGGTAGGCTGACCCCTTTCTGAATGGGTATGGAGGAAAGGATAGGGAAGGTAGATCCAAATGGGAGGGGACTATGGCTGGTATGTAAAAATGAGTGAAAAATGTTAGTAAAATAAAATTTTGAAAAAGAAACAGTTATAAAAAGACATTTTATTTTTTTAAACCCAATCATGACATCCTCCCTATCCATTCTATTCATACTGTTAAGAACTCAGCATGTTGGAACATGCTCAAATTACAATAGTAGCTAAAACCACATTTAATTTTGCATTGTATACTCCAAAAGAATGTGGTATTAATGTACACAAAGACAAACAAAAGTAATTTTACTGGCATGAAGTGTGTTTTCTGACATTGACTGGCAACAAGAAAGAGTCAACATTATTACACAGTTTTTCTAGACACATTGCTTGAATTAAGCACATTTCGACTAGTTCTGCAACATTAGTCAGCTCTCTGAGCTTAGATTTCTGTATTGTTTAATATTTTCCATTGCTATGAAGATAAACATAGTCATTAATCCAAAATCTTGGCAACAACAATGGTTTGTTGTGAAAAAGTTGATCACCAAGACTGCAGGAAATGCATGGGTACACAGGCAATTTTGACATGCAGTGGTTGGGAGAAAGGATAAATAACATTCTTGAAAGTTATCTGCCTGCATGTTTATTCTATAAATCACCAAAACTATTTAAGTAAGAAGCTTAAAATGATGTGTAAACATTTCTGATATAGTCCAAAATAAATCCACATCAAATTCATATTTATTTTATGCTAATCATTAAAGATCTAATCATTTTCTCCATATTCTCTCTGACAAAGAAATAGGATAGTACTACAGAGTCATTTTTCTAAATGTCATATTTGAGAGTAAGCCACATATCTAGACCAATTAATTCTTTTGTATATAAAGTGCAGGGAGGGAAGAAATTTCATTGCTTGCTGCTAAACTCAGTTTAAAACACATATATCTTTGTAGTGACTATTAATATTTGTTCACATTGTTTTGTACAACATAAACTCATTTACAATAATTTGATCTTTTAAGGATTCCTTAAAGGGGAAATTAAAGGGGAAATAAAAATACATAATTCTATATAATGAGTTTTCCTTTATTAAAAATAGATTTTTCCATGCAATATATTCTGATTTTGGTTTCCCCAATGTCTGCTCTTTCAAGTTCTTTTCTACCTCCTCTGCCAAGCAAAGCAACCCCATCTCTCTTCTCTCTCTCTTTCTCTCTCATTATGAAACAAAAATACTTCTAAAGCATAATAATAAAATATAATAGGATAAAACAAAGACAAACAAATCAAATTGGAATATGACAATTTGAACAAAAGGAAAAGACCCAAGAAAAGGCACAAAAAAATAGAAATAGAAACAGAGACTCACTGATTCTCACACTCAGGAATCCAACAGAAACATTAAAGTGGAAGCCTGGTGTGTGTGTGTGTGTGTGTGTGTGTGTGTGTGTGTGTGTGTGTGTGTTATGCAAATTGACTATAGGGTGAAAAGAAATAAAAATAAAAGGAAAATTTAAAAGGAAGAAATGGAGAAAAGGAAAAAGGAAGGAAGAAAAGAGGAAGGAAAGAGAAAACATGAAGGAAAGAAGGAAGGAAGGAAGGAAGGAAGGAAGGAAGGAAGGAAGGAAGGAAAAGAGTAAAAGCTCTGACACAACATTATGAGATAAGGAACCGCCTCCAAAGATCTCATCGAGTTCATTTTCTGATGCCCATCTACTACTGAGCATGTAGCCTACCATTAACAGTAGTTTGTTTCTCAGTGAGATTTCCTTGAGTAAAGCAAATTTACATTTGCAATTGGTGATCAACTAGAGATAGCATTTGGGTTAGAGATGGAGGTGTCTGTCACTTCCTCTTTCTGCTCTAGGACCTCATATGGCAAAGACCCATGCAGACCCTATACCACATGCTGCTCCAGTATCTGTGAGTTCATGCGAGCTTTGATCATACCGATTTTTAAAGGTCTTCTTGTTTTGCTGTCCTTCAGCAAAATAAAACTTCACGGGACAACAATAGATACTCAAAAATATTCCAGTAAGTCAACAATTGGACAGGTCGGGAAGACAGAGAATTAGTGAATAGTGTTTTCTCTAAGTAGGGAATTACAAGATTTTGCTTCATGTTTGTATGGGAAAACAAGAAATCAAACTCTAGAAGTGTGGAGTGTTCTTAGAACAAACTGTCAGTTGATTATATTCCTGGCAAAGTAGTGAACATAGAAAATTAAGAACAAGAGAAATAACTGAAATAATAAAACTCATTTTAAAGTAAAATTTATCATATTACTATTGGTATATGTTTATATATTAGTTATATTCACATAACATATATATTTCTCATATTGCATTTATTTTATTATTATTTAGATTCAAATAATTTTCCCTTAACATTTAGATGCCTGGCCTGAGTCAGCATCATCTGCTCTGCTTCCATGAGACATGTTCAAATTTGTTTACCTGTACTATGAGCAGCAGTTACCACTGATAACAGTGCAGTCAGACATTAGCAAACGGGGGGAAGGTACCTTAGATGGTGATGTGTGTGATCACCAGATATTTTATGGGATCCAAGCACAACTCAGATCTTACCTGGATTTATATTTGACCATCAAAGAAGAGGATAAGAAGGCCTAGGACTATGAAACAGATAGGAAATTTTCTCTCTCCAAGGTCCATTAAAATAGTTAAATAATGTTACATACAATTCTTATTTAATGGGTAAATGCACTCTCACGAGACTATCAACATGCCCCCCCCATTTGATCATGCTGATTGGATCAGAGATTTGCAATTGACTCCTTTGTCCCATGAGAGATCATTCTTTATTGTGGGGAAACTACTAATATGGAGAAAATCTTTTTTTTTTCTTTTTAAATCCCTAACACTTGTCAATCCAGATTTATTTTAGCAGCCATCAAGCAAAGAGAAACGTTTTAAAGGGAACAAACATGCATGCAGTTAAAACTGAGACACTGAGAGACTGAGCTGTGATCATGTTATTAACACCTTAAATACAACTATGTATTTTGGGAATTTTGTGAGAAAATAAATCCTTTATGAGTTTCGGGTTGTGAGGTTGAATGCTTTTTACTCATAACCACAATGGTGTATGCAATAGTAGTTTCCCCTCCTCTGTTATTAACTAATGCAAATCAGTGAGTCCATAAAGAGAAAAAATTTGAATCCAAGAATAAGCACAAAGCTCAATAAAACACCGAAGTTCAAAGGGACAGCTGTGTATTTTGTGAAGCAATTGATCATGCAGGGCGAATAAAATTCCTCATGAGAACTCTAAAAGAGTTTTCCAGAAGCATGCCAAAAATAATCAAAGGAATTATTAAAAGCTGGAAGATAATAATTAAGCAAACACTGCATGTTTTATTTTTTATCTTCTCAAAACGGAAAAGAAAGTATGAAATGCCTGGATCTACAAGAAAGTCATCATTTACAGATTCAAACTGAAAAAGACACTAATTTAGAAGTTGGTAGGTTCCTTGAAGAGACATCTGTCTATTTTACTAAAGGCAGAGTGTTTAACCTGGATTAACACCATTTAAAGATACAATGGATAAAAATCTAGAGATAAAAGCTTCATTTAGGAAATAAGGAGTTGACAAACAAGGATGTATAAACTTAAGTCTTACTCTTCCTAACTGATTATAAGACTGTCAATCATAAGACCAGTTGAATTGCCATTATTTGTGAAGACATTTGCAATTCATCATGGTAGAAAGTGCATCAGTTAATCAGAATGAATTAAGGGTCAATAAGATCATGCTATATTTAAGCCCTGCTCTTTGAAGCTTGGAACCACATCTCAGAAGGAAATCCTAAGTAGTTACAGTGTTTGCTGTGGGGTCAGGGAGGTGATAAGAGAAAGAGCATGGGAGTGAGGACTATTTCTTTTATATGTCAAAGAGATTACCAAAAATAATTTTAATAATTTAGAACCCCTGCCAGTGTAGAGACTTAGGAAAGAGGGGGAAAGTTACTTTAGCTCACAAAGCATTCAGGATGAGAAACTTTATCCTAGATCTTCCTGTCTCTATATTATTGTTAAATCTTACAAGCAATTCTGTTAAACCCCATTTGTAAAAGAAAAGTATTTTTAATTAAATTTTAAAAATTGACTTTCAGGCAATATGCTAAAATTCATCTCACATTCTAATTAGTATAAAAAAAAACTAAAAAGAAAAACACTCAAAAATGTTTTAAAAGACACCCTGAACTCTAAAGTCATTAGTAAGAAAACAAATCTTTAAACATGGACACAAGATTTGAATGATATTTCCTAAAGGTATAGAAGACAATTAATGAGTCAATATAACAGATCATCAGGAAAAGACAAATTAAAGACATGATGAAATACTTTAATGCCTACCATAAAGTCTAAGCATAAAACAAACAAAATTATACTACTCCAAATATTACAGATATTACAGTACAACTGTATATCTTATACATTCCTATGACAAAATCAGTGTCTCAAACATATTAAAAACAGTTTAATACTTCTGTAAGAAGATAGAGACAAAAATGTCATGCCTCCACCACCTCCTTAAGCTTTGACATGTTTTCTCCATGGAAGATAAAACCACATGCCCTTAGCAAACCTTGGGCAATAATATTTTTAGTAGCTTTATAAATAATAGAAACTGAGAACAGGCATTCTGGAATGAATATGTGAGCTACACAATGAACAACTTCACTTCTCAGAGGCTCAACCATTGTAGTAAAAGCCCATTAAAATAAAACAAAGGGTAAATAATTATTTAAGGTCAATGGGAATTGTCCTGGGGGCATACAGGAAATGAAGGAATATTTATTCAAGAACATCACTTCAATGTTAATGAGGACAAAGAATATCTGAAAGGCAGAAGACACGATACACATGCTCATGTCTTTTCCCATCTCTGTCTTCATGAGACAGGAGCATCACCTGGGCAGACATGGCTGTATGGCATGACCTTCCATGCCCCAAATCTTCACAAATTGCTGCAGGGGCAGCTCAAAGGGAGAAAAATACAGCATCTATCACTCACATGTTAGTCTTAGAGAGCACAAGGTAGAACTCTCTTCTCTCAGTCTGCATCAGTCTTCGATGAAGACTCAAAGAAAGGAAGGAAGGTCAAGGGGCTTGAGAGGTGCTCCCAGGATAACAGTGGTTACTGAATAACCATGAGGAGTTGGTTTCAAGTCTCAAGAACTCTGGACACACAGTTATGTCTGCCAGCCAAAAATGGGGGAAGGGACAGACAGGAGGTAGGAAGAACCCTGCCTACCTAATGATATGGTGAGTTCCAGGGACAGTAAGAGATGCTGGCTCCAGGTGGTAAGGTGGAAAGTAATAAAGAAGGATGTCCTCCTCTGGGCCCCACATATAGATACGTACACTCCAACAAATATATGTACACACACAAAATATTTTTCAAAGGAATGAAGGAAATTTGAGGATGATGCTTCATGCATTAAAAAAAGTCTTTGTCTCAGCTTGCTCAGAGAAATTCCATAATGGTATATGAAAACCAAATGTGGTTGTGCCATCTAGCATCGTGCTCATAATCTGGAGAATTACTCTAAGGGGTGTGGTCCCTTTCATTCCCACCCTACTGATGCACTGTGCCTAAGATTTTAGCAGAAGCGAGAAGCAAGGCATTAAGACAGCAAGCTTTAAACCTCTACACAGATGAACTATTGTGCCAGAAAGCAGAGTGTGGGAATGTCCTGGAGGAGGGTCACTTTCAGACAAAAGGAATGTAACAGGGAGATGAGGACTGAGCAATTAAGAGTCAATGGGCAGCACTAAAGAGAAAGAGAGAGACCTCAGAAAGATGACTTAAAAGCACTAACCTCAAGCCAGGTGGTGGTGGCATATGCACACCTTTAATCCAGCACTTGTTGGCAGAGGCAGGTGGATCCCTGTGAGTTAGAGACCAGCCTGGTCTACAAGAGCTACTTGCAGGACAGGCTCCAAAGCCACACAGAGAAACCCTGTCTCAAAAAAACAAAAACAAAACAAAAAACAAAAGCAAAACACTAACCTCAAAGATTATTTTCACTAAGCCCACATACAAAGGGATCCCTATCTAAATGGATCCAACTATGGAACATATTAGACTCTAAGGTCATTACCATAAGTAATACTGGGATCAGCTGACACCTGTGGATCCTAACACCTGTTCATGCTTCCAGCAGAGTGTAATAGAAATAGTAGAAGAGTTAAAGACAACTCTATGAAAACCTTGGTGTGCTTCTCTATCTTTGGGTGACCACACACACACACACACACACACACACACACACACACACACTCACTCACACACACTGACACACACACATGCACACACACAAATACACTCATACACACGCGCACACACAGTTGACAAGAAAAACAGACTAGATTAAAACCCAAGCTACATCACGAATTTTCAGTGCAATGAATCATGGGGAGCTATAAGGAAAACTGTGATGACTATACAGGAAACACTTGTACCAGAAACAGACTGTGAGAGGGGCCAGGAATCTGACCTATGAGAAAATAACTATAGGAAATTTCTCTCTAAGCTATAAAGGGATTAGTCTTTGTTTGTTTGTTTTTCTGGTTGACAGTATCATCAGCCCCTTTGGTCTGCCCATCAGTAAAAATGGTGGAAAGAAAGCAAAGGTGATTGTTGAAAAGTGTTACATTGAAGAGCAATAATAAATTGATAGAGAAATTAAGTCCTTACTACATTAGTTTGTCTATATAAAAGTCTGCTCTACGCAATTCAATCTGCTGACTGAAGGCAGATCAACAGTAGCCTGCTGCAGTGGGATCCAGGGGGAAGAGCAGAGCTACTGAGAGACTTTGAAGAGTTATTGAAATGTTTTTATATTCATTGTGATCTTTAAAAGCGTGCAAATATTTTAAAATATGTCAGATTTTACGTAATAACTATATGTGATTTGATTAAATCAAGAAGGGTCTCACAAGTCAAAAATATCACACAGAAAAAGTCTCAGTTCAGAGGAGTGATACCCCAAAATTATTTCACTCGGGAGATGTCTTTACAGGCCACATATCCATACAAGGCATCCCTATATCTCGTTATAAAAACTGTTGACATTTAAAAACTTATATCAGATTAGCTCTGAGACAGCATAGAATTAACTGTGCAGGCAGGCAGAAACATGTTGAAATTCTCCACCCATCCTTGTAATCTTCAGTGATTCAAGGGCTATTCTAAATGCAGAATAGTTGATGACTTGAACATCTGCAAAGAAATCCTTAGTTTGTTCTTTTCTCAGATTGGTGTTTATCAAACTTCAGTGTGCACAGAAATTGCTGTTTGTTTTACACACAAGATAAAATTCTGTACAGTCATACACTGCAGAAAGATGTTTCTATCAACAGCAGAATGTATACACCACCGCAGACCCACAAAATCGTATAGCCTACCAGGATTGGAGCCAGTTTAGCTTCTGTTAAAAACACTGATTTTAACATGTAACAAAGCTACTGAAGGACACACTTCTTAGAGCATACCCCTGTTCATACAGCATGACTAGTATATGGAATGTCATAAATCTCAGGGCAGAGAGCATGAGCATGCTATGACAGAAATAAAGATGGACACATTTATGCCTTTCTGTGATGTCAAATTTACGGACTAGCAATAAATTCACCAACTGTGTCATTTTTATTGGCTAGAAGTTACCAAAATGTCCCAACTTTCCTTGACAGCTGACCACTGAAAAAATGGGTCATTTTGTTCTGTACTTAATTATTGATATAATTTCTCAGATTACACACTACACAATAAACAATAATTTTATTTTATATATATTTATATGTCACACACACACACTTCGGCTATTCAGTGGCTGAAAGGTATAAAAATGCCTGCAGATTGCAGAGAATTCACAGGGAACCCATGCAAATACAGCAAGATTCCCTGCAGGTGGCTAGAGAAGATATTAACACACCCAGTTGGAGAGCTGCTGGAGGCATGCAGAGCTGTTGCAGGCTGGCAGGTTCAGCCAAGTCCCGTGTTGATGCTGCAGAGGTATGGACAGGGGAATCCACAGAGGCCAGATACCAGATCACTGCGGGGAGGCCCAGAACCAGGTCCAGAGTAACAGATGACAGATGAGTGGATGGATAGATACTAAATCGAGATAACCTATTCAGAAGTCCTTTGCTTGCCGGTAGCCAAAGTTTCTGGTAGTTTTTCTGCCACAGCTATGACAAATTGGTCTTTGTTTATCCTCCGATAAGCTCCTTGCTGTTTTCTTAGGTTTGGCTATTGTATTATCAGATTTCCTATGGATTTTTAAATTCTGCCTGAGAACAACCTAAAGTTAGTTACACGATGTTTTAAAGGTTTTTGTTTTCTTGTTTGTTTTGCTTTGTTTGCTGTCTTTTTTTTTAAACAGTAACTACTTTCTTCCAAGTACTGGGTCCTCTATCAATTTACTTTTGGTTCATATGTACCAGGAAAACTCAGGGCTTACGCCCTGATCTTCAAGCTAATTTACCTGATTGCCCCACATGGCTATTTGAGGTTCAATTGGGCCATAAGGTCTGCACAAGCCTCTCTCCACGCCTGATAGTTGGTGCTGTCTTTTATGACTGTTTCTTTCTCTAGCACAGCTTCCTTGTATACTGACCTTCTGGGAGGAATACAACAGAACAAAGGAAAATACGGAAAAGGTTTAATTTTCTTTAAGGACTCAGCTTCTCCATATACACGTAATTTCTGGTAAATTCCATTGATTACAGCACAGAAGGCCACACAATACGCCAAGATTGTGGAACTGGGGCTTCACTCTTGATGCTTGTTTTTACATTAAGTTTGTGGTTATATCCGAAAGAATAATAAATATATCAGGATGCAGTATGGAAATTGCAGCATCCTAATTATTTTATATACTTGCTATTTTTTTTATCTTTTTTTGTTTTAAAACAACCTTTTCCCATTTTCACATATATATCAGTTCCAGTTCCTACTCCCTCCCCTCCTCCTGCTCTCCCCACCTTCTCTTCACCCCCACCCATCCACTCCTCAGAGAGGGCAAGGCTTTCCATAGGGAGTCAAAGAAGTCTGGCACATCTCTTTGTCATTACTCCCTTCCCTTTCTTCCCTTAAGCTCTCCTTGATTTTTCAAGTTCATACTCTCTATTTTCATTATACTTTTGTTACGTACATAAATATATGTATGTAACAAATACTCCTAAATACATAAGCTCTACTTGATCAGTCTGTAAAAAGTTGCATATGTGTGTCTGTGTTTGTGTGTTTGGTGATATATTATGTATGATTTATTAAAGCTTGAGCAATGTCAGCCTCAAGCTGTAGAAATCAGGCAGTGGTGATATACACCTTTATTCCCAGGACTCAGGATTAAGAGGTAGAAAGATCTCTGTTAGTTCAAGGCCACCATGGCCTACAGAAGGGTGAAGAGTAATAGACATCATGACTTTGATCTCAGCATGTGCGATCACACACCTTTAATCCCAGAATCATGGAGGTATAAAAGGCAGGAGCAAGGTCTCAGAGCTGGTATTCAATCTCCATCCACACTGAAGGTAGGATTCTCAATAGATATATATGTATGTATATATATATATAATGTCTATGTATATATAGATATATATAGTGTCATACAATATTTTATATATATAGTGATACAAAAACTAGATATCTAATAAAATTAACTGAGAACAATAGAGACCAGCAGTCTTTGAGAACATATATCCTTCAAAGACAACATTTAATAAACACTTAATTTCTTTCATCAATCTCCCTGAGACAGAGAACATAATTATTTATTTTATTAAATTTTATATTTATAACTTATATTAAATTTATATCTTAGAAATCACCAATCTTACCTTATGATGTATCTTTATTTGTAAGAGAAATCCTTGTAGAAGGGTTGAGTTCAGGAAAGAGTAACTAATGTTTTTTTAAAGAACTTAATGAATAAATGAATTATTCCTGAATACCACTAGTCCACAGGAATCCTATAAAAAGATGCAAAATAATATGTGAATGGTTACCTTCAAGTAGTTATAGCTTGATACATAGAGGTTGGTAACCTGTGTTATTAAATATGCAAATCTTAGTCATCTTAACCTGACCATTGTTTTAAAAAGTTTACTTTGTAGCCTTACAAATAATGTAACATGAGATTTCAAGATAAGAAGTAACTATTATTGGTTAAGTAAATTTATCTTTCCTTAATGAATTTTACAGGTAAGTCTGTTGGTCAGGGTACTAAGAAAAACCTCAAAATTCAGCACTTTGGAAAGGTCAATATTAGTTTATACTTTATTTCCATAGTGTTCATTTATGTAAAATATAAGATAACAAAATATATGAAAATTCATTAAATTCTAATTTGACAGCACATTCCTATAAATCTCATATGCTGAAGGCAGAGGTAAAATTACAAGTTGGAGCAAGGTTTGGAATGTGCAGAATTGACTACCTCTCAAACATAACAGGGCCAGCAAAACGGCTCATCATATAGCACCTGCCCTCGAAGCTCAAGAACCTGGGTGGGACTTAAACCCATAAAAAAGTGCATACAGTGGCCTGAATCTGTAAACTGAGCACTCTTAGGGTAAAATTAAGAGCAGAGAGAACTTCCTGGATGTTGGGAGGCCGACAAACCCGGAATCTGCAAAGCTGCAGATACAAAGGAGACCCTGCCATTGATGAAGAGGAAGGGAACTGATTCTGAAAGGGAGTCCTGTGAAATTCACATGAATAATTTGGTATGTCCACACTCAAAACTCTCACACATATGCTACACACCACATATAAGCCATCAACATCATCACCACCATCACCATCATCGACATCACTATCATCACTACAAGTAAAATAAAATAATACAATTTTAAAATAAAGTCATTATGATCAAACAAATGAAATTTAATGAAAGGTGATTACCAATGGAGGATTAGGAGGTGAGATACCTTATTATTTTAAATTTCTATAAGCATAAATGTGGTTAAAAAAATAAAACAAGGACTACTTATGAATTCAACAAAAATAGAAAATATAAGCCTTAATATTCTTTATTGTGAATTATTATTTTTCCACTATATTTAATACATGTCCTTTGTACTATCTCAAATAATTTCATATCTCAGTGAGGACATCCATGCTATTTTTGCAAACAGGAACCTAATAGAGCATGGCACTTTGTCCTTTGTATTTTCATGATCTGGTCTTTAATTCTCCCTTTTGTAAGAAAGGGACTTTGCAGTTGAGAAATGGTAAGAGCCGGCTTCTATTTATGTGTAAGTACTCTTTTTCTTATCTAATTTTAAAGCATATCCATTCACACAATAGTTATTGTTAGCAGCTGGATTGAAAGATGGCTTTTTGATTAAGAGTACTTGATGATCTTACCAAAGTCCTTGGTTTGCATTACATTATCCCTATGGTTGCTCAAAACTGTCTGTAACTCTAGCTCTAGGAGATCTGGTGGCCTGTCCAGGCACAGATACACCCAGTGCACATACTACACTCAGGCACACAGGAGGTAAATGGCTCCTCAAGGTTCTGAGAACAGTGACTGATGAGTGCTTAGCCCTAAGTAAGACATTTATATCACGTCTTCTAAGTCACAGGAAACATAGCAGAATAGGGTGTTAAAAGAAGGTAAGAGTTGCAAGACTGTGCTGTGTCCCAGTTAGTTTTAGGCCAACTTGACCCAAGCTAGAGTCATTTGGGAACAAGGGCTCTCAACTCAGGAAACACCCCTCATAAGATTTGTCTGTAGTGTTTTATCTCAATTAATAATTGATGTAGAGACCCAGCTCACTGGTGTCAGTGTCACTCATAGGCAGGTAGATCTGGATGCTGTAGAAAAGGAGGATGAGAAAGCCCTAAGAAGCAGGTCGGGAAACAGTGCTTCTCATGGCTCCTGTCTGCTTGAGTTCCTGCCCTGACTTTCCTTAGTGGTGGACTCCTGTAAGATGAAACAAGCCATATATCCACCCTACGTCGCTTTTGGCCATGGTCTTTATCGCTGTCTGCTAGATGCCATCTTCTGAGAATGATTCAGCCATTGCAATCTTGACTCAAAGCAAGTGCACTTACAAAGGCCAAAACTGGCCCTTTGATTAATCATTCATGAAAGGTGCCTTTCTTGGCCCACCCTTCACTGTCATTCTATTGGTTACTGAAATATTCGGTTGTGAAGTACCGATGAAACCTCCAAGTTCCAGTGTATATTTTCAAACACATAAGGTTAAAATATCAGGAAACTGCTCAAAAATAAATCTAAGGAAGCATGCAGTTCCTCCAGACAGCTTATAGAGGAAAGTTATCTGAAGCAAGAGTCCTTGAAAGACTTTACCTTTAAAAGAGAGATTTAATGTTCACAGTATGAAATCTCAAGAGACCCAACATCCCACCTGGACTTCTGAAATGTCACGCTTAGGGCATCCAGCTCTGTAATTTAAAGAAACATTAGAGGATCTTGGAACACTATATTTACATGTAATAACTATTCCAATATAGTCTCGTCTCTAAAGTGACCTCATCATTCATTTTAGTATAGTGTGCTGTGTCTGGAAGGTAAAAATTAGCTGATGTCAGAGATAAGTGTCTTCAAAGTATAATTTGTTTTCTCTCCACAGGGGGCTGCAGGATGTGGTTCAGTTATAATTTGAATTGCAGTAAGAAAATGGGAGAGGAGGGGAGGAGGAAGAGAGAAGAGACCATTTGTGTTTTAAAGACATGAGAAGAAATTTTGTATATCTGGGAGTTTTGGTTGCAGTTGCACCAAATACTTAAAAGAATTGATTTTGCTAATTTTCCAATGCTTTAGCCTAAACTTGGGAAAAGAAAGGCATAGTTCTAGAGGAAAAGACAAGCAAGACAGCAAACTTTTCACAATAACTAGGTTATTAGATCTGATAAAATTTATCTGAATGAAAACTGATACCCTCTAGATCAGTGAAAGAACTTCCAGGTTTTTGTGTTTACTCATAGATACTCAAAGCCTTCAGGGACATGATAACTGTTTCATTATGAAGGGACTATGTGACTAAGTTTCAATGAGCCCCCTTTTCTAAAATTAGCTTCCAGGCAATAGATGGATATCCTTAATTTTGTATTTCACTGCTGTACTAATTCTAGAGCACACTTGCACATAAATTCCCAGATAAATACAAAACACATACACAAGCAAATACAAAGCACTTCCATAATCAACCTCTAAAACTAATTGTAGAAGAAAGTCTCTCACTACTAACATTCCTGCTTCTCATGGGACTTCTTCTGCAGTGGGAAAATTTTTATTTAGAATATTGAATAATTACAAAAACACTTTTTAGTAATTGAATTGTCTTTGAGATTTTAAATAGCCTGAGAACTTCAGTGTATCTCTTTGAGTAATGCTGAGAAATAACTAGGAAACATCCATTAAAAAGGAACAGATAATTTAACCTACAATGTAGAATTTAATGTGAGGACATTTATATTTTAACAGTCAAGGAAGAATTGATTAGGGTATTTTGTGCTGAAAATTTAAAGACAACTTTGGTTCTAGAGTGTTTTTGTTTTCATTGTTTAAGCTCCATGCTGAAGATTGGTTAGCTCTTCTACTCACTGACAGTATTCAATTCATCATTACTTTCTTTGTAATTTTGGCAAACTGACCCTACACAGAAAATAAATCAATATTGTGTTGGACAGCAGTTCCCTTAGAATGGAAACATTCTCTCTAGGTGGGAAGGGGAAGCTGAAAACTAGGAGGTGTAGGAAAGCTAAAACTTGTAAGGTTTTTGAGGGTTCCTTCACAGCTTCATAAAAACCAAACTGCTGAGAAATGAGACTCCAAGGAACCCAGCTATTGAGATAAGGTTCTGGGACTTGAGGAACTGCCTGCAATTCATGAAGAGAACTCCATTCAGTTTCCATAGTTGGTGCTGTTACTCATGCAAACAGCAGACTTTTTGGTGTTGCAGCTATTTTTGAGTAATACCTGCTTCTGTAGGTAACCTCTCACGGATGCTACTGTTTGTAATCCCAACAAAGAACTCATTGTTTGGTAAGCTGAGCTTTGGTACAGTCATTACTTCAGTCTGCCATGAATTCTCTGTTCAGGATGATTGTATGTGTTTGTGTGTGTGGTAACTTTAAAGTATGACCATGTAATCATAACACCTTAACTGAAACGCATTATTCAACATGGAGCTAAATTCATCCAGGAATTTGAAAGTAGGTAAATTTTGAAAGAAATCTTAACTCTTCTTCCAAGTGCAATAGACATTCTAAATTCCTCTCCTAAAATATAAGTTGTGGTGGTTTGAATGAGAACCCATTGGCTCCAGTTAGTGGAACTGTTTTGGGAGAGTTAAGAAATGTGGCCGTATTGGAGGAGGTGTGCTAGTGGTAAGCTTTGGGATTTCAGAACTCCGTGCCATTCCATTCCTAGTTAGAGCCTTTCCTCTTTCCCTCCCTCTGCTCCTCCCTTCACACTCTCTCTTTCCATTCTCCCTCCCCTCTCCATTATCTCTCTCTCACTTCCCTACTTGTGGATATTCTCTGTCTCTCTTCTATTTCTGCATAAGCTACCAGCTCTCAGCTACTTCTCCAGTATTGTGATTACCTTCCTGACATTTTACTACCATGATGTCTACCTTGAAGGTCATGGTCTTACCCACTAAAACTGTAATTCTCTAAGAAGCTGACTCTTGTGTAGGTCGCTTTGGTCATTGTATTTCTACATGGCAATAGAAAAGTCTTCAGCTGACATAAAGAAAACATGGATGTTTTCTTATTTGTGTTGTTTGTTTCCATGTTTCTGTATTTATCAACTTTTCTAACATCAACATGATTATATAGTGCACATCCTACAATGTCCCAGGGTGATTATGAATAGCAGAAAGCTTCTGGAATTGAAAACATTGACAATATGTGAATATTAAAAATATTCCAATCATTGTTATGATAATGATCATAGTGTTTAGTGTGATGATAATGCCCTAATTGGTTTTCCTTCTGCTTCATCTTTCACAGTCTTTTGTGCAATCTAAATTCTTAGCAGATCAGTTCTGATGCTGATGAATTGCTTGCAGCAATGTAGTAAATTAGAAGATTCTGATAATAACCTTCACTTAAGTTCTGTAGCCTTTATTAAGTGCTACACCAGCATGTGCCTTATTATACCAAGCATAAAGGGAAAATATTCAATGGGACTTGAAGGTAAAGTGTGATACTAATTTTAATTCTGAATATTCAGGCTCTTTTAAACCTTGCTTTGGCTTATGAGGAGACTAACATTCTCAGTAAAGAGCCATTATTTATACATATAAAAAAATCTGTCATTGGTTTTCTTTTTATCAACTTTAATCCTTGTCAGAAGCTAAAACATTAGCTTTTAATCTATTTTGTATGTTTTTGTTTGTAAGAATTCTTCTAAGCTATTTAAATTCCATTTTCCAAAGCAATAAATAAACATTCCCTCTAGCCATTCCTTTGGTTCAACCACTTTTTCCTGAAATAGCCACAACTTCTTCATAAAATTTAAAAATGAACCTGTCTTCAAATGATATAATGAATTGTGATAATCTACTTTAATTATGCTTGGCAATCACTTATTAATACATGTTAATGTGAAGAAACAACTCTACAATGTATGTTTTATGGAGAAATAATTACTTTTCAAATTTAAAAATATAAAGAGATTTACTAGTAACATTTGCATTTTAAATGTACATGTTTTGCTGATAAAGTCAGAATGTGAACCCCCTTGGAAGGCCTCACCCTTCCTGGGGAGCACAGAGTGGACGGGTTGGGGATTGGTGGGTGGGGACAGGGGAGGAGGAGAGGGTGAAGGAACTGGGATTGACATGTAAAACAAGCTTGTTTCAAATTTAAATAAATAAAAAATTACTCAGAATGTGAAGGCATTGTCAAAGTTGTATCACTCAACTAAAAATTAGTCCTCAAATGTAAGTAGGGGTTTTCAAAAACTAAATCAACAAACTAAGTTAAGTTTATATATAATACTTGCTACTTAGAAATCTAGAAAAAGTTGCTTTCTTGCTTTGTGATTTTATATATTACTTTCTCCTCAAATATATTAAAATATATCAGTATCAAAAATGTAAAAGATATAACAGATTTAACATATACAAGTCCTTTACCGTGTCTCCACAAAACACTGAAGGCATCAATAGAGCTAATGTGAAAGCCTCAATCATTTCATACTTTTTCCCTCTGGAAGTAAGCATAGAGTGATGTGTCCATCCCTATGTAACATATTTTATATTCTTTCCACATATGCCTACATCACTGACAATCATTATTCTTTGTGCTTTTAATTGTACATGTAATGGGTATTTTACACAACACTTCATTTACTAAATGCAGGCAAATTATATATATATGTGTGTGTGTGTGTGTGTGTGTGTGTGTGTTTGTGTGTGTGTGTGTGTATCACACACACACATGTCTAATACCATGTGTGGCCTTAAAAATAACATAAAATAGAGCTTAAAAGTAACCTTTAAGTCAGTTTTTCCTCAAAAACTGACATAAACACCTTCTATTGTACCCACTTATCCTAGCTTTCACAACCAAGTACGCTATCATTCACATCACGGCCTTGCCTCCCCTTAAGTAATATAAAGATGATAGAGGTATATAATATAAAGAGAAATCATTCATACATACAAGAATAAACATCGATCCGATGTTTCCACAACACCAAACAAAGCCAATGACTTGGCATCATTAGATTCGTTTTAGTCTCTCAGAGGACATAAGAGCGTACAGGGAGATGCAGATCTGGCATCTGCTTCATTCACCTGAATTACACAACTGACAAAGAAAGCATGGGAATGAGCTTGCCAGGCACCAAATGGTGTAACGAAAACTTTAGTGGGAGTCAGTTAATGAGAAACCGACAGATACCTTTCCATAAGCATGACGCAACAAACTCTTCTGTACAGGAAAGGGTATTAAACTCATTATGAGTTCAAGATTCCGAATGGCATCCAAAGTAAGGCAGGACTCAGGGAGAAGCAGGCCCTGTGATACCCAATCTGAGCTTACTGATACACTTACACCCTGCTGCAGAGTCCGGGACTTCAACAGGAGTAGGATGCTTACACATCAAGAACACAGTAAGTAATCTGAGCATTAGTTGGTTTGCAGCCCGGCTCCTCAGTGAAACAGGGAATCAAGAAATATTAAGTAAAGACTAAGAAGAGGTCTTCAGAATGGGCAGTGTAGGAATTAACTCAGAATTTGTAGGTTTATAATTGTATCAGGAACCATTGATATAATTCCCTATCTTTAAATTTCTTCATTTCTCTCCTTTATTGTATTTAACTTTCTTTCAGTATAGACCCGATGTTTTCAATTCCCTCCTTTACTCTTCCTATTGTAAAATATTTCCCTCTCTGTCTTGCATGAGACAAAACAAAACAACAGTCTGATTGAGTGACATGGTTTCAGGATGCTATTAGGACCAATACTTCAAAAATGGAGGGTCTCAATTTTTGACTTTTATTTTTAATGACAAAACATGTTTATGTACTTAATTATGCAGCTGCTATATTGGTAGAAGTATAACATACACATTGACAAAACATTATTCGATTTAACCATTTAAAACATATTGCCACATTTATAATCGTGTCATCTTTGTTTCCATTACTTGTTTTCTACGTTGCTTCAATGTGGCGTGTCTGATGGCTGCTTTCATTTTCCTCTCTGGACAGGCATGCCCACATTCTATCATTCTTATAGACAAAATGAATTGCTCCTTCGTTCTTGGCATTTTTGCAAGAAATAATTCTCTTCCCCTTTTTTTGTTGCATTGAGAGGAAAGAAAAAATGAAACTTCTGGTATGATCGCCACATTTCCTTCTCCTGGAACTAGAACTGATACCACTGAGGAGAATCTCTCTTTCTTGCAGTAATTCCAGACTTTCTAAGCATTGAGCTTCTGGGGATTGCTAATGGTTGCTCAGCTAGCAAATGGGCCAAACTATGCATGTAGCTCCCAACTTCAATGCTGAAACATGACCTCTGAGAATGGAGTGAGGGAATAA
The DNA here is from genome assembly GCF_943737965.1 of Phodopus roborovskii. Classification (NCBI taxonomy): domain Eukaryota; kingdom Metazoa; phylum Chordata; class Mammalia; order Rodentia; family Cricetidae; genus Phodopus; species Phodopus roborovskii. Next base: position 8,716,943 of record NW_026126618.1, read on the forward strand.
AATGGGTCATTATGGTAAATGAGATAAGTATGAAAGAATCCAAGAAGCAAACAAAGAGAATGATGAGTGAGCTCAGAAAAGTAGTGTTCATAGGGCCTTTAAGATGTGACTCTGGTCTGGTTATGGTGACACATGCTTTAACCCAATACTGGAGAGGTAGAAGCAGGCTGATCCCTGTGAGTTCAAGTTCAGCCTGGTCTACAGAGGAAGTTCCAGGACAGCTAGGTCTGTCACACAGAGAAACCCTGTTGTAACAAACCAAACCAAACAGCAAACAAACAAACAAAACAAAAAGTTGTGACCCTGAGACCCATAGACAGATAGAAGGAGCTTTGAAAATTTTCTTTTGCACTTTATTTATCCTTTATTTCTTTCTTCTATGTATTAGTATACTTCCCAAAATGTCATCTTCCTGGATCAGCTCTATAATATTAGAATGTTAGTTTTCATCTGAAGGTGGAGGCTTCATAGAAGTAGTAGGCAGAAGAGGGAAAAAAAAAACATCCAAACCAGAAGCAATGAATGAAGTGTTATTCCCTAATGTCCAAACTGCTGCTCACAAGAGTTGCTCCAACACCGACAATGGGAACATGGTCAGGAGTCAAGGGGCATGCAAGCATAGTTGTTACTTCCATAATATAGCATAAGCATAGTGCTATCTTGGTGCTGCAGAAGTTCAAAGAGATCTTTCATTGTGAAAAAAACTGCCTTGTTCTTATGAACCTAGTGAGCCTTGTTTTTCTAATCTTCTTTAAGGAGGAACACAATAGTAGGATTCAGTGAACTCTTAGTGTATCTTTAGGAAGCTGTGGATTCTTTTCATCCTATGAACAATTACATTCTTGGCAATTCCTTAATTCTTTCGATTGAAGTTGACAGGTAAATGGATATAGTCATTTAGGAATCATGGTCTGGTTTATCTTTTACAATCCCTATATGCACTAAATGGGCCCTAAGGCCACTGGAGATTTCATTTAACCAGCCAGAAAGGGGACATAATGACACAGGTTGGCAGGAGAAGTCTCTAAGGCCAAGCCCGGAGGTAATCATACTCCGTCGATTTAATCCCATTGGCTTAAGCTTAATCACCTGAGTGAGGCTAAAACCAAGAAGAAATGGATTTGGTGAACTCTTCAGTGTCTCTGTATTTTATGGGAACCTATTGTATAGTACACGCTCTTGGGGACATGCCGCTAGTGCTTCTCCCGTGGTCCTCAAGACAGCTGAAATGAAGCACTATTCCACTTTATAGGTGAAGTCCAAATAATATGGGAACTGCACCAGGATTTCTATACATACAGAGTAAGAGCTGTAGTTGAAGAAAGATTTCAAAATCCCACTTTGGAAATGAATAGATCCCAAAGGAGTCCAAGAACGGCTGCAACAGGATGATTTAGATGCCCTATTTAAATAATTCTTGATGTGAATAAGGCCTGGAAGATACTATTAAGTAGCTTTGGGCTAAACCCCAGTAATATATATTCTTAAGAACTCCCTAGGCAGTTCTGTGTACACTCTGAATTAAGACCATCTGCTCTACGTCTTATGGAAATTAACCTCTGAATGGACACTGTTGGGGCATGAGGAATTAGCAGTAATCAGCCCCATTTATAGGTGGCAACTACACTTGACCATCTCCTCCCTTCCTGTCAGCCTCTCATTAAACAGGAAGAGAGCCCCGCAGTGTTCAGTAGCTTCTTGGGACAAACTGGTAAAGCAGAGATGAGCTTGAATGGAGGCATTTGTGCAAACTGAGGGATGTAGTAATTTCAAGTGACATTATTCACCGAGCAACCATGAAATAATAAGTGTGCTGACAACAACCTCATCATTACGCAGCTGGGTGGCATTTCAATTGGTGGCCTAACAGGCTCCCACTGTTTTGTTTCCCAAACTGAGTCTTTCTTAAGACACTGTGAAAATTAATGTGACTGGAAAGATAATAGTTAGACAAAATTTTCCTAATTTCTTCAGCTTACAATGAGACACTATTCTTTGCCATCCCCTTTTAGATTGTGACTATTTTCCTAAAAAAAAAAAATGCAGACATTCTGGTAAACGGTATTTCCACATTTGTGGTCTTTGATATGAATGTAGTCTTCCTCTACTCCCTCCCTTTCAGAGTATATTTAGACAAACGTTCACTAATTTTCTTGAGATTATAATAATCACAACATTTTTGTCTTCCTTTTTTCTATCTAAACCTTCCATACACCCTACGCTCCATCAAATTCATGGCCACTCCTTATTATTATTACTGCCTGCATTATATATATCCTGCTCAGTACATATGTTTGTATGTGTGTTTTTCGGGACCAACTGTTTGGCCTTAGATGACCAATTGGCATGCTCTTCTAAAACTCTTAATCTAACTTTCTTAGGTGGCAGTTTGAACAACACATTTCTTATGAAAGATTCTGCTAGTATTTGTGAAACTATTTTTATCTGAAGACTATCTAGATACTGGTATAAATGTTACTTACACATGTATGCACACACACACACATGACAAATTCTCAAACACAAAAATACTACATATTGTAATCAGCAATTATTTCCATGTGTTTTAATTTAGCATGGTATAATTTGTGTGGAAAATTAAAGTAATAAAACCATGGTTTGTTGTGTGTTTAAATGGTGGCAATGATTGTCTCAGTGGGTGGCTGTAATGTGGGGAGAAGTCATTGTCAAGATATGCAGACAGAATAAGTACTATTTACTAAGGGCTAATGTATAAGAACTAATAATAGACATATTGTTGCACAAAAATTACCTCCCTAGGAGAACCTCAACAGTGTCAGTGTTTTAGCATACATATGTTTTCTGTCTAAACCACTAAAATAACTTTCTGGGGGAAAAAAGACATACAGGGGGAAAAAAGACATTCATCATTTTATTTGTAAGCTGTGTTGTCTAGGAGTGAATGGTACACAGTGACGATAATGGGAATGAATGACTCAGACAGATGCTGTATAATTCATATTTTAAAGATGTGATAAACTGATTATTATAATAATATGAAGCACAACAAACAAATGTGATAATGCTATTGTTCTAGTGATTTAGGAAATTACAACATAATAAGAAATCAGTAAAGGAAAATTTCAAAATGAGCCTATAAGTGTGTGTGTAAGAAGAAAATTGCTAGATAGCTAAGCTAATCAGCTGAACTGGAGATTATCTGCACTCTTCAGTTTCATCTTCTGTACAGAGTTTTGAATTTCTCATTGGAAAATCATCTAAAGATACAAAACTCTTGAAGGAACACCTGATATATAATGTTCAGTTACCGACATTTATAAAAGCCCATTAAGATGCTATTTGAGTATATCAGTCGTAAAGATTAGCACTTGGATGAATGAATCTCACAGAAGACGAGTGGCTCTGATCACAGAGTAGAATCATAGTATGATTATCAACAAAACAGCTTGATAGTAAAAGTAGAAATAAAAGCAAACACTTGTATTATAACAAGATTAGTGATGGGGGACATATGGCACATACAATGTCTGAGAGCCCTGAAATGAATACCCTGGGCAGAAACCAAGAGCTAAAACAAACAAACAAACAAACAAACAAACAAACAAACAAAAACCAAAAAGAGGTTGATGTGAGTTGAGTAAAGAACAGAATGAGAGAGTGCATCAAGGTAAGTACAAACACAGCTCATTATTGTTCGAGTTTTCTTTACTTATGACATAGTGTGTTTTCTGGCTTTGTTTTAGTGGAGAAAATACATGGTATTGTTTTCTATTGCTTTTGCTTATACATCCTTGCTTATAATCTTACTCTTGCATGAATATTATTCTTTCAAATTGTCTCTAATAGAACATGTCAACTGATATGAAGCTAAACTATCTTTTGCAAGCTCAATAACAGAAGGTATCTCAATAATATGTAAAAACTAAAGGGAAGAGCAAATCAAGGGGTAAGACTAAAACTCTCCCAGACTACGTACTTCAGCCCTTCCCACAACTACCACACACAACATGCCTTCCCACAGCTACCACGCAAACACCCCTTCCCACAGCTACCAGCAAAGCAGAGGTATTAGCACTTAGTTCCATAAAGCTAGGGTATGTAGATCTTCTGGGGAATAAGGAAACTTAGGGACAGAATATTAATTAATTGTCACATGTCATGGAATATAGTGAAGATCTCTAGGAGGCTAATGATAGCTGCTATCAGAGTGTATAGTACTCTCTGAGAAGCTGCCCAGCATCAAATCATCTATATTCAGGTAGAAGAAAGATCAAAGATCCCCAAACCCAATGCATACCTTTATTTTTTATGTTGGTAGATGCAAAAAAAAAAAAAAAAGAGTATAAAATGCAGCAAATATAATGATGGCATGGCATTTTACCCAGAAAGGTAAAATAAGAGAGGAGTTCATTTTAAACAATAATCTTATTCTAGAACACAACTTTGTAATTCTATATACATAAAATGTAAAATTGTTCATTGTGAACTACTTTAGCCCAAAGCTTCTTGTTGGATCAATGTCTGAAATTCAATATCTGAAATTACATTGACTAATTTTTAAATCTGCTAACATACAAAAGCTCAAGAATGGATTTCTTATGAATGCCATTTTTTGTACACTTTTTCAAATCATACCCTAAAAGTTGAAGATTTGTTCTCATATTATTCGCTTTTATACAAATACAACCATTATTCTTTTTATAGAACAGGTTATATGCTGTATATGTTGTCTTAGTCCCTGTTATATTGCTGTGAAGAGACACCATGACCAAAGCAACTCTTTTAAAAGATAGCATTTAATGGGGTTCTTGCTTGTGGCTTCAGAAGGTTAGTACATTATCATAATGGCAGGGAAAATAGCCATGGCAGCACACAGGCAGGCATGATGCTGGAGAAGTATCTGAGAGCTATATCCATATCCTTGGGCAGAAGATAGTAAGACAACAATACTGGGCCTGGCATGAGCTTTTGAAATCTCAAAGCTGACCCTTAATAACACATCTCCAACAAGGAACTACCTAGTCTAACAGGGGCATGCCTCCTAATCTTTCTATTCATCAACTGGGTACTAAATATGCAAACATATGAACTTATGGGGGGCATTATCATTCAAGTCTCCAAATACTTTATTGATATTTAATTCTATCAAATAAACTGAATGAATATATTTCATGCATCTACTAATATATTGCCTGGACAATATGACAAATTTATGAGTGGAATGAAGATGTTCCTTAAGATAAAATCCTTATTCTTCATACAAAATCTTTTAGCATACAAGTTCAAATGTTGCCATAAAAAATACTAATGATGTATGTTTCAATTAGAGTTTCCTATAGAGTAGTCATAATTCATCTAAAACTTATGACCCCTCTAGTCATAAATGATAGAATATACAGGAAAAATGCAATATGCTAGATGATGGGTTTTTTATGGGATGTTCCCTCATATTGCTTTCCAGGAAGCAAATCAAACCTGTGTTTGAGTATAAAACATTACTATCATATAATTTATTTTGTTAGTTGTAGTGAAGCCAGGGTTTGTTTACCTGCTTTTTTGGTTTGTCTCTGAGGCCTCATGAGATGATTTACACATTGCAGATACTTTTAGAATAATTCTGTTCTCAGCAATTCTTTGCATAGGAAAGGTAATTTAATTCCTGACTACTTATGATCTATTACTCATTTGTATAAAGCCTTGTGTAAATTTTCAAACTGATTAATGGAACTGTGAGAAAAAAGTATGCATATTTGTTAATCATCTAAATTGTGCTACTATGGTTTTACATCAATTAACACATCACACTATCAAAATATATTATGTTAATGCCTTGCTTTTAACATAGAGGAAATTAGGTTTCAGAAAAAAATTCAATGAAACGTTTAAGAATATATATTTATAATTATATAATGAAACTATAATTTGAATCCCATGTCTTCTATTTCAAATACTCTTAATCATTATCAAATCATAATGATCATTTATCTTAACCAAAGCTACAACTGCCCATTTGTGCAAGTGGTTAAGTACACAGATCCTAAGGACATTTTAGAAGAAACTTAAGAGGTTTAAAATATTTTCTTTAGATTTGTAAGGAAAGAAAACATCTATTATTCAGATACTTGATATAAGACATTAATACTCCAGAATAAATATAAATTTTTCTAACTTTTTCCTAAAGTTAAAAATATATTAGTATTAAATACATCTTTGAAACTAAACATTTACATTATGATCATTAACTATGAATTTGTCTTTTTTATTAGAAATCTGAAAGAAGAAAGAAATATACCAAGCTTATTTGAGTAAAACACTAGAAAATTTGTAATTTTTTGTGTGTAACAATGAAAAAATAAAAAGAAGATATAATTCTAGAGGGAACAAAGGGATATATGGGAAGAATGGGAGGGAGGAAAGACAAGAAAGAAAATAACATAATTATATTCTAAATTTAAAAATGTAATAAATAGTATAGTTTCCTATTCATGCTGGATGAAAGAATAATTCTGTTACTAAAACACAATCACTAAACACCAAAGTATACATAATACTTCAATTTTTATTATTGAAAATAGAGTTTTCTCTTAAACGATATATCCTGACCAATTTCACCTCCCTATTCTTAATCCCAGCTCTCGCCCCCCCTCCTCTCCGCCAGATCCACTCCTCCTCCATTTCTCTTCAGGAAAGAGCAGACCTCCAAGAGATTAAACACCAAACTTGGCATAACAAGATGCAATAAGACAAGGCCAAAACCTCCAAGGTGAGGCTAGACAAGGCAACCCAATAGAAAGAAAGGCGTCCTAAGGGCAGGAAAAAGAGTCAGAGACACACCCACCCCCACTCTTACAGAGACACCAAGCTAACAGCTAGACACTGGATGGCACAGGGACCAAGGATTAGTTCTTTTTCCAATCTTCACCAATCTGGAGGGGTCATAAGTTTTAGATGAATCATTATTACTCTATAGGAAACTAAGTAAGGCTCATATGTGATACAGAGATTAAAATGGCAAGCATGGGGCCTGTAAGACTCTGCATAATATTTCAATAATTGATTTATTCATGATTTGTAAAATCTTATAGCATCTAGTGACGTCTCACCACAAGGGTTTTCACATAATTTTAAACAGAAAGTGATCTTACTTGTGACATTTTACAAATGATTATTTTTTTTAGACAAGCTAAAAACAAATATATGTTTTGAAACTACAGGTATATGCAATATGACATGTTAAAGTATAACGGGTATTCTCAGGTAACTAAATGTCATATTTTTCTTAAAAACAAAAAACAAGATTAACTTATAGCATATGTATTAGAATAGGGTTGTAAAGGATTAGTGAGAATAGGGACATTAATTGGGAGAAGATGGCCAAGGGTATAATGTGACACCCAGATGAAAGGCATAGCCTCTATCTTTTTGTGAACGTAATTAATAACGTATTATGTATCTTTAAGCATATGAGGATTTGAATGTACTCTTCAAAATAATAAAAGATTAAGTTAGTAGATACACATGTTGCTTTTCTGTGATCCTTTCCCAAACTATTACACTGCACTTCAGAACTATGCACAAATGTGACAGGGCAATAAAAATGTTTCACAAAAGAGAATATCATCACCATATTCTAATTGCTATGATACGTTTTGTAAAATGTTTAAGTGGCACAATGGCACAGGGGCAAAGTTTAAATTTTCTATCATATAAAAATGAGCTCATGCAAACTGTTCTCTCACGTTTCCTTTTAATTATTTATTTATTTTTATTTTACATGTCGATCCAAGTTTCCTCTCCCTCCCTCCCTCCCCTATCACATGTACCTTGACCACCCTCCCCTCCCAACCGCCAACCCCAATTCCACATGTAGGGCAATGCCATCCAGGTGGGGTAAATCTGTCAAGTCATTGGAAGTAGGTACTAGGACTTCTCTCCTGTCTCTAGGTTAAGGCAGTATTCCTCCATGGGGGAATGTGTCTGCAAGGTTCTTTTGTGCACCAGGAATACATCCTGGTTCAACTGTCTGAGTTCCCTTAGCCTGCCCAGCCCTTCTAGCTGAGACCCATAATCAAGGCATCTGAGTCAGTCCCATGCTGGATTCCCAGCTATCAGACCAAGAGCTAGCTGGGCAAACTCCAAATTCCATAGTCTACATGGTCTGACATTGGAGGGCCTCGGAGTTTCTTCCCTTCTAGTTTTGCTGACTGGAACACTGCTTTCTTTTGGACTGGTTCCATTCCCTATCTGTAGCTCTACCTGGTAGGTATCCCACAGCTCTGGCATCTCCAACACGATCGAGGCTTCATTTTCATAGTGTTATGCAGCCTCTAGGTCTCCATGCTTGGACTCCCTGGCCACAGCCTGGCATCTTTCCTTATCTAAAGAGGAAGATTTCCCAACCCCTTACTCCTATATCTTTCCCTTTGAAGGTAGAACCAGTTAGTCAATGTTTTATAGTTCTGCTGCTTTCTTGGGCTAGAACCTAAGGGACACTTTGAATTGCATTTTTATTCAGGCACTTTCATTTCACTAATTGCAGGATTACCTGGGTGGGGTCTTGCAATGAGGGCATCTTGCCCTTTGTTCCATTTCCCTTCTCCTTCAGCACAAACCAAGGCTCCCACATTAAATTTCCTGATCCTCTCTGTCTTCTTAAACTGTGCATGTTGTATTTCTTTTTGTCCTGCTTGCTCTTTTCCATTGTTGATCTACATAGGAGTGGCCACTTCACAGAGTTAAGGTTAGGCGGTCTTGAAATCTCTTCTGCCAATGAAATTAGTCCATATCCTTCTAATTAGCCTCAGGCAGATTCTTAGGACAAGGGCAGGATGCAGTCATATATTCCTTGTCAAAGTGGCACAAGAAGGGTCTCTATCCCATTGCTGATACGGTTCCCACTGAAACCTCTTTAAATGGCTTTTACTTTCCACATACCTCTCCACACTGTGGTCTTCCATACTCCCACCGGGATGCTCCATTAAGTCCCACCATCAGTGTTCAGTTGTTTTTCTAGTCTACAGTCCCAACGTCTTCTACAATATAATCAGACCTGTCACAGCAATATGCCAATCCTTGGTACCACATTCTGTCTTAATTACGTTTCTATTGCCATGAAAAAACACCATGATCCAGGCAACTTACCAAAGAAAGCATTTAATTGGCAGCTTGGTTGTTGTTTCAGAGGGTGAGTCCTTGGTGGAAAGCACATCACCAGGCAGGCAAGCATGGAGCTGAGGGGGTCACTGTCATTCAAACCATCACAGGTTCCCCACCTGAGGTGACTACTCATGTGTTTTACATCTCACTGGGAAAAGGCCAACACACGACAAAGGCCAGAGGAAATGCCAACCTCAAGAAGAGCCTGCTAAGCAGTAGCCCATTGAAAACCTCTGTACAGACCTACAGACCTCTATTCATTTGCTAGTGGCAAGCTCCATTCTCTGACCCACAGACAGACTTTATTTGTGCAAGAAAGATATCACCACACACCTGCATGAAAATTAAGCAACCCTCCCAAGTCATTTCTTTCAAAGAGGGAAAATGAATCAGCTTGTGCTGCTTTTGGGAAATAGAATTCTAATGGTGCGATTCTCACCTGAGTGTCTTCCATATGGTTTTCTTCTGCATGTCCCTTGTGGTTTGTTTTGCTTCCTCTTGCACTCCTAATTACTACAAGGTTCCATACAGAAAATTGTCTCTAGCATATATTTAATTCTTTTTCCATGTAAGTTTGACCTCTGTAAAAATCTGCCTTTGAATTTCTTGTCAAACGGTTCTATAAATTAATCAGGAACAAACAGAAACTTGCGTGTGATGCTGCACACATTGACTATACATCTTAGTCATCCAACATCCCTCGTGTTCTGAGGTGTTTCGATGTCAGACCTTATTGCTAAATCAATCTTTTCTGAAGTAAGAAGATTTTATGGCTCAAAGGACATTACTTCTCAGGAGCACTTAATATTTAAAGATTGTCTTCATAAGATTTTATATTGGAAGTAAAACCTGCTATCGAGGTACCAAATGTATATATGTGACTTTTATAAACTCTTTTGTCTTAAAGCAGTTTTTATTGCCATAAGATGCTAATGAGATGTTAACAAATGCATGGTATTTTTAACATAATGAACAGTAGGTTATTTTAAGTTTCAATGCTACCTTGTAATGTGCTATTTGTTTTCTAACTTGTAATTTACATAACAGATCAGTTTATTACACACTAGTAAGATTCAAAATTATTAAATATCAATAACTGGGGGGGCATATTCTGTTTTCTAATTTCATTCACGAAGCAGAATATTTGGAGGTAAACGTAAAACTTCAGGGAAAATGGATTCTAGTGAATGACAAATTGCATTGATGATGTTGCTCCCAACTTTGCCTTTTCCTCATCTGAGTAGTACATTGAGTGGAACATACCCTCCTTGTTTCCTTAGTGACACTGGTCACTGATCCCACCACATTCTGCTTAGTTTCTATGGCATCCATGTGTGTGCCTTCCAGTGGAGAAAAAGGGATGACTATTCAATAGAGTCGTATTAATACAAAAATTACATACATAAAGACTCTGCCTTAACTCTTGTTGCTCCTGTAGTATTTATTCTAGAGAAAATGCTTTTACACTCCTCAAAAACAAATTAGCTATTTTAACTGTTGTTTCTTTACTTCTTTACCTATTCAATAAATAGAGTACCTAAGGCGTCAAATTGTACCAAGCACTCTGGCTGACATGATATGCTCACCTTGACAATAGTGGTTTGATGTGGGATGTCCTGTATGCAGCGAAGATGTGTTGTTTTCATTGGTTAATGAATAAATTAATTGTTTTGGCCTGTGGCAGAGCAGAATGTAGCTAGGAGGGAAATCCAAACTGAGATAAAGAAGGAGGAGTCTGCGGGGAGATGCCAGCGGCTGCCCAAGGAGCAACATATCAGAGCATCATGTGGAAAATGCCGCGGCCATGTGGAAAAATCTGGATCAATAGAAATGGGTTAATTTAAGTTGTAAGAGTCAGCTGGTAATAAGTCAGAGCCACCAGCCAAACAATTATAGTTAACATTAGTCTTTTTGAGTGATTATTTTATAAGCGGCTGTGGGAGCTGGTGGGCAGGAGAGAAATGTCCAGCTATAATGGCTTGACTGTGATGGGGGCACATGGAAGGTGACTCATGCTTAGTATTGTCCCCCTGGTTAACATCCCAGATCTAGGTAGGTCATACATAGGCCTAGGCTGCAGAGTAAATTCACATAGCAGCAAACATTCTAGATATGTGTGGTTAGGCACACTGACAAAAGCTGTTCACAGCCATAATCAAAGAAGGCTGTCCTTGCAATGAATAGAGGCGATACAGAGACTGCTGGTGCATAGAGCTGAATGTGAGAGACAGACCTGCATATGGAGGAGACGTTTATGAAGGGGGAGGTAACCAGGGATGGTTAAAGAGGTAGGAGTGACAGTGGTCTGCATTCACTGTGCACTTGTACAAAATACCTAAACCCAATTTAAAACGTGGTAACACGTTGTAAAGCAATTCCAAGTAGGTGTACTAGAAGAGGCTTACACTCCTAGCACTTAGGGGTTGAGATGTAAAGGTTACCATGATTTGTACGATAGCTTGTAAAGCATCGTGAGTTTTAGGCCATCCTGGGTTGTATAGTGAGATCCAACCAGCAAATAAACAACGATGTCTAGCCTAAATTTTAAGGACAAATCCTAATGATAACATTTTTTCTTTAATCTAAATTTAATTATTTCTCCATTCATAAAACTAGTAAAACTCATATGCTACTCAGGGGTTCCGGACAGCAACTGTTAACAGAGAAATAGAAGAAGGAGGATGGGGAAAAGAGAGAAGAAAGAAGAGGAGAGGGAGGGGTAAGGAGAGGAGGAGGGCTGAAAGTAGTCACAGTCAGAGTCAGTGACATTGCGAATGCTTTGAACTTAAAAGCAGCCAAGAACAATTAGTGTCCAGATACTTTCTATAGATTTAGTGATGAGAAAGGGGTTGACTCTTAAAGCAGAGTCATGGTTCAAATGCCATCTGTGCTTCCGGATCTGCTATTGGTAAACATAAGAGGTAGCCAAGAAGTTACCCACACTGCTACCTTTCCATTAGAATTTAACACGGGGCAGAATCCATCACTTCTTATGTAAACCTGTCACGTTATTAGGGACTAATTACATCACGGTCATTCACTTCTCACAGCACCCTTGTTTTTACATGTGAAATCACAGAATATCTTTTAAAGCAAAGTTATGGGCTGTTAGATACATGTCATCTTAATAAGAATATATGTGTGAATTTAATTTTATATATAATATATATATACATTTTTCTCTTGTGTATCATTTCTGCCCCTTTCATACTTTTTCATTAGATCTTCTTGAGTGAAAATGTTTTTATTGACTAATCCACATCCCAATGCTTTCTTTATTTAACTGTCTAGTCTAGATAAACTCCTAAGTACTGTGATCTTCTTAAACTGGTTCTACCTTTTCCCACCCTTATCCTCATATCACTTAGACTATGCAGGGGAGTAGGAGGAGATATTTAAAACCAGAAATCAGATCTTGTCAATCAAATCTTTTTGAGTTTTTTCTTGTGTCAGATACAAGTAAAGACATTTCAATGACTTGTAAACCTCGCATGAACTACTGTATTCAGTTCATCCAGGTTGAGCCCCTGCCACTCTCTAAGCATGACAAGTAGGTTCCCACCTTCATACAACAGTTTTCGCTCCTGGAACACTTTCATTTGAGTTTGCCACATGGTCCTCTGTATTACTGATTTAGGACTTGATTCACAGATGTTCTCTGAAAGTATTTTCCTACTTTCCCTTCCTAGAGGTCCTCATGTCTTCTCCAAACTCCCACGGGCTACGTTATATATTCTGAGGATGGTAAAAGCCCTAATCCCTCAGAGATAGTGACAAACAGAACACAACACTCAATAAATGACTGTACAATCAACACCCAGGAAAGTGTTTCCCCATATCATTTATTCTGTGCTCTCCCTCAGGAAAAAGACAACTGCATTCAAGTGTTATCAAGCTGTAGATTGTGTCGGTCTTCGTAGCTCAGGACTGGCTTGAAATGTGAGGAGTTATGAGTGACAGAGATCAACAGGGAGATGAATATCAAATTAAGTCATAAAATTCTAAAATTCTTCCCTTCAGATAACATGAATGTATTACACTTATTTAAAATACAGTTTCATTTTACAATTGTCTTGACTATCCATTTTATGTCTCCTAATTTACAGTTGCAGAGGTGCTTAAGAATTAATGTAGTCCTCACAATAGCAGCACATTGTGTGTGAGGAACATTTTGCAATGCTGAATAATATATATTACTCTTAAATTAAATATAATGTTTCAGATGTAATATACAAAGGACATTCCACTTACAACCTACTTTAATTCTTATAACTATGTTGTTTTAAAATGCGGCAGAAATCGTTATATAAGTGATTTGTAAAATAGGTTGTGATAAAAAATAAAATGGATTTTTATGCTCATTATACAGACTTCTAATCCCAGCTACCGAGGAGGGGAAGCTCAGAAAAAAAAGTTGCATGTTCAAGGCTTGCCTGGGATGAAAAGTGATTTAATAAGCAATCTGATTCACTTATATCCCAATTACAGAAAATTTCAAACAGAGAGTAACGTGGGAATGGAAAATAGTGTTGGCCAAAGGTTTAACCAAAATAAAGGGCTCGTGATAAAATTATATAGAAGTCTACAATCTTTCAATCCAAGAAAAAAATTCAACTAGATAATGTAACCCTGGTGACATGAAAGGAAGGGGGGTGTGTACTTGGGGTTAAATAATTAGCTGGGAGTGGGGGAATTATGGACGAGGGTAGAGAGTGAGTTAACCCAAAATAAGTGTACACGAAAAAGCCTTATGAAAGTCCACTAGTTTATAAAATAATTTTTAAATGTGTTTACAACAGATGGAGACCATTACTGAAAAGCCACACGCGATCAAACACCAGGGAACAGGTGATCGTGTGCTGACCAGCCCAGCTGATACATCAAGAACACAAAACCTTTCACTAAAGCTCAGGGACGTCACACAGGGGCTGGGGAAATCAAAGTTACAAGAGTCAGAGGAACAAGAAGCTGGCTGAGAGACCATTTCTTAGAAATGCCAGGGAAGCTCCACCCATAGAGTCTTCATGACATTGCTGCATACACAAGACTTGAGCAAAGGCGACGCCACTACAGCTGATATGGACATAGGAATATTGCAGAGAGCCTCAGTCCTAGACAAAGAATGGAAGGGAGGAGTCAGAATGTAGAGAGAACAGAGGTCCGGTCCGGGCCCTCTCTCCGGTAAGATGAGACCACGTGGAAATACTTAGAAATGAGTTAATATTTAAGACAGAGCTAGCCAATAAGAAATACTAGTAACTGGCCTACAGCTTTATAGCTGATACAGCATGTGTGTATGTGTTATTTAAGGCTGCTGTGGCTGTGGGACCAGGCCAGTGGGGGGGGGGAACCTACTTATAATCTCACTGGCAACATGGCTAATAAGAACTTCCACTTAAAATTTAACAAAAGCTTAAAAATGGGTTTTAGAAAAAAAAAAGAACACAGACAAACAAGTCTTCTTGATAGTATCATTTTTCTTAGTTGGACTTTGTTTTGCTAGAGACAAGCAGAGATTTGTGCAGCTCCTTTAAGGGATATTTTCTGACTCAGCATAAACGGCAAAAAAAAAAAAAAACAAACCAGAAGGCTTTTAAAGAGCTCTGCTAACAACTGAATGATGTGTATGAGAGCTGGCAATGGCAGTTACCACATCTCCAAGCCGGCAACATGCTGCTGGATGGCAGCTTAGACCAAGGCAGTGAGCACAGCTCTCAGCGCTGGCGGTAAAAGCACCCACCACTGTCTTTGATAAACCGCGGCTAATACAGCTATGGCTTTCATTTGACCAAATGTTGTTGTTTACCAGATAAAAGACTCGTCACCAGAAAAAGATAAAGATTTACAGTAAAGACAGGTCCAGATTAAGAAAAACTGCTAAAGGTTTACAGTGTTTTTTAAAATATGCGTATTTATTCAGCATGATGGATACAGGTGGGTGAGCATTCAGTAAAGCAGTTCTTAGATCATGAAGTAAGGCTGTGACAGTTACAAGAGAGATTATGCACTCATTTGTCATCTTACCTGATAAGATAGTGCCACTGAATCTGGCGGGGAAGACCCTACACTGCCCTGGACACAGACATTGTATGTCTCTGGTCATTCATGCATTCTTGATGGCTAGCCCCATAATTACTCATAGCACACTTCTCTTGATTGCTCTTTGCAACTACGCATAGACAAATGTTATCACTTAGGTAACAGATCATAAACATGAATATACTTTTTGAGTTTTCTGAAAACAGTCTTGTTCTTTATTGGTGTGTGTGTGTGTGTGTGTGTGTGTGTGTGTGTGTGTGTGCACGTGTGTGTGCCCATGCCATGAATTTGCCTAAAGAAGCCAGAAAAGATCCTCTGTAGCAAGCAGTTGTGAATCATCCACTATGGGTGCTGGGAACTAAACTTGGATCCTCTTGAAGAACAGCAAATGCTTTAACCACTGTCTCATCTCTCAAGTCCATTGGTTTGCCTTCCTAATGGAAGATATTGAGCCATCTATCCTTGAATCCTCCCTTCTTAAACTCAGGTGAAATGCTGGACCTGAAACAGGCACTAGTCACTACGAAGAAAATTAGCATAAAGGATCACAGTGCCAAGCACTTGACATGTTTGTGTTCTTGACATGATATCAGCAGGATCCTCCATGTGGACATACATGATGTGAGAAATACAAAACTCCCCTCCACCCAAGCACCCTGGAATTTCCCTGATAGTTGTTGAGTATCCATCCTTTAAAAGTTGTTGAAAGGTACCTTGGACAAAACTAAAAACATGAATGTTAGGGTTTTGTTATGGAGAAAGACCACCAAATCTATCTTTCTAGGTTCTGTGGCTATTGAACCTAGAGAGAAAAACACATCACCTTTGTATCATTTTCAATCATGGAAAAGCTAGTCTCCAGTATAGAGGCACAGCCCAAGAAGAAACAGAATTATCCTGTTGTTGATATTAGAATGACTGTGTTTTTTTTTTTTTTAACACAAGCCTACAGAGAAATGAAGAGATCTTTTTGTTTGCTTGCTTGTTTGTTTTTAATTCTCTCTTTGTTTTCCCTTATTATCCTTGTCCCTTCAAGTAAAACATTTCTGAATGTCATGTCCAGGATTAGACAATTAGATTAAGAAAACATTAATTTTGAATTATGAAAGAGGACACATCTGCTTTTCTTTTTGCCAATCCTTACCAGCACATAACTGTGATGCCAACATGATAGAAATCTCATACTAAACGAGAGTCCATGAGCATGTAGGAGAGTTCACGTGATAATACTCCTGAATCATGTTTCTGAACATATGCATTATAACATTCTCAGGAACTCTCAAAGACTTACGGAGACATACACAGGTGTGCTCAACAATCGAAAGAGACTCAACCTACTTTCTTACATATTGGCGATTGATAGGACTATAACTCAGCTGTAGCACAAAGGAATGGAGAGTTCAGAAAGCAGAAGTGTCATCTAAGCTTGTATTTATATGAAATATTTTACCTACCTATACCACATAAGTGTGTCTAACTTTTTTTTATTAGATGTGATCTAGTATGTTTTAGTATATTTATCACAAAGGAAAGAATATCTTAATTAAGGATTGCCTGCCGGGGTACACAATGCAATATTTTTCTAGTTGAGCAAAGATACCCAGAATGGCTGATGTGGTGGTTTGACACAAAGCTGCTTGCATAATATAACAAAGTCCCTGTGCACTGGTCATACAGGGTTTCTCACTTCAAGATATTTTAGGATGAGAACAGATTTATGATTCTTAAT
Organism: Phodopus roborovskii; assembly: GCF_943737965.1. Classification (NCBI taxonomy): domain Eukaryota; kingdom Metazoa; phylum Chordata; class Mammalia; order Rodentia; family Cricetidae; genus Phodopus; species Phodopus roborovskii. Next base: position 8,733,849 of record NW_026126618.1, read on the forward strand.
TTACCAAGAGTGCTTTAAATTTCCTCACACTTCTGTCTCGGACTGGTGTTGGGGGGGGGGGCTGTAATCGCAACCAGCCGATCAGCCCCGGGTCCATTCCTGAGTCTGGGCATATGGATGAGGGAAAGGCTAGCTATACATGATAAAGGAAAGGCAGAGATAAGATAGTGTCAGGAGGGCATTTCAGTTCATCCTGAATGTACCCAGCTTATTCATACACCAACCTAAGTAATCAGCCAAAGGAGGGGATAATGACAGACTTCAATTATCATGCATAAATGGCAAATAGCAATTACTTCCCTTAACCCTAAAGACACTCCATAACTGCTCTTACTCTTTGCCTTCAGGCACTCCATAGTTGTACATATCACCTAGCCTTCAGGGTGAGTGGAAACCCATCTGGGCCCAAGTCTATTGTTATTTAGGTAGAAGTCATTCACCACTGAGGCCCAGGCATCCTGTAGCCTTTAATATCTTAAAGACAACAGTGATTTGAGCTCTCTGAACTCATGGCAAGACTGTGTTGAAGACAGTATGAGTATTTCCAATTGTTTCACGTTGTTTTATTGCTATACTCAGTCAAATAAAATAAGGATACTCATACTATGTCTTGGGGTTGTTGACAGAGAATGGAAAAATGGAGAAGTAGCCTCACTAAAACACATATTTATTAAGAACTAGGGTGATGGCTCAGCCAAGTAAAGTGTTAGCAGTGCAAGCATGATACAGATCTGAGTATAACAGGGCAGTGCTTGTTTTTCTTGGCATTAGTCCATCTGATCATGTGTTCTGATATGCGGCATCTCTCCTCAGTCCTCATTCTCACTCAGATCCCCTCTTTTAATTTTCAGAGATTATTGACACTTCAACCAAATTTAGTTAGACACAAAGTTCAATCGGATAAGCATTCTGGAAGATGTTAATATGAGCGGTAGAATGCCCTATACATACTGCACTAGTATGATTCTTTGTGACTTGTTTCAAGACTTCTAGCTGATAATTTTTGCATTTATATATATTATCCATTAAAGGCAGAAGCCATGTGTAGAAAGTTTCCTATTACTACAACTGGCAGTAATATGGGGAGGAGAATCATAACTTAAAAGTACAGGGGCATGGGAGGGAGAGAGGGAGATGGAGCTGGGATCGATATGTAAAATAAGAAAAAATATTAATCATAAAAAGGAAAAAAGTAGGAAGCAGGAAAAGGTGTGGCCCTTTCATTTAAAAATCAACTTACTGTTGACTGTCACAAATGGTTTCTTTTTAGTCTGTGTACTCAATACATAACCACAATTTTACTTTAGAATTACTACATGTTTATTTTTTTATCATGTATTCCCATAAGGAATGCCAACTTCTTAGACTCCTTAGTATTAAATTTTAAACCTCTGTGTTGGAAGAGGATATTGACTATTGCAAATTCCTTAACAAGAGATTAAATGCAACAAAATTCGATGTAAGTTTTGGTTGTTGCCTGCATGTGTAATGTGCTCATGTTCTAGTATTGTGATCATACTTGTTATCTTCACTGTCCTAATGCCAGAACTCTTCTCTCAAATGTGTTTTTTCAAGACCAAAGAACCTATAAAAGGAAATAATAACCATCTTTCCCACATAAAATCTTTTCATGTAAGTTTAAAATGGAGAGAAAGAAGAATCCTGTAAGAGTAGAGGATGTACTTAGGAACACCAGGTAGAGAGCCCTCACAAGCCTCATGATGCTAGTGTTAGAGCCCATGGCATATTTAGCAGAACAGGTCTGCTTATGTTGGCAGTTTTAGAGTAGACATCCAGAAGGAACTGCAGTCTGGTCTGTTACTTTCACATAATCATTTCACAGTAATCTGATGGGCATTTCTAAAAGATGCCGACTACAATTATAGGAACATTTACAGCTAAGTGTTACCGAATCTGTTAGGCTATTCTAATCTGTTACAAATGGATACAGAGAGCATAACAATTAAGACTGAGTTCAAGTAGCTGAAGTCATCTGGCTGGAGTTCTAGTAAATTGAGGAGTTTCAGGAGAACATAGAGGCATTAACTTTGGGCACTAACAATGCCCAAAGTTAAACAAGTAATAGGAACTTGGGGAACCAGAAAAAATCTTGATTTCAGCCAGGTAGTTGATTTTGCTCTGTCCCAAATCCAGGGCTCAAAAGCTCAGATCTAGAGAACTACGGATGCTGGTTCAGGTCATTTTATGCATTTTCTAGTGTGAGAATGCATTGCATGTGTTAGAATCACATACATTATAACTGAACGTAAAACATGACTGGTTTTGATAGAAAAATCAGAAAAAAATATTTTATTTAGCAGGAGAATGACATCTCAGATAAAAATGAACTCTTGCTCAGAGACAGCATTCATTGTTATTACCATAGCCAATATGGCCACAGATATGCAGTAAACACATTCGGGTCCCCTCAGAAGTTAAAATAACAGCTTATGGTTATTGCAAAATTGATGTACTTCATGAATTTGATTTTCCCCCAAAAGGTCTAATGAAAAACAAAATAAACAGCTATTTTCAGTGGCATCTGCTTGAGGTGTCTGATAGTTTCATTCTTTCTAATTGGATGAACAAGTTATTATCACTCTCCAATTTCCCCAATATCAGAGGATCCTTTGGGCACTAATGTTTATATTTGAAATGGATGCTGCATTATTTTAAATATGATACTAGACTATTCCAATGACAAAACAAGCAGTTTAAAATTTTATGAAATCAAATAAAAATACTGTAGAATATCATTCAGAAAATCTCCCCCCAAACAACACATATACTCATTTAAGAAAAGTCTTCAATAGTTTCAGATGATTCTAAAGTTGGTGATAGAAGAACAGAAAAAGTTAGTATTTACTTGTCTCAATCTTCGAAATTCTGTTTGTAATGCATGAAAATGATATTCTAAAATAACCCAGCTATAAAGAAACGTAGAGTTCACCATGAAAACATTTGACTACTTTGATCATGGCACCTATCCAAATGCAGTTACACTCTGATTAGACAAACTATTTAGGAAGATTAATGTTTAATTGCATAAGAATTTAAGTATCTGTTATGTGCCCTATATTAAAAACTTGAGCTAATTGCTTTCCTTCCTTGGTAGCTTGCATAGTATTTTCTGGAATTATTAAAGCTAGACCTCAGGAAATTGGCTCTCAGGTCAGATCCATCTCAAGAAATAAGTTATATGTTCTAAGTGTGTGGTATCTTTAGCAATAGGGATCCACCCTCAGTTCCTGAGAAGCAACAAATAGTTACATCAATAATCCATGCTATTTTGAGAGGCACTAGGATTAACCTGGCCAACCCTTTATAAGGGTTTCATGTTTGGTCCTGGGTTTTTGATGAGTCTAAGGTTCCTGTGGGGGGCAATGTCAGCCGAAGTTGTCTTAACTTTCTTTAAGATATTATATGTATTGTGCATAACCTTAGATAAAAATAAAACAATATGATGCTCCAAAGATTTATCAAACAACCTGCTTCCTATTTTCTCAAATTTTTTCTTCTGTATTAACCTCCTTCCCTCCCTCACCTAATGGAATCTCTGCCCTGTTATTCTATTTCCCATTCATATCAGCTATATCCTGTTGTTCCCCTTATAATTATGCCCTGTGTCGCTTTATACATTCCTAGTTTCTGTGGTCACTATATGCTGTATACTCAAATTTGTGGGTTGGGAGCTAAGAACAACAGGTAAGAAAGAATATTTGATGCTTGTAAAGTCAGGATTCCATCACTTAATTAATCATTTCTAGGTCTGGTCAGTTACCTGAAAAGTTCATGTTTTTAATTTATTTTCAGATAAATAAGATTATATTGTACGTATGTACCACATTTTCATTATCCTTTTGTCTGTTGAAGACCATTTCGTTTGTTTCCATTTCCTGACGAACATGAATCCATCAGCTATCAACATTGCTGAACAAGTGTCCTCCCCAGCTACAACACCTATGAATTACAGCAACTGCCAGAATGGTATGATAAACGTAAAGATATAAGAAGGCGCACTCACACACCGGTGGCAACCAACAGCTATATCACAAGATTTGAGATTAACTTAAAGAGGGAGAAATCAATGCTTGGTACCAGAAACGTAGTCAACTTTCTGGGATTAGTGAAATCATGGATCTAGAAAAGAATCCACTAGTTTGCTAGAGTAGAAATAGTTATTACTAAGTTATGAATCTTCTCTTTATATCCACAGTGAAGTATAACGACTACTCCTCATCAAAATTACTTCTTTTTATAGCAAATGGAGACCATCACAGAAAACCAAAACCGGGCACAATGCAGAGACCAACAGGTCATGGAGAGTTCAACCCTGATGTATCCATCCACATCACAGCTCCTGTCTTTATGGTTAAGGGAGCATCAGGGAAGAGGAGGCAGAGAGATGCTAAGAGCCAGGGGACCAGGGTGAACAATCTGTGAAACAATGTCTGCTAGAAATGGCTGCATGAACAAGACCAGAATAACAGAAATGTCATTTGGACATGTTAACATTAGAGGGGGAAATTTTCACGAGGTCTCACTCCTTGACAAAGAACTACAGGACCTGGGAGAATGGAACTGATAAGTGAGGCAGAGTAAAGCCAAGCAGTCGCCAATTTATTCAGAGCATCAGACAATTTATACTCTGCACCTCAGAGGAGTCAGTGAGTAGAGTATACAGTAATAATAAGGTCAAGCTGCATGTGTCATATAAGCTGCACATGGCAAAAACATGCCTTTTCACTGAGGTATGTAAACAAATAATGATAGCCAGCTGTAATTAATAATCTGAAGTATACTCTCACCTATCTGCTACACATATGAGGGCCACAAAAGCAAAATCCAAAAAAATCGAGTAATGAGTGGTGCTCCATAGATGTGGCAGCTGTCTACAGAATACCATCAGTTTACTGGTGAACCTTTATACTCAATTTACTAAATGAGCAAAGCAGTCCATCTTAAAAATATGGGGTAGATATCTTCTGTAACTGAAAATGACCAGGATTAACTTGGGGGGAACAAGAACAGAATGTGTTTGTTCCCTTTGCCCTCCATTTCTACCATCCAGTTGCAAGGATCCTCTCACTGTTCTACCGCAACTAGAAACCCTGATGCTCACAGAGCTTTGTCCTGTCCCTAAAGTACTTCAGCCATTCAATCTCAGACTTCTCAAGAGTAAGCAGTGAAAAAATCAAAGAAAAATGCAAAACAATCAAATTTTATTACTACTTTGTAAAAATAGTGGGGTGGCTCATGCCTGGAAACACTAGGATGCTTCAAGCAGGAGGATGCCATGAATCTGAGGTGAGTTTGGGTTACATGAGACTCATGGCAGCCAGGGTAACATAGTAGGACCGTCAAGAAAGAAAGAAAGGATGGAAGGAAGGAAGGAGAGAGAGAGGGAGGGAGGGAGAAAAAAATAGAAAAAAGAAAGAAAAGAATGCATTGTTACATTTCAAATACCCATTTAAAAGACACACATAACACATTTACACACACACACAGAGAGAGAGAGAGAGAGAGAGAGAGAGAGAGAGAGAGAGAGAGAAAGAGAGAGAGAGGATGCTCAAGCTATAGTTATGGATAGTAATTTTCACTTAAAACACCTTGAGACCTTTATTTCAAATTGCAAAAGAGGTTAATTATGTGTGAAACATAATTTTCTCTATGCTATCCTATTATTATCACATATAACTATGATTTTTAATGGTTCTTTTGGAAATTTAGGAAATATTTTGAAGTTTTTTTTTCATCTCTTATGGTAAAATTTTAATTCCATAAAATCACCTAATCTAAACCCAACTTCCTTTGAATGTAAAGCATAAAACACCTGACAGAAGAAATTCCAAAATTGGTTTAAAAGTGTTTCTAAACAATAGAATAATAGTGATAAAAGTAAAAGCACATAATATCCATTCTTGCAGTAGGTATGTCTACTTGCATGGAATTATCAATTTTTACATTTCAAAGACGGTGGAGATTATTTGACCCAACTTTTACATTTTACAATGCACATGGTTTTTAAAGATTTCTGTGTGTCTTTTCCCCATTGTGGGCAGGTGCACATGTGCACGCACACACACACACACACACACACACACACACAACTATTAAGTGTTATGAAGTACATTCCGATGTCTTTCCTTTAAGGAAGCACACTGTAGGTGTATAATGTCCTAGGTTTTCTAAGATCTCTGAGATGACAACTTCAGTTTCTTCATCTTGTACTTTTAAATTTTTATTGTTTCCCCCAACCATGCACATAGGATGCTGGGGAAAAGGAGTGGACAAGCTAGCACAATGATGTACTTATCAGGAAGTGAAAACCAAGACCAGAGAGACATAGGTTCATGTCAGGCTGAGCTAACAACACTCAGGCAGCTCTGGTGAACAAGAGCTTTGGCTCACAATGGCTCATGCATGACCCTACTGCCCACTTCCCTGTGACTACAGTCATGTTGGAACGTGGTTTTCTTCAGTAAAATCTAATCTTCTAACTCAGGAATGTCAGGGCCAACACCAGCTTCCCTGCCAATTTTCCTTAATAAAGTGTATTTCTTGCTTCTAAATCAATGGTTTTCAAATTGTGGGTCATGACCTTTTTGAGTATCTAACAGACTTTTTGCAGGGGGAGGAGCATATAGATATCCTGCATGCCATATATTTACATTACAATTCATAACAGCAGCAAAATTACAGTTATGAAGTAGCAATGAAATAATTTTATGCTTGGCGTCATCACAACATGATGAACTGTATTAAAGAGTCACAGCCTTAGGAAGTTTGAGAATCACTATTCAAAATGTAGAAAATGTAGTATGCCCAACTAAAAGAATATACATGAGATACTAGTTTCTTTAAATCATGAAACCTAGAAGGCTTTTGAAAAGCCTGCACAATTAATATTACCTCCTTGAAGGCATAAAGACCTTTGTCCATCTGATAAAGAATCCATGAACACAGAAAAGGCCTATTGTATGTCTACCCAAATGGAAGTTTTTAGGTTTAAGAGAGACTTCACTACCCTCATCAGCCATACATCCACCAAAATGCTTGCAATTTTGCTTACTGCCAAAGTATGATAGAAAATAAGTTAGGAGGGGAAGAACATTGGAAAATTATTTTCTGTGAGCTGAAAAATATCCATATGTTTTATACCAGCATTGAATTCCCTTACCACTTAACCAAACAACTTACAGCTCACCTAATATTTAGATTCCCACAGACGATATATCTCTTTGATATCTAAACATGTTTAAAGAAAGTTAGAATTTCTAGGAACAGAGATTATCTTGACACAATTTAAAAATTATTAAGAGTAAGAAATATGGCTAGCTTAGCATAAATTTTCACATATAAATTAGGCCTCCTTAACAAATTGTTCCTTTGGATGAAGAAATATTTGTATTACTGTTATAGTGTGTTACATTGTGTTATCAAGATATAATAGTTTGTGACTCCACCCATTTCAATGCATTGATTCGTCTACTCCTACATTTATTGTTTGGTAAAAATATTAACACAAAAAAATATATCATTCAACACTCATTGTGTTACCAAGAGAGAAAATGGCTGTTTATGAAGTTACATTTTATAGAAGAATATTTTGATGATATGAAAAACAGAAACATATGGATGGAATTTCCCATAAACTAGTGTACAGAGAATAATTTCACTAGAAGAGATATACCAAGCAATTGCAAAGACATATCCAACTTCTTTTCTCATCTTTATCATTCTCTATTAAAGTCAATGAAAATAAATGTAAATCATTAAAAATTAAGGACATAAATTAGCAAGAAAAAGCATAGCAAGTGACATCAAAATCGAGAGTCAGCAACCAAAGCTTAGGCGGAGAGCCACGCTTCTCAAGTTTTGCATTAAACGGAAGGGAATGATGGGATCCCTCCTTATGACTCGTCATTTCGGAATGCACCACTTAAAACATGTTTGCACAAAAGTGCAACAGCAATTGTTACACCTCTTGACTGTGAAACCCCATGCAGTACTTCTTTTGGGACACATTCTATGACAATAGCTGTAGATAATCTACAACTCTTGGGATATCCTCCTACTATATGTTCATGCCCTATAAACTATGGGATAATGAAGCACAACTACAGTACTTAGAGAGTTTTCCATTTCCTTTTCTTTATAAATAAACCAATATAAGTGCAAGAAGATTAATTTCTATCAGCCTCACAGAAGTTCACCCAGAGACCTAAACAGACGAGGAAGCACTTCCAGTAGAAACCACATCTGATGTACTGATTTAATTACAGTGGAAAAGAATATAACATATAGGACTGAATTACATAGAATGTATATGAATATTTTTCATAAAGCTTTTTTTCCTAGTTGTTTTGGGGTGAGGGTGATTTGGGTATTGATATAAAATGGGCTTTTAAAAAGATATGTCAAGACACAAAGTGCTTGAAATTCACTATCCTGAAGGGGGAATGAAAATTAGATATTCCTAGTTGTAGAATGGGAATTTTCCTAGGAGGATTAAGAAGGAACTTTCCTGGAAAAGAAAATCATGTACAAATGCCCACAGATACGAACGTTTATATAACTATCAAAATGTAAAGGGATTTAGAATACTTGGAAGAGTTATATGAAATCCACTCGGAAAACAGGGTGAGGTATAAAGCTGGTTGTTATTTAAAACCAGAGCTAAACCTGAGTGGGGTAAAAAGAACAAATACAAAGGATTTTGAGCCATGTCAAAAACCTCATTTTAAGAGCAACAATTTAGTAACAAAGTGGTTGTGCACAAGAACACACGGCCATCCCTTCACGTTAGAGCAACAGTGCCGGTTATATTTTACGATGGAGAAAGAAACAGCAGTAGCGATTACAGGAGGCTCGTAATGATTAGGTGGCAGAGTCAAGCTGAAAACAATTAAAGAGGGTACAGATTGGTGGATGCGATGCACTGCATGGAGGTGAGAACCGGGTTTTCAGTCTGGCTATGCGGAGGAGGGCAAATAGAGGTGTGAGCGATGCTTTGCCAAAATGGACAACGTACAGTGCAGACTCTTAACTGGCGAAGGGAAAAATGAGAAGAAGCAGACTTAGGAGTAAAGAAGACTAATGTTTTCCTTCGGGGGAAATGATTAATCACGGAAACTGCTCATCTTCCCACTGCTTACAGTGACTGTGAAAGGAAGCACCGCCTCTTGGAGGAATGAAGGAGTTTCTCAAGACTCAGGAAGCTCATAAAACCAGATTGACAAGGTTCCTTACGAGGGCATATGAGCAAAAAGGATGCAGTGTGGAGACTCCTCAGCAATGCTCCCTGCTAGTTGGACAATTATCCCAAAGGATGCAGCTTTCTGTGTCCCTGGGTTTTCACTGGTGCAGCTGCCTCCAAAGTCGGGTTTGCTCGTTTTAGGAACCTCTCCCTCATGCTCTTATATAAGCAACACCAATACATGTATTAATTAGGCTTGAGTACAGCTGTTTCCTTGGTTGATCGTCCATGCCTTATCTGTCGTTAATAGACATTTTTCTATTCTCCCCAGAAATAAGACAATAGAAAAGAAATCCAGAAGTGTTCCATAGAGTCCCTTTGTAATAAAATCACATTCCACAATCTGGACCATTTTTGGGTGATTTTTAAGTTCTTTTTTTTTTTCCTGCTTCTGCACATTGCCAAGTAACTCCCGTCACTCTTCTTATTATATTTAGATAATTATGATGAATAAGTCATTTTTGATACAGTGATCTCTTAATGTTTTAATTTTAAGTTACTTTCAAATGAAAACTCTGCCATACAAAACTTTTAAACTTAGAAATCACTATGGTAAAATCAATTTATAAGAAAGAAGTTCCAGTTTGACAAATGTGCAATTGTTCAGTCCACATTAGTATTGAAGCTTCTTTTTTTGTTAAGCCTATTTTAGTAAAGACAATTTATTGTTAGGGCTTATTTATATGTCTTTACAAATAATTGTGTAGAAATAGAAAATGTATACTTTGAAAAATAATGTAAATGTAGATGGATTTAGGCTCATAAGAAAGTTTTATTGCATGAATATTTTTAATTTTACCTCAGCATTTGAATACAGAGGATTTACACCTGACACTACAATTTTCTGCCTGTTGAACATTCACAATATTACAGAATTACAGACTACAAATGGAACTATCAGGGCAGAATGTGAGTGGAACAGTATTGTGTGCTTTTTCCTTTTCAAAATGGATTAATATTATTATAGTTTGAGGGTATGAATACTCTCTTAGTCCTGATCATATATATCAAATAGTACTATCAGTAATGTATATTGATTAATGCTTATTTAGATTCCATGAAAAGGAATGTTACATATACCACAATGCCACATGTTTTCTACTCTGGAAATGTCTGTATTAATGTCGAGGAGACAGACTGCTCTACAAGAAGGTGGCAGATGGCTTGTCAGAACTTGTCCATGTGAAGTTCCAAATCTTTGTACAAAAAGCTAAAATTTGAACAGAAAAATCTGTGTAATGCAAGAGAAATAATTAGAAATGAAAGAGAAACACACACACACACACACACACACACACACACAATTACGTGTCTATGAGGCTTGTATAAAACTGTGAAAAGGACACATCACTGTTCATTACTTTAAGTTATTTCTTTGTTTTGGATTATTATTTTTCTCTGAGACAGATACAACTATTGCAAATTGAGTTACATTTCAACATTATGATTTTTGCTGTCTTTTTTTCCCTAGTGATTTTGGTTGCCAAAGCCTGAACTCTCCCTATTCCTGAATTACTCTTCTTCCATCACAGACCCTTCTGAGGATGTGTGGTAAGAGAGCTTGTGCCTCCTGGGAAATGGCCATCTATATCATCCTGTCACATGAGCCTTGGGATGCAACTATTGCTTAAACCAATGAAAGACTAACCATTCCTCACTATTCCTTTTGTAATTTTGTACCTCAAAATTTGTTCATGAAGCTTACAAAAGTTTATTGTAGCATTTTTTATAATTTTAAAACATAATTAAAAAATAAATTTCAAAACTGACAGGATTATAGTACAGCATCTTAAAAGAGAAAACACTACATCACTAAAATGTTTATGTATTTCCAAAAGACATAGTTGTGTGCTCATAAAAGTTATATTGTTATAAAGCAAATTAGAATATACAAGGCATACATAGTACACAATTTATCTTTAGTATATATTACAAAGAACACCAAATAAGCCTCAAATAAGCACATAGAGATTTATATTAATTATAAAACTGTTGGCCGATGGCTAGGGCTTCCTATTGGCTACCTCTGTCTTAATTATTAACCAATTTGTATAAATCTGTGTATTTCCATGTGGTCTTATCTTACCAGAGAAGGATCTGGATCTGTTACTCCTTCTTCCACTACATAGTGTCTCTCTGGGGCACCTCTCTGCCTCTCCGCCAGCATTCGCCTCATCTCTTAGCCCAGCCTATCTTCCTACCTCTATCCTACCTTTATTGGCTATTGGCTAAACAGTGTTTTACTCATCAACCAATTAGAGAAATATATATATTCATTCCCCATCACTGCAGAACACTTTCTTTCCTTTCTTTCTCTACAAATTCAGCAATGTAATGCTAGATATTTAATAGAGAGACAAAATATGGCACTTAAAGTGCACAGTAATTATTTTTATTTATGAAGTAAATAAATGATATTTGATTTAGTGTGTTAGAACTACAGTTGAGAGTTTAGGATATGCACAGTGAGGCTACAAATACCTCATCATGACTATTACTTTCCTCCCACAATTTGGAAGTAGATAATCTTCCTCTCTCTCTCTCTCTCTCTCTCTCTCTCTCTCTCTCTGCATATATATATACTGCATATATATATGCAGTAAACCTTTATAGTTCCCTAACACTGCAGTCTGATCAGACACAGAGTAATTCTTTGTTTCAATATGCCTTCCTTAGGCAAGTTCAGAATACAAATGCAGACAATGTTGCTTTCCCAGAGGCAAGCTAAGAAAACCTTTTTTTTTTCTTTCTGTAATAGAGGCAGAGAATAAACATTCAAGATTGAAATCCACTCATCCTTAAACAGAAATGGCATATCTGACATTTCCTGGGAAGAAATAAGCAGGGATTATGATTTCATAGCCTGCAGTAGATGGAAACTAGCTGAGATGCCAATTCTTCATTTGGCACACCCTTTGCTTTGACTGACAGTAGATGTTAATATTGGGATCTTCACAACTCCATCAGTTAATGTAGGTAAAAATGGAAGGTGCAGGGTTATCAATTATAGGCACACATTCACCAAAGATAAACTGTTTCTGTGTTCTTCAGGGTCAGTTAAAGTGTTTCATTCTTCCTTCTCTTTGTTGAGCTCTATCTTGGCCTCTACCAAATTCACAGAAAGGAAAAAACAGTTCACTGCTTGTGTAGTGTAAAGAATAAACATTTAATTGGCATGTGCCACCTAAGCATAAGCAGACTGAATTATGACTGCCCTCAAAACTGAAAAGCAGAATATGGAGATAAATGAAAGTTTTTGGAATATATAAAATGGTATCTGAAATTAGTGAGAGAATGGGGAAGGAGACCTGCTTTGTTCACATCTTGAAGTTATTTGATAAATGAGTGTAACTGTGGGATGAAAAGAAGAGAACAGGATTCGAAGGTCAAAGCTTGAGTTTCAAATGCCATATGAATGCTGAGAACATCTAAATCGAATGTAAAACACCCTAACCTCTGTTTTTTCACTGAGTTGGGATAATTAATACTTAGTATCACAGTTAAGGTAACTGAGGGAGGAAAATAAAACCTCCAAGAGCTACAGCTGTCTACGAGAATGTTGTATACACAGAGTACGTTTTCTCTTGGCAAAGGATGACATTTCATTAAGACAAGTTAAAGTTCTATACATTTAAAGACTAAAAGTTTGGAATCTCAGCCCATGCCTTTTTCAATAAATACACAGAAATGTACCCTATAACAATGCTTTTGTCAATTATCCAACATATATGAAACTCTTCCTATGAGAACACAAACTGGAATTCCCCATCAGCTAGTGGTGTCTTAATTATTATTAGATACACTGCCATTGATACATTTGACCAACAAATCTCTACAGGCATGGATAAGACCCACTCAGGAAGATATCTTAGAAAACAAGGCAAGTCTCAAAACAATGACTTTTCATACAATAAAAATACAACTTAATAGAATCAGTAACTGTTTTAGAATCATCCTTATAGCAATATTTATGTTCTTTTCTTACATTGAAAGAACTAAGGAAAAGAACAGTTAAGAAATTTTTCCATCCATGCAACTACCCTACAGCAGAGCCAAAATTCAGCATTTTACTGTTATTGTACAGGCATTTCCCAATGCCAACATTCACATAGAATCAGTGTACAGAAAAAAAAAAAAACAAACACTCTTAAATTTGACAGTATAATGATAAAAAAGATCACAAAGGGTGGTAATCAGCAAATTAACTGAGTTACCTATTAAGTTACCATCATGAAATACATGAGTATTGTATGCAGCATTCTTTGTATTAGCATTATAGGTGTCTTAGAGAGTGAGTTGTAGTTGGCCTAAACTCAGTTGCAGAACCTCAACATTGAAAGCATCCTCTAAGATTTCCAAACCAGTAGAATCAGTACTTGCACAGCATCCATTAAATATAAAGCAGAGAATTGGCACTTACAGATATTGATTTGTTATTTGGTTTTCATAGCAACCTCATGATGGGCATGCTTCTGGTCTTCCTAAGTTCAACCCAAGAAAGGGGAAATGACTGGCACAATTTAATGCTGTTAGTAGTTGGTAAATTTAAGCTGGTAGCCACAAGGCAGGACTTCAGTCTAAAGATAGCTCAGAAAGAGCTAATTTCCCATTATTGCTTCCCCATGCAGTTCTGTTTCCTCTGTACTTTGAACCAATGAGCCTACGATGTGTTGAAAAACAGGCTCTCTGTATTTTCACTAGACCTACAGGGAATCCAATCACTTTGGTTCCCCGCCTTTAAGTCCCTATGAAGTACATTCTGATGAAGTCTCCATGTAGGAGGGTTACTGGTCAGTGTCTTTTAGAAAAATTGGTGTACTGCAGAGAGTAAAGTGAAAGAGGATAGGGAGAGAAGTTTAAGTGATATGCAGTTACCACAACATCCTCGGGAATCCATCTATAGGGAACAAGAGTTGAGAGATGTTCAGAAATACAGAAATAAGCTCTGAACAGGAGGTAGACTACAAATGATCCCAGGCATGTGACAGAACCTAGGCAAGGAAGCCCCATGTGGTCTATGCTTTGAACCAACATCAGGCAACACCCCAGACACCCTCAGTACTTGATGATGAACTGTATGGCATATCTCAGTATTCATCAGAAAGCTTTTTAGGATGATTGTAAAATTTGTTGAAGATTTGGAGGCTGAGTCTTAAGAAGTCCTCAGGTAAGGTCCCAGCCATCTTCTTGCTTCTTTGTTCTCTCTTTTTTGTCTTTTATTATTCATTCCTTACTCTGTACTCTCATCTTTTCTTGGTAATATCAAGAATGTGTCTACTTTTCCTGTTACCCTCTTATTTACATTCAGAGAAAGTCATAAAATAAGAAAGTACGTTGAGTAAGTTATTCTGCTTTCATTTCATATATTTGACCAAGAAATGAGAATTAGAAAGTCACATTTGACAAGACTGTTAGCAGTGTATTTGTAGTTTAAATACAGTTTCATCACAAGATATTTCTTAAGGACCTCATCAGAGAACAACTGTTGTTAAGAATAGTCAATCTTTTGTCCTCTGTTTAGCAACTGTAATATATATTGCAATGATGAAGCTTCTGTTAGCCAAATAAATGAGGAATGAACTGTAGACACCCTCCAGAGATAGTCTGGAAGTCTCATTCTCTATCCTGATATCTTGTGGGCCAGCTCTGCCATCTCACCCTGCCTGTCATCCCTAGGGAGAAAGAAGTAGAATTATCTTACATGCCAGAATATTGTTTCATTGTGTAGAAATAGATTTGGGTCTTAAATAAAGTTGTTCTGCTTTTCCAAGGAGACAGAATTATAATGTATGCTAAAATATTATAATCTATGTGTTCCAATATGCTTTAATACTTAATTCATCTTTTGTTAGTTTTGTATAACTCTTCTGTTTCTCTTGAACACTATGAAACTTAGTTTCTTCTTCAGTGTTAAAAATGATACAAAGTTGCACTTTGTATTGTGTGCAGAATTATTTTGTTGGTGACACTCACAGAATTTAAATATTTGGCCATTTGCAAATAGGATATTAACCTTTACTAAAACTATCATTTACCCTCTCTATCAAAAAGGGAAGGTTATGTCATGATTTCTCTTCATTTTTGGTTTCCTCATCTTCTTACTATGTTGTAGTATGTGAACTGTGATTTCTACATGTCCTATTCCAATACTTCACATCATCCACCAGCAGTTACCAGAACCAACTGCTATGTTGGTCACTCTATTCTCTAATGTCCATGTGTTCACATGACTACTTCCTAGTTTGGTTTAGATGTCTGATCTGTTACTGAAAGGTAGAAAAATATCTATAACTAAAATATACTCTTCCAGATCAGTGAGTGTCCAAACTCACATAAAAGCGTTCTAACCACAATGTTGATCCCATTCCTTTCTCCACTAAGAAATATTGAGCATCTACTTCTCCAATTTAGCCTTCAAATAACCACCTACGCCATCAAATCTAATTCTAACAATTTTGCTGTTGGTAAATTACATCACCTCCTACATTTCAGGGAAAATGGAAAGCACTTGACTTAGAATTATATTTCTCT
This sequence comes from Phodopus roborovskii, assembly GCF_943737965.1. NCBI lineage: Eukaryota > Metazoa > Chordata > Mammalia > Rodentia > Cricetidae > Phodopus > Phodopus roborovskii. The sequence continues at coordinate 8,749,639 of NW_026126618.1, forward strand.
TGTCTAAATCAGAATTGCTACTCCTAACTTTTGTTCTTCTTTGCTTCTGGGAAATAAAGCTATATCATTTAGGGCCCACATTCCTTTTGTGCTCTCAATGACTCTAACTTACATGTCCAAGCTCTATAAGCTGTTCCTTATCCCTGCAACCAAGGATGCAGAGATAAATTACTTTTTACAAGATTCTTTTCCACTACATAAAAATCTTTGTAGAACTATCCTATCTAGTGGACATTGGGCTTTTCCTCCAAAGATGCCTATTTGACTGTGAACCTTGCCATCCATTTACTCTCCCCTAATTGCATCACTCTGTTGTCATCAGCTTGCACTTCAGTCACTGGCTATCTGCTTCTTATCTTTTCCCAGCTGCTATAAAGTTCCTGTTGCCACATATCATGGTGTCAAGAAAGTGCCTCTTCCCCCCCCCCCACCACAGTTCTTTATATATCCTGGGGTAGGGTGGAGTGGGGTGGGGGAGTAAAAAAGGAAAATACATTGACTAAACATGAATGTTCTGCTTTCCTGGATATATCTACTTCCCAAAATAAAGTTGGGATTAAAAAGCAGCACTTTTACCCAATGATGTGTAGCACTTTCCTTTAAGATCGAGACTAGGAGGTATACAATTGAACAGCTTCAGGAAGTTCCTAAAGCTGACCAGATTCACTAAACCTCTCCCTCCCAAGAGAAAATAAGAAAGGGTTCTTGGAGTCACTCAGAGCCACTACAACAAAAACTGAGTCCAGACCAGCTGTCTGGGAGAAGCAGAAACTAGTAGAACTGCCTGAAAAACCTTAGACCAATTGAGAAAAGATTCTAACCTGTTGCGTTGCCTGTGGGCTGTGCAGTGCACTCCAGTTTCCAAGCCTTTAAGAGCTGTTGCATATGCCACAGTGGCTTTGAAGATGCAGCCAGCCATCTGAATCATTTTGCTCCTGTAAGTAATCTCTTACCCATATTCCTGGAAGTAACCCAATAAAACTCAATGGTTCACCAAGTTGGACTTGGGTGGTATCTGTAATTTGATCAGTCAGGAGCCCTTTGTTTGGGGTGTATAGATGTGTGAGTAACATCTTCACAGGAAGTTGTGTCACAGAACACATGGCTGCTAGCATGCTTTCTCTGATTTCTTCATAGTCGTCTTCCTTTTTGATTGTCCCTTGCTACATGGGGCTGGTGAACATTATTTCCTAAGAATCTTTTTCTTCTTCCTGTTGACTTGCAGTCTTTCAAGTATATTCTTTAGAGAGGTAAAGCTGTGCCATATGATAGTTATCTTATCATTATCTAATTAAACCTATTTCTACAATGGTTGTTCATGTCTACATTACCAGTGAGTAAGGGAACCAAATTCCCTGCATAATTGACATCTTTTATTATCGTTTATTTTCTTTTTTGATATAAAGCTGTTGACCAATGGCTAGAGCTTCTTATTGGCTAGATCTGTCTTAAATATTAACCCATTTCTATCAATGTAAGTATGTCCACGTGGCCTTATCTTACCAGAGAGAAGGTGTAGACCTCTTCTCCCACATCCTACATCTTGACTACTCTACTACATCTCCCAGAATTCTCTTTGTCTCCCAGTCCCACCAATCTTGCTTTCCTATTGTCCAACCGGGCTTTATTCATTAATGAATAAGAGGAACATATTTACAGAATGACATCTCCCATCATCTCCTCTTTTCTGTCTAAATAAAAAGAAGAGTTTTAACTTTAACATAGTAAAATACACAACAAAACAGTTATCAAATAAGAACTATAGTTAACAATATTTAGTATATTAACATTATCAGGAATTAAAGAAAATATATTATCATCTATCCTATCTTTGTGACTCTGAAGTTTTTTATGTAACTTATCTTTAATTCTAACTAAGAAAAACTATAACCATAACTGTCTTTAACTCCATCAAAGACCACAGAAGGATAATATATAATAAACTCTAGAAATGACAGAAACATTGCTACCTGGCCAGGCAGCCAAAATTCTTTTGTAAATTGGCACATCCATCTTTGGCCCATAGGCCATAGTGTGTTTGGCAGACTCCTCAGCAAAGCAAGAAACTAAACTGTCCACCTGTATTGGCAGTTTGTCAGTCACTTTTCTCTGTGTCCTGCAAAACATCTGGCAGACCCTTCCATGAAGCAGGAACCCTGAAGCACTGTCCATCTTGTTTTAGCAGTCACTTTTCTGTGGACCTACATGTCCACCTTAAACAGATAAAGTCAAACAGTCCAGACAAGAGCAGTATCTTGACAAGAGCTAGTCTTGCCATATTAGAAGCAAACTCCATAACGAGTTTCTTCGATGTCCATCTTCCTTTCTGACGCAGGCGGTATTGCCAGGAGCAGTTATATCTGTCAAGAAAAACCCTAAACCATTTTAAATGCCATATTCTGGGGGGTCTTTGAAGGGTTTGAAGAATGCCTATCCTTTTGAAATATATCTCTACATATCTAGAAAACCTAACCAACCTAACTATAAACTTTGACTATCATAGGCAACTATCTACAATTTGTACTTAATTATGCATTTTTAAATGAGCTATGCAAACACAATACCTAAACAACAGGAGAAATATATTTATCACAAAATTGACCTTAAATTTGTATCAGTAAATGAAAATCCATTCCAAAATAAAGTATCCATTTATATACCATAATCCCCCTTTTAACTTTAAAAAGAGATTGGTTGTGATATTAACCATTTATAACCAACTCCATTTAAATTAAAACAAACATTTATAGACAATGTTTGTGAATTTGGGCATCATTCTTTCCAAATTGTTTCCTGCTGGTTGGGGACGCTATAATACCATGGAAATCTTTAAAAGATGCAGAAATCCTGGTCTGTAAGGCTGCCTTGTTCCAGCTGTTTTGAATGTTGAATCACCTGGGACACTGGTTCAGTGTGTCTTGATCAAACCATGTTAGTCTGGAAGGCATCCACAGCTTTTCGTTTTCAGAGAGAGAGGATCCAGACCACTTCTTTCACATCCTACATCTTGACTCCTCCTCAATTATTTTCTTGATAGTGGTTCTGGCTGGATTGAGATGGAATTTCAAAACAAATTTAATTTGAATTTCCATCATAGCTAAAGAATTTTTTTTTCAGTTTAGTATTGGATAATTGCATTTCTTTTCATTAGCTGATGGCTTGATTTGCTATTTGGCTATTTAATTCTTGCAGTTCCTTACGATACCTTGGGTATAAAACCAAACATTGATGTATGGTTGGAAATGTTTTTTCCTCACGCTGTAGGCTGTCTTTGCATTCTGGTGATCATTTTCTGTATCATAAGGAAGCCTTTTTAATTTCAAGTCATCTCATTTGTCAAAGCACTACTTCCTGTTCTTTGGGGACTCATTCAGAGCATCTTTGCTTGTCCATATATCTTGAAGTATTTTTCCTGTGTTTTCAGCTATTACTTTAAAAAAATTTAATTCTTACATTAAGTTCTTTGATCCATAAATATAATATTATGAAGAATATGAATGAATTATTATTCTTATTTGGAAACCATTTTTCTCAAGCGCCTATTGTCCAATCACCTTTTACTTCAGTGTACATTTTAAGTGCTTTGTCACACATAAACAACAATAAGTGTATAGTTTATTACTAAACTGTCGATTTCATCAGCAATCATGGCTTTTTGTTGCTGTTTGTTTTGCTGTTGTTCCTTTTGTTTTGTTTTGGCCAATACTTTGCTGTTTTTATTATATTTCTATAATATTGTTTGAGGTTAGGTATTTAATATCTGCAGCATTGCTTCTCTCTGCTAAGAATTGCTTTAGCTAGTCATGCTTTTTTACTTCTATATGAATGTTAGTTTTATCTTTCTGTGTCTGTGAAGATTTTTGTATTGCAATACCACGTGATATCGCTGTGTCCATGGAGCTCCAAGGAAATCCAGGGAATGGCAGGAAAGATCTCATCAGGTTTGTAGTGAGATAGTTCTGTGGCACTGACCACGCCCATTGGGGGTGGAGCCATGGGCGGAGTGACCTGTGGAAGGAGGTCCGAGGGAGAGCCAGGAAAGGCCCTCTTTCTGGCGTGACTCAGACAGGAGAGGATCCGGTTGAATTTCCTGGTGTTCATCTGTCTAGGTTGTAAGTTATTTCTCCCTGAATAAACATCTATTCTGCCTATTTGTTTATCCTGATCCTTATTTAACCGTGTTACAGGTTCATTACCAGATTCAAAATCTTCTCAAAAGACTCACAAAGAAGATCTGTTCTTCAATTCAGACTCTTCCACCAAACAGATTAAGAATAAACTGCATCCACTCAACTCCTTCTTACCATGCATCTCTCCTCTACACGTCTGTGTTGCATTGCACAGTCCATTTGAGACTATGAATGTAGTTCAAAATCACACCGCCTTTTCCACAAGACTGAAAGAAGATAAACAAAGCAATGAGAGCATTGTGTACAAAGAACAGATAAGCTAAGAACCAGAGCAAATGTAGGGAGGCAGGTAAACACTACGCTGGGGTGCAGAAGATGACAGGACAAAGGAATACACTGCTTCCCAAATTCTTCTGTATCCTTGCCTGCTACAGTGCTAAGACTAGAACCAAGAGATTTCCGAAAAGAAAGGAGTTTCCCTTAGAATCACCTTCAAATAGGACATAAGTGTTAGAAACAAACAAACAACGAATTTACCACCAATCCAAGTTAAATTGGCAAATATATTATAATGTTGGAGCCAAGGAGATGTTGGTGTATAACTTGAGAGGCTCAAAAGGCCCTTTGATATATACAGATAGGGTGCCTCAGGAAACAACATTAAATATGGGTGTGGTAAAAAACAAACAAAAACCTCTTACCCTAGAAAGGGAAAGGGGGTAAACGGTTGAAGAATCCATGGGAATAAGCTAAAGCCAGCCAAGTACATATGAAAGTTTCTCAAAGAAACATTTAATAGTAACTAGAATGGTAACTGTCCTTTGCAACTTCACTGTGCCCATTGAGGGGCCAGTGTAAATTATGCAGGGCTGATGTCTATTGAGAGGACAAGATCAGATAAGACTGGTTTCCAGTTTCCTGAAGCAGACACTTATGTTCACCAAGAAGTCTAGGATGCTCAAAAACAGAACTTTAGGTAAGTTTGAGGTGATAAACGATTCGGATATGTCCAGCTCAGCAGGTTAACACACAATCTCATCTGGCAACCTAACTGAAATGAGAAACTAATTTATGTAAATGATCCAGTCCCCTGGAAGAGTGCCAATGCTCTTAACCACTGAGAAATCTCTCAGATCCCAGAGCTAAATTTTGGACTGTGAGTATAGGCACCATGGCAGAAGTCTCTATTTGGAAGATGCAGGCCCCATGATATTTTCAGAAAGCCTGACATATAAAAGTAAGTGCATCACTCTTAGAGTTAGGATCCTGATATCTTCAAAATAGTATCCTGAGATCTGCTACTTTTAATATTTCTTTAATAAATTTACAATAAGCTGGTGTGCTACTTTATAGGAACATTGATTTTGATAATAACTAAATTAACTTTCTCACTTTCACAGTATTACTGGGAAGCTGCCTGCAATTTAAACTTCATCAAGGCTTGATGTGACTATTTTAAGTTAAAAGCATTAATGATCACTCGTAAAAATCTTCTTATGACACTTTTCCTTTCATGCTTTGAAGACAAGGATTTTTGCTTTTGAATAAAATCCTTACAGCAAAAGTATGAATGTCTATTTCATGTTAAAAATAAAACTGACAAAGTTTCTGTGGCCACCGTGAACTAAATGTGAAGAAAACGAGAAGACATATGGCAGAAATTCAATGTGTAGCCATATTTGTTTCTGTCCACACTATTTTCAAAATACATTTTCCATTTGTTTATCATTTTTATATATTTACTTTTGCCTTTTATTTATTTTTCTTATTTTACATATGGATCCCAGTTCCCTCTCCCTCCCCCTTTCTCTCCTCTCCCTCTCTTCTTCTCTGCATCTCTCCCTCCTATCCCATACCCCAACTCCACAGGGAGGGTGATGCCTTCCAGGAGGGGTCAACAAAATCTGTCAAGTCATTTGGAGTAGGGTCTAGGCCCTCCCTCCTGCCTCTAGGTTGAATATCCCTCCATGGGGAATGGGCTCCCAAAGTCCTTTTGTGCACCAGGGATGCATCCTGGTTCCACTGTCAGAGGTTCCTTAGACTGCCCAGGCCTTGTAACTGAGACCCATGCTCAGGGGGTCTGAGTATCTTGTAAGGACATGGTTATGAATGCCACTGAACTACTGTGGATCTCAGAAACATCTTGCAGGGGTTAGTGATTTCTTTCTACAAAACGTTTCCAAAGATCAACCTCTGGTTCATAACTTTATGGCCATGACTTTACCTCAGAGCCATATCACCAGTCTCCCAATTTGACAGAATGACAACTAGCAGAAAGACCAGGTTTAAAGCAGGTAACTTTTAACTGAATGTTTTGAGATGCCTACAGAATTCTTATAATTTTTCATGTTAATAGAAATACTCTTTACAATATGTTGCCCTGTGGAGCTAAAAATTAGCAAAGCATTTGAAGTGACAAGCTTTTAAAGTAAATCAAATATTCTGTTAAGCAACTGACCGTCATCTTAATCACATTTTATAAGTATTTATGGCAGTTTATACAGTGAACAAAATGTATAACAATTTGGCATAATTTCTCCACCAATATTTATGCAGATTTCCTCTCATTCTTTTTCTCATCTTCCTTATTTATTTATATTATTCTACCAAAATAAATTAATTAAACAGCACCAAGGAGGATGGAAACATAACTCATCACTCCATTTCTTAATACATGCTTTTGTCTAAAGAAGTCATTGTGAGTAACTTTTAATTCTTCCATGAATTTTCAGTTTCAAAATGATAACTTGAAGAGGGCAGTCAATTGGGTCATCTACATTATTGACCTTAACATTCACTGGGCATTTGCTATGGGTACAGAACGAAAGTGTAGATAAGAATAGTCTTCATAATAATTTTTATCATCCCTATATTATAGATAATGATAACAAATATCAGGAAATTGATTAAAGTTCCAAGATTTAAATAGCTTTTTAAATTGTGAAGGATACCTACTGTCTAAGTCTCAGCAATTGATATCCCAATGTCTTATCTCTTACTTTCATATTATAATCTGAAACTATGCAGAAAAGTTAGTGTCAATAATAAAGCCTTGAGATATAGCTGCCTAACAGTTCTGCCAACCTTACAGAAAACATCCACTATTTTGTTGTTCAGAGAGGCAAAGCTCTTTATGATAATAAAGACTGATGTTTAAATAAACATCTTTGTCACTTTGCATTTCCATGAGCGGTAGGATCATTTCTTCTTATATTTAAAATCAATCTGCATCTGTTTTAAGAAGAAAATTATGATTTGTGTCTGGAAAGTGTTGTATGCTACCCAGGTGTTTTCTATGACTGGGCTTCCCATTAAAAAAACATTTGCCATGGAAACATCTGGAAAACAGATCAAGCAGGCAGGATTTTACACAGGGGAATTTATTTAATTCAGCTGTTCTTTTAAAAAAAATGGGCCACCCTGCTCATGCCAACTGTATGCATTTAAAAGCATACAATGCTTGAACAATCAGCTTTCCATTATTTTCATATACTTTATCTACTAGCAGGATTACACTTCACTCTTCCACTTTCACCTCTTCCCTGAAAGAAATCATGGGTAGGAATCCTCTTCCCATTTTCTCTGAAGGAAAAAGATAATGGTACTGAGAACCTGATACACGGTAAGTTCTGGGTTTAAGAAACCCATTATATGTGGAAATATCTTAGTGTATCCATGTGAAGAATAGCAAAGTTTAGCCTAAAATAAAGGTAATTAGTTATAAGTTATTGTAGGAAATACCCAAACATCTCTCTCTCTCTCTCTCTCTCTCTCTCTCTCTCTCTCTCTCTCTCTCTCGTTTATTTACATGTGGTAGAGGGGAGTTTTCGGGAGATCTCAATATATGTGAAGTTTAAGCTCCTTAGATACTTCTATTGTAATCATTTCTATATAAATGGAAGATCCCAAAGTTCATTTGGTGATGAGCTGGGGCAGGAATGAAAGTTAAAGATTCAAGATGTCTTGACCTCTCTAAAAGAAGATGAACTCCATACAAATCAGCTACATGGAAATAAAATTAGACTTATTGTCTCCCCCTCAAAACAAAAATCAACCAAAAAAAAAAATGGATCCAAATCTTTACAAGGCACTAGCCTTGAAAATGCAAGAGAAAAAAAAAAAAAAAAAAAGAAACTGGTAAAAACAAAACAAAACCAAGCAACCAACCAACAAACAAAAAACACCTCAAGACATGGGCATAGGCATAGGCCAAAAATTTTGGTAAAGAATCCCAATAGCACATACAGGGCAATTACATATACTAGTTGGGACTTTTGAACTTGGATCTTAGACAGTATAAGCCATGTTTCCCTGAGCTATGAGCTGAGACACTGCTAATACCATGTTCCTTTCTGCATACAAAGGGAGTCATCTGTGAAAGGGGTAAGCAAGTATAGAGAGACTATGGCACAGCAATAGTTCCTGGTTCCACACCTTCCTGAGGCTCCAGGTACCTCACTGCCTGTGGTAATCTAAATCTTCTCTGGAATCAATGATCTGAACAATAAATAGTTCCTATGCACACATTCCATAAATTTGGATTTGAGTGATTAATTAAATTATATCATATGCTAGTAACAAAAGGCCCAAATTATAATGGTTTTAAAATTAATAAGAAAGCTTTTTTCTTCTTTTCATATGACAACCAGTGATTGGTAATAAGTAGCTGTCCATCACAGCTATTTGGAGGTTCAAGTCAATACTACAGCTGGATTTAATGCCAGAGAGTATAGAGTGAGTTTCAGAAAACCTTAGAGTAGCAACTAAATGCTTTATACTCGAGACCAAAAGTGAGACTAGGCATAGGAGAGAAAGGGGAGAGATATCATAATACTGTCCTAATTAATACAGAAATAATTTGCCCAAACCAACCTATAAAGGGAAAAAGAATTTAGAATTGGAGATGTTATGTTCATGCATGATTGTGGTTTAGTTATTATTTCAAATTTCTTAATTGTTTTGACAGATCACATAAGTCACTAGGCACTATGAAGAAGTGCAAGAAGGGTTAGGTGTGCCATGTTCTTCGTGGTTCTGATGTAGAAGCATAAGATGCAATAAGAAATTTCCTTAGATCAGAGGAGTTAAAGGAAGCTGGGTATGTGTGGGTTCAAGGCCACCCTTGGCTACACAAAATGGAATCAGCCTAAAGGAAAAACAGAGCTCAAATAAAGGTGATCTCAGTACTTCCATCTCAGCACTAGGAAGGTGGAGACAGGAGTGATATGTCTGGGTGGAGGGAGGAATATAAGGCTGAGGAGACAGGAACTCAGAACATCCAGTCTGGGGATTTATAGGGACAGGGTGCCCCTTTGTCTGAGGATTCAGTAGTGGTAAGAACTAGTGGCTGGCTGCTCTGCTTCTCTGATCTTTCAGCATTAATCCCTATATTGGACTATGGGTTTTCATTATTAAAACCAATTAGAATTCATGCTACAGTAGCTGTCAGATGACCTTCAAATTATACTAAAACCATGAAAGAGTCCTGATCATTTTCTAGCAGGTGGTTCTCATTACTCATTAGCACTCTTAGAATAACAGCATATGACAAGTAGACTATGTGAAAAGATTTTAAGACATTCATTCAAAAGTGTTTTTTTGGCATTTTCAAATCAGCTGTCACATTTCATTGGTCACTCTCCATCACAAAAGAACACGGTAAATAGAGTACTTTAGCTTTCTCACCTCTACAAAAATCCAAACTGTCTTTCCTTTCCACACACTTGCATGTATAACTGTTGAAAATTTACATTCTCCTTGAGAACTATGAAAAGAAGTGAAATTGTATTCAATAGCATAATTTACCTATGTGAACACAAAGCATGACTATTCTTCAGGAAAATAGATTAGTGGAATTGCCCTTTAATGTGCCCCATGGAACTTAATTTTTAATCTAGCAATTTTTGGCTTTTTCTAAATTGATTCCATTATTACAATACAATGCACATTAAAGACACAAGCAAAATTTGTGATGGAAAATTAAATGTAAAGGTTGAGTTCCTGGTCTAGTATGTTGTATGGTTTTGAACAGCATTAAATTGATACATTTTACTGGCTTGTATAAAATATCAACAAGCTATTAATAAAGGTCCTTGGTGGTTAAATTGCTAGGGGAAGAGTCTAATATTTCTTCATGGCTCTCTTCTTTTATACCCTACCCTTCTGGCCAGTTGAGGGTGAAATAGCCATGCTATCCTGCTATTTGCTTGGTCCTATGAGAAATGATGATAAACCAATTCTACTCAGAGCCAGTAATAGATTTCAGATGTTCCTGTCACTGTGTTTGTACCTGCAAAACAAAAGCAGCATGCTTAAATATGTGACTATAACATGTTTGTTTCAGGATTAAATAATGCATAGCATCTCCAGCAACATTCTGCAGAGTCACATTTGATGATGTTCCATTTCTTATATCCAGAACCAAGAACATGGAGCAGCCAGTGTTTAAGCATGCTGTTTTTGCTCTTCAGATTAAATAGGCTTTTTCAGAGTTGATATTCTTCCTTTCAAATGATCTGTTGCACACCAAAAAAACCAATGCAGGTATATCTAAACCCAAACATTTTAGGGTGGTGGAAATGTAGTATCTCTACCAAATGAGTATGTCAAGATTAAAATACTTGGCCAAGATATGCTGAGAGAGACAATCTATGCCAGACTCCTACCTTTGGGACACAGACAATTTGTGTTCTAAGGGACAATTATGTCCCATTGTTTCTTCACTGACTCTGAAGTGCTCACCACAGTGCTGGCTCCTCAGAGGTCTTAATCAATCATTGCTGAGTGGATGAGCACTAAGGAAGCTTTACAAGTTATACAGCCTCTTAGTTTCATTTTCTCCTTTGTGAAACAGAGAACTTAATGAATACTGAAGATTATGAAGAGGATGTAATGAGGTGTCGAATCTTAATTCACTGCTATGTGCACAGAAAGTTCCCAGTGCACAGTGGTTTTAATTTTTCTTCTTTCATAACTAATAGACAATTAATGGTGATTAAGCCAAGTCTACATCAATCTCCTATTCATCTAGCAATTTAGAGGAAAAACTGAGTTTGAAACTTCTTTCATTCAGGGCATTTCATGGGTGTTCACACACAACAGGCATTAGTTCAGACAAGGTACAGAAGATGTAGGATTAACCACAAGCCAATAGTATACTAAATTCACATGCTGATGCTGTAGAAAAAGTATAGTTTATTAAATAACATTGTACTTTAATATGCATAATTTTATCATTTGTTCACGGAAAATAAATACAACAAAGCTGGAAGCCACTGACAAGGCTCAGAAAGGCCTTTTAATGCTATGGAATTATTTGAAATCAAAATAGTTTTACTAGGAGCAATGACTTAGTGTGGATTTTAAATATTTTCCCCCGAATTCTCTTCCTTTTCTTTGGTTAAACAGCCCATTTATTAAGTTTGTTGCACCATTGGTAATAAACACCAAGCAATGGCAAATAGAAGATGCACACTCTGTACTCTTTTCCTTCTATGTCTTTGTAAGCAAGTGCCTTAAGTTTTCATGTCCAGACAAGTTCAAGAAACTAATGTTATTTTTTTTTCCATTTGCATCCAATCCTATGGAGGCAAAGGTCACCAGACTTCAACATTCAAATGCACCAATGCTTTAATACTTGTTTTATATTTCACCAAGAAGTTAAAAAATATCTACAATTAAATGTCACTGCTGCCAACTGTGCCAGATTATGATTTATATTAAGTTGCTAGGGGAAATATCTAAGACAAACTTATTTCACTAATTTGGAAAATGGAAATTAACCAAGAAGCAGTGATAACATCTCTGTTTCAGTGTAAGTTATTGACTGTTAGAGAAAGAAGTCAGACAATGTCAGATTTAACTTCTTAACCTAGTTTCTTAGTATTAATATAACATTCCACACTCCCAAAATTTTAAGACTTCAGAGTTCTTATGTAAAATGTTAAGCATCTCAACCTACATCTTTTGATAGTACTAAAAATACAGTGAAATTTTAACTCTGTCTGTCTGTCTTTCTATCTGCCTATCCATCAATATATTCATATATCTTCCATCTATATACTATCTAGCCGTCTAGAATAAGATACAATTCACAGCACATAAAAAAACTCCAGAAATATTTCATGCCTTCCTAACATGCAAAAACAAAATGAGATGCACAGCAGAAAGTAGGGAGACAGACAAACTGACATACTTGTTGACAAATTAGTAATGTAATCCTAGCCAAACTAAATGACACTGACTCATGAATTAATGCACTATCAACATATTTATCAATATCTCTTATGATCTGTCTGCTTGGTTTTTCTTTAAGTATTTCCCTTCATATCTGTGGTTTTAGCTTTGGACTATTCAGCTTTGTTTGTTTCTCAAGTTCCCTCTGTTTTCTCCCCTCAGAGCTTGATATATTTATACAGCATCTGTTTGAGTTTGCTTTCTTGCCCAGTACAATCTGCATTTTTACCTGTGCCATAATGGATTTTCACCAAAGCACTGATGGGACTAAATTTTCTAGGATTTTTCTCCCTGCCACATGGGCTTTATGTAGTTTGCCACTTCAGTGATACCACATAGTCAGAAGCAGGGAGTGCCCACATATTTGAGTCTTATGGCATTGTGTTATTTCAGAGGTATATTGGACTATAATGGATAGCTAAAGCTCCTGATAATCACTTGCAACTAAATCCTTTTCATTTCATTTACAAAGAAACTGAAATCCAGAAACTTCCTATGAATTGTCCAGCATCTTAGGTATTCTATACCCCCCATGCCTTTCAGAATTCGTAAGGACTGAAATACTGTAAAGACAAAAACACCAACCCACTCCTAATACACATGACTTCAAACTCTACAGCATGCTCTGATTCTTGGGGACAGAAGAGCAGACACATCCTACAGGATCCTAAATAATGTCTTCTAGACGTTAAAATTTAATTCCTTTTAATGACACAAAATACAAAAGGCATGCTTCATGAGTCTTGCTCATGGTGCTATTTATTTGCAATTAGGATATTATTTTTATTTTCCCTAACAATGTCTGCCCCCAGACATAGCCTACTCACCTCTTTTTGGTATTCCTTGTCAATTTACTACTTTTTCCCCCTTTTGCCCATTAACAGGACAATTAATAGTGTGCAAAAGTACTCATTCAAAATTAAAAATTCAGAATACTTTTCAAATAACACCTTTTTATAAAAATAGATAATTAGGGTTTTCTTTAAAAATTAAAGTTTTTCTATAGTTTACTGGTTCCACTTTCTGTCAAAATAATTATGCAAATATTTTGGAACTCTATAGATACAATGTCTTAGTTACCTTTCCTGTTACTGTGATAAAACACCATGATAAATGTAACTTATAGGGCAATGAATTTAGTCTGTCTCTTAGTTCAATGGAGGGGAAGTCAGGAAAGAGATAATGAAAACTGAGTCTGTTTTGTCCATTTATTCAGTCTAGGATGTCAGCCAGCCATAAAGTGGCACTAACCACATTGATGGGTTGTTCACTTCAATTAATGTAATCAGGATAATACCTCATAGGCTTATTTCCCAGGTGAGTCTAGGCTCTGTCAAGCCAACAATTAACATTAACCTTTATATAGGGGTAAGGGAAAAAATTGCAGAGTCCTTGAAGACAAGTGACTAATAGAAAAATTGAATTAGAGCAATTTCCTATGCCAAATCAATCATTAATCATTTGACTAAATGCTGCAGATTGATTTTTGTAGGTTTGCATGTAGAAACATATTTCATGTAATCTTTGAATTGCTTTAAAGGGTTTTCCTCAAAGTCTATATTCTTGAGATGACAGAGTATAAGCATTTTGGAGGGTGGTGATACAAAGTATTGCTATTTTAGATTAGTGAACCTTCTTGTTCAAATAATTAAAGAGAAAAAGTTAATTCATAACAATTTTGTTTTCCTTGGGGGCTAGTAATTTATTTCACTGGTTATAATACACCTGGGAAATAATTATGATAAACTCTTTTGGTTCTACACAGGAAGTCCCATCTTTTACCACTTGATATGCAAAGATTCTAAAATTGTTGGTAAGATATTAAAGAAAACTCTTAACTATATAAGAAACAATTACTGTCTTATAGTCTCAAATTCGTTGCATTATGTCACTGAGGGTGTTAGCACATTTCTAGTAGTGTCATATGGATTCTGAATAAAATTATCCGACAAGAAAATGGGATCCAGAATTCCCCCTGAAGTAAAGAAAGAAGTTCAAGAGCCTCAATTTATGAATATTGAAGACCAAACAATTTTCAGGGTCAACAAGTAATGGACAGACATATGGCAAAGTCTGAACACCGTAACTGATACAAGCAATCTCATCATTGTGAATTTGCTGAGGGTAAATACAGGAGACCAAGATCTCATAAACTGAAGTGTTGTTGAAGGCAAAAAAGTAACTGTCTCTTTCTTACTGACCAAAGTTAATGCATTAGTGTCCATCAGCACAGTGGGATACAATGTGATCATCCAACCACTGGACCAAACAAATCTGTGCCATGTTTGATTTAATGACAAATGTAAGTTCCTCAAAGTTCCCTCTTTAAAGTTCTTCCAACTAGGCAGGAACTGTAATAATAGTTGTAATTGGTCAGCATGACTAGGCTGAGAGTTATCAGCATACCATGTAAAGCAGTATTCTTTTTATCTGAGATGTGCTTCTAGCAGAAATTAAAAATTTGAATGAATAGATCCTATAGCTATGACACCACAAAATGTGGCCAGGCCCCAACCAATCTACTAAGCATTGTGAAATAGACAATTAAGGAGAGAAAGGAGCAATCGTTTTCCTGAACTGGGGCAACCATCTTCTGCCACTAGACAGCAGGAAGTTCCAGGGACTTTGAACCACATAACTTAGGTCACTGGTCTCCTGCATTTTGGCTCATCGGATTTACAACATATTGTATTATCAATTTCCCTGCTTCTTCAGCTTTCAAACAACATGCAACAGGGGTCTTGATCTCCAGGAGTAAGTGAGCCATTCTCTATAATAACCCTCCTAATCACCTATCCATATATATGTATGTATGTATATATATATATATGTATGTATGTATGTATGTATGTATGTACATACATTTGTTCTGCTTCAGTGGAAAATCTTGACTGAAACAGATACTGTGGACCCAAACAGTAACTGATTGCTTACATATATTAGAGCTCAAATGAGAAGGCCTCATGGCAAAAAGTTTTGATAGGAAGAGGAAGAGAAAACTATGACAGCTGCAGCTAATCCTTAAGCTATTTCTATGGATTTGCAGCCCAGGGTCAATATCAATTGTAGAGTGTAGTAAGCACAGCATCACTTTGCATTGGGAAGATTGCTATTTCCTTTATCATAGAAGAACATACCAACTGTGGCTTCTCCTGAAACAACTAATATCCTGCAGTGTTGGTAGAAGTTTTCCAGCTTCCAAGTAGTTTATTGTACCATTTTTGAGGCTAAGTCATGAGGGTGTAATGATATGAGTGATATTCTGGAGAAGAGAAATTACTACATGAGAGCAGGCCCACCAGAAGGAAGAATGGTAAAGATGTGTTAAATCAGTTCTGATTTGCACAGTGAAAGAAGTGGACTTCCTTTTTTTAGCACATGGGGAATTAGGTCATAAAACTTCATATAACATTAAGATGCAAGCACTTCTCTACGGAAAGAAAGAGACGTGGGGAGTCAAGTAGAGGTGTTTAAAGTTAATTTAGCAGAATGCCTATGATGATCAGACTCTCTTTTCTTCTAATGATGAGCTAAAAAAAGTCAAACCTAATTTTCTTCAAATGCACCAGCAATGATTATTGACAAAACCAAGAAGCAGCCGGATTTGGCTTATATAACTTCCAATTTGTTTACCAATGTACTGGGCTAATAGATGTTTTATATGACAATTATGTGTCTAACTTTCAAAAAGTACTTACAGTTAAAAAATATCTTCTCAACAAATGTTTGTTGAGATTCTGTTATATTAGAATTGTCATGCTTTTGATTAGAAATAAAAATAGTATTACTGACTTTAAGCATCTAATAGCCTTGAAAGAAAAAAAAATGAAATCACATGTTTTAGTACCATGTGTAAATAGAAACATAAAGCATGTACACTGTGAAATATAAAGCAGGAACTAATTCACTGTCAAAGAAATTCTGGGAAATCTCCAGAGAAAAATGTGGGGATGAGTTAGCATTCACCAAGACAGTTACCAAGACAAAATCACAGATGAAGGTTGTGATAGAAGTAGTTACTGGATGTAGGAGAAATTCATATTGAATGTAGGAATGTTATGTGAGTACACACACACACTGTCTTCTTAATGTTAACAATGGCAATGATCAAAATGATGGTTATAGCTAACAGACAATAGGTAAATTTACAAAGCTCAGTTTCCTGAAAGTCATCTTTATATAATTATTTTCTTAGTCATTGTGATAACTAGTTATAGAAAATGGGTATAAGTGCTTCACCAGGAATTGTCTCAGAACTAAACCTAAATATATCCAATGTCCATCAATACACAAAGAATAATGTGAGACATATTAAGAATCTTTCTGTGACTTCTTCATCAGAATCTTAATATTTTGCTTGGTGTTTCCGTGAACTCCTAACAGCGGGAGCAGGAGTATCTCTGCCTCTTTTCCCTGCTCTTGGGACTCTTTTCCTCCCATTGGGTTGCCTTTACAGCCTCAGTATGAGGGCTTTTGCCTTGTCCTATTGTACCTTGTTTTGTCCTGCTTGATTGTTGACTCTTGGAGGTCTGCTCTTTTCTAAAGAGGAAATAAAGAGAGAGTAGAAAAGACAGGGGGGAGGCTCACAAGGGAAAAGTGAGAGGAAACTGTGGTTGTATGTATTGTAGGAGACAGAAATCTATTTTCGATAAAAAAATAATGTTTATTTTTTTATAATTTTAACGATTATCTTTTAACTTTCCCTGTTAATTTTGGAGTTATGACTAACATCAGGTCTGAGCTGAGTTACTAACTGGTGTCTTTCAATGCTGAGCCAACCATTCAAAGACTCAAGGCTCTGTGGATTTTCCTCTGTAAAGTGCGTTCCTCCTCCGGCTAAGGAGTATCAGGGAGAGAGCCAGGCTGAGGTGGAAGCCAGGGATATGTTCCACCACGGGTTTTTAACTGTTGCCCCATGTTTCTGTCCTTCCGTGTCATGCCCACTTTTTCATTTCAGCAGAATTAATTTTTCATAGAGCAGCAGTTGAATCCATTGGGTTGATTTCTCAAGAGTCAGAAGTAATGTTGCACCATTATAGCCATATTTACTGCAAAACGTGCCATTTTAGGAGAAGTTCGTTTATTTATTTGGTCACGGATTTCATTTTGAAATCATTTTTTTTTTTTCTCAAAAGACATTCCATGAAGTGTCTTTACTCTTGGCAATATTAATAATGTTTGTTAAATAATACACTTTCACATGCCGAATGCTTATCATGTGCAAGTTGTTGTAATTAAAAAAAAATGTTCCCAAATATTCTATGACCTATTCCCCAAATATTCTATGACCTATTCCAAATTTAAAAAAAAAAATACTAAGCAGTGGAGCTGGAATTTAAATCCAGAACTAAAATATTGAATCCCTGCATTGTAATGTCTCTTTGGCTAATAATGACGATTCAGTATAGTGGAACATATATGAGCAATCAAACCACTAATTATTATGTAACATGGCTTAGCAGGAAATACACACACACACACACACACACACACACACACACACAAGCCTCTGAATTAAGATACTGATGATGAGAACAGACAAAGAATACAAGTTCAAATAACTAGTAGATAAGGGAGTAAGGTTGTGCTAGTAAATCTCCTGATGCGTTGCAAACACCCAAAACTTAGTAGTGATGAGCAAGCACATATTTGACTCTTTGACTTGTATGATCCATGAGGAATGTTCATCTAGGCTGGCTTCGTCTTTGCTTGCATGTTGCTTTCATCTGGCAAGGTGACACTGGAGGAACTTCCTCATGGGAAATGGCTGTCTGAATGCATAAGGCAATATTGCCACACTAATCTAAATGAATACTTGGCAGTATAGGGATAACAGCTAAGATATCCAACCAAGATAAAGGATTGTGGCAAGTATGTAGAGATGAAAGTCAAGATCATCTTGAGGCTAGTAAGTCAATAATTCTGCTTTGTTTCACTTTATTATTATTTTTTCTTATTTTGCATATTGATCCCACTCCCTTCTCCCTCCCTCCCATGCCCCCAGACCCTCCCTGTCATCCCATCCTCCACCCCACTCCACAGGGAGAGTGATGCCTCCCAGTGACCTAAGTAATGGTTTCTGTGAAAAGGTTATTTATATTATTGAGATTTAACTATTATCATTTTGTCACAGGGTTTTCTGAAACACTAGATATATTGACTCGTGTAATTATAAAAACAACCTAAACGCATTTGACAGATTTAAAACAGAGTAGAAGAAACCAAAGGTAAAGTGACCTTTCATTTTAAATAGGACTAGGAAAGGAAAGCTAAAAGTCATCTATGACAGCAATCCTCCACTAGTTTAGCAATACCCTGTAAATGCTGAGGGAACACACGTGGCTTACAATGACTGTTCACAAACTTTTGAGAGTGCCTCCAAATGCAACCTCAGGAAGCAGTGTAATGAATGAAGTGATGCTTTAGTTTTCATTAATGGAATCAATTCACAGATCCAGTTTAATCCATGGTCTTGAGAAGTGTGCACACCAAAGCTGCAATGGATATGATGTATAACCCAATTTTAATAAAGGTGCCTGAGATTTTTCAATTTAAAGCTGAAGCATTTGGGCTGCAGCAACAACTCAGTGGTTAAGAGTGTACACTGCACTTGAAGAGGATGTGGAGTCAGCTCCCAGATCTCACATTGGTCAGATAACAGTTGCTCGTTACTCTAGTTCCAGGGGTATCTGGCCACTATGGGTACCAGCATTCACATGTACATATCAAAACAAAGACACACACATACACGCTCAAAATACTCATTATATACACACTCAATTTAAAAACCAAAACCCTAAGGCATTTTAAGTTGCAAATAAGTCTGTCATGGTGTTAAGTGTCTGTTGTTCCAGCTATTTCTAAAATCAGGGGGATGATGCAAGAGTATAGACTGAATCTAGTTCAAGGTTACCCTTGGCAATATAACATGACCCTGTCTAAAACTATACATACACACATACACAGTATATTACTTATATGTCTTATAGTTGTCATATATATATACATATATATCATAAACACATATTTTAATGATATATGATCATTTAAATAATAACATTCATTATTGTTTCTCACACACATATGTATATACATGGATATATATGTATTAATAGGAAATATATTCCAGAACCTTTCTCTGTTTTATTGATTTGGCCATCTCCATGAATCATTTAATGGAGTCAAAAATCTCTCATTTCAGGTGATACAGTAAAACCAACGCTAAAGCAACTGTTTGTAAAGACAGGCTCTAGTTAAAGGAATATTATAAGGTATGTTAACTGCCTTTTAAGTTTGCCTATGAGAACACAGATTTCACTATCTATAATCAGAGATCAAAGAATCAGATACAATGGAAAGAAAGTTCATATTGCAATCACATTCATCCAAGTTTAGAACATCACGTAAATAAAGAAAAAAATCAAACAGTGGCCCAGGA
The DNA here is from genome assembly GCF_943737965.1 of Phodopus roborovskii. Taxonomy (NCBI): domain Eukaryota; kingdom Metazoa; phylum Chordata; class Mammalia; order Rodentia; family Cricetidae; genus Phodopus; species Phodopus roborovskii. Next base: position 8,769,442 of record NW_026126618.1, read on the forward strand.
AGTAGACAGAACTCTGTGCCCTGACTTTCCTGGGTGTGTTAGATTGTTAAGAAACATAGATGGAATACAATCTGCTTAGCTTTCAATTATCATCTGTGATTTTGTCATCCCCGATAATGTACAGTTACTCATCCACCAAGGGGCTGTAGTCATTCTTCTCCCTCAAAATGGAGTCAAAGGCTACTTATAAAATGGAATATAGGGCAAGGTACAGGCTGAAAAATGACTATTTGGTACACTATGGAGTAACCCAGAACAGGGGGGAGCCTGATCTCAGTGTAGTCTTCCTGCCCTGTGGTAACAAATTACAAAAATGACAAGCAAAAACAGTGAAACACTGGCTTTAAACAGGGCATGCTTATCATCTTCTAGTTCTTGGGCTTAGATGTTTCAAGGGGGTTTCAGCAAGTCAAAGCCATGCCTGCTTACCTTATCCACACAGCTATCCTCCTCTGGACATGACACCTGAGAACACATGCTCTGGCATGTTAGACTGTTGTGAGACCATAAGCACGCTGTGTGCCTCAGGGTCTTCTTCCATCTTCATGCCATGGACAAGGTAGGCAAGATGGTTCAGTGTTTAAAGGTGCTTGAGACCAAGATTGAGAACCTGAGTTCAATCCAGGAATCCACATCCTAGAAAGAACTAACTTTCCCAAGTTTCCCGCTGACTTAGAAAACTCTCTCTCTCTCTCTCTCTCTCTCGCTCTCTCTCTCTCTCTCTCTCTCTCTCATACTCACACACACACATACACACACAGACACAGGCACACACACAGAGACACACACACACAGACACACACACATGCACATACACATGTATACAGATGTACACACACATACATGTACATGCACCTTTATACACAAATACACACACAGACACACACACATGCACATGTATACACACACATACACACACATATGCACATGAACATGCACGTGTTCACACACACACACCACGTGAGCACATGCACAACAATAACAATAAATAAATACAAAAACTCAAAAGTAGACATACTACACATAAACTTCCTCCTTTGTACCTATCACTTTCCTGCTTTTCTCTTTAATTTATAGGGTGAGTACGTGAAGCATCTCCTATAATTCTGAACAACCAGTCCCTTTCAAGATCAGTACATTAGCAAACTTGAATACACCTGAATTCTTTCTCAATTGCAAATTTAAAAGCTATGAAGATTATCCAGCTGTCTCTGAAAGCCTGTTATTTTCTGCCTCATATAGACTTGATGCTGTTTTCTCCAAACTACATATTTTGTAATATTTGTTTAGTGTCTAAATTCTCTCTACTCCCTCTACAGCTACCTCCATTTATCAGTTACTTTCCTGTAGAATGGAGGCTCTGGGATAAACTGAGATCAGTTACTAACACAGAAGGGTTTTTTTTTTTCTTTCTGCAAATCTGAAGAATATGTGAGTGAAATCTTTGAATATGCCACATTGCTGATTATAGTAATGACCTTTAATAATGAATGTTTAAAACATGGCATATTTATCTGACACCTCACAGAGCCTTCAAAAAGGAAATTTGAACATAGCTCCCTCCTTGGCAGATGACGCTCACACATGTTAACTGACTTGTTCCTCAAACTAAATAACAGAGCAATCTGGAGAAGTCTGGAGTCAAGACAAGAACCTGAAATTCCGGCCTTTGACTCAGTCCATGTTATTGTACTGGGTAAAATTTAAAAAAAAAATAAGGATGTATTATCTTATATTTTACAGTAGAATTTCTCTTAAATTTGGGGGGGGGATTTGTCACTTTGTTTACCAGAATTGCTATGTCCAGATGGAAAATTGAATGTCAATCTAATGCATAACACATTGTCTAAGGAGGCCCTCCACACATATTTTCTGAACCCTGTAGAAGAAACTACTAAGTTTTTTTAAAAGCAATTTAAGAGCTAGTAGGTTCATGAGACATTGACAGAAGAGATGCACTTAAGAAGTTAAGAAGTTAAGATCATACCAGTGTCGGGAGTTTTATGAAGTTGCTGTGCAAAAAGCAAAAAAAAAAAAAAAAAAAAAAAAAAACCAATATTTTAGAAAATTAACTGTAGAGAAAATTTCAAAGTATTAAATCCAGAGAGTGACAGTGGACTGTGAAATTAAGAAAGAGGTGTTCCAACACTACATAAATAAAGAAAATCACAGTGGTAGTAATGGGGGCTTATCGTTACCCAGCTGGAAACCCAAGTACATTAAGTTGATGGAAAGGCACCTGCAGAATATCATGGGTGCTGGTTCAGCAGAAAAAGAAGATCAGCCATTTGGTTAACTGGCACATCACTGACAAGGAAATGAAGGAGGACGGCAACTTTTAATCCGTTTTTTCTCTGTAGGTGGAAATCGACTCCAGAATGACAATGCATCTGGGGACCGCAGATGGGACTTAAGGTTCTCTAGGACTACTAAGAAACAACAGTGAAAATCATAACGTTACATTTAATTATCTTTAAAGCAATGTAGCACCATTTAGAACTATATGAAGGGAAAATGCCATTTTTCAGTATGAAGCAGCGAAGAGAAAGCTACCAACCAATTTATGTCCTCTTGAGTTGCACTGCCTAGAGATACATTTGACTAAGCTAGAAGATATTTTTTTCTAAGATATTTATATTTTGCTAGTATTTAAATCAATTGGGTATGCTCTAGAATCAATTTATTTGCCCCAGATCTCATGTGGTGATCATTGCAGAGAGTGCCATCACTCCTGATGTTTTCTGAGCAGGTAAGGTTTGCCAGGGCTCCAAAATCCTTCACACCCTTACACAATGGTTCTGAGTGCAAGGGCAACTTTTAATAACACTCAGTTTATGTTCGTGAGTCTAGGTACACACCACTATATTTACCTTCTGTTAATTTTTGTTTTCTTGTGTTTACTAACAATGGAAAATGAAAAGCTACCACATCTTGTATGAATGCCTGCCCTTTGCTTCCTGATGTTGGAAAGAAAAATAAAAATTAAAGATTCCTGAGAATTGCTACACAAATGGAAACATTTGTAAGCTGAATACCACTAAAAATGAATGTAAATAAAATGGCATAATGTTTATTTCCAAACCGCCTTAATGTCTTTCTCCTAGAGTATTTACAAATGTATACTGGCATGTAATACTTCACTAAGAACTTTGAGAACATGGCCAATTGCACATGCATATGCCCACAATAATCCATAATTATGCAGACACAAATACCAATGAAGAAGGCTGCCAGATAAAGTTCATGGAAAGAGAACCCTGAAACAAAGACCAGGAGGTAGGCGACTGAGTCAGGTGGATATACAGCAAGGAGAAAGGAAATCTTCCTAGTTCTTGTTGTTCAGGGAAAGAATTACTTCTCACCCAACTCAACCGCATAGTTTGGTCACAGGCTGTGTCTTACAGGCTCAACCTTCATCTTCAGTTGCCTGCATTAGAAATCTATCCCATGTTTCATGTGAATTCTGTGACATCCAGCTCTAGCCTATATTTAAAGCCTGTGCAGTAGGAGGAGCTGTCTTCATGCCCTTCCTATTGTACGGATCTGATGGTTTACCATAAATGTGTGCTGTGGGAAGAAACATGAAAGCAAAGTAAAATTTTTCTTCCTGGGACATCATTTTTTTCTTAATAAATTATATACATATTTTGGGGACCTCAGAACTTAAATCATCTCTGTGATTTCAGCTTTTACTTGTACTTTCTGCTGTTTTGTCTTAATAATTTTAATTTTTCTCCTTTTCGCTTTATTTATTTAGTTTTGTTTGTGGGTATGGGTACTTTGTCTGCATGGATATTTGTATGCCATGTGTATGTCTGCTGTTCTTGGAAGGACTAGGACTGAAGTTACAGATGGCTGTGACCTACCACATGGGTGCTGGGAATCAAACCCAAGTCCTTCGGAAGGGCAGCTAATGCTCTTAACCTTTAAGCCAACCTTCCATCTCTCTTGCCCCCACTTAGACGGCTACATCATAAATAGACTTATACCAGAAAGTGTTGACAGATTTTCTTCCTCAAATATAAACATTCACCCTCATCCCAATCTTCACAAACCATTAAGTATCTTAAGAGGAGGTAGCTAGCACTCTAAGCAAAGACACTGGTTCAACACAATTGATGTTACTACTTCTGGGACCTAATCCCACAGTTCTTAAAAAATCTGCCTTCTGTTTGCTCCCTGCAAACCTTTGTCTAACAGAGGTTCCTGGTTTATGTCACTATTTAAATGGGAGTGGAAGTCACTGTGAATTTCTTAACATGCCATGGTTTTAGATATGATTTTTTCACAACAGTTTTAGATTAGAATTGGTTTGGAAACAAAAGTTGAGACATTTTTCTTTTATACCCAAACTATAAGAAGGTAGGCTAAAACACAGAGAGATGACTTTTGCATTGTAATCTGTTTACTATTTTTTAAGGTAGCCCTTTTCTCTGAAATACACTTTAACTTTTATGGAATTTACCTTTGCATGCTTTTCCAAATAGCAGATTTTATGACTGTCAAGAATAAAGAATCCGAGCATCAAAAACTCAGGAAACTTGTGAAGAATGTGAAACAGATCACAGATCACAGAGAATTTGGAAAAATTATTTCCACGGCCTCCTTCTGTTATGAGCACTTCCCCGACAACCTGGTCCCACAGCTGTGTCAGCCCCAAATAACACACAGAAACACTGTATTAATTATGAAACTGTTGGCCAGTTACTAGTGTTTCTTATTGGTTAGCTCTGTCTTAAATATTAACACATAATCACATATATATTTCTACATGGTCTTATCTTACCAGAGAAAGGGTCCATGCCTTTTACTGCTCTTGCATCTCAACTCCTCTCTACTACATCTCCCAGAATCGTCCACCTCTCCTAGTCCTGCTTATCATGTTTTCCTATTGGCCAACAGTACTTTTTTCTTTAATCAATAAGAAAAACATTTTACAGAATGACATCTCCCATCATCCTTCACAATGTTGCTTTATATCCTAGAGAGAAGAGCCTAATGCTGTTGTAGAAATGTTTCTTCTACCAACATAATCAGTCCTCAAGGACTAAGAGTATTGAGTATTGGTCTCTATATTGTTGAGGCAAGCTGAACTTTCTCAGATCTAACACCAATCCTCTAGAAATATGTTTGTCTATTGGATTCATTTGGGAATACATTGATTCAGAAATGCTTATGACCAGATGATGATAGTTGATGAAGAAAAGGCAAAAGATACACAATCCTTTTTCTTGTTTTGGATATCTTAGCTATTATTCTATACTATAGTCACACAAGTGTAGATTGAAATCCTGGCTGAACTGTAAATTTGGACAAAGTATTCCAATCTATTTAGAGTTATTCTTGCCTGCTTACACAGCATGATTGAAATGTAGACTGTACAATATAGTACTGAATAATTTGGAGGTATTTTGAGAACAAACTATAAATTTAAGGAGTTGACACTATTAAATGTAATACTACACTACATTGTTTTATGGTTATATTTTTATTTCTCATTTTGTTCCTTCTATGAAAGTTTTGTATAATATAATTTAATCATACTCATTCAGTCCTCCAACCGCTCCAAGATCCAGATTCACTTCACTATCCACCCAAATATGTATCCTTTTAAAAATATACACTTGGTGCTGCATATATATTCTTGGATCTGTGGCCTTTCAATACAGAATTGTTAACCTACCAGAGGCTGCGTTCTTAATGAAGACTGACTTTCTCTCCCCAACAGATATCAATTGCCAATATTACCTTATCTTAGGCAGGACTTTCATGCCAATGTCTTCCCCATTCCATACACACACACACACACACACACACACACACACACACACACACACACACAGGCTTGAATTTTTCTGTCTTAAACTCATGGTTTTTAAAGAAATTTACATAGTATATAAAGTTAGACAAAATGGTGAAATATATATATCAGAATCTATTCATTTATCACTCAGCTAAACCTGATATCTGTTCTTGGATCCAAACTCCAATCATTGAGAGAATAACAAGTACTCTTAACTGAGGAGCCATCTCTCTGGCCCCTCTCCTCATTATTAAAATAATTTGGCAGTTACTTGTTCTCTTATTGTGTAAAATAGTACTTTAAGGTTACATAACTTTTAATGCACACATTAGATACATACACAAACATATATAATAGATAAGATATAAATTGCATCTGTACAGTCTTCAGAGAGCTCCAGAATATACATATTCTAGACTTATGTCTGAGTTAATGCTCAGTTGTGAAAAGGTTAGGGAAGAAGCTAAATACTTCACATAGTTGTGTGTTATACAATTTTATTTATACATGTGTATGGATGGAGAGATATAGATAGATACATAGATAGATGATATAGAGTATATATTCTTGTGGTTTATGTGTATATGTTATATGCATATGATTGTACAGGTGCTCATGAACCCATGCCAATAAATATGGAGTTCAAAAGCAGGACTTTCAATGTCTTCCTCTGTTGAAAATTCCATTTATTGCACTAAGATGAAGTGTCTCACTGAACTAGGAACTCACTGATTCAACTAGGTTGGTTGACCACTGAACTCTTATGAAATGCTTACCTTCTCCCAAATATTGAAGTTATAGTAACACTCAGTATTCCATGGTATTTTACATGGCCATGGGGGATTTGAACTCAGCTCTTCATTTTTTACAGAGCAAGTACTCACTGACGAAGCCATATCCCCACCCCTTTAACATAGTTATAAATTGTTATAGTGATTATATGTGATACATTCAAAATAAACAAAGATTGTTTATTTTTTATTATTATACTAGGCTTCTTTTCAAGGCCAATCATGTATAACTCAGTTGAACCCAGATTATATACAGATATATGCGATTTTTATGGCACAGAGTTGTATTTGTATATTTTTGCATTCCTAGGATTCAATATGTGTCTTCATTCTACCATAATCATTCGAGCACACAGCTACATCCCTAGCCAATCATTTAGAGCATCTGCTCTCTCTCCCCTGAAGTCTGACACCGACATCATTCGGAACATCTGATAGGATCAGCACAACGGCACACATATTTCACAAAGACCATTATGGTCAGGCTTTCTCTAAGAGGAAATACCCTCCCACATACCAAGGGGGTCTCCACTGGGCAAATGCCAGGGCAATTGCAGCCAGAGCCCTTCTAAGTACTACACAGCCTACTGGCCAATTCCAAGCACAGATAAAGTGACAATCACAGTGCTGTCATTGACTCTCAGCATTACACTCTGTGTAGTGTCCATTAGGCATGGATGAGGGAGGACTGCAGGACAAAAGAGGTGCATGGCTATGCCACCTTGCACACAGGTGGTTGGAGTTGGCCGTTCCTCACATCTTGCTCCTATGTCTGCCTCCATCTCGGTAGCTCTTTGATTTCTCACTTCCTAGCCACACTTTCTGCATATCTGTAAGTGTGCCATATTCTCCAATTCGAAGGTATGAGATGCCTGCTTTGGAAAATAAAAACAACTTAGAAGTAGTAAATTGGATTTGATGTGACAGATGAAAGCCATTAGAGAGGATATTGTAACTACTTAAGTTCGCAGGAACTTTTTTATTGCCAATAAAAAAAAAACTTTCTCAATTTGGACAAAAGCTGAAGCATGGGGTTTTCTTACTAAGTGCCTTTCTTTCCAGAAACTTAAAATCACAACTAGCTCCTTGTGCTTTTGTAAGAACAGTAGCAAATGCTACTATATCTGTGAGAGAGGGAAATAAACTTTTACAGAAAACACACACATGTGCACGCACACACACACACACACACTCCAAGCAGGGGCTGCATTTCCAGGTATAAATTTTTTTTCTTTCCTCATCAATCAGGCAATAAACATTTATTTGGGTAAATAAAAAATCACAACAGTGTCTGTAAAAGAAATGGATATTATTTGGATGACCATATAAATTAATATCATTAAATGTATTAATTCTTATAAAACACTTAAAAGAGAAGGGGATGCATGGAAAATACCCTGCAAATGCCTGTTGTCTTTGTTGTTTCTTTTTAAGAAGACATATACATACATAAATACATTATATATAACATGTATGTGTATATTATGTAACTAACTGGTTGACCATGTTTTTTTTTTCTTCTTTGGCTTAGAAGAAATTTATTTTCACCTTTTGATGTCCCTATCTTCAAGGAAGTTTACCTTATAGACTCTCAACAATGCTTAGAAGAAAAGAAACTTTTATGAATTCATAAATCTTAATGAAGATTGGAGGGTAATTTCATAATTCATATCTTTAACATTTAGTTTGTTTTGCCTGTTTGATTTTATTTCTACCGAGATAAACAATGACATTTTCTTTATGTCTTATTATTTTAATCATCTCTGTAACTCTGTGCACATCCAATAGAGGAACTACAACCGAGGAATTGCAAGACTATGGAAAGTAGCTAGCAGCTGCCCAATCACAATAACCCCAAGGCAAAGAAATTGGTCAGGAGTGCAATTCTTTTGTTTACTGATTTCTCTCTGACTTTCAAAAATATAACATGCTCATATAAACGCTGTGCCGAAGCAGTCATAATAAATAATTAGAGTGTTATCAAAGACCATTTTGTTCCTCCAGCTGCTAGAACGGTTTTATTTACATAGCATTGTGAAGCAACTTTCAAACAGCTGCTATTTTATGTAAGCCACTCCATGATTTGATTTGAAATGATTTCCTTTGCATCTTAACAGCAGCGACAGGCCCACGACAGAACAGTTTCAGGACTTTTGTGCACTGCAAAAGGAAAATAACTTTAAGCAGTTGATGAGTGTCGGGAATGATAATGCTTAACTTTCTGTTTGGGGGATTTTCAATGTTTTGAGACACTGTCACTCTGTAACCCAGGATAGCCTCAAACCCCCAGCAACCCTCCTGTATCTCCTCCTGCGCGCTGAGATAGGCCATCGCAATATTTTCTTTTACAAATGAAACGCTAGGTCGAGCTTGCACGCTTTCAGATTGAGGATGTAAAGAAAACAGAAGATGTACACAAGCCACACACATAGAAGATGTAAAGGATGCTCCTTGGATTGCCGTAAACCTGCAGTCACAGCTTTGTGTTACTTGTGAGGAGGCTAGACCTATCACGTCCTTCCTGTGTTCTGTCTCCCAGCCACATTCCAGTGCAATCTCTGTTGTTAAACCTTCCCTGATTAGCTGGACTGTGTAAGAGTCCCTATCCCATTCTGACCCTAACAAATGTGAGAATTCTTTCTTGTTTTCTCAGGGAAAGGTACTCACGGGAAGCACAGTTTCATTAGAACTGGATCACAGCTACAGCTTGCAATGAGTTCCTGCCATTCATGACAAACACCCAGGATCAGTCACTCTCTAATTAGATCGCTGTTTATTTATTGATACACCAACTCAAACTCATTATGCAGTTACTGATGCACTGAACTTTTGGTCTGGAGTTCTAATCAATATTTTCTTTCAATCAACTTGCTCCAAATTTATTATTGATACCATTTGGGAAATTACTGCTTTTACCATGCTAACAGTTTCTGGAAAATAATTCATATCTCTCTCTCTCTCTCTCTCTCTCTCTCTCTCTCTCTCTCTCTCTCTCTCTCTTTCTCCTTCCCTCCCTCTTTGAGAAGTTTATCACTATTTGGTACGTATTTCAGGCTGGCCTTCAAATCACCGGCATCTACCTGCATATGCCTTCAAGTATTGGGATTAAAGCCATGAATAACCATGCACAGCAATCTCTTCAAAATTAAAAAAAATGCTTTGTCTTGAGAGACATAGAACATAGAATATATGGGATAGCAATCTTATTCATGCCATAAAACCATATTTAATGCTTTATTTCACAAAATCTTGATTATGAGTAAAAGAAAACAGATTTTTTTTTGGAGGGATTGTCTGACATTTATTATTAAATCATTGATTTTCCTATTTACTTATTACTGTATATACATCTCTTTGAATTAACTAATAAGGTGGAAAGCTTATGAATAGAGTAGTATTAACTAAAGTATGAAATATTCATAAGAGGTAATATTATGTGACAATTTTTAAAATGAGTGAGAATGCTATGTTTACAATAAGAAACTAAAGAGTAATTTGTTCATAACATCTGAAAACAAAAAGTAAAACTAGTATGCTTTGTATTCATTTTATTTAAATTAAAAACAATCTTGTTTTGCATACCAATCCCACTTCCCTCTCCCTCCAGTCCTCCCATTCCCCTCAACATCTCCCCATCCCACACTCCCTATCTACTCCCAAGGCAGGGTGAGGCCTCCCATGAGGGATCATCATTTGGGGAAGGACCTAGGTCCTCCTCCATGTATCTAGGCTGAGACAATATCCCTCCATAGGGAGTGGGCTCCAAAAGCCCATTCTTGCACTAGGGATAAATACTGGTTCCACTGTCAGAAACTCCATAGGCTGTCCAGGATCCCCAACTGACACCCACATTCAGGGGGGCCTGGTTCAGTCTTATGATGGTTCTCCAACTATCAGACTAGAGTCCATGAGCTCCCATTCGCTCAGGTCAGCTGTTTCTGTGGGCTTCCCCAGCCTGGTCTTGACCCTTTGCTCATCACTCCACCCACTCTGCAACTGGATTCCAGGAGTTCAGCTCAGTGCTAAGCTGTGAATCTCTGCTTTTGCTTCCATCAGCTATTGGATAAAGGCTCTAGGATGGCCTTTAAGGTAGTCATCAATCTCATAGGGGAAGGGCATTTAAGGTAGCCTCTCCACTGTTGCTTAGATTCTTAGTTTGGGACTTCATTGTGGATCCCTGGAGATTTCCCTAGTTCCAGATTTCTTGTTAAACCCATAATGGCTTCCTCTATTAAAGTATCTCTTTTCTTGGTCTCCTCTATTCTTCCCCCAACTTGTGCATATTTTCTAACAAGAATGAATATAAGAAATCCTAACAACTCATTGAGAAAAACCAAACCAACTACTAAGCAAGTCAAGAATTAGCCATTTCTTCAAATCTCAGAGTAGTTTTAACTTGCATTTCCTACAGAGCTAAAAATATTAGACATTTCTGTATGTATTTCTCAGACATTTGTGTTTCATCTTTGGAGAACTTGCTGTTTAGTTTTATACTCCATTTTAATTGGGTCTTTCGTTTTCTTGATTTTTTCATATATATATATATATATATATATATATATATATATATATATATATTTCTAGATACTTACCTTCTATGTGATATAGATTTGGTAAATAATTTTCCCATTCCATAGGCTGCTATTTTGCTTGAATAATGATATACTTTGCTGTGCAGAAGTTTTTAGCTCCATGAGTTCCATTTGTTAATTTTTGGTCTTAATACTTGTGCTATTGATGTCATGTCTTTTCTAATGTCAATGAGTTAAAGCCTCTCCCCTGCTTTCTCTTATGGATATCCAGTCTTAGGTTGATGTTCTTTTATCCTCCAGAAATTATGTTCAGGGTGATAATCACCAATCTATTTTCATTCTACTACATCCAGCGATCCAATCTGACCAGCATCATCTGTTGTAGGTGCTATCTTTTCTTCAGTGTATATTTTTTACTCCTTTGTCAAAAGTCAGGCATGCCACCCCTAATTCCCTTCTTTATTCTGCCCTTTCAGGTTCCTTCCCCATTGAATCCTCTGCAGACTCAAAGCAATTCTATTCTAATATTCAATAATAACACTTCAGGTTATGTGAACAATATAACTGATATTAATAGGTAATAGTGATGCCTGTGCTTTCAGTTATGTTGCTTTGTGTTTCACAATAACAAATACACAGCATCACTGTCTGTGCTCCTCACTGGATGAATGAATAAACAGAATCTAAACCAGGCATGGTGAAGACATTTGTAGCCAGCATTCAGGAGCTGAGGCAAGATGACTGGATTATGCTATGGAGGTCAATCATAGCTATATTCTGACACCTCCCTCCATCAAGAAAAAGAACAATGGAATACACATGCATGAATGCAAACACACACACACACACACACACAGATGCACATATACATGCATGTGCACAATGGAATACAGTTAAGTACTAGAAAGAAAACATCATGTCACAACATGGAAGGATCATTGAGCACCAGTTACAATAGGAACATTAGTAGCCACTACTGTAGACATGGCTCAGTGGTTAAAAACATTTACTGCTCTTCCAGAGGACTGGAGTTCAGTTCCTTAGACCCCTGTAGTGCACTTTACAATTCCCTGTACCTTCAGCTCTAAGTGATAATTCCATGGACATATGTGGCACACCAAACACAAATACACAGAGAGAGAGAGAGAGAGAGAGAGAGAGAGAGGGGGGGGGGAGGGAGGGAGGGAGAGAGGAGGGGGGAGCCGAAGAGACACATACATACATAGAAAAAATTAAAATTAAAAAGTGGCGCTACTAATCATACAAGCAGTGACAGCAAAAGTAGGCACTGTGCTTACAGAGGCATCAGCAAAAACAATAGAGGCTGCCGTCTCAGCAATTGCACCAATAATGGCAGTAGAAGGTGGCTGTCATGATGTCACTATTAATAACTTTAAAGAGAGTAGTGGTAGCATTCATAATCTTCACGTCTGGATTTACTTAATTTTCAATGATACTCATCACTGCATACAGAATATTGAATTATTTATTGCACTGATTTTTTTTATTAACCAACAGAATATAACTCTGCAATGCAGGAATTTTTTTTAAACTTTTGCTTCTTGAGTCACAAAATACAAGAATATTGAGATGCTCAATAAATATTTTTAAATAAACACATGTATTGTGTGCTAAAAGTCTGATTGCTTCTGGAAGATTCCATTTCATATATCTATTCTGCCTATCAACCATGAGCTACACCAATCCAGCTACTATGGGGATGTGTAATAAGGGTCAGCCACCATAAAACCACACAGAAAAACTTCTCTTCAAATGGGAAGTACACGAACACATAAGACTTTGAGAAATGCTGCCCTACCTAATAGCTTTAATACATAGTACAGTGTTTCTTTCATGCTAGTTGTTGGAAGTAATTATGATCACTAAACACTATCTTTGGGGAGCTCACAGTAGGGCAGGAAAGATTAATATAGAAGCACACATGCAGAGTGATCTTTGTCCCAGTTGGGCAACACTTGAGTTGTAGGTTCTGCTGCTTTTCGGGTTCTGTTCCAGTTGTCAGAGCTACAGCAGTGCTTACACGTCTCCGCTGTGGGAAGTTTGCTACCTGGAAGGGGAGTCACACTTCAAGTGAGTACTCAAACACACATTGTGTGAAGTAGTGAAGAAGTGCTGCTGAGAAAACCCAGTTAAGAGAAGCAGGAAGTGCGAGAGTTTAGACAAGGCAGCTATTTGAAAGAGTAGAGCTGGGGGATTTAACTGATAATGTGACATGGATTCTTGGGGGTACACCAGGCAAGTGTTTGGGGGTACACACAGCAACCTTCCTAATGCTGTGACCCGTTAATACAGTTCCTGGTGTTTGATGACCACCAATTATTTCACTGCTCATGTATGATTCATCATGCAAGTATCTAATACGCAGGTTATCCACTATGCCTCCCTTGTGAAAAGGCCTTTTGACCCTCTAAAAGGTTGAGATTCACAGACAGTGAACCAGTGAACTCAAAGAACTGGACCAGGAAGTTACAAGCTCCAGAGGCAGGAGGAGATGCTATATTTTGAAGAATCAGCAAGAAATTGTTGTGGCTGGAATAAGGAGAGTGGAGAGAATGGTAGACACGTTTGGGAAGGCAATGGTTTAGGTCTTGGATGCATTCAGAAACCCATTTGATAAACATTAGATCTCCAGGCTGGTGTATGGTAGAGTCCTTAGTGAGCCTGGGGGGGGGGAGTCTTTGGGCCCAAAAACTGGAAGTTGATGGGGATTTTCAGATATGGCTGTTTCCTCTCTAATGGCTTTCTGGATGGAGTGAGTAATCCTGCTTAGGCAAATATTCATGCCATAATATACTGCCTTGCCACAAGCCTCAAACCCTGAGGTCTGTAAGTCATAGGCTAGAGTCTCCAAAGCTGTAAGTCAAAATAAACCTTTCATTTCTGTGAGTTAATTATCTCAGGCATTTGTGAAAATATTGATAGGCAAAGATAGAAGTGTAGTTAGAACAATAAAACTAGAATATGCAATGTCTTGGAGGCTATGGAAGGATTTTTAAAGTTTTTGTTTACTTTTAAAATTTGTGTTTGTTTGTTTGCTTACTTTCCAACAAAGTCTCGCTGTGTAGCTGAGGACAATGTGCTTAAAATTCTGACCCTTCTGCCTCAACCTCACTATTGCATGTATTACGAGGCTTTACATTTGCCAAGATATTTAAGCTTTACTTGAATTAAACTGTGAAATGTGGGAAGATGAGAAAAATGATGACATTCTCTGAACTTACTTTTAGAAGGTTCACTCTGTCAATTATAAGAATATCCTAAGGCCAAAGGCAACCTCATGGACATTGGTTACATGGAAATTAATCATTGTTAACAGACTGTGTTGGTAATATGAACAAAGACCATGGGCATAAAAATAGTCAGAGTCTATTCCTGATATATGTTGAAGAAATGGATGGTAGAATTTGTTGGAGGCATGTATGTACATATGGATATGAGAAAGTATAAATGCAGAGATGGCTTTTGGATTGGCCTGAGCATCTAAATGAATAGAGGTGTCATTTATTAATGGGAGGATGAAAACTTGAGGAAAAAGTGATACAGAGATGTGTATAATTTCTTTCGATTAGTTTCTTATTTCTAAGTGTGTGTGTGTGTGTGTGTGTGTGTGTGTGTGTGTGTGCGCGCGCGCGCACGCGCGCTAATGGGGTGGATGGTGAGCTGAAAATACCAAGTAGAAGCAATCCTAGCAACAGTGACAGGGGTCCTACCGGTTACAGACTCAGTGGTGCTGGTCGTAAAAGCCAAGGTAAAGGGATAATGGATTACTTGTGTAAAGTCAATGTGAAGGGAAATAAAAACTAACTGTATCAATGATAACAAAATCACAGGGTGCTTAACTGAGTGCCAGGAACTGGATGCTTGCTTGTTTATGCAATCTTCATCACTCAATAAAGTAGCATCTATTCCTACAGGACTAAAAACAGAAGCATTTGCTGAAAGAATGAATACATGAATTTTAGTAATGTTCAAGAATAAAAATTCATATCCAAACATATTTTTAATACATATTCATTCAAAGATTCAAAGCATTAGCCAAATGGCTCAGAAAATGTCAAGCAAAGCAACATAAATTCTGCATACAGTTGTATATGTTAATTCACAATTAAACACAGAATAAAACAAGAAAAAAGGTCTGAATATGTAAAAAAAATTGTAAGTTGTGGCTATAACCCTAACAAACAATACTTAAAATATGCACAAAGAAAGAAGAAACGGACCCATTAAAGGTATAGAAACAAAATCCAGAATGGATAGAGACAGCCATAAAAAAAAAAAAAAAAATAGAAGGTCTCAGGGGCTAGAAGAGAGAAAACATCAAGCAGAAAGATGTGGCAATGATGTTAAAAGCTCACAGGTGGTATTTGCATTATCTAGTAATTAAGAGGTTGTGAGAAGAATAGACTTTGTAATGCATGAAAAGAAGAGAGAGAAGAAATATAGAGTGAGCAAGTGAGAGCTTGGGAGCTATTAGAGCTTAGAAACTACACTGTAAAAACTGAAAGACAAAAAAAAGGAAAGAAAATTTAAGATAAGTATATGATGATTTAGACCCACAGAATTTTTAAAAAGATACATTTGTTTGAGTTAAGATCTAAACATTGTTAAAGGAGAAGAACCAAATGGGAGAGTCTCATTGGAGATTCGGGATAAAAAGAATAAACTATGAAGTAAGATTTTGGAATTTGTTCAAGGGAATGTTATCAAAGTATAACATAATATTAGCCTAGAAAAGAATACATTATTGTATGAGCTTGGATGACAAAATGTAACCATTAGTATGATGGAAAGTTTTTTTCATGTGAAGGAAGATTTAAAAATGCAAAGGGGTCACAGATCTCCGGATGAGTCAGAGGCAAACCATTTATAGAGAATATGCTGTGCGTCGAGCTTTTAGAAAGGTGGCAAGGTGGCAGAGCCACTGACGAGAGATGGGAGACTCAGGTCCACGAGCCAGAGCTGGGCTTCACTATCCACACCCTACACTGTTGCATGTGGAAAAAATGTGGAAATGCCACGTGTCCTAGTTCATTTTCATTGCCAACTTGGCCCAACCTAGAATCACTAGAGAAGGGAAAACCTTAATTGAAGAATTAGCTAGATCATATTGGCTTATGCACTTGCTTGTGAGTCATTATCTTAATTCTTAATTAAGGTAAGAGGTCCCAGCCCCGCTGTATGCAAGCACCACCTCTAGGTAGGCGGACTTAGGCTATGCAAGGAAACCAGAGAATGAGCCAGAAAGAGCAAGGCAGAAAGCAGTGTCCTCCATCATTTTTTTTTTTTTTTTTTTTTATCCAATTCCTGCCTTGACTTACCCCAATTTTGGACCATGTCCTAGAAATGTTAAATGAAATAATGTATTTTCCTCCCTTAAGTTGCTATGAGTCATGGGTGTTTTAGCAAGACAAGAGAAAAAAATGAGCTGTTCTTCAAACAGCAATTAATGCAAATTGAGGCTGGAGAGACATCTTGGTTACTGAGGTCTTCTAGCACCTCCAGAGGACTGCAGTTTGGTTCCTAGCAGCGATGTTGTATGGTTCATAACTGCTTATAACTCCTGCTCTAGTAGACCGTCTTACATACATTGGCACCTCCCCTGATAACACACACACACACACACACACACACACACACACACACACACACACCACACACTAAATAAAAGCACATCTTAAAAAGTACCTGGCAGCTACCACTCAGTTTTCCCCTTTATACGCTTCCAATTTCTGTCCTGGCTTTTAATCTGTATTATTCAGAATTTGGAAACCTCTAACTAATAATATGCCAGGAAAATCATTTGTTTAGATCAATGTCACTTTCACAAATTTCAATATATGAATTACAAGTTCTGTCCCAACTTAAATATCTTCAGTGGTGACATTTTAGTTAAATGAGCTGACATACAGCAGTGATTAATGAAATAACACATCATACACACACTGACACTTTCCTATCATCTAAAAGTTATTACGCATAACTATTATCTTTAGGTGTCTCTGTAGTTTCAACACATTAATAAATATAATTAGAGCTTAATTTCAAACAATCAAAAACCTACACATCGGTTAAATAATCAGATCATTGGGTTCAAAACAAAAATGATGATAGAAAAGAATATACTTACCTTCCAATTTCCAAATGTGTTAATGGTAAGACCAAAATAAACTTCAAATCAACAGACATATAAAGACATGATTAGTCACCCACTGATCCCTTGACTGAGTCTACTATTGACTGAATTACTAATTCTAACATTTCTCCTAAAGAACTTGTCTAGATGGCATGCATTATTAAATATATCTGACCATTTTCTGTCAATAAGAACTTCTGAAATTGCTAATTTTGTTCTACAATAGTGTCGTAACTCTAAATTTCAGCTATCAGAGGTCTAGGCCTATTTTCAAAAATCTATTTTAGAAATATTACAAAGATTCTTAAAAACTCTTAGGGAAAATAATGTCATAAAGTTTTAATGAATATTGAGCTATCTCTAGTTGGAAGAATCTAGGGCATTGCCAGGCCTTAATTATGTTAATAACTTATACTCTATAAAACCACAGTGTTTTTATATAGCACTTTCATAGGCATCATTTCATTTTATATCCATGACAACTGAAAAATAGGCTGGCACTTAATTCTTTTTCTACATATGAAAAAAATAAATGGCCTCAAAAACTCAAGTAAGTAGGTCCATAGTGACAAAATAAATGATTAGCTGGGATCCAAGTCTTCTAAGAAAGTTAGGCATTGAATAATAAAGGGGTTATCAAATGAAGATACAGGCCTCAAGGCCCTTCAGTTTGATAAATAATCAAGATGGGTTTTGATTCAACATTTCCTGAATGCTATAATTTCAGTGCAGAAAGTCTTCTTCCATGATCCACGTATGCACTCTTGGTCCCAGGATGGGAGATACGATAGATACTGTGAACCTTAAGGAGCTGTGGCCTGGAAGGAAGCACATAGCTCATTGGAAACATGCTGAGTGGATGGCTTACACCAATACCTTAAATCCTTTCCTTCTGCTTTGTTGTTCAAGATGTGGGGAATGTGCTATCATGGGTATTGTGATATGTCCCTATCCCAGGTGTCCTGCACTGAAATCTTTAATACTACCAGTTTAATAAACCTTTCATCTCTAAATATTAGCTTACTAGGTTGTCTTTATGGCACTGCAAATCTGATTAGTGTGCATAACTTGATATTGTGATTCCCAGTGTAGCCTGAACACTAGGAATGAAATAACAAGAAAGACAGGTAAGGTATTTATTTTCACAGGATCTGAACTAAAATACACTAAATAATTTCAGGAACAAATACCCCTCTACCTGATACTAGAACTAAAGTGGAAAGAAGTTGAATTTCTTGAGAAAGCATAAAAATGTCTCCTGGCTTGAAAGCAAAAGGCCATGGAGGAAATCTGTCATGAGATTTGAAAAGTAAACCATCTAAATTAATGTGGGATAGAAATGGTCAGAAGAAACTTGTGTCAGACAAATAAGCATCATATGCAAAGGACATGGGAAAGGCAACAACATAGCTTGCCAGAACTCCTGAGAGACCATAGCTAAAGAAAGAAGCTGAGGCCTTGCAGCACCCTGCTGGGAGTCTCCTGAGGACTGGAAACTGGGGCCTGTGTGAGGGGCAGCCTGTCCCAGCGGACCAGCCCATCCAGTGTCTACCTGCATCCTAGTCCCACCTCCACCCACAGGAGGGGGTAAGCACAGGTCTGTTTCTGTCCAGACTTCAGGGTCCCTGGAGACTATACACACACAGAGGTCCCATCTAGGTGGATCGGCCTATCCAGAGTCTGCCAGCATCCTGGTCCCCCCTCAGGTGCTCTACTCAGAGCCACATGAGGACTGGGGACTGCACATGAGGTAATCCATCCTAGCAGACCAACCCCATCCACAGTATGCCAGTGTCCTAGTCCCACCTCCACCCACTGGAAGAGTAGGTCCATCGGAGTATTGCACCTGCTGCTTGCACCCAGCAGAAGAGAATCTTGGTCCCTGTACCCACCAGGAGAGGGTGAGACCCCATCAATATGCACTGGAAGAAGGGATGGGGAAGACAACAGTATAAGAACACAGTCAACAACAGAAAGATCAATATGACACCACCAGAGTCTAAGGACTCCACACCGGCAAGACCTGAACATCCTAACACAGATGAAGCAGAAGAGATTGGCCCTAAAAACAACTTCATGAAGATTATAGAGACCCTAAAAGAGGAAATGAGAAAATCCTTTAAACAAATGGAAGAAAAGACAAACCAAAAATTACAAGAAACAATTCAAACAGTGAAAGGTTCGAAAGCTGGAACAGAGAAGAAACACACACACACACACACACACACACACACACACACACACACACACACACAGAGAGAGAGAGAGAGAGAGTCTGAAGGAATGCTGAAAATAGAAAACAATAAGGAACTACAGATGCAAGCAAACCAACAGAATAGAAGAGATAGAAGAGAGACTCTCAGGCATCTAAGATACACGAGGAGAAATAGATTCATTGACCAAAGAAAATCTTAAGTCCAAGAAATCCCTAACACAAAATATCCAGGAAATAGGGGTCAAGGAAGAAATAAAGAAATTAAAGACTTCCTAGAATTCAATGAGAATGAAGACACAACATATCCAAACTTTGACAGCAGTACTAAGAGGAAAGTTCATAGCACTCAGTGGTCACATGAAGAATCTGGAGAATAGTCATATTAGAGAATTAACCGCACAACTGAAAGCTCTAGAACAAACTCACCCAGGTTAGTAGACACCAGGAAATAATCAAATTGAGGGCTGAAATCAATAAAGTAGAAATGAGGAAAACAATACAAAGAATCAATGTAACAAAGAGTTGGTTCTTCAAGAAAATCAACAAGATAGACAAATCTTTATCTAAACTAACCGAAAGGTAGAGAGGAAAAAAATGCAAAGTAACAAAATGAGAAATGAAAAGAGGGACATAACAATGGGCACTGAGGAAATCCAAATATCAAACATTGGAAACCTGTACTCTACAAAATCAAAAATCATAGGAAATGGACAATTTTCTGATGATGGATGTTGGAAGGGGGACAGGGGAAGGAGGGGAGGGCGAGGGAACTGGGATTGACATGTAAAACAAGCTTGTTGCAAATTTAAATAAAAAAAATGAAGCTGATAGAAGAGAGCAGTGTGGGGATGAAGCTAAGGCAGGAGAGGCATTCATGCAAGGCTTCTAAAGTAGGATCCAAGATTCAGATCTCCTAGAGTGGTCAGGCACCCATACTCCGTGTGTATCACATAGCAGACACCAAATGTCTAAAATATCCTAGCCCACTGGGGTCCAAGGATTAACTAAAGAGCCTCCAGAGTTTTTTTTTTTTAATTATTGTATTATTATCACAGTAATAACAAACCAAAAGAAAACTTAAACAGTAACAGCCACATAGAAAGGATATTTGGGAGGTCAGGATAAACTAGATGTCAGGAGAGGGTGGCACAGAGGAAAGAGGCTATTGGTGTCTACTAGAAACCAAGAATGACTGTGGTTTCCAGTGGCCTTCTCTGCAGAAGATAGACATTGTCGCCATTTGGCAAGCCAAGCCATTCGCCATGAGGAATTTCAGAGGGGGGAAATGCAGATGCAGCCAAGTGTACCTCTCCCGTGAAAACAGACATTGCTGAGATGCTGAAAGAAAAGGGGGTACCATCTCATATGATATCATGCATCACCTTACACTAGAGTTGTGGCTGTCAATGTCATATAAATATATACATATATGTGTGTGTGTATATAGGTATGTACATATATACTCAGTCTTAGAGAACAAGATAACCCTGTCATTTGTGATAATTTCGGTTAATTTAGAAGTCATTATATTAAGTGAAATAGCCAGACACAGAAAACAAATACTGCATGGCATGTCTCACACAGAAAATCTAGCTAGAGGTGTCAGACATAAAGAATGGAACAGTGATTACCAAGGTTTAAAGTTGAATGGGATTGGGAAGTTGCTGGTCCAAGGATACAAATTTTCAGGTAAAGGGGAGGGGATAAGTTCTCAAGACCTACTGTGTGTTGTGATAAATGAACTCAATAATTGAAAATTGACAAGCATGCAAATATCAAAGGTTCTCATCATCAAAACAATAGGACATGAGCTAATGTGTGTTTTGATTATTTGATTTAGTCATTCCACAATGTATAACATGACATCAATACTATTAATATAGATCTATACTAATTTAAAACACTTGGATATTAGAAATGAAGTAATAAGAAGCCTCTATGGATTAGTCTGTGGAGGTGAGATGTGGTTGGATCTTGAGAGGGTAACTGACAACAGTATTGGGGAATAAATATGGCAGGGTCAGATGTGGATTCTCAGAGACAATTTAACAGGCTAGTCTCTTAATTCCAGCTGAAACACTATAGAGTGAGTCAAAGACTCATTTTGACTGTTATAAAGAAAAGAGGGTCTATCCAAGATTTATTTCCTTTTTAAACAATATCCCTTCACGTGGATTTGTTGATACTTGAATGCATATGAAAATCAATGTCTGCTTCACCATCAATGTTTTACTGATGGAAAGATAGCTCTGACGAATGGGAAGGGATATTCTGAAAGGAATCGAGTTGTGTGGTCAAGCCACAGCACTGGCTGTTATTCTGACAGTTCTCCCTGGGTGCAAGCACCTCTCCCATTTATGTTCACAGCCTTCTCCACAACCTTCTGAACTCATATGACTAATCCCACTTGACAGATTTGGAAACTGAGCCACAGAAAGATGAGGAACTTGATGAAAGACACAGAACTAATAAGGTGCTCTGTATGTCAGAATCAGGCAGGCAGCTCAATGGTCAACTATTAACTACCTCACATACCACCTCTGTCCAAGAACCTCATTTTCCGAACCATGAATTTCCATCCTCAATTCCAAGTGTCAAGTGGAGAGGCAGGTGAGCACCATCCTTTCATGAAACACAGGGTAACGTGTTGTTACGTGTTAGAACACATTGGTGCCCAAAGGAAATGGTAGGTTTATCCAGGCTATTTTAGCAGGATAAATAGCTACATACTTTGTTGGATCACATAAGCCTTCTAACATAAAATTCATTGATGACATTCAATGTATATCTAGAAATTCAAGTCCCCTTTGCTTTCCTAGTGCCTTTGACATGTCTTAATAATACTTAATTCTGAGGGCTAGAGTGATGGATGGCTCAGAGGTTAAGAGCACTGGTTGGTCTTCCAAAGGTTCTGACTTCAATTCCCAACTTCTGCATGGTGGCTCACAACAATTAGAAATAGAATCCAGTGCTCTCTTCTGGTATGTAGATGTACATGCAGCCAGAGTGTTTATATACATAAAATACATAAATACATCTTTCCTGGTCAGTGGTGGCGTATACCTCTCTCTAATTCCAGCACTATGGAGGAAGAAGGTGCAGATCTCTGTGAGTCTGAGGCCAGCTTGGTCTACACAGAGAGACACTGTCTCAAAAAGCAAACAAACAAATAACAACAAAAGAATCCTAAGCTCAAATCTTTAATTAAAGTCTCACATTACAGCTCCAGCTTTAAATTCCATTTGAGGTACACCAGACAATACCCTATGCCCTGATGTCTTGTTCAAATCTCAATTCACTCAGCAATATCTTCATATTCAGTGAGTGGTACCATGGTGCCTACCATCAAAAAGCACAGAAATTCTTTATTATTTGTTTTTTTTTTCCCCTCTCTCAAAATTTTGTATGAGTATTTTTATTAAAGGGACATTGATGCCATTTGATGTTCAAGTCACACCTACTGCTTTTTATGGTAATGGGAAGAAAAAACATATAGACAGAAAAAAGTCTACTACACCCAAAGGGGAATCAAGGGATGGTTTCAGATTTCTGTTCTTTTACAGAGGCAGTGTTATCTTTTCATGGACATTTTCCCTTCCTTCGTGCCTCAGGGGCACTTGGCTATGGCCTACAATGCTGCATGAATCGAGCATACAAGCACCTATCTCTGATGTGATATCTGTTCAGAATCCAACTTAGGAATCTTTCCAAGCCCAAGCCACAGCCTCCATGAGGGCATGTACCTTACTTTCTCTGATCTGTATACCAGTAATAAGGAGCTGGGTCAATGTTTTCCCTTTTATGGCCTTCTAGAATTTCTTCACTATCCCAAGAGCGCATGGAACCACCCACAATCTCACCAACATTGGGCATCAACATGTCAACGGATTCGGTAAGTTGAGAATCCTCAGGACATCACTGTATACAGGACTTGATCTCCACAGGAAACCAACACAACAGGGTTGGTTCATTAATGGTGTCTGTCATCAGTCTCTTAGGAGCTTTGGGAATATCTTCTCCAGTTTCATAGAGCGTCCTGTCTTCTTTCTTTACAGCGTGCTCCCTCAGCCACTTAACAGCATCTGAATAGTTTATTCACCTGAAAGGCCACTTAGGGGGATTAAAACTCGGGTTGAAGTCATACATTATGCTTGCCACTGGTGACTGATGTCAAGAGGACACCCGGCTTCCACATGAGTGAATTCAGCCAGATGCCTTCATGTTCTGGACAGTTCGTCCTGGTATGACTGGGCAGTACATAAAACATCTCCCAGGGCCGGAAGGTAGGTCTCCAGGTACAGCTGCGAGGACTGGGTCAGAAATGCTTCTTCCCCAAAACAGTCAAGCTTGAAGAGTGTGGCCCCTCTGTCCACCTGCATCTGTGCCAGTGTCGGAGTAGTAACCTGTGACAATGAGAAGGAGCAAACAAGTCTGCGGTGGCCATCACTCATCCGAACGCCGTGGGGTGTCGCTTTCAGAAGGTGACGTGTAACAGACACTTACTTCACAGTAGCCCCTGTCAAAGAAGTGGTCGTTGAAACTCCTGGTGATCATGGAGGGTGCTTTCAAGATTTTGGACATGTTCTCCCCTCAGATCATCATGCGCAGGTTGTTGAGCTGGACATCTCTGTCATGCTCCTCATTGATCGGGTTATCAGCTCCCTACTTTCCTCCAGCTGGGGCCAGCCCCTCCAGCTCCCAGAAGTCACGGCTCAGCTCATGGCCTTCTGGAGCCTGTTTGCCCTTTGGAGTTAGGTTTAGTGTTCTGTACACTGCCACACTGCTCTCAGTGGACAAGACTATGCCATTGTGATACTAACACAAGTCATCTGACAAGACACACTGAAGATAGCCTGTACCATCTCGTGACACCAGAAACATCAAGTTCTTTCCTTGCCTTCCTAATCTGTGGGCCCAGCGAAACTCCTTGACTCCTCGGCCTCTATATCCATCTAACTCACATGCCTGCTCTGGCAGGCTTGGGTCATTTTTGGTGATAATTTCTTTGCTTCCTCCAGGTTCTTTTCTCATCATAAGTTATCTTCTGCCTCTTTCTTCTCCCGAGAAGCATTCTTCATCTGTTCTCTGTGCCACAGCTGTTCAGTGTTCTTCCTCTGGGACTTAGAAATGACATCCCACCTCTCATTCTCCTTTTGTGAATCCACATCAATGGTGGGAAGCAGCTCTTTTCTAACTGTCATTAAAGACCTTTAAATGGTTTCTCCTTGGTTGCATCTCCTGTTGCATCATTTCTTTCTCTACCAGAGACATCCAGCTCTGCTAGTACCATGCCTGCAGTCTCCCTGATCACCTTCAAGGACACCCACCCTGCACCACCACCACCTGGTCACCTCAATGTGCACCAATTCTTTCTTATTTAATAGACACTCTATAAAGACCTGAAATATAAAGCCCAGAGTGCCTAGGATAAATCAGCATGACACTTTAACTAGGATAAAAACAATATACAGAATTTTAAATGTTCACTTTTCCTCCTCCAACACCTTTTACCCACTGCTTCAATATTCTTAAACTTTATAATTTTTAAAGAAAACACACTTTCATCCTCCTGGAAGTAGCAATGACCTGCTTTCATTATTGCCCAAAATAAATGTTTTGATTTCAGGAGAAGCTGTTTGAGATGAGGACACAATATTGAATGATGGATACTGACTACAGAGAATCACACTATTACATTCAGGAATACTAACCATATGAAAAGGCCTCTTGTTGGAAAATTTTCCAATGCAAATATTACATTTTCAGTATGAAATTCTTATAAATGATTAATCATCCCTTTAAAAATGTAAGAGCTTTTTATTAAAATCTGTTTAAATAGATAATAACCTCTTTTAGTTCATAAATCACTAGGTGGTAGATGCTTTTAAACACAAAAGAAATTTAAATACATTATTTCAGTTAATTTGGGGACCATATTGGTATCCTCCCTCTTAAAACAAATGGAAGGATTAAATTTTGAGTCAAGCTAAACACCTAGCTTGCATAGGTAGAGAGAAATGGAACTAGAAATAATTTTAAAGACCGCCTAGCTGACTCAAATATGCTGCCTGCAATAAATATAGTATAAAATGAAAGCTAAAAATGTCCATATCTACTCAGTTTTGCATTGAACAGTAGTTTGTATCTGGGTAGTTTTAAAAGTAAAACATATTTTATAATTGATTTCTAAATAAATTGAACAGTCATCATGACTTTAAGGTCATTGCCTATGCACGAACTTGGCTTTGTGTCACCTGTCTAGCCATTTAGTAAAATTATTTACATGGTGGAATCACATAACATTGTAATTTAATGAAAAATGGCAATTTAATTACCAGTTAAAATGTCTTCTGAAGGATTAGATTAAGATTTGGCTCTGAGATATGGAGTTACTGGGTTCACTGAGAATCCTGCCACACTGCAAGCAAAGCAATTAGATGCAATAGAAACCTCCAGAACTCTGAACATATTATAGAAGTTCACATCTAAGAAGTGGCTGACTCACACATCATGAAAAGCTATTTTGTATGCATTGAATATCTATCTGCCAAAAGCTAACTTCAAAAGGAAATGATTGCCTCCCAGGGTGCCTAATCCAATTAAGGAAAATAAAAATGTGAATTTACAGAGTAAGACAAAGAGATGAATCATAAACTGTCTTTAAAACAACTTGAAATATCTATTCTCATGAGGGTGGCAGAGAAGGACATAAGTATATAATTAAGATGTCAAATATATATCCCAGGACTTTCTGTATGAAAAAATGAACAGACAGAATAGGTAAACATGAACCATGAAAGCCAAGAAATACTTTTCAAAATGCATCATTAGTGACCTCCAAAGCTTTGTCTCTGACTCCCTGTAAGATGATTAGGCTTTAAGAAGAAAGATTCGATGAAAACTTGGTTTCCGAGTGCTTTACATGAAGAACATATTTTTTTGTTGGATAGGCTTCAGGGACTTAGTATTCTTCATAAAAGTTCATAATGTAATAACCTTCTCTAAAGAAAAGCCTATATCAGAGTACCTCCTTCTTTACCTCATTTCTGTGATCTCAGGGAATATAAACAGCAGTGTGGAGATATCTTTGACTAAGTCTTACACCTCCACAAGAATACATACTGTGAAAAGTGATGCTACTGCCATATAGCAGAGTGTCATACATAGCATAGCGTGCTTCAAGGAACCAAATTGATGCATAAATGAGCACTATTAATGAGAGTAAAACAAGAGTTATTAATAAGAACTGTGTCCCTCTGGCCACTGTAAAGGTAGTTCTTGCCACTCCTCATCATGTAATGGTATATAATGGTTGGTAGGTCCAAGAAGAGGACCAAGCAAGAACATGTTTTTGCTTCATTCTTTTCAAACTGATGTCCTGAAGAATTCAGAAAACATTCTTGAAATTGTGACGACTTTCTTATTGAAGGTATGGCTCAATGGGAAAATAATAAGGAAAGGAAATGAAGTCTATACTGAAAAAGACACAATCTAACCAAACATGTGTGGAACTACTCCATTCAGTGACATGCAACGGCATTTTGAGGTAGATGCTATAGTGCAGAAGATGAAGGAAACATAACTCTTCAAAGATGCTGAGTTGGGAAGCAACTAAAGTGAACACTGAACAGGTCTTGCTTGAAATAAAAACTTTGAATCAGAGTTTGTTATTTGGTCATTGTTTTTTTTTTTTTTTTATACCAGGTTTCATGTAGTATGGTTGGCCTCAAAATCCCTCTCTATCCAAAGACACCCTTGAATTTCCAGTCCTTCTGACTCTTCTCAAGTACCATGGTAGAAATCACAGCTTAGGGAAAGCATTGGAGAAACCAGAATTTTAAATTTGTACGTCTTTTTGTTCAGGAAAGAAAATGACTGACATATGGTCACCTGGAAGGCTGAAGTAAATGTTGTCTAGCAACCTTGTGATATTTTTGCTATTCTATAGAGCCAGCCAGCCTTCCTGAACCCCCAATATCCAGAGCATTGTTTAGGCCTCTATCCTGAGCTTAGTCCATCCGGACTAGAACCCATCCTTTTAAAAGAGGTCCAATGTACTTGTGTCCTCCATCAATAGATCTGCCCTTATGCTCATTACTAGGTCCTTCCCATGAGCACTGTTTATCAGTCACTAGAACTCATGCTTATTGTTGTAAAGGTCACAGATGTTTTGCCACTTTGCAAGGGACTTTCGATGAAGTTATGCACACAGCTTTGTTGTGATAGCTGTCACGTGGACTCCTCTCTGCAAAGTTTTATTGTGCTTAAATGGGTAAGAATAACCTATGAGGCCAGACTCTGGAAGGTTCTGACCCAGCATCTGCCTAAGTGGTGCTGACCTGAGTTTTATTCTTCACCTTGTGCAGATGGTTTCCCTGCCTGTCACGAGGCTTGCAGGGACCTTGACATATTATATCACATCCAGGTCATGCTAAGCAAGCACTTCGTCCACTGAGCGCTATCATCAGCTTGAAGGGTTAGAATATCTCTGACTTTAACATGTGAGCATGTCACTGTCACCAAGGGAAGGACAATGCAGAGAAAGAGCCTGCTGCACCTCACAACAGCCAATAGAAACACAGGCATAGCTCTTTGAACAGAAGTCTTGCTTGTTCTATAGTCATACAAAGTCATGAATGAACAATGTTGAGATGGCATATAGAAAATGACAAAGTGGGGCTGGAGAGATGGCTCAGTGGTTAGGAGCACTGGGTACTCCTCCAGAGGTCCTGAGTTCAATTCCTGGAACCTGCAGGGCAGCTTATAACTATATGTAACTTCAGGTCTAGTGGATCTGACACACTCACACCAATGCACATAAAAAATTAAATATATTATTAAATTTCTACAAACCTAGATTAGAGAAGCCTTCTGCAATATAAGTAAAAATTTACAAGGTGGTATACTAATTGACCAATAAAAGTGTCTATCAACTACATTGATTAGAAAACACTATTATTTATGAAAATACTCCATTGTGCTCTGTAGTTAGCCAGTGAAGTTAAGCAGCCAAAGCAGGTTGCCTTTGAGGAAAGCAAACCCTGAAAGTTACTTAATTCTATCTCTTCTCCATAATTCCCTTGGAGAAAACCATACTCAATTCTGTTCTGTTGTGAGTAATTTGTCTTCCTCCTTAAGTTAAGACTTCCCTGAGTTTTAGAGATCCCCTGACACATCTTGAAAATAGGCAGTAAATATCAATTCCATGTGTCTTCGATTCCTCTACATAGCTTTCATTTCATTCAGCATGATTTAGAGTATAATATTATTTATAATAATGAAAAGGAGCATGAGGATTGCTTACAGATGTCACTAGCATTTAAAACATGGATTACAAACATGACAAAGAGGACCCCCATAAACTATAGTACAAATATTCTATTCTACTCGCTCTCAAAAAGTGAAAAGACATTACAAAAGTAAGAACTGCTCATCATATATAAAGATATTCAAGTCAGCATTCATCCAAGTTGTGAATGAATATGTAGGTAGATGATATATAAATAGATGATAGATAGGTAGATAGATAGCTACATGATATATTATAGTTCGATATGATATGACAGATGATAGGTAGAACATAATATGGAAAGATGCTCACAATAATTACTAGGGAAAATTCAAATCAGAATAAAATGAGGTACTACCTCACACCTTATGTGGACATGATTTTAAAGACATCTTGGTAGGGGTATGGAGAAACCAGAACTTATCCGTCAATAGAAAGGTTATAAAAAGCAGTGTATCCTCTATTGGAAAAGGGGTCAAGTTTCACACAAAATTAAACCACTGTATGGAGTAGCAATCGCACTTTGGTTACACATTCAAATATTTGAAATCATGGTCTCAAAAAGATATTTGGATTCCTATGTTGATCCAACATTATATAAAATAACCAATATAAAAAAATAGTTCTTGATGAAAAATTTAGCTCACTATTGAATACCTAGTTATTTCTGTTTTGTAAATTTTCCATTAAATTATGGAAGAGTATAATGCTTCTTTTTAAACATTATTTTATAATACTATTCTTTCACTGAAAATCAAAAGCATTTAAAAAATAAAATACAGGCCTTATTTTTCTATTACCACTAGTGACAGGATTTAAATTATTTAGCTTTGTGTTTTGCACTTCAAATGTGTTCCATTAAAGATATTTATCTGATACTTCTATAACTGAACACAATATGGGGGAAGAGAATAAAGAAAAGTTTCTCTAATATCTACAGAGAATAGCATTCAGTGTCTATTGAATTGATTTTAATATCTCAAAACTTAATTGGCTATAGAAAATGAGCTACTCTTAAGAGTTTATTGAGGTAAAAGTTCTGCCAGCCATGTTTTCAAGACTAGGTACAGAAGCTCTAATAATTCCATATGTAAGTTGTCATAAACACATTGTATTATAATGTTGTTTCTATCATTCCTTTGTAGATAGAGACCCCAAATGTAAACACAATGAGGGGGAGGGTAGAAGGGAGAGGGGGGAGGGAGTGGGAGAGAACCCTAAGGAACAACTTATCTTACAGGCTCTTTTTTCAATGATATATTTAATGATCTACAGCCAAAGGATAATGTTATTACTATCTTTAAAACCAAAGCACCTCACCAATTAAACACAAATGATAAAACATATTTACCAAGAATGGCCCAAAAAGGGAACCATACTTTGACTTACGACTTCTGGTACATGTGTACGTTATTCTTGAAGTCTGTCTGTAGTGCAGAATTATCTGTAACCCAATGGAATGAGTTCCAAAACTATTTGTGAGGTGGAGACAGGAGGAGCAGAAGTCTATGGTTGTCTTTAGACATATAAAGGTTTGATACAGTGGACCTACCTCAAAAGCAAAAACAAAAAAGTATAAAAATAAAATAAAAAAGAGTAAAGTTGCAGACATGAGTCTGTCTGATTTGAAAACTGAGTACAGATATCTAGTAGCTGAGTTTGTGAGTTTGCTTTGTATTGATGAGCAGGTAGACCAATGGAACAAAATATAACCACTTTACTAATTCACAGTAAATGCAGGAGGAGGAAAAGAAGAAGAGATAGTAGTAATTGTCGTAGTTGTTGTTTAATGGAGAACTTACATCCCATACTAATCACCAATCCTGCTGGGATATATATATATATATATATATATATATATATATATATATATATATACACACACACACACATATATATATATATATGTACACATATATATATATATATATATATATATATATATATATATATATAGATATAGATACAGGTCCAGATAGACATAGAGAAATGTCTATGAATGAATGTCCTTAGATGACCATGTTCTGGAAATTAAAAGACAGAGTCCATAACTCATATGTGTGTAATATTTGAAAACTCTAAAATCTGAACAACAAATAATCCAATCAATCTCACTGGAAAAAGATACAAAAGACTGGACTATAGACCGTGCCAGTGGGGTAGTACAGATGGCAAAGCCACTCATAAAATAGTGTTTAGCATCATTAGGGAGAAATTAAATCTACATCATTAGGGAGAAATGACCAATACTCACACATCCCTAAAATAAAAGTGAAGGAAAACACCACCTGTCTATCAGAATGAAAAGACACTGGATCTCCAATACACTGCTAGTAGGAGTGTGAAAAAACAAAGCCACTCCGTGAGCAGCTTCTCTGCTCCATAAGAGTAAAATGTGTGACTCCCATATGGCCTTGCGATTGTATTCCAGGATACTTCTAGAGAGATAAAAGCTTACATTTACACAAAGCCTACACATGGGTGTTTATAGCAGCTTAATTTGTAACAGTTAAATCTGAAACCCAGGGAATCCAATGAAGACAACAAACAAACAGATAAAATGTGACTACTGTGAACTTCTCTTACCCAATACAAGGAATGACTTATTAATTGAACTAACTGATTAATCTTCAGAGAATGACAAGGCATGACAAACTATCATCCCAAAAGGTCACTTAGCATATACTCCCACATCTCTAAAACTATTAAAATGACAAAGGTAAAAACTGGAGAAGAGATTATTGGTTTCCAGGGTTCAGGTAGTCTGAGAAATGCCACATGAGAGATCTCCTATAAAAGGTCAACCTGAAGATCCCTTGAGCTTGTGAATGTTCTGTATCTCTTCTGTGTCCTTGTCAATATACATGTGTGATGCTGGACTTCCATTTTGTAATGTTATCCTCATGGTAACCATGTAAAGGGATCATAAGATATTTCTTCATTATTACTTGCCACCCTGTATGGATGTCCAATTGCATCAAAATCAAAGTTTAATATAAAATCTATGATCTTCCTGGAATGGCACATCTGTTGTATGTCCCGGCTAATAATGCCTTGAGAAAGACTGCCTCAACAATATCAGAAAATATATGTAATAGGCACATAAAATGTAGGAAAGTGACAGGAGTTGCTTACTCCTGCTCCAGCTAGTAGTTGATCAATTGTAAAAACAGTTCTCTGTTGACTCACATGGATTCCACACTAATATTCCACCTGTTTTAACAGCACTCACTCATATATGAATGTTAGACATAGAGCAAAGGATCACCAGCCTACAATCCACATAGCCCGAGAAGTTAAGAAGCAAGGAGGACCCTAAGAGAGACATACTTGATCCCCCAGAGAAGCAGAAAGGGTCAAGATCTCCTAAGCAAATTGAGAATATGGAATCACAGGAGAGGGAATTAGGAGAAAGAGAATGGGAGAGGAGGAGGGGAGAGGAGGACATGAGGGAGCAGGAAGATTATGTCAGGTGAGGAATAGAGGAGAGCAAGAAAAGAGATACCATAATAGGAGGAGACATTATAGGTTTAAAGAGAAATCTGGCACTAGGGAAATGTCCAGAGATCCAGAGGAATGACCCCGACTAAAAATCTAAGCAATAGTGGAGAGGCTACCTTAAATGCCCTTCCCATAATGAGATCGATGACTAGCTTATATGCCATTTTAGAGCCCTCATCCAGGAGCTGATGGAAGCAGAAGCAGACACCCATAGCTAAACACTGAGATGAACTCCTGGAATCCAGTTGCAGAGAGGGAGGAGTGAAGAGCAAAGGGGTCAAGACCAGGCTGGAGGAACCCGCAGAGACAGCTGACCTGAACAAGGAGGATCTCATGGGGAGCTGAAAGGGATGGGATAGGCGGTCAGTGGGAGTTAGGGGAGAGGGGGAGGGATGGGGAACTGGGATTGACATGTAAAACAAGATTGTTACTTCAATTTTTAAAATATAAAAGGAAAAAAATAAAAAATATAGAAATTAAGAAAAGGAATCCCTGTCATTTCTAATACTCTATGTTATTCTTCACATTTATTCCAATGATTCACTCTCCTTCTAAGAGGAAGACAACACTGATGTAATCTTTATGCTTTTTTGTTTACGGTAGGCTCACACAGCACTTCATCAGTGAGTTCTGATGCATAGAAACTACCAACTCCAGCTTATCCCTGTGATCTCAGCTTGCTGAACTAAAGATGACTTTACATCACATCTCTGAGAAAGAAATGTGTGATCTATTCCTGGAAAGCAATTGTCCGGACACACTTACACAGAAACATATGCACACACATTAAAGAAATGACTGCATAAACAAGACCAGAACACTGACAATATCAACAGGCATGCTAAAGTAGAAGTGGAAAGCCTCACTAGGTCCCACCACTAGACACAGAACCGTAGGCAGCTTATTGTTTTCTTTAACATTCTTTATGATTTTAAAATTTCCTATAGCAATTAATTATTGATTTTCATATTAAAAACGAATATATAGTTTCTATCCATTTGAATTGTCACAATGTAAACAGGTTGAAAATATAACATACTCTTAGAATTTCCTTTAAAATGCATGTATGCATGCAATTATAAAAAAAATAGCTAATAAATTTGTTCTTTCCCCCATATAATGATCCAAAATGTTATTTTCCATAATTACAAAATATAATCAATTTTGTCCTTTGTAAGGAAATAGAACCATGATTTCTATTATTTGTAGCCTAGGAAATCAAACACATTATAGTGAAAACCATGATAGCACAATTTGAAACACTTAAGTATTAAACATGATTCTATGGACATTATTTTGACAATTGAAAGCTCAGTGTTATGGTTACACAGATGGATATTGAAAACGTGATTCTTTGACCTCAATTTTACCTTATCTGGCTGCCTCATTTACATATATCATATTATCCAGTAGCAAAGTGGATAATTTTGAGCCCTTGCACAGAGATTCATATCATGCTTATTATTTAGGGAAGTAAAAAGAGCAATCTTGGATAATGTGCTATATGAGCTCTCAGTTACACACATCAATCTCCTTGCTTTATTTATACTTGAGAAATATGCAGTACATGATACACTGGTAATAAATACAGGCAAGTCCAAATCAAAATCTTATGTTATCTTTATAGTAAGGTGATTTGGGAAGAGTTCTGCTGTTTGTTGTGATTTGTGAGAGGGGACAGGGCTGCTTTCACATATGGAAAATCAGGGGGAAAAGGGGACAAGGAAATGCTATTTCATGGAACATGGGCAATATTGTCAAGACAATACTATTTATAAAGGTCAATACAGTTAGTCCCCAAGATATGTATAGATACCTGCCAAAGCTGAAAGACAGTAAGGGGAAAGAGAATAATAATAATAACAATAAAAGAAACACACCATGAATTCTCATTCTTATATGATAATGACCTCTCATTTCAAAGAAAAAGTGTTGCTATTTACATTTATTTATTACATTTATTTACATTGCTATGTATCATCCATCTACTCTCTATATTTGTTCATCTATATCTGTAACTATCTTTTACATTCCATATGTAATAAATTTTAAAATATGAGTGGACCATGAGAGAAGACAACAAACCTTTGAATTATGGACATAGGAAAGGATGACATACCAAAGACTGAGAGGATATTTTCAATAAAATTATAGAATAAAAATTCTCACCTCTAGAGAAAGAGATGCAAATCCAAGTACAAAAGGCTTATAGTCCACCAAAGAGACGAAAAAAGAAAATAACCTTTTCACAAATATTGGAACCTAAACACTAAAGCCAGAGAGTAAAGAAAGCTGCAAAATTAAAGAGTCAAGACACTTATGAAGGCAGGCCCAATGCAATAGCTTCTGGCTATTCTCTAGAAGCATTCTACAGGACTGTATTCAACCAGATAAAAGTATCACAACAAAAGAAAATCATACAAAAGTTTTCCATTTAATCCCATAGTAAAAGAAAAATCAGCAAATAGTTTATTTTAACATTTATGAAAAATTAATGTTCTAAATTCTACAATAAAATGTTTTCTTCCAGTTATAGCAAAACTATTTTAGACATTGATACAAATCAGGTAGAAAAATTTTCAAGCAACTGCATTAACATAAAATATTTCTGGCTATCAAGGCAAGTCTAGCTACCAGCAGAGAGAAAACATTACAAGAAATTTAGGAAAATATATTTTTAAAATCATCATAAATTAATAAAATATTTTCAAAAAATTCAGAAGACACCAATAACACAATTTCAGGGAAAACAGAACAAGTATACACATATTCTACTTAACCTACAAAATAGTATGTCTGTATCTGTAAAGATGCATGATTTTATTCACAAATTATCCTCTAGGTACATAAAATATCTTTGCTGTTTAGTGAATCAGCTTCAAGAATGTTCATAACATCCTTAATAGGGCTAAGAAAATGAGACACAGGTTCATTATCAGTCAATAACTTGATAAATCAACTCTGGTATAATATCAAGAGGGCAGGAGAGAGAGAGGGAGGGAGGGAGAGGGGGAGGGAGGGGGGAGTGATGGAGGGAAGGACGGAGGGAGAAAGAAAGAGAAATCTTTCAGAATGTGAATGAATTCTCAGGTAACATACTTTTAAGATTCAACAAATTTTAGAAGTGTTACCCTCCTAATTTATTGTTCATGGAAGTGGGGGTAGGGATGAAGTTAATCTGTCTCTATCTATCTCTCTGTCTCTCTGTCTCTGTCTCACTCTCTGCTTCCATAATGTATTCTAAACTAAAATAAATTATCTCTCACTGAAGTATTTATTTCAGGCATTTTGTTACACTTACGGAAAGTGTAACTAATACACCATTCCAAACTCAGAGAACCGCCCTTGAACATGGTTTACCATACGTTTGTTATAGCATACTTATGCCTCTGGTAGTTGAATAGCACAGGTGAGTGGCCTGTATAGGACTAACCTGCAGTGAAAAATGGAGCTTGTGGGAAGTTATGTTGGGCCCAAATCACTAAACATAGTCATGAATTTATGAAGCAAAGAAAATTCCGGCTCAAGAAATTTGAGTTAATAGTTCTTCTAATCAACAAAACGAAAGCCTGGCAAAAAGGGTCAAGTAGTCCCACTATGAACACCCATGTCTGCTGGAAGTTAGGATAGATGTGGGTCCCATATTTGCTTTTGTAAGATGTGGCCCCTTGGCATGTGTGGGTTGGAATGAGCGTAGCTTTAAACCTTCTTTATTCCCTGAACAGTACCATCAAATGAAAGAATTTCCTTCCTTTCTCTTAAGCAAGTTTTAATTTTCTCAAGGGAGAGGTGCCCTCTGCAAACAGAAGAGAGGCCAGAAACACAACGATGCAAAGAGGAATCCCACTAACAGGATTTGATTGACAAACCTTGCCTATATCATATCAATCATATTCTTTAGGCTTTGCTTATCTGGACTGTGTACACTCCATCACATTAAGGAGAAAAAGTCCATGGGTTCACTTACTTGTTTGTTTGTTTTTTGTGTGCTGGAGTGTGTGTGGTTGTTTGTTTCATTGTAGGGTACTTTGAGCCTTCATTTCTGAGTATTCATTTACAGAAAATACATGTTAAATTTTCATCCTTTTTTATTTTGTTTCCTGTTTTTGTTTGTTTTAAGGGATATCTGTCATGAGCAGAGGAATCTAGCACGAAAAAGGAGAGTTACTCTTTGCACACTGCAATGAGCTATGTGTCATTTTCAATTTCTGCACAGTTCGCCCACAAGTCTTAGTTCCCACATGTATTTATATCACCGAATAACA
Source organism: Phodopus roborovskii (assembly GCF_943737965.1). NCBI lineage: Eukaryota > Metazoa > Chordata > Mammalia > Rodentia > Cricetidae > Phodopus > Phodopus roborovskii. The sequence continues at coordinate 8,805,992 of NW_026126618.1, forward strand.
AAACTCCTTCCATCATTTTTACTGGAGTACAAAAGACCAAAGGCATAAAATGTGGAGCTGTGTTACTGCAAGGTTAAAGACATGGCCATAGTGTGCCTGCTGTGAAGACAGGTGCCAAGTTCAAACCAAAATACAATGGGACTCTGGCTATTGCTGTTTCACTCAGTCTCAGCTTCCAACAAGATTTAGAGATTCATTGCACATCTGAGCTGCATAAGACCTCATGAAACACGCTGGCACAAATCCACTGTGTCTGCTGACAGATAGTTAAGCCATCCCGGGCAGATGCTTGTCTAGGGACTGGACCTTGAGTCTTTCCCAAGCTCTCCATGTGACACACAGTGTTCTAATGCTACTCACTGGGACAAGATACCACAGGGTTTTTTTTTCTTGACTTGTACAATTTTATGCATCTTTTCCCTCCTATTTGTTATCTAATTATTTATGAAGAGAATGATTATGTTTGTATAATTTGATTGATACTATTAGGAAATAACGCAATCTCTTCTTTTTTTAAGAAATAACAATTTTTTAGACAATCATTCTTAATTTAAAATGAGGCTGAACAAAGCATTTGATTGTGGTGGGTAATCAGGAAGCACTGGGGATTTTCTCAGCATAATAAGGAATAAGTAAGAAAGATGCTTCTCCATGTTAAATAAACTCTGTCATGTGGATTCTTAGTTTGAAACTGAATCCAGCTAAATTTGGAATTTGTTACTTTTCCCACACGACTTCCCACTTTCTCAATGGATAAAACAAGCTTACCACAGTCCTAACAAGCCTTGGAAATTTTGGGGGAGTTTTATGTTTTTCTTAAATGAAAACAAAGCATATTTACAAGTTGAAGAGTCAGAATTACAGAGAAAGATGTTAAATGATACATACAAAATATGAGCTTTATAAAAGAAATTTATACTCGAGTGGGATCCTGAAATGATTATTAAATAGAATACTTTATATCTACACACATTAAATTTCCAATTTTCCATATATATTATAAAAATATCCAAAAGGATACAAAGTACAAAAATACCCTTTTCTTAGAACTGAGCTATAAGCTCCACCAAGACAATGGCCTATCTGTTTGCTCATCAATTTGCCTGAGGCATTACCTCAGAACTTCTACCCTTCTGAGAAGTCATTCTCTTTCTCACTATCATGAAGAATATGGTTGTCATCTCTAAAATATAATGTCATTTCTAATATCCACATATAAAAGGATGAAGTTGAACCCTTACCTCCTGCCAGAAGCAAAAATTAACTTAAAATTATCAAACTATCCAAAGTATGACTTGGAGGAATACAGCACCTTGAAGAAAATGTGGCTGTGCACCTCTCTAGATGCAACTTGGGAAACAGATTCTTCAAAATGACATTTCATTAAAACTAAAGACTTTCATGCTTCAATCAATATTAGCAAGAATGTCAAAATAAAACCACAGAACTAAATACATCTAAGTTGGTGAATTATGAGACATGTAAATTACACTGAGGCTATACAAACCAATTTAGAAAAATAAGTAAAGATTTATAGACATAAAATGCTTTAATATATTGCTGGAAGAATAGAAAGGTTGTGAAAGCATGAAAAAATATATGATATGCCTGAATTAGAAATGACCTATAGATTCAATGAACCTTCAGGATAAACATAAGGAAAGATTCCTGGTGGTTTTATTTTTATAGAAATTAGCAAGCTAATTCAAAAATCCATGGGACTCTACAGAGAAGGTGGAGCAGGGTAGTGCCTTAGTTATACAAAGAGAGAAACAATATCCCTTGACAGAATAGAGCTGAGGAATATACTCATACTGTTACTTTAGGGAAAACTATGAAATTATTAGTAGAAAACTGTTGCCTTTTTAGACATATTCAAACTATTAATACCAGATTTTTTTTAAAAAAGGAAGTGAAATAATTATTAATGTGTAAGCTATGTAAAAATTAAGATAAAATGAAAGTAGATAATGATCTAAATGCATACTTAGAGGTTAGTCGTGAAAAGAAGTGTAGTTATTAATTTCAATTGTCAACTTGATGGAACCTAGAATCACCATAACATCGGGCCTCTGGAAAGACCTCTGGGGAACTTCAGGTTAGTTTAATTGAGATGGCAGCACTTCATAGGCTTGGGTCCTGGACCTAATAAGAAGTAAAAAGGAATCTGATAAAGAACATCAATCACTTTCTGTTTCCTGACTGTGAGCACAATGTTACCAGCTATCTTGAGATTTATAGCCATGAATTCATAATGGTGATGAATTTTTATCCCTTGGGGCTTAATGCTGAAAAGACTCATCATTCCTTCACATGCCCTTACTCATGAATTTTGCCACAGCAACAATGACATTAACTAATACAGTAAGTATGACCCTCAGAAGAAAAAGAAACAAAACAATAGCTTGATCAATAAGATTTCATCAAATCATAAAAGTTTTTGAGAGTAAAATAATTAGAAATAACGTAACAGATGCATATACTTAATACACAATGATAAGTCAATATGCAAAATAATAAAACCGGACAAATACTTCTCACCAAAAATGCTATTGGGCAGCATGTAATCATGAAATGATGTTCAATGCCATTAAGTGTAATGGTAATATGATTTAAGGCATTGATTATATATGGCCAAGTTCCTACTGAGGTAGCCAAAATGTTAAGGATTGCTGAAAACATGGAGCAGCTGAAGCTCATCACTGCTGAACTCTCTCTTCAGCAGTGAACAGTATCCATGTATCTATCAGTAAGAAAATGTATAAAGAAATGGCAGTACATTTATGCAATAGAGATCCATGCAGAAAATCAATTAATTGGATATAATGTAAAATAAATAAAGGCATATAGTGGCTTGGATAACTCTCATAAGAGTGTTTAAGAATGTTGAGAAAAGCAATGTCAACAGCCTGGATCTTAACTCACAGATGATTTGGTGACAACAAGGGAAGCCAAACAAAGGACAAGGTAAATGTGTCAGGAGGTTAGTATGGACTTGTTGCCATGGAAGCAGTTGAAATTGATGGGAAGAAAGATATCAGAATAAAATGGAGTTCGTGGAAGCAAAGTAGCATCGACATAAATTATTGTAATAAGAACCTAAAAGGGCTACAGAGAAGGTGCAGTGATTAAGAGTTTTTGATGTACCGTCATGAAGATCAATAGTTCTGATTCAGCACTCCTATAACAATATGGGGCATCCCATAGAACATGTAATTCCAGCTATGAGAATCCAATCCCTCTTCTTGCCTCCATGTACTTGTGTGTACACCCATACTCTCGCACGTGCAAGTGCACACACACACACACACACACACACACACAAATACAGTAGATGTACAAAATATACCTTAGTTTTAAAAGAGGCTAAGTTAAAAATCATTTGATTATCTCATAGATAAGTAAATTAATTTCAAAACTCATCATCTAACTGAAAGTTATGAGCCACACATGTAATCCCAGCTATTCAAGAGGCTCAAACAGGAGAAAGATAGAGTTCAAAGGCAACTTTGGGGAAACCTACTTCAAAATGAAACTAAATGAAATAGCAGCTGTTGCAGGCTGCGTGGTAAAATGTTTTCCTAGCACGTGTAAAGGGATTCAGTTCCTTGCATTGCATCTCTATATGAAGGAAATTCTTAGGAGAAGATAGAAATAAAATGGAGCTTCTGAAAATTATAAGTCATATGAAAGGAAGCCTCCATCAAACAAGCTTACTGCAGACCTCTTACATATTTTCTTTGTAGGAAAAGGAATAAGACAATTCTACACATTATTTACTCAATCAAAATAAAATATACCCACAAAGTTTTGAAATGATGTTTAGGTGAATTTATTTACAATATTCAAGAGGTGTAAGAAACACAAAATGTATGTCAATATATGAAGTGATTAAAAAATAGTTGTGGTCTACACATACATTTGTCAGGTATCTATCACTTAATATCAATTTAATACAGAGAGCAACTTGGATGAATACGTTTAAAAAGTCACTGGAAATGGCCAAATATAAAAAGTGAACTTTTTTTTATGACTTCCTTCAGATGACAGTCTGAAGCTAAGTCACTGTGACAGGATGCATTTCAGTGATTGTTTTGTTGGAGGATGAAGGGGAGACTGATTGCCAAGTAACACTGGGAAATTTCTTGTGTGATGGGAAATGTTGTGTACCTTGATTTCAGTTGTGATTACACTGCATTATACATTTGTCAAAACTAACCTTGCACTAAAAATATGTGCCTTGAACTGAAAGTATTTCAGAATATGCCTCTGTAAAGCTAACTAACAAAGAGAAATATACACCCTGTACACCTTGCAATTTTCTGAACATGAGTATACAGATTTGGCTTGTTTTAATCTTCATAAAATTATCACGAGAAAGCAGCAACACATCCTTCCCCAGGAGATCATGAAAAGACAAGTAAAGCATGAATAGAGTGTCCAATTCTACAAGTAATTTTCAGGTACTGCAATCATCCTGGATCCCATCAGAGAATATTAAGACATAAAGATGCACAGAACATAGTGACCTCCTAATCATAGGTCTCTGAAGGGTTAGAATGCCAGTCCATTGCTGGAGTCATTAAACCAAAGTCATGCTTCACACAAGTGAAAATGTGGTACCCTAATTCATATTTCATGATGACTTGATGAGGACACAATTGAAGGTAGTATGCCGATGAGTAGATCTATAAAATAACATTCTCAGTAAACTACATATCAAAAACCAATAAAACTGTAAAAAATAAATAAAGCCCATATAGAAAAAAACATATTCCTCAATGTTGGTATAATATGAAAATCTGAGAAATAATATATAATAAGAAACTCTGATTAAGAGTCTGGCATTTCCCAGAGACTGTCAAGGAATAGATGTTCTTTTAGCTATCACTGGACATACAGAACTTCCTTGGTAGATCTTCTCTTGGGGATGCAGACATCTCAATTCAGCAACCCTTGCTTCTTGGTCCCATGACATGAGGAGCTATTGTTTCTGTCTCATCGACAGTGTCCATAATTTGTGTTCCTAAGGACACTAAAATGTAATTGAGGCAGCTAACAGAAGAATAGTTTATAGTGTGCATTCATGCATGAATGTAGATTTTCTTATAAATAATGAGCAAGTTAATCTGAATATTAAAGCTGTACATCATGATAAACAAAGTTTATCCAAGAAATGTGAGGCCAGTTACATGTTATAAAAGCCATTAGTGCTTTTCTTGACGTTAATAGTTTAACAAAGGAAGAATATTTATGATTATCTTTAAATATTCTAGAACAGCATATAATAAAATTCAAATTCCTTTGTTAATTTTTCAAGAGCTCCTGATGAATTAGATATTGACAACTATATTATAATATTGCTTACAGAGTTATGATTTTATGCTGAGAAAACCTAAATTAGCTATTAAATTTCAAGAGTAAACATTGCAGTGTCCAAGTATATGACAAATACTCAATTTTACTTATTGTTATATATGAGAATCATTATCTGTCCTTGCACTAAACATTACTTTTCAGAAATTCAAGTGATAAAGAATGCAAAGATGGGGTGAGCTAAGCATACACTTAAAGAAAATTATACAGAACATATGAAGAACATAGAAACATCTTATTTGACACTTAAAAGATAAAGAAAAAGTAAAATCATACTGTTGTCCTGAGTACTTTCCAAATAAATTGTTTTTTTCCTAGAATTTGGTTTTATCTTGTATGGCATGCTAGTTGGTGCCTAGCATCATCTTTGAACCATGTTTTCTAACTTTCCTCAAGGAAATATTAAGAATAAATTTCACCCCTTCTAAGTCTTTTTTATTAAATCCAACTCCTGTCTTTTGACTTTCCCTACCCTTTCACCGGACATCTCAATGTGGTAATTACTGATAATTGCTTTATACACCTGGCACTGTCTATTGGCATAGACTACTAAACCTAGTGCATAGTAGATATATGTAATTGTCAACATTTAGTTGTTCATTAATTATTGTATTTAGCAACTTGTTCCATTAAGGCTATCTGAAGCATAGCTACAAATTTAATTTCTTGTGGAAATATTGGAAGTAAATTTATATTACATATAGTTAAAAGAAAATTAAGTGTTTAGTATTGAATGTTTATATTTCTTTTAAAATATTATTGGACATATGTCTGTGAGTGTGATATGCAAGCATATATCTGTGTGGGGGAGTGCATACATACCATGGTGCACTGTGGAGATCGGAGGACAACCTCAGACAACGGGCCTTAACAGGACCTTATTGGAAACAGGGTCTCTATTTTTGTTGCATGGTGGTATGTCACAGGAATGCTGAGATTATATATCCCTGGTCTCTTCCAGGGGATTTAAGCTCAGGTCCTCAAACTTCTGTGGCATGCCACCTTCCAAGGCCTAGATGTTCATATTTCCTACAAAGAAAAAATGCTAACTCCTCATCCTCTTCAAAATACATTTATCACCTCTGTGTGCAGTGTCCGGAGAGTTCTTTCCACCTTTTCTCATAAGTCTAAATATAAAGTCTGCCATGTTTACATCTGTGAATTGATAAACTTGTGTTCTCATACACAGTTTGAAAACTGGGAGCGTGGGAGATATGAGTCTTCAGTACCCTAAACACAGCGTTACCTCCCTGTCAACAAATAATTAATTCTGCAGGAAGGACAACAGCGTTAAGAACCTTTTAAATTAAAGTAGGAAGAAATGTTCTCTAGTCCTTTTTGATTCTAATAAGTAAAATTTAAAGCCTTGTACGTGGCACTAACAGTTGAGAGGAGCCATGCTTTTAGTTCTACAATATTCCAGACAGGAGAAAAGTCTTACTTACTACTTATTTCCCATTCTCTTGGGAATGAATAAAAAAAAAAATACTGTATGAAAGAAACTACTGAATATCTAAACAGAAAGGGGGAAGAGGTGTTCCTTTGTACCTTTGTAACTTCCTGCCCACTCACTGTGGGCTCATCCAACTCTGCCTAATGTCAAGGGTTCCAATCCAAGGCCACAGATAAACCAGTGTTAGTTGAAAAAGTAAAAGCTATTTCCACAGAAAAGAGAGAAATTATCACTTTTCAATATCTTTGAATTTGGAATTTTAAAGATCAATGCCCTTGTGTTTGGACAAAATCTGTTCTTGCTGCCCTGTACAGAATCATCCAATATGTTTGCCAATGTTGTACTGAGAAACAAGCTATTTTCATTTTGGAGCTTATTAATGACTTCTGAAATGTGTTTGAACTAATATACATAATTTTAAAGCTACATAATTTGTATTGCTGAGGTTTCAAAGAATCAAAGAAAGAAAATTATCTCAATCTGAAAGCTTAACTACCATGTTTCAACGAGGAGGTTCTTTTTAATCAGAAACTCTAATGGATCTTTGACAATAATGTGAGGAACAAAGTTCCTTTAACACAGGAGGGTACCGGCTGAATGAAAGAGAACACAGCTAATTGCATAGTAATTGCTATATATACAATACCTGAAGCACAGTATTAGTCATTATGGGTGGTGACAGATGGGTCATGATGCCTTTGCTCACTCTGCAACTGGCAAGCAAGATTCAATTAATTTTCACATTTCCATATGAATGCTCTTATCAATAGCATTTCATAAGCTTTTCATTTTTACCTTATGGTATATGTTGTTTGCTTCCTACAAATGAGACATTAATAAGCTGGAGTAATGATGTAAAAATAAATTTTAAGCAATATGCCAGAAAATTTTGTCTACTCAAGTGAATGAATAAGAAGATTATCCCGGATCAACTACTTAAATTTCTAAGCATCTCGTGATGATCCAGTCTATTAGAATGGATGGTTCATGTCTTTTCATTACAACTGTTCCTGTTGGTGAGCTTCAACATACAAGTCAAGCAGTAGACACATCCTACTGAGTTATTTCTACAGAAGGCCAGGTTTACTGTGCTGTTGTGGACTTTTGATATTTAAATTTATGGTATTGTTTTCTTGTAGAAATAAAGTACACTAAGAGATATGACATAAATAATAAATTCATAGAAGGGCACTTGAATGGCTCAAAGACAAGTCCTCAAATGTATGTCTCACAACAAAAACGAGGCAAATAAGGGAAGGAACCTTGTTGCCAGGTTTTTTCTTCCTTCCTTATTCAGTTTTAGTATCTTGTGTATTTGTAGAATTTTATCCATTTCTTCTACACTGCCTCATTTGTTAGGTTGTTCCCTCATACTTCATGGAGATTTCAACATGAGTTATAATGTTATCTCTCTCTCTTTTGCTTCTCACTAAAGGTATTTGAATCCAATCTCCATTGTAATTTAGCTAAGAGTTTCTCGGCTTTGTGTTGTTCACAGAAACCCCCACTGAACCCTGGGATTTTTTTTGGCTGTTTATGTATGTTGCACCTAGTCACTGTGATGGTCTTTATGTTATCATTATTATTATTAAAATTCTATTTATTTATTTTATTACCCAACCACAGTTTCTCCTCCCTCCTCACCTCTCATTCCTTCTCCCCTTCCCTCTGCCCCCCCAATCCATTCCTCCTCCACTTCTGTTCAGAAAGGGACAGACCTCCCATGGGTATCAACAAAGCATGGCATATCAAATTGCAGGAAAACTAAGCATGAGGAATAGGTTCCCGAGATGCAGCCAGTGTTAGGGACAGCCCCTACTCCCATTGTCAAGAGTCCCACAAATAGACCAAGTTATTCAACTGTCACATATATGTGGAGAGCTTAAGTCAGTCCTATGCAGGTTCCTTGCTTATTGGTTCAAACTGGGTGAGCTCCTATGATCCAGGTAAGTTGTTTCTACGAGTTTTCTTGTGATGACCTTGACCCCTCTGGCACCTTCAATCCTTCCTTCCTCTCTTCAGCAGGATTCCCTGAGCTCCGCCTAATGTTTGGACATCACTCTTTGCATGTTTCCATCAGTTACTGAAGGTTCTGTGATGACAACTGGGGTAGCAACCAACTGCATCACAGGAGATGGCAAGTTCAGGCTACCTACCCACTATTGCTAGGAGTCTTAGCTAGGAGTCAATTTGTGGGAGTTTCCATTTCATCAGGTCTGTCCCCCCAAAGCCCCTGCTCCCTGCTCAGTCATGTTCTTTCCTATTTTGATATTGCTACCTTCAGAGTCAGTTGATTCTCCCCCCGACTTTCTTGACCAGGAGATTTCGCTTGCTGACCTGGGATACTTCTGCTTTGATGTGTATGCTTATCACTGTAAAAGTCCCTCTTGACACTGCAGTCACTCTTTCCTGTAAAGGTTAATATGTTTTACTTCCATTTTATTTATTTATTTTTTGTTGTTGTTGTTGTTTCTAATTATTTCCTGATTTCAAATACTCAAAAGTTGATTATTTTGTCTAATTTCTACATTCCAGTTACCATCAGGCTATTAATAATTAACTACCTTTTCATTCATTCAAATAAGAAGAAAAAGCAATAAGATACTAGGTGTGAGTGATCTGAGCCTTGTGTAGCCCACTGAGACTTGACTTAGAACTTACTTGTTATTTTATTCTAAGATATGAATGTACTGGGAAACAGTCTATGAGTACTCTAGAAAATGAATGTTCTGTTGTTGCATACAATGTTCTTTATAGTTAATATCTCCACTTGTTATTATTACAATTTCTACTTGACATCTATTTTATCCAGTATCACTGTAACCATTCAACACTCTCCATTTATTCCATTTGAGTTAAGAATCATTTTTTTATGTCCTAACATTTTTAATGGACAATGAGACACTTTTTGTTAATTTAGAAACTGCTGCAGATATAAGAACTCTACATCAGTTTGACCATAGAAAGCTTCCAGGGCTGTGGAAAGAGTGCCAAGATATCATAGCTGAGTGTGAAAACCACTTGGGCCAAAAGTCAAAAAAGTATCTGAAATAAAGCCGAGTAAAAGATATCTGCTAATGAAAAAAAAGAGTATCAACAGCTAATAAGATGCTTTGTGTACCAGAGATCATATGTATCCTATCTAACTGTTCTTTTAACCACATTAGACAAGATGGCCAGAAAAGTCATCTATACTGAAATCTGTCCTTTCCAGCAACATAACTTATAAACCACTCAGCAGCCCAATTCAGCTGACTGGTGCCTGCTAGTCCTTTAAAAATTGGCATTCTGCTACCCTCACACATTTTGATACCAATATTTGGCAAAAAAGAAACTGTGTGTGTGTGTGTGTGTGTGTGTGTGTGTGTGTGTGTGTGTGTGTATCAATTTCTTGTGCTTTGAGCACCGAAGTTCTCTGAGGTAAAGACCTATGTATATATTTCAGCAGCAAACATTCTTCTTGCCACTGGTCATGGCCATGTTCAGTTTCTTGTATGCACAGTGTTACATAAGATATGATGACATGAATTACCCATTCTCATTTTGTTGTTTACAACACCCAGCAAAACTGGACAAGTTCACACCCACTCAGTGGCTCAGTGGGTGAAAATGTTTGCTGTATAAAGGACTGTTTCTCCTTCTTTTATATATTTACACAGATATAATTGGTTTTTAATGGATCCAAAATTTCAAAATGTCTTTGTTAAATAAAAACCCACCTACCAAATAACGCACTTTAATAGATATAAATCAGCTTTGCCTTTTGTATTAAGATTTTGGACCTCTGATCAGCATTATATGATTGTCAATTCAGTGAAGATTTTACTACCATCCTATTAATATAATATAATCCTCAAGGAGATGATTATCTCTTTGACAAAATTATTCCTGTCTACCACTAATATACATTCATGTAATATATGTGAATATATGTCTCTGTGTATATGTATGTATACTACCAAGTTGCTCACTTGGTGTTGATTTAGCAGGTAATTCCCCAAGCTCTGCCTTTATAGCCATTAGTGACTCCTACCACTTTAAAGGATATATGTATGTATGTATATATATATTATTAATACTACATTAAATATACTACTACCATATTAGTATATTATTATTATTATTATTATTATTATTATTGTGATGGCTATTTTCTATGTACATGACACAAACTAGAGTTACCTGAAAAGCGGGAGCCTCAATTGAGAAAATGCCTCCCATAAAATCTGGCCCTAGGACATTTTCTTAGTTAGTGATTAATAAGGGAGAGCTCATCACTTTATGGGTGTTATCATCCCTGGGCTGGTGGTCCTGGGTTCTATAAGAAAACAGGCTGAGCAAACCATGGGGAGCAAGCCAGTAAGCAGCACATTTCCATGGCCTCTTTATCAGCTCCTGCCCTGTTTGAGTTCCTGATCTAGCTTTCTTTGATGATGTGCGACCTGAAAATTTAAGATGAACAAATCCTTGTCACCACAAAGTTGTGTTGGTTATGGTGTTTCACAGCAGCAATAGAAACCCTAAGACAATATATGCATGTGCATGTATATACATATATGTATATGTGCATGTATATGTATATATGTGTGTGTTTAAGTATATATTACTGCCTAATGCATCCTTTACACTACTACATCAGCAGTAACATTGTTAACTGCTGTTTACCACTTGCAGGCTCTGTGAAAAGCATTTTCTCAGACAATTAATTCTCCTATAACCTCCTCAATGACATGTAAATTTCTTCACCTTATACATGTGGAAACCGACACCTTAGAGTTTAGAAACACCACAAAATAAAAGCTGTCTGCTTATCTCAGGTACAACTTTTGAATTTCATTTAGGATTTTGTTTTAAGATGCCACGAATGGAACCCAGGGACTCATTCTTGCTAAGCAAATAATTCTTACTTGGAAGCACATCTGCAATCCTCAGTTGCCTTTTCCTGCTCATTTCGTAAGTGCAACATAAGCCTTTGTCCATCAGTTTATGTAGCATGTATTTTATTATATAATATTTATTAAATTTTGCATAAAAGACAAGGTCCTAATCTTCAAATCATACAAATCAGTGCTCTTACCCTAAAGATTACTAGAATTCTGAAGAAGAGATTGTGCAACAAAAGCCACTGTGGAAAATATGTGCTCTTTTGGAAGCTGATTAATAACATGAGATTATTCAGTAATTTGTAATAAAGTCACATGTCACATGCTTCAGTATCTAGCCCTCTATACTAAAAAGACAATGAGTAAAAATCAAGGAGAAAAATAAAAATGGAAGGATTGAGAGAAATTATTGTGTAATGAAGCAACTTATGCCCAGGAATGATTTACTGTATTAGTGGAAAACATTTTCATCTCTTAATACAGACTCCAAAAAGAAGAGCAAGATCAACTAAACTGAGAAAATACCTTTTGAACAGTGAAGCCAACCCACTGCAATGAGATAGATGGCTTAGGTGCCCAACTACCAGGAGAAGAAGCAAGGAACAGTAGTAAATGTAGTACTTGTTTGTTTGGTTCAGCACTAATAGCTCGGCTTTGCACCCCCTGAGAGTCCTGAAAAATCACCTACTTCAGTACCTTTTTAACCAATGATAAGAATTCATCAAATTTACGGGTTATTTAAAGTTATAGATAGTACTCAACCTTTCCAAATTCTACTCTAGCGAATTGGAGAAGGGAAAGTCTCCTAAAGCTACTGGAGGAGGCTTTTTCTAAACTGCTTATGTTAGCATCGGTTTAGAGACGTAGACGTGACTGCTATTGCATCTGCTGGAGATAAAAACACAGACTCAGGAGCCTCATAGCATAAAGAAGATAGAAAGAATGAGGACAGGACAGGGATCTGCTTCAGCATTTGACAGGCCATGTGCAACTCTCCCAGCCTCATCCTACTGGAACAGTGCTCCCAATGGCTGACACACAGAACATGGGGAGCGCAGACTCCATATGGATCTACCATATGTTTATTGTGGCTCTCGAAGAGCAGAGAGGAGTACAAGCCTGACAAATTACACAGTAACCTTCCAAAGGTGATACCCACAAGATCATAATGACAGGAATAAGTTAGAAATAGAACATGTGTGTGGGAAATGCCTCTATAAATACTCTGATATGTGATTGTACCCCTCCATAACTCCACGTACTTTTATTACCCCCTCCCATGAGAATGACTTTCTTAGTCTAATATTCTTTCCCATTTGTATGCCTCCATACACACAAGAACAGGTAGGTTTTTATTTGTTTCTTCTAGATGGCATTACAATTTTCTGGTAACTCTAGCAGGGAGTTTGTTAGAAATGGTATTTTTCTTTAATAACATGAATTAATAATCTTCCTGTCTGTCATCTCATAGTCTTTCTATATTTTTTCTATTCTGCCCTCTGGACATTTATTAAGTATGTGGAAGGATAAGAATTATGTTTTATGGCCCTTTGAGAAAGCCAAATAATAAGCAGCGCCAAAAGTAGTTTAAATTATAGATTATATCTTACCTTCATCTGCAATCACTAAACACAATGTGAATTAGAAATGATATATTTGTATTTTGAGAAAATAAAGTTATAAAATAATTAGAAAAATCTCATGGATCAGGACATTCCATTTTGCTTTTAGTACATCTTGCTATTGATGAAAAGAGTTGTGGAAGGCTTTTTTTTTTTTTTAAATCAAGGTATCTCTTTGGGGGTGGAAAGATGGCTCTGGAGTTTAGAGTCATTGCTGCTCTAGGACCTAGATCAATATACCAAGTGTCCACATGGAAGCCTAAAGCCAGCAGTAGCTCAAGTTCCAAGGATCTGATGCACACTTCTGATCTGTGTGTACGCCCTGCCCACAAGTGTTGCACAAACATATATAAGGCAAGACATCCATATACATAAAATAATTTGAAAAATAAACAAGGTCCCTCAGATGCTTTCCTTTTAGTTGTTTCCATGTCTGATCAAATTAACAACCAAGATTAGGCATCACATTGATGGAGCCATTGAGCCACACTACCTTAGGCTTTGAGATAGTCTCTAGCTGTAGACAGAACACTCTCATTCTGCTAGATGGGTTGATCAGCAATTTCCAGGGAGCCTCTTCTTTCTCCCTCCCCAACATTGGTGCCCTCTACTGCACCTGACTTTTTACATAAGTGACTGGGATCAAACTGGACACAGCCACCATCTTATTGACGGTCACCAAATCTAATCATTTTATTGCTGATTAAATTGGAAAGCTAGATTTAAAAGATATCTTACTGTAATGAGTGCTTGAATCTCATATGTCTAAGTTACTATGATTGGTACTAAACAAAAAAGAAACTAAATGCACATCCTTACAATTTGCTTTTGTTTAACTCATTTTATCCTTAAAATGAACTATGAGGCCATTATCTAAACTACTTGGCATAAAATCTCCATTTTACTGAAAGTCTGAAAATATCCAGACTAAATTGAGCTTTTACAAATAAAGTTGGTAAGAGGCAGATATTGTCTTACAATCTGAACATTTGGACTCAAAATTCCACTGATTCTCAATCTACTACTTCTAGTGAATTTTCCGTTCTGGACATTTTTACAACTCTTTGCATTCGCATTGATAATTTGTTTTCTTGTATATCTCTGTCTTGGTAATCCATAGTACTCAATGGAGGGCAGGAGAGAGCCATGAGGGCTTGCTGAGTGAGATTAGCTCAATTTACAATCGCCATATCTACATTCTCTTATTTCGACAACTATGTAACTCTCTAAGCTCCTTGCATGTAAGAACATTTCGTACACATTTATCATAATTTAACAAGTTGTTTCTATAATTTTGGTTGAACTTGTCATTTTATCAGTTGATACTTAGTGAGCCTCATTGACACATTTGACAAGTTTGAACTTTTCTCCTCATGCTTAAAATACTATAAGACATATCACTGTCACTCCAAATTGCAGACATTTGCATTTATTACCACAGGAAGGTCAACCATGGACCAAACAATTTAAAACTCTTAAAATAAAACAAAGCAAATTTGATATAATCCATTTAAAACTAGTGTTCAGAAGAGGTGGTCTCAGATTTCCATATAGTACTTCAGTTTGTTCCTACCACTAAGAAACAATTACTATATATATATATATATATATATATATATATATATATAGTGTATATATATATGTGTGTATATATATATATGTATGTATATATATGTATATATATATATATATATATATATATATTATAATTGTTGGGTATTTTAGTAAGGTACCTGACTGCAATAGGGTCAGTAGTGTTGGCATCTACCTTTGATAATAACAGCAACAAAACTTGCAACATCTTTAGTCCAGATTGCTCCTTTTTTTTTCATATTCCCTATTAATAAGTGAAGCTTCCCTGCAGATCAATCCTGAATACTAATATTTTCTTTGATTCTTTGCTTTCTTCTTTATATTCCATCCTGTTTCTATCAGTGGTAGTCAATCAAAAATATTCTAACCTAGTCCCTTTCTTTTCCTCTGGAGACTGCCCCAACCAAAAGTCTCTAACTACAACACTAAAGTATCATTCTACATAAAAATATCAAAATGAAGTTATTTCAAGAAAAGTACAAACTAATTCACAACCACATCTGCATTATAAAAAAATCATTTAAAGAAATTCTACCAATAGAGAAGACTGAAAGCTATTCACAGCAATAACAGTACAAAAAAAATTAAATACATTTTTCAAGAAAGGACTAGGAATGATCACTAATATTCAGCTCTGTAAACCAGCAGACATAGAGTGTGAAAAGGGGAAATATACATTATATATATATATATATATATATATATATATATATATATAACAATTGGAAAACCAACAAAATAAGTCATTAGCAAACCCCTGCAATAATACAGGAGTTATAGTCTTAATTGCATTATGGTCTCCCATTTGTTGTTCACAAAACAATAAAAATAAAAACTGAAAAGTGGAAAGATGAAGACTATACT
Source organism: Phodopus roborovskii (assembly GCF_943737965.1). Classification (NCBI taxonomy): domain Eukaryota; kingdom Metazoa; phylum Chordata; class Mammalia; order Rodentia; family Cricetidae; genus Phodopus; species Phodopus roborovskii. The sequence goes on from NW_026126618.1 coordinate 8,821,783, forward strand.
TATACCACTTATGAGAATTTTTGTGATGCAATAGAAATATTTTTATAAGGAATGTGTGCAGCTAAGAGAATTTTCATTTAGATCTCAGAGGGCACTCAAATAAACAAATAACAATATCCTTCATGATGTTAGACAAATAACTGAAAACAAAACCCAAAGTCTTTGGACAAAAAGAAAGTATCATAGCAGAAATTAGTGAAATTGAAATTGAAAGAAATATTTTTAAATGAATGAAAAGATTGGTTTATACACAATCAAGTAACATTGACAATCTCTTAGCCAGGTTAACAAATGAAAGAGAGTGGAAAACTAAATTAACCATATAAGAGATTTAAAAAGAGAAGCATAAAAATAGAGGTCATTGAAATCCAGAGTATCAATGGGGAGAATATTTTGAAAACCTATATTTAAAAAAAAAACCTGGAAAATCTAGTAGAAATGGACAAATACCTAAATTAAATAAAGAAGGTGTAAACCAGTTTAAAACTTTATACTGAGTAATGAGACTGAAATAGTAATAGTTTCATACAAACACCCTAGCTGGGACTGGAGGCATTTCCTACCAAATTCTTTCAGACTTTACAAAAGAAATACACAACTATTCTTTAAAACAGTCTATAAAGAACAAAAGAAGGATCATTGGCTCACCATTTTATGTAGCCGATGTTGTCCTGTTACCAAAGCAAGATAAGATACAACAATTCAGAATACTATATATGGCCCAATTTCCATGATGAACATTGGCGCAAAAATTCTGAATAAAATACTCATTAACTAACAATATAAAAAAAAAGAGTATACACCATCATCGATGTGGTTTCATCACACGGCTACAAGGAAGTTTTCACACATGCAAATCAAGAAGTGGCTCTACACATAAATAGACTCAAAATCAGAAATCACATGATTGCCAAATTAGATGTAGAACCTTTCAACAATATTAGACACTCCTCTTAAGAAGGTAGTTGCATAATTACCATGATGAACATAATAAATGCTACCTATGGCAAATATATATCTGATATGCTATGTCACTACCAGCATTCTATACATTATACATACTAAGGCTCACATGTATCTCATGGGAAATATGCTCCTTATTCCATTCCACACACCGTGAATATCTCAGTGCCAGAAATCTTATTGCACAACAGTCAGAAGCAAAATGTCCAAAGTGAAGCAACAGAATCCATTGCAACTTTGAAAATTATATAAAATTATGCTATGAAACCAACACTTCATGAGTGTCAGTTATTATTGTTATGTCTTCTGATCGGTAAGTTCTGGACAAACACATGACTGACAAAATTTTAATTTGAGGGAAAATACAAAGACAAGTACTCTAGGTAAAAAAAAAAATCTGTAATTGAGGACAAAAGAATATCACTCTTCATCAAACCCCAAGGATCAAAACACAACATCAAAATCAAGCAAGTCCAGAGGCCTAGGCTGTACCTCTGAAGAGAGGTTGTAGAGGCAAGGCCAAGCATTAACCAGAGCCTGGACCCCAAACAAATCATCACTGAAGCAATGATGGAACAGTGAGAGTAGAAAGATTAATTCAGGAAACTGGGTGTTTGGAGTATATTTTTAGTTTGTATGATTGCACACAGGGTTCCTGCATGCTAAAAGGTGGCTATAAGCAACTGTCAACATTTAGTAACTTCCAAATTAAGTTCCACATTCTAGACTTAAGCATGAAGTCTATTTTGTTTAGCCGACATTTTTTAATAACTTTGACTATCACTACTTCAAAGAAAATCCTAGCTCTTCCTCTTCTTGTTACACCAATGTATATGCACCTACACTTCTCTCAAGTAGTGGTTTAACCCTGGAAATTTCTTGCCACCTGAAGTCCTTCTTGAGTGCATCAAGGTGCTTGTTCATGGATGATCCTGTAGGGTGTTTGCCTTAAAGAGAAATAACCGATGCCACTTTCATATGAATTTTTCAATTGTATCCTGACCTGTATTGCAGCACTTTGCTAATGAAACATAAGTGACCACCTTTATGGTTGAAGACTACAGTATTCACTGTTGTTAGTCTATCAGGGTCTAGACTTCCAGCCAGTGATTTAATTTAGTATGTAGATCTCTATCTATCTAGGTTCATTACTTTCTCTACTATATGGTCCTTTATCTGTATTGAAATATCTCCCTTATATAGTAGATAAAACCTGCAGTGCTGGAAATAGATGAGATTCTAGGAGATGAAATAAGTTGCCAGGCTTCTGTGCAATCTCTCAACTTCAGAAGACACTAACAAAGAAAAGCTTGATATGATCCACTTGTGAAACTGGAAATGGAGGCTAACTACAAAATCCAACCAAACTACACAAGGCAGTAATGGTAAAAACAAGTGAAGAATCCAAGTGAATGACAAGGTTTAGAGTGAAGGTGTCAATGATTATTTTTACTCTTAATTGACTAACTGGAAAGATGTCCAGAGAGCTGGCAAAGCATTACATCTGATGGTCTTATGAGGAAGTTTCCAGATGATAATGGCATGTAGACCAGTTAACTGAGCAAGGAAGTGAGCCAATCAATCAGCTAGGACTCAGATGGTTAGGAAGACAGACAACTCCCTCATACACACCTCTTTTTATCATATTCGTGTTGCTGCCTTTGACCATCACATTACATGGCCATCAGTTTTTATACTCTGGGACTTGTACAAGTGACCCTCTGGTAAGCTCTTATGCTTTCAGCTTCTAAGGAATATACAAGCTTACTCTTTCTGAGGCTTATAATTCTTTGCACTAAGTGACCCTATAGGTGTTATTAGTTCTCCAGCTTGGAGACAAACATTGTAAGACTGTTTTATCATCTCTTTCATAATCACAAATTTGATCATACACGTAATCATACCCAACAATATATTGCAGACATACATTGAGCAGTTCATAGAGAATAAAATAAAGTTACCAAGAAAGTTTCTGAGGAGATGGGGTGTTAGCTTTAACAACTGTAGTGTTAAAAGTGAGGTGGGGACATAATAGAAAGTTAGAGAGAAAAGGACAGAGGCACAGAGATGGAATTAAGATTTTGTTGGTTTAGATTGTCTGATGAAACCTGGAACCTTAATACAATAAGTTAAGAGAGCTAAACTTTCAAAATCTCCTGGGTCTTACAGTATGAGATCTGAGGACACATCTGTTGAAGATTTCAAGTTACTCTGAAATCTATTATTATTGATCTGACTTCTAGATAGATATGACCAGCAAAAGATAAATTTCTCAACTTTCTCGCTTGACAAAAATAAACCCTTAGGTTTCCCTAAGAAGAAACCTGTACTCCACTTTCAGAAGGTGCTCCATGAAATGATGAAAGTGCATTCAACTCAAACAAAAATTACTACATGCATTTCCTGTGATGCATCTAAATGGAAGTCAATGTTCATGAGCATGAAGAGAAGAGAGAATGTTTCTGTTGTGATGCACCAGAAGCTTGGCCAGAATTATGCATTTTGCCAACTGTAGTTGAGTCACACAGGAAAATCAAAAGAGCACTTAGAAAAACCCATGATTTCTACATATATTACCTTATTGGGAAAAAACTGCTTATATTCTAAAGTAAGTTTTAAAGTTACTAAAAACATTAAGGATTTAAATCTTCCCCATAAAAAGCAGTCCTTTCTTATAACTAAATATAATAATTCTCTGTGTTAAAAAACAATGAGTAGGAAGAGGCTTATTTATAACACTTGCATATATATGCAAATACATAAAACACAAACATATTTGGGGAGATTCTTTGGGAAACAGAATGGGTTGGGTATTACAAGGGTGAGTTAGTCACTGGCCTTTAATCGATCTCTTGCCTCCTGAGAAAAGATATGACCTCGCCCTCATGCCAAGTGCTTCTGACAGGGTCTATTATGTTGGGATGTAACCAGGAAGCCCTCACCAGGACTAGATCTGAGGAGCTGCTGGATCTGCATAACTGTGAGCTCAATAAGCACTTTAAAGAATTTTGTTACAAACAGCAATGGAGGATAAATTATTATGGAGAAGTAGAAAATTACACACACTTGTGACCATACTTTTCTATAACATGGTATAATATACATTGTGTGTACACATATACACACTAACTGTAGAATTAGTGAAATCTTAGAAGGAGTCATCAGTATGAACAACCTCTTCCAGAATATTCTGTAGTGTTTTAAGTCTAAATTCAGAACACAAAATACTTAGGCTTCTCTGAGTTATTTCCTCTCATTCTTCCATCAAGATTTTCCAGTTGTCCCAGCAAGGCACTATAATAACTATTTGTCTACCCTTAAATGCCATGCAAGTGTGTGCATGCCATCAAATTTGCTTTTATGAACAGTGATGAAGATCAGAATTCTTGATGTGTTTGACCATCCTGTGCTTTTGTTTTTATTTTCTTACATAAAACTGTTAATACTAAAACATTCTGTCTTTTAATAAATTAAAATCTGACTCATGAGTTTTGTCTTCTACAGATCAATTCTTCTGTGACTTTGCCATCCACAGAATGTAGGAATAAAACATACTTCATATGAATCCATTGCTTGAAGGCTATGGAAGAAACTTTATTAACTCAAATGCATTTCACCTACTTATAAAATAACTATTTTGTGAGAAGCAATCCAACTGTACTTTAGGCGTTCAGATCACATTATTCTACAAACTTGGGCAGCCCGTGATTGCCAGTCTGCACAGAGTTCTTCACTGTGCAAAGCCCTGATGCCACCCATGAAAATTGATTTAGGTAGCAGAGTGCTGCCTGGCTTGAGATTACCGGACAACCCACGAAATTTACCAACATTAACAACCTATGTTTGAAGCCTTGCTATAATGTGATTTCTTAAAAGTAAAGAAATATTGTACGTATGAAAGTAAAATGGTTATTCTATGTGGTGGTGGTATGTGTTTGTATGCTGTGTGCATGTGTTTTGAGTGTATATTTCTTTGCATGTATGTGAACACAAGTGAGTGGATGTAGGGGGAGGGTAGAGATCAATGGAAGGTATCTTCCCTGACCATTCATCACCTTATGTATTGAGACAAGGTCTCTCTCTTGAATCTAGAAGTTGCTGATTCAGCTAGTCTAGCTAGCCAGCTTAATACAGGGTTCATCTGTCTCCACCTCCCAAGTACTAGATTTAAAGGTGGCCTGTCATAACTTCTCAGCATTTACATGGGTGCTGGGGATCAAATCTCCAATGTCTGTTCATGTTTAGTCAGCAAATTTTTAAAAAATTAGACATCTCTCCGGCCCGTCAAATTCTTATTCATAAAGTCTAAGTGAAAGAGACCATTGTCATGTACTGTCAGGTATTTAAACAATTAACAGAGAACACGTAGAAAGGGTTTTGTTGTTGTTGTTTGTTTGTTTGTTTTTAGCTCTGTGCCTTATGTTTTATTATTGAATACAACATAAATGTACAACTTGTGGCTCTTGATTGTACATCATAAATTCAAGAAATACTTAACATAAAGATTGTTACTAACCTGGGTAGTTTATTCTGGAAGCTACTATTTTACCAGAAGTTTCTGTTGGTCTAGTTCACATATCTGTCTATAGCGTTCATTGCTTGATGAATTATATTTGGATTTTCTTATTTTTTTAAAGCATCCTTTTTATATACCATGTCATTTGTTAATTTTAAGCATGGCATTCAGTCATAGTAAATTTACAAAGATGTAACCATCATCACCATCTAGTTTTAGGACAGTTCTATGTCTCTGCAAGGAAACCTTATGCCATTTTCAGTCACTCTCCATTCCCACCCTCAGGCCCAGACTATTAACTGCTCATGTCTCTAGGGACTTGCTTTTTCTACAGAATTCACATAAAAGAGCAATGCAGCATGTGATAATTTTTATCTGGCTCTTGAGGAGTGCTTTAACTAGCAACTTTAAAATGACAGTAAAAAGCATTAATTGAGAGTGACTCATCCGTCCTCTCAGTTTTTAGTTCCACCCATTTGATTAATATACACAAAGAGCCAAACGAAGATAAAAGCATGCTTTTAGCCAAAGGATTTTATTTAGGACGCCAAAATAGATCCAGTTCCTTTGGGTTCTGTTTTTCAGTGTTGCAGCGTGGATTTGTTCCTCACACCCGCCCTCGCCACCAGAAATGGATGCTGGCCCTTTGGAACCTCAAAGTTAAAGACTAAAACCCTGCCTTTTCACATATTCCACTCTTTCCAAAGGCTAGTGTCAACAAAGATGGACAATCATCACTTAACTTCAATTACGTGGAACACAGGCTGTGCAAACAATAATCTAGACCAGCAAGGTTAACCCGAAGTAAAACTGTGGTCTCACGACTTATGACCAAGTCCAAATTGGGACACATAATTAATGCAGGACAAGGCCAAGTTATAGATAAAGAAAGAAGAAAGAGCATTAAGGAAAAATTCCTTTATTTCAACCACATGTCTATAATATATGATGTGGTTTTAACCACATTTGGGAAATGCATTTTATGGCACTGTGCCTCCCAAACTCATGGCAGGAAGCCATGCTGTATGTATACCCATCCATGTTTTAGACAGTAACACTGGATCTTAAAGTATTGTATACAGCTGTACGGTGGTATCTTCAATGGTCAGGACTTAGCTGAGGTATCTGTTTTGCCTTGTTTCACATCATATGTGCAGAATATTGTTCATGGCTTCACTTATAAGTCTTACATTGCTAGTCCCCTAAGATAAACTGACTTGACCCCTTTAGAATAGAGACGCTACATGAATACAACAAGAAAACTTAGAAACTAAAAGCAAAATTTGAATGTCTTAAATTCTATTGTGTCCTATATCTCCATCATCATTAGCCTTACAAATTGCTACCAGTTTTAGACCACACAGACAGCTCTAAGGGATGGCAAGCTGAGTAAAGAGGTAAGAGTCATCAGATTGATTAAAGCAGATGCCCATCACAAAGAATTCTAAGTCCTACTTTTATGTTGGTATTTATCTTACTCTGCTTTGTGTTACTGTAACAGAATACCAGAGGTTAGACACATTTTTAAAAAGAAAGAGTGATTCGGATGACAATTCTGCAGGGTCAGAAATACAAAGGAAAGGAATATTCAGTCTTCATGCTGTGTCATGGAAGGATTGCAAAGGGAAAAATGGAAGAAATGGAAAGTACAAGGGGAAAGGCTCACTTTTAAAAAAACAGCACAAGACAGATGTTAATTTTAATCCATTTGGGAAGGCTGCACTCTTGGGAGCCAATCACCTCTTACTATGCCCTAATTTCCAATGCTGTGTCATGAAAGATTAAGTTTCTACAACCTAAATTTAGGGGCAAACCTAAACCTCAAGAGCACTGCAAGAGTCTAAACCTACTTAGATCAATGAAACCCCATTACATGTTTTGTTCTCAACACGTTACCTTTCTCATTAATTATTTCTCTTAAATTCGAATAGCCACCATTGGCCTTTTGCCAATTCTAAATCTCATCTCTCCATTATACCACTTACTTTCATCAATAGTTATAAACAGGATACAGGATGACTAACTGCAATAAAAAAATAAACATATAGTATCTATATTATTATTTCTCTCTACCACTAAAGTTCCAGAAACATATATAGAAATTCTTTAGAGAAATAAATTTGTTATTCTAGATTAACTTCCCCAAGAGAACTCTAATCTCAGGACAGAAGTCTATATTTCCACCTCAAGCTAGATCTCATTCATTGTACAGTCCTGCGCTTTCTTAACCCTTTTGGACAATCTTGCTAGCATACCCTGGATTTATATCTGATATGTTATATTATGCACTGTGTTCTTAAGTCTGGGTTTATTCAGCTTTTAAAATCTACACAGACATTTTAAACCCTGCACCAGCTCTATTGAACCAGCCATCATATCTAAATGGTCTCTCTACTTTCCCATGAGACACTTCATACTGTATTCTAGTCTAAATGATGCCCCATTTAGTGAACCATCACAAACTATAATGGGAATAACTAACCATTCGTTCTTTTTTTTTTTTTCCTAATTTCTAATCACCTGAAGAATTCAGATGTGCTATGGTGGGGTACATAATATGACTATTACTGAAAAAAACTTGAGTAGAGAATTTGAAGACTATATATTTTTGTTGTTCTTTTCACATCAGGGTTTCTTTGTGTAGCCTTGACTGCCGTAGAACTAACTCCATAAACCAGGCTGGCCTCGAACTCACAGATATCTGCCTGTCTCTGCCTCCCAAGTTCTAGTACTAAAGATGTATGCCATCAATGCCCAGCTAGGGAAGACAATATTGAGCAACAGGTAAGATCTATTTGTAGCAGGCATTGATGCTTAGACGTTCACTCTGTCAGTTCACCTTGGCTCAGTTGTAGAATAAAGAGAACTGAAGTTTGCGTCCAATAGATCCAAGTCCAGTTTTCTCATTGCTTTGTGGAAAAAGAAAGTACCATAAGCCCCTACCTAGCCAGAGTAAAGGTCAGCAGTACAAAGAAAGGAGCCATAATCAATAACAGATACATCTAGATAAGCACTCCATCCTAGGGAGAAGAATAAGAACAAAAAAGAGGAAAAAAGGCTTCACATAAACCCCCCAATTCTCTAAATTGCCTGAAAATATAAGTGGATTTGTATTTTCTTCATGAGCCGCGCAATAGGAGAAAGGATCTTTTCAAGAGTCTAAACATTTTCTATGGGATAACTTCATGTCATTCATCTTGATATATGGGATAATGTATGAACTGAGAGGTTTAGAAAAATGCACTGAAAGTTACATGTACACATTCTTCATGTTAATTAATATCTATTTCTACTTGCAATCTGAGAAGTCTCAGCAAAACCAGATAACCCTTTCAACTCCACTTCCATAGGTAGCCTGTTTTCATAGGCATTTAGCAAATACTTGAAGTTCAGCTGTAACAGTTATTACCATATATAATACCTATAATAACATGTAATGCTATCAATGACTACACCTTCATTATAAAGGAATCATGACTGCTTTGGTTTTGTTTACCATCTATGAAAAATATGTCACTTTTATTGTTAGTTTTACTTGACAGTCTTCATAGCTGACTGGTAGCTCTTGGTCTCATCTTCTCTTGGCTCTACTATTGCAGAGAATATTTGCATCTCCAAATGTTCACAGAATCTTTCTTCTGAAGTTGCCTAGAAATAGATTTAAAGCTCTTTCCATTTCTTGGAAAGATTCTATATTTCAACCACACTATGGTGCCAAGCAGAGTTTTTATAGCCATGATCCTTTTGTCAGGAAAAATAGCTTCCAGATTAACACCCTTGAGGAAAGGATTCCCAGTTGGGAGAGTCATGGTTTCCATGATTCTTCTGCATGCTATGATCAAAAATATCTTCTCTAGTAACATAGGTTTTTGTACTTAACTCATTCCTGTCTTCTATAGAAGCCAACAGCTTCCAACTCTGTGTGTGGTCAACTACATTGGAAACCACCTGAAAAAAGTTTTGTAAAATTGTAGATGTCTAGTTCTTTTGTCTAAAGACCCAAATCATTGAGAGTATAGGAAAGAGGTGAATGCATGTGTGTTTAAGTTACAGTATTCTATCAATGTCCAAACTGGAAATGATTTTGGCAAAGCATTTAAGGAGGACTAATTTTTTTTATTATACTTGAGCTGTCACAAAAATACATAAAAATGTAACAAAGGAAAAATGGATCAAGAGTATATATAACAGCTGGTATACACATGTGCACATGCACAAATGGCCAGTAAATATGAGAAGAGTGGCATAAATGCATTTGTAATTAAAGAAAGAAACTCAACAAGAACAGAAACAGGATACTAATATTCCTAATTGGTGGTAAAGCTAGACATTACTTCTGTTGGTAGTTACCTGATGAAAAGTAGCAGTTTCTCTTGTGGGATCCACAAATTGATATAAAAATTTGGAAACCAGTATCAATATCTATCAAAAATTTATATGTCTTTGGCATGAGCTATCTACTTATGGAAATATTTCATCTACATATCATTAGAAAATGGAGAATACATGTAAAGATATATAAAAATATATCTATATACACACAAATATTTGCATGTATTCACTATTTATCACTTCAGCTTACTTTGCAAGGCACAATTACAAAATTTACTCCCAGCAAGTAAAACCAAATATAAATTCAGTTAATATACTATATATAATAGATTGACATTAAAACAAAGAGCCACTTCAAACAGGAAAAGATTTGAGGTACCAACAACAGCTGTCTTCAAACTACTGTTAAGTGAAACAATGAAATCACAAAGCAAATGTTTACTGGGTCTAATATGTGATGTGTATCTCAAGATACTTTTCTACCTACCATATTTGCTACCATGCAAATATTTAGTTTAGTTTGGCTTTTAGATTGCAGGAAACTCTCCTGGTGATCTTGATACATTGCCAGGTTTGTAAATTACTATTATGCTATCCAGCTTGATTAAATACTGCATTGTTCTAGTTAATCACATATCTAGTTAACATTCAGCTATGTCACTGGATTATCTGGGAGATTAAATAAATGAGAGCAAGTGAGAAAACATTATTGGAAATGCCCAAAAGTGTAAATTACTGTGTTAGTTCAATTATCATTAAATACTTTATCACTTTTAGAATTTCAAGGTCCTAAGAATAGGAGCTATAAAGGTAAACAAATGTAAGTACATAACACAGAATTCTTCACAGTATAATGAGAAAGGCTTGTGATCTCTTGTCATCAAATGAAGTTTCCAATACTGGGATTGGGTTACATCTAATTGAGCTGTTGGCCAAATGGGGTGCTATGGAAATCCCCAAATGAACCAGCCTGTGGCCAAGACTATAGTTGCTCTCCACAAATAGACAGCAAAGCCCTGTTGCCAAAGACACCATCTACACAACTCATTGAACATGGGAAAATTGAGCTGGTGCCTACATAGAGCGATTACTTTTTTATAGCTTTGGTACAGAAAAGTACTCTGAATGCTAAGCTAAAAGAAACATAAACATCAACCCAACCACAAGCCTTTGATCATGGATCAAATGATGTCCTGCCTGCAAGATTTGCTAGGGCAATAGTGGCACAAAACTTAAGGGAATACCCAACCAAGATCTGATTTGACTGAATGTCCACAACATGAAACAGCTCATATTATCTGACACTACTTAGTGTAGCAAGAACCTATGACTAGATAACCCAGGGACCTAGGGGAAAACCAAATACATACATACATACATACATACATATATGTATATATATATATGAAAAATAACTTCTAATAATATTCTGCCATACTCATAGATAGGTGCCTTACTCAACCATCATCAGAGAAGCTTCCTCCCTCAGCAAGGGGAAACAAACACAGACAGACATTATGTAAAGAGAGAGATCTTGGAACACTCACCAGTAAATGAGGTGTTGCCATCAAGTCCCTCCTTTCAGGACTCAGGGAACCCTGCTGAAGAGGAAGCAGAAAGAATGTAAGAGGTAGAAGGCATAGAGAACATCCAGAAAAAAAACAAGGCCCTCTAAATAAATACATGCAAAGCTCATGTGAACTCATAGAGACCGAAGCAACATGCATAGGGCCTACAGGGTTCTGTACCAGCTCCTCTGCATATATATTCTCGAAATTTATTGTTTCTACAGGGTTCCCAAGTGCGCAAAGGAGTGGTTCTCCGATTCTCGCACCTTCTCTTGGACCCCTTTCCTTCTGTTTGTTTGTTTTGTACAATTCCAACATGGCCATTTTATTTTATCTTCTTTTGTTTTACTATGACCCCTCAGAAGCTGATTGTTCTCTACGGAGACAGAAAGGAAGTGGGTCCATATGGTAGGGGAGGGGAGGAGGAACTGGGAGTAAAGGAGGGGAAACTGCAATCACTACATATTGTGTGAGGAAAAAATATTTTCAATTAAAGGAAATTTATATATATACATAGATATATAATCAGAAAGGTAAAAAGTAGAACAAGACATAAATAGCATTATACAAGAGGTCTCCAAATATATCTACAGTAATATGATTTGTGACAAGCAGGGAGAGAGTTTTTAATAAATGAAACTGTTGGTACTTTGTGCATGTAAATGAGTTTATAACACAAAAAGCTCACACTGGATAGAAGCAGAAAGTCAAAGATACCATAGCTTGTTCTGTAAATGAATACATGTAATTGATATACACATGGAATATAAATTATTTTTATTATTTTTCTTCAATAATCTATAGTAAACACTACAGATCGTATTGTAATCCTTTTTTTTTTTTTGGGGGTAACACATCAAATCCTGAATGTCACTGTATCTTGTTTGGATGTTGGTATAACTGTGTAAATGAAACAGATAAGGTAATAATAAGTTGGAACACAAATAAGAACTACATGAACTCATGAAAATATTGCTAATTGAAAAGCAACAAAGTTATGTAAATATTATGGGATTTCAAACAAATCTACTGTGATAATATTGACTGTCAAATATGTTTTATTAGTATTATTATTATTATTTGAAACAAGCTTGTTTTACATGTCAATCCCAGTTCCCTCACCCTACCCTCCTCCCCTGTCTCCCATCCTATCCTCTTTCTTCTCCCCAGGGAGGGTGAGGCCTTCCATGGGGGATCTTCAAAGTCTGTCACATATTTAGACCAGGGCATAGGCCCTCCCCCATGTGTCTAGGATGAGAGAGTATCCCTCTATGTGGAATAGGCTCCCAAAGGCCATTCCTATACTAGGGATAAATACTGATCCACTACCAGAGGCCTCTTAGACTGCCCAGTCCTTTTAACCAACACCCACATTCAGGGAGTCTGGGTCAGGGTCCTATTCTGGTTTCCCAGCTATCATACTGGAGTCCATGAGCTCCCCCCTTGTTCAGGTCAGCTGTTTCTGTACGTTTCTCCGGCCCAGTCTTGACCCCTTTGCTCATCACTCCTCCCTCTCTGCAACTGGATTCCAGGAGTTGAGCTCAGTGCTTAGCTATGGGTATCTGCATCTGCTTCCATCAGCTACTGGATGAATTCTCTAAGATGGCATATAAGGTAGTCATCAATCTCATTATAAGGGAAGGGCATTTAAGGCCTCTCCACTATTGCTTTGATTATTAGTTGGGGTCATCCTTGTAGATCTCTGGACATTTCCCTAGTGCCAGATTTCTCTTTAAACCATAATGGCTCCCTCTATTATAGTATCTCTTTTCTTGATCTCCTCTATTCTCAAATCTGTTATATGCTGATGTGTACATTATACAGGTAGCCATCTACACAACCATCTCTTGAAAATAGAAATGAACACAGAGAGTATAAAGACATTTTAAAGTAAAATCATTTTTCACCTTTTTTGCCCATCATAAAACACTTTGACATTGAAAAATAAATTATAACTTATTTTTGAATATTTTATATTTATTGTTTTGAGTTACATGTTTTTCCTGTTTTATTTATTTGTATTTTTCTTATTTAACATATATATCCCAGTTCCCTCTCCCTTCCTCCTCCCCTCCCTCTCTCCCTCCCTCCCATGTCCCCCCATCCTCACATCCCATCCCCCCCACTCCACAGGGAGGGTGGTGCCCTCCAGGAGGGATCAACAAAATCTGTCAAGTCATTTGGAGTAGGGACTAGGCCCTCCCTCCTGCCTCTAGGTTAAGGGAGTATCCCTCCATGGGGAATGTGCTCCCAAGGTTCTTTCATGCACCAGGGATACATCCTGGTTCCACTGTCAGAGGTCCCTTAAACTGCCAGGCCTTCTAACTGAGACCCATGTTCAGGGGGTCTGAGTTAGTCCTATACTGGTTTCCCAGCTATCAGTCTGGGGTCCATTAGCTCCCCCTTGTTCAGGTCAGCTGTCTCTGTGGGTTTCTGTAACCTGCTCTTGTCCCCATTTTCTTATCACTCCTCCTTCTCTGCATCTGGATTCCAGGAGTTTTGCTCAGTGTTTAGCTGTGGGTGTCTGCTTCTCTTTCCATCAGCTATTAGATGAGGGCTCTATGATGGTGGATAAGTTAGGGCATTTATCAAAACAACCCTGAGATACCATCTTATTCCTGCCAAAATGGCTAAAATTAGAAACACCAATGACAACTTATGCTGGAGAATATTTTATATTTTTAATGCATATACATTAACATTCCTTCTTCCTAACTATGTCTTATTTTAGCATTATTAAGATGGCTGTTAAATGTCTATTCATGAACATGCTTTGTGGTCAGAGTCAATAGGAGCAATACTTTTAATTAACATTGAAATGCATTTTCCATCAAGATTTACTGGAGATTTGTAACTTTAGATTCCTCTGTGAAAACACTATTTGGGTGATTTCCAGGTTTGTACTTAAGTGCATAGGATACAAACCTGCTAGTCAAACATCATGGATAGAACCCTTTTCTTCAGTAAAACAGCTATTGCATGGCTACAACAAAATAACTTCCAAACTTATATTACAGAAAATCTTAGTAGCATTTATTCCTTTATTAATATTGCCAATATTGTTTGTTCTTTTCTACATGAAAGGAGATAGAGAATAAAAACTCTCTAAGAGCAATTCTACAATTATGTTTACTTGTGTATTATATGCAGCAAATATATTGAAAATGAGTCTGTTCTCAAGGACTAAAGCCATTTGGTGCTGATCTTTGACTCTGTGTGTATGTACAAAATTTATCTGTTGTGTTCTTATATATTAAGTTGTTCTCCTTCAATTAATTAATCTCCTCCAGTTTTGCAAAACAAACGGTAAATTATAGTGACATTTCTCCAACCATTTACTGTGGAATTCTATTTTAAATTGCATGCAAAGCCCCTCCCCCTTTCACGTGACCCCATGGTAAGAAATGTCAAATTATTCTACGTTAGAATATTTCAATCTTATACTAACTTATATTTGAACCAACACTTATTTAGGAATTCAAATATCAATACAACAGTAATTTCCAGATAGTCTCAGTTTTTTTTTTTTTTTTTAAACTTCATGCTCTGCATTGAGGTAGCAAATTATTTGCTAGTAAAATGTGATCTATTATTCTTGTTTTATACTTTTCTAAAATAATTGAGCCATTTAATTTTTATTACACATGCATCCAGAATTTATTACAAGCAGTATATAGCCGGCCACAAAACACATATGTGTTGTTTCTGAAATGTATGTGTAAAAACTTAAATCTTATTTTTTTAATGTCAGTGTCCCAAAGTTTTCCAAAGATTACATGAGGTTTTCCCAAGACACACCTAGGTAGTCAGTGTAGATTCAATATGGTTCCTGAGGACCTACAAAGCTGAACATACAGTCTGGACAAGTCTTGTTCTCACAGACACTTTCTCCATGTGATTTGGTTGTTGGTGGTGGTAATAGGATTTTTTTGCCCCCTCCAAGGGAAACATGGGAGTGTCATGTAGCTCTCTTCAGGTCATAACATAATGAAGGCCTTTGCAGTCCAGCTCTAAGGTCCTTTTCAGGGTTCAGATAGGACACAACAGGAAGTGAAGGGAACTTTGAATATCTGAGGGTGAATGAGTTTGTTCACACTGTGTTGTTCCAAACAAGTCTCTTTATTCTTCTTCTGATTCTATTCTAATTCTCCTGTCCTAATTCTAATTCCTCCTAGCTTCTTCTCCTCTAGCCTAAAATCTCTGTCCTTCACATGGGGCTTAAAGCAAAGAAAAAAATTACACAATTTACCTCTCATTAGTCACAAACACATTCCTAGGGTAAGCCATAAGTAGCTGAGCCATTTACCATGGCAACAAAAATTTCCAAGGTTACAGGAATAGGGCACAATGTCCAGTGACAAACTTTGAGCATACGTCCATTGTCAGAAGACTTGTCAAATGAAGAATTGGCATGCTTTTCTTAGGGTGCTTTGTGTAGCAACCTTGATTAAAACACCTGGGATTATGGCCTTATGCATAGCTGTGGAGCTTTAAACTTATGATCTATTTACATAAAGCCTTTAGTCTAGTTTGAACTGGCTCTGAGGTAAAAGTGAGTTAATTGTGCGCAGATAGTCTCGGCAAAAGGAACAAAGTAAGCTTTTAAATATCTGCAGTCCTCATGGGACAAATAGATCTAGTTATGAAGCATATCCTACTGTATTTTCAATATATCAAAATTATACAGCTAGATGAAAAGCCATCTTCCTCACCACTGATAGACATGTGTGTCCGTAAGATTGAGGTATAATTATGATATTACATATACAAATCATATGAGATTACATTACAATGCAGGTACTGGGGAGACACCAAGCTGCTTTAGCAAATGTGAGCGCCAGTTTCCAGAGTTGATGGTCCTACAGATGTCACCTGGTCAGGGTTAACCTCCATCAGAGACTCACTACTCTGCCTGGTTGACATCTGAATACTATTTGTCACCTGCTGTAACTTTCACAGCCTCCGACACCAGGCAGCTTCTCATTTATGTCTGTGTGGTCTAGAGTTGATGACCTATTTTTGTACTAAAATGTAAACTAAAGGTGTCCAAAGACATGACAAAGATTGTAGTAACAGGGAAATCTGAGTAAATATTCCATAATATTACAAATTATGAGTGTTAGGTCTGACAAGTTTGAACTAGATTCTGTTTCTCTACAAAAACATAAATCTTACGCTTACCTTATATAGAATTGTCCAGATCTCTTTTCTTTTACCTTCATGAGCATTATTTGATTCTTTTATTGTTTATCATTGGCTTTGTATCCCAAATGCAGTTTCCTCTGTTCCCTCTTCCCACCCCACCCCTAATCCATTCCTCCTCTGTTTCTATTTAAAAAGGGGCAGACCTCACACAGCTGTCAACAAGGCATGGCATATCAAGTTGAGGTATGACTAAGCTCTTCCCGAATATTAAGACTGTGAAAGGCAATCAAATATGAGGATTAGGTTCCTGAAAGCCAGCAGTTTGTGAATTCTCAAATAATTTTTAAAAATATTTATCAGCAAATGAAATTTGTAATCAATAATTTTACACACAGAAATCAAATGAGCTCACATATCAGAAAGCTCTAGAAGTTTCACTTTTAAGTACAACTATAATGTCACAGAGATTCACTCATACTAGCAAGTCAGGTAGATCTAAGTCATTGGCAATTCTATATAATGCTGATAATCGTCAACTACAACACCCCTATCCAGGCCAGTTACTCATTCGAGATTACAGTGGAAACAAAGTAAGGAGGCTCTGATCTCTCAGCAAAGCATGAGACACAAAGTGAGAACAATCTCACCATCTTTTAAAAAAGATAGCCATGTGTAAGTACAATTAAGCATCTATTCCTTAGAGTATAACTATAAAGAGAAACGGAGAAGAGTTGTGTCTCAGAACAGGCATCAAGCACCAGTCTTTATGAAGAGTCCTGGCTACCTTTACTAGCACTGTGGCAAGATTCACAGAGCTTTATGAAATACTCTAGAGAGGAAAAGACCGATGTTAAGAACATCAGGTCCTAAAATGATATGAGTAGACTCTGCAAGTGAGTGAATGTATGCCAGCTTGGTTTATAAGAACTGATGGCATACTATGCATTTAGTTAACACAGACATAGGGGTGACATTGTTTAGCCTGTTAGTTAGATTAATGTATAAATAAAGATTCCAGATAGACCCCTCCCTATGCCATATAAGGGTAGATTTTATTTGCCTCAGTGATAGTCATTTACCTCTGATAGTTCAAGTATACACTATCTTACTGGTTTGGCATGGTGATGGTGTGAGTGTGTATAAGAAAGGTCTAAACTCCATCCATTTATGTTTCTCTGCCACCCTAACAGGCTACTTCCGAAATAAACACGGTTCATTAGGAACTCACATTTCAGCCTGTGAAACAAAAGAGGGTCAGAAAAATCACTTTCCCTTTAAGAGATCATCTAAATGTTTACCTCTTATTTTATAGAACTTAGTTATAGGACCGCATCCAGTTGTGAGGGAAGTGGTATTGTGTCTTAGCTGGCCATGTGACCAACTAAAATTTCAATTCTTGGAGAGGATGATATGAAGAAATGGTGTACACTATTTTCACACCCTCAAACATTATTTTCAACATTAAACAGATACCCCTGGGCCTGGTGATTGGATAATCTCATTTGATTTTTGCTGCAACTACAAAAAAGAAACTGATCTCCAAATTAAATGATTCTCCAAAGTCTTCATAGAAGTTACATGACTGTAGATCAAATGATAGTCCATCTAAATCTAAATGAATTATGTCCTTGTCTCAGAATGTGACAGTCAAATACATGTTGGAGTGCTAATCTGCTTGGTGAGTTTCATCTTACCCAAACTTCCTGCATCTTATGATATTTGACATTTAAGAATTAAAAGGGAGATAGGAGAGATGAGACTTTCTTACCACTGGGGGGAAAAGAAAATTATGTTATTATGATTTTTGTGTATTTTTAAAGTGCTCTGATGTGATTCCTCTGATGAAAACACAACGTATTTAGCACCTTGTCACCTGAATATGAAGCGTCACTCTGAATGCCAATCAGGCAATTGTCATTCACTCTTCACAACCTTGCAAACTATGTTCCTATGAGGATGTCTTTCAGTCATCACTGTGAATGTCTACATGGTAGTGAATGATGTCTACATGGAAGAAGATGTGAGCCAGAGGGTGAGCTCTTTACAGAATAAACCCCTTTTCCTACTCACCCATGCACCTAAAATGTCTTGCATGCCTTACCCTTAATGGGGACTTAATGTAAGTTTTGAGAGATACAGAATCTAAGACAGCCAAGGCAAGAATGTATTTGCTTATCCAAATTATAGAGAAAGTAACCTTTTATTGGTATTTTTCTGACAGCTATGAAAAATGTATTACATTTAAAAAAATAAAATGAGGACTGCTTTTATTTTTAAAGTTTGCTAAAAGTTGGTGAAGTTCATTTTCATCCATTTGGTATGTATTTTATAAGAGATTTTAATTTCCAATATCCTTTTGCTTATTTAAGTTGGAGTTTGAGTTTCTGGAGTTATTTATAGGGAGTTATCCCTTTTTTTTCTTTTTTAATAAATGACATGAAGAAGATGTATTTTTCCCATGATTTTTTTTTTTAAATTTGGTGAGTTTTTTTTCTTCAGAAATACACTATTAAATCATGACTAAGCTTTGAGAAAGAACAAAATTACAAAATATAATTTTCATTTTATTTTTAAGAACACATAAAATACCTAAAGAATACATCATAGCATATGGTTCATTTTTATATAATACTATTCCCTTAAACACAGAAGATGCAGCCTAAGATTTCTTGTGTATGACTAAAACCTAAGGGAATATTAAGCCCTTTTTACACTATGACTTTCTCCTACATATACATGCCTATGAGAAAGATGGTCTTATAAATTAGGAACAAGATTTGTGACACTGACCAACAATACAATGAAAATATTATAACAATAGACTGTAATAAAGATTTTATATGTTCATTCTCTCTCAACATCTCTAAGTATACTTTTGCTTTTTTTTTATGTCTGAGAACTCTTAAAAAAAAAAGTAAAAACAACAACAACAACAACAACAAAACCACACTATTTACATACCAATCCCAGTTCCTTCTCCCTCCTGTCCTCTTCCCCCACTTTCTCCCCACCCACCCCCATCTACTCCCCAGAGAGAATGAGCCTCCTATGAGGAATCAATAAAGTCTGTCACATTATTTGAGGCAGGGCCTTGGCCCTCTCCCCTCTGTCTAGGCTGAACACAGAAACAGCTAACCTCACCACATGGGAGCTCACTGACTCCAGACAGCTGGGGAACCTGCATAAGACCAAACTAGACCATCTGAATGCAGGTGACAGTTGGGTGGCTAGGTCAGTTTGTGCGGCCACTAACAGTGGAACCAGTATTTATCCCTAGTGCATGAACTGACTTTTGAAGCCCATTCCCTATGGAGAGATATCTTACTTTTGCTTTTTAACCTAAAGTATCTTAAACCTATTCTTTGCGATATTGTCAAATAAATACTCATGTAATATGGGACAATCATTAAGTGAAATATTGGTTAATTAAATGCAAGCGTTTTGATGCAGTGGTAGTAAATATAACAACTGAGTTGTCTGTCAAGTAATTCATGGGTAAGTAGCATACACAACATAGGTACAGTGGACAAAGGGATGATACCTGTACCAAATGGTACAGAGGCGATTAAAAGATTTTATCACAATATTCAAAAGAATATCTTATTCAAAATTTGTGGATTTTTGTTTATTTTCAGAATTACCCTTGTAAGGTCTTATAATAATGTTTCACCACAAGTAGCTGAAGCCACAGAAATCTTAATCATAGATAAAGTGGCATTGCATATTACAGGAGTACTTTCATGCTTAGCAGATGTCTTAGGGTTTCTATTGCTGTGTAGAGACACCATGACCATGGTAACTCATACAAGGAAAACGTTTAATTGTCCTGGCTCACTTACAGTTCAGAGGTTTAGTCCATCATCATCATGGCAGAAAGCATGGTCACTGGGAGTGTGGCTGCATGCAAACAGACATGGTGCTGGAGAGTGAGCTGAGAGTTCTTACATATTGACTCACAGTCATCGGGAAGTAGTCTAAGACACTGGGTGATATCTTGAGCATAAGAGACCTCAAAGTCTACCAACACAGTGACATACTCCCTCCAACAAGCCATACCTATTCAAACAAAGCCACGCCTATAATTAGTTCTACTCTCTTTGGAGACCATTTTCTTTCAGGCTACCACAGTATACATTTATTGATTTATCAAGCCACACCTATTCAAACAAAGCCACACCTATAATTAGTTCTACTCTCTTTGGAGACCATTTTCTTTCAGAATACCACAGTATACATTTATTGATTTATCTAGTTTAAAGAAAAGGAACTCTAAGTTATGTTTTATGTCCATCTCTGAAAATTTCATTTTTTAAGCATATTTTTGGTTAGTCAGATAAGTAGGGATATTTCCTTATTAGTCGGTATTATATTACTTTCCTATTAATGTACAGCAACTTAAGGAATGTATCACACAAACTATTTCATAGATTCCGTAAATAAAGCATGTTATCAATGTTTAGTTAAGTCCTCTGCTCATTATCTCACCACAGTTAAAAAGAAATAACTATAATGGCTTGGAAAGTATTCTCATCTTCAGGCTTGACCACAGAAAAATCTGCTTACAGGCTCATGCTGTTTTTTCATGAATGTGTGACTGGGGAAACGAGCTTCCAACTGGCAGTTGACTAACAGCAACCCTCAGAGGCTGCCTATAATGCCTTGCAGTGTCGACCTCTTCACTAGTGACTCACCACAGGACTAAGTATAAGCAAAGATGTACAGCCAGTCACCTTTGTCATTGACTTGGCTAGAATTGGATCTCATGCTGAATTTAATGCAAAGAGAATGGGCTAATGAAAGATTTGTCTCAGCAGGATCACTTGTGGATACATTTGACACAAGGTTATCGACCTATATAACCATTTATTTGTCTTACATCTATCAGCCATGAATATCAAACAGTAATGAGAATCATTTTAATCTCAGCTTTAATTGTGAGCTCTCAAAGTTCAGAAAGACCTTAGATATCTTACAAATTTAGAATTAATAAAGTCCAAGTAGTTTTCATCTTCCATGGTGAGAAATGTGAACAACAACAAAAAACTACTATTCTGGAGTCAGAAATGTAAAGAGGAAAGGATAAGACACACTAGAGTATCACAAAGTAAAAATGAGACTGAGCCTTGAAGAAATTAGAAAACTCTAACAAACAGTAACCGGATAAACAAAAACCACAATGAATAAAATGAAGCTGAGAAGAATGAAGCACAAAACAAAGAAGCCATCGAGGACAAGGGTTCTGAAGTGAGCTTACAATATTATAAGCTTACAAGCTTGCCTTCATGTTACAATTACCAGTGGAAGCTTCCAGATATATATCCCATTCAAAGTGAGCCAGGAATCTCTGAGGAGTGACCCCAACCTCAATACCTCAATAGTCTTTCATGTTCTCTGAATAATTCAGTGTGAGACTGACTGAGACTCAATTGTTGATTCTCAGAACTCAGATTGGTGTAAGGATCAAGCAATAAAATTAGCATCCTCTGGTTAGAAATGGAGACGTTTATTCCAACTTCACACCTATAGGACCTGAGCTAGTATTCTTCTAAGATGCTCACTGGCTCTCCTTGTGATTGCCTTGGAGTTACCTGTGTGATTGCCTTGAACAGAGCTAACAGATTCCCACATTACACTGGCCAAGTAATTGTTACTACAAAACCATGAACCTTAGTGGAGGTCCCTGGACATCTATTGGCAACTAAAGTGAATGATGAGTAAATACACAGATAGAACAGAGTGCACTGCTAAAGACACTGGGGAAGTAGCAAGTCAGATTTTTTTTACTTCTTTTTCTTTGTTAATAGAATTTGATTTTACAAGTGTGTTTAAAACTTAGAAAACAAGCACTCACTTTTCTTCTGCCAACATAATCGATTGGTGGTAGATGGCTGGAGAAAGGCTATTTTAAGCCTGCTTAGCCCTGGGAGGGACTTCTGAGACAGATTAACTATGTTTTGGGGAAATGATAGTTGAGCTCCATATTTGTAAAACTGCGCTGGATTTTCTTATTCAAGATTAACTCTCCTAACAGAGGGAAGGCATTCCTATGTTGGATAACCAGAATTAAGAGCACCCACCTACAACACACCCATTTTATTAGCTCACTCATTCCTGCATAGATTCATTTGCTTAGTACCTCAAGTATTAGTTTCATGTCCTAGACACTCACTATGCTGGATGCCAGGCTCCTGTGTAATAAGGATGACCGTACCTTTCAAAATAAACATGTCACTGCCTCCCAAGACTCCAAGAGCAAAGCTGCTTTCCATCAGGACATCACCCTCATCTTTGCTGAAGGCTGATGAAGGAACTGATTTCACCTGAAGGTTTTGGTTATTCCACACTGCAGAGTGATACTTAACAAGAAACCAGGATATGATGGTTCTATTCAAACAGGTTCTTGCTGAACTGAACAGAGCTGCAGAATGACAACAGCTTCCTTGTGGCCTTCATAAAAGCAATTGCAAGTAAATTTAGCTTGAGTTAGAAAGAGTTAATCCATTTGAACACCATAACTTACTGTGCTGCTCTACCATAAATCTTACAAGAGGAAAACTATTTAAAGGATTATGGTTCCTTCTTTTTTCACACTGAAAAAAGGAAAATATCTGTAGGGGGCTATCATTGAAGCCCTGAGTGAGGAAGATTTTCCACTTATAGTGCTCTGGGTACTAAAGAGTTGCTGGAAGCACTGTGGAGATGTTGTTTGTTAGTGATTGTGCCAATATATTCGGGCTTGATTTCAAGCAGTGAATGACTCCTTTGACTGTACTTTCAGCCAAAACTAGAGTTACTCATAAATTGAATGATTACCTTCCAGCTCATAATTGCCAGGTTCTGGTCTTAGATTTTAGTCATCAAGCTTAAGTTCTTTGTTTTCTCTGAATCTTAAATTGATGCAACATTTTTATTCTTCCTCTCCAGCATCAACCAGTCCTTTCTTCTTTTATTGCCCTTGGGATACACATGGGGGTGGGGAGACAGACAGACAGACAGGCAGACAGAGAGATTAGATAAACAAAAAGGGAGAAAGGACTGTCTATCATAATGTGTTAATCATGCAAAGTATCTTACAACAATATAATGATGCGCCATTTCTGTTCCTAAACATTCAATTTGAATGAAATGCTTCCTTACCACATCAAAAATTCTGTTCATCTTTTAAGATAGTGATAAGTTCAGAGTTGTTATTACAGAAATATACCCTTCGGTTCAAGGCAAATACATGCAACCTGACAAGAAATTAAGTAATAATTTTTTCAGGTTACTTTTCAAATATCTGAGGAAGATATTTTAGGAAAATTACTTTTGGTAAACAGAAACACTATGCCAGCATTTCCCTCTGTCTTTCTACTTAACACTTCCAGCTTCTCTAAAATAAACACATAATGGAGTCATCCAATATTGAAAGCTAAAATATAAAATTGTACATAGTCCATGTATAATTTGTACAAAATAACAAACCATATAAAATATATGAAAAACTTTATAAAATAGTAAAAATTATAATCTGTGTGATGTGTCATAAAGACACTTGCCACTAAGGTACAAAAACCTAAATTTGATCTCTGCATGCCACATGAAGCACGAGAGAAGCTGATACAAGCAATTTTTCTCTGATCTCCACATGTATTATAGACCATGTTTGTACACATATGGACAAGCACACACATGTAAATAAGTTAAAATATTTAAAAATAGTAAAATGTGTGATATATGGAATGATAAGAATCCATCAATGATTTCCATGGTGGACATGCTAGACATTTTTATCCTGAAAAACAAAACATTCAATCAGAAGTCAGTATGCTTCTGTTTTATCAACAGGATGACTGGAATGTATGCACAGAGAAAATGTTTGCAGGACTTTGCTTATGAGACTTCAAATTTCTATCATCAAAATCTCCCATATCTTTAGCCTCAAATTCCAGATGGATTAATATGCTGGAGAAATTTCCATAGGAAATGTTGAACTGTTCAGGGTACCATGAAGATAACAGAGGTAGAACTCATAGTCAGATTTTTCACTACAATAGCAAGATTCCTGAGAGAAACAATTTTAAAAGAAAACAATTTACTTCAGCTCACAGTTTCACCAGTTTCAACCTATAGATTGCTGGCTCCGTTGCTGTGGTCTTAGAGCAAGGGAGAACATCATGAACGTTAGAAGTTGAAACAAAGGCTGCTTACCTCATTGCAGCCAGGGAAGCAACATGAGAGGGAGGGAGACAGGGAACAGGATATATACCTTCAAGGGGATGCCCGCATTGGCCATTTTCCTCCAAGATCCCACCTTTTCCTGGATCTCACCTTGGAAGAGCACACCCTGCTTGAACTCATGCATTCCCTAAGTTAGAATCTAATGACTCATTTCCCCTCTGAATGGTCCCACCATTGGGGAACCAGATTTTTAACATCTACTCTTTCTTTAGGATAATTAATACCTAAATCATAACTAACTTGAGATGTCACAGTCATACAGATTGATCTGATAATTTTCTGACTAATCTATAATAAATGAATTAATTTCTGGTGACCCTTTAACACTGTGTACATTGCAATGGAAACATCCCCGATATACCACTTTTGGGCAAATATACAAAAGACTAAAATCCTACTACAGAGAAACACGTTATACATGTTCATTGCTGCTCTATTCACAATAGACAAGAAGTAGAGATGCCCCAGATGCCCATCAACTGATGAACGAATGATAAAACTGTGGTACATTTGTACAACAGAACATTATTCAGTTACTAAGAAAATGAAATTAAGAAATTTTCAGATAAATAGAATGAATTGGGAAAAATCATTTTAAGTGAGGTAGCTCAGACCTGAATGACAAATATTTCAAGCTTTCTTTCATTTATAAATACAATTTTTTTTAATTCTTGGATATATCTCACTCATTTCACATACTCACAGAGGCCAGAAATTAATAATGAGCCATGAGGAGCTAGTATCATCAAGGGAAGGAAGACTGAGAAATGAGGTGGGAAGAGTGTAAGAGGGAATACAAGAAGAGATAACTGACAATAACACTAAGATCTATAAAAACACCTAGGAAAAAACTACTACTGTGGAAACTTCCTAAAATATAAACATATACACACTTACAATAAGCTTAAATGTAGTTTCCCTACAATGGATGAACAATGCCTCTATTAAATACTATAGGCTAACAAAATTCTAATGTTATAGTAATAGGTTACCTCTATCAGAGTTATTAGCCAGTGAAGTTCCATAAACTCTCAGCTACTACAGGTTATTGTCATGGCTCTTGTCTACCCTCAAGAAATTGATGCTAAGACCCTACAGTTGAAGCCATCACATACATGAATCATAGACCATGCACAAATGGAGCTAGTATAAATCTGAAAGCTTCACCTCTATGGCTAGCTTCCATAGAGCTAGAAGGCATTATGCCTTTCACCAGAGTGGAAAAGTGATGGGAGATGTCATTCTGTATGTTTCTCATACTGGTTAATAATAAAGCACTGTTGGCCAATAGGAAAGGAAGATAGGAGGGACTAGGAGACAAGGAGGAAATAGGAAATAGTAGGGAGGAGTCAAGATGGAGAGTCTGGAGAAAGCAGTATGCCGCCGGCTCCCCGTTAAGAGAAATACATAGATCAGCAGAAATGGGTTAATACTTAAGACAGAGCTAGCCGATAAGAAAGTAGTAACTGGCCAACAGTATAATATCTAATACAGAGTCTCTGTGTATTATTTGGGGCTGGCGCGGCGGCAGGACAAGACTGGCGGCAGGCGGAAAAACCATACAGGTTACAGAAAAGTAATCATTTAACTTATTCATCTATGAATATATACCCACTAGTTCATTAGAAGCATGGATGCCACCAGATTGTATTTAAGGTTCCGTCTCCAAGATAGACCCATACCTGGTACCATTATCAGGGGCAAGAACCTGTGGCTAGATAGGTCATAGCAAAGAATCTACTACTATTACTTACTTTTCTAATGAGACATAGTATTAACCTGAAAAAGAATACTCACTGTATCCATAGACTAGTGCATCTTTCAAACCTTATCAGAGAAATGTCTTTTTGTAGTAGCT
Source organism: Phodopus roborovskii (assembly GCF_943737965.1). Taxonomy (NCBI): domain Eukaryota; kingdom Metazoa; phylum Chordata; class Mammalia; order Rodentia; family Cricetidae; genus Phodopus; species Phodopus roborovskii. The sequence continues at coordinate 8,848,385 of NW_026126618.1, forward strand.
GGTGATGAACAAAGATTCAAAACTGATCTAAGGGCCTTTCTTGAATAAAGGAGGCACCATACTTTTAAGAAAATCAAGACTGCCTCCATTCACGTGGAGAATCATTTCTCTTTCAGCATGACTGGGCTGGAGGAGAGAAAAAACTCATAAAGAACTTTTAATAATATTCTGGAACAATTATTTCAAATTATTTCTTGTGGCTATAAGCACAGACAGAATAATTTTGAATAATCTTTGCTTTAATACAATATTTGACTCCAATTCTTTTTAGTGACTGATTTTATTTTATCTAGTTTCAGTGGCCAAATACTAATTTAATCAGCATCAAATTTTTTCACTGTGTCATCAAATGGTGTGGTATAAAAGGATGTGCCAAAATGATCAGTACACTAATCAGGCTTTTAAGTTCTTGTTTTGAAATAATGAATTTGGCATAGCATAGTCAGTGCTGCAAGTCCCCATAGCTTTCAAACACTCCATTTAATAATCTTGATGGATTTTAAAAAGTCTTTTTTGAATGCCATAGCTAGCCAGCAAAAGCAAGGACTTGACACCAACCACAGAGCTGGAACCACAAACTCGCTATAGCATATCATTATTGCTTCCCTGACATCAAGGAAGGATTAAAGTCTCAGGTAGATTAGCTAATTTAGGAAAAAAACAATGTCAGATTGCAAAATGACAGAATTTTGACTATATTCCATTTGTTATAAGGTCTAAGAAAGATGAATTTTAGAAAATACAAATGTTGCTTGGACATAACTGAATGAGTATTTCATTCCACACAAAATTTTATGTTAATATTCTGTGTTCTAAAGTGACAATAATAACAAGATATAAGTTTATTCTATAATTCCTTCCATGTTCTCCTTTATTGAGCATTTGTTACTCTCCTGTCTCATTAAATATTGCTTTAAATGAAATTAGTAGAAAAGAAAGACAAGATGCAAAGTGTGTTAACCTACTCACATTTTCACTATAAAAGCCAATGCTTTAACTGGGTCTGAGGGCTCATACCTTTAATCCCAGCAAGTTAGAGTTGGATCTGTTAGTTCAAGGCCAGCCTGGCTGAGCCTGACTGACTCACTTAGTTCCAGACTAGAGCTATATAATGACACTCTCTCTCTCTCTCTCTCTCTCTCTCTCTCTCTCTCTCTCTCTCTCTCTCTCTCTCTGTGCCTCTCTTTTGTTCCCTCTCCCTTTCCCTCTTTCTCTCCAAACAAACAATAGAAAAACAAAAAAGGCACAAAATGAAAATCAAAACACCCTCTCCACCACAAAAAGAAAGATCAATAAGACATAAAGTACCAAACAAACTGAAAGAAAAAGCACAGAGCACAGAAACACCAATATGGAGTCTTCTCTATGTTGGCCAACTGCTCATGGATATGGTTGCTTCCTGGAACATGGTTTTATACCTGGTGATACTAAATTGGAGAAAACTGACTTCACCTTTGCCAGGTGCATCAATTACAAATAGCTTCGTTGTTAGAGGTAAGATTCTGTGTCCACTGTCTCATCTCAGCACTGAGATTTTAGTAGTTTGAACCTGTGTAGGCCTTGTGCATTCTGTTACAATGTCTAAGTTTCTATGTGTATGAGTCCTGTTGTGTCTGGATGATACTGCTTCCTTTGGCAAGAAAAGAGGTACCATAATAGAGGGAGCCCTTGTAGGGGGAGAGGCTACCTTAAATGCCCTTCCCTGGTAATGAGATCGATAACTAACTTATATGCCATACTAGAATCATCATGTAGTAGCTCTTAGAGACAGAAGCAGACACTCACAGCTAAACACTAAGCCTAACTCCTGGAATCCAGTTGCAGAGAGGGAGGAGTGATGAGCAAAGGGGTCAAGACCAGGCTGGAGAAACCCACAAAAATAATTGACCTGAACAAGGGGATCTCATGGACTCCCGACTGATAGCTGGAAAACCAGCATAGGACCGACCCAGAACGGCTAACCATGTGTCTCAGTTAAAAGGCCTGGGCAGGTCTATGGGACCTCTGACAGTAGAACCAGGATGTTTCCCTGGTGCACTAAAGGACTTCAGGAGCACACTTCCGGTGGAGGGATATTCCCTTATCCTAGAGACAGGAGACGGGCCCAGGCCCTACCCAAAATGACTTGACAGATTTTGATGATCCCTTCTGGAAGGCATCACCCTCCCTGTGGAGTGGATGGGGAAAGGGATGGGAGAGAAGTGGGATCAATATGTAAAATAAGAAAAACAAATAAATAAATAAAAGATGGGGAGATGGTTGGAGAGACTGGGATGAAGGAGGGAGAGGAACTGGGATTGGTATGTAAAATAAGATTGTTTTAATCTAAATAAAAATTAATTTAAATTTTTTTAAATGCAAAAAAACTATTATTTATAACCTTCTATCCAATGTATAACTGGTATATAAAAAAAAAAGTTTTTCTTGTTGTTTAGGGTGTCTATTTGCTTAAGTGATGGTACACTCTGCTGTGTAAAGCTTTTAGCTTCATGAGATCCATTTTTTTATTACTGGTCATAGTAACCTATACTACTGGTAATCTGTTCAGAAATTTCTTTTCCTGCATCTGTGAGTTCAAGGCTATTTCCTTTCTTTTCTTATGCCATAATCAAGGTATCTGGTCTCATGTTGAGGTCCTTGATTTATTTTGAAATTGAGTTTTGTGCAGCATGATAAACATGATCTATTAAGATTATTTTACATGCAGCCATCCATTTCGACCATTTGTTGAAAATGGTGTATTATTGTCTTCTTTGTCAAAAAGCAAGTATCCTTAGGTATGTGAAATTATGTCTGTGTCTTAACTACTATTCTATTGATGAATGAGTCTACTTTTAATGCCAATAGTCTTTATTACTATAGCTCTTTAGTGCAATGGTTCTTTTATTGTTTAGTATTGTTTTAACTATTGCATGAGCATGAGCTTCAGTGTGTGTGTGTGTGTGTGTGTGTGTGTGTGTGTGTGTGTGTGTTTCTATAGGAAGTTGAAGATTTGTTTTTCTATTTCTCTGAAGATCTGTTTTGGAGTTTTGATGGTGATTACAAAGAATCTAATTGTTTTGATAGAATGACCATTTTCATAATGTTAATATTCCAATCCATTAGCATGGGGAATCTTTCTCTAGTGTCAATTTCTTCTTCAGTTTCTTTCTTCTTTGATTCCTTAACATTTGCCTCATACAACATTTTGCTTGCTTAGTTTAAAATTATCTCGAGATAATTTTGAAACAATTGTGAAAGGTACTGGTTCCCTGATGTCTTTCTCAGTATACTTGTCATTTGTACATAAGAAGGCTAATGACTTTTCCGTGTTAATTTGTTTCCTGCTACTTTGCTCAAAGGATTTATTGATAGAAATCTAAGCTAATTCTACTTCCTAACTGTATGACTAGTACAATAATATAAGGGACGTGTAAATATCTCTGTGGTATGTTGACTTAGCAATTCTAAGTGGAAAAGTCAATGTTAGAGTTATCACAATACCTGTTCTCAAATGTGCTATGGAACCGAATCATAAAAACTGTGATAGCAGCACAAAAAACAGACAAGTTTACCAAGAGACTGAACTAGAGGACCCATATACAAAACCCCACACAGCTTCAGAATCCTAATGTATGACAAAGATGTCAAAATAGGTACTAAACAAAAATGCCTCCTCAAGAAATGGTGCTGGAAAAACTGTATTCAGAAGAAACTAAATCTATATCTCATATCATTCAAAATAGATCAAAGACCTTAATGAAGACTTTAAACTTTGAATCTGATGGGGGAAAACATAAATAAAATAGTTCGAGATATTGGTATAAGCAAGGGCATTCTGGAAAAGACTCCAATAGCACAAAAACTTATCCCAAGAAATGCTGGGCATATACCTTTGTCAGTTTTCTATTGTGCTATAACAAATAGCACAATTAGTGACTCAAGCTTGTAGTTCTGTGGCTCAGATGTTGCACAGAGTTTTCATTGGACTAAATTCAAGCTTGGATTCATTTTTGGAGGTGGCAGACGAAAAGCTGTTCCCTTGAGGTTTAATGCAGAGGCACTTGTGTTTTTGTTAGCTATGGTCTAAGAGCAATCTATACGCTCTAGAAACTGCCTATATTCTTTGTCCCATGGTCACCTTCCCCATTAGCAAAACGGACCTCTTTTGTTGCATTCTTTGCAAAGGCTCTTTTGATGGCAAGCAACTGGATATAGCTGAAAATATTTTGATTATTCTCACCATCCTCCAATTTTCTCAATACCTACCTCTCCTCTATATATACCGTTTATTTTTTTTCTTTTATAACTCATCAAGATCAATTTGTGATGCCCAAATATTCTTGGATGTGTGGACTTCCACTGGATCATGGTAGACTCACTACAGGCTCTATGCTTAGAGGAAACTCTCCCTTTCCCAACAGCTAACAGTTCTCAATACTTCATAGCAAAGGGTAAGATTAAATGCCCACATCCACATCTCCATGATGTAATGTTGTCTCATTTGGGCTCACACAGATTTTGTGTATGCTGTCTCAACTACACTATGAAAAGTAACCAGAAGCTTGTAGGTCCATAGCAGCTTGATTGTTCCGTGTTCTACGACTTAAGTATGTGATGTCTTCAGCAATGGGATACTACTATCAAGTTCTGGAGGAGGGCCAGTAGCAGCATTAATAATGTATGAAGAATAGGAATCTATAGAAATCTCTATAGATTGGTCAAGAACAACAAAGGAGGTAACCCACACCTAGCACTGGCCATTTTCATGGTCTCTGCAGTCTAGGAGCTACTTCAAAAAATAAAGTGCTATAGAGTGACTTCTTTTTAAGAACTATTTTTTATTTATGTGTATATATGTATGTATATGTGTGTGTGTATATATATATATATATATATGGATGTTTCTACAGTAATATGTTTCTATTTTATTTTGAAAAAGTCTTTAGCATTATTTATCCCGCTCCATACTGTATTCTCTAGCCTGGTGTTAACTCATCCACCAATCTAAGCACTTCTGTTCCATTATTCTGTTTTAACCCATTATACCAGTACATTCACTATTTTTTTTTTCATCAGTAGATGTCAGCTTAGAGTCTTTAAGATATGTGGGTTACATTTTGACACCAATAGAAGTCAGGGAATTACTGATAGGCTATTGGGAGGGGCTTTAAAAAGAGTCAGTAATGCAGTCCTTAATATCTTTGACATCACACAATGTGCTTTAACCTAGAGGAAATGCCACCTACATAACTAATGCCTCCTTTTGACCATTTCAGAACAGAAAGACTTAGCCTTAGGATGAGAGAAAATTCTAACAGTGTGCACAGATGTATTTTTTTTAAACAAATAACAGCTTCAGAGTATGCCACTAAAGATAAATAAACACCACATATGCATCGACTTTGAGTTACTTATCTATCAAAAAAGTCAATATATCGAGAATTGGGTGTGTCCATTTGATCACAACATCCTGAACAACAATTACTAAACAAACTTCAAAAGAGAAAGTTTTATGTAAAGAGAAGCTCTCCACTTTCCTAACAACACAAAGCACTCTCCTCTTTTTCATTGCTAAAACACTCCTGTTGATATTCAACTACATCACCCATTTTAGAATCATTACTGCTGAAAGGGAATGTACAAAAATATAGGTAACCGAGTGTATTTCAAGGTGTTGCTTGATTTGTTACAGACTTCTGATGGATTATTTTAAAAATGCTTTTGTGCTTGTCTGTATGATTTTTACCAATCTCAACTTTTCATTTATAATACTAGGTTAAATGACAAAGGAAAGAAGAATCTAAATCAAGATATAAGAAAAAAATTAAAGTATGTGTAAATTCAATTCAATAAATTTCTGCAGGCACTTAGCAACTCTAAACTCAAGTTGTAAAATCTATGAAACAAATTATATTCATATTTCCCTCAGATTCTTCCACAAATGTGTTCATGTATCAGTTTTGTAATCACTTCTTCCCCTACAAGTTCTAGTAAACTCAAATTTTAAAAAGCAAATAGTAAATTAATTTCTTTTTAATAATCTTACCATTTTATGTGTATGAGTATTTTGCTTGCATGTATGTCAGTGCACAATTTGCATGCCTGATGAACATGGAGACCAAATGTGAGAGTCAGATCAATCCCATGGGACTAGAATTACAGATAGTTGTGAGCCACCATATGATGCTAGAGTTTAACACAGGAGCTGAAAAAATAACATAGGATTTTATAATGCATCAACAACACTTACATAAAAACATGGAGAGACCACTTGCCTGGGGTAGTGTTATTTTTAAGGACCTAAGAATAAATTCAAGGAGCTTGTGCTGTGGAGAGGAAAGACACACAAACATAGAAAACTAACACAGTTGGCTTTCCTTACCCACTGATTAAACCAGCTACAGATCAGAAATATTAGGGAAAAATTGCGTCAGCACTGAATATACATATTTTTAATCACTATTCCCAAAAGAATGCAGTATGAATGCACCATTCCAATTTAATAGGTAATATAAATGATCTACAGATGACTTATAGTATAAGCATATATATATATATATATATATATACTTCCATATATATATATATATATATATATATATATATATACATGTGAATTTACAGATATTTTCTCATTATCAAGGGCATGAGGAAGCATTCATATACTTTGGCTTTGATGAAGAAACAAATTCCCAGAAAACTCCCCAATGTTAATGATATTAAAAAGTGCTCTTAATAATATTTGCGTCTATAATGCCAATATAACTTTAAAGAAAGTTTAAAAAAGGAGACAAGTTCTTGACTTAGGCAATCATTTAAGGTAATTCACCAAGCAAGAGGCTTCAAACGTAGCCTGTTAACTTTTGTATCCCATGTTCTCAAAGTAGGTAGTAAAACCTGGTTCTATTTCTTCTTCTTCTTTCTTCTTCTTCTTCTCCTCCTCCTCCTTCTTCCTTCCTTACTTCCTCCTTCCTCTTCTTCCTTCTTCTTCTTCCTTCTTCCTTCTTTACTCTTCCTCCTCCTCCTCCTCCTCCTCTTCTTCTTCTTCTTCTGCTTCTTCTGCTTCTTCTTTCTTCATTTTACAAATCGATCCCAGGTCCCTCTCCTTCCCATCCTCCTATTCTCCCAATGCCTCCCTGCCCCCTTTCCCATTTCCCCACCCACTCCCCAGGGAGGGGTGAGGCCTTCTAGAAGGGACCATCAAAATCTGTCAAGTCATTTGGGGTAGGGCCTGGGTCCGCCTCCTGTCTCTAGGCTAAGGGAGTATCCCTCCACTGGAAATGTGCTCCTGAAGACCTTTAGTGCACCAGGGATACATCCTGGTTCCACTGTCAGAGGTCCCGTAGACTGCCCAGGCTTTCTAACTGAGACCCATGTTCAGGGGTTCTCGGTCGGTCCTAAGCTAGTTTCCCAGCTATCAGTCTGGAGTCCATGAGATCCCCCTTGTTCAGGTCAACTCTTCCTGTGGTTTTCTCCAGCCTGGTCTTGACCCCTTTGCTCATCACTCCTCCCTCTCTACAACTGGATTCCAGGATGGATTTCAGCTCAGTGTTTAGCTGTGGGTGTCTGCTTCTATCTCTACTACATATGATTCTAGTATGGCATATAAGTTAGTTATCGATCTTATTATCAGGGAAGGGCATTTAAGGTAGCCTCTCCATTGTTGTTCAGATTGTTAGTTGGGGTCATCCTTGTAGGTCTCTTGGACATTTCCCTAGTGTCAGTTTTCTCTTCAAACCTATAGTGGCTCCCTTTATTATGGTATCTCCCCCCCCTCTCTCCCTCTCTCTCACGTCTATTCATCCCCTTACTCAATCTTCCTAGTCCCACATGTTCTCCTCTCCTCCCCTTCTCTTTCTCCTAACTCCTCTCCACTCACTGCCCATCCACTCCCAATATGCTCAGAAGATCTTGTCCCTTTCCCCTTTTGTGAGGGACCTTATATGTCTCTCTTAGGGTTCTCCTTGTATCCTAGCTTCTCTGGTGGTGTGAATTGTAGGCTGGTGATCCTTTGCTCCATGTCTAAAATCCATATATGAGTGAGTATATACCATGTTACTCTTTTTGTGACTGGATTACTTCCCTCAGGATGGTTTCTTATAAATCTATCCATTTGCCTGAGAATTTGAAGATTCCATTGCTTTTTCTGCTGAGTAGTACATTGTCTGTATCCATTCTTCAGTTGTGGGGTATCTAGGTCCAGGTTCTAGCTATTACAAATAATGCTGCTATGAACATAGCTGAACAGATGTCTTTATTACATGAATGTGCATATTTTGGGTATATGCCTAAGAGCAGAATTACTGGATCTTGAGGTAGACTGATTCCTATTTTCCTGAAAAACCACCATATTGATCTCCAAAATGACTGTACAAGTTTGCACTCCCACCAGCAATGGAGGAATGTACCCCTTTCTCCACATCCTCCCCAGAATAAATTGTCTTTGGTGTTTCTGATTTCAGCCATCTCAGAGTTGCCTTTATTTGCATTTCCCTGATGGCTAAGGATGTTGAGCACTTTCTTAAGTGTATTTCAGCCATTTTGGATTCCTCTATTGAGAAGTCTCTACTCAGTTCTGTAGCCCACTTTTTAATTGGATTATTTGGTGTTTTTCTCACTAGCTTCTTGAGTTCTTTTTTATTTTGGGGTTAGTGACAATCTTTTCCTATTCTGTGGGTTGCCATTTTGTCTTCTTGACGGTGTCCTTTGCATATAGAAGCTTCCCGGTTTCAGGAGGTCCCATTTAGTAATTGCTGATCTCACAGTCTATGCTACTGGAGTTATGTTCAAGAAGCAGCCTCCTGTACCAATTCATTCAAGGGTACCTCCCACTTTCTCTTCTAAGAGGTTCAGTGTGGCTGGATTTATGTTGAGGTCTTTGATCCATTTGGACTTAGGTTTTGTCCATGGTGATAGACATGGATCTATCTGCAGTGTTTTACACTCCGACATCCAGTTATGCCAGCACAATTTGTTGAAGATGCTTTCCTCCTTCCATTGTATAATTTTATCTATTTTGTCAAAAATCCTGTGTTCTTAGGTGAGTGGGCTAATATCAGGATTTTCAAATTGATTCCATTGGTCTACCTGTCTATTTTTGTGCCAATACCAAGCTGTTTTCAGGACTAAAGCTCTATAGTAGATAGTGATGCCTCCTGAAGTTCCTTTATTGTACAGGGTTGTAAAACCTGGTTTTTTGGGGGTAAAAAATATATTATTTTTCTTACATACAATATGATATATAATTACATATATATATATATGTGTGCATATATATATGCATATATATATATATATATATATATATATATATATATATATAGCACTGTATTGTGACATTGGCATGCTATTTCATAATGTTATGGTTTGACTATAAATATTTCTGACATTTATTGAGTCTTCATGGATAGGGACCAGGATGAAAGGTGATAGATTTGGGGATTTGGGGGTAGTTCTAAGATACTAAATCCTACATTTAATCAATGTAAAAAAAATCTTTAATGGGTTCTAATATGAAGTCATTACTGGGATGAGTTGGAAAGTGGGAAACGGAACCTAGTGGGAAGAAATGGGTATTTTTGGAATCTCCAATAGAAATGTACCTTGTGTTCTCTTGTCCTTCTTCCTGTCCACACATGGTAAAGCTACTCTGTTCAACCACTTGCTTCCCATCATGACCTCACAAAACAGCACAGTGTCCATGGAATTAGCCCTGTCCAGAAACCTCTACAACATGAGTGAATGTAAATTTTTGTTACCTTACATTTTTTTTTCAGGTATTGTGATGATTATAGGAAAGCCTAATTCCCACAGGTAGAGACAATTATAAAAATAATGCCAAATTCAAAGGAAATGGACAAGTTTCTGGATAACTATCACTTACCAAAATTAAATCAAGAACAGACAAACAACTTAAATAGACCTATAACCCGAAATGAAATAGAAGCAGTCATCGAAAGCCTTCCAACGAAAAAAAAGTCCAGGGCCAGATGGATTCAGTGCAGAATTCTACCAGACATTCAAGGAAGAACTAATACCACTACTCCTCAAACTGTTCCACAAGATAGAAACAGAAGGTTTATTGCCAAACTCTTTTTATGAGGCCACAATAACTTTGGTACCCAAACCTCACAAAGACACAACTAAGAAAGAAAACTACAGACCAATATCCCTGATATACATCGATGCAAAAATACTCAATAAAATAATGGCAAACCGAATTCAAAAATACATCAGAGAAATCATCCACCATGATCAAGTAGGCTTCATACCTGGATTGCAGGGATGGTTTAACATACGAAAATCTATCAACGTGATCCACCATATAAACAAACTGAAAAAGAAAAACCATATGATTATCTCCCTAGATGCGGAAAAAGCCTTTGATAAAATTCAACACCCTTTCATAATAAAGGTATTAGAGAGGTCAGGGATAACAGGAACATACCTAAACATAATAAGAGCAATATACAGCAAACCAACTGCCAACATCAAACTGAATGGAGAGAAACTTAAGCCAATTCCTCTAAAATCAGGAACAAGACAAGGCTGTCCTCTCCATATCTCTTCAATGTCGTACTAGAAGTTCTAGCTAATGCTGTAAGACAACAAAAGGAGATCAAGGGCATCCAAATTGGAAAGGAAGAAGTCAAACTGTCTCTATTTGCAGATGATATGATAGTTTACATAAGCGACCCAATAAACTCTACCAGGGAACTCCTACAGCTGATAAACACCTTCAGCAAACTAGGAGGATACAAGATAAACTCAAAAAAATCAGTAGCCCTATTTTTTTCAGACGACAAAGAGGCAGAGAAAGAAATCAGAGAAACATCACCCTTTACAATAGCCACAAGCAACATAAAGTATCTTGGTGTAACGCTTACCAAACAAGTAAAAGATCTATATAATAAGAACTTTGTGACTCTAAAGAAAGAAATTAAAGAAGATACCAGAAAATGGAAAGACCTCCCATGCTCTTGGTTAGGTAGGATAAACATAGTAAAAATGGCAATCTTACCAAAAGCAATCTACAGATTCAATGCAATCCCCATTAAAATCCCACCACAATTCTTCACCGACCTTGAAAGGATAGTAATCAACTTTATATGGAAAAACAAAAGACCCAGGATAGCCAAAACAACCCTATACAATAAAAGAACTTCAGGAGGCATCACCATTCCTGACTTCAAGCTCTACTACAGAATTATAGTTCTGAAAACAGCCTGGTATTGGCATAAAAATAGACAGGTAGACCAATGGAATCGAATTGAAAATCCTGATATTAATCCACGCACCTATGAACACCTGATTTTCGACAAAACAGCTAAAATTATACAATGGGGCAAAGACAGCATCTTCAACAAATGGTGCTGGCACAATTGGATGAGGGTGTGTAGAAGACTGCAGATAGACCCATGTCTGTCGCCATGCACAAAACTCAAGTCCAAATGGATCAAAGACCTCAACATCAATCCAGCCACATTGAACCTCTTAGAAGAGAAAGTAGGAGGTACCCTTGAACAAATTGGTATAGGAGACTGCTTCTTGAACATAACTCCAGGGGCACAGACACTGAAAGAAACAATTAATAAATGGGACCTCTTCAAACTTAGAAGCTTCTGTAAGGCAAAGGACACAGTTGACAAGACCAAACGGCAGCCCGCTGACTGGGAAAAGATTTTCACTAATCCTATATCCGACAAAGGGCTGATCTCCAAAATATACAAAGAACTCAAGAAACTAGTCAACAAAACACCAAATAACCCTATTAAAAATGGGGTACAGAACTGAAGAAAGAATTCTCAATGGAGGAAATCAAAAAGGCTGAAAGACACTTAAGAAAATGCTCCACATCCTTAGCTATCAGGGAAATGCAAATCAAAACAACTTTGAGATACCATCTTACCCCTGCCAGAATGGGTAAAATTAGAAACACCAGTGATGACTTATTTTGGAGAGGATGTGGAGAAAGTGGAACACTCCTCCACTGCTGGTGGGAGTGCAAACTCATACAGCCATTTTGGAGATCAGTATGGCGGTTCCTCAGGAAAATGGGAATTAGTTTACCACAGGACCCGGCAATCCCCCTCTTAGGCATATACCCAAAGGATTCACATCAATGCAACAAAGACATCTGTTCAACTATGTTCATAGCAGCACTATTTGTAATAGCAAGAACCTGGAAGCAACCTAGATGCCCTTCAATTGAAGAATGGTTAATGAAGATGTGGCACATCTACACAATGGAATACTACTCTGCAGAAAAAAAATAATGGTATCTTGAAATTCGCAGGCAAGTGGATGGCACTTGAAGAAACCATCCTGAATGAGGTAACCCAGTCACAAAAAGAGAAACACAGTATGTACTCACTCATATATGGATTTTAGAACTAGATCAAATGATCGCCAGCCTATAATTCACATCACCAGAGGAACTAGGATACAAGTTGTATTCTAAGAGATTCATATAAAGTCCCTCACAGAACTGGGAAGGGACAAGTCCCCCAGACCTCAGGTAAAGTGTGGGAATACAGCTAATGGAGAGAGAAGTAGGAGAAAATGAGAGGGAGGAGAGGAAGGCATGTGCCACCAGGAGGATTGAGCCTGGTTAGGAATGGAAAATAGGAAAGAGAGAGAGAGAGACAGAGACAGAGAGAGAGAACATAAAAGAGGGAGCCAATATTGGTTTGAAGATAAAGTTGAACACAAAGAAAGGTCGAGGGAACTACAAGACTGCGCCCAACTAACAATCTCAGCTTCCGTGGAAAGGCTATCATAAATGCCCTTCCCGGAGAGTGAGATCAACAACTAACTTCTCCATGGAGTCCTCAACTAATGCCTGTTGAAAACAGGAGCAAACACCCATACATAAACACTGAGCCGAACTAGAACCCAGAAGCAGATGGAGAGGACAAGACCATGCGGTAGAAGTACATAGAGACAGCTTACCTGAACAAGGAGGAGCTAAGGGCCACTAGACTGATAGCTGGGAAGCCAACAGGGGACTGACTCAGACCCCCCTGAATATGGGTCTCAGCCAGAAGGTCTGAGCAGTCTAAGAGACCTCAGACAGTGGAGCCAGGATGTATCCCTGGTGCACAAAAGGACTTTGCAAACATATCCCCCATGGAGGGATAACTGCCTTATTCTAGAGATAGGAGAGAAGCCCTAGTCCCTACTTCACAGGACCTGTCAGATCTACATGACCCCAACTGGATGACATTCCCCTATATATGGTATTGTGGTGGGGGGTTGGGAGGGGAGGGTGTTTAGAGTGCATGGGAGAGGGCAGAGAGGGCAAAAGGGAGGGAAGGAGGGAGGGAGGGCTGGAGGGGAGGGAGGGAAGGAGGGAGAGGGAACTGGGATTGACATGTAAAATAATAAATTAAAAAAAAAAAAAACCGCTTTGACTCCAAAATTTAAGTTGAAGAACAAGTTACTGGGGAAAAGTATTTCTATTTTTGTTTCCACAGAAAATGAAAAGATGTGGATTCCTTACAGACTAATGTGGTTTGATCACACCAGACCGCCTGAAACAGAGTACAAGCTGATCCTACATTCCAAACAGCTGGACAAAACAGCCCTACAGACTACAGCTAGGATATCTGAATCTTCTTCGAATCCCCCAAGACAGCGCCCCTTACCAGCAGGAAGTAGTTTGGAAAGAACGACGCCCAAATTCCCAAATATTGTGTATAAATGTTTGTTTTCATTTAATTGGACTTTGTTATATAAAATTAAATAAAAAAATAAATAAAAAAAAAAAGAAAAGAAAAAAAAATAATGCCAAGTGAAGCTCTTCAGAGGACTTGGATTGAATATCAGCTCTACATGGTAAAAGTAATGTATGGACATAGAATATTGATTCCCCTGAGTTGTCCTCTGATCACCATATTCATGCCAACAAACAAACAAAAAAGAAATAAACTCCCTCTCTCACTCCCTCCCCCCATCTAACAAAGTCACCTTTTTAAAATATTTTCGGGTGTTTATAGAAACAAAAGGCTAGACCCTGACATAGAGGTTAATTACAGGGATTGCATGTATAAATTAGTTGAACAGAAACATAATAAATTTATGTAGAGTAGTATACAATCAGCAGGCGGTGCTGAAAATAGTGAGTAGATAGTTTTGAATATCTTTTCATTAAACCCTGGAATGAGAATTAGAGTTACCTTTAAAGATTCTTATTCTAGATGGATTGTTCAAGATAAAGATTGATTTGTTTTTTTCACATGCCGTCATTAGATGGAATAAGTGGTACTATTTGTGCAGAAGCAACATTTAATACTAGATCACGGAAGGGAAATCACAATGCTTTAGTTCTCTTCCACCACCTGTTCTCACTAGCCTTGTAAAGGTCCAGAGTCCATAAGAGGATAATCTGTGGGCCGGCAAATTACCATTGGATGCTGATACCCATTTCCGATAGACTTCTCTTCATCATCCAGTGGAATTTCTGATTTGAATGTCTTATGTCAACTGTCTTAGTTAGGCTTTCTTTTTTTCTAACTTTTTATTGATTCCTTGTGATTTTTTACATCATGCACCTAGTCCTACTCATTTCCCCGTCTCTCCATATGTTCACCCTTACAACCTCTTTCCCCCTCAAAGTTACAACAACTTCCCCCCCAAAAAAAACAAGCAAGCAAGCAAGCAAACAAATCTCACCATGGAAGCTATGATATGCCATAGTGTATACACAGTATACCCTTTGGCCCAAACAGCTGTATTTGTGAATGTCCATTGCAAGGAATCATTGGTCTGGTTTGAGGCTGCTGACTTCTGGTACACCATCAACTCTGGATCCTCACCAGGACTCTTCTCAGACATTCTATTGTTGCCCTGGGTCATGGAGATCCTGAAGCTCTAGTTCTGCACCCTGCCAGTTAACACACTCCAGTTCATGGATATGGGATGTGGGCTGAGCCAACTCAAAGCCCTGGATCTGGGCCAGGGTAGTAGCTGAGTAGGTCGGCCTTCACTGGCACCAGCGGGGCCATCTCCCCCACTCTGCCCATGTGAAGGGAGGAGCTAGCTCTCCCACTCTCACACCCTCATGGCCAGCTCTCCCATCCCCATGTTGCCAGGCCCAGCTCTACTGTGTCGCCCAGGCAAGGTGCTAAACCCACTGTCTCCAGTTCTGCAGCCAGCAAGGGACAGGACCAGCTCACCCATTCTCAAATCTTTGGGGACAGCCCTCCTACACTGCCTGGGAGAGGGGCTGGTCCACCAAAGCACAGGCCTTGGACATCAAGATAGCTTCGGACTGTAATGAGTATGGGTTTTTCTGCCTGCCGCAGCCGGTCTTGTCCCGCCGCCTCGCCAGCCCCAAATAATACACAGAGACTCTGTATTTGATACAATATTGTTGGCCCGGTTACTTGTTTCTTATCGGCTAGCTCTGCCTTTAATTATTAACCCATTTTTGCTGATCTATGTATTTTCACATGGCCTTCTCTTACCGGGGAGGCGGCTGGCGTCCAGCTCTCTCCAGACTCTCCATCTTGACTCCTCCTTCCTACTTATTTCCTCCTTGTCTCCTAGTCCCTCCTATCTTTCTTTCCTATTGGCCAACAGTGCTTTATTATTAACCAGTATGAGAAACAAATAAAGAATGACATCTCCCATCATCTCCTCTTTTCTGTCTAAATAAAAAGGGTTTTAACCTTATCATAGCAAAATATATTATACAACAGTTATCAAGTAAGAATCACAGTTAACAATATTTAGTCCATTAACATTTAGCAAGAATTGAAAATATTTCATCATCTATTCTATTTTTGTGTGTCTAAAGTCTAAGTAACTTATCTTTAATCCTAACTAGTGAAAACTATAACCATAACTATCTGTCTTCAACTCCTTTAAAGATCACAGAAGGATAATATATAAGCTCTAGAAATGACAGAGACAACTCACTGCCTGGTCACGCGAAGTTCTTTTGTAATCTTCTATCTTTAGCCCATAGGCCATAGTGTGTCTAGCAGACTCTTCAGCAACACAGGAAAGTTTAAACTTGTATTGGCAGTTTATCAGTCACTTTTCTCTGTGTCCTGTATACTGTCTGGCAGACTCTTCCATGAAGCAGAAACTCTATAGCAATGTCCTTCTTGAATCAGCAATCACTTTTCTGTGGGTCCTGCATGTCCAGTTTATACAGCATAAAGTCAAACAGTCCAGACAAGAGCAGTATCTTGTCCAAATGGCTAGTCTTGCCATATTATAAGTAAACTCCATAACGTGTTTCTTTAATGTCCATCTTCCTTTTTGACGCAGGTGGTGTTACCAGGAGCATTTATGTCTCATTGTCAATTAAAAGCCTAAATCATTTTAAATGCCATATTCTGTAGGTCTTTGAAAGGTTTGAAGAATACGTAGTCATCTTAAATACATGTCTGTATATCTAGAAATCTTAACTAACTTAACTATAAGATCTGACTATCATAGGTACTATCTATAATTTGTATTGAATTATATATTACATTTCTAAACAATACTTAAACAAGAGGAGAAATATACTTAATCACAAAATTGACCTTAAATTGTATCAATACATGAAAATCCATTCCAAAACAAAGTATTCATGTCTATACCATATCGGAAAGCAGCTCAAACCACGGACATTCACTTGTCCTTTGTTGATAGCACATGCAATAGACATCAACATAGACCCTGGCTAAAGGACCATGGACCCAGACATGACCCTCTGTGGTACCCTAGCCCAGACATCCAAATGGCCTCAAATGGCAGCCCAGGCCACAGATATCCAAACATCCCTAGACCACATATCTAGACATAGCCCTTGTAGCGGCATGGGTTTAAACATCACCATGGCCCCAGGGGCCAACACATGACTCAAATCACTATGGTCCCCAGCAACAACATAGTCCTCAGAAATCAACACAGCTTCAGGTGGCAGCCCAGACCGCAGATAACCGTGTGGCTTTTGATGGAAATTCTGGCCACGGATGTCAACACAGATTCTGGCTGCAGAAGGACCATGATCCCAAACATGTCCTTAGGCATCAGCCCATGCATGAACATCCTCATGGCCTCAGGTGGCAGCACAGGCCACTCAGATCAGTAAGGTTCACAGTGGCAGAATGCTACTAGGACATTAACATGTCCTCAATTCAGGCAGCAGCACAGGCTCTCATATAGGCTTGCCCCCCCCCCCACACACACCATCATTTCTCAGTTCTACCTCTCTCCACAACATGTGGACTGCTCTGCTTCTCTACTCTCCCGTCTCTCCATAGCATACTCTATCTTTCCCATTTCTCGGTTGTATATTTGTTTATCATAGTGGTACCCACTGCTGAAGCCTGAGGGAGCCAGTGTGAGCACTTGAGTTAGGGTTTCCATGGCTGCGATGAAACACCATTGAGAAAAGGGTTCTGTGACTTACACTTTTCATATCCTTGTTTATCATCAAAGGAAGTCAGGGCAGTAACTCAAACAGGGCAGGAACCTAGAGGCAGGAACTGAGGCAGAGGCCATGGAGAGATGCTGCTTACCTGTTTGTTGACATGGCTTGCTCAGTCTACTTTCTTACAGAATCCAGAACCACCAACCCAAGGATAGTACCACCCACAATGGGTGGAGCACTCCCCCCAGAAGTCACTAATTAAGAAAATGCCTTACAGCTGGATGGGAGTTTTTTGTTTGTTTGGTTGGTTGTTTTTGTTTTTGTTTGTTTGTTTGTTCAAGACAGGGTTTCTCTGTGTAGCTTTGGAGCCTATCCTAGAACTCTGAAACTTGCTTTGTAGACCAGGCTGGTCTCAGACTCTCGGAGATCTGCCTGCCTTTGCCTCCTGAGTGCTGGGATTAAAGGCATGTACCACTAACTGCTTGGCTTGCAGCTGGATCTTATGAAGGCATTTTCTCAATTGAATTTCCCTCCTTTCAGATAACTCTAGCTTGTGTCAAGTTGACATGAGTCTGGCCAGCACATCAGCCAAAATTGATTTCATTAATGAGAGGTTCACAAAAAGATTAAAGATCAGTTATCTTGTCAGTTAAAAGAATGCAAGATCAATAATGATGACATTTAGATTATCTTTATTTACCAGGAGTGTCCACTCCAAATAAAGCCATCACTGTGAGACATAACATGCATGGGTGTAATGAATTGTTCCTTTGTCTCACACAGAAGAGAAATCAAAAGGAAGTAGGGGTAAAACAGCCAGGCAAAAGGAAATGAGTACCTTTTCTGTAAGATGGTTGTGATCTGATGGTTGTGAATAGCTCAAAACGAATCAATAAGGAGCTCCTTAAATGAACTGAAGAACAATTTCAATAATTCCATATTGGATAACAAATTTATTCAAAGCACAGGATTAAAGAAAAATCCTTCAATTTTTTTCCCATTTGTGATGTATTCTTATCTTAGATTAACCTGCTATTAGTTACAAAATTGCATGCTAATCATCGTGGGGACACAAGAAGATAGTAATAATAGAAATAATAGTAATAAAAAGACCTCTGGGCAGAAGTTGTAGCTTGGTTTGATTTTCAGTACTGAAAAAAAAAAATAACAACAAAAGAAACACACAAACAAAAGTTACAAGGACTAGGCTAAAATTAACTTAAAGAATAATGTTAGTATTAAAAGTTACTGCTATGTGAAACTTTCAATTTTTCTCCTGTACAAAAAGAGAGTTCTTAAGTGACGGTAGTTGTCCCAAAGTCATTACCACAAATTACTTAGCTATTTTTAAACAGAAGCAAAACAGAAAATAACCAATTTAGGGAAAGTTGGAGTGGGGGGGGGAGCTTAGCACAGAGCTCTTCTGAGGTTCCTTTTTTTTTCCAGTATATTAAGATTGGTGACCACAAAATAACACAGGGAACCACATCGAAATTGCTTAACCAAGAATTCTAAGTCAAAGTTAGGGATTTTAGATAATTTCTTTCATGAGATTTATTTTAGAAATAAATTTTGCCAACTCCTGGAATCTCCAAGTTTCCACATGTACCTCTGCTCTTAAAGGGATAGCAGCAAAGGTCAACTGAAACTTTCTAATGGAGTTTCTGTTCACTTGCTTGTAATAAAGAAGACATGGAGAAAAATGGAAGGAAGGTGGCAAATCCTTAGTGCTTGTATCCCTGAAACTGCTGTGAATTGCAGAAAGGTCATAGTGGTTTGAATCATGAGGGAAATTGAAATTATTTATGGAGTGTATGTAGAACATATTGTGTGTGTGTGTGTGTGTGTATGTATGTGTATGTGTGTATTGTATGTGTATGTATGTATGTGTATATGTGTGTGTGTTGTGTGTGTATGTGTATGTGCGTATGTATGTGTGTGTGTGTGCATGTGTGTGTATGTGTGTGTGTGTGTATGTATGTGTATGTGTATATTGTGTGTGTATGTATGTATGTGTATATGTGTGTGTGTTGTGTGTGTATGTGTATGTGCGTATGTATGTGTGTGTGTGTGTGTGTGCATGTGTGTGTATGTGTGTGTGTGTGTATGTATGTGTATGTGTATATTGTGTGTGTATGTATGTATGTGTATGTGTGTGTGTTGTGTGTGTATGTGTATGTGCGTATGTATGTGTGTGTGTGTGTGTGTGTGTGTGTGTGTGTGTGTGTTGCTCTAAAACCCTTTCTTCCCATCTCACTTGACCCAGCATCCCTCTAATCTTGAACGCTGTGATAACAGTTTCTAGTTTCAATATTCTCCAACCTTGTATTCGGGGATTTGTATCCACTTTGCCACTTTTCATTTGTGTTATTAACAGAGTATAAAGTTTCTAAATTTCTGCATAGTCCCTTTTGTTAAATAAAAATTAAGATATCATCATATCATCTTCCCTTCCTGACAGCAACCTTTTCCAGTCACTCCCATGATTTTTTTAATTCAGGCCCTCTCTCTCTCTCCCCCCTCCCTCTCCCCTCCCTCCCTCTGTGTACACATACAATCTTCTCAGCTTGTTTAATGTTACTTGTGTATGTAGGATTTCAGGGTTGATCACTTGGAATTGAATAACCAATTCAGAATCCATTTTCCCAGAAAGACAGTTTCTCTTGCATTCTGCATTTCCTAGTTGCTTGTCTTTGTCTAGAATTGGGGGCCCATGAGATTTCCCCCATTCAACACTAATATTTATTAGTGTTATTCAGGTCTTGTTTAGACTTCTCGTTTTTGAGACTTCATGGGTATAACTTAGCTGAAATTTCTAGCAGAAACAATAGCATGGCAAGTTTCCTATTCTTCTGGTTCTCTTAATATTTTTGTTCACATTTATGGTATGTTCTAGAGCCTTGGGTGCAGAAGTTGTATTGTAGATATATCCACTGGGTCTGGGCACCATACAATTCCTTGTTCTTTACATGATAATTAGTTGTTTGCTGTAATAGTTTCTGTCTGTTGCAAAGAGAAGTTTCTTTGAGGGGTAAGAGCTACATTTATCTTTGGATGTTAGAATAAATAGTGGTGGCCGTAGGATCTCCTTCAAGATCCATGACTTCTCTAGCCCCCAGGTAGTTGACTAGGTTTCCTAACAAGCAAGATTCCCATCTTGTCAAGCAACATTTATTTACAGCCAAGATCTGAGTGCCAATATTAGATCCTTAGTGCTACCATTTCATGATGGTCATAGTTGTAATTCATAGGCATCATTGCAAACAGAACCATTTGCTCTTTCATCCCATAGAAGCTTCTATGGCATTTTCTGATATCATGAAAACTAATCCTCAGGGAAGAAGCTTTCAGGCTAGATCCTTTGGGTTCTCTGTCCAAAGTATGTAGTATATTCTGTAATGGGGATTTAACCTTCAACCTCTGGAAGGCAACCAAAGGCAACAACAATAGCCTACAATGTTTGGAGAGTCTCTTAGACAACCTTGACTAACAACTCTTAAAGTGGCTATTCATGTCTGATATTGGGGTTATTGCTAGACAGGCTATGACTTTTGTGTGGACCATTGCCAGATGATGTGGGAAAATGTTATCTAAACTATACATCTTAGTTTGTGTTTTTATTGCTGAGAAGAGACACCATGACCATGGGAACTCTTATAAAGGACGTATTTAATTGGGGTGACTTACAGTTTAAGAGGTTCACTCCATTATCATCATGGTATGGAGCATAGTGGCAGGCAGACAGGCAGACCCTGTGCTGGAGCTGAGAGGGCTATATCTTGCAGACAACAGGAAGTTGACTCACTGTCACACTGGGGTTAACTTAAGCAAAGGAGACCTCAAAGGCCATCACCACAGCGACACACTTCCTCCAAAAAGCCACACCTCCTAATAATGCTACTGCCTTAGGCTATGGGGGACATTTTCTTTCAAATCACACACACACACATATACACACACACACTCTCTCTCTGTGTATCTCATCTATAATTTTAAATAGATATATAATAACATTATTAATTTTACAGATATCCTTACTGCATTTTTGTCCTCCACCCCCTCTTCTTCTGTATTTACCTGCCTCCTCACTCAATAATTAAATCTTTACAACTGTTTTTTTCCTTCACTGAAACTAAATTAGAGCCAACAGGCCATATCAAAGGTTCCCTGCCTAGCAATAGCAGTGTTACTCATGAAATGCACAGTAGAACCCAGCTTCAGCAATACTACATATGGACAACACAACTTTGTAATATATTTGTCTTCATCAATAAACAGAAAAAAAAATAAAAGGAGTTAAGACACATTGACAATGTTGACCTTGTTTTGTGTTAAGGAGAACACAATAGCTTAAAGTACACCATAAATGTATTTGATTTCTTTTTTCCTTTTATACTTTTTCCACATTTCCAATGTGATTAAAATATTAGCTATGTTATTAACTGTGAAATATAAATGCCATTTAGAAATCACATAATATCTACTGCATGTAAAAGGACTCAAATATCATAAGCAACATTATCCTACTAATTTTTGTTACCATTCAAACATGCCCAGATGACTATAATCTTCTCTAATCATTTTCCCATTAATAGCAATAATTTTGACAAATTTTAGGATTGTATCATATATATCTCTATGCAATATAGAATGTATAAATGTACTTCTATATGTATTCTTTTTAATATACATCTATATGAAGATCACAGATATTTATAATTGGAAGCCTATTTTAAACAAATAGATAAATGACAGAAGTATATAAAATGCGAATTAGTCTAGTCTTTCCCTAGAGAATGATTACTCTGAGGAGAAGCTTGTGAAGTCTAATTGACCACAGAGGATAGGCCTTGTTCTATGGCCACTGTGGCATAGATCCATTACAAACCTGAAGTTCAAGCACTGGTTAGGGTTATGGCATGAATGGATGAACCACTGAGGATGTAGCTTTCGGTCACTCCTATGACTCAATAATTGTGCTTAACCACAAATTTTCTGTATGCTATAAATAAACCAAATCCAGCTAGCAGATAGAGCTAAGCAAAAAGATGTGGGGTAATTTTTCTCTTTAGTATAATACAAAGGATGCACAAGAGGCCATAATTCAGAAATGGCTTTCCCACAAGTTATTGGAGTCCTCATTTTCTTTTGTAAAGGTTTGCATGCTCTACAGGGTATTTTTAAGTGTTTATATCTTTGAGAATAATATGTCAGTGAAGATGCCACATGCCCCCTTCTTTCTGTAAAAGAAACAAATGATAATATTAATAGTTGGGAAAAATTAAGTACATACAGTGAAGGACAGGGAGCCCCCCTCTATTGATAATTAATCTATTCTCTTATTAATTCCCTTAAAGACTGGCAGCTTACATTTCACCCAGTTAAAACACATGTTGCATTGTACATAGCAGGAATCTATAAATCTATATCTGAAAATTCTTTGAATAAGGATCACACTGTATAATTCATTTTATAGAAGTCGTGTGCCACCCTTCTAGCTCAGTGACACTAGGAGCAGCTGTGGCATCTTTCCCTTGCTTATGAACTTCCTTAAGTGAGTGGGTTCTGGAAGTTTATTTGCACTGCAGATCCTGAACACTATGCCACAGCTGTTGGAACAAGAGCAAGTAACCAAGGTCTAAAATGGACCACTCAGTTTTTTTGCGCATGAATATAAAAACGAGGGCTGAAGGAGACTTGGGTCTCACAGGAAGGATTAATTTGAATTCAGGGGGTGGGTGTCTGAACCACAATCCATCATGCTGTGAGGAAAACAAAGACAGAAGGGGTAGAAAAAAGCAAGCAGACACAGAGAGCTGAAGATGAGGTTTGCGGTTTCCATGAAAGGCAGAGGCAGGGTTCTCTGTGGTCTGGTTCCAGCTCTTGCTTCCAGAACTTCGTCAATGACACTTACTATATTTCCAAATGATGAGTCCCACGAGTACAACTGATCCCTTACAAAATAACCCCCTTTGTTTCTTAAGCTAATTTGAGGTTGTGGTTAATAACTACAGAAGCTAAAACAACAAAAGCTAGCAAAACAGCACTAACCAACTCTTAAGGATCTCCAATAAATGTCAGGGACTATTATAAAATTATCTTCATAACATCCTCATGTGACAGGTAATGATCTACACAAGCTGGCATTTGGAAAAAACAGGATGTGAGCCAACTTGCAGCTGTCAATAACAACCTAACACTTAGCTGACTACAGGATGTATACAAAGCTCCTTAAAGTATGGTATGAGACTGTCAACATCAAATTCATCAGGATCTTTAAAACATAAAGATTAAACAATAATAAAATCAGATTTCATGCAAAAACATGGGCAAAGAACAATTGTAACTGGAAAATCGAGATTTAGCCAGTCACTCTCAAGTAATTGGAATGTATATTTTGAAAACCACTGCCTAATGACTTAATCAGAGGGTCAAAATAAGAAATGCGAGGCTAGTGGAATCAATATCAGTGTGTCTCTCTCTCTTTCTCTCTTTCTCCCTCCCTCCATCCATTCCTCCCTCCCTCCCTCCCTCTCTCTCTCTCTCTCTCTCTCTCTCTCTCTCTCTCTGTGGTGTGTGTGGGGGGGGAGTGTGTGTGTGTGTGTGTGTGTGTGTGTGTGGTGTGTGTGTGTGTGTATTGTGTGTATGAACTGTAGTATGTGTGAATGTGTTATGGGTATGTGTTTTCTGTCTATATACTGCATTTGTGTATTGTGTTTATATGTGTATGCTATGTGTGGTGTTGCATGTGTGAATGTTTGTTTTGTGTCTGTCATATATGTCTTGTGCGCTCTGATATGAATGTGTATGAGTTGCATATATGCATGCACAGTGAGAATGAAGGAAAGAAAACAATGCCATGTAGGTGACATGTACATTGCTATCTTCCATACACCGACACTGTTGATCTTGCAAATGCAGTATAATTTTCTGGGACTCAAAGTCTAGGCAAGAAGCGAGTTCTTCAATGGGAGGATTTTATATTGTGCTGGGAGCTAAAATTGGCCATATAAAATTTCATCCCTGATTAGAAACATAAATGTTTCATTTTATACCTTAATCTTACAAAACAAGGGATACTGGAATAGTGATTTCCTAACCCATGGCATTTCCTTGTGTGCCTGGGTGTCATGCACATTTCCTATCTTATGCAGAAGTATATAATTGTGTTTTTATTCTTCCTTAAACCATGGGGATTTTCCATGCTATAATTTGTGCAGATGGAAATACTGCATTTCTAAAGAGTGGGAAGACTTTTCTGTCATATTTTATTGGTTCTTCTGGTCATTAAATTTGACACACTATAAATCCCCTGTTTACCATTAAGCAGATTGTGAATGACAGGATAGTATTAAGCATTTTGGGCACACAAATTGCAGTTGAGCAATCAATAGCACCATCATTCTAAGAAAATCATTGCTGTAATTGAAGGGGATATGATCATCAAGGGGAACTGCCTATTCTCTTCATATGTAGACCTTGTAAAAAACTAAAAGTTAAAAATAAAAACTAGGGCAGTTCAAGTCACCATCATTCTGGTTAGTAATAACAATAATAATAATCATAAGAGGAGGCAAAAGTAAATGGATGTGAAAGATGGCTCTCCTTTTGTGTACTGTCTCCTTGGAAGCATACAACATGGGACATGAAAAGCCATTACCCAAATGTTGTGTCTCTGTCAATCTCACAGCCACGTGCACCAACTATTCATTGATCCAGGCATTGCTTTTCTCTATTAATAAGTTGAGTGTAATTTTAGAGGTCATTCAAAGTGTAAACACTGATGTTGTTAAACTATGGCTCCGAAAAGGTCCTCTATTGCACACAAAGTTACCTCCTTCCTTGGCTTTGAGCCACTAGGTGGGTGATCTTTCCTTCCCCACCCACCTCTCCACTCACATTTCCACAGACACTTCAAATCACAGGGAGAATATGTTTCCAAAGGTCTAAACCTACTGCATCCATCAATCACTAAATTAAGTTTCTACCACATGATTTTAATATCTTTCTATTCTCTTTCATCATCCCTCTTATGAATATAATGAAAAGATTATTTATAAGTATCAGCTCCACATAAGTTTCATGGGAACAAGGTTTTGCTTTCCTGTCTAAGCACTAAAACCCTGAATGTCATGAACAATGCCAGGCATAAGGAAACTATTAATGCATGCTGTGTATATGCATGCATGAGTGTGTGTGTGTGGTGTGTGTGTGTGTGTGTTAGATACACACATATGTAACGGGGGTGAATGTGGGTGTGCGCATGTGTGTGTTTGTCTGAATGTAGAAATAATGACTTTTTATTTCCTGTGTAACTTTTTAACTTGTCACTAAATGCTTTTTTCTTTCTCTCTCTCTCTCTCTTTTTTTTTTTTTTTTAAAGAAATGATTTGAGGATTAGAGGAGATGGCTCAGCTGTTACAGGATAGACTCACAACCAAAAGTATAAAAAATAATTTGAAGAGTAGATGATAACCTTTCATTATTGGCTCACTTAACTCAACTTCATAAAAATACCTGACTAAAAATACTTTCTATACTCTCATTAATACATAAATATACAGATATAATCCCACTCCCAAACTCCCCTCAAGGCTCTTTGCAGTGCAACAGATGATCTGTCTCTCTCTGTCCTTGTCACACAGCTGTCAGCAGTTCTAAGAATTCCTTAAGACTTTTTGTGTTTTAGGTTCTCTATTTCTGCTTTAAATAATGTTTTTTATTGTTATGACTTTTCACAGTATTGAACAATTTTTTTCAATGTTCTTCCTAGTGCTTTTTTTTCCAATGTTCTTCCTAGTGCTTCATCCTCATATAAAATTATAACTTTCAAAAAGGTAGACTACCCCCCTGAACCTAGGTCTCAGTTAGAAGGCCTGGGCAGTCTAAGGGACCTCTGACAGTGGACCCTGGTGCACCAAAGGAATTTGGGAGCACATTCCCCATGCAGGGATACTCCCTTAACCTAGAGGCAGGAGGAAGGGCCTAGTCCCTACTCCAAATGACTTGACAGATTTTGTTGGCCTCTCCTGGATGGCATCATGTTACCTGTTGTGTGTGTGTGTGTGTGTGTGTGTGTGTGTGTGTGTGTGTATGGGTAGGATGGGATGGGAGGGTGGTCAGGGGAATGGGGAATAGGAGGATGGGAGAGAAGGAGGGAGGGAGAGGGAACTGGGATAGATATGTAAAATAAGATAAATAAATAAATACGCAGACTACCAGACATCCTAGAGTATGACCTTCACTCGAGTTTGGGGGCTATTGCTGATTGAACAAGGTGGAATTCTTAGTATTCCAGACTAAGAAACTGGCAAGGTTCCAGTTTTATTTAGTACTTCTAATGTTCTAGCATGATGTATTCTTAGTCCACATACATTAAGAAAAAAAAAAAAAAAGACAAGATAATGCTTCCTAAGAGTTTAGAAAATTCATGCACTTCTTATTTTCTTTTAGGGTAGCTTTGATTTTTGTTTTGTTTAGTCCCATGCAGTTCCTTTCACAGCTATGTCTATCACAAAAGTTATAAACCTTGGGATGCTTTTTATTTGAGGTCATATTTATGAACCAGAGAACAGGACATTTAATTTAAGTTAAATAATACATCCAGATATTACAGTAGTATTACGCCATAGAGGAGAAGGCAGCCAGAAATAAGTCCATCTTTAGTGGTTGCTTAAAGTTTCTTAGTATCCTACCAACTGTATTCAAAACCCCACATGAGGTTTTTGTTTTGTATTTTTAGTATTGGTTTTCTTGTGTGTGCATAACACATCAACATTAATATATGAATTGATATCTTTCTGCAACATATTGTCTAAATGTTACTCACAAAAATAAAAATTGAAATAATTTCCCACTCTGTGAAATACGCCTCCCTGCTACTCAAACCAAGAAACATGAGAAATCATCCTCAGATAATTTGTAAAAGAGAAAATAAATGGCAAAAAATGAAAAACATTTTGAAAAGGGTAAGACACAAGGGTTGGAGAAATAGGGTAGTGAGAGAAATATTTCCAGGAAATAACAATGCACTGCACTGTGACCATCTCAGAAGTAAAGCATACAGAAATAGGAAGCTGAATCCCAATTTTATGAGAAAACCAAATGTCCCAAAACGTTGGCAATTGATTAAAGCCACAATACAATACGTTTTAATGAAAACCTTGCAAACACAGATCAGATTTTTTTTTTTTTTATGATCCTTAGACAGGTACAATAACTTCTAGGCTTTTTGTGATTGTCATATCAGAAAATAATGATTTCAGGGTTTCTGTGAATAAGTTTATTGCTCTCATGTTCCATAGATGGAAAACCAGCATCTTGTAACATTTCTTCATTGTTCACTAACACCCCCCCCCCCCACAGAAATACATGGCTACTTTCTAGCATGTTCTATTGGTTAGCTATCTGAAGTGAAGAAACATCTCTTGTTTTACTGGGTTCCCAGAGCATTTGACATATGGGAGTTGACTAGACAACTAGGCTAACTAGCAATCATTGGAAAGAATTACATCATCAGAGGAAACCAAGTGAGTCTTTCCACTATGACCTAATATAACCCTTTCATCAGAAGTTCAGAAATCTGAGGTCAGTCCATCTCTAGCAACTACTCACCAGTTTACCAGTTCCACAAAAGCTTTTCTCGGGGCTTCTCCCTTCAGAGCAGAAAAGTCATCACAATCCCTGGCATAAGGCACCCAGATCCCACTTACTAAATTCAGATTGCCCCGTTTTGCATAATGTGTGTCAGTGGATTTGAGTCAGAAGGAGAACCACAGACATCTGCGAGCTTATGTTCATTTGGCAAGTATCTTGTATTGCACATCATTTGGCTAATGAGCTTGTTATCCTATATCCAACTTGTGCATTCCCTGCACATGACACTGCGTTCACAGATTCTCTCTTCATTAAGGGCCACAGGCACCTGGAAACAGATTTAAGCCTTTGTTTACAATTAAAGGAGCTAAAACTCCTTAGCCTTTCAAAGCTAAACAAGTCTTGCTGGCAACCATTCTTTCCTTTCTTCTCACTTAGCAATAGGCTGACATTCTTGCATTAATAATGTTTCTACCTGAAATCCATTGATCAGATACCATTGTTGATAACCGGGCAGCACAGGGCACCTCAGATAGGAAGTGGGTTGATACAATGCCACCTGTAACTCTTCCACACTGGCATATTTTCCTTTTTCCTGCCAAAAGATACATCTACAGGCCACAGAACCATAGCTGCCATTTTGAACCCACCCCCCTAAAAAAAAAAAGTCAACTCACATGTCTTTGACACACTGGGCTATCTACTTCTGAGTTTCTCACTTTAGGAGAGTCTCACAACCTCTCTGTTGTTTAACCTTTTGTTCATGCACTTGAATCCTGTTCTTAACTTTTTTTTAAATTAAATCTTTTTTATTTAATTTGGAAACAGTCTTATTTTACTATTAATCCCAGTTCCCTCTCTTTGATATCCAACCAGAAATTTGAGGTCTTTTTTTGCTCAAAAGTAATGCACCTTCTTCTGCTTCTACATTCAATAAAAATTACTGAGATAACAGATCCTCAGCATTAAGTAAGGAGGCTAACGTACAGCCCACGGCGACCGTTATCCCATAGCCTGTCTGTATACTTCAAAGTAAAAATAGCCTTTTCATTCCATCTACCATTATTTGTTCTTATATATTCCTCGTGTATTCTAGAGGCAGGCGTTATTAACGGGCACAGGCTCACAACATGTGACTACTAACGAGAACTTCACAGTCTGCTGGATATTTCAAATAAAGGAAGGCAGAAAGTAATTGTGATAAATGTTCCCGAACAATATGACTAGGGCCATACATAACGCACAAGCCAGCCTGCACAGCCAGACAAGGCTGCAAAGAAAATGGAAAGTATCCGTTGATTCCTAAACGATGAGTGGGAATCTACGGGGCACCCACATCTGGGCAAGGTAAGATTCAGGCGTATACATCAGCATGTGGAAAAGGCTCTGAGATATGATGAAAGCTGTGAGAGCTGGCTCACATTGAAGAAGGAGAAGTCAGTCTAAAATATAGGTCGTTTTGATGATTCTGAGATCCAAGACTTTTTCACAAAAGCACCTGTAATAGAGAAATGGCTAACCATCAAATGACTCTTGGGGTTAATAACAAAAATGATAATATCCCTTGTTATTCATGGTGACCGGTTTCGTGAGCTTTCACAGAACCCCATACTCACAGGTGCTCATATCTCATAGATAAAATGGCACAACATCTGTGTAAAACTATCCCACCCTCCTATGTGCTGCAATCCAGATAATTTGTAACATCTAATGAGCCATGAGTAGTTATTAAACATATTATTCAGAAAACAATTATAAGAAAAGTCACACATGTTCAGAACACTTTTCCCAAATTTCCCCCCCCCCTCAAAGGTTTGCACCTACAGATGCAAAACCTTCAGAGACAAAAACTGTGTACAATGAAGTATTTAAAAAATAAAGACAGTTTGGAGTACAAGATGAACTAAGAACTACCCAATGGGATGTTATTATTATAATTACACTACTTCAGGTGATAAGATTACAATCGCAATAGAGGAGTTGAAAGAAGTGGATAAATTCAACAAATAGGAAGTAATTGTCTCTGGATGGGTTGGCTAATTGAATAGCAGAGAAGATGAAGATGTTCAGAGCATCTTCTTTGTTTCTAGTATGGACTTTTGAGTGTATGCTATTGTAAATAACCAAGAAAAACGAATTACCAAGAATTAGTTCTGAGAGAAAGATTATTGTTCTGCTTATAAAGTAAAGGTGTACCAACCCAAGTGAAGTTATTCAACTGAGTACAGAAAACTAACTCTAAGAGAAGTATGGGATGGGGTACTGATGTCAGCTGTGTGGCTAGCACATAAATTACTTCATATACATTTATTGACAAACTTCCATTTCTGTATTCTAGATCACAAGCACATACATTTCTAA
The DNA here is from genome assembly GCF_943737965.1 of Phodopus roborovskii. Classification (NCBI taxonomy): domain Eukaryota; kingdom Metazoa; phylum Chordata; class Mammalia; order Rodentia; family Cricetidae; genus Phodopus; species Phodopus roborovskii. The sequence continues at coordinate 8,878,695 of NW_026126618.1, forward strand.
TAAGAGGAATGTGTTATAAATGGAAATTAGGTAAATTATTATAATTGTTTAAAAGCTGGAACCACATTACCTAATATACTCTCTCTTTAATCCAAATGAGACAATTAGAAGACTAACTTTCTTGGATGCATCCATCCTCACCAAGCAATCTGCTGTCTCACTGATCTCTTAAAAAGTAATCACAACACTCGCAATTTACAAAGTTCATACTTGTCCCAGATTGTCTTGTACTGTTTCACTATCTAATTTCTATCTGTGTCAATATCTATTATCTATGAAGGATTAGTTCAACAACTTTCTCAGTGAAGGAACTGATTGAGAGTAGTTACCTAAGTGGGAGGCTAACCTTCAGTAGGATTGGATTTTTACTTTATTCCATTGAATTTAGGTTGTAAAATGTTTTTGCAAGAAAAAGAAGAATCTCCCCCCACCTCTCTCTTTCCCTCTCCCTCACTCTCTCCCTCTCCCTGTCACTTTTAGCTTCCTTACCTGGAACTCTGAAAATTAAGAGAGGGAGAAAAAAACAAATTCCCCCCAAACAGCAGAGTATCGTAAGATGCTCAGTGCTTATCTATCCAAGGGAGATAGAAACTGGGTACACAATCCTTCTTATCAAATGTCAACAATCTCAGATTAGGGCCAACAGAAAAAGAGGCTCTAGGCTTCTGGGAATCACAAGTTGAGGGAAGGTAAATAGATGAGAAAGGAGAGGCTATTAATTTATTCATTCAGGTTCATCTGGTTGTAGAATATTTGTCTTCTTCTGAACAGCAAAATCTTCCAAATAGGAATTGAAAAAATTTAACATTTCTGACTTGAGTTAGTAAGGGAATCTCTGAGATGGCATATTTCTACATATATTGCTTCTAAACACACTTGATCCTCATGGAATATTCTGGATCATGCATCTTTGAGGAGTGTTAGCATCAGCTCTTTCTAAATCAACCCTTGTCGCTGCATACAAATCTTCCATAAGTTAGTGATGCTCACTATTCAAATCCAGGGCTAGGTTGTATAACTATGTCTTTAATTTTCATAAGAGAACTCAACAATAGATGCTACATTTCATCACTTTGTAAACTAATAAGTCAAAATAGGCCTGAAAAGTCCATTTGTTTTCATAAAGCTCTCAGTAGGATGTTAATTTGGAGTAACCATGATGAATGATAATTTAACTTCTATGGGAACAGCAAAATGCTCAATCCTTCTTAGGATAGCCAGGTCATGATTCAATGCTTGCCCTGCCAAGAAATTCCCACACTAATGAGACGGGTGGAAGCCATCCTGAGACTTCATTTCAACTTTCGTCTGTCTATATCCCAATTGTTGAAACTTTTCTCCTCCAAATTGTACTGTTTTAGATTCTGCTCATCTAGTGCACCTGCCAAGACTTAAGATAAGTATAATCTTTTCTTACTAAATCATTTCTTCCAGAACAAGATCCCAGTTAAGGATGTGAACTCTGTATTTTAAAACGATTCTAAGCAATGAGAATACAAATGGAAAGAGCGTCATGTCTTAGTCATGTTCACTTTCATTTTTAAATATATTTCTCACAATTTATGTGGTACATATAGGTCTGCAAGGTAATGTGTTTGAATATTTTTCACTTAAATAATTGTTCAAAAACTATAATTAAGAGTAAAATATCTTTGTTTTCCCAACATAAAAAGTATTAACTTGAGAAATATTTTTTACATAATATTTTTATTGATTATTTAGGAGTTTCATATCATGAACCCTGATAACAGCCACTTTCTAGTCCTCTCTCACTCTTGTGAGCCCCCTACCAGAACGAAAAAGAAAAAGTTCAATTGGTCTTATGTATATAGGCTCACTGGAATATGGTCAAATCCCAAATAGCCATCCCCTTAAAACTGAGACTTCCCCACCTGAACCCCTGCCAGAAGCCATCCGTTGTGGATAGCTACACTTCAGCATCCTTATCACAATTTTTAAAGAATTCTCTTCCTTCAACGGCTTTTTGTCTAGGCTGTTACTTTTCTGGGAAAAAATGGGGTGGGGGGAGTTGTCAGAGAAGCCTTCTATATGTGTCCCTCTTCCTCAACGGTGAGTCTGAGGTCATCAATATTATGAAAAAAGCAGCTTCCTTGCCCTTTACTGTCAGCAGGAGCATGGATCATCGACTTCCACATGGTCTCCGGCAAAAACACAGACCATGAACAGACATGGTCTCCTGTGCCATTACATGCCAAGGGCCTCAGCATGGTCCCCAGTGGCCTGTAACATAGGTTTAAAAATTATATTAGATATGGCTTTTGAAGTTTCTTTTTATTTCTCCAGTGATGATAAGATTTATACATGTCTGCGTTTAGTAGCTTATTGTTTTATCTTCAGCGCAGTGGCTGCACCTTAATCTACTGCTATTTCAGCCAGCAACTGCATTTCTGCAGTTATACTCTGCAGTTACAGGCGAGCTTCCCTAGCAGTGTCTTGGCTGCTCAGGCCGCAGCCTTTCAGGGATTCTGTTCCTGCAGGCACAGCTCTATCTCTGCTGCTAAAAGTAGCTTTAACTAAATCCCTATCAATCTGTTTACAATTAGACTCAAGATTCACAGGCTGGGGTGAAAACCTGCTATCACAGAGACTCTGGGTCAAAACTTTTTTTCCCTTTTGGCTGCCTCCAAAAGACCTGTGCTTCCAGTTCACTAAAACAGAAAAAGCTGTACCACTCCAAACTCCTCCCTATTATTTCCTGTGTCTCTCTGTCTCTCCTGGATGCTCTCGGATGCTCTATGATTGCTTTCTGTTGACTAGTTGCTATGGCAGCCTCCTGACCCAAGGTTAATTATTTAATTACCACAAATGCAAACCTGGTTTCATAGTGTGATCAAATATGCCCCAACAGAGCCTAATTTGATTTTTTGGGGGGAGGAACTTGTGAAAGGTACAGCATAGCATTATAATAAGGATAACAACTAGTGTGTCAGTGTCCACACACTAGAACTGTGACTCCTCGGGAACAGATAGGAGTGATGTAGATTCACAAAACTCTGCCCGGAACTGCTCACACAGCTGTGGCCTTTCCTCCCTTTCCATTTCAAACGGAACGTCTCTTACTGGCAGATTAACATGGAACTGTCCAGGGGAGGAAATTCTGAGACATGTTTTTTCCATGGAACTGACTGCCTACAGACAAGAGCTGTGTGGTGCCAAGTTCACAAGTAAACAACCTGTCCTGCAAACACATCCGAAGAGATGAAGAACCCCGTTTCCCAGCTGTAAGTATATTCACTGAAACCCATTCACATATTATTTTAGTCAGGGTTCTCTAGGGGAGAAAGACCAAGGGGATAGATTAATACCAGGTTTTACTAAGTCAGTTTTAAAATAGTAACAACAGATGAATCACACCTGAGAGCTGAGAAACCAGTCCTTGTGATCAGATGCCCCAGCAGTCCAAGTTGCAGACCCATAGTCGCTGCTTCTCATCACTAAGTGGATGACAACCAGTAGTTATTCATTCCACAAGGGGCAGTGCATCCATAGTCCCAGACTGGAGCCCAAGGCTAGTCACTGGTCCATAAAGTTTGGAGACAATGATCCTACAATCAACTAAGGAATCAGCAGCAGCAGCAACAGGGCTTATCAGCTCAAAGGCAACAAGTAGGCTGAGGAGTGGAAAACAAGATGACCTTCCTTCTGTCATGCTCTTCCTAAATCTCATCTGCTACCAGCAGGTGCTAAGGATGATTGGATGGGTCATCCCACATCAACTGAAGCAATTGGCACACATCTTGTGAGGATCCCTACACAGTAATGGCAAGTGGACACTAGAACCACCCATAACATACATCATTCTATAACATCAAGTGATTTCTAAAGTCCATAGGAAACCAACTTTACTTTTAGACTGTATCACAGTCATGCAATAAAGAGTAAGTGTCCCTGGGTCACATTTCATTATCTGTTTGTCTTGCTCTCTACATTTCCCGACTACGTAATCCCGATGCAGACTTGTGGCCTGAATTATCATGCCTACAATGACAACTTCAAAATCTGTATTTCTGGTATATACTTGTCCTGGCTTTTCTTGAAATTATTTCCAGTGTGTAACCAAGCAATCTTCACGACTTTCTTACCCTCTAACCGAAACTATACACGATTGGCTTCCTGCTGTAAATAGCAAGCGTGCTTCTGTCTTTCATTCTCACATCAGGTAAACAGGCAATCTGTTGTGAGTAGTGGTTTTTTACTCTTCTGGCTTTTTGTGGGGCTCACCTCCCAGCTCCCAAATAAATCACACACAGAGACTCATTCTTAGTTATGAGTGCCCCACCTTAGCTCGGCTCGTTTCTCGCCACCTCTTTCCCCTCTGGGATTTTATCTGTCTTATTTCTGTATATCTTTCTCTCCTTCTTACTCTTTGGCTGACTAGGTGGCTGGGTGGCTGGGTGGCTGGGTGGCGGGGTGGCGGGGTGGCAGGGTGGCGGGGTGGCTGGGTGGCTGACCCATAACGTCTTCCTTTCCTTGTTCTCCTGTTGCCCCTCTTCCTCCCTGATTTCTCCTCATGTTTATCCCCTCTGCCTGCCAGCCCCACCTGTCCTTGCTCCTGCCTCGCTATTGACCATTCAGCTCTTTATTGGGACCACTGGGTGTTTTAGGCACAGTAACACAGCTTCACAGAGTTAAATAAATGCAGCATAAACAAAAGTCACACACCTGAAAATAATATTCTACCACAGCAATCCCTTAAAACAACCCACTTTTACAACTTTTCCCCTCAGGTCTTTTCTGTTTTAGACAGCCTCATCTGCCGGGACTTCCATTCACACTTAAATTTAGAGCCAGACTCCACGCAGTGTCCCACAAGGTCCGTGGACACCTGTCTATCGCTTCCGTGACCCCCCCCATACCTACTTCACTGTAGCCACCTTGTGGTCCCCCCTTAGTCAAGCATACTCCTCTATCAGTGTGGACACCTGCTCTTCTCTCTCCATCAAGAACCCAATTCATCTGAGATTCTAATCAAATGTCACTTCCTGGGTGAAGCCCGCCATGAGCTCTGTACAAAATCCTATCTTCCCCAGGCATTCTATTCCATCTTCTTAATTACCTAAATTATCCACTTCCACGTGTCAATGAATACATATTTTGTATTGCTTAGCCAACTATATTTTATGCTACATGAGAACTTTCATTCACTGGTATACCCACAGAACAAGTGAGAGATGTTAACAGTTTTTACGCGTGACGCGTGGACCATTGACTGGTGAGTGGATTTAAGAAGGAGAGCATGAGGAGTTTAGGAAAACTAGGGCAGACAAGTACAACAGCGTTTAATCGTAATAAATGAGTCTATTACAATAACTTGGAAAGCGCAGAGAAACCCTGGCTCGAGAAACAAACAAACAACAACAAGAAAAACACCAAACAATAACCTGGAAAGAAATGGCCTACTTCACAGTGACTCATTTAGCTAAAGGGAGCACCGAAGTGTCTAATTTGCCATATAGCACGTGCTTTCTGTTTTATTTGATTATAATTGATATAAAATATTGACAGGCCGTGAACTAGATCTTCTCCATGAGATAACACAGCTCTTAAGTTTTGCTAAAACTTCCAATATTCTGCATGTGGGGGGGAGGGGGTCCTTGAAGACTGTACAAAGGCTTTAGACATGGTAGAAAGTATTCTACTGTGGAGTTAAGTCCTAAGGCCTCTTTATTTCACAGTTTCAGACCATGTCTCCATAATTTTTTCAGATTGACCTAGATCTCGTTCTGCAGCTCAATAAATAAATAAATAAACAAATAAACAAATAAATAAAGGCTGTGTGCCTGTGATCCTTCTGCTCAGCCTCTCCTCTGAATACTGAAATTATAGGCATTTAGCCACCAGATCTGCTTGTTTCTGACAAGATTTTTCCAAACAAAAATGCCCTCCCTTTGCAAAGGACTCCTTTGACTGGCCTTTGTGCTCAAACCTCCTAATCTTCTCCAGTGACAATATCTCCTGAAGGTCCCTCCACTTTATTTCTCCCCAGTGTTCTATACTTCCCTGCTTATTCATGAGTGTCCCTCCTACACTGATTACAAAGTATTTTGCTGTATCTCAGCTGCACTTGAAGGACCAATTCCTTCTCTAACTCACTTTCTCTAACTCACATAAGTGGACAAAGGGATTTCTTTACATTACACCATGAATATAGTCAAGGAAAGAACTGTATACATCAAATAATTATCCTGATTTCTCCTCTCATTTCTGTGCCTATAGTGCTAATTACATTCTATAAGAATGATTCATTCAGTGAAGGGATGACTTGAATAAACTGGCATGAAAATGAGAAGAAATTGCATCAAAATGAAATTGCTTATATTCCAGGGTTGTAAATGTCTTCAGTGAGAAAAATGCATTAATTTTTATAATGTCACATACCTTGACCTCTGGGGGACAATACACATTTAATTTCCTAATGTGAAAATATGGTTTGAAGAAATTAAACCACGTTCCCTCACTTGGGTAATATGCATTATTGTCTCCAGTGAATACACTTATATTTTGGTGACTATAAAATTCTCTTCAGTGAAAATGGAAGGATCTAATAGAGCTTAGCCACTAATTTATGTGAATTTGTAGCTTTGGGATTTTTAAAGAATGAGATTTTGACTCCCATTGCTATAAAAATTATGGAGCAACTTTTATTTCAATGCTGTCTATCACTTGACGCCCTCCTCAGTACATTCTTGCTGGCAGGGGTATTTGTCTTACTTGCCAAGTGAGTCACTTGAGATGGGAACATTATTTTATGAGAACTTACTTAGGTCAAGTTAATATGAAGAAAATATTTTTTTAAAGTTGTGATGTCACATGAATATTCAGAAAACCATTTCCCCTTCTTCTTACTATTGCTTATCTTCAAAACATTAAAATAAATGATGCTATTGAAATAACTTTTCCCCAAGGTTAATATGAAATCAAAGGAGCCAAAAAGGTAGATATGAATTTGTTGGTTTCAAATGCATATTACAAATTCCTTCATACTTCTGACCTGGAAATCCATTTGGTCTTATTTTAGTAATAATTCACTGTTGATGAATATCATTGTAGAAATTGGAATATCACCCTATCTACCTATGGTAGATTCAGAAAAGGACTACAGCTACTCAATCTCTCTCTCTTCTTCCCTCCCTCCCTCCCTTCCTTCCTTCTTTCCGTTCTTCCTCCCTCCCTCTCTCTCTCTGTCTCTCTGTCTCTCTCTCTCTCTCCTTTTTCCATTCAGCCTAATGAAACCAGCTGCCATACCAGGACATAGATGAGACAGTCTTAGGAAGGCTGCAGCTGCTATGCTACTAATGGTGCCCTGGGAATATTCATGCAGCAGTGGAGAATTGTACATGCCAAGGAATATAGGCCTTGACAGCATGTGAGAGGACATTTGCAAAGGAATCAGAACCTTGGTCATTCATCTCTTCTCAGTCCTAGCTAGTCTCTTGACCATGCTTTCAGAAGATCTGCCTTGAGCTACACAGTTTTGGACTTGACCTGCCTAGAGAGACATGAAGAGAGAACAGACAACAGAAACAGAAAATTTTCAATCAGGTGGGTGATGTTCATTCTGCTTGAACACCAATTATGTGCAACAATCTAGAGACGCAGTGCTTTGCTTATGTGCAGTGAAGGTAGGGCAGTGAGTCTCTGTAGGCAAGCAGTCTTAGGTTGCAGCCATCCAGGAGGAGAAGCTGCTGTTGCTAGTTTTGCACATTATCAACATTCACATTTGGAAAGGCTGTGCCGTCCATCCAAGCCTCACCAGGGAAAGATTTTGCTGTTGGCATTGGTCTGGGGCGTTATGTCTTTCACATAGTCATGTTCATGTCAGCCTCATCCATTCTTTACAGATTCACTCAGGGCTTCTTCAACTCTCCACAGGACCTATATCTGCCTACTACTTTTGTGTAGTACTTCACCATATAATAGGGCATTTAAACCAAATGTTGCCTATTACCTACTGGTATCCATGGGAAAGAAGCCATGCAAAGCTTAAGACAATGATCTAGTGGTTAACTAAAGCACACCTTTGTTTTAGTGCCATCTAGGTAACTCTTTCCAGTCACTTTGTTGGCAGAATTCATTTCATCACAGCTGTCAAATTAATGGGAACATTTTTCTTCAAGGTCACACACCAAAACAATAGCATATACCCATAAGAACCCATGATTAACTCAAATAGATTGGAAACTTTAATTACACTTACACTTTTTTTTTCATTTTTGTAGTATTTTCAGGATAGAAAGGTGAGGACATAAATGTGAATCTTAGGATGCATGAATCATGGGGGTCATCTCAGAATTCCACCTTCCACATAATTTAAACCAGAATCTTCCTAATCCCTGATTCTCATGAAATAACAAGTAATGTATAATGTTTTACATTTCAAGGAATTTCATTATGTAGCAACAAGTAACTAATACAATGAGGTCTGTATCATTCATTTTCCTTCTTGGTTCAATGTATGAAATTATTAACATCATCTTTGATGTCAAAGTATGGATTTCCAGGCAGACTCACCTTGTACAATTTTTTTTAATTTGAAACAAGCTAGTTTTACATGTCAATCCTAGTTACCACACTCTCCTTTCCTCCCCTGCCCTCTATACCCCTCCCCATGCCAACCCCCATCCCATCCCCTTTCTGCTCCCCAGGGAGGGTGAGGCCTTCCATAGGCAATTTTCAAAGTTTGTCATATCATTTGGAGTAGGGCCTAGGCCCTCCCCCATGTGTCTAGGCTAAGAGAGTATCCCTCTAAGTGGAATGGGCTCCCCAAGTCCATTTGTATACTAGGGATAAATACTGATCAACTACCAGAGGCCCCATAGACTGCCCAGTCCTCCTAACTAACACCCACATTCAGGGGTCTGGGTTGGTCCTATGCTGGTTTCCCAGCTATCAGACTGGAGTCCTTGTTCAGGTTAGCTGTATCTGTGGGTTTCTCCAACCTGGTTTTGACCTCTTTGCTCATCACTTCTCCCTCTCTGTAATGGGATTCCAGGAGTTTGGCTCAGTAATTAGCTGTGGGTGTCTGCTTCTGTTTCTATCAGTTACTAAATGAATGCTCTAGGATGGCAAATAAGGTAGTCATCAATTTCATTATCAGGGAAGGGCATTTAAGGTAGCCTCTCCATTATTGCTTAGATTGTTAGTTGGGGCCATCCTTGTAGATCTCTGGGCATTTCCCTAGTGCCAGATTTCTCTTTAAACCTATAATGACTCCCTCTATTATGGTACCTCTTTTCTTGCACAATTTCTAACATAATAAAAATTAAAATTGTTTTTTAAAAATTGAAACAAGTTTTCATTTCAGTGAAATAAAATTCATTAAATAAAATTCTCTGCAACAAATAGGGGTAAAACATTTTCCATCAGTTCATTAGTACTGTGATAATAAAAGAAATAATGACTTCAATGACAGCAATGGATGGGTAGACAAAGAAAACATATGTAATACACAGTACAGCATTATTCAAATACAAGGAAGAATGAAGTACTGGTGCTTACATGCATTTGAAGGGTATGCCAGGCTCCAAGTTCAGCACCAGTGTCTTTATCCTTGTTCACAGTGATATAGTAGTCCCTTCCTTACACTAACCCTATTGTGGACAGTCACTCCGACAAGCCTTCCTTCCCCACTATATTGAGCTGAAACTCCTCTGAAACTGTGAGTCTGCTAAGTCTCATCCCTTAAGTTAGTTGTGAGCACTGTTGTCACACACACCTAAACAAGAGAAACTAATGAAGGGCATCTTTTTTCCAGTCTAGCATAATTTTAAGTAAGGTAACTGTGTGCAGGTCTGGGAGTGAACCTCTATTCCCGATTTTAGTAAGTAATGGGAATGTCTTTCTGTGCCATATAATGAATGGGATTTTTGCCTTCACATATACGAAACTGCTAAAACGTATTTCAAGGGCTAGAAAGATGGGTTGGCTGTTAAGAACACTGGCTGCCCTTACAGAGAAACCAGGTTCAAGGTTTAGCACTTACATGGTGGCTAACTGTAGCTCCAGGTCCAGGGGATCTGATACCCTCTTCTGGCCTCTAGAGGCTTGAAAAGTGGTACACAGAAACACTTGCAGGCAATTCACTCGTAAATGTAAAACAAAATTTTAAGGCATTTCGAAGAGGCTGTACCATTTTCATTGGTCAAAATAAGAAGGACTTCTTGATATTCTACATTCTCACCAGTATTTGACCCTGTGTCACCTTTTATTAGTAGCTGTCCCTTTTATGGCAAATGTTCTCCAGTTAAAATTTCATCTTAAGATATTCATATTCTCTACTTTTTTTAACCTATATTTTACTTATAGCCCAGCTCAGTTCTCCTTGAACCTAGGATGATAATCTTCCTCCGGTCTCCTCACTAGCCACCCTGGCCTGAGTTTTGAACTGATTCTCAAACACCAGTTAGAAACTCAGGCATATCACCTAAAGCAGCCCATTGGGAAGATCCCTCCCATGCTACTATCTTTCACGACTACCACTGAGACCTCAGCTAGCTCTTATCAATTTTTATATGTGCTTTCATAGCAATATGACTCATCTGTAAACCAAAGCTCTGACTGTTTTCTTCTTCTCTACCAGCCAGTTACATGATTATATCAATAGGCTACTTATTAATGCATTGTTTTATAATTCTCTCTAGTCCTGCTTTTATGCATAGTGGATATATCACTTGTAGCTATACCAATTTATTGCAGGGTCCATTCACATGTCAGACAAAACTCATCCATATTGAAGAGTGGTGGATGCATGGTTCTTACTGACCCACCATCGAATATAGGAGTCACACTGCTCTACAATAGCAGGTAAAAGTTTAAGGAAGGCCTAGAGCTGGAGGGGCTCATCAGTGTTGTCAAGTGCTAAGCAAACATGGCCGCTTTATTCTTTTACCCCACTAAAACATGGCAATTGATTTAGAAAAGTGAGGTTTTTGTGAGGTGGCTTTCCACAGCTGAGGGTGACCTAGAGTAAGACCACACTGGAAAACTGTTGAAAGGTTCTGAATTGTACCTCTCCAAATCCATGTCGTTGTGGAGAAGAGGCAGCTACAAGTTATTAAGAAAGGAAAAGACATTCATTATTTCTCAATTTACATAAATAACATTGCTAACCCTCCAAATATCCATGTAACAATGCTTGCAAATTATTATACTCCACCTGAATCCCCTCCCCCAATATCCTGAGCATTGTTTAGGCCCTAATCTTGGGCTTTGTCTCTTAGTGAACAGAACCCATCCCTATTATAAGTGACCCATGTACTTTGCAACCTCCACCAATAGACTCTATCTTTATGCTCATTGCAGATCCTTCTCTAGGCCCTGAGCTCTGTTTATCAGCCAATAGAACTCATTCTTATTGAAAAGGTCGAAAGTGCCATGCTGCATTGCTAGGGAGTTTCTATGTATCCCTGTCTAAAACTTTGTTGTGATAATTGTCATGTGGAAACCCCTTCCCGAAGTTTCACTTTGCTTAAAATAAACCATGAGGTTGGTCTCTGGGAGTCTGGACCCAATGCCTACAAAGATGGCACTGACTGGAGTTTGAATCCCCCTGGTACAGATCATCTCTCCTCTGGCTGTGAGGCTTGTGTGTGGGGTGGGGGTGGGGAGGCAGACACTGTCAGGCCCTAAAGGTGTCATCTATCAGCTCTATTTCCAAACATGCTACACTTATCCCCTTCCACTCTCTCCCCTGGAACAGTCGCTGAGTCTTAGAGGCAACTCTATAGTCAAATAGAAAATTATTTGAAACTTGAAGCAGCAACTTAGAAAAAAGATAATGTTCAATGATGAACAACTTTTTTTTAAAAAAATATGTTTTATCTCTTTATAGTCATAAAAACTATGCAAATTTCCATTTGTTTGACAGCTTGATACCCTGACAATAGATTAGGAGAGAGCCAATCTCATATTTGCACAACAAATTGAAGTAGATAACTGGTGCATGGTACAAGATTCACGGGACGGGCTCAAATATAGAATAATATAATTTTATTCGAGGAAAAATCACTTACATGTGTTGCAGATGACCGCCACAAGTCCCTGCTCGGAGGATCCACACATGCTGCTCTCTGTGACCCAATCCGGAGCAAGAGAGAGAGCTGGGAGTCCAGGACCCTAGACCTAGCCTCCCACAGGTCACATCTGCACCTGCTCCCACACCCCAATGGGCGTGGTCAGTGGAACAGGTGCAGGCGGGATAGATATCTCACTACAACAAATGGTACTGTGGTGATGTGAAAATTATACTTAAACTTTATTCCAATTTCTTAGCAGGAAGTATTAAATCCCTTAAATCCCAGTAATGATAGATGTTGTGATGTTTATGAGTGTTACTGAGGACTTAATATTGGGGTCCCAGGAACCTTTCACTGTGAATTGCTCTAGGCCATGAGTAACAGGTTGGGATTTTTCAGCTCTAGCCTCCAGTACCTGGGAAAGCAGAGGCACTTAAAGTTATACTCATTAGCAATAACTTACAATTTATTCAACAACACCTGTGTTATGAACACTTTATAAAACTCAAAACTAAAAAAAAAAAAAAAAAAAAAATGACAGGACTGTTGAGCTTCTGGGTGCCAGAACACAGAGGCTTCTCGAAGGAGGTACACTCAAAAAAGACAAGGAAGCTTTTCTACTGCCTCATCCTCTTCAGCTTGAAAATGATGTACAAATCATGTCTCAATATTTTTACAAAAGAAGGTTCCACCCTTGCCTTGAGAATGGCCATGGGTACTATCCTTCAAAAGGGGACACCCCCTTTGCATTGTACAGCCTTAGAACCTAGGCTGATTCTGAAACCAACCAATCATTTACCATTATAAGAGAAAGAGGGAGAGCCTGATATTTCAGAAAAACATGATTAAAGCATTGAGAGATGACTAAAGTACTTACTTTTCCAATTGGCTTGATGGTAAAGTCAAGCAAATCCTTTGCAGTGGAAAATGTGCTGTGGGAGTTTCATCACCATGGGAATCTTCACAACTGAAGATAATTCAAAATGTGTTTCATTATTTGAACGTTGTGTCTTAAGTTACAATAAGTTCAGTAATTAAATCTCATATTGACTCTTCCCGGGCTCAGTTCATAATATTATTAATTCTTTTCCTCTTACAACAATGATGGAGATTAAATTTTTAGATTAGAAAATGAACAACCTCCACCTGGGATTCTAGTTTTGATTGTTTTCCTTTTAAGGAGTAATACGTAGGTATTTAAATTTCTTAACAGTATTTATGTGCAAATATAAATGTACAAATGTAATATTTATGCATTTAGTCTTTTCTTCTGTTTAACTCAAAACTTTCTTTTTGTTCTGTCTGTTATTCTTTTTCCCTATAATAACATGTAACTCATATTAATTTTGAGTATTTATATACCCTATGATAAATACTATAGAATAAACTTATATACTTATGGTACAGGAAACTATTATAAGCTTTCCCCCCAGGAATAACAGTGGAAAACTTTTAGTGAATATTTGGTTATTTGTTCCTCTGAAAAAATAAATATACTCATGGCATAATAAGGGCATAGAAATATTTCTGGCAATAGATACAATAAAAGAACTGAGCAAAAAATATTAATCGGGATTTTAAATCTTTACAAAGGTAAGTATAAAGGGAAATTTAATAAATTTTATCTACAAAGGCCATAAATCAAATGCCATTTCAGATTAAGAGATATTAAAATCATTTTCTTTCTTTAAATAAGGAAAAAGCACAATAATAATCATTCCTTTCATTTCTCTTTACTTCTATGGGGTTCTAGTTAGCACACTAATACTTTTAATTAATAAAGTTTAAAAACTGAAGTAAAGGCATAAATCATTACTTAAAATAAGTTTATATACTTTAAAAAGTGATTTATGAAAGAACTATGTAATGAAACACCATAAAATAAAAATAGCAAATAAATGGGGCATAAGTAGGCAGCTGGCAGTTGGATGCCAAGATGTCCAATCACAAACATTTAACAAAGATAACGTGCAGCTGGGCAATCCCACCACTTAGGAGCATAGGCAGGTGGATCTCTGAGTTAGAAGTCAGCCTGGTCTACAGAGAGAGTTCTAGGACAGCTAGGGCTACACAGATAAACTGTCTCAAACAAACAAAATAAATAAATAAAAGATAAATTTGCAAAATAAAATGCAACATCCTCTAACAGCAAAGTTTGCTTTTCTGTTGATGTAGAATACCAACTTGAGAAGAAAAGAGTTTGTTTCAACTTACACTTCCAGATAACAGTTCATCACTGAGGTTCACTTCCAGATATCAGTTCATCACTGAGGTCACTCTTGCAATATCAAGACAGGAACCTGGAAGCAGGAATTGAAGCAGAGAGCATGAAGGCATACCACTTACTGCTTGCTTCCTTTGTCTGGATCAGTGGGCCAGCTAGCTTGATGTTAGCTTGACACAAGCTGAAGGGAGAAAAGGGAACCTCAGTTAAGAAAATGCCTCTATAGGCCTGGGCTGTAGGAAAGCCTGCAGGACATTTTCTTAGGCTCCAGTCCATTGTGGGTAATGCCATTCCTAGTTTGGTGGTTCTAGGCTGAGCAAGTTAGTAAGCAGCATTCCCCTGCATCAGCTCCTGCCTCCTAGGTCCTGCCTCATTTGAGTTACTGTCTTGACTTCCTTCAATGATAAACAGTGACGTAAATGTAGAATTGTAAGCCAAATAAACCATTTCCTCCCCAAGTTGCTTTGGTCATGGTGTCTTATTACAGCAATAGTAACCCCAAGACACTCAGTTAACTTTCTTATACATCTGCTGAGGCCTTCCTGCTAAGAATAGTGTCACTCACAGTGGGCGAGGCCTTCCTTTATCAATTAGCAAATTGGGAAAGTGCTTCACAGACACTGAAAACAGGCCAAACTGATTAAGGCAAATTATCCCAAATGTGTCAAATTGACAACTCAAGCTAATAGCAACATTATAATTATATGCCAACTTGACTTTATAACAGGGATTGTCCAGATATTCCATTATTGCTACATGCACGTGAGAATATTTCTGGATGAGGATGGCATTTATATCATTCATTCATATCCTATTTACATACTAAACAAAACAAAAACACAGACAGGAAGTACTCCTCTTCAATATCTCTTCTCTCTCTCCCCTCTCTCCTTCCCCCTTTCCTCTCCACATCTCAGACATTTCCTCCGTCCATAGTTTCTGGTTGATTTAATGAATCAAATGGAATGATGAGACAATATCAGAACTGAATGGATCCATTTCTGCTAACGCTAAAACTCAAATGTATTCAGAGGGTGGTTCTCAGTTGTACTGACTGGTTTTGTGTTGAGTAGACACAGGCTAAAGCCATGAGAGAGGAAGGAGCCTCAGTTGAGGAGATTCCTTCATGAGATCCAACTGAAAAGCATTTTCTCAATTAGTGATGATAAATGGGGGAGGGCCAAGTGATTTGTGAGTGGTGCCATCCCTGGACTGGTGGTCCTGAGATCTATTAAAAAAAAAAAAAAAAAAAAAAAAAAAAAAAGCCGGGCAGTGGTGGCACATGGCTTTAATCCTTTAATCCTAGCACTCTAGAGGCAGAAGTAGGCGGATCTCTGTGAGTTCAAGACCAGCCTGGTCTTCAAAGAGAGTTCCAGGACAGTCTCCAAACCTACAGAGAAACTCTGTCTCAAACCAAAAGCAAAAACAAAAACAAGAAAGAAAGGAAGGAAGGAAGGAAGGAAGGAAGGAAGGAAGGAAGGAAGGAAGTTATGAACAAGTTATGAGGAACAGGCCAGTAAACAGCATCCCCCATGGTTTCTTCATCAGCTCCTGCCTCCAGGATCCTGCCCTGTTTGAGTTCCTGTTCTGACTTCTTTAGATGATTAACAGTAATAAGAATGTATAAGACAATTACATCTTTCCTCCCCAACTTGCTTTTTGGTCATAGAGTTTCACCACAGCAATAGGTGATACTAAGACATATGTGAATAATAATTTTGTCCTCAAAACGTATTTGGCAATATCTGTCACTGTCATAGTTGGAAGGGCCATCGCTGACATTTAATGGATACAGGGGGTGGCAAAGCACATATAAGGACAATTCCTCAGAAGGGAGAATTATCCACACTAGAAAATGAACAGGACCAAAGTTGAGAGGCATAATTTCAGCCTTGCCTCCACCGATGCCACAGATAGGTGTCAACATTCATTCCCAGTGTCCCTGCAACCAGACTACAAGTGCATCATTATTGTCCCTTTCTGAATATAAAGAACTGTGAACATCAGGGATTGCACGGACTTCTTTCCAATTTCTTCATTTCTTCCAAAAGACAATCATACACACTGATTTCCATTTTCACTTCTTTATGATTTGGTAAACATTTATAAGCCCTTCCAGGGTTGATCCACGCTAGACATATATTATCTCTAAATACATAGTCATCATCAAACCTAAAAAGCCTAAAGCTTCATCTAAAAACAAATCGGTTACAATTACAGCTTCATCTGGTCCCCTGATATAAATTAATAATGCTGATTTGGTACTTCAAATAAGTGTTTTCCCCAAAGCATCCTTTAGCAACATTAGAAATAATACGCAGGGAAAAAAATGAATCTTTCCAGCTGTAGTAACTATATAGCTGAAAACCATTTTACATCCAATTAATTGCTAGGATTTTTGTAGTGTCCAACATTTGATTGGTCTATTTCTCTGTGCCATGCCACAAAGCCAGGCCATTAGACATATCTATTTTCTGTTTTCTTCCCCACCCCCAAAGCTACAATTACTACAGAGAAGTGAGTAAGCACCTGCTAGAAGAATCTGCCTCAGATGGTTGATATATGTACCTTACCTCACTACGGATCTTCATCTATACATTTGTCTGTGTTCAGGCTTTGTGAAAACATATTTTAATTACTTCATTCCCTTTCTCCTAATAGTAGGTACCACTCCTTCCTCTTGAGAGTAACTTAGAAGGACATCAAGAATGTGACCTTGAAGTGTTTTCCTTCATGCTTCAAGGCTAAGTTCATGCATAAATATGCCGAGAGTAATCACAGTGGCTGCTCTGTCTTCCCTGACTGCTGAGTGTTATTACCCAAATCAGCACATTAAAGACATTGTGGAGGAGATAGAAAAGGAAATGAGCCTTTTAGGAGATATTTTCTTAAAGATTTTTTTTTTTAACTTTGCATTCTGTCTAGCAGGGTCATTTGGCTTCTGAAGAGCAATGGGCGATCAGTTTCAGTTATCTGCAAGAACAGGGGTTAGGGGCTGAGCAGAGCACATCACAGGGTGTGCACTAGAGTTTGTAAAAGTTGCTTTCAAGGGAGAAAAATCTATTTGCACTGAAAACTTTTGCATAGTATAAATAAAATTGTATTACTCGGATGTTATGTGATGTGAAGTCTTCCAAGGACTTCTGGAATGCAGGGCAGAAATACAAGTTTGAGAGTGGATAAGAAAATCTCTTGGCTTAAGTACTAGGGAAGATCATGAGAAAGTTGCAAACAACAAGTTCAGAAAAGGAAAGATTGTTCTATCTTATCTAGATGTTCAAAAATCATTTGGCACCATGTCTAGTTAATCATTCTGTTTCCAGGAAGATGATATTTTAAGTACAAGAGGTTTTTCCTTGTTAATAAAATGAAAGATAAAGGAACTATCTCTGCTGCATGCTACAGTAGGATGGCTGGAAGATGGAAATCTACAAGTCTACTGAAAAGGAAGGACAAACTTATTTTCTGAGAACGAAGAAAATGTATGCCCCCAATAGTCCCAAAGTTTTTCTCTTTAGGGCTTAAAATTAAAAATAATGTGTCTATAGCCTGAGATTCTGGTGAGCACCGAGATCTTTCCTGTTCTAAAATGTCACGAGTAGAACCTTCAAGTAGCAGTAAATGTGTTCTCATTTTGTAGTTATAGCTGACTTCATCAATACTCATGGTCCCCCAGGAAGCAGGTACATTTTCCTATAAGAAGACGTAGGCTATATCAGAACTGGTGTCAAAAAAGAGAAAAAAGGGTAAAAAAAGAAAGAGAGAAAGAAACCATGGAAGGGAGGGAGGGAGGACAGACTTAAGAACAGAAACAGTCAATCACAAAACAACTTCTTTTTTAAAATACATATTTTATGCGAGGTGGTGGTGGCACATGCCTTTAATCCCAGCACTTGGGAGTCAGAGCCAGGAAGATCTCTGTGAGTTCAAGGCAGCCTGGTCTACAGGGCAAATCCCAGGCCAGCCAGGGAGAAACCCGGTCTCAAAAACAAACAAATAAACCACATTTATGCACCAAAGCCCATTTAATATTTACTTTAACTTTTACTCTAAGCAACATATAAATCACTGATGAGGATTGGCAGAATAAATGACATTAATATGAATTTAAACTTTGCTATAGGCCAGGTGGACATCAGGCCCATTCATGGATGAAGAAACACATTCAAAGCGTTAGCAGGTTTTATTGATAGACATTTACAAACTTGCTTTACTAAATGTATTGACTCTCACTGGATGACAAGGTCACTGAGTGCATCTCTCATCCTTCACTTCGATCCTTTACTCCAACTTGACTTTACATAGACAAATTAATCTCTCAGGCAAGTAATCTACCTAATCCATCTCAGGCCCCTTTGAGACAGCTATCTGTTGTGGGGCATCTGTTTACACGGCGTGAAGATGTCTCTATGTTTTTGCCTGACCAGTCTAAGACACCTGACTGGTTTAATAGAAAGATGACCAGCCAAGCCATTAGCTAGACAGGAGAGGTTAGGTGGGACTTCTGAGCAAAGAGAAACTCGGGGGATGAATCTAGGAGCAAGGATTTGGATTTCGCCAGTGAGCTATGGGGCAAGTCGGGGAAGCACAGTACTGAAAAGAGGTAAAGAGCCATGTGGCAAAGCATAGATTAATAGAAATGTGTTGACTTAAGTTATAAGAGCTAGTTGGAAACAAGCATAAGCTAAGGCCAAGCTTTCATAGCTAATAACAGTCATTATTTGGAGGTTGGTGGTCCAAAGAAAGTATGACAAGAAAGACCAACTATAGCTATCACAGAGATAAACCATTGTCCTCACCCTTCAGCTAGCTGGTATTTGGCCTAGGGACGTGGCTCAGGGGTTAAGAGCTTATTCTGTTCTTCCAGAGGACAAGAGTTCAGTTCCTAGCAGCCATATCAGGAGGCTTACAATCATGGCTAAGTCCAGCCCCTGGGAATCTGATGCTGTCTTCGAGTCTACACATGTATACATGTGAGCATGCATGCATGTGAGCACACACACACACACACACACACACACACACACACATGCATGCACACATACACCCACACATTAATAAACATAATAAAATAAAGGAAAAAAAAGGACGAGTACTTGGATTCCAGGAACAGTCAAGTCCTCAGGGATTGACCATTTCAAGATGAGAACAAGATGTGTATGTTGTGGTAGTTTGAAAGAGAATGGCCCCCTGGGTTCATAGTTGGTTCATAGTTGATGGATGTTTGGGTAAGATTAGCAAGTGTAGCCTTGTTGAAATATGCATGTGATGGTGGGATTCGAGGTTTCGAAAGCCCATCCTAGGCCTAGTCTATGTGTGCCTCCTGCCTGTGGATCAGAGTGTAAGCTCTTGGCTACTGCTCCAGAGCCATGTCTGCCTGGCTCCACATTTCCAGCCATAAGGATCATGGACTAATGCTCTGAAACCGTAAGCAAGCCTCCAATCAAATGCTTGATTTTGTAAGCTGCCTTGGTCATGGTGTCTCCCCCGCAGTAGAGCAGTAACCAACACATCTGTGTTAGAGAGGCTTCATCCAGGAGGAGAATTAGTCATCTTGCAATAACTACATTGATCTCCTCATGTCAAGGAGAAGAACTTCTTCAGATCCTTTTACAGAACCAGAATGGAAAAAGACAACGAGGAAGGTTCTTACTGAGAACATGGACACTGACTCCATGCCCTGGTTCTACTTCTATTTAAACCTCTTTCTGCTCTTCATGGTCACTCACCCTGCCAACTGGAACATTAGGACAAGCAGCCAAGCCTAGCTTATCAGGGCTATTGAACCAGGAGCTTTTGTTCAAAACTCCAGTAACAGTTTTGTACAAGGCTGCAGAGAACAGATGGAAAATGATTAGACTAAGAATAAAATGTCTCTTTTCACAAGTAAAAGCAATTCTAAATGCCCAATGACACCTCTGATCCTTTTGAAGGAAGACAATATTTAGAGAAGCTGTAATTTTCATATCTACAGCTCAGGAATTCAAAATGTGATGAGTCATAATAAAAAGGGAAAATATATAGGTTTTCAGGAAAATAGTATGCACATAGATGGATGTCAAAAAGAAATAACAGAAGTAGTTCATGGAGAGAAACACCGGGAAAGCTGAGAACAGAGGAAAGTACTGTTGTTCTGTATGCAAGCTCTGTTTAGGGTGATTTGAATGTCTTGTAAGTCTGTTCCCACAAAGAAGATGAAAGAACACAGCTCTAAAAGTCTGATGACAGCAGTACAGCAAAATCTCTAACTGTGTGATTCCATGTCTAGGAAAACATAAACAAACAAAAACATTTTTAAAGCGCTACTTACATTTGTTGGTATATTTCCATGGTAGATCACCATGAATACGTACTGATAATAGCTATTAGAGGCCTGGGCTTAATGTCATCATCATCATTATCATCATCATCATCATCAACATTGTTCTTGCTACTATTTTTTAAGAAAGACTCAAACATCTCAAGCTGGTCTTGAACTATTGATCTCCCTGCTTCTAACTCTAAAGTGCTGAGATTATAGGCTTCTTTCCTGACATCTAATTTGTGTGATACTAGGGATTAAACCTAAGGCTTTATGAATGCCAAGCAGGCAATCTGCCAACTAAACTACATCCCATCCTTGAACTTCATTTTAAATAAACACATGAGCATTGCCGTTCTTATTAATAAAATACACTGTCAGCAATTTTTTTTTAAGGGAAATATTTAACTGGGGCTGGAACATGGTTCAGAGGTTTACTCCATTATCATCATGGTTGGAAGCATGGTAGCATAGAGACAGACATGGTGTCAGCAATGTTTTCTATAGCACCAAACGTTTAACACCCATGGCCAAGGTCACCCATGACAACCTCATCATGTGGAGGGACTCATGATGACAGTCCATGTCATCACTAGCAAGTAGAAGACCATGAGTTAGCACTCTTGCATGGCTGTTGGGCTAATCACAATATCGACCTTAGATGCATCATTGCTTCCAAGGCTGTCCTTTGTGAAAGTAGTTGACAAAACATTCCCTCTGCATAAATTTCAGAAAGCAAATTACAGAACAAGTAAAATTTTTAGAATGACAAGAAACATTTCATTATGATAAGGGAGTCTGTATAAGATTATTGTAGTTCAAGGTACAAATATTGTAGATCAAGTTAGGAATGTTCAAGGTAAGACTAAAGATGAAAGCTAACAAATTCCACAAGCTACAGTAATCAAGAAATGTGACACTGGCATGAAAAAAGACAAATTGAGCAAGCGAATATAATCTAGAACTAGATGTAAACTCATTCATATAGTCAAATGGTATTTATATACAATACAGGACAATTCAAAAAAGGGAAAGGAGGAATGGTTTGATGGGAGATGTCATTCTGTAAATATGTTTCTCATACTGGTTAATGAATAAAGCACTGTAGGCCAATAGGAAAGCAAGATAGGCGGGACTAGGAGACAAGGAGGATTCGAGGAAGTAGTAAGGAGGAGTCAGCATGTAGAGATCTGAGAGAGAGCAGATGCCTGCCCCACTCTCCAGTAAGATGAGACCACATGGAAATACTTAGATTAATAGAGATGGGTTAATAATTAAGACAGAGCTAGACGATAAGAAACTAGTACCTAGCCAACAGCATAATATCAAATACAGAGTCTCTGTGTGTTAATTGGGGCTGGCACGGTGGCGGGACAAGACCAGCAGCAGTAGGAAAAATCTTACTCCTTACAGTGGTTTACATCAAATAGTATGGGGATGAGTAGACATGCCCATACTAACAATAAAGTCACAACTAAAAGCATAACTCAAAATTGGTCACAGCCATAAAGAAAAGGGGAAAGAGTATAATTCTTAGGAAATATAAGAGTAGAATTTCATAATTGTAAATTGAGTTTCTTATTTATTTATATTTATTTATTTACTGAGGCAGGGTTTCTCTGTGTAGCTTTGGAGGCTGTCCTTCAATTCACACTAGAGACCAGGCTGATCTCAAACTCACAAAGATCCACCTGCATCTGCCTCACAAGTGATAGGATTATTTCTTAAATGACAACAAAAGCAAAATCTATAGAAGAAACAATTTAACTTCATCGAACTTTAAAAAATTGTATTCTTCTCTCATATGTACATCCTGACTGCCATTTCCCTTCCCTCCACTCTTCCTAATCACCCCCTGCCTCCGAAGTTTCTTAAATTTTTGTGCTTTATAAGATACTATCAAGAAACCATAAGTAAACTTCAAAGAACGATAGAAGGTATTACATATATCACATCTAAGAGAGACCAGTAACCATAATGTAGAAAATGCTAACAAGTCAACAGCAAGATAAAAATAACCCAATTCTAAGATGAGAAAATTATCTTAATTATCATTTGTAATCCATGCTGTAGGTTCCATTTGTTGAATGATCTATATAGGAGATGGACAGAGAAGTAACCCAAACACTTAAAGAGTGGGGGTAGAGCTGCACAGAGTTGTGAGTGGGAGACTGCACAGTATCACTAAAGATGGGTCTGAACATTTGTTTTCCTATAACTTAATGTTCTAAGTTAAGACTGTTGTGAGGATTGGTTATTTAGTACACTAAAATAATATTCAACTATGTACTTTAAGATGGTAAAGGTAGTAGTATATTATTTATATCTTAAAAGTGATTCTTCAAAAGTTAGCACACAAATTATCTTGCAAAAGACACCAAAATATAAATAACTCTGATATGGTTGTGTAACTTATAACAGGAATTTCAGACCCTGTTTCAAATATATATATGGAAAATTTATATATAAAATATATATGGAATATTCCATAAGTGTATGTGATCATCATACTAAATCGTCTTTCTTGTGTACTAATGTTTTATTCATTCTTCATCTAACACTGATTGATGGAAAAATTTTCCTTTAAAATTCTTTGCTTTCAATTTGAAGTTTAAACACTGAAAATGTTTCCTGTGTTATTTATGATTTGAAGATATAAGAAGTAAGTTTTGACTCAGTAATGTAAGTTTTTATGCTTTCTGGATGTTTAAAATGGAAAATAATTCTCTTCCTAGTACAAAATATTGAATCAATATGCTAAATAAATGCATCACATTACCTATCACTTTCTTAAATCTTTAAAGAACAGTGCAGACCTTAAGTATGACTTGATAGGATTCTGCTCAAGTTCTGAAGACTACATTTATTTTATATTACCAAAGATTCTGCTTTATCTTTGTTTTAGTGTAATATCTTAAATATCTGTTCTATAAATTAAACAACTTTGCCTGCTTGCCCAACATTTACTAATTTGTTTGCTCCATCCTTTTTTATATTTTTTCCTAAAAAATATCACTTCCATGTTTTCTATTAATGAAAATATTTCATATTGATAGTAATGATGATCTTTATTCACCTAAGAATGTGTGCATTTGCTCCTTCTTCTTGACTCTGAATGAATTAAAAATTGTATTTTGATATTTATTTTGTTGCAGAATTTTGAATTCTACAAATTCCATTGTTTTTACTGGGACCTCTGTCACCAACTCATTTTTTGTTCCTTTGTGGATAATCTGACTTTACTCTCTAAAACACTTTTCTTTTTATTATTATTTGAAAATTTTATATACATGCAGAAGGTGTTTTGATCAAATTCAGCACTAAATTACCCCCATCTCCCTTTTTATCCCCAATTCATATTTAATTAAAAAACAAAACAACAACAAAACAAAAAATGCTGTGGCCACTTACTGCTGCCAGTACATTCAAGGGTAGAACCATCTAGAGGGCAAAAAGATTATAGAGCCATAAGTAGTGGATGTCTGCAGTGATGCAACATTTGTTGGACATGATAAGAACATTGTACACATAAACTCTCAGAGACAAACTGAGTGGCAAGACCTACAGAACTTAAACTATCTAAGTCCTTGAAAGCATAGAAGAGGAATTCGTGTGGTTCCCCCTTTGCTGAGCAGCTATTGGCAACTGATAGCTGCATGGAAGGGAAAGTTAGTTTTCTTTCAGTGTGTATCCCCTGAGAGGCTATTCATACTCTGTTGAAAACTTTCCTTTACTTGATATGGTCTGGGTTTTTTGTTTTGTTTTGTTTTGTTTTTTGTTTTTTGGTTTTTTGTTTGTTTGTTTGTTTTATTTGTTTTTTTTATTCATAAAATAACCATGCAAGTCAAAAATCCCTTACAATTTTGAAATTGGCATCCGGGCCAAGAGCTAGAGAACTAACTTTTCAAAGATTTCATGATTGATGCAGAACCCTGCTAATAAGCAAACAGACTAAAGCAAATGCCACTCCTCAAAGCTCTCATAAGATGTGCAAGGTTTAATTTTATCTGTCAGTGTGATTTGACCATATCATGCCAAGCTATGTAGTCAAATGTGTTCCTAGGTCTTTCCTCAGGGAATCTTTGAAAGTTGCTAACAATCCAAGTAGATTGTATTCCCTAATATAAATGGGCCTCGTGCAGTCTGATGAAGACAAAAGAGAATGAGATCATGGACTGTTCCACAGAAGAGTGGAATTTCTTCCTGGCCCAGTGTCTTTGAGCTGAAATATGAAATATTAGTCTCCCCAGTGATGGGTCTCAACCCCAAGCATCATCTTTTCATGAATCTTCAGTCTACTGGACTTTGAACAAGAACTGGTCCATCTGTTCTTAGTCTCCAGGTTACTGACTACAAATCTGGAAACTGCTCACACCAAGACTGAGAAATTATGAAAGACAGAGCATTAGTGTATTGTATATCTGCTTGGTTTACTACAGGAAGCCCCCCCAGCAGGTGACAGAGTTTTTCCACATGTAACTTTCACACTGGCTATCTGATCTCTGACATAAGAGAGGTGTTGAAGCAGCAAAGAGACAGCCTGCACTTGTGCTATCTGAGAAAATAGCAGGATGATGGGAGATGTCATTCTGTAAATATGTTTCTCTTATTGGTTAATGAATAAAGCCCTGTTGGCCAATAGGAAAGCAAGATAGGTGGGACTAGGAGACTAGGAGGAGAGAGGGAGTAATAGGGAGGAGTTCCAAGATGGAGGACCTACAGGATAGTACACAGCCCCTCTCTCCGGTACGATAAGACCACGTTGAAGTACTTAGATTAATAGAAATGGGTTAATATTCAAGACAGAGCTAGCCAATAAGAAACTAGTAACCGGCCAACAGAATTATATGTATTGCACCATCTCTGTGTGTTATTGGGGGCTGGCAAGGTGGTAGGACCAGGCTGCCAGGAAAAACTACTCCTAACAGCAGGAGGATTAGGGTCAAATAGAATCAGATCAAGTCCACAAGGACAAGAGCTAGGACATCTCACAACTGGGACACAGATCATTTACATAATAAAATCTTTTGTCTCCCAGATCCCCTCCTATCCTGAAAAAAAAAAAAAAACACCACAGGAACTTGACTTTGAAGAGTGGGCCCAGAGCCACAACTGTCTGCCTGATTCACCTCCAAACTCCTCAACTCCCAAATCCCAATTGAACTGAATTTGATTGGTGCTGGTGAAAGGCAGCCTTGGGGTGTTTTTGAAACAAATGTTAAAGCCTAAAGTCTGAATGTAATCTGCATAGTGCAGAGGTTTTCGTAGAAGCTTATGAAGTCTGACCAAAGTCAGAAAGTGAAAGGGGCTGTGGCCCTTTCTGGATATTTCTGGATAACACATTTCTACTAAGAGTTCTCTATGGAACATAACTGATTTAATGTATATACATATATTGAATGTGTGTGTGTGCATGTGTGTATTCAACGGGGATTTATTAGAATGGTTTACATGACACAGTCCAACAAGTTGAACAAATCCAAGAATCCAGTAGTGGTTAGTCCTGGAGGCTGGATGTCCCAGCTAGTCTTCAATATATGCTGGAATCCCAAAGAAATAGGCTCTAATGCTAGCGAAGGAGGGGACTTTCCAATGACAGCAAGGGCAAGCAGGCAAAGAACAAAGGTTTTCTTTGGCCGTGCTAGTTATATAAGATGCTGCCAAAAGTTGTAGCCCACATTAATGGTGGATCTTCTCACCTCAAAGATCAAGATTTAAGTTGAGTCTTCCCAACTCAAATGATCTAATTAAGAAAAGTCCCTCAGAGGTATACCTAGCCACCTGTGTTTTAGTTATTTCCAGATAATGCCAACTTGCCTACCATCAATTGCCATCACAATATCTGAAAGGCTTAATTAAACTCCTCAGCAAAACAAGTTATACCAGCTGACTGAAACCTAAAAGCACAAGATAGTTCAAGTTTAAATTCCTCCCTTTTCTTCCAATTGTTTCCCTGAGATAGATACTCAGAAATGCGATTAAACTTCTAAGTTATTTTTGGTTAGAAATGAAAACAGGAATACATTTAAAAAGATTGTATTAAAGGATGGAGTGGCTTATGGTATAATTACAGGAATGTTATAGAAACCCAATGCTAAGGAAGCAGAAGGGCTTTGGGTATGGGCAATATTTACAAACAAGGACATCATTTTTCCTTTGTGTACCAGTGTCTCTAGTCCTCTGTCTTACCACTTAGTCTGGGACTGTATATCAGAATCTTTACATAATCTTTGAATGGTGGTTAATAGTCTTAGTTAAGAAACCTGCCTTAATTACTTTTTTTCTAAGCACTTAACCAATTATTTCAGCTTTCTACTGGGTATTTCTTTCTAGTTTCAGTGATTGATGTTTCTCTTTGCCATACCTTAAACTATATCAAAGAATTCATTTGTAATCAGACTCATTGCGCACACTTCTATGCTGATTTGATAAATGTGGCTTGGGAACATGTTTAAGAATCTGGGGAGCTGAAAGCAGCATCACTTCATTCCACTTTGCTTAGCCATTTTCCACTTTCTCCTCATGTGGGTGGATCGCAAAATCACCTTGTGAAGATCGAGTTAGATACAGACACTGACTACACAGTGTGCTTCTGAATAAAATAGCAAAAAAGCTTGGCTCTTTTGTGTTTGCTTCCTGTGGCTCATAGATTCTCTGTTTATGTGACAGTTGTGGTTTTTTGTTTGTTTGTTTGTTTTTGATAATTACTTTTATTTAAATTTGAAACAAGCTTATTTTACATGTCAATCCCAGTTCCCACACCCTCCCTTCATCCCCTATTCCCCCACCTACCCCTAGCCCATCCACTTTCTGCTCCCCAGGGAGGGTGAGGCCTTCCATGGGGAGTCTTTAAAGCAAATTGTGGTAGCTGTGTTAGGCGATGTATTTTTCTAGTGTAATTTTGCTATTTAAGGGACTGTTGATTCCTTCTGTATATTGCTACATGACCAACGTCGAACCTCATATTCCACTACCAATGTTATGAGTGGATTGTTTACCCACTGTAGTTGCTTTTTGTACTTTGTATAAGGTCAGATCCTAGTTTTCAGTGATTGCCACTGTTTCCTTTTGGTCCATAGGCACATGGATCAAGGCTGCCACTCTTGCCTGTGTAAAGGAGAGGGTGCAGTTTTAGCTCACAAGTCACAGTGCTTTCTCCCACGTGTGCTCTAAGTGTGACAATGTGCATTGAAGCAAAACAAATAATCCATTATTGCATTATTTATCCTGTGTCGATCAACAATACATGTGCTCATAAAAAAATCAATTAAAGAAAATACTGTGGCACTTTCCAAACAGGGCCCTAAAACTGCAAATTAAAATTTGAGTTGCAAGCACTAGTAACAACATGTACAAACAGCCTGTGGCTCTGGTTAGAGATTCTGGTGTCTCCAACAGATGGGCCGTTGCATCATTCATAGGTCAAAACTGAATACCTTCTGCCTCACTTGTGGGTACGCCTATAAGACTGGACCTTCAGAGAAGATTCAGGCAATGCCTTCTTACTTGCCTGAATTAGGGCAAGTGCTTTTGGGCTGCTCTCATATGTTAAGAAAATTACTGTTTGATAAGTTGGCTATTACAAGCAATGGTCCTAGTCAGATACCAATTTCTTCTGTTGGGCCTGGCGGTGGTTATTCACACCTTTAATCCCAGCACTTGGGAGGCAGAGGCAGGTGGCCCCCTGTAAGTTCTCAGCCAGCCAGCCTGGTTTACTGAGCTAGTTCCAGGACAGCCTCCAAAGCTCCAGAGAAATTCTGTGCCGAAAACGAAGAAGAAACAAATAAACAAAAGTTCTTCTGTTGGAATAATTCCATCAGAAAGTCCCTTAGAAAGAAGGCGGGCTTTGCATTGTTTTCTGTATGCCTTTCCTGGTGTTAGACATAGGGTTCTATTAGCTTCGTCCTGGTAGAGGAACCAGCAGCCTGAACCTTCAGTGGCTGCCATCCTCAGGGCTGACCATGCTCACTGACTCCTTCACAGGTTTATTGTCCGTTGCCACGTCCTTTACTCTGGTCACGTCCTTTACCCCCACCTTTTAGCAATGTGCCAACTACCTGTTCCCTGTTGAGCTGGGATGAACTTTTGCTATCTGTAGCTATTCCCAGTGGTCCAAGTGGGAGGCTTGACATCATAATAACTCAGATATTTTTTAAGAGGAGCTAGCATGCAAAGGAGTGTACAAATTGTAACCTTAATTGGAGTTGCTACATTGAAAAACAAAAGAAACAGGTTGACTCACTTGGGTTCTATTGTACTGGAGCCATCAGGTTATTTTTGTATCTGTCCCAGCTATTACTTCCAGAGTACCAAATAGAAATAGATGGGTCCAAGCCCTAATGAATACATTTAGCTCATAATACAGTTTGCATTTTAATCACATTTATAGTTGCCTAAAATAGATTTTCCAACTGCAC
Source organism: Phodopus roborovskii (assembly GCF_943737965.1). Taxonomy (NCBI): domain Eukaryota; kingdom Metazoa; phylum Chordata; class Mammalia; order Rodentia; family Cricetidae; genus Phodopus; species Phodopus roborovskii. Next base: position 8,907,672 of record NW_026126618.1, read on the forward strand.
AGAAGGCATATAAGTGGCAGACAGAGCATGAAGGGGGATGATATTTTTCCCCATCCATTCAGAAGCCCATAAACTGCTAAAGACGCACTGTTCAAGTGTTACCTGTCCTGCTGAGACTTACTGCAAGTCTGGCTTCTTCCCTTTACTCTGAAATGGCACTTTTGTCTGATACAGTTTTAAATCCCTATTATCTCTAAATGTGTTTTCTTACAATGCTTACAGATGCCAAGTGAAGCAAAAAAATCTCTCCCCCTCTTCCTCTCTCTCTCCCCCTCTCTCTTCTCTCTCTCCCCCTCCCCCTCTTCCCTTCTCCCTCTCCCCCTCTCTCTCTCCCTCCGTTCCCCCTCTTCACCCACCCACTGCTCTCCTTCCCCAATGCTCTTCCTCTCCTTCCTCTTTATCCCCTCTCACTTTTTTCCTAGTTTAGCTGCATTCCCCTGTAGTAACTATTCCCCAAAGGGAAGACTTTGCTGCCCAGGAGACATTTGGCAATATTTACTGACATTTCCAGTTGTTGACACTGTGCCAGACTTGGGGTGGGAGCGTCTATTAGCTAATAGGCAAAGGCCAAAGCAATGCTGAACACCCATATCCATCCACATTGCAGAATAGTCCGTGCAGTGTCAGGTTGGAGGCTGAGAAGCCCTGGTCCAGGAGAAACAACCAAGATTGTCAGGCTTAACATCTATACCATTTGCAGACAAAAATGACGTGGTGAATTTAGATAGGTAATTAGCACCATGCAGGACATCTACAGCTAGAGTTTTGTAAGAAATGAATCTCTAAAATTCTTACTGGTTAAAACTGTACATTTACCCAAAACCTGGGTATCAACTCTCAAATCTACCCTTTATACTGCTGCTGTTGCTGTGTGAAGAGATTTTCCTGTAGTAGAAAGCTGCACTAAAGTCCTTTGCCATCATGTTTTCACGGCAGAGGTAACACAATAAAGTTGCTCTTCGGAGTGCTTCTCATGATGGAACTTGGAATATGCAAACCTAAGTGATGAAAGCAGAAGCAGGAAGGTTGCTATCTCCTTCCCTCATCATCCCTCTTAACACAGGACATAAGACCCACACCCGTTCAGATGAGCCTTTCCTATGGCAGAATGAAATGAACATCTTTACCATCAAAGTGTCAAATCTGCTAAAGCAATCAGAAAATGAGCCTTACTCATATATGGATTTTAGACACAGAGCAAAGGATCACCAGCCTATAGTTCACACAGCCAGAGAAACTAGGATACAAGGAGGAATCTAAGGGATTCATACAAGGTCCCTCATAGAAGGGGAAAGGAACAAGATCTCCTGAGCATATTGGGAGTGGGGGGGGCAGTGAGTGGAGAGGGAGCTAGGAGAAAGAGAAGGGGAGGAGAGGAAAGCATGTGGGACTAGGAAGACTGAGTCAGGGGAGGAATAGACGAGAGAGAGAGAGAGAGCATAAAAGAGGGAGCCTTTACAGGTTTGAAGAGAAAACTGACTCTAGAGAAATGTCCAGAGACCCCAACTAACAATCTAAGTAACAGTGGAAAGACTACCTTAAATGCTCTTCCCTGATAATGAGATTCATGACTAACTTATCCACCATCATAGAGCCCTCATCTAGTAGCCGATGGAAACAGAAGCAGACAACCACAGCTAAACAGTGAGTCAAACTGGAATCCAGATTCAGAGAGGGAGGAGTGATAAGAAAATGGGGTCAAGACCAGGCTCCAAAATCCCACAAAGACAGCTGGCCTGAACAAGGAGGACCTACTCAGACCCCCTGAACATGGTTCTCAGTTAGAAGGCCTGGACAGTCTAAGGGACCTCAGACAGTGGAACCAGGATGCATGAAACCTGGTGCAGGAAAGGACTCTGGGAGCACATTCCCCGTGGAGGGATACTCCCTTAGCCTAGAGGCAGGAGGGAGGGCCTAGACCCTACTCCAAAAGACTTGACAGACTTTGTTGATCCCTCCTGGAAGGCACCACCCTCCCTGTGGAGTGGGAGGGGGTGAGATGGGAGGATGCTCAGGAGCATGGGAGGGAGGGAATAAGGGAAGGAGGGAGAAGAAACTGGGAATAATATGTAAAATAAGAAAAAAAAATGCCTGGTTCATCAGCATCACAACAAACTCTTTCATCTCCAATGATTCCTCCCCATTGGCATCACTCCACAACAAGCCTAAGCATAAAAATACACCAGTCCACTTGTCTTTACATCTCTGTAGATGATATTTTATCACCTAAAACCCATATTAAACGAATGAGCTTGTACTTCCTCGTCTAATCTGTATTGTGTTACAGGACTCAACTTCATGATCCCAGCAATTCGTGAGATAAAGCCATCTGTGTGTGTGCTCTACATTAAGAATGCCAACTTTTATGTATACTTTGATTCTATTGAGATAAACTGAGGCGACTCCAGCGACACCTAATTATCTAGTTAAATTCATGTCGGTAGTTGCCCATTTATCCTTCAGACCCAGCCTGAACTTTAAAGTGTTTCCTACTTATTCATTCTTTCATTTTTGACTTGCACTCTGGCATTTTTCAAGGGTCCCAGTAGACCTTGTCAGCTTTTGAAATTTCAAGTGTAGTAAGTGATGCCATAAACCGGGGGGGGGGGCAATACTGGCAGTTAAGAAGAGCAGACCATGCAAGGTATAACAATTGAATCCACATGTGTGGCATTGGAGTCAGTTGGAGTCAGTGACTACACAAATAAGGGAGAAACTAAAAGGATCTCTCCTATGATGGCTACATCCACATCTGGTATGAGGTCTTAGGTAAACGAGTGCTTCATTGAAATCAAACACGTCTCAGGCTTCCAGAGTTAGAATTACTGTTGTAGTAGTGCTGGGAAAGGCTCTCTAGAAGAGCTTACACATGAAATTGACTTCTTTCAGAGAAACCTTGCTATATTTCAAATGTTCATTCTCTTTTATCATTAACACATCAACCGAAAGTAAAGGTATCCCTGCTCAAAGTAGTGTGTCTCAACTGGGAATGGCTTTGCTCCTTGGGGTGCATTAGCTAGTATCTAGAAGTATTTCCAGTCATCACAATGGAAGACTGTTGACATCTAAAGTTTAAAGGTCAGATATTCTCCTAAATGTCCTCCACTATGTACGTACGTCACCTACACACACACACACACACACACACACACACACACACACATGAACACACACAGAGATTAAATGTCAAATGTATCAAGATGACTCAACTCAAAATGATTTTCTTGCCCTTGAGCAAGGACATATGTAGAAAATATATTTCTAACATTTTGGATTTACAGTTCTTGATGGTGAAACTAATTGTTTTCTCATCTTACTAAGCAAATAAAATGATTAACTGAAGTACTATTTTGACTTTTCTCCAACTTAATAGGTGTTGAAGTTAAAGATATGCTCAGCCATTGAGAGCATCCACTTCTCTTACTGAAGAGCTGAATTCGTTTCCCTGAATACGGGGTGGTTCACAATTGCATATGACTGCAGTTCCATACCCACAAACAGAAACATATACATAAGCATAATTGAAATACTAAAAGTTAAAATAAAAGGTAAGAATTAGTTGTCATTACAGTGTGTGGGCTAAGAAGCAAGCACATCTCTTAGTTACTTCAAGCCTGGGTGACTGTAGAAGCAAGCCCCAAGATTTTCTTGATAACACCTTCTTGTCCAATTGTTCTGGCAGGGCCTTCTCCAGTTCTTCAACCAATGTACCATTTAATAAACACAGCAAAAAGATCTGAACCTGTTAGTCCCATGGCTGCTCAAAAGATAAAGCATAAAACAAATTACTGATGTAATTTCTTACCCTTTGGTATGTCGTGAAGAATAGTAAATATAAGGCTAGAGAGATAGCTCTGTGAGTAGAGATGCTTAATGCCAAGCCTGGAGAGCCCACATGGTAGGAGAAAAGAAAAGAGCCCATTCTAGCTGTCAACAAGAACCATGGATAGCACTTTCACACTGCTTTGCCTTACCCATTGTGGTACCCACTCAGGGAATCGGGGCACTGACAGCATTCTGAGTCTGAATGAGATGGCATGTATATTTGACTTCTGTACTTATGGGTTAGGAGGATTTTCCTGGACGTTTCAGGTGGGAAAACACTAATCAGCCCATTTTGCTTTCCAAGCAGAGAAAGGAGATGCATACTACAAATTGACATTTCAAATTTGTATTCTATAATCCAGAAAACTAAAACACAGTTTATTTATTTGCTCAGAGACCCACAGAGAGTGAGCGAAAGAGCCAGTATTGCTGTGGTAATAGAACAGGAACGGTATTAAAACCATCATCACCCAGGGTTGCTTGGCGCAGTACATGGAGGAGGTGAATAATCGCAATCATTGGAGTCACGTTGTTCTGTTTTCCTCCTTCGTCATTTAACAATGTGTCATAAGCATCATTCCCTGTAAGCAGTCAGCATTTCCCATTGGGTGCCTAACTAGTCATCCGCTAACACTCATTCCAAAAAAAAAAAGGAAGAACGCTGCAGAGAAACCTAAGAGAAACCTAAAGCAAGAAGAAACAACAAGGAAGCTTGCTTTTCTAAGCAAACAGCTTTGGGAAAGGCCAGATAAATGCCGTGTTTTAAGAAAATTATTTGTTTAGTGTAGAGCTCCAGTGGCGCAATCAGTTAGCGCGCTGTACTTATACAGCAAGATCCATTAGATTGCTTAGCTAGATCACTCACTTGATGACCTCCCAATAAAAATAACAGACAGACGCATCATTCCCCCCAAAATTAATTGATAGAAAAGCACTTTAGCCATCTATCATAATCAGATAAAACAACAGAAGGTTGAGTGATGGTTTTTGGTTTTGTTTTTGAGTTTTTTTTGTTCTGTTTTGGTTTTTGTTTTCCAAGAAAGCATAACATAAATTCTTTTAAGTATGTATTTTTTAAAAATTAACCATGCCTGTCTTATTTATATGCATCCATATATGTATAATTAAACAGAGGGAGTTATTAAAGGAATCTCCATGGTGCTTTCAGAGCAGCAGCTCACATCTCTATCTGTATATACAAGTTTCCAATTTCTTCACATCCTGAGAGCTGCTGCCTTTTGCATTTCCATAACAGCTCTGATAGCAGGCAGCAAGTGAAATCTCACTGTGGTCCTGGCTTGCATTTCCCTGATGAATAGCAAAGGTTGAGCAATTAATCACATGCCTGCTGAGGATTTGTATATATTTTATTCTGGGAAGGGAAATGCCTATTTGTCTTTTTTTTTTTTTAAACTTGAGTTGATTAATTTTAGTCACCAATGAATATTTTTCCATATATACTTTAGATATTTTCTCTTATCAAATGTATTATTTACAAATATTTTCTGCTTATGTTCCATAGCTTGCCTTTTTATCTTCTGATTGTTTCCTTTTCTATACAGAACTTTTTAGTTTGATGTAGTCCAACTTAGCATTGCCTTTTATTGTTAGTGCTTGGAGATAATACCTAAGTCATGCTTGCAAATCAATGTCAAGGTTAACTCATATGTTTTAATCTTGAAGATTTGGGTGTCAGATCTTATATTTAAGTACTCAATCTGCTGTAAGTAAATTTTGGTATCTAGTATAAACGATACAGACCCATTTGCTTCCTCTCTACATGAATGTCTAGTTTGCCTTAAACCTTTTGCTGAAGAGAGTGCCTTTCTTCATATGAATTCTTGAGGGTACATTTGTTAAAATTTGGTGTGGGGAGCCGAGGAACCCTTCATTGAGCATGTAAAGAACAGTTGAATTCCTGAGTAAATGTGTGTTGTTGACATGTGCAGAACTCAGTGCCTTTGAACTTCACATAGGAAAGTATCAAAGCCTTTCCCTGGGCTGGGGCTCCAAGTGTGATAAAGCTTTCTTCTGTTCTGAAAGCTATTATTGACAGTGTGTGTAAGTATGAGAGTTTGCAAACAATTGATCATTGTGAGCAAAACCTGGCAACTACACTTACCTCCTTCTAGATATTTATAGTCTGAGACTGCTCACCTACAGAGACCTCCAACTGAGACTAGCTAACTCCACCCTCTCTACTGGACCAAATAACCATGATGAGGTTCCTGGTTATAGCATAGCTAGATCACTCCATCAGAGTGTACACAGACCACCTGACCCCTATTCCTGAGCTCATATGTTTGTGTGTTAATACATTCTTCATTACCATGCCATGTAGGTTATTGGAGTTCAGTTGACTCTGCATACTTGTCCTTGTATTTGGAATTTCTACTATGTTCTTTAGTCTGTATGAGTGTGTTCTAACCCACATGCAAATAGAGAAACGGAGGATGGAAGGAGCAAAAAACCTCAGAGCTCTTGGAAATTATAAAATTTTATTTTTTGATTTTATATGTGGGTATTAACATGTCTGCACGTGGGGTGGTCATGTATGCATGTAGAAGCCATAGGTCAATGCCAGATGTCTTTACCAATTGTGTTCAACATTATTTTTTGTGACAGATCTCTCATAGAACTTGGAGTTTGCCAACAAGCTAGACTGGCTAACTAGAGCCTTGTATTGCTATGCCCCAAAGCATGCCACACCCATTATTATGTGGGTGCTGGGGATCTGAACCAATATCTGAACTCATGCTTCTGAACCAATATCTTCCCAACCGAGCCATCTTGCCAGTTCCAAGATAATGGCTAATTTCTACCACCTTGATAATGATATAGTTTCATGGGAGCATTCACATGACCTAACTATTCAAATTATATACATTAAATACACACAGTATTGTAGTATATCAATTATTCCTTAATAAAGTTGAAAAAAATGAGAAACAAGTAGAATAAAAAGATAGTGGTTGACCTTCCCTGTGGAGTGGGGGTGGGTGGGATGGAAGGTTGGTCAGGGGGCATTGGAGGGAGGGGAGAAGGAGGGAGAGGGAACTAGGATTAATATGTAAAATAAGAAAAAATAAACAAAAATAAAAAAGATAAGGTAGCAAGTGAAAAATGGCAATATTTTTAAAGGCTATGATTGCATAAATAGATATGATGAATGTTTCACTAACATTGTTAGATATTATTTTAAGGCACACTATTCCAAAGCATAAAGTTCATCAGCAGGTAATTGATGTAAATATAGTTTTAAATTAGTCTTGGTGCAACCAAATTATTTTTCAGCCTGTATTTTTTTATATGTTGTTTCACTATAGTTGTTTTTAACTCTGATTTAGACATTATACAAGGAATATGTGTACTGAAAGTTACAATGCATAGCAATCAACTAAATAGAAACACAGGAGCAACACTGCGAGGTGGGTCTCTATTGTCCCACAGGATCTATTATATAACCTAACATGCAATCCTCTGGCATGCTACTAGCAAAAATGTACTATATATGTATGACAGCATCATATTTCCACACCATTGTGGACTTTCTTGAATGAAGACTAGAGAGTGATCTATGATTGTATCTAACCAGGAAGCTTGCTCTCTGAACTCTGAAGCAACAGTCTCTGAAAGTACACACCTACAAAGATGTAGCCTAACTCATACAGGGACTGCAAACAAAAATGAATGCAGAATTAGCAGAGTATGCCAAGAAAAAGAAAATCCTTATGGTAATATGGAGTAGTGTAACAAAATATTTTGACCCAAAGACGAATCACAATTCTATTTTAGCTAATCATACCAGGTACTGTTTGAACAATAACAAAACAAAGCAGCTAAGGAGGGCTTGGTAGTTACATAAGAGCCATTTCCTGTAGCAAGTTCCTTTAACATTTTTTTAATTGTTTATTTTATGTGCAGGGATGCTTTGCCCGCATGGATGTATGCTCACCATATATATGTATGTCTGGTGCCCACAGTGGTCAGAAGAGAGCATCATCAGATCACTCTACAACTAGAACTGGAGTCATGGATGATGTGAACCATGCAGGTGCTAGGAACTGAACCCAGGTCTTCTGCAAGAGCAACAGGTATTTTTTAAACTACTGAACCATCTCTCCAGCCTCTATATTTTTTGTTTTTTAATTATCAAATAGCTGGTCAGTGTTTAACACATTTGAAAAAAATGTACTGCATGCTGGCAACAGAAAATGAACAAAGTGGGAAAAATGTGTTCACAGTGGTATAGATAAAACTATATAATCTCATTGGGATATTTCAACAGCTTCAAGGACACAGGTTCAGCTTCTGTGTTTTGGGAGTTCCTGAGATGCAGCGGTGATCATTAGGAGAATGCATGTGAGTAACTGAACCACAAATAAAGTTATGCTTTGTAACACCGGTAAATTTGGAAAAGGAACACAGGGTATTAAAGAAAGATAAGCATTCCATTGTACTGTTTAGAAAGAGCTTTGGACTTGTCTGTTCCTTTCATAATTCAACTATAAGTTTTAATGTCTTTGGTTTAGAGACAACAATATATTACAGACAATATAATCTCAAGTTTGGATCTGTACTGATAAGCTATGTGTGCTATAGTTCCAGATGGATACCAATAATGTAATACTCCTACCTGAAAACCAATGAAGCATTGACAATCAAGGAATGCAGAAGCAAGAGAGGATGAGGAGGTTTGAAAGTCATAGCTAGGAAAAGAAGATCACAGCATGATCCAGGTGTGGTGTGACGCTCTGTAAAGTTAATCACACTAAACCTCCTGAACTTGGCATATTTTATTTTTTAGTTATTCATTCAGTGGATCAAACTAGTTATTTTTCTTTTTTAATGATAATTTTATAACTGGAGAAATTCTTTCATATGAAAATATGAGTTGTGTTAGAAACTGATTCACACTTTTAGTGATCAGGACAAGCTGCTAGAAGCCATTGTGGATTTTTTTTCATGACCAACAGGAAGGAAACCATAAAAACTCAAGGATGTGTAAAACTAATGAATGAGGAATATCAATTCTTCATTTTTCTTTCAAAAGGAGACTCGCCATGTTACGAATAAACATTGCTTCTTTAACTTTATTATTTTCTTCCCATTTTGATATTGGAGGTCTCAATCATGTGGTGTCTCAAAACAAGAGAGAAATAAATCAGTTCAGCCCAATTGCATTGATTAAAGTGGATCAGTAACAAATATTGAAATGCATTTATATGGATTATCTCTTTTTATATAAAAGAACTATGGAGAACCTTAAACAGTGTTATGCAATGTTACCAGAATAGAAAAGGGACCACAAGAGAGAAGGTAAACACCCTAGTGGAGAAGAAAGGGGAGACAGGAGAAGAGGAGCGGTGAATGTTGTTGAGATGAGGTCAGAAGGAGGCCATAGGCTGGGGGAGAAAGCGATGAACAGGACAGGCAGAGACTTCAGGAGTTTAGAGGGGTGCAATAACAACCAAGTGGGTATGAGGATGCCGTAATGTAATCCAGTACTTTGTATGCTAACTTAAAACTAACAAAAAAGAGAATTATCCTCCCAATAAAAGATCATTTTCAGATGCAGCTGCCAAAACAAATAAAGATAGTAGTCTTTGGGTAACGTCTGAGGCTTGTTTTCCAGCTGTCACTGACCTAGTTAATGACTAAGAAAGCTGTTCTTCATAAAATTCATTGCAGCCTTTATCTCTTCCTGTTTTACTTTTATAAAACCAACACAAGTTTCATTTCCAGGACTTACACTGCCCGTAGGAAGTAAACTGCTAACAGTAGAGAACAGAAATGATTAAGAGTTTAGAAAAGTATAAAGCGATGGGCTTCATCTTTGCAGATTGTAGACAGTCATTGCTACCCATATTAGTATCATATGGTTCTGATTGACACCCTATTGCTGACCTCTTTTCCCATGAAGTGGTAAGCCCGCACTTACGTTTATAGTTCCAGGAGCTGAGACTGAGTCGGAGATGGGGGCTGGGAAAGTAGCTTTGGCTAAAGTAGAAAGGAGAACGGACATCCAAATACTAGATGAGGATGTAGGAAACAAGTTGAGCAGGAACTTCAGGTCTTAGCTGTGGATCAGACGTGAAAAAAATAAAAAAAATACTCCAGACTGAAGAACAAACGTGGTACTCAGACTATGGTTGGAAGTAGAGACTCAGACAGGTTTCCAAAGAGTGGGAACACAGTCTGGGAGGAGGGAAACCATGAGACAGAGTTGTTTTGGCAGCTGTAAGAACTCAATTGTCTCCTTAGATGTGAATGTCTTAGAAAATGAAGTAGAAATAAAATAATTTTGCAGAAAACAGTATTATGAAAAGAAATCCAATTTGCAAACAGAAAAGCAATTTGCATCTTTGGACACTAAAAATAAATTAAGTCTCTGAATTAGTCCAAGTTTAATAAATCAAAATGTTATCTGGCCCAAAAAAGAAAGCATTCCTTATGTTTTTTTATAGGCTTTCTAAGTGGATTTATCACTTTCTTACATTCTGAAGGTTTAAGCTTCTGCTGGTGAATACGATGCCTGCTATTGTGGGGGTTTATTCCTGATATAGTGTTCTTATTAATCAGGATTGCCTACACTATAGCTTACTAACAAAAAGAGCCTAAATTATGAGTTATTTAAGAGAACAAAAGTGCATTTCTCATGCTAAATGTCCTATTAGAGTCAATACAACAGCATAATCAGGTAAACTAGTGGGTTCCTCCTCCTTGAGCAGGGGCTGAAAGTTGTCATAAGGGACCAGCCAGCTTGGAGAAACACAGGGAAGATTGCACAGAAAGTTCATGCATGCTCAGTGCCCAGAGACAAATGTTCCCCTCCTAGCGCCCTGGGGGTTTGGGAGCACCATTCCATCCTACAACAAAGATCAAAAGAATTGACTATGTCTCAATAATAGTTACATTTATCCTTGTGATACATTAAAAATCACAATATTAGGCATACTTATCTTCTATCAGAAGGACACAAACGGAAAGGAAAAAGATGGCAAACCCTCCAGCCAAATAAGCATAAAACTGAAGAAGCAGATATCACCAAGAATGAACACTGAAGGGCTGGAAGAGAGCCACTTGAAATGAAAATATTTTTACTTGCTCTGTAATGTAAAGTTACAACCTGAAATTTCTCTCAAGTACAAATCAAATAAATAATATTCAGTGGTTGGGCCTGTAAGGGGAAGGACTTTGCTAAACAAACTATGGTACAATTCGGCTTTCTGGAGAGGGGGTGGCCAACGGTAACAGAGACACCGAGTTTCAGGTGCAGCATGACACTGAGATTGTGCCTTTCCTACAGGCAATTATCTGTTATTGTGACTCCAGAGCAGAAGAAACCAAAGACCTGTGTGTTTGTGACTAGTTAATGAATGAAGGAAACCGAATAAATGAGCAAGAGGATGAAATCCCAAAGGACCAAAATGGATCATTTTTAAGTCCAGGGGCTCTGAAGGGGATCTTTGATGGTCATTCTCTTTTGAGCTCCAAGGAAGAAGAAAAGGACTCAAGGGAGGTAAAAGCTCTCCTAGCTCAGTGAGAATAAGCCCAGAGACACAGATGGAAGATTTTGACCCTATTCTAGAAAGCACAAGCTACCCTATCTGACCGAGGGAAGCCTTACTGGCTTAGACTCTGGGGGTGCTGGTGTTCGCAGGATCTGGATGGATTTGGCACATCTTTCTTACATTCATACTGAGATGCATGAGTGAGAATGGGATTCTTAGATGAGTTCAGCTATGAAGAAGTTATGCTTGCATGTTCGAGGAGAAAACCTGGTAACATAATTGCTTTAAAAAACCATTTCTAGATATTCCTAATCAGTTTTTAGTACTTTAGAAAAGATCTTCTACTTCCTTGTGTGTTTTCAGTTAAATCTTGGACTTCACGAAATGGAGATTTGTTGTTATTGTTGTCACAGAAAAGTACAGCTGTGGAAGTGATTTCATAAGAAAAGCTAGACTGAGTTACAAGTAGTGATGATTAGGAATATAGTATTGGTGCGTGCGTTTTACTGTCATAGAAGCAGGGATATGATGAAGTAATTACATTGAGAGAGTAGAGCCCAAGAGGGTTTCACCTACCGTTAAACGATTTATTTAACATAGTTTCCAAAATCCACTGTTTCTGGGATTTCCCTATTTTCATTCAACATTATCCATAGACTACCCGAGCAATCTTGAGACTGCAAAGCAGAGAACGCAGACCGGGTACAGGTTTGCTCACACTATGGCGTTAGGTCCAGCAGGGACACTCTAAACCTATTCCGTTTCAGTATCCATGTTACTCCTGAAATATTACCCATCCCAAGAAGTAACCCCTGTTACGCCATTTGCTGTGTCACTCCAGGTTAAGTCCGAGTCGTTGACAGTGTTTGTCAAAATATGACAGCTCAGCCAGCTGTCCTTCTTTCAGAGAACATGCACGCACAGTTGCTACTAGGTGATTAAGATGGAAACAGCAGGGGCATTGAGGATTAGTCACGATGGGTCACTAAGAGGAATGCAGAGTTCAACTCTCAAAAATATCCAAGACAGGATAGTCCCTATTTTAGAAAGGGGATCATTTCAATGAGTGAAACTTAATTCATGAGAGCTCAAGAAAAAGAAACATGAACAAGATCTCAAATGACAGGAAGGCTGGGTAATGCTCAGAATTGCAGAACCCTGGTTTTCACTCAAAAGCCACAAGACTGAGCCACACCTTTCAGGGACTAACAGGATACGATGGTAGAAACTAACAACACTTAGTAAGATTTAAAGTAACATCAGTACTGAAGAGATCACAATCAATTAAATGCTTATGGTACAAACAAGGATCTGAATGGAGTCTCTAGGACACATAAAAAGCCTGGTTGGCTGATGCACATAATCCCAGAACTGAGCAGACTGAGGAGGACATCCATGGAGGCTGCTAACCAGCCAGCTCATACAGTAGGGGGTTACCTGTTACCCTCTGAGGAATAAAGCAAAGTTAAATTCTGGCCTCCACACCCACATGTACATATGTGCAACCCCACAAACATGCATGGTAAGCTTAGCTTATATTATTTTGTTCTATATTCCTTTTGGTTTTCTGTCTTTCTTCTGAGACGGATTTCATGTATCCCCATACTGGCCTTGAACTCACTATGTAGCTGAGAATGACCTTGAACTCTGAGTCTCCTGCCACCCTCTCCTGAATATTAGTTATTAAGACCTTGTGCCACCGTGTCTCTATTATGAGGCTCTGGGGATTGATTTGAGAGCTTTAGATATGTGAGGCCAGTGTGCTGTACAATCACACTTCTGTCCACTGTGAATATGTATTACCCGCATTAGTTAATAAAGAAGCCGATTGGCCTATAGCAAGGCAGGATAAAGTTAGGCGGGACAATCCAACTGAGGATGCTGGGATGAAGAAGGGCAGAGTCAAGAAAGACTCCAGCCAGCCATAAAAAAAAGCCAGACGTTCAGAAAATGATAAATAAGTCACATGAGCCACGTGGCAAAACACAGATAAGAAATATGTGTTAATTTAAATATAAGAGTTAGCTAGTAACAATCCTGAGCTATCAGCAGAGCATTTACAATTGAGAACCCTGCTGGTTCTCTGGGAGCAGGCAGGCAGGGCAGGAAAACTCAAACTACACAAGTGGTCTACCTTTTGAGTTATCTCCCCAGCCCTACACAGAGGCTTAAAAAACAAACAAACAAACAAATTGGATTTCTAAGAAATGTCTGACAAGGTAAATTTACTATCCAATTGGATTCCTAGAAATAGGAAAAGTCTAATGGAGGAAGCAGGTACCATAAGTTACAATCACAGGAAAACCATGCTTAAAATGGCTTTTGGTATTTACTGCACTAGAATGTTTTGTTTTTCTAACTTCCAGAAGTATGGTTCTGGGACTGCAACAGATGTGCTATTTAGCTCTGTCTCTTTGACCTTTTCACAAATCCTGTTATTCCAATCAGGTGGTGAACAGCTGTTGAAAGACACTGCCCTTGAGAGTCGGGAGAGCAGATAAGGCTTGGACTTGACTCTGGGCAGCATGGTTAAGTCAGAGATTATACACTCAGGATTTAGGATTGTACAGTAAACACACTGCATTCATGTTGAAAACCCCAAATAGTTCTCGTTCCTGAGAGGATGAGAGGGCTGGCACAGGGTGCTGTGAGCGAAAATGCTGTGAACACATTTGAGTCGCCAGCTTCTCCTATGCAAACAGTCTTTGCATGCAGAGATTGACATTCAGATTTTCTGGCAATGATGAGATTTGTACACAGGTGTAAAACCCTGACACAAGGAGGAAAACTCACAGGGTGGAGAGGACGATAAGCCTGGGGTTTGCAAAACAAGACTAGCTCACTACCCCAAAAGCTTTCCTGGGGTCCCCAATGGTTGTGCTGTGGATGGATGAGCACGTTTGCCTCACTCCTGAAAGCTGCCATCCTGGGAAACACTCCCGTAGATGACTGACCAGGAGAATCAAGTTTGTGTAGCTCTTGTGTGCAGCCGTCCTGGGAAGCACTCCAGCGAGTGACTGAAAGATGAGGACAGGATGTCCCCTGGCTGCACTTCAGTCCCCTCCTCAGAGGCCAATGTGTCTGTGCATGTGACAAAGTACATGAATCCTGCTTGGTGGTCCCTATTGGATCAGAAAATGATACTGGAGTTTACAATGATTTCACTGTTATAAAATCCAATTTATGTAGTCTTTTAAAATGCATGTAATATATAAGGACTCAAGGTTGCACATAAAAAATGAATAAATATTCACACATGGAAAGTACATGACTTTTTTTATCAATTGAGTCATATGCAATAAAATAAAACAGAGACCATAAAAATGAAAATTCCAAAGACCTCATTCTGTTCAATCTATTCTCCCTAGCCAGATGTTCCCCAAAAGGCATGGAAGACATAGCCAGCATCAGTAATCCTCAAAAAAAGCCTTTAAAAACAAACCTCATTTAAGGCCTTACTTCCTCTGATTAATGGATAGGGGTGCGGGAAGTGGGGAGGGATTTCCTTATTTTAGAGATGTTTATATCTCCTGGCTACCATATTCAGCAGAGTGTTTAAAGTATTGTACCCTGGGTAATAATATTGCATTATTTGTGTCTTTGCCTGCCATTCTCTCCAGATGGAAACAAGGGAAAGCTGTGAGGCTCTCTATTTTTCCTTCTGATGGTATTCTTTGAGACCCAGACACTATGGCTGTGGCTTGAAGGGAGATAAAACAAATGTAGCAGTTTTAGAAGAGACCACAGTGAACATTTTCTTTAGGTTTTTATGACAGGGAATGTATTGTTATTTGTTCTTGGAATCCCTATAGATTGTAAGAGGTTAGGGAGAGGAAGGAGAAAATGATGTAATTATATTTTATTTAAATGAAATTAAAATTAATAAAGCACTGGGATTCATATACATGATCTTAGGAAACATCCTTAACTCATGTAAACCATTGGTGTGCCATTCACAATACCCCAAAGTATTATAAAAGACTCCGATGAAACAATACAGCAAGAATATTTAGCAGAGTATTTAAATATTATGTATAAGAGTTTAGTATTGTTTATTTGGTGGAAGCAATAGTGAAGATGATTTGCTCACAGTACACACAGCAGAACTCCCTTCTGAACATTTAAACTTCTATTCACAGGGTAGTGTGGCTTTCAGCCTCAATTGGAAAAAAAAAAATGGCAGTGGGTCATGGTCAAAATGGGAACTCGTAAATGGTCAAAGTGATAACAACAATCCAGGGAGGACAGACTGGGAGCATTATGGGAGTCAGAAGATGTGGAGGAGTGACATGGAGCACTGTCTTCTAGGTATGACACTACTAATTCATTCTTAAAATACAGCAGCTCTGATAGCCTGCACAGAAGGGAAGGGAAAGGGAAATAATGTGAGTGTGTGAGGGAAGTAAGTTGGGCAGAAGGGTGTGGTCTTTGGAAAAGGAAGTGGGAATAAAGGAAATCACCGAGGAGTGAATATTTTAATCACAGTACATCAAGTGCAACATGAAATTGTCAAAAGTTAACAAACTTAAACATACAGTACACCTATCTCTATGTGTTTCAATTAAATCTTAATTGCATTTAAGTTCTACTAAAATTAAAAAAGAAATACTTGAAAGAAACTTAATCCCCAGTTGAGGAAATTCTTTCTTTGTCCTAATTTTAATGAATAGATGTTGAGTTGTAAAATATATGTACATAAATAAATATGTGTGTATATATGTGTGTTTGTGTGTGTTATGTATTTGTGTAACAACCACTAAAGAAAGAGAGGCCATAAGTTTGAGAGATATCAAGGTGTCTGGGAATAACAAAATAAGAAAATATTTTAAAGACAAATACTAGCATAAATATTACCTTTTGTTTTGTCATGCAGTTTCTTGATAAAAGAAAACACATCAAGACTGAAAGTAAGTTCCTTGGCATTGAATTTTATCTTTGGAACTTACTTTAGAAATATCCACTAGAGTCCATAATTAAGTCTTAGCCCTTATTGTCAGCTTTTATTTGCTAGATTTCTATAGCTATCTCATCTTCATATTTTATTATGGAGACACCAAGAACAACCGCCCTCTTTGACTATGAGAATTCAATGGCAGCTCTATTTTACTCTCATGACATTATTGAAGTCCCAAGCTCTCTGAGCTTTACCACATTAGGGTAAATTCAGTCTGTAACGTCTCTTAAACCCATTGTTCTCCATTTTAAAATATTTAAAAGCTCCCAATCCACCTTCAAAGCCAAAAGAAAAATGCATTTGTCATTATTCTTGTGAGATTAACATAAATAAATTTAGGTAGGCCTCCAAGGCAAATCAAATCAGAGTATTCAGACAAGGTATAAAGTGTAGTTCTACAGGAATCTGAATCCATTCAATTTATAGTCCTACTCAAAAATCACACTATAGTGTGTTCTTCCATACTCACACCTAAGAAATCAAAGCTTCCCTGGGCGATGGTGACACACGCCTTTAATCCCAGCACTTGGGAGGCAGAGGCAGGAGGATCTTTGTGAGTTCAAAGCCAGCCTGATCTACAGAGCAAGTTCCAAAACAATACAGAGAAACCCTGTCTCAAGCAAACAAACAAACACAAAGAAATCAAAGTTTCATTTCCTTTAAAGTGCAAAAGAGTTCATTTTAGAGATAAAAAGCTGCTTAAAATATTTTATAAAATAGCAATTCAAAAATGTAAATGTGCATATGCATGCATGAATGTATGCACATACATACATACATGCATACATATGCAACTGGATGCATCCATGAGTGTGCCAGTCATATCATGGAAAACACAGCTATCAGGTTAGATCATTTTTGTCCTGACACCCTTATAAATGTACCATGTTTTAATCAATACATTTTATAGTTTAAAACTTTAGAAAAGGGCTACCCATATTAACTAATGTGTCTATGAACCCCCAGGATTTTAGCTTGAAGACTGATGCTGCTATGTCCTAAGCCGTCTCGATGCTGTTGGTTACAGCAGCTGTTGGTTACTTCCTGAAAATTAGCACACAGACTGGAAACCCTGAGCAGCACACCCAGTGTCAAGAGACATGTGAACTATTAAAATGCTGTGCATAGCGCCTCAGTTATGCAGAATCTGAGTCCAGAAACAGATCACAGATTATTGCTACACATCATATGTACTCTGAGGACTTATTGCTATGTCAGGGATCAAAAGACTTTTATCCTCATACATGTTTTAAGCAGCAATGAATAATAAGCCTGCAGCATTGCCTTTTAGCTCCAATTCCTAACTCAGTGGTAAATCATACATCTTTTCTGATACATCTCAGACCTGCTGATAGCTAATCTACATTGTTCAACATGTACAATTTAAATATCAATTGCAATTGTCTTGATTGGGCTTTGTACATGTGATCTGCTCAGAATTGACAGCTAAAAAAATTTAGAGAAGGGAATATCAACCATTAATAATTTAAAATTTTATACATGAAAAAAATGTGTCCATAAAGCAGGGTTAAATGGTTTGATAAATCTCTCAGTCATATTTTTTAAATGCATCATTTCCTATATGCATTATTGCAGGACTTACCTTGCAAAGCCCTAAAATAAATGGACAATGTACTATAAAGTCTATCCGACTTCAAACATCTCCCAAGATCACATCTTCATAGTCTTAATTGATTGATGTAGCAATTCGGTTACTTAAAAAAAAAAATGCTACTGTCATTTTATCCTAGGTATGCTGCAATTAGGATGTCACTAACAACTTTGTAGAAACCCAAGTGCATTCATTATCTGTGACATATTCCCACCTAAATTCCAGAAACTAGAGAGCATCATTAAAAAAAGAAAAAGAAAAAGAAAAGAAAAAATCACAGTATTTTTGTGATTTTCTCATTTGTTAACCAAAATCACCTAGTGATTCATGCTGTTGAAAAAACACTCTGCTAAAGATGGCTCACTGCATCTCTACCCAGCAAAGTCCACAGAGGCCAAGAAAGGCTGTCCTTAAATACCCAGGCAGTTTGCCACAGGAGATTGAGAAAACTCCACCCATGCCACAGATCCGCTCATCTGGACCCGGGGATGTCACTGGATAGTGGAAGGATTTCACACTGAGGCGATGGCATCCACAAGCCTTTGAAGAGGGCGCAGCTGTACCTACTGCCCCCGGAAAGCCCACATGACTGGTCTTCCGGTGGTTTGGGGTGGTTTGGCGCTCTCTCCTCCGGCTTACTGGAGAGGAAGCTGTAATGTGACTCAGCTGTGAGCCAGGGCTGGGCCTTCTTCAGTCCTAAGGGAAGAATCGAGCAGGGAGAACTGAATGTTTGCTAACATAGCTGCCATCTGCCACCATTAAGTCTTATGGTGACAGAGTGCACGCTAATGCCAGATAGACCAACAACACTCACCATCTGCTCATTGCCCTGAAATAAAATGAACTAGGTCATCTGGATTTGGAAGCCTTGATGGAATTACTGACATCTACTCCCAAATTTAAGGATGGAAAATATGCCCCAACTTTTACATTGTTCAGGTCACTCAGAGAATTATCTCCTTATAATAGAGAAACTGTAAGTCAGTAATAACGTATGTGTTAACAATACAGGTTTTTTCTAACATCTACATTATTATAGTCATAAGGAGTGACATGGCACATTACTATCCATCTATATCCTTTAACAGGAAAAAAATAATTAGAACTGGCGATAAGGCTCAATAGGTAAAGAAGGCAATGCAAACCTAACCACATGGGTTTGAGTCTTTCACCCTCATGAAGCCATAAGGAGGCACAATGACATTGTCCAACACCCAAACATGTGCCAAGGCAAGCACCTCACATAACTATAGCAATATATGTCTGTATCTATATCCATATCCATATTTGTAACTTCATCTATACAGACATGTATGTTAAAGTAGAAAGTTAAAATACTAAACAATAATTTTCAGTTCTTTATATTAGCCATGACCTAAATTATTGATCTCCTAAAGAGTATATGCCACAGCTCACTCTATTTCCAAGAGTTTGTTTAAATTACATTAACTTGTAATTTAATGTAATAAACCTCTGTTCTTAGCAGTGTCTGGGAGGAGAAATCTCTCCAGTTTCTATTTCTCTTAAGTTGAGCAGAATGTATTTCCAATTATTAAGAACATAATGAACCACTATTGTGTGTTCTACATTAAATACATCATTTTGAAAAAAGACAGAGGTTTAATTTTTTCACTCCTATTGTAATTTTTACATGAGACATAAGGATTTTGCATATACATAAAGGCAAAGCAGAATTCCAAATCACACGAAGTGTCTCAGAATAAACACCCCGATTACAATTTAACACAGTATCTCATACTCTTCCTATTGCTTTGATTATCATCTGGGTGATGGTTGTTCCAAAACCCCCTTAATATACTTATCTTTAATCTCTAGATGCCTTGAAAGCTTCATGATAACACATACTGTGTATGATTGCATTCATTCCTTATATTCAGTGCCTATGTATATCAGAAAACCAGATATGTTCACTAAACATATAGTGAATTCTTTTTTAAAAAAATATGCCATACTCATAGTCTAGTGAGATAGAACTCAAAATATAGCTTAATTGAATTATTTCCTTCACCATCTTATTTATTCAATGAGTGTTTGTTGGATACGAGTTATGTCAACAATGTCTTATAGATGGATATGGTTAAAATATGTACAATTACTGATTACATGTGTGTGTGTCCTACACTGTGAGAGACCAGTGTTCAGTATTAAGTTGCTAAAATACATTGTGAAAATATATCAGACCTGGGGAGATAGCTCAGTGGGTAATAATGTTATTTGCTGCACAAGTGTAAGGACAGACTTTGGATCCACAGACACTATTTTAAACCTGAGCAGGTGTGGGGACCACTCAGTACAAAGGAAGCTTAGGTAATGGGTCCCTGAAGCCAGCTAGCTCACTTTAGCCAGAGTTGTAAATCTCTGGATCCAGAATGAGGCTCTACCTCTATAAAAATTACAGAATAATTGAGGAAATCACACCAGACCAGCTTTAGTCTACCACACGCATATTCACACATATATGCCCACACACATATAGACAAGCATTCATGTATGCACACACAGCACCTACATACACATGCAAAAAAAAAATGCCATAATATGTAATCATATAATTGCAAAATTCTAAAGAATAAAAGCCGTAATGCAAGTTTGACTTGCCTTTAGGGGCAAGGGAACAGAAAATCTAAGGAAATTATAATTTTAGATAACAGAAAGATCATTGAGACCAGCTGGAAAGAAATAAAATCTGTTTTTGGAATTTTCATGAGAAGTAGAGACAACAATGAACATTAATTCTGCCTGTTTTTCTGAGGATGTTTGAAGTTCATATGAAAACTCTATTTAATATTGTTTCTCAAGGGATTTTGTTTTCACATTTTAAACATGCCTGTCTTTTAGACTCATTGATTTTCAATGAGCATATACTCCACAGACTTTTGTTTTGGCAAACATTCAATAGATCACAAACTGTATGCCACTTGAGAAGCAGCATGCACAAGTCTAGGAAAGCAATAAACAGTTTATCAACTCATGTTCTACATTTACATTATTTAGGAAAGAATATATGTATATATATATATCTTCTCAAAAATAAGTTGTCATATAAGTATGACTGTGCCCCATGAATGGTATATTTCTTTACTGCATTAAATACTTGTGAGAGAGTGTTAAATTGAGAAATACTTTCATCAAAGAGCTACTAATTTGTAGAGTCCATGTCACAATTTAAGAAAGTAATCTTTCCTAAATTAGAGGGGAAATTGTGGGTTTTTTTTTTTTTTTTTTTTTTTTTTTTTTGGATGTGAGGTCCACACCCCATGAAAACCAATAAAACTGGGTAATGACCATGCACCGAGTTTCAAAGCTGAGATTCCAAGTGCATGGGCTATGGAAGCTATTATTTCCTGAATAAGACTTTATGCTGGATCCAGAATTCATTTTCTCTGACCTTCAGCCAAGGGAGGAAGTTGTGTGGGTGACCAAGTTTAGCACTTGCTCTGGGGAATCTCTCTCTAGCTGAAGCTAAAAGGATACTCTAATTGGTCGCCAGGCCTGAACTTAGCACTTTCTGTATTTAGAAGGCTTGCCCGAGCCCATTAGATAGTAACATGTTTCTACGCCATGTTCCTGCAGTTTTATGAGAGAAGAGGCACTGAGTTCTCATAAGGAGGGGCCAGATAGGGAGGATGGGCAAGATGGAGGGTGAGAGAGAGGCCTGCGTCTGTGCCTGTCATGTCGGGAGTCAAACATAGCTGAATTGAAGCTAGACTCTAAGCTAGCTGGCATTTCTAATCACCGCCATTTTTTTCCCCTCTTGCTTCAATGCACATATTTCTGTTTTTTGACAATTTTATACTTGTGTACAACATATTGTGATCATATCTACCCCCATTGCCTCCTTTTATCCTCTTTCCCTTCTGCTGATGCCTCCTCCTCAGCTAGTCCATTTCCTACTTCCGTGTGTGTGTGTGTGTGTGTGTGTGTGTGTGTGTGGTGTGTATACTCAAGTTCCCATGGCTGTTGTTATTAAGAGTATAATATACCTCTAATCCTTTGGTGGCGAAATGTCACCGGCATAGTAAACACTTAAATGCCTGGCAGACAGGAAAGAAGAATTAGAATTCATTATCATTATTACTATTAGTATTATTACTTGTTTAATGCCATGCATGCAAGAGAGAAAGAGAATAAAATACTAAGTTTTGAGGGAGTCTTGGAAGAGGTAGTGTCTTTTCTAAGCAGTTGCTTGCATTGAGTTTGTCATTTGGCTTCTCCAGCTAAGAACCACAGAGCTGTTCCCATGGGAAAGCTTCAGCATCTTGCTCTCCCAGTGGCATCCAGAGTGACTCCTGTGGAAAGGGTCTTACTAGATGGATGGCTGCCAGGGATGCCCAGAACCTGGCCCTTCTTTAGTTATTGTTTTGGTTTTGTTTCTTCGTTTTCTTCTATTTGTGTTTTAATTCATTTTGGTAAGGCCCATTTGTTGAGGCAAAATTAAACTGAGCTCTTTAACTAAGTCAGTCCTTGCTGTCCAGCTTGTTTTAAGACGTTTGTAAAGTGATCTTGAAAGGTTCAACCTGGGAATCATAGCAGAGACAAGTGTCCCTAAGATAACTCATAAGAAATAGAAAAATAAATAGATAAAGGAAAAAAGAGAATGTTGTAACAAGTCCTTCATGGCCCAGCTCGGAGGCTGACTGCAGTATTACAGAGGAAATGGGCATAAACCTAGATGGATAATTTCTGTCAAAATAAAATTTTGGCTATTGGACACTGAGTCATATACTTCTGAGAAATGGGGGAGTTTTATTATTTCCTATGAAAGTGTCAAAATACATAAAGATATTTGCTCCTTTTCAATATCAGTATACTGTGCTTCCAGGGAAATTTTCTGAAAAGATATTTTAAAGCCAAAAACCACACTTACTTTTAAAGAAAAAAAATGTGTTTCCTCTGGCAAGTGAGTAAAAGTAATGTCCTTCCAAATAAGTTTTACCTTAACAGAAAGAAAGAAATCTTAAATGTGGGGGAAAAATAAAACAGGGTGAAAATTTAGAATAGTCTCTTTTCATTTAGAATTTGCCAGACAGGGTAGGACATATATATATATATATATCTTGAGATATTAACATCAAACTTTCTGGTTTCCCTATAAGTTTTTTAAAGGATCATTTCCAGAGTAGAATGATTGATTTTTTCCTACTATCCAAAATGGAGGTCAGTATCTACCAGGATTGTTTATGAGAATTAGTATCCCAAAGATGTTGGTGCCTTTTCCAATCTCCCTTTACTTGTGCCATTCATCCTACTCAGCCCCTCTTCAGTCCTATGGCTAGTGAGACTAACCACTGAGATTACTTTGTCTTAGTCATGCATGTACACATGACTCCCACAGTCTCACTAAGCACCCCTACAATCCGGGAGCTACACACTATATGTAAGGAAGGCAATGGACTGGCTATTATTTACTTTGGTGGAAATACTAGCAGGACTGGCAAGTAGAGTTTAGAGAGTAACTGAGAAAAAAAGATGTGTTATATCAGGTCTCTTCGGTTACTGTTTCAAAATATCTGCGGAGGGTTGCAATTTCTCTCACAGTTTCAAAGACTTCAGTCATGGTGTGTTGACCAAACTTCTTCCCACCGGGCCCCACCTCCTGAAGGCACACAACATCCCACCCCAGTAGTCTCACAGGTTGGGGGATCAAGTCTTTAATACATAACCTTTGGGAGACACTTCCAAACTATAGCAATAATCAAAACTGACCTGTAGGCACTTTGAATGAGAATAAGCAATAGTGTAATTCGTTCAGATATATAATATCACAAAAAAGTTTGAGTGCTTGGAGAAATCAAAAATTCTATTTTATACCTCTTGTGTTTTCCTGACAAGTGGGGATTTGAGAGGACGTCACTGCTAACATTTTGAGGAAAATGTTTCAGTAGTGTGTACCTCCTTACTAGGTTGTCCTATTATGACCATCATGGATATAAAATCATAACTATGGAACTCGGAACTTTAGTGTTCACCACTGTATTCCCTATGCATATGCATTGCAGGTCTTCAGTATACTCTTGCTGAACATCAAATCAAATAATAGCCTTGATCAGTATTTTAGTTTGTGACATTAATCACAAATGGATACCTCTAAAAGGCAAAGTTGATACACTTGCATTTGTCTTATACATTTTCAGAACACTTGACCCTTCAATAGGACCTTTTAATAAAATGTTTGCAATGGAAATAATATGATTGTGGTAGATAATTAGAAAAAAATGACCATCTCAACAGCAAATGGCAATTCTTCATGAGCAGAGTAGACTGGCAGACACTGTGAAGGACTTCAAAAATGGTCACAGTCCTTTGACCCTCTTTGCTGAAAGGTACAGTTGGCTTTCTCTCCATTGAACACCAGTTAACACTAGATACTTGCTTCTATCAAAAAACAAAATGGCACTGAAGAACTATCGCAGTTAGACTCCCGATATTAAATCATTAAAGTTAACTGGTTTCCACCTGGCATCTTTGAGCATGACAGTTATGGCTCCCCTTTACCTCCTTGATGAAGAGAGCACATGAAAATATCCTGAAGAGAGATGGTCACTGAATCTCAGCTTTTCCCAGCCCAAGGGCCAATCGGATGACTGAGTTCAGTATCAATCACCATCACACAGCCATCTGGGGAAGTCGGGAGCATCACTCAGCCAGACCAAGTCAAATCATAGAAGCATCAATAAGAAAAAAAAAAAATGATGGGGATGAAGAGGTGCCTGAGTCCTAAAAATTTTAATCTGTTGCTGAAGAGAGTATTTTTACCCAGTTCTTTAAAGTTTATCACATTTCCCTATTTGTAGAAAATGAACGCAACAATATGGGAATAAATGAAACCCGTGGAAAAGTAACGAAAGAAAACAATCACTGATATTGAATTATTTCAGGAAGGGCACAAGAAGAAGAAGAGGAGGAGGAGGAAGAAGAAGAAGAAGCAATTGCACTTCCCAACAGATACGCTCTTTCCAGCTCACTGCTGAAAACTGTTACCATCAGGCTAAAACTACTCATCTGGGAATCCAGTTACCCTTTATGTTTTTACAGAACACACTGCCATCCCCAGCTCTTGGGCCTCTGCCAGCAAGTACGCTGGCCTTGATTAAGGGGACACGGTGGCTTTGGACAGAGCTCCCGGCTTGCTTGTTTGTATCTAAGGCCTGACCTATTGGACTGCTGGCTGAACTGTGGCGAGCAAACAGAATTGTTTCCACCAGTTCTGTTTTCAGCAAAGAATTCTTTTTTAATTCCCCTGTTCTGTGAGTTGCCAAAATTCTTAAAATACTGTTCATGAAGATTTTTTGTTGTTGTTGTTGTTACCCGCCTCAGAGCCCAGATGTAGGAACTGAAGCCAGTGCAGCTGGTGTAACTTGGCCCCAACTCACAGATAATTCAGCGTTTGAATGGTCTCCCTGTTTTAAATGGTTATTATTTGGAAAACTGTAAAGCAAATGCTTGCAGGATCTAGTAGCAATGTAGGGTAAAGTTCAATTTCTTGTTCATAAGGGACAGCATCAAACTGAGTAAATGCAAACCTATTACTATTCCTTCCCCAAGCCTGTACCCTCAACAGCCATGATATACCTGCATGGGAAGCTAACACATATTTGCCTTGCTTTGTGCCATTTCTCGGAAGCCTTTCTGCCAGAAATATACACATTCTAACCAGCAGCAACAATTAAAAATCATGAGAATTTTGGGGAAATAATGCTCATTCAGAAATTCCCACACAACACCCAGTTGTACTCAGGGCAATGACAGCATTTTACACTAGACTCCCCTTCTTCTAAATGCTGGCATCACGTTTATTACTTACAAAGTAATTGCGTTTTATAGCTGGCTCCATATTAGATTGATATGGAGCGAACATAATATGAATCTCTGTGACCTACTTTCCAATTTGCATTCTTCTGTGCAATATGGTGATGATATTAACAGCAACTCCTGTTGAATGGCTTGGTGAATTGTGCTGTGTGTGTTGCATGAATTAACTCATTTAATTCTCTCAACAAATGCATGCAGAAAGCACAATTACTATGCCTACTTTTATCAATAAGGAATCTGCAACCTAAAGAGTTTAAATAATTTACCTGATGACTCAAAGTTAGTAAATGGCAGAGCTTGGATTTGCGCCTCTAATCTCAGAGCTCAGGTCCTAATCATCACACTGACTTACAGCTTTGGAGGAGGGGCTCTGGGAAGGGATTGCTGCTACCATATATGAGATGTAGACATGTTGGTGGTTTTGCATCCCGAAGTGAATTTTGCTTTTGGAAGTTGTCTACCAAGCAAGCCACAGAGCACAGATCAATACCTGACTAAGTGCTGAGAATTTCTTTTCTCCTAAAGGAACACTGTCAATTTGCTTTGCAGTTTCTAAGCAAGTATGTCTAGCAAATCTGATAAATGAATAAAAGAACATCATATTAGTGGCAGGTAATTATTTGATACATATCCCCTCTTTGACTTTCATGCGCTTTATCAGAAGCTCAAGGGCCAAGCAATATGGAAAACTCTAGTGTCGAAATAAACTGCAGAACGTTTCTCAACTGGGGACATTTTGTCACTGTTCAGATATACAACTCATTGGGCTAGAAACTACTTGCAACCATGCAAATTGTTAGCCAACCTTTGAAATAAATCACCAACACCTCTTTACAACTGCTGAGTTTAGATTTCCCCCAAACACAGCCCCTCCTCCTTCAGTTTAATAGCAGCATCAAATATAAAACAAAGTTAAATATCTTTTATGACTTGCAATGGAAATGACATCTACAACAGGCTTTGCTCTTGAATACTTGCCCTCCAGTTTGTGGTTCTAGTTGGTATCTTTTGGAGGCATTGGTAGGTACAGCCTAGCTAACTGACGTGGACTAGCTCTATGGTCCCAGCTGCTCATCTGCTTCCTGTTAGCTTGTGATGGGGGAAGCCACCACCACATGGTGAATGTTACCATGCTTTCTCCTCCATAAAGAAGCAGATCCTCTTTGAGACAGCTTCCCCTTTTTAACTGTTCTACCAGCTATGCAAGACACAAAGACATCAGTTGTTTATCATAGAAGCAGAGAGTGTAATGGTGATTGCTAGTTGTTGGGTAGAAGGGGAAATTGGGAGGGATGGTTAAAGAATTTCAGTTATGTAAGATAATGCTATATTTGCTGTGTCAGATTGTATATATAAATAACAATACTGCATGCAATATAAAATTCTTGTATCATATGCCCATCTCTCCCTCCCTCCCTCCCTCCCTCTCTCTCTCTCTCTCTCTCTCTCTCTCTCTCTGTCTCTCTCTCTCTCTCTCTCTCTCTCTCTCACACACACACACACATTCATATAATAATAAGGGAGAGAATGTCCTTTGGGATGCAATGTATATATTTCTATGAGTTGTGTATATTTCTGAGTTGTGTATATTTAATAACTATAGCTTTTTACTTGTCAATAGTATCTAGATAAGGTGACATTATAAAGATACAACATATGACGAAAATGAAAATCATCATCTTAGGGACTCAAGAGATGTTTCAGCGGTTATAAGCACTGGCTGCTCTTCTGGAGGTCCTGAGTTCAATTCCCAGCAAACACATGGTGGCTCGCAACCATCTGAAGTGAAATCTGGTGCCCTCTTCTAGCATACAGGCATACATGTTGGCAGAACACTGTATATACAATAAATAAATATTAAAAAGAAAAAAAATAAAAGAAATCAGTTGTTTATAGCCATCCCTGTTCACACTACCTGAAAGGCTTGAACCCTGCCTAACTTACCAAACCACAGGTAAGTGTGAGAAGAAAGGCATATGAAGATAATGGGTAATGCACAGCAGCTTTCATGGGGAAAACAATTGAATCCCCGCAACTTAAAAGTCTTACATTAGTAAGTTTCTCCATTCAGTGAAGTGACTGTGGCCCCATCCAGAGATAGGCTTCCTTTAACCTGTGACTGTGACCTCTGAATAAATGTAATGGGAAAGAAACAAAGACAGGAAACAAGAAAATCAGAAATTTCAGAAAGGAAAAACCACAAAGCTTACTTCCAAATATGTCATCTTTTCCAGCATAGACTCTTTTGCACACTACGTTGTTATTGCAAAAGTCATTAAAGTTATGGCTTGTCCTGGAACTCCAAGTCACACAATAAACACACTGGGACTGGAAATAATGATATAACATTATGAAATCATCGTCATATGACACGGAAACATTAGCGAACACATCATGAAATAATCACGGTTTGCAACCAAAGCTTTCTCCGTTTGCAAAGGAGTTGGTGACACTTGGCTCTGAGAGCAGCCCTATTTTTCAAGGAGAGCTTGGAAAAACAACTGGATTCATCAGTGGGGAGTGGGACAAAACAGTGACCTCAATGAGTGTAGAGTGTCTTCAGACAATAGTTGGAGCCTCCTGCTTGCTAGCGTGTCATCAATAACTTTGTACTGATCAGATATGAGATGTAAAAGGAAAAGTTTCCTTATGTTGAAATAAGCAAAGCATTCGAGCACTATGTGTCAGGATATATATGCTTCGGAGACTGACTCTGAAGTTTCATCTTTGCTGGGAGGATTGATGAACTTCACTGTTACATATAGCAGGTTCTTTTCAGACCTTTCCTCTCTTCCAGATGCCCTGAATCTGCATGAGAGCCAGAGCAGAGGACTATATTGAAAACTCATGGACAAAAGTACAAATTACCTTTCAGAGGTACCAAACCTGGTTTATAAGCATAGGGCACTGGTAAGCTTTTTTTAAAGTTGGAAAAGAGAGCAGTGTTTGAAGCGCTTATCTTTGTACATGAACACTGATGTCTGATGGAACTATCAATAAATTAAAGTCTGCACTCTATTAAGTCATCGTAAGAGAAGGTTCCCTCAGCGGGAGATGGATACAGATACAGAGATGCATGGCCAGACTTTGGGGAGAGAGAATCTAAATGGGAGATCTCCATCAAGTCTCTCCCCTCGGGATTCAGGGAGCACCTCAGAAAAGAAGGCTGAAAGAGTGTAAGAGCCAAAGGGGATGGAAGACACCAGAAGAACAAGGCCCTCTCAACCAACTGAGCAAGGGGCACACAAGCTCACAGAAGGGGCACACAAGCTCACAGAAGGGGCACACAAGCTCACAGACACTGAGCCAGCAGCACAGGGCCCACAGGTAGGTCTGCAACAGGCCCTCTGCACACGTAATAGACCTTTCGTCTTAGTGTTTTTATAAGCGTGCGTGAATGAGTGGGTCTCTGATTTTTGTGCCTGCTCTTGGAGCTCTTTCTCTTCTGTTGGGTTGCCTGGTCCAGTCTCTGTGTAAAGTTTTTTAACTATATCTTATTTTTTTTTTATTTTTGTCATGTTTGATTATTATCTCTTAGAGTCCTGTTCTTTTCTACTGAGAGGCAGAAAGGGAGTAGATCTGGAGGAAGGAACTGGAAGCCTGGGAGCAGCAGAAGGAGGGGAAACTATAGAAATCTGGGTATATCACATGAGAAAAGAAAGGAAGGAGAGAACAAAGACAGAAAGCAAGAAAGGGAGGAAGGAAGGAGAGAGGAAAGGGACCATGGAGAAAATGCCTCATATACTTGTTTGGAAATGTCCTAATGAAATCCAGCACCATGTACAATAAATACATGCGATACATTTTTTTAAATGTCCCACTTTTTTTTTTTTTTTTTTTGAGACAGGGTTTGTCTGATTTGCTTTGGAGGCTGTCCTGGAACCAGCTCTTTAGACCAGGCTGGTTTCAAACTCACAGAGATCTGCCTGCCTCTGCCTCCCAAGTGCTGGGACTAAAAGACATGTGCCATCAACGCCTGGCAAGCATCTCACTTTTTGGCATGGGCTTTTTCAATCTGAAATTACTTATTTGATCAATATCTAGTATCTCCAGTGGAAATTCATTTGACCAACATCTATTCGATTGCTGGCTGGCAGGTACCAGGCAAGACCCTGAAAACAGTAAAGGTGGAATCTCTCATCCTTGAGATGGTTCTGCATGTTAGAGAGGCTCACATATGAAACTATATAAAACATAATGTTAAACTAAAACACCTGAGACTATGAACTACTAGAACATGGGAAACACTTCAACATACCAATGTGGTTTAATTTTTTTTTTTTACATAAGACCACAAAAGCACAGGAAACAAACAAAAGACAAATAGGCTTGTATTGATGAAAAAGCTTCCTCACCGCAAAAGGAATGATGAACAGAGAGCGAACTCAGAATGGAGACATTTGCCAGGTATTCATTCCACAAAGAACTGATATGCAGATAACAAGAGATCCAATTAAAAATCGGCGACATAATATGAAAAAGGACCTTTTCCAAAGAAGAAATATGAATTACCAACAAATACAGTGGAACAGGCTCAACATCATTAACCATCACAGAAGAATAAGCTGAAGCCAGGATGATACATCGTCTCACTCCAATTATAGTAACTGTCATTAAACTAATAATAGCAAAGTCTGTTAAGAATGTGAAAAAAGAATACATTGTTGGTGAGAATTTAAATTAGTAAAACCAACATGGAAAACACTGTAGCATCTCCATACATAATTCAAGATTAGGACAGGCAGGATGGCACACACCTGTAATCCTAGCACTTGGTAGAAGGCATGTTCATACAGAGACCATGTTCCAAAATCAATAAACAAATGAGCTATGCTAGTTTACTCATTCCATTTCTAGGAAATCAGCATACTAATGAGCTGCCTGCAAGTTCACATTTTCTGCAACAGTATTCGTGATAGCTAGAGTATAAAATCAAACCTGGTACTTATCAACATCTGAATGAATAAACACAGTGAAAGAAAATGTGCTATTCATACAACCAAGGACTTAGCTATAGAATAAAATCCTGTCTTTTGAAGCAATGTGGATAGAACTAGAAGACAACATGTTTCGTGAAATAAGTCAGCACAAAAATTAAGAACAGTGTTTCCTCTTTCACACAGAAAGGACTAAAGAAACTCAATCAAACCATAGAGAAATCTACAAAAGGTTTAGGTGAGGAGGTGGAGAATAAACAGAGACTGCATTTGATCTGTACATACTATGTGCATGTATGGAATACAACAAATGGGTTCCATTCATGCGTACAACTAACATAAATGGAACAAACAGAATTTTGTGCCATAGATATTGCTCATCAAAACTGTAGGAACATTAGTAAAATAAGCCATGATTGCTTATCATATAATTCCTAAAGTTAATTATTCACCAATGATCTTCTTTTATCCTCTAGGTCTCTACTATGTTAAGTTTAATAACATTTAGTTTAAGGAAATTATTAATTCTTCATCAACTGATCTTTTTTAGATACCGCCATATCTTTTCATTTTAATGTTTCAGGTTTAAAGATTTACTGTTTAAAAAACAATTTTATTAATTCTTTG
The DNA here is from genome assembly GCF_943737965.1 of Phodopus roborovskii. Classification (NCBI taxonomy): domain Eukaryota; kingdom Metazoa; phylum Chordata; class Mammalia; order Rodentia; family Cricetidae; genus Phodopus; species Phodopus roborovskii. Next base: position 8,938,974 of record NW_026126618.1, read on the forward strand.
AGAATTTTGTACAATGTATTTTGATAATATTCATTCTTCTCCCCGACAGCTCTGCTCAGATATTCCTTCAGGTCTTTCCCTGCCAAACCCATGCCTCTCCCCTTTGTTCCCTGTCCCTTTGAGTCCAGCTTGTGTTGCCCAACTCTTCCCAGGCATGAGACGTGCAGTTCCTGAGGATTTCACAGAGAGGTACTATATTTACAGCATTTCTACCCTTCTGTCCCAAATGTATCACATACACAAGTGCGTGCACACACACACACACACACACACACACACACACACGCACATGTACAGGTACGCACACACGCATACGCACATACACGCACACGCGCATGTGTGCGCGCACACACACACGCACGCACATGCACAGGTACGCACACACGCATACACACATACACGCACACGCGCACATGCGCGCGCACACACACATACACACACGCACACAAACACCACAATAAGTGGGGGCGCACTCAAATCCATTTAATGTAGCTCACATTCATATATGTTTAGATAACTCAGGGGATTGCATAGCCTGTGAGGGTGATGGTTCCTGGAGAAAACCTTTCCTTTTTCCCTCAGCAGCCTTTGACTAAATACAGCTTTTCAGCTAGGGGCGGGACCATGTGAGATTTCCCCCATCCACTTTAGCACACTGCCTGGCATACTCATTCTTCAGCTTTTGTTCAGGATGCTATACTGTTCATCAAAGGGTTTTGCAAATAACCTTTTTGTGTTCACGTGTGTCCTTGGCTCTTACATACTATTATTGCTGCTACAGAAACAAAATATTAGAGCAGTTTAGAATATTATTTCTATTGTTTATATATTCCTTATCCGAAGGTACAGACAATAAGGAATACAGAAACATTAACATGATTTATGGGAAATATAGAAGCATGAAAAAGGCACATCCATGAATGCCACAAACGGATAAACATATACTTAATCTCCTCAGCTGTATGCTGGGAATCAAGTGCATTTATAGCACCTAGCAATATCACATTCAAGAATGAAATTTACATTTGGCAAATGAATACAAAGTACAATTCTCTTCTGTAATTCAAATCATATTATAATTTATCTAGATAAATCACAGGAAATTAAGGGTGCATTATTTTTGAGCCACACTGTCTCATATTCATTGTTATAAATCATTATTCCAGTCAAAATATTGCAAGTATCTCATGATCCTCTCTCACCTATTCAGTAGGTGTTACTCAGTATGTTGAGAGTTGCTTTATTTCTTCTCTCTCTCTCTCTCTCTCTCTCTATATATATATATATATATACACACATATATATATACATATAAATAATTTTCTTTTTACCTAAGTAAAATTAATACTCACTTTAGAAAATTAAGACGAGAAAATAAATAATTCCTGGATTTTTTTCATGTAAAGAAACATGTAAAGAAAAATATTACTGTTGGTTCATATTTAATATTCATTTACTGAACTTAATCCAACAGTGCTTCTTCTAAAGTCTGATGTTTCCTTCTCATGAAGGCTTTTGTGGTTTTCCTTATTGTCACTCTATCTCTGGGAAAGAAGCACCATTTTGAGGCATACACTGAGGGAAAGAGAAAAGAGATCCTCTTTCTCTGGGGCATGGGCCCCACGAGACAATACCCAGGCTCCTTGATGAGACCATGTGACTATAGGTGTGAGCCCAGGGCTGTGGGGATAAATCTGTTTTTACTGGAATCTGACTCGAAGGATGCGGCGTACACGCCCTCCAGTCTGACCTTTGCAGTCAACATGAGTTCTCTATTGACTTCTTTGCTCCTTTTTACATATATGACTTTCCTGGTCAAGACAGAAAATGCTAGGATGCTGAGTGCATTGCCAAATGACACTCCTCCACTGAATTCCACGCAGATTACGTAGCCCCTGGTAGATGTAGTAACATGATTTAAAATCTTTCCTAATGAACAAATTTTTCCTTACGGGAAAAGGGCTTTATATTGCCTTATGGCTTCAGAGAGATAGCATCATCATAGCAAGCAAAACATAGCAATGGCAGGTCAAGAGTCACAGTGGCAAGAGCAGGAAGCTGGGCGATCATATTGTTCACAGTCAGGAAGCGGGGAGGGAACAGCATGTGAGATCAGGACAGAACCTCCAAGTCCCTCTGCAGTGACATATCTCCCAATAAGACTACACCTCCTGGGAGGTATTATATTCTTCTGAAATAACGGGGCCAGTTAAAGACCAAGAATTCAAATATATGAGCCTACGGAAGACATTCATACTCAAACCATCACATTTATTGGTGAGTAAGCATGCTTCCTTCATTGTTCTCAACCCCTCTTCATAACAACACGGTGAGGAATATGCAATAATTATTCCCATTTGGAGGGTAGTGGAATACACATTCCGCTAACTTAACACACTTGCCCAAAAGTGTGGTGACAGGGTTGAATTGTAAACCTAGATCAAATTCAGAAGCATAAATCTGAATGAACATGCTATACGCACCTGCAGAATATCTCCTGACAAGGAAATTATGGTCAAAAGTCAAGGGAGGGAATTACACACTTGTCCATCCAGGATGCATCTTCCAAAGTAGCAAAAAGGTATTAGTGAAAATACTTCATCCCAAGGATGCAAGGATTTCAAGAAGGAATTCTGAGGACTGATTTGGTTACAATAGTTGATAATTTGCCCTGCCTCTATGTCAAAAGTCAGAAATTTGGTTGCCCCTAGATTTTAAAACAAACAGACCAAAAGTTTCAAATTGTCATATGTTTCATAAACCCTAAAATACAGTGAAGTACAAAGTAGAAATAACCAGCCCAGTGATGAACACTGCTGCCTTGGTGAGTTCCTCTGCCTGTTTAGTTTTTATATAAGGTATTCTAATCACGGGCCATCTAATCTTAAACTAGGGCAGCCTAAAACCCTCACTGTTCTAACTATTCTCTGCCACAGGCCAGAAGATTAGCATGGCTGCTTCAGCCTAAGCAAACAGCACAAAATAATCACCCTGACCACTGCACTTCCCAAATTCAGATGAAGTCCATGTGCTTGTCTTCACTCTCCACCTGCTTGTTTTATATCAAAGGTTCTGAGAGCCACTTCATCCAATTAATTAGCTCTTATCAGAACACAGGAAACAAAACCAAGGACTCCCTCATACTCCTTCACCATCTCTTCCTGTTCATTTCCCAATGATGCTGTGATCATCTTATTAAAAGTAAAGCTAAATGGAAGGGAAACAACCCTACGGTAACTATGGGGCCTCAATGTACCCCCAAAAACACGTTCTTTCAGTTGTTTTTTTTTTTTGAATCAGAATCTCATTAACATTAACATCTTAGCAACAACAATTTTAAAAAAATTGCAAATAAAAGAATCTCTCTAAGTGTGTGATTTCAACAAAGAAATAATTTGTTTTTGGAATGATTAAAATAGCCACAAGGAAGGTGAACAGCATTAGATAATACCATGAAAATAATTGCATTATACTATGTGCCTTTTTGAAGAGTTAAATGCATTTCTATGGTTTTTTTTTTCATTCAGTGTCCTTAATAAACTCTTTAAACATTTGTAGTTGGTTTGTTTGAAATGTTCAAACTGCGTTATTTTGAAATTTCATATAGATTAACATCCTGGGATTTTTATTTTAAATGCAAGTTATAGAAACTTTTTATATGCTATGTTACTGTAGAAAGGAACTGAAATCTTTTTCTTGAGACAGGTGCAGTGTCAAAGGCTTGTTATTCCAGCATTCAGGAGGCTGAGGTAGGAGACTCGAGTTCAAGGCCAGGCTACATAGCAAGACCTTTTTTCTGTAGTAACAACAACAAAAATTATTCTCTTGAGGGCATTCTGATTGTTGTAAATAATTTTTCATAAAAGACTGACAACATTGGGAAAATGTGGAATATAAAATATCTATTTTACTCATAATGTCCAATAATAGTATTCTGTTATTTATTTATAAGCTTTGTAAAATATAGTCTTCCAAAAATATGACAAAATCAGTCAGTACTTTAGATCAAGCGGTTTTTCATTGTTAATTTCCTACTTGGAATTCATTTTTCTTCTCTTGAGATCACGAGTGTCTTGATATGTTTTCCTGGGGAAAAGACAGTGAGTCTCTAAGGCAGATACCCACCGGTAAGAGTTTACTGGAGAGGACTGAAGAGTTAGGAGGGCATCAGGCAAGGAGGAGTACCGTATCTTTTACTATCTTTTTATGCCAGGAAAAGCTGTTATGCTAAGACTTGCCATGGATGCTTTGACCCGTCGCACTGGGAGTACTGAAATAAGGGAAGCACCTCAGAGATGTTTCACAAGGAGAGACGTGTTGCTGTCTCACTTGATCCTGCAATGACCAGGCATGGCAGGCAAACTGTCCTCAGAGATGAGCATGACCTTAGGTGAGGCTGTTTCTATGGGTAAGAGGAGTTGTCAGGGCTGGGTCAGGGGAGTGATATTTGGCTGTGAGGGGCTGTCAACAAGCAAGTGAAGATGCTAAAAGGATAACTACATTGCCAGTGAAAGATGACCAGATCTACATCATCCATAATATCCATCATCCACATCATTCCAGTGAAAAGTACTTATGGGATAAAAGAGAAAGGATGCATATCTTTGATTTATGAATAATACTCATATAAACCAATCTTGACTGAGGTTCTATGTCATTAGTGCTCAATGGATTACACACTTTTAAAAGAACATTATTAGCTGATATTTTCCTATGATATCACCAAGGAAAATACCAATGTGATCAGTAGCGGAATCTGTAGCTTTTGCTAAGCCTTGTCAATTCAGCCCATCAATGTTGTATTTCAAGGATCTACATTACTTTTACAGGGAACTTATCATATGCAGAGAATAGTTCCAGGAATGGGATCTAGAGAGATAAAGACCATCCTGCTTCCTAGAATTCACTGACTGGTAGAACAAAACCTAGCTCAACGGCAAGACAATTGCTTTATTACAGGTGTCTCCTCGTTATAGGTGCCCAGGAATAGCCAAGCTAAATGCGGTTTAGGTTTTATGCATACAATTGTGAAGGAGGTATGGTGAGGTCAGATGCAATCCAGTAATGCTAACTGGAAACAGTTGGGATAGTTCTACCCTCAGTTCCCTACCATTAAAAGACAGAAAAGCCTCTTAGAGGAGAGTCAGTGTCAACCAAAAGGCAAGAGAGGAGAGCGAGAAACTGAAGACTAGTGTTGATCAGAGGTAAAGGAAGAGCGGGGAATGGAAGACAAGCACTTTCTCTGTATTTCCTGCAAGATGTAAATAGGATGCAGGTTGAATGGGTCTAGGGCTGGTTAATTTTAATACTTTTAGTGGGCTCTGCAGAACTGGAACAATCCTGGGAACTACGGTTTCCAGAGAAACAGAACCAACAGGTCATATGGACAGAGATAAATACCCAGAAGAGGACCAGGGACAAATCATTCAGGCCTAGTTTGTCAAAAGACCTAAGAACGTGGCCAGCTGATGGTATGACTGTAGTGCTGATGTCAAGGACCTGGGATTCAAGCAAGGGGAGGGTAAATCTCATTGCCTGAAAGCCTGGGTATCTGGGGTTCTAGTGTCCATGGGCAAGAGAAGAGAACTTCGTAACCCAGGGTTGGAAAAGAATGGTCTTTTCTCTACCTTTTGAAACAGCTTTAGAGAGAAGCAATTTGGATGACGCCGCCCACATTGGTTAAGTACAGATGTTCTGGGTTGGCCAATTCAAACACTAACCTTTTCTGGAAATGTTCCCACAGAAATACTCAGAAATCATGTTCGAGAGCTCTCCCTCACACTTGAGTCCAATGAAACCTGAAATTAACTACTAATGACTAGGCAAACTGCGGCCTGGTCCTGGGCAATTAAGGGGGTTGATTTGGAGGTTTGTAGAGTTTTTTTGTTTTGTTTTGTTTTGTTTTCAAAGAGGAAAGGTTGGGAGCATGGTCTGGATTCACTGTTCCAGCAGAAGAATTGATTGCCCTCTACCCAGAACCTCAAAACTGGGTCAAAACAACATTTTAAAAATTATATTCCCAGGAGTAGAAAACTCTAGAAAGGACCATGTTTCATGAAATACCACTGGAGCTGAGTGGTGAAGGAATGATTATGTACAGTGCTTGCTATGTGAACAAATTTATAATACTCATGACCTACCAAGAGATAAAATTATGGTGGAAATTAAAGTTAATATTGAACCTTTCAGTTATGAAGAATACAAATGTGAGAAATATGTACTCTTTCTTTTTCAGGTAAAATATGTTTCCACCTGAGTGAAAGCTGCCTAACACTCTACCACAATATTGATATAATCAGCTACAGTGTTGCACAATGACTAGTGGAGAGAAGCTAGTATGCAGTGGTAAGCATTCTGTAACTAGGGTATTTGTTTTCCTAGGAAAGACTATTTCAATAATGCTGATCTGAAATCCAGATGAAATTTGAAAAGCTCTTCGGTATCATAGGAATCAAGAGAAAACTGTACAAAATTGTCAAGGCTAGTTCTTTCCACCCTCAACACAGAAAAACCCTAGTCTTCATTCAACTTTCAGTGTAGCTTTTTTGTGTTGTTTCCCTCTAAGCTGCTTCTTCGTGTGTGTGTGTGTGTGTGTGTGTGTGTGTGTGTGTGTGTGAGAGAGAGAGAGAGAGAGAGAGAGACTCATTCATCTCTCCCCTCTTTCTCTTTCTCTTACTCTCCCTCCTCCCACCCCTTTCTACTTCCTCTCATTAATTTAACCCCAACTGTTACATAATTGTGGAGTCAATATCCAAGAAGCCTGACAAATCAAAACACATGTGTATCTTGGTTTTATTGCCTAATTTCTCTTCACTATCGTTATCTTATCCTCATAATCTTTATATGTCTTCCATAATAGCCATACTATAACTGGCCTTGAGAATGAACAACTACTCATGCTAATGCCTTAAAATACCAATCTAGTCATATGACTCTCCTCCTCTAAAAATCACACATGGCCTTCATTTTTCTATTGCAGAGGCCTCCAAAAAGGGAACAAAGAGATTTGTTTGGATTCAAAAAGAAAACATTCAAAGGCCTATTTATGTTCTTCTAAAGCATTTAGAACTAGCAACCCTTTTTAAGTTGGGCTTCCCTGAACAATATCCCATGCTGCCCATGACTGGGTTCTCTGGCTTCCAGAGATAATTCACTGTCACCTGTACATCTGCATGTACCTGTGTCCTTTAAATATTTCACCACTGAAGAGTGTAAGAATGTTGGCAGTATGCAGTCATTCTTCCTTTAACGTGACCTGGTAGAATCTTTTAAAACATGGTGTAATGAGAGTGAGAGAGTATTAGTAATTATTTCCCCTATAAAACAGAAGCATATTGGCTATTATTTTATAGGTGGGAATTTTAAAAATACAGAATGTCATTTAAAGAAATGGCTATTTTTCTTTTATGAAGGTGGCTACTTTTTTTTTTTTTTACACGAAGATGGCTACTTTTCAAATGTGTTTCCCCTCTCTGAAGTATTCTGCCCATAGTTATTAAAAAGTAAATACATGAAATCTGTTCACCAAAGCAAAACTTATAAGTTTGCAGTAAGTGAGAACGTAATTCATGTTTGGGTGAACTCATGTTATGTGTAAGGTGACTTAAAAGGGATATTTGGAAATGTATCATATAATTTTCCTGACACAAAACAGTTCTCATTTGCAAATATTTCAACCTGGGAAGACTTTCAATGTGTTAAAATGACTTGTAGGCTCACAATATTAATAGATTTAGAAGTTACTTGTTATTGGAATAAAATATAGCACCTTCTGATAAAAGAGGATCAAAAGTTGATATTACTAAAGATGGAAATTTACTTCTCAAGTTCCAACATTGACCTCTAGAAGATTATCAGTGGGACTGGAAAATGAATATTACAATGTAACAGATATAGTTATCAGTGGGCTAGTTCCATTTACAAATACAATCCCTGTAAGTGTACTGTATCAGCTGTGGCAGTGGGCAGGCCAAATTGAAGCAAATTCTCAAAGAGTTAAACTGAGATTTCATCAGCAGTGAAATGTTTCCTCACTCTAAATAATATAGTTAATATTTAATCATGCAATAAAATATTAACCACATATTGGGAAACGAAATATGAATCATATATGATTAATAAGTAAAATGAAATAGCACACCAAATTCTATGGATTATTGGATTCATTTTACATGATTATATAAATGTTTTCACAATAAACTTTCGGTTATTTATGGTTGGTGTAAAAAATTGAATAACTTTGTTCCTTGTTTCACAGGCTTGGCATATTGACACTTTTGGGGAGTGGTTAGGTCTGTCACAGAAAGCCTGACAGAACACGTACCAACACATCACTAGGTCCCAGTCACCTCCACACGCTTTTACATGAAAGGACACATAGGACAGACAGGCATATCCCACTGAAAATCACTAGTCCACATTCTAAGATGGAAACCGTTAAGCCCACAGCTGACTCCCTTAACTGTCTAAATACAAACTATATGTTTAATTGAATCGTCTACAGTCTCTTTTTCTAACTTTATCTTCTTTGGCTCTGCTCACTGATGGCCAGCACCTCAGTGAGTACCTCTTATCAAGCAGTATGTCAACTCTGTCACTATTATTTATCCTTAGGGTTTTGCTCATGGCGAGGCTTTTCCTCATTTTTTTTTATCGCAACATTTTACTCATTCTTCAAAGTCTGTCTCAAATAATGCCACCTTTCTAAGGCTTCTTTCAAATTCTCTGCCCTCAAGTATAAAATATGTCTCAATTTTACTTATATTTCTTTATCACAGATGTCTTAAGTTTCTGTTGGCGGAAGTAATTTTTTTCTTCTCAAATATACACCAGATCTCTTGACATTTTGTTCACACAAATGGAAGTTATTACTAATGTTGATGGTAAGATACTCATGATGATGAGATGTGGGTTATAATGAACATTTGGAAAAATGGAAAAACAGTACATACTTACTTGCAAAGATGTTTCAGCTATATTGCCATTTGAAAAGCATAACTCATAGAATATTACATATTTGCACAATAGTTCAAGGAAAAGGCATGTGGGTACTGTGTTACCGATTCAGAGAAAATGAGCGGCAAGACACAGCAGTAATGTTTGGCAGTGATTATTACTAGGAAATATGAGTAAATTTTTTTTCTATCCTAAGCATGAAGTCATTTGATAATTGAAATTTTTACTAACTTCTTGGCTTCATTGTATTTTCTCGTTAGAAGTCTGCTTCCTTTCAGACCACAAATTCTAAAAGAGATGAGGTCACACGTCATCCTGTACATGGAGTGATGGATGTTTCTCTGACTACGCATTTGAACCACTGCTCTTGCCTTGGGCCCCCTGTCTTCTCTCGGGATTGTCAGTTTGACAGAAACTACTTTGAGTCGCTCACCAGTTAGTAATGAGAACATTCCTCTTTGTGTTTTCTCTATGTATCCAAAGAGATCACATAAACAAACACTAGAAAGGTAGCCCTCAATTTCTTCCCCTTGGAGTCAAGGGTTAAAGCTCAATACTAGAACTGACAGGGTCCTCTTCTGCTTTTAGTTTACCAATAAAGAGAAAGTTTTGACAAAAATGTTTGATTTATTCAAAGTATTTGCTGTATCAATACTAGGCGCCTCACCAAGTCTGTCAGTCATTCGCTTAAACAAAAGTCCGTTCAGATTTCTATGTTTTAATTTTCTAAATGGAAAGCTATTAACTAGTAGGTGAAAATGGCTTCTATCTTTCATTTTTCTTTGACATGACTAATTAAAGTACTGAATAGTTCAGTTTATAACCTTAAAAACTGTTCAAATTTCTACCTCTTGCATTGAGGATGAGAGGGAATGACTATGCAATTTTCAGCATTAGCAATGAAAAAGCTGACTCCCAAGGCCAACAAGATCTCCAAAAGTTGTGAGCATCAACTTTGTAAGAAATCCAGTATGAAAAGCTACTCAATGATACCATTTTTGGGAGCAAGAACATTTTTTGCTGATTTTTTAATTGCAAATTTCCACAGATAACATGGTAATTATGTATGGTGAAAATAGTCTAATTCTGAGACACTCAGTAAAGATTAAAGAAAAAAAAATGATGATGGGGAAAAAATCAATTTGAAAATCACTTGGAAAAATTCTTTCCCAGGAGCCTTCTTCTTCAAAGGGTCATTTGATTAAGAAGCTGATTTCTTTGAACATCTATTACCTTATATATAGAAATAATTAAGTTTTTAAAGCCTTATAGAAATAAAACAGTTTACAAGATAAAATCATTAGAGGCACATAGACAACCCAAGGGCATGGTATTGCTTTTAAGAAAATGAATCTCCAGGGCAAGTGAACAAAAAGAACAAAGGTAGAAGATTGAAGCAGGAGAAGGGTTGCAGTGAGACATCAGGAAAACAGAGAACCAAGAGATTACTCACTCAAGGACAGGGTTCTTGATGCTAAAGTTCCTCTGTTCCCATCAGAAAGAAATTAAAATGTCAACGCATGATGTGAATTCTGTGGCTCACATTCCTGTCAAGATTTATAAGCACCATCCGTCTTGTATTTGTGTTATAATTAGAGTTCTTTGCATTTCAACATCACTGGTCCATACAAGCAGTAACCTGCTGTTAGTGGCCTGGCATCCCAGATATTGCCTGACCTGTCCAGACTGTTGCTATCAGCGTGTTGAATTCACGCTTCTTGGGCAAGACAGAGCATTTCATTTAGTTGACAAGGAAAGGGGAAAGTGGCTTTCATCACTTTCTGAATCCCTACCATCAGAAGAGAACGATAAATTTCAAAGTGGGAAGTTTTCTGGGGCTTCAAATATAGGTTTTAAGAAAGGGAAAGCCTGTACTCAGCAAGAAATATTGACTCTCACTAGCTCCCTCAGAGGAAAGGAAAATGAGGAAAATAGCTATCTGTTTATTTCTCTCTTCCTGCTGCTTCAGGCACTAATGGAGTAGAAGTTCTTGCTGTCTGTGGCAGTTTCATGCATTTGGAACATAGGCTATAAAGACCTGTTTGTCAGATGGATGGATGAGTGTCCACATACACCACTGCACTGGCCATAACAAGCCATGCCATCGGGATAGCTACACAGAAAGCAAAACTGTTGTCTTTGGACTGAAAACACCGACTCATAGTCAATACAAATAAGCTTAAGACCCTGTCAAGAAGACTAGCTTAGGGGGGATGGTAAGCTACTCATAGTCAGTGTTGTATGTATTTGTTCAATTTAATTTCAATATATACCACTAAGCGATACCACAATATGATTTTTTTTTAATCAAGTGGTATCATCAGAGGACACCTATGAATATCAGAGTCAAACCAGAAAAACAGAACCAATGATAGAGATACGTTAAAGGATGTCTTCTAAAGGACATAATCCTGGAAGCTGGCAAAGCAGTTCGGAAGTCTCCAGTGCATCCTGGCCCTCAGTGCACATGCTGCAGCTGAACTCTACGAGAGGCATCTCCCCTCCAAGGAAGAGCCCTGAACTGTGTATCTGTGGACCTTTCACCTGAATGCATCAGGACCACTTGTGTGATACTTTTTCTTTTAACCAGTAGATGATACTCTTAAAAATCACATCTATAAACACCTTGACATTAAATCAGCATTTTAAATCTGAGCAGCTTGACACACATACCTGTAATTCATGGGAAAACAATGCCAGGAGACTGTACTTCTCTTTGTTCTTCAAGACGATTAGTAAATGTTCAAAAATTAAGTAATAATAAAAATAATAAAGCTGAGCCTGGTGATACAGGCCATAAGCTTGGACAGTCAGGAAGCTGAGAGGACAGATGAGCAAGTTCAGCATCCAACTGGGCTCCAGCATAAGCTGATGGCTAGCCTGGGCAACTGTGATCTTGACTCACAGTAAAGAGAAGGCTGGGCAAAGAACTAAATGGTAAAGCATTTAAATGGCACATTCATGCCCCTTCAACCTCACTTACGACTCTGTTGTATGGAAAACAATTTTCAGCTCTGAACTTCTGTATGAGTTTTAAGGTTTGATCACATGTGTATTTTACCTAGCTCAGAAAAAATAATCAGGGTTGGAAAGACAGCTCCATCAGTAAAATGCTTGTGATGAAAGAATGACGATGTATATCTAGCAACCATGTGTAAAGTCGAACACAGCAAGCGTGGCTAAAATTGCAGTGCTGGAGATAAGAGTACCCCAGAGACAGGTCAGTCCATGGGAACCAACTAACGGATGCTCTCCAAGCTCAGAGAGAGATGCTGTCTCTAGAGAGTGACTAAGTGAGGTATCCACATACTGACCCTGGCCTTCGCATGCACCCATACATACATCACGTGCACACACAGTCACACTGACATACACAAAATTTTCAAAATTAAAATGAAACTGTTAACTGTACTATATAACTCTGTATAACAATGTCATTAAGTACTTTCTCTGAAGTTTTGTCTCAAATGTTTATGCCATGATGGGATATCCTCCACTTCTTATCCCCAGAAACTGTGAAATGTTACTGGTCTAATGATCTTGAAGTACCCTAAACATATTTAACTATACACTTGAGCCCAGTATGGGCACAAAGAAGAAGACAAGAGTCTGGGACAGAACGCATTGAGGGATGCTAGGATGGAAGGAAGCAAAGGGAGAAATGAGACTTGCAACCTCAGTGAAGATCATGTCAGGGAATGACAGGGTGGATGGGGACTGTGAGCTAGGGACTGGGGTACCTTCTTTAAGCTAGCGGAGGAAATAACGCAGACTCTACTCGATGGCTTTTGGCCAAAGCAAGACAGCTAACAATTGTCTTTAATTTGGCTCACTGAAAAGCCATTTGGAGTTTGGGCTTCCTGGACTATGAAGCAATAAGCTGCTGGTTTGTTTTGCATTGTGTGGTTTCCAAATTTACTTTGTTTTCTTTTCTTTTAAACTAGATCTCATCATGTAGCCCCAACTGCCCTCAAATCCTGCCTCCCTAGTGGTGGCACCACTAAATTGCAAAATTTTCCCCAGATGGGACACTGACCTTGATGGTACATGGTACATTTGTTTGTTGTTGTTTTCAGTAGACATTACAATGTCTGTTTAAGGTCTGAAAGCCAATACGGTAGGATCCCTAGAAACGGGGGCAGGGGGGATGGTAACTACAGTGAGACAAATTAACATGCCCATAACCTCAAGTTATGTCCTTTGCTTTTGCAGCAAGAGTTGTCACAATGGTTTCATCTGCTCAGAGGCATGCATTTTTATCACTCATAGTTGTCATACTACACACTTCTCGTCAGACTTGTCATCTATAGGTCTACCACTTTGCAACTTTCAAACTACTCATTTCCTCTCATGCTTCCCCCTGCTATTTTAATTATTCTCTATCTCTGCATTTTTGACTTTTTAAAAATTCCACCAATAGGTGTGAACATGCAGTATTTTTCTTTCTGTGTTTTGCTTCCCCTAACACGATGCCCTTCAAGTTCATCCATTCGATGGCAAATGGAAGTGCCGCCTCTTCAAGTCTGAACAAATTTTTTTTAGTCTCGTCCGTATGGAAGGATAAACCCTCTAAAGTCACATCTCTAGTGGCCCACCTCCTCAAACTTGGCCTCTTTCCTAGCATCCACCTATGAACCCATCACAGTTAACCAACTGTTGTAACCAAAGTCCTCTTGAGCCTGCCACTGCTAAGTGACATCGTCAGCTGAGGACTGAGCCTTCACCCTCAGATTCCACCCATAACAAGCACCTTTTTGCCTACCTGTCGTCCATTTGTATATATCCTTTGAAGAAGTATCTATTCAAGGCCTTCACCTATTTGTAACTGCTGTTTGCTTTCCTACTACTGAGTGGTGAAGTTCAATATGACCTCTTATCAGAGGCATCATTTGCAAATGTCTCAACCAACAGGCTGCTGCTCCCTTTTGCTGCTTTTTTAACGTGGAGAATAATTTTAGTATGATGAAGTGCTGTCCTTGCTTTTGTGGTCCGAATGGCCATTACAGTATCTACAAACTCATTACCGGGACCATCCAGGTACATTTCCCTGGGCTTTTTCAGTGATTTATAGTGTCAGGCCTGACATCCCAGCACCCTACCCCCTAGAGCCAGATTTTGTTCAAGTGTAAAATAAAGATGCAGGGTTTTTTTTTGTTTGTTTGTTTTTTGTTTTTTGTTTTTTGCATGTGGAAATTTTATTTCCCGCACACTATTTATAAAACACACTATACTTGCCTTGCTCATACCATTTGGTACTCTTGCCAAGGCTTTGTTTCTGGCCTCCTTTCAGGTTCGTCTCTAGCATCTCTGTCCTGTTCTGTTAGCTGGGTGTCTGAACTGCGAACATAAGGCTGCTCTTTTTTCTATCTCTTGTTTTTGAGGGCTGTATATTTGCCATACAGCATCACACGCTAGACAGTTGACACAGAGGTGTGAATTGTCCTCTAGAGTATGAAGTGCTGTCTTCCCCAGGTGAGATTGCTCTGCAGCTTTCATCATGATCGCTCCATCATTCAGGCCATTTGGGGAATACACAGTTTGTGATCACGCCAGTGGTACAATTTAATGCAGTGTGATATATAAATAAATACAAGAGTTTGTATCCTAGGCTCTAAGATAAAACCATCTAAGCAGAAAAATTATAAACAACTCAAAGTTGAATCTTTTCAACAGTGTACCATTAAAAAAAAAAAAGACAAGAGAAATGAACAAATTCACCATTACCCAGGCAGAGTTCAATTTACTTCTATGAATAACTCTAAATCTAAAACAGGAGCAACAACGAAAACTTGAAAAACACAAAGCATTTTAGTAATGCAAACAGGCTGACAGGAAGGCACAAGACTATGATATAAAAGAAGATATACATTAGTTTATTACCATTAGCAACTTCCTTCCAATATTCAAGAAGCCCTTCCAAAGGAGGGAGGCAAATAACACTCCTGCCCAGTTACGGAACCTATAACCCACAACAACCATGACATGCTAACACTAATGTGCAGTAGTGACACCCATACCTCGGTCAGTGAATAGCAGATCTCTAATTGGACTTGAGACTCTCTCAACAAGAGGAAAATCATGCCTGGCCTACTGAAGTCATGGACCTTGGAGGAGAACCTACAGCTATGACTTTTCTAAACCATCAAAACTGTATAACCCCTAACTACATTCTAAAAATATATTTTTATACCCACTTCACCCCTTGTCAGAGAAACCTCTTTGCAACAGACAGAGACCATTCCAGAAAACCTCAACAACTAAAAATGTAGAGTTGTAGAGCTCAGTACAAAAGAATGTATCTGAAAAACATCGCCCACATCTAAGGCTCAGGGAACATTGTAGAAGAAGGGTCAGAAAGAGTGTAAGAGCCAGGGGATAAAGGAGGATGCTTAAGACTATGTCTTCTACTTATGTCTGAGGTGTCACTCGTGACTTCTCACTGAAATGACTGCTTAGACCTGAGCTGAACAAGGTCAACAACAATAGACATGCCAAAGTGAATAGAGGAAAGCTCACAATGCCTCAACCCTACACACACACACACACACACACACACACACACACACACACACACACACGAAAGAAAAGAAAAAATCTACAGACAGCTAAGGGATACTGAGTGAGAGAAATAATCTTTCCCAGGGAAAAGCACGTCAATTGGTTATACAATATAAATGGTGAGCTCTGAAAACATACATAGAAGTAACATTATACTGACCGAGCAGAAGTGTGTGTGTGTGTGTGTGTGTGTAGATAGATATATAAATAGACTTATAAGAAAGCAATAACAATTAATGAAAAAGAGAGATCATGAATTTGAACAAGAGCAAGGAGTGATTTTTATGAGAGCTTGGAGAGAGAAAAAGAAAGGGTTGGAATGATGAAATCATATAGTAATCTCAAAATAAGAAATAACTTTTAAAAAGAAGTAAATAATCCTATTTTTAAGAAAATTGCTGGAGATAAACAAATTTAACTTTTACTTATGAGGCTAGTAAACATTCATGTTAAAATGCAATACAGATAATATTAGAAAAGTTCTCAATCCAGTATTACATGACTGACTCCAGCGACGTAAAATACTGCAAGTGCAAACTGACAATCTGGTTAACCTCAGGAAAGCACAGATTGTTACATTAGAAAATAAATTTAAAAAATTCATCACATTAATGATTTTTTCAAGAGCAACAGCAATGATCTCAATAACTGATAAAATTCACTATCTTCTGTGTTCAAAAGAGAAAAATATTCTTAGAAAATTGGAAATATAATTAGTTATTTAACCTGATTAATGGCATTCTGTGCTCCCTCACCTCCATATCTGAAAACCGAAGCAAAGCAGCGGCAGCGATAACGAAAAAACATTTCTTCCGTGCATTCTTCAGAAGAGAGCATCCTTCTGTGATCATGTCAGTTGAACTCTGTGATTGGTCATAATCAGAACATTAACACAACAAGATTAAGTTAAAGTCAAATCACTGGTAGAGTGAAATAGCTGTCACTATTTTAAGCTGCTATTATTTTCTACCAAATGATAAATGGATATACAGTTAAAGTTATTTGATGTGTAAAATGCAAAATTAACTGATATGACGTCTTGAACACTGTGAACGTGGTGTATGTGTGTGTGTTTGTGTGTGTGTGTGTGTATGTGTGTATGATATGTATATACCAAAAGATAATTTCAATTGTATAAAAGAGTGCCCAGGAATATGTTTTATCACATGTGCCAAAGTTTTATAAGGACACCGTATAAATCATTTGTTATGCTTTTATTTTTTTCTTTATGTGCATGTGCCTGTCTGTGTCAGAACAGAGAGCAATTTCTAGAGAGTCAGTACAGTACAGAAGCATGTGCTTCTCATCAGGGATCAGTCTCAGGGCATCAGGCTTGAAGGCTTAGAACTCACTTTTTGAGGAATATAAAAAATCTATACCCTGAAATAAATCCTGCCTGGAAGACTCCATGTGTTATGAAGAATATTAAAAAATTTAAATAAAATGCCACAATAAATAAGAGTTGTTATCAAATCACATCATCTTCACAACTCAACTAGCAAATAAAGATTTCCCTGTGAATAATATAGGGGCAAATTCTAAGAATGCACACAGAAGAGCTGATTTGTGACATTAAAGGAAAGATATCTCTAACAATACATCTCTTAAAGAAGGCAAACCATTAAAAAGCTAAATAATAATAAACTTCATCAAAAACAATATAAAGATGTTTTTAAAGATATGGTTGGGAAAAAAGATGTTTGCAAAAGTAAAAGATAACATTATCAACAGCTTTGAAGAGAATAAATTTAAGATGCATCAAACAACATAAATATTTAGGGAGAATGTGGAAAAATAAAGCAATGGTTTCTTGGTGTGGTTCTATTTATATGGTTTTAGATCATACAAAGTAGAATCTTTATTTTTAGAAGCAGATCTTTAAGACTTTCTCCTTCTTTGGAGATAAATCATTTTAGCTTAGAGTTGATTGCCAGAGTCTTGAAGAAGGCATACATATAGCTACCTGTAGATAAAATGATATTTAAAATAACTATAGCTATAGATAGAATGAGAATTTATTAAAGTCAAATAGTTGATGAGGAATTTGAGTTATTTCCATGTCATATATTTTAAGATAACGAGAATTATGACTGACACTCCAAAGGGATGTAGCTGGTGATGCTGACAGATTTCCAGAGGCTCACCTACTTTTATCAGCCATCAGTCACATGCTCACATGCAGCTGTGCAGTTACCTGTCTCTTCTTACGTAACGATATTTTCCACACAACTTAACCTATTGCATAAACCTAATTATCTGAGTATCTTCACTGTTCCCAAAGAGAAAGAAGGAACACAAGATTTTCCAGGGTCCTCTGGGAGATCTCGTAGGCAGTTTTAAAACAGCATTTTGTTCAGGATTTGATTCTGGGAGGTAAAAAGATCTTGAGTTGCAAAGCATGTCAAAAGTTTACACGCAATGAAGTAGGCTCACACAGTACTGTAGAGCAACACTTGGGCATCTAACCAAGTGGTAGAGAGAGAAGAGTGGCTGGTAAAGAGAGCATTGCTGTGCATTCCACCTTTGTAAAATGATGCTGGGCTGGGCGTTGGTGGCACACACCTTTAATCCCAGCACTCGGAAGGCACAGGCAAGCAGAGCTCTGTGAGTTCGAGACCAGCATGGTCTACAGAGCAAGTTCCAGGACAGGCTCCCAAAACAATACAGAGAAACCCTGTCTTGAAACAGCCCCCCTCCCCAAGAAAAAGATGCTCAAAGAACTGAAAGAAAATTTCCTAAGCAGCAAAAGACACGATTAAAAACAGAAGAAAAACATTATTCTGATAAAAGACAGAATCTTTATCTTATATACAATTTATTTAAAATAAAGCAACTCACCTAGTAATCTATTTGAGAAATGGAAATGTAGTGCAAGCATATGTCTCTTTAACATACAAAGAGGAAAGAGAAGCTTCGTGTTTCATTAGTGCACTATATTAGAGTTCATTTAAACTGTAGAAATAGATCCATCCAAATGTTAGCCAACTTGACTTTAAGGGATTACCTCTCTTCCTCACAAACCTCCCCCAACTTTCTGTATCTGCTTCAGATTTTGTTCTATAAGCCCCTCCCGCAGTGTTGGTTTATTTTAGAAAAGATAATCCTTTTTTTTTTATATAACTCTTAGCAAAGAACCTCATACATGGTCTGCCTACCTAATGTGTAGGTTGTTCACACTCATCTTCACTATTTTCATAATTTTGTCTACACTTACTGACTACAAATACTAACATTTAGTATCATTTTCTCAAGAAAGGGTACTGGCAGCTCTAGGGATGTCTTAGTACATGAAGCTCTTGCCTTGCACACAGTAGAACTTGAGTTTGATCCCCAGAATCATCCATGTTAAAAAAACAAAAGTGGCAGGTGTTGCCATATAGACTTGCAGTCCCAGGCTGAGACTAGACGATCCACTGAACTTATGGCCAGCCTTATGTGACTACTTGGTCAGCCCTGGACCACACACATGTGAACACATGCACACATACACAAAGGCACACAAGCATACACAGCATAGATATCCCTTGAGGTACAACAATCACAGTTGCCTCCTGGCTTCCACATGAATGCACACATGTGCTACAGATGCACCTGAACACAAATATGTGCACGTATGTGCATAAATACAAAAACATATGCACAAACATCAAATTTTTAAAAAAACTAAAAATTGCGCTATCTTATGATGTAGCTCTGTCCCTCCTGAACACAAATATGTGCATGTATGTGTGCATACATGCAAAAACATTATGTACAAAAAATCAAATTTAAAAAAGCTAAACTTGCTCTATCCTATGACCTACCTCTATCCCTCCTGGGTATTTCCCTGGAGAAATCCATGTTAGTTTATCACAGGGGTACTTGCACACTAATGTTTACCACAGCTCTGTTCACAATAGCAGTTGTGCAAGCAACCTGGGAGAAATCAGCAGAGACATAATCAAGAAAATGTGATAGATCCACACAAGGGAAACCTTACTCAGCCATCAAGACGAATAAAGTCATGTCCTTTGCAGAAGAAAACAAAAAGTGCATCTACAGCTAATTATATTAAGGGAATTGTGAACTGGTAGTTTGTAGTGTCCTGGCATCCACGCCCACACACATGTGTGTGTCTGCACACACATACATACACACACGCACACACACACACGCATGCACACACACACACACTTCAATAATAAACAGTGAACAGTAAACTGTCGTATTACAGCATTCTCTAGCAGCTTACCAAATTTCATAAATATATAATCTTGAAATTTCTGAAAAGATTTACTTTTGGATGATAGAAGACTTTTTTTAAAATTCGGCAAAAGTTTGTGCTTATTTAATTGATCCAAATATATCTTTAGTCATATTAGAAATAAAGGGCTAGCGGTGCATACATTTAAACTTTTGAGTTCTTCACTATTTTATCTTATTTAGAAATAAGCTTGGTATTTAATGAATACCTTTCAGATTGAGAGTTACCAAAAATATTTTGCTATCTTTTTTATGGGCAATCATCATATCATTGTCATCTCTTGTACTGAATTCCTTTATGCATGTAGGATATTTTTCACTTTCTAGTTCTTAAGTATTTTTAATTTTACACCATAGCCTTTAAGCTATACAAAATGAAGGAGAAGAAGTAACACACTCAGTATCTTAACCTCATTGTAAGGAGAAAATGGCCATTCCATTTCCATTGTAGTCGGGACACAATGGTTTATTTGGTATAGATTAACTTTTAATTGCCCTTATTTGGAGCATAGGGACAATTAGAGAAATGTAGTCTTGTTATGATTAACTGTTGGGAGCTCAGATATTTAAGTAAACATTGCTCTGGGTGTTTTTCTAATCATGTTTTAGACAAGTTTGGCATTTAAATCTATAACTTGAATATGGCCAATTTTCTTTTCTAGTATAGGCAGATCTCACCAGATTTGGAAGTCCAGAAGAGAACAAAGAAGGACGATTGCTCAGAAGGGAAAGTTGATTGTTGCCTGGTTGCCTTCAATCCAAGCCCTGGGTTTTCCTGCCTAAGGTCTAGAACTGAAAGACTGTCTTGCTGGGGTTCAGGCCTTGATATTGAACCACACCCAGGGTCCTTGTTGTTCTCTGGCTTTTGGGCACACACTGTACTGATTCTTACTCTCTAGAGAACCATGACAAACTAAGAACTTATTATAAAGCATGACTATTTCTGAAAGTTACAACCATAAAACTTCTATGCCACCATATGTCAACTTTGACTCATATGTTCCTAATAATCGTATTTGGACTGTGAACATGACATGTCATTAAATAAAGCTATATGATAATCACATGTTATTTCATTTTTATTGTTTTCTCAGTAACACATTAGACAAGTATCAAATAAAATCACAAAACAAAGAGCCAAGAAGTTAAACTTGCAGTTGATTGTTTAACTGCCGTGCTTAACATCTGAAGTAATGGCAATCTTATGGTTCTATTTGTTTGTTTTTTATTTACTGTTTTATTCACCATTTAGTACCCAGTAGATCTAGACAGTTTATTTGCCTTATAAATCCCAACAATAGAAAAATTATGTTCATATCACAGTCAATGCTAATGCCTCAGAAGGCACAACAACTATTAAATCAGCCTTGATAAACTAGTCTCATTTAGCAAATATCTATCTAGATCATGTGGACTTTAAAACATTTACATTAATATTGCAATTTTCTACATTTTTATAGATATATTTTATTTGTTGTGGTGATATACTATTTATGATTCATTAAAGCTTGCCCAAGAATTCAGAAAGCAAAGCCAGCCTCAAGCTATCGAGATCAGGCAGTGATGATATACACTTTTAATCCTAGCAGCCTGAAGCTAGGAGGTGGTGGCACAAATCTTTAATCCCAGGACTCAAGATTAAGAGGTAGACAGATCTCTGTTAGTTCAAGACTACGCTGACTACATGAAATTGATCCAGTCCTAAAAGGAAAAGCTCACACAAAGGTGATCTCAGTACTTGAGATCACACACCTTTAATTCCAGCACTAGGGAGGGATTTGTAGAGACAGGATTCAGCTGAGTAGAGGTAAGATCTAGTGGCTTGGCTGCTTTGTTTCTCTGGTCTTCAGCTTGAAGCTTGAAGCACAATATCAGCCTCTGGGTCTTTTATTTATCATGCTACAATTTGTGGTCTGTGTGTGTGTGTGGATATCTATGCAGGCCAGAAGGCACACCATCCATTGTTGCCGGTGCTACAGGTGTTTGTGACCAGCTCAGTCTGGATGCTGGAGTCCAAATTCTGATCCTCATCATAGAGCTTCAAGGGTTCTTAACCATGGAGCAATCTCTCCAGTCCCTGTTTCTGGAAATTTTAAGAATAGTTACCCCAGGCAGACAGATCTCTGACTTAAAGGCCAGCCTGGGCTACATAGTGAGTTCCAGGACAGCCAGAGCTACACAGAGAAACCCTGTCTCAAAAAATAAAAATAAAAAAGTTAACCTATATAAGCACTTGCTTCTCCCTCAGCCAACAAAGCTGAGTTTGTTTGTTGGTTTTATAAAACCATTCATTCAGTGAACAGAGAATATATATATAGTGTCTGTGTGTATGTATACATATATATATATATATATACACATACATACATACATACATATATGTATGTATATGTATATATAGTATGTGTGTGTGTATATGTGTGACCACAGATGGAATCAATTTCAAATTATTATGGTGTTCACGTCAAAATTTTAACATTATATCAAACATAAATGCAAGAATATATAATGTGCATGTGTGTCCTTTGTCTGTGTATATTTTTATCCAGATTACATTTCAGGCAGATGGAAGAAATTGTCACCTACCCAATATAGTGCCTAAAGTTTTTGTTCCAATATGGATGAAGCAGTCTTTTAAGGATTTTTGTTCCTGTGCATACTGTTTCAGATACAGTCAAGTAAATTCTGGTGAAGAGGCTGAGGGTTCAGTAAGTTATTGGATGTCTTCAAATACTGGTTGAGAGCATTCACTATCCAGTCTATTTCCTAGCCTTGCCAGTCATAGGTGGTTTCTCTGAGTCCCACCAGACATGCCTCCCCAACCCATCTGCAGGCCCAAACTTCAGAGAAGAATTAAAAGCCACAACTCCAGTAACAGCAGTATGAAATCAGAAAAGAAGGTTTCATCAGCGCAGACCAGGAGGTCTTACCTGTAAATGGAGTTCTTAATAGGTGTAAATAAGAAAAACCCAGAGTCAGATATAGAGGAAAATGCTGAGAGACCAGAAAGAATTAGGAACAAGCCAAAAACAAGCCTTTACCTCATAAGCTTCCCAGCAGAAACGAGAGTGAGTTCCTGTTTCTTCCCGCTTACATCTCTCAGTCCAGCCATCTCACTTCCTGTCTGTCTATACAGGACCTCAGACCTCTATGGCTAGCTAGTGGCAAGCTCCATCCTCTGCTCTTCAGACAGACTTTATTTGTACAAGCAAGATATCACCACACTTACCTGAAGCTCTAACTTATCTATAGTAAAGTCATGCCAATGAGAAGAGAGACTGAATTTGCCTGTACCCACAGGGCTTACCATCACCCAAACCCTAAAAAGGAAAGGATGGGGACAGGTTTCAGCTTACTGGGAAGGGCCCATGATAACCCAACATCAAGTAGGGAGAGCAGAGAGTCTTAAAACAAGAAACCAGAAGGAAAATTTAGAAGAGGCGCCTTCTAAACAAAGAGCCATGAATTCTCACCCAGTTCCAGGGAGTACAGTAACACCAAATGAATACTATTTTTCTTATGGCTTTCCCAGGCATATAAGTTATGTCTTCTGAATAATATGCATCCCCGTGATCCAATGTCACTCTCAGAAACATATGAGGAGAATGTGAGCAAGGACCCATGTTGTACCAGGCAGCCAGCAAAGGCAAAGGGAAGATGCAAGGACTTTGGTAGTTGTGAGACTTGAATTTAGATGTGGGCCCTGGCAGCTCATAAGTGATAATGGGATGAGACCTGCAAATAGGGTGTCCCAGACACCTGCATTTCTGTCTGTCTATATTACTTGCATGAATTCTGTCATCAAATACCTGCCATAAAGCAACTTGACCAAGCAATGCATAGCTTGAAGGTCCAGCCTACCTTGGTGAGGAATGCATGGGGCCAGTAATATGGGCTTGCTCATTCGTAGATGAGTTTGGAAGAGAAGGGTGGGTCCCTGTGGCCAGGCGGCATTCCTCTTTTTCGCTTTGGTCAGCCCAGTATCCTAAGCCAATGGGATGCTGCCATGCACATTTGGGCAAGTGTTACTGCTTCAGTTAACACGTCCCTAGAAAAGTCCACAATGTGACAATCAAGGGCATATGCCTCACGAATAGCCTGGGTAATTCTAAATACAGTCAGATTGACAGTGAAGTCCAGCCATACTGGCCAGTCACAAATTCTCAGCCTTTAATTCTGATAACTGGCCATTTTAAAGGACAGACCCAGAAGCGTCTGCTGCCCAGCACGTAGAAAAACAAACGATGCTCTCTGCACCCTCATTCGTGCTCAAGACACAGTATCAGGATGGAAAGAAAACTTCATCCAGTGTGTCTAGTGTCCACAGACTTGCCAGTTGATGAAGCCATCTCAAATAAAAACCTTGTTTTGAGGGGTATATTTGTTGTTGGTTGTGGTTGTGTGTGTGTGTGTGTGTGTGTGTGTGTGTGTGTGTGATTGAAATGAGAGGTGTACATCATAGCTTCTTGCATTTGAACACTTACTCCTTGGTGGTACTTTGTAGGGAGGGAGGGAGGTTAAAGAACCTTTAGGAGATGAAGCCTTGGAAAAGGAAGTACAAGACTAGGATGGACCTTGTGGGTTTATAACCTCACCGCATTTCCTGCTCTTTCTCTGCTCCCTGTGGGTGGATGAAAATGTGGTCCCCAATCTTCCTGCTCCCACAACCATGTTCTCCTTGACTGTTGTGATGCCTTCCCCATCATGCTGGACTCTACCAGCTTTAGAACCCTAAGCCAAAATCAACCCATATTTCAGCAATGGTTCTCAACCTTCCTAAAGTTGTGACCCCTCAATATAACTCCTCACGTTGTGGTGATCCCCACCCCAGGCATAAAATTTTTTTCATTGCTCCTTCATAAGTATAATTTTGCTACATTGTGAACTGTAGTATAAATATCTATGTTTTCTGATAGTCTTAGGCAACTGCTGTGTTAGGATCATTCAACCCCCCTCCCAAAAGGGTTGTGACCCACAGGTTGAGAACCACTGTAATATGTCCTCACATACTATGTCCTGTATCCAATCCCATCACTCTCCATTTATTACAAAGATGACAAAAGACACTGGAAAATGAATAGGACGCAGTGCCTACCTCTAGGGAGGAAAACGGTTATAACTAAGATTCACCATACTTTAATCTGCCAGTCTAAAATTTAAAAAGAAACATGTGAGGTTTGTAACTACTTTAACAGCATACCAAGCTGTGCTCTAGTCATTTGACAAGAATGTGTACCTCTATACTCTTAATTGGAAGATCCATGCTCTTAGCTTTGGTGCACACAGAGAACAGGGGCAGCCTTCACTCTAACCATAAAACCTATTCACAGATAGTTTTTATCATCCTGTTCCCTCTTCGATCTAAATGGGTGAAGGCTTACAAATCAGCTAGTATCAAACAGATAACAAGAATAAAGGATAGAGTTTATTAGCACATAAATGCAAACCAATAAAGCTATCCACTTACTGACTGGAGGTCACAGGCATCAAAATCAGATGGTTTGGGATCCAATAGGAAAAGAGAAGAAGGCCCCTCTGCTGTTTCATTCCAGTGAGAGGGATAATCTCCAGCCTCTTGGAATTTGCAGGAAAACTCCTTTAGATGAGGCTAATGATTCTGTGTGAGTTAGATATGAGAAAGTCATTTTAAAGGCTTCCACTTTGTAAAAACTAAATAGTTCAACTATGTCAGTTGCTAGAATATCACAAAACAATGTAGAACTATTTTGGTTGTTATGAATTATGTCAATAAGTAACATTACGACTTTGACATCACGTGATGATCTCATTACCAAAGAAAAGAAGAAAAAAAAAAAGTCTTCAGGGACAACCTTCCACTTCATTACTCTTGCCATTTGCTGTTACTGAGCCACTGTCTGGTCCTCTAGATGTCACATTATCATAAGCACTAAATATGTCATTAACTTACGCTGTTCCTGCATTTGTAATTCAATTGGTAATCTTTGTCCAGATTTGCATATTAACTGCCAGCTTCAATATGCTAGTAAATCACTTTTCAGTTATGTAAAATGTAAGAGCTCAATGTAGGAAATGTGTGTTCTGCTGAGCAGCCATGTTCAGTGCTTCCTGAAATCCACACCTCAATGTGAGCCACCTTAGGTGAAGTCCACGCTTTAGAAGAAACAAAGATGACAGATGGAAAACAACTGATGAATAATTATCAATAATATGAAAAAGTAATTGCTGACAATGTAAGAGCATTACTTGAGAGCTTTTGAGTGCTAAATATATAAACACAAAGAAAATTACAGTGTTCTATAATTCATTAATTTAAACATGTGTTGATTTTCATTATTTCAAAGATTTGTATTTATTTACATGCATGCACACATGTGTACATGCCCGTTTGTGTGTGTGTGTGAATATATGTCACATAGGTTTAAGTGCCGCAGATTCTAGGAAAGGATGCTAAATCCCCCTGGCAACAGGCAGTTGTGAGCTGCCTGCCACAGGTGCAGGTGGGAAATAAACTCAGGTTCCCTGGAAGAATAAGAAACATTTTTAACTGCTTAACTATCTCCGGCCTCTTCAACATTTATTAATTACCAGTAGTTGTGGTGGACTCTGGAGATACATAAATAAGTTTGTATTCCCACTGAGATTGCTGTAGACATGGTAGAGTTTTAATTAATTTTAATGTGGTGAGATGTTTGGTGTAGTGTGGACAAGCCTTGACCTTTACTACTTTCTGTGATTAAAATGCCTTTCTTGCCATCTCCATAACCACACCTGTAAAGTCTTGTACACTGCTACAGATCTCTGTACCATGCAAAGTGGAATGGATAAGGGTGATAGAAGCAACTGTTCACTCTCTTAGGTGGTGGTGCAGGATTGGCTCACAACCTTCAGTGCCCACGATGCTAGATATTTCTCATTTGTCCATCTAAACCTGTACTCTATCCAGTTATCTGTGCTGGCCTGCTGATATGTGGACCTCATCAACAACAAGAAATTCAATGGAAAGGATAAGAAGAGATCAGATTCAAATTTTGGCCTTTGTCAAAGTCATACTTTGCTACTGTGTAGCAAGCAGATTTTCTTGGACCACAGGCCCCCAAATCAAGACACAGAGACTATTATTTGTGAATGCTCAGTCTTAACTTAAGCTTATTTCTAGCTTGCTTTTTTTCTTTAACTTAAATTAACCATTTCTATTAATCTATATGCTGCCCTGAGGCTTATTTACCACATCTATGTACTGTCCATTCTGCTACCCTGCTTCCTCCTTGTCTGACTTTCTGTCTCCACCTGTCTGGCTGGCTCTCCTTTCCTCTCTGTCTTCCAGCCCCGCCTACCCCTCCTCCACCTAGCTACTGGTCATTCAGCTTTTTATTACACCAACCAGGTTCTTTAGGCAGGCAAGGTAAAACAGCAACACATCTGTGCATAATTAAACAAATGCAGCATAAGCAAACACACCACATCTTTACATAGTTAAGCAATTATTCTTCAACACAAACAAAGGAAGCATATCTTTACATACTTAAACAGTTATTCTCTTCTACAACAATACCGACCTGACATTATTCATCAAATGAGTGTCATTGCTCTCCCAGTGTGGTCAACTCTTAAGGATGTTATTTCAACAATGAGAGGCCACTCTTTTCGCTTGTCAATTAGGGCATAGAGGTTCCCATTCTTAGGTGACTATCCGCCTCTGACCTTTGTAAAGAATCCCTTTAATAACCTTCTCCTTGAATAATCCTCACGTGAATATGCCCCTCCTCCACGAAAGCTGTTTACTCAACGGTTATAGAGATGTTTTTAGGTAAATCAGAGACAGTGTGGGAATGAACGAATCAAGTGAGAAGAAGGTTTGGTTTGGATTGAGAAAGACAACTGTGTTGTTGGAGGCTGGAGGAAATTGAATCAAATTAGAACAAGTGGTGAAGAAAACGCTCTAGGAGGTTTGTTAATGATAAATACAAGGGTCCAGGAACAGCACGTAAGGCCTAATTGCACAGAACTCAATTGGCAAACTCCCTTGACTTTCTCTAGCAGGCTGCAGCAAAACAAGATCAAGACGATTGTTAAAAGGGAGCGAAGTAAAACATAATAGGAATGAGAGTTCAGCTGAATGGGGCATGATAGGAAATTAGGTCCTGACTTGCAAAGGGGTAGAAAGGGTCACAGTCAGCAAAGAAATACAACTCTGAGGGGAGATACATGAAGTTAAGAGGCCAGTGGGTAATCGTCGCTCTTCATTCCGTGAGATATAATGTACATCAGACTAATTGCACAACACCTAGCCCAAGGGATAAACACACTCAGCATTGCCGCTGGCTTGCAGTATGGTTTGTGTGGCACTTATTAAGCTTCCTATAATTTATTCTATCTTTTTAAACCACCAGATTAGGAGACCATCATTGTTATTGTTCAGAAACTCCTCTCTTGGCTTCCTCAGGAAATTAGTTTCTAGAATTTGAATCTTCAGAACCCATCCAAACATTGCCTCCTTGCTTCTCCTTTGCTTCCAAGAATTCACATTTCTGACAAACTGAGAACCACCATAAGATTTGAGGCCTCGCTACAAAAGTCAGCACAAGGGAAAGAGGAAAACAAAAATGGAAGAAAATGCGAAATAATCACATTAAGGAAACAATCGGCCTCTGGTTTGCAATATAAAAACAGGAGGAGCCTGTGCTGCCTTGCAGTCTCCTCACAAGGGTTACCAGGGGAACCATCCTTGTGTGTTTCCTGATTCTCAAAAGTATACCCCTGTGACGTGTTTGTGTCTGTCTGTCTCTTTTCTTTTCCTTTCGAAATCTCAACCCCAAAATCTCCCAGCTTCTGTTGTGTTTGTTTCTTAAAAATTCTTCTAATTCTTCTTTTCTGTGTGTGTGTGTGTGTGTGTTCATATCATAGAATCCATTAGGTTGGCAATATATAAAAAGGCATTGATTTTTTTCCCCATCAGAAGTTATGAATGCAATATGCAATAGAATTTTTTGCTCTCCCTGGAGCCTGTAAAAATCACAAAGTGTAAATTGAGTTTGCCTGTAAGTATCTTTCATTTTTTGTTTTGCTTTGTTTTATGGTCTATGTACTTTTAGATTATAAGTTCCTTCAGGGCAGGCACCAGATCCACAATTCTTCAGAGAATTCCCCACAGAAACCAGACAAGCTTAGAGCCATGAGAAGTAAATAACTCTTCTTAGCTGTTATTACTTGTAAGATTAAAAATGAATTTTGAAAATTGTGAACTAACTTTTGTGTTCAATTGGATAACTCAGGTATGGATTTTTTTTTTCCTTTTTCCCTTGTTTCACTTGCTACAGGTAAACGATCACATCCAAAAACTATTTTTGTTGCATGATGGGTAATACTTGGTGGTCCTGTCCTGGCTGAAGTGTTTGGAAGCAGAGTGAAAGGACATTGCCATTCCTTCTGCCACGTTTTCTGGCTCCTGGCTTGGTCTGAGTGCAGTCTTCTCTATGACTAACAGAGCCAACCAAATGGATTAGCCTAAACAAAATACATTAAGACTGTATTTACTGATCTACTAATAATAAACTGCTAAGCATAATATAAAATCATTAATTAAGATGCTTGGTTCAAAACCTATGGTGATGAAAAATTCACCTATAGCTATATGGGGTATTATTATAAGAAAAATTAATTTAGCTGTGAATCATAAATGTGCGGATCCACCAAATGTATGGTATACCTTCATGTATATGTATCATATTAAGTAGAGTGGGCATTTGACTTTAAAATAGAAGACAACATTTTTATGTTGAAGGAGCTTAATGTGTGTGAATATGTTTCCTTGGGAGAATAATGATTGCTGTTTATAATTCTAGTCTTGCCTGTTTTTGAGCACTGTTTCAATTTTAGATACAACTGTTACAGAAAAAAAGAATCTGACATGTGTGAAGACATTAAAACTGCAAGGAAATCCCTACTTAGTACAGTTGCAATAATTACTGTGATGCTTAACATTGACTGTCAGCTTGACAGAATCTAGAATCATCCAGACACATCTCTGGGTTTACCTGTGAGATCTAGATTAGGTTAACCTTTGGGCACATCTGTGAGGAACTGTCTAAATACACTGGGTAAATGGAGACAGAAAGACCCAACCTGGATATGGGTGGTCCTGTTCCTAGGACTGGGGACCTGAATTGCTTAAACAGGAGAAAGCTGATCCCTAGCTCTCATTGCCACCCCTTAGACAAACCTCTGCCTCCCCGAAATATTTACACTATGACTCATAACCATAGCAAAATTACAGTTATGAAGTAGCATTGAAAATAACATTGTGGTTAAGGAAGGTTGAGAACCACTGGCTTAGAGCCTAAGTGATGGTGGGATGTTGCAGACCAGAGACACCTAGCCTGGGCTAACTTTATCCTCCACAACAGACAGTCATTGCCCAACTCAGTGTTGGATTTAGCATCCTTGTGATTGTCACCTGAACCCTTTTAGAGTGTAACAGATTACTGAATTACAACCCCCCCACCTAAGAATGCTATCAGAAGTTGTCTCATCCCATCAAAGTATTTGAAGTTTGTCGATTTGTGAGTGCCTTTGTTCTGTGTATTAAAACATCATGAAGCAGTCACCTGAGTGGGACATGGAATTTAGTTCAGCACAAACCTGTACTCTGGGACCATCACCATGCAGAACAGTGTCTCTTATCTACCTTCAGGTGAGGACTGTTTTCACATTATCACAAGAGGGGGACTTCTGCTTTCTCTCTGCCTTTTCTGTGTCAATAATACCATTTTAGTAAAAAAAGAAAAGAAAAAAGAAAGAAAGAAAGAAAGAAAGGAAGGAAGGAAGAAAGGCCAGGAAGCATGCATATGTCAAATAGTCACAACTGCGTGAAATCTCTTCCTAGGAGGCAAGTTCCTGCTCTGGCTGGCACCGGGCTTCAGCCTTTGCCCTCTCCCAGCATGGGATTCAGGGAGAAATTTTACCTCTTGCTGTTATGGTAGCCTGATAATGAAGGGAAAGGCATGCATGTCTGTCTTTAGCAGATCTCCTTTTCTGCCAGGAGAGATACCCAAAGACAGGAGGTTACATGAGAAGACGGTTCAGACCCAAGCTGTGTTGATGAATTATTCAAAGTCACAAGTTGGAGCTGGAAAGATGACTCAGCAGGTAAAGCACTTGCTGAAGCCAAGTGCCAGGACCAGCGTTCGGACCCCCGACACCCAAGTAAGGCCAGGCCTCAGCACTCAGGAGGTAGAGATGGGGGCTCCCCTGAGCAATATAGTTGTCTAGACCTGCCAAATCGGTGTGCTATGAGTTCAAGTGAAAAGCCATCTCTCAACATATATGGTGGAGAGTATCCAAGAAGATATTTAACATCAATGAACAGCCTCCACATACAAACACACGAATATGCACCTACATATACATATCCCCACACATATGAAAATACACACACACACACACACACACACAGAGGTACGCATGCACACACACAGAACTCAGTTGAGATTTGAACTCTACACCTTGAATGACAAAGATGGCAACTTCAGCATTGCAGGAAGCTCTCTCTGGTGGAAACCAGAGCCTGCTCATCCACTTAACCTCTACAGTAAGATGACTCCATCACTTTTTAATTTAGGCCAAAATTCTCCATCTGTAAACTAGGGAATGGGTATGTTTCTGTTTACAGATTTAAAGTATGTGGTGAAAATATCTTGAAAACTGATTTATTATGAATGTAAAAGTGGTCTTTTGTTTTTTGTTTTGGGCTTTTTGTTTTTGGCTTGTTTGTTTTAGATTGTTTTTGTAGTTAGGGGCATCTGTGTCGTCTGTGTTTGTCCAGTGAACACAGAGTGACCAGTTCTGATGCCTTCTGGACCACCAGTAGAGGCAGCCATTACCTCCTGTATTTAACTCCCTCTGTGTTTTGCAGCCTTTTGATAAACGTTCCAGGTAGTGTGTAACAGTTATGTGGTTGCACAGCTTTATATCCCACACCCTGTCCTGAAGGCAGAAAACTCAATGATGACATCTTTGCATCTCCAATCACCATGGAACAGATTTCAGTTTCAATAGATGTTTGCTGAAAAGATGAAAAATAGTTCCTTTTTAATCTTCTAAAATACCTATTTTGAATTGTCTCTAGTTTACCTGAAGTCATATTCTTTCTTAGCTCTCCAAAACCCTTTTTATGGCAATGGGCTAAAGATGTATTGGATGTAATTTACACTTAATGTAAGCATGAGAAACAGAGATCTTAGGGAATCAAAACTGTATATGAAAGCTGTTTTAAGAAGCCCTTTGTTTCATTGTTTGCTCTTTTTAGGACAATGAAAGAAAGACCCAGATGATAGAAAAACTCCCACACTTACAACAGCACACACACACACACACACAATGTGCCCAATTTGCATCCCACACAAGGGTCGTTATTTCCACTTCCTCTCTCCAGACCCAGGACCATGTAACTTTCACTTTGGATTCCAATCAGATCTGGCCTCTGTTTAAAGCATATGCAATCCACCAAAATGCTATAACTTGTTTAGTCTGTGGGTCACTGGCAGCCAATTGTTGCCTAGATGGACATATTTGCTCTGACTCTGATATTTAATCCCAACTGCCACTGATCAGGTTCTGTCGTTTTCCAAGATCTCATCAGAGTGTCACAGTGATTCATGCTCCATCACATTAACTATATTCCCCCCTTTCTCTGATGTCTGGTTACTGTCCAAGGAATCTCATAGAAAGTTTGTACCTCTAGGTTTTAGAAGTAGAGGTAAAAGTGTTAATTAGCCTCTACAGATCTGCATGAAAAGTTGTTTCGCCTCCTCTAATATGCCCCCTACCGTTTTATGCTTCCAGAAGGCTTTTCCTGTCAATTCCTCACCATACACGGCTAACAAACCCACCAGCTCTTACTTCTACATACAGCTCAATAGCTATTTCTAGGCCCTGCCAATTCTCTAATAACTGCTCTTAGTCCCTTCACCACAGAAGAATATCTAAATTAAGATAAATGGCTGACTGTTTTTTATAGAACCAGACTATTATTGCTAACCATAACTGGTGTAGTTTGAAGACAATGAAGCCATTTTTCACAGAAATAATGTCTGAAATATTAGTGTGATTCTTTATACATGATAGATTTTGCGTTTTAAAGAAAATTAATATATCCAGAAATTAATCTGGATATTTGGAGTTATGGGGAAGATAATTATTTATGGGACTAGCTTCAACGGAGGAATGAGTTTTAACCTATAAGGAGTGTGGTAATGTCTGATCTCATAGAAGAAGAATGGGATCCGGGAAACAGCAATGTAAGGCCTGCTGAAAAGGGAGGATTTTCTTCCTTCTATGTCAGAGTAAGCTGTCGTTCAGCATACTATCCCCGGAATTCTTCATTCTTCACACTCTTGCCAGCACTCATTATTTCTCCTTTTGGAAAAGCAATAACTTTCCTAGCAGGTATGAGATGACACATCATTATGCTAAGTGAGATAAGCCAATCAAAGAAAAATCCATGTTATACTACATGAGGTACCTAAAACAATCACTCGCGTGGGCATGGTAAGATTCGCCGCATCAAGAAAAACTAATTAATTTAATTAACTCACACTTACATAAACAGAGTATAATGGCTGTTGTTAGGATCTGGGTGAAGGGTAAAGGGAGAGACCTGTTAAATGGTTATAAAAATTTATATATGTCAAAAATCAAGTATTCAAAGATGTGTGGATCTTTGAGTCAATTCCATTGGTCTACCTCTCTGTGTGTGTGCCATTACCAAGCTGTTTTCATTACTCTAGCTCTATAATAGAGCTTGAAGTCTGTTATGGTGATGTCTCTGGAAGTTCCTTTATTGTACAAGATTGTTTTGGCTATCCTTTATTTTTTGTTTGTTGTTTGTTTTTTTCATATGAAGTTGAGTATTGTTCTTTCAAGATCTGTGAAGAATCGTGCTGGGATTTTGATGGAGACTGCATTGAATCTCTAGATTGCCTCACCCTCTCTGAGAAGCAGATGAGGAGTGGGGTGGGAGAGCAATGGGGACATGGGAAGAGAGGAGGGAGAGGGAACTGGAATTGGCACATAAAATTTAAAATCGATTGTTTTAAAAAATAAAATTTAAAAAAAAGCTAAAAACGTTCTAGACATATGGTATATTAGCATTGTGCCCACTGGACAATATTGCATTATAGACTTAAAATTTGGTAAGAACATGGAACCCATTTTAAATTTGCTAAGCGGGGGGGGGGGTGATCTATTTCCTGATCTGGGTCATGAGTTAGATTCAGATTGTGCTGGAAATAATGTGTGAAGCCAGGTGAAGGAGGAATGAGTCAGCTTGCTGAGTAGACTCATCAGAGAACTCAGTGCTGGCCTTTGTGGGCACGGAAGTCCTCAAGCGCTGTGAAATAGATGTGAAAAGAGATATGTCTTGTTTCATAAGATAATAGGATTCAAACTAGTTCTTTCTTACTGCCATTTCTTCCGAGGGCAGTTGAATGTCTTTGACCCAAGGGCGCAAACATAGGACACTCATGGGCCCTTCATAGGCTCTTGGTTGGATAAATAATCAAAATGAATCTCAGAATCGCATTTGTAAAGCTTATCTCATGTTCAAAGGAGCTTGCTTTGTGTGATTCAAAACTCTCTTCTAAAGGAAAAGAAAATGCTTCAGGCTTGAAACATAAAGTTCAATTTCCTTTGTTATTGCTGCTTTGTTATTGAGAGTATCTATGTAGCTCAAGCTAGCACTGAACTTGTGATGCTCTTGACTGTGACTGCTAGCATTATGTGTATGCTCCACTGTACCAGGATGGACTTTCATTTCCTTTCTCATTATTTTTTCTAAGGTCTAAATAATACTTTATGTTAGGGCTTTGTAAAGTGATAGTAATCATTCTTGATAAAAAAAAAAAGTGGTTGATTTATTTGTTAGGTATAGGTATATGTGCTTATCTGGAAGGGTTCAGAAGGCATCAGATCCCCCGGAACTAGAGTCATGGGTGTCTGTGAGCTACCTGGTATGGGTCCTGGGAACTGAACCCAGGTCCGCTGCAAAAGCCATAAGTACTCTTACCCATGTCTCTTTAATCAGCAGTATAAACGCCCACACAGTTTCTCACAAGTCATAGTTTTATGCCTTGTGAAACTTGGTATACTAATTGCATCAAAACTGAGGGAAAAGTGGGTTTTGTCACCATAGTTAAATCCTCTGTGTGGCGCACTTAGAGCTAACTTTGTTAAAAGTGCTAATAGGCCATTCATTCTGTGCAGTTCATAGAAGCAAAGAGGCTGGGGTGAGGAGATGACTTGGTGGTTCAAGCGCTTGACATACAGCATGGGGACTGACGTTGGGGCCCCCAGGAACTCCTTTCAAGGCTAAATGGGTATGACAAGTGGCCTATCATTCCAGCAGGCAGGTGCAGGGTTTCCTAGAGCAAACCTTCTAGCAAGACTAGGTTCTAGCACCAGGTTTCACCAAGACACTCAACTTCAGTGAAGAAGGTAGGAGAAGTCCAATGTTTTAAAACGCAAGTATACACACACAGGAACAAACATTACTTATCCACATGCACACCAAACATACGTAAAAGAAAAACTGAAGAAAAAAAAATAACATGTCGTGGAGAATAAAAGGGTTGAAGGGTGTATGTGCTTGAGTCAGTGGTATAAGTGGTCCTTGTTTATAGGAGGGAAAACTAGATTATTTACATTGTGATTTTCCCTGAAGTCCCTTCCCAATTTCATACAAAGCTTGACAGTATTTCTGCTCCTCACTTTTTCCCAACTACAACCAAAGATTTTAAGTCACATACAAAAAAAAAAAAAAAAAAAAAAAAAAAGCCTCCTTTCAGGGGAAAACAGTTATTGCAGTTTTACTGAAAAAACCATTGGCATTCTGGTAGACTTTAGGATAAGAAAATATCTCTCCACAAAGAGCAACATGAGAACAGAGCATTACTAATTCACATTAAGAAGCAATTATCAACAGTCTGAGGAACGCTGGGTGTTCAGGGCACCAAAACAGGAAGACAACTGTGTAAAAATAATTTAGCCACCAATCAGGTTCAGCACGGAAAATGCCTTCCATTGTTATCATTATCAACCCACTGTAATTAACATCGTCAACAAAAATACTGTTGCTGACAAAGGGAAGAAAGCTTTCCGCAATGCATCTAAGTTTAGGTTTTGCCTTTGTTTTAATTGCCCGGGAATCAACAACTATCATCCATGCCATGTCTGGGCCCATTTGCTAATTTATAGCTTACTTGAACACATGTGCACTTGTTTCATGAAGAACTAAGCCTTTGTCAGCTGAGCTTCTGACCGTATCGTTCAAATACCCCTTGTGATGAGAGAGTTTTGGGAACAACTTTCTCATTTCTGTAATGTCAAGCCAAAAAAAAAAAATGTTCTTTGTGTCTCTTACTCGAGTGAGTAAGTTATATGTAACCTCTGATCTGGTTTAAACTTTAACTCACTTTTGCAAAAACAATAAAATAAAAGCCAATTGCTAAAGTTTCTGGGGGGGGGAAATGATTTTTTCAATTTTTCAATCTGTTTAGCAATTTATCAAAGAATTTGAGGACTATGTGCCACAGCTGTTCCAACCAGCATGTGCTCCCAGGGAAGACGAAATAACCAGCTAACTAACTAACTGCTACCTAAAACAGGGTCAGAAAAGAAGTAAAAGTTTTTAAGAACTATTTTTCCTTTTTTGTTTAATGATTTTTTTTTCCTCACATGCAACAAAACAAAAGATACTCTCACTATTCATCACTCCTTCCAATACCGCCATCCATACCCCTCACAGGCCATGGACCACCTACACACATTTTGCCTCTGATGCAGAGCCTGAATTTGGAGACTGCGACTGATTTACATCCTTCTTAAAATTCTCAAGGCATTTTCAAACTCCTATGATTTCCTTTTCACACAAGTCTGTGGGGTACATGTGCCGCCAATGTCACCGACTCATGTCTTACTTTGTGAGAATTATTTTCCTAGACAAAATGTTTCCTTTCCTAGTCACCATCTTTGATCTTTCCTAAATGTCCTGAAATTTCTGGTTTTTTATAACATTTTGTAACTCTTACAAGATACTAGACAATGAAGAGTTCATAAGTCAAATGCATGTTCTAACTGCAGCTGACCCTCTAAAATTCTAACACTTAGCCAACATCATGGTTCAATTAACATTAACAACTGTGTCACTAAAGAATTAAATTTATTTTGCAGAAGAATCATTAGCCACTTATTTGTATTAAATGGGACTTGGATTTTATTAATCTAGGAAAAATTAACGAAAAGGTGACTTGAAGACACGAATGTCGTTTTTTGAACATCCTTTTTACTTATATGTAGATAATAAATTCAGTGATTAACTAATATCTTTTCAGTGTATTTTCACTCTCAGCTTCTCATATGGTTCACTACAATAACCATAGTTCTTTAGTGAAACAAAACCAATTGTGTGTGTGTGTGTGTGTGTGTGTGTGTGTGTGTGTGAGAGAGAGAGATAGAGAGAGAGAGAGAAAGGGAAAGAGAATGTTTGTAGTAAAATAGCTGTTTATTTTGTTTATATTAATATAGTACATATTTACAGAATACATATACATAAAAATTACATGTATACATACACTTTCTGGTGCACTTTATGTACATTATCTCTATCTAAGGAGAGTTATTATATGACCTTGGCTCACATTCTTACAGAGGCTGAATCCCTGAGAAGCTTAGTGAGCTCATGGTCTAAGATAAATTCTGGTGCAGCCCGACTCTGGATCTAAAGCTCTGAGGGGGAGAAAAGCTAGTAATTTAAGAACAAGTCTCATTCTTGAGTTCAGAGGCAGAAGGAAACCAGCGTCTGGCAGTCAGGGGATGAATTTTCATTTATTATTCTACCCAAGCTTTCAATTGTGTAGACGAGGCACACATGGCTAAGAGAGGCTAGCGCTGATTTATCTGATTTACTTACTTCAATAGTTCTAGCAGTATCTTATTGAGAAAGATGCTTACGGGCACAGAACAATGTTTGGACAATATCTTGTGGCCCCTTCAGGTTGTGCTGTAGCATTAGCTAGAGCCCTTATCATCTTTAAAGGAAGTATAGCCCACCAAACTATATCAAAACTAACACAGACAAAACCCTCTGAAATTATGACTAAAGTTAAGGCTAGATCACCCTATTCTTGGAGTGACAGGTTAATTGAGGATTTTTAAAATTTCTTGTGATAATCAGAATAGCACATCTTTTGCAAAGACCAAAGGTTTTATGTTTTGAGGAAACTTTCTCCTAATCATATATTTTTTTCATTTTATAACTCAGAATAAATATGCCCATAGTATTTTTCTAATGTATCTGAAGGTTTC
Source organism: Phodopus roborovskii (assembly GCF_943737965.1). Lineage (NCBI taxonomy): Eukaryota > Metazoa > Chordata > Mammalia > Rodentia > Cricetidae > Phodopus > Phodopus roborovskii. The sequence continues at coordinate 8,977,068 of NW_026126618.1, forward strand.
TGTCAACTTTATGCAAATTTGACTTAGGATACTCTGCAATCGATCATAGAAACTTTAAGGTAGAAATGACATTTAGAAAAATTTACATTTGTTATGAGTCTTTACTCCAGAAAAGAATAACTGTGACATGATGTGAAATGAGTTTTTCAAAACTCACTACATAGTTAGAAAGCTAAATATTTTCCTAATTCACCTACAGCTAAAATTTCAAATGGGATTTTACCCCTTTAGCTATACTAGTCGGAGATTCCAATGAGTTCAAACTGTATTAATTGGGACAAGAAGTCATATATGTTAACATGAGGTTACAACAAGTTATATCATGGTAACTTCCGTAGCAGCTACCAGTTTTGACAAAGAGTCCTTTTACAATTAACAAGGGCAGTGAGTTTTCATAAGTGACAGTATGGTAATATATTATTTATAATTTATTAAAGCTTGCTGGAGGATTCAAAAAGCAAAGCCAGCCTCAAACTATAGAGATCAGGTGACACATACCTTTAATCCCAGCAGCCAGAAGCTAGGGGTGGTGGTATATACCTTTAATCCTAGGACTCAGGATTAAGAGGTAGATGGATCTCTATGAGTCCAAGGCTATCCAGATCTACATAAGATTGATCCAGTCCCAAAGAGAAACAGCTCACACAAAGATGATCTCAGCAGCTGGGATCACATGTGTTTAATTAACCACAACGCTAAAGAGGTATAAAAGATAGGAACAGGGTCTTCAGTAGTCAGTATCAGGATTTATTTTCCAGCCATAGTGATCATAGGAAGGCACTGAGTCTCAGGATTCACTCCAGCCACACTGAGGAGACGCAACAGTCTGAGGCTCTGTGAAGATACCATGGATCAGCCCTTTGCAGCCTAAGTTACAGGTAAGAACTAGTAACCGGCTGCTTTGTTTTTCTGACCTTCAGCTTGAAGCTTTAAGCCCAATATTAGTCTCTGGGTCTTTTATTTATTGTGTTACATAACATTATACCAAGCTCCATTTTCTGGTACATTTGGGTAGTTTATAATTTCTCTTATTATATTCCATCTCAGAGAAGTTGTTAAATGACACATGGTAGCCATAGCCCAACCACTATAATTGATGGAGAGAAACGAAGCCTGAAGGTTAAGAATGTCCCTTCCATCCCTGAGTAAGGATTCACCATGATTGAAATTTAAATGCAGCATGATTCAGGCTGATGTAAGTGTTTTAGTGTTCAAATATTTCTATAGTAATTATTATAATATTGAAGTATTTCTTTTGTTGTGAATCCCCTTTTTCTCCCCTGCTGTCCCTCAAGAGCCAAACAAGCATTCCCTCTTCTTAGAAACAAACAGGTAATGACTGACACAGCAGGAGACATCAGTGGTCCAGGTTTGTACAGTTTGTGCCATCTAAGTGTTCAATATTTTTATTCTCGCACTTGGGTAGAACTCTGTTGATCAGTGCTTTTTATCCCACCAGGTCAATGTCTTTACTTATTAACCATTTGGTTGAAGTCCCCCAAACTCTTAGCTTTAAAAACAAAACTAGCATGCTTTTATTTCTCTTTAAACAATGACACCATTGTTGTGAAAGAGAAAAGCAAGGCGAGAGACTCAAACAACCTTCTGTCATCAGGGGCAGCTCATCAAAGAATGCCAATTTATAAAATGTAATTTTCGACAGGTGGTTAACAGTGTAACTTTCCTTGTGAAATGCTTAGCAAACTAAAAAAGAAGAATCTGAGGACATAAAAGGAATCTATCTTCAACCCTCAGAACAGATAGAAAGTACAATCCTGAATACATAAGATTTTATAATTTTTCACATCCATAATTTATGACCAAAGTTGCTTTTCACTAAGATGCCAAGGGAAAACCGGCCTAGGGACCATTAGGCTATACAATACTGTGCAACTGAGTTACTTTCCTTCAGGAAACAGGGCTGTTATGACAGTATCCTTCACATTTATACCTCTTGGCATCTGGCTACGACAGCTGCATTTAGTAACAAAACATGCAGAATAAGTGTCTTCCCGTATTGCTTGTTAACCATAAATTATTCCTAAATTCCCAAAATGCAAAATCCCCAGACTTTCTAGAGCCTTGATCAATAGTGAGTGAGCCATTATACAAAAACTGCTGGGATGATCAGCCCTGATCCGAGAAATGGAAGATAGATTTTTCTGATCTTTCCTGGTACCTAATTCAGCTGCAAAATAAATGTGTCATAATTTATTTACAGTTCAGGGAAAGGAGAAAGTCCGAGAGCTCCCAGAGTCTAATGTACTTACTTCATGGGAAAAACATTGCAAACCACTGGATGAATACTGCTACTGGGATTTTAAAATAGTAAAGGTAATCGTGTCCTGGGTTAGACCACAGTGCTACTGGGATTTTAAACTAATAGTAAATGTAGTAGTATCCTGGATTAGATCAAAGACAGGAGAAACCCAAGTAAACTCCAAATGTTTTCATTTGTGGATCTCATACTTTAAAAAAGACAAACTCAGTTTTAAAAACAGCATGGTGCAATTCTTTAAGACTTCTGAACAATATGAAAACAAATGTCTGTTGCTTAAGATGCTAGTATATAATCTATGCTTTCTTAGGGAAGCCCTGCTAAACCAGGACACCCACCCAGATGTCACTGTCTCCTGATTAGTGCACAGACTATAGGAGTGGAATGTTTTGGTTTTGGTTTGTTTGAAGGACACTTGGAGATGGGAAGGGAGACCATCCTATGATGTAGTGATGGGAGCTCCAACATGTGTTAATACCCCAATCATTTTTAATGACTCCTACTTAAATGTGAATGGCCAGTCAAGAAAGTCTGACTTTGAATTATAAAGACAAAATCAAAACACAGAATAGAAAAAAATGGATATAGAGACTTTGGAGAAAAAAATTAACATAAATTTGAAGAACCAGTGTATCACAAGTGAGAGAAGATAATTTACCCTTTAAAAAGGAATGAAGGCCTAAATCAGGTTCAAAGAATAAAGAAAACCACTCAGAAATTAAAGATTTAACTGTGTACATCAAATATTTCAGGGGAAAATGTGAAGGAAGAAAAGCGTGTGAAGAAACCTATTAGGAAGCAGAACAAAGGGGAAGAGATTTGTGGCATCCGTTCAGAAGCTGGAACTTTCTTTTGGGAGTTACAGAACAGACAGAAAGAAAGGAAGAAATTAATGACGTAACACAAGAAAGAAAAGTGTATAGAACTAGACTGAGTTCCCACACAGCAAAACATCAGCATCACTGTGAATAACGGACAGGGCACATACAATTCCACCATCCCATGGATGCTTCCGAGATTAAAGAAACCCCTAAAAGCTTCCAGAGGTTGGTAAAATGAAAGGTTATACACAAAGAATATGAAATCAAAACGGCATCAGAGTTCTAACAGCATGCCCAGGAACTGGGAGTAATGTAATGGCATCATCAAATTCTGTGAAGAAATTCTTCTAATATTCTGTCTGCCATTCAGCATTAAGATAAAAGTGGGCATATACTTTTATACACAAAAAGTTCATAAATATTTACATGCTTTTAACCATCTCGTGGTAAGTCTCTTGAAGAGTAAATAACCCACCAACATGAGTGTGTGATTTAGATATGATTAGAAAATATGAAATGTTCACATGATGAAGGATGGTCAATTCATAATAAATATCACAACTAATAACTCTTGACAACTGATGGTAAAACTAGCATGAAGTCTAAAGCCACTGTAAGTTAACCAAAGAGTTGGATACAGGCAGGGAAAGGGGTCATCTAGGACGAACGAGGACATACTGGAATCTCATTTGTCAAGAGGCTAGCCAGGACCATACATGACAAATCTGCAAGGAACCCACATCTGTTTTCTGCTGAGCTGAGCATATCAAGACTCGGTGAAGGCAGAACATGGAATACCTTGTGAAAATGTACACACCCCAACAACGAACTTGAAGATTCTAAGAGGAACTACAGAGTCTGTGGTACAAGGCGCGCAGGGTCAATGAACCACCATCAAACAAAAACATGAGTTTGTTGCACAGGTTGTGGTGACTGCTGCACTTCTGTCCTCCAAACCCGGGCCAAATGTCTCCTGCAGCCAGTGCTAACCAAAACTCCTGCAAGGGGCATCATAGGAATAGAATTCTACTTTATGCAAATGAACAGAGTCCAGATCTGTTGCCAAAAGGAAGATTAGGGTCTCATAGACTACAGAATCTACTAACAGTGAGACAAGCTATTCTGAGGAACGTAGCAAGAAGAACGAGAGAGAGAGGGAGAGAGAGAGAGAGAGAGGGAGAGAGAGAGCTGAGGAAAATGTCTCAATTCAGATTAGAATCAAGAGAAATTAGCTCTCAAAATACAGATCCAAAAAATGCGAACCAATAGACAGGTGCTTGATTATAATTAGACAAGTCTTTCACTTCTTGGTGGAAAGTAATTAAAACAACAAGGAAGAAAGAATATCTAAACAATAAACAAAGTGTAATCACAATTTACAATGCTGCTGAGTGGCTAATGATGTTTGCATCATCATAATCATCGACATACTGAATAGTGACTCAACACAAAAAGAAATACACGGAGAAAAGTGGGAAGGCGGTGGTGGAAAACAAAGCCCACTTTGGAGCAACAAGAATTCAGAATAAGATACACTTACTTTAACCAATAAGATTTTATAACAACATGTGTATTCATTATTTATTTACTACAAACAATTAAATATGCATATAGTAAAATGATAAGTGATTGGCAGGCAGTTTTGGACTGAGAGATTTTCAAGTCGATACAATTAATCTATGTAATAATATAGTATGGGGGGATCCTATCTTTCTTTCATTCCCTACCTGTATACATAATGGTATGATATAAAGTATGGACCTGAGCAGAAGCTGTGAACTTTGGTTAATAATGATTCATTGGGCTGAAAAGAAATGAGTCAAAAGCACTGGCTGCAATTCTAGAGGACCCACATGGTGGCTAACAACCGCCTGTAACTCCAGTTCTAGGGAATCTGATACACTCTTCTGGCCTTCTTGGGCAACAAGCACCCATGTTATTCTTAGACATACAAGCAGCCAAATATACCTCCACGCATAAAATTTTAAATAGATGATAAAAATAAACATAATGTGTCACCAATGTCTGTCCTCTAATTATAATAGTTATACTGAAACATGATGAAAATCATATGAGAAAATTTGCATAGGGTACAGGTCACTTGAGAACTGTATGTAATGTATATGCAACCTTTCTAAAAATCTAAAATTGATAAAGGATATTTAATACCATTTGCAGATTCTACAAGCATAATGTAGGTGTTATAGCAACATCTTATACAATGATATTGCTGTGTAACACACATTCCTTGGGTGATTTACCACAACAGACTACTTTGCCTTAAACACATCTCTAGAAGTTGTTGAAATGGTTATTTTGTTTTGTTTGGGGTTTTCAGTGTGTGTTCTGACAGAGTCTCACCATCCACAGGACTCCTATATTGTACACCGTATTCTCAGAACCACAGGCAGATCTCTGACCTCAAGGCTACCCTGGTCTAAGGAGCCAAGTCCCAGGACAGCCAGTGCCACACAGAGAAACCCTGTCTCCAAAACAAAACAAAACCAACCAAACAAAAAAAGTAGGGAAGGAAGGAAGGAAAGAAAGAAGGTCCTAGAATGTAATAGAAATGAATATTTATTTGTGAATTGAGAAACCCTAAAAGTAAACTATCAATTCAGTCACATAAAAATGCAAAGACACCTTCTCTGGTAATAACATTGATAATATTTTGAGAAAAATATGTAAATTCCATATACTGCACTACAAAAGAAATCACTAATTCCTAAAAGCTCTTAAAAAAATGGTTCCAAGGGCCAACAGCAGAAATCAAAAGCATAGAAAGGGTGAGTCATAAAAGTAAAAAAAAAAAAAGAGAGAGAGAGAGAACAATAAACATGAATAAAGAATTACAGAAATTCAGACTAAATAATAACTTGTTTTATTTATAAATAATTTAAATTTGTAAATAATATTTGTCATACACCAGATGCTTTGAGAGATATATAATCTTTAATGCTGGAGATGCAGCTTGGGGTGGGACACTGGCCAACCATACCAGCGTTCAATGACAGACATCAAAGAAAGAGAACAGAGTCCAGGAATCATCCCTACTGTGACAAGACACACTGTGATAAGAAAATTACTATATTTTTGAGGGAAATCAAACAATGTAGATAATACAGTTTAAAAGTGTGTGGAACCTGTGACTCAATCCTGCCATTTAGAATTCCTCCAAGAGGAAAATCTGGCAGAATTAAAGGCCCCTGCCTCATATAAAATGGCAAAAATATGAAAAATTGTGTGTGCAGGGGCCTAGCGAAATTAGTCAAATAACTCCATAATTTAATTGCAGAGGTCAGTGGTGTATGCAATCCTGGGTGCAAAGGCTACTTAGGAAACTAATGGCTCACAAAAAAATAGCAAGTAAAATATTTGTTTCTATGTATACATAAAAAAAAAAGCACAGGATTATATGATCCAAAATACCAACAAATGTTGCTGGCAACAACATAGTAGCTGAGTTATTTTAATTTGTTTATCCGTGCTTCCCATTTGTCTCAAATTTTATGACACTTCATTTGATCAAGCTTGAAAGTTAGGATGGTAAATAGAAGATAAATTCCCAAACAGCGAGTGAGACAAAGATCAGAACGTTCAAGATATTATTTTGTCTGGATCACATCTTTCCAGGTCAGTCAGGTTGTAGTTATGCTGCAAGGTTACAGCACATTCCCAGAGCACCTCTCAATTACCCAGAAGCCTCCAGCAGCTGCTACTCCTTTGAGAGTAATAGCTGAGCAAAGGATGTGAGGGGTTAAATGGTGATCCCACAGAGGCTATCTGACATCAAACATGCAGCTCTCCTTTCCCTTGTTTAAGATTCTGATGACATGACGCCTGACATTTCTTATCAAAAATCCACTCATCTATCATGCACCACTAAATCTCCATCGTGTCCTATATTTGAACTCATCTTCTACGACACACAGAATCTGTTGACAAATGTCTTTTTCCCCCCAGCCTTCGTGATAGGATGACTCACTCCCTGGTGGGTGGCAGGTGGCTTTGCCCTCGGTCACTAAGTGAATGATTTGGAAAGCTTTTGTGGCTGAACGTACTGGAGCTAAAAGATGCAGTGGCAAAGATGGGGTCAGAGACAGAGCATAGCGCTGCAGATTGTCAAATGGTGCGTGGCAGGCGCCAGCAACGACGTGCAGATGGAGAGGCCGTGGAGTGCATTGCAGCTACTGCAGCAATTAGAGCACGCAGAAATCCATACAGGTTCCCTTGGATATCGGAATATGGTGTCACTATTCTCAGAATTACAGATGGTGATTCAATGCGCATAATAGCCTCACCTCCCGCCATCTGGAGCCAAAAGTCTTTTGCTTGGATCCCTTAAGCAGTGAACATGTTTGGCAGCATTTGTAACAACTAAAAGTCACAGTGTCTGTCTGTCTCTCCATCTCTGTCCCTCTCTGTCTCTTTTACTCAGTTAACTGATAACCTTAGTATTTCTATTATCCGATATTCTCTGCATTTCATTCTCTAACCTTATCTGCCTTTTTCTGCTTAGAAACAATGTGGCCTCTGATTCCATGCAGCTTTTCCCCTGCTCCTCATCCATCACATACTAGCACACTGGTAGGCTGCATAAAGCCGGTGCAACCACAGTACTCCAAGAAGAGGTGAGATATTTGTTGGATAACAGCAACAAGCAGAGGAAGAAATCTCTGGCATGAACTCTAATGTTAGGTGGCCTGGCTGGAGAAGACTGCAGCTTCCACAGCTGTACTGAATAATTGCCCCAAACAACCCATCTCAATGGCAGGGGAAATCTTTGAGGTGTTGACTTGTGCTTTGCTCTGTCTATGTGTTAAGGAAGAAGTCAAACTCCTCGTGTGTACATGCTTTAGAGGGCCCTTCATATCACTAGGCTAATGGCATAATCGGCACACAGACATCTATTTCCTGTAACTTAGTTTCTGGGTAAAATCTACTAATAATTGAATAGAGCAATAGGAAACAAACATGTTGTGATTGAATTGTGTTGTTCCAAAATGATACTTTCCAGGCTTAATCCCTGATACCTACGAATCGGACCCAATTTGGAAATAAAGCCTATGCACAATGAAGTTAGGATAAAATAAAGCTGGATTGAATGGGCTTTAATTCAATAACTTATGCCACGTGTGAACACAGTAACACAAGGATCTTGGGAAGGGCATCCTGTGATGATGGAGGCAGAGGTTTGAATGTAAGGAGCTAAGGGATGCTAACAATCTTCAACAACCAACACAAGCTAAGAGAGAAGAAACTGATGCCAGAAGAAACCAATTTTGCCTGCATCATATTGATGTATGTCAGTGTATACCTTTGAGAGAACAAATTTTTATAGTTGTAAACAACTCAGTTTGGGTAATTTTTATGAAAGCTGTAGCAATCCACTTCCAGAAAGGTCTTTTGGGTAAAACGAGATTCTTCCGAGGATATAAAAAGGTCATGGTTAATACAAGGAAGATCTCTGGCCAGTGCCGCTCTGTATCCACTTCATTTAATGGTAAGCAGCAATATACATGATGTCTCAATTGCTTGTTTTCTGCCCTATAGAAGACAGGAGAAATTTCACCAAGCCACAGCCATGCTCAATATCCCCTAGCTCTTAATTTTACACTCGGAATCCTCATTGCCAGCAACCAGGAGCTGGCAACCGGACCCAGGCCCAACCACCCAAGGTACTGAAATGGTGACCTGAGCCTTATCCTAGCCATTCCATGGAGCCACCATGGAAAAAACAGAGATCCTCATGCAGTTACAGATTGCATCTCTGCAGGAGAAGAGAACATGTCTGATAGTGTTTGCCTACAACTCAGTGGTGCTGATGTCAGAAGTTGAACTGAGTTAAGGAAAGAGACTGAACACATTTCACTTATAATATTTTTTATGATTGACTACCCCTCACTTTGAGCTGCCGTTAGGCACATGAATAAAACATGCAAAAAGTGTAACATTTTCATAAGTTTATATCCTTGATCCACACAGTTGCACTCTGGTCTCTAGGGAAATCTCAAGTGATTGGGACCTGATTTAGTATCTGGTTCTCAAGTGAGTCCTTAGAAAGAAGACTGTAGATTCACTCTTCATGACTCTACCCTGTGCCCTCTCCAGTCATTGGTTTCACAGAGAGAAATCCCTGCACAGGACAGAGGGCTGTATCATCATGGGCTTGACTAAAACTATGCCACTAGTCAGTATGGTTCTACGGCTCTCTATAATGCATGTCCCGGGTTGACTGTCTTTTAATTTAATAAAAACGCCAGTTTTTAGCCAAAGACATAAAAAAGAAAGAGGTATGGCACTTGGTCTTGTATGTGATGCTGGGCACATAGCCCTCTTAAGCATCATATCCTGAAGTTGCTTTGTTCCTGGCCTGTATTTGCAGAATGACTATGTAAAAGAGATTTTTCTAGCACATCCTTTGTTTATTTTTCAGGTAAAGGCCATGGCTAAATGTCAACATGTAAATATTTCACAGCCAGTAGTTAGAAGTCCAAAAGACTAGGGGAACCATGGCTAGTCTAGCCCTGAACCCTTAGGATTGGCAGGATATGGCAAAAAGCATTCATTTGTTTGACCTCATTAGGGTTAGGAGAGCTAACCCAAAGTTACTGCACAAATGCCAGCATATTTTAGGTTGGTAATGCTAAAGCCAGGAGAGGCCTACAGAGGACAGATGGATTTAGGGAGCTGTCACAGCTTCTAATCTTTCATATTGCCACTTCTGTGCCATGACACTGTGCCTGTCATGTATAGAATTAGTCATTTGGAGGCCAGTAACACATAATAACAAGTTCAATAAATGACTTTGGAAAGACATGCTGTTCAATTACATAAAAGGGTTTTTCATTTCACCTAAAGTTACCTTCTTGAACCTTTGCAGGTGCAGTGGTATTACATTGTACAAAGAGCACTCATTATTGACACAGATGCCTTATTTTTAGTAAAATAGCTCCCAGAATACTTTCTATCACCTACACACAGAAAGAAATCTACATCTTAAAGAGTACAGCAAAGCTGTCAATTTGAACATGCAACTGCATAACAAACTCTTGAGAACTTATTTCAGGAAGCAGGACTGTGCAATAACAACTTTCTCTTGGTGTTTTTCAAGTCATTGTTGGCAAGTCAGCTCTCCTCTGGATAGCTTGGTTGATATTTAGAGCATTAAATATGTCTAGAGCTTATCGAATATAATTTTACAGTGATGGTGAAGGAAAAAATGATGGCTAATAAAATTTTCATGGGAAGAGAAGACTTCAGCTCTTGAAGTTTTTAGGATGTGATACTTCTTCATACCCTGACTTCAAGAAACACAATCTAGTCAGGAAAAGATAAGAACACTACTTAATGTCATTTTGGCTTTGCATCACTTACAAAATTTAGATTACTTCAGCATTTTCAAACTTTATGCAAATGTATGAGAAGCAAAAACCCTGTGGGCAATGACTTCCAATTTTTATGAGCCTTGTGAAAAAAAATGACACCTAAAAAATATTAGACCCTCCAAATTGCAGTTGAATAATTTATACCGAAATACATTTCAAATAATATGTTTGGGACAAGACTCTTTCTATTGCTGTGGGCCATTTTGCAAGACTGAATTCTGAGAATATCTTCCCATTTTTCTCTAAAATGAAAAACAAGCTTCTAAAGGAGACCCAACATCCTGGCTGCTTTCTCCATTCACATAAAGTGTGTAGAGTTTTGTCACACATGCTTTCTACAGCTCCTCTGGACACTTCCAGACACTTTGGTTCTTTAACATTATGAAAGAGGTCAGGTTCTCATGATTCTAATCTTCAACATTAAGATGCCTTAAGATCTCATTTCTATTCCTTTCCCAAGTTGTAATTGAAACTGAAGTCAAGATCTCTGCCTTTAGGAATGATTTCCACTTAATTTCCACCCAGTGTATTATTAGGGCTCAGTCAAAGCTGATTGGGAGAGGAAATCTCCTTTAGATACATACAATATGTTGTAACCACTACAGGAGGTTGGCGTTGTTCAGGATTTCTGTTTGGCGCATTAGTTCTTTATCTCAAAATATGTGGTTTCTGAGGCTAATGTGTCTGTCATATATAATCTCCTACCATGAAAATCACTATAAATCTTGTCCCGTTTGTCTCAGGCAGATGGGAAAAGACAAGGTTCCCAGGCTTGCGAATATTTGCTAAGCATGAGATAAGGTCAAGTGTAGTGGCTCATGCCTGTAACCCCAGCACTTGTGGAATCCAGACAGGAAGACTGCCATCCTAGACTATATAGTGAGATAGGGCCAGCCTTGGCTGCAATGCGAGACCTTGTTTCAAAAGAGCAAGAAAGAAGAGGTGGAATGTCATGTTCATCACTTGCATTCAGTTTCTGCTAATGGAAAGTGACTACCATGATGGCACCTAATGACTAAGAAGGCTGGTGGTTCTCCATGCAGGGCACCTGTGTGCCCAACATATAGCACCCTGTTTAGAAACATCTAAGAGCTTGAAAATCTCTCAGATGCATGGGGACATTAGCCCATCTTAACCTAAAGGAATATGATTTTCAAAAAACAAATTAGGTCCAGGAAGATCACTCGATAAATAAACTGGTTGCTTCACAAATATGAAGACCTAAGCTTGGATGCATCGCACACATTTCAAATGTGAAGCCTGGAGACACGCACCTGCAGATGGACCAGTGAGGCAGCAGGAATGGGAGAATCCCTGGAGGTTGCTGGCCAACCACTTTAGCCAATCAGCAAACTCTAAGATCAGTGAGAGGCCATACTTTTTAAAATGGCAACTGAGGAAAGCAGTTGAGGAAGGCATTCCCCATTGACCTCCGGACTCTGCATGCCTACACACACATGCACAAATGCTCAAGTTTATAATAAAACAAGCCATTCATCTTGGAGCTGTCTCTTTTCCTTCTCCATCCTGAATATTCTGAACAAAATAGTAATACTCCTGGTAGCAGCCAATTTATCAAGAATCATTTGGCAGAAGAAAGTGACAGAAACCTCTTGTTCAATAGCCATGTTTCTGTCTTGTTGGGCTCAGGGGGCTTGCTCATCTATACTGAGCATTGAGAAGTCTCCATGACAAGTTTAAGGGATGAAAAGTAACTTGAACCATGTTTGAAACCCTAAAAATATGAGTTAGACAGGAGTGAAAAGTTCTAGGCACATGAAGCGTCTAAGAATACAACACCAGTAAACTGTCTCTCGGGATTATTTGAACATTTCTGAGCAACAAGAGATGCTGTTCTGGAGAAGAGGGAGGGGGCTATTTGGACAGACGCCAAAATGCTCGTGAGTACAGAGAACACCCTTGGATCATATAGCTAGGGAGCCTAATTTACTTAGCTTTTAAGTTTTAATTTCTAAAAAAAAAAAAAAAACCATTATTTTTCATCTTCCCCTATAAATGTTGGTTCTAAAACTTTAAATGTAGCTGTTATCTCTACTCACAATGGTATGAATATGCAAAATATCAAGGCCAAGCATTTGTATATGCAGTCAGTGGGGGTCCAGCATTCAAGTTCACTTCTGTACCTGATTTATGCTTACATTTTTCTTCACTTGGTGTATGTGTTGAGAATTGTCTTTCCTCATTGCTATGACTTGACCATTAGAAATTTCGATTTCTGGCATACCACTGTAGGTCATTAAATGGCCCAGTCCTAAAATTCTCTTATTTAAATATGATTCTTTGCCCACCAATCTTTCTTCTGACCTTCCCTTTGAGGATCTGGATAATTACATTTTACCTTCTTCTTTGACAGTTATGGAAAATAGGTTTGGAAGGGGTCTAGAAACCTAATAGCACATACTGTAACATGAAAAATAAAAGACCCAGAAACAGACATTGGGGTTCAAGCTTCAAGCTGAAAATCAGAAAAGCAAAGCAGCTGGTCACTAGCTCTTACTTTTATCTCGGCCTAAAAGGTGATCCTGACTTCACCAAACCTCAGACTGCAATGCTCTTTTGCAGTGTGGCTGGAGAATCCTGAGACTTCAATGCCCTCCTATCCCTGAGACCTTGCTCCTGTCTTTTATATCTCTCTAATGCTGGTATTAAAGGTGTGTGATCCCAGGCACTGAGATCAAAGGCATGAGCTCTGTTACTCTTCATTCTTGTGCAGGCCTTGGTGGCCTTGAACTAACAGAGATCTGTCTACCTCTTAATCCCGAGTCCTGGGATTAAAGGTGTGTACCACCACTGCCTGATTTCTATAGCTTGAGGCTGACTTTGCTTTCCGAATCCTCAGGCGAACTTTAATAAATCATAAATAATATATCACCACAATATACCGTTTGATAAATACTAACAGTGTATTTGCTATGGCCATAGTATTCTACCAAGCAATATGGGGAGTATGTAGAAGGGTTTTTCTTAGATGCTTATGGGGTCTATAGTTACCCAAAAAACAAAATAAAAGTTTACCTGCTACTCACAAAAGCAGTAGAAATAAATTGTCCCTATCATTTGAAACAACTCCTTCCCACAATGTGATTAGTCAAGTCAGAAATGTATTTTGGGACTGGGTGATTCATATAATGCTCTAAATGTTGTACTTTTGATGCATGAATATGTACAGTTTGTAATAGAATTACATTTTCTGTGGAGTGCAATTTTCCATGGCATCCTATTATCATCAGACAAAATAGTGTTTGCTTTATTTCTTTACTGGCATTAAAGTTATGAGCAAATATAAAATGAAATAAAAAGCTGAAAGTATACCACAGTGAACAAAAGGGGTAGATTTATTTGCAAATTTTCTCAACTTATTAATTTAGGTATTGAGGGGGCAATACACTGAAATATATGATTGACTCCTATAAAGTGATGCATTCTAGGAACTAATTTCATACATAATTAAGAAAATCAATATCATTGATTAGCAGTGGTGTTTGATATTTGGTTGGTTGGTTGGTTTGGTTGACTTACAGGGTCAGAAAAACAAAAGACCACACTCTTTGGTGGTGAATTACTTTTTTTCCACTTCAAATTTTAGACTGAACATCCTGTCAGAAGAATGGATTATACCCAATTCCAGTTTGTACCCCAGAACTTAATATAATACCTGCAATGAATAAGCATTCCCAAAGTACTTTTTCAAGTTGACACAACTTAGGGTAGGTGTGGTATGCCAAATAATATGCTTATCTATGGCATCTAGAACCATCTTCCGGAAGCCCGGGACAATATCAGATCCTATGACAAGGGTGACCAAATGAGAAGATTACCAGGTCATCCCCATATACTAATGGAAAATGTCAATAGGTAGATAGAACATGAGACATAGAACATCCTGGGGAAGCTATGCTACAGAAGGAGGGCATGCTCCAAGGAATAGGACTGTGTCTAGAAGCTACAACAGACAAGAAAATGGGTGCACTTTTAGGACCTTCAGAAAGAAACAGTCCTGCCAACAGCTTCCTTATAGACATTGAGACTCATTTTGGATTTCTGACATCCAATCTGTTGTTTTGTAACAACACTTTTCCTCATGAGATTCACCACACACATCTACTCACCCCAGACAGAAAGCTCAGGACAGACCAAAGCACAGATACTACCAAAGTTCAGCTTGGTGAACCAATGGGTTTTATTGAGGTTCCCTATGGGAATATAGATGAGGGGTTACTTACAGGAGCAGAAATGACTCACACACAGCTGCACCACCAAGGTCCACTTCAGCACAGGTAACAAAAGCTGAGAAGCAGGAGACCCTGCACAGCCCGACGGCAGCTCAGTGGGGTGGACGGTGTCCTTTCCATGCTGGGTGCCTGCTTCTGACCTCCCTGGGCACTTCATGCATGCATTGCATGACATGCATGCAGGCAAAACACCCCTACACACCAAATAAAAATAATAATAACATTTTATAAGGAAGCATGAGAAGTCAATCAAAGGTAACAGTTTTGACCTAGTGAAACATGAAACATGGGTATCAGAAGCAAAAGGTAAAATCCCTGGACCAAATGACTACTCCTGTTGTTAGGATCTAATATGCATATCATAAAGAGAAGTAAATGTAAGTAACCCAAAGATATAAATTGACATGAGCCACATAACAGCGTAACAGCTACAAGAAGTGACTGGCTCAGTTGCACAAGTCATGGGAAGGCTTCAAGAACTATCTGCATGGGCAAAAGCAAATACAAACATTTCAATAAAGTAGAAGGGGAATAGAAAGAAGATTGTTAATTATAACAAATAAGCCTTTCCTATAGGCTCAACAAACTACATTCTACCCCAATTCACCTCTGAGATATCTTCCCAAAGGCAATCTCACTCATTGACACTACCATACAAAATACCGTCACCTAGAAGACTTAAACAAAGGAAATTCCTTTTCTCAGTGTTCTGGAGGATAGACATGTGATGTCAGCAAAGATGGAGCACCCGTCCATCACTCACTTGTCCGCAGCACTGTAGAGAGTCTCTGCATTTATCACCATTCACTGAGGAGAGGGGCTTCTCTGAATAAGCTGAGGGTGACGAGTATCTGTGAATATAAAAATAATTATTTAGAAGGCACTTTGATATTGTGTCACCTTAGTTAAACAACAGTATTTATACTGAGCCAAGAGTTCCATCATCTACCCTGCCATGGGTTTTTGACCAGGTCTACAGCAGAAGGTATGCATTCCTTCCTGTGCATCAGGCATCAAATTCCATCAGGGAGTGACTGGGTTACACCCATAACAAAAGTGAGGGCATCTTGCCTGGCGGTTGTCTTTGTAGCTCATAGGGCACACAGCTGGACTAGACTATAGATGACCCTTTCTACCCCTCCTCCAAAATCCTGTATATGACCTTCTTGGTTATGAAAGCTAACAAAGAGAAAGCTTCCAACTCAATTCCATCTTTACTTCTCTGTATCATGTGGTATCTTTCACAGTAGGCTCTTATCTCCCTGTTATGATGTGCAAAGAGAAATAACAAGAGCTTGTCTTATTCTGATGGCCTCTTGGGACTCACTGCACAAAACTCATAAGGAAGAATCTTGCTGCTAGCACTGAGGTTTTGTATAAGTGACGGCTTCTAGGAGCAGCTTCCCGAGGGAAACGTTCTTAATCTTGTCAGGGAAACCCTAGAACTCTTCCTGGAATCTGGTGCTTACATTTAGAAACTCCTGGGCAGTAATATTCATACACCCCTGCACCCGACCCATACTTTGATTTATTCCCTCTCGTTTCCTACTCCCATGATACAATCCCATTCTCACCCAGGCACCTATTCTGGTGCTTCAGCTATTTTAGACTCTGTAAGAGGAATTGGGAGCCCCTCTTATTCTAGGCCTAATATATGCTATGATGGCAGCTCCTGAGAGACGGCAGATTATGGAACAACAGAAGGTGCTTATCTAGAAAGTGAAATAATGTTTCCACATTGGGCAATGATTCTTATTGCTAAGGCACCCTCACTTTCTAACAGGGAACTTCAAGAAGGAGGTTGGTGGGTGTTTAGATCCAGGGACCCAAGCCACATTTCCCCAAACTTCATCACCAAAAACAGCTTGATCTGTCTTGTGTGATATGTGGGATTTTCTAAGTGAGGGGTAGTAGGTGGGGTGGGAGGTATCTGGAACAAGCAGCGTGCAGAGCACACTGTGTCAGCAAGATTATGATGCAGCTGGCGAGTACAAGGCAGAAGGTAAAATGGCAGTGTTGGGTAGGCATGGGTCTAGGGAAGAGGGTCCTGGTTGGATGCTAATATGACTAGGTTTGACTCTGCAGGCGAACATAGGCAATTGAGGTAATGTCAGCAAAAGCAGAGCATAAAGAAAGAACAACACAGTGAAGGAATACTTTGGGGACACATCTTGAAGGAATGGGGATTATCAGTTGGAGAAGGAAAAGAGCAGATAGGGGATAAATACCAGAGAAGAGGAAGAATATTTGAGGGTCAGAATATAATCGACAAGCTAGTACTAGGCGTTCTAGGCAACTCACACCCATGTCTTTTGTTTTTCAAAATAACTTTGTGCAAACAGAAGGAACATGTTATTTTTCAGTAGGAGACTGGAACTAAGAGACTGTGTGGTGCTCGCCCTGCAGTGTCCGTAGTCATAAAATAGAAGATTCCAGATTGGAACCATGTCTGTTGTGTCCCCGCTCTTGTTCTAGTTTCACAATAAACTGTATTTCTTGCCAGAGGGAAGGAAGAAATCAATACAGATATGAGAAAGTGGGAGGTTAGAATAATGGAAAAAAGTAATTAGATGATGTAGGAGGAAGAAGATGGAGGGCCTGCTTGACTTGAGGTGGAGAAAATAACCTGGATTCAGATGATCGCATTGTAACCAAGTAAATGCTTGGTGTAGCCAGATATTCTCTCCAGAGCAGTAGGCCTCTCTCTGTGAGAAGTCCATATTCCAGTGTCATCAATACACAGAACAACGTGTGCCAACAAAATGCCAGGAGAGGCAGACTGGGCATGAGGCAATTAAGTGAGTAAGGATAGTTAGTGTGCATCCACCAGAAGTTATATCATTTTGTTTTGTTTTGTTTTGTTTCGTTTCGTTTTGTTACTAACATGCTGAACCAAAAGAAGTGCTCTGGACCTCTGCAGTGAAGGGAAGAACCAGTTGGGGTTGGAGTCTGAAGGGATGTCACTCATCCTCTAATGCTATATAACCAAATGCGAAAAATGCAAACCTGAAAATAGCACTCATTAACAAAGTCTGTAAGGAAGAAATATCTGCCTACGTAGCTAAAACTCAAGTGTTAGCCAGAGCTTTGCTTAAGGTTGTCTATCAAGTTCTTGGGCTAATGGAATAATTAATTTCCTTCAAGTCATAAATCTGTAGTCCCTGGCATTTTGATGATGGTCACATAAGAATCATTTTTAGTTTCTAGGTGACTTTACTCTTTGCTGTGTGGCCCCTTTCAAGGTTGCAACCATAACTGTAGAATAAGTCTTGTACTCAAGAGGACTTAAACATTTAATCCCTCTTGCTAGGAAAGATATATTTGGTTAAGCTCACCTGCTTAGGCTAAACCCACCAATGAACACCCCTATTTTAAGAGCAACTAATTTTAGACCTTAATTATATCTCACAATACCCTTATTAGAATCACTAGGTTCACCTTTGTGAATGATGATTGTGTGTCTGTGTGTGTGTCACACACACAGACACACATACAGACATACATTCATTAAATAAAAGGAATTAAAGTATCACACAGAAATGGACAAGATCTTTCTACACCCTATGTTTTCCTGTCCCTTCTAGTGTCCTTTCTTGGAAGCATTTATAAACCACTCTTCTAGATAAATATAAATAGGGTTAACAAAAATCTTTATCCCCAATTCAAAAAACAGATTATACCACAATGGGTTTGAAGTGAGAAGTGATCACAGATCACACCAGGGAACATCAGTGCTCCTGGGGAGGTTGCAGAGGAGGCATGGGATAAGGAGGCCAGATGCACGATGATTGACAGACCAAGTATCCCCAGCATAATTTTGGAACTCTGTTAATTTAGAAATGATATTTTGACTATTTGTAATGCACTAATGATCCTAAATAATTCCATGTGTCACATGGAATTAGAAGCAATTTAGAACCCTTTACTGGGCTTCTCCACATTACTCCAAAGTAGGAGGACAATGTGTCTCTGTTCCTAAGAGATTAGAATAAGACACAGCTAGGTGAGCTGGAAAATTTTAAAGGAGTTTATCATAGCTTGTGACAGAGATTAAAGACCACTAGAAACTGGTGAAATCTCCATTCTCAGCTTTACTGGGGGTAATGGAGCAGACCCGGGGGAGTGTGGTGACAAATTACCTTGAATTTTATTATTTTGTACAACAATTTAATGTGATGGTTTTCGAGGTTCGGGGGGGGGGGGAATGTGATTTTCAGAAAATCCAATCACAGCAGAGGTATGGAAGGAGACTGAGAGATGGAGGATAATAGCCAGGTAAGATCACCACCTTTCAACATTTCTACCTACCCAACCCCTTAATTACATGCTGACACAACCTACAATAAAAGTGTAAAACTAAGGAAAACCTCTTCAGAGCCTACTTTTAACTTTCAGCATTAAATTTAAAATGTGCATATCATGCTTGTGTCACATTTACCAAGAGATTAATGAATTCCTGTTTTGGAGAACTTTTAGGAACAAGCAAAGAGAAACTCATAAATATGCATTTACTTAACCCTCTGATAAAATGACGAGGAGTTGGTTTTTTAATGTAGCAATGTTTCCTTTGAGTCTTTAATCTACCCTACCAGGGACAAGCAGTTTGGTGAATAAAAGCCACCAATGAATGACCCAGGTGCACAAACACTATTGGAAGCAGAGTCACCAACACAGTCAGCCCCACATTAGCCAATGATGCCATTAATACCAGCTTTTTTTAATATAGAATGTAAGAGATTAAATGTTATTCCACTGCTTGCCCGATCCGTTTCCTCATAGCTACACCATTGTTCATTCCCTTCCTCAACAAGAGTCCATCAGTCCTAGCAACGGTAAGATAATATAGTTCATTCATTCATTTTTCTTTCTATTAACTACAAAGCAAAACTCTGAGAGCAGAGACTTCCTTGTATCTCAGACTTTTCGACAATGATCTTAATAGAAATTTTGGAATGTTGTTCGCCTCTTCCTTTCATTATATTTTAATCAGTTTTGATCTCGGTATGACCCCCTGCATTGGTATCTATAACAAGTGAGGCTGGATGCAGAATTTTGCAGATGTCTCACTCACTACAAGCCATTGAAGCAAATATTAGTATTCCCACTGTACAGAAGAGAAAGCACAGCCAGAGAGAAATGTTTTCCTTGCCCAAGATCAATGACAACATGCACAGACAAAGCCAAGCATCTCTATAAAGTTCTGGATGTTTCTAACTGTTGTGGTTTAAAAGAAAAATGGCCCCTATAGACAATGGCACTATTAGGAGGTGTGTCTTTGTTGAGGTAAGTACGCCCCTGGTAAAGGAAGTGTGTCACTGTGGGGTGGGCTTTGAGGTCTCCTGTGTTAAAGATGTGCCCAGTGACATACTTCACTTCCTGCTGCCTGCAGATCAAGATGGAGAACTCTCAGCTCCTTCTCCAGCACTGTGTCTGCCTGTCCCAGCATGATGATAATGGACTAAAACTTCTGAAACTTTTAGCTACCTAAATTAAATGTTCCCGTTATAAGAGTTACCATGGCCAGGATATCTCTTCACAACAATGGAAACCCTAACTAAGACACTAACCATTTGGTTTGGACAGTCTCATAGCTGAATTTAGTTCCATGGTCATCATAGACAAACACAGCTATGTCCATGCCTCTGGAGCCCGAGTACCATGTTAAAAGTCTAAATGAAATTTCACCACGAGTCTTTCTATCTCCAAGGCTCCCATTAGTCTGTACAACACTTCAATGTGCTTTCTAAGGAGTTGTCTCTAGGAATGTCGGTTTTTAAAATGTTCTATTACTCAGAACTCAGAAACACCCATCAGGAGAAAAATAAAACAAAACAGCTGTATTCAAAGAAAGGGGTCCTTTTTTAAATGGGCCTCAGATCTATTTGTAAGCACCTAGGTCATTAGTAGAGTATATAGTTGTCTTGTGGTGCGAAACACAACTGCATCAGAACGTAACATAGGTATCCATGTGGTGCAGAATGGGTGTGGTGGTTGGTTTTGTCGATGTGATGGTATTTAGACACACAGAGATGATACTCCTGCCCTTGTCTGTCTCCAAGGGAATTTCCAGAGATAGTTAATCCATAGGAAAGAATCATTCTAAATGTGAGCAGAACTTTCCAACAGGTGGCACAGATATTAAAAGATGAGAGAAAATAACAGCTGGCCTGCTCCTACCTTCTCTTCTTTCTCATTGAGTGAATCTATTGACAACAAACCCCACCTTCTTTGAAATTCTGGCATGGACTCAATGCCAGCAACTGTTCAGAGATATTCCAGTGTTTCCGTACCAGACTGGGACTGCTAAGAAATCCAGCTTCAAGGAATGAGAAGCTACCAAGATGCCTTTATCTCTAACATGTGCAGAGCCTGCTGTTGGACTGCCCAGCTGCTATCATATAAGCCAGACAAGTGAATGCTGGTAGGGTCCAAAGTTACATTTTAAGTTTTAATTACTTCGACCTTAGAGATGCATGAAACAAAAATGTTTCTGATTTGCAAGCCCCTTGCCCAAGGACACATAGTTCCTGGAATGCTGGAGGCTGCTGTTTCTGGATGATAACAAGCCACATGTTTTCACTCCCTTCAAAGAGTTTGTTTCACCCATCTGCACTGGATATGCTGGATCACAAGTGAGCTGAAGGTATATAGGCAGGAAGTATGTCAGGATGGGTGCTTGTCCCTCATTGGACCCAAGGGGAAATGCAATGAACTGTGGGTTTTTCCTCTTAAGCCCTTACCACACTTGATTCTGGGCCTTTTCCCAGGAACTTTGGTATGGACCTGGTCAGAGCACATCCACCTGGCCAGTATTTAATTAAAGCTTCCTTCAAGTTTTGCCTTAAACTGTGGTAGTGGTTTTATTCTCGATTGGTGGGATTGAGAGGATGGATGGGAGAATATCCTCTTGTAATATGTATACATTATGTTGATTCTGTTATTGAGAACCCTGCCTACTATAATACACTTCAAGTGATTGTTTAAAATATCAACATTTTATCTTATTTTTATTTGTTTGTTATATGCATATATGCAGTATGGGAAAAGCATGTGTGTATAAGTCAGATGACAGCTTTACAGAATCTGTTCTCTCTTTCTGCCTTAAATGGGTTCTGGGGGTGGAACTTGGGTTGTCAGGCTCACAAAGGAAGTGCCTTTACATGCTGAGCCATCTGAACAAGCCAATATTAACATTTTAAAAATTCATCTATTACTTAAAAGTCTTATCTTCTGAGTAAGGATATATCAGAGGCAAGGTTGAAAAAAAAAAGGTATTTTATACTTTTAGTGTTTTCAGAGAGAAGAAAAGAGAAAAACATGACTGAAATCCAGTTATGTGAACCATACATGTGAGTCCTTGATTTAGCTCCCTCTAGGCTCTCATTCACATAGGTCAGCACGCACACACACACACACACACACACACACACACACACACACACACACGTTCTGCACACTGCATTATAACATCTTAATTTCAGTTGATTACATACTGTATTCATGAAAGGTTGGCTGCTCAGCCTCTGTGCTGATTAGCTTTATGTCAATTTGATGCATACTAGAGTCATTGGAGAGGGGAGCCTCAATTAAGAAAATGCCTCCATAAGATTATGCTGCCGGCAAGTTTCTAGGGCATTTTCTCAGTTAGTTACTGATGTGGGAGGTCCCAGTCCATTGTAGGTGGGGCTGCCCCTGGGCTAACTGTCGGTTCTATAAGAAAGTAGTTTTCATAAGCCACAGAGAGTAAGTCAGTAAGTAGCACCCTTCATGGCCTCTGCATCAGTTCCTGCCTACAGGTTCCTGCCTTGTTTGAGTTCCTGCCCTGGCATCCTTTGATGATGAACAGTGATATGGAAACAAACGTAAGCCAAATAAATTCTTCCTTCCTCTAGTTGTTTTGGTCATGCTATTTTATCACAGCAAGAGTAACCATAATTAGGGCAGGTCCATAATTGAAAATTTGTGATTAAAATAAAAATAAAAACAGAAATGTTGTCAGTAAGCTCAAATATTTCATTTTCATTTTTAGTTTTTATTCTAAAGTTACCATTTCTGTAATTCTTAATCAATTAGACAAGCACTTCCATCTTGAGGTCTATGTTTCTAAATTTACTCAATAAAAATACAGAAATAAGCCACTGGGAATATCAAAAATCATCTGCCCTTTGCTTCTTATGTAATAATGGAAGGACTTTAAACATAATTAAGAATAGTTTAAATAAAGATTAGACAGTTTATCAGCGTATTTAACAGAAACTATACATTGACACCATTTTAGAACTGTAAAACTTGTGAACAAAGTCTTTTAGGTAAAAATGCAATCTTCCTATGGTATAAAATAATAGGACAAAAATGTTCAGAATAAAGAACATTTGAGATATTTTCAATCAAATGAGTAAATATTCTTCAAAAAGATCAACAGAACTTTGCAGTTGATGACACACATTTAGTAATTTTATTTGTTATGTTTTCTGCACTCAAATTTATTTGGACAGCTGATTCTGAAATAAATGCCAATTACTCAAAAATTACAATCTTTTAATTATTCAAAAGTAAAATATATCTATGACTTCTAGTGCTTAATCAGCACATGCCATATTTTTTTTAACATTTTTACTATAATTTTGATGTGCTACAAATATGAATTATAAAGCTGACTGGGTGAGGGGGAAAAGAAATAAGTAGAAAGGAAAGTGATTCACAAAGGAACATAATTTCAAACTTCATTTGTACCCTACATTAAAATATATGCTGGGAATATTTTAACTCCTAACTTCAGTGGTTATAGCACATTATCTGTGAGTCTTTCTTTACACTTAAAGTAGATTTGCATTTCACAATGCAGTCATTATCATGAACAGGAAAGCCAGACTCACACATTTTGTCTCAGTAAGCCAGGATTGAAATGCATGACAGCAAAGATAGTTCAGGAACTGTGACAAATAGCTCGAGGGTGAAGATAAGAAGTTTTGGGCCTTGTACAACAGATATAGATCAAACCAGTTATTTTTCAGTCTCCCTTTTAGCAAGAAAAAAAAAAGAATATTTATTTTGTGGAAAAAAATATAAAATATGATTTTTTTTCTATTTTGGATAGCCAATAAATAAAATTTAATGCAAATGATTGAGAAATGCTCACATATTATATTTAATAGTTACATGTATATTAATAATGTTAATAAAATATTTAAATGTTCAAATATATTACAAAGCTTTGCAATATAAAATATTCCAAAACACGTGTTTACACAGAGGTGCTCAGGTCTAGCAAGAAACTTGGTTCCAGAATGCCATTTGGAAGCACAGTCCCTCCATTTTGTAGCTTGGCCAGCATCGTTCTCGTTGTTTTGATATAGCACGAAGGCCTTCCACAGACACAGGTACCACCACACTGTTGAACTTCTCAACATGCAGAACTGTGTGCCAAGTAAACTACTTCTCACAGTTTTCTCACCCTATGTTTAGAATTTAGGATAAGCTAGTCTGTTAAAGCAACAATGGCATAATATCCTAAGACAAGAAAGGCACATAATTTTAATAATGTGTAATGAATTTGTTTTTAATTCATAAATTGCAATAAAATTAAGCTCACAATATTACAGGATGTCTGAGGAACTAACTATATTAATTCCACCATGTTTACCAGTATGTATTATTTTCCTCACTCAAATGCATTTTTTCTTTTTGTGATATAGTAGGTATTTGTAATAAAAGCACTGATATTCATGAAAGCACAACTGAATCAAAGACTAAAACAATCAAGCTGTTGAAAGTCATTGCCCTTTATCTTTTGTTAGATACCTGTTATGCCATAATAGTCCTTTTGTGCTAACTGCAGAAGAAATTAACAAACTTGAAAATATGAAATGCAGACTATACCATATCAAAAACAGTGACCAAGCTCTCAATGCAGTTGAAAAGGAGATAGAGGTGCTGTCCATAAAATGAAGGAAACATGGGGTGGTAGGAAGGGACTAAGAGATACATCCATTTTTAATTTAAGTATTAAAGTAGTATGGTACGAAAAAAAAAAAAAGAAGAAAGCTGTGGGCTTGAAGGAATTTAACAGAAAGATGGGTATTGCCAATTCTGTACATCAAGAAATGCTCCTGTTAGCATCCTCTGTCCCTTTTCAGATGCTCTTGAATCAGCATCACAATCGCCTTCTCTATCTGTTGCTAACAGTCTGCCTAAATTCATCCCCCAAATCTCTATCAGGAAATCCTTCCGTACATCAGGAATCACTTTCTTCTGTCTGCCACGAAAGCTGAGAGAGCTATAAGGTGCAAAGTTACTTTGGACAATGGTTTTTGATATATGTGCTCAGAACTTAAACCAAGCTTTTCTCACTGCGTTGAAACTGCAGGTAAATTATATAATACTCGATACTTATGCTGTTATAGCAAAACAGCATTCTACAGTATATTTTGTCTATTTCGAAAAGACATACCCAACCTTTGTGCACTTTACTTTTGGTATTCTATTTTACATGGAAAATGTCATGCAGTCATTATTTGGTCCAGATTATTTATAGGTACTAATTCCCCTCGCCCAGTCACCTACACAGATATCAAAACCCAACTTGCTCGAGCTCCTTCAACCAAAAAGCTGGAACTATTAGATGCAACCTTCACATGTCTTCCTGTATTTGTTAAATTACTTACATATTACTTATAACTGTTATATTATCAGGGAAAACTGCCTTTACAGGTTTAACACGGGTTCAGTATTTTTAATAATTTCATTCCATGGTTGGTTGAATTCATAGATACAAAACCCAAAGACATGCACGGTTAATTGTATTTAATATGAATATATGTATATACATATGTTGAAAATATTTATTGTAAATCAAAATAAGTGTAGATAATAAACCAAACCTTAAAGAGCTGGAGGACAGTGTAATAAAGAATCCAGCTGACACTGAATTAACATCAAAGAGTAGGATGAGATATTTAAGAAATAATTAAACCTACTGACTCCTATAAAATTTAAAGGTCTAATTTTATACCAAAGACCATGCCATTGGTCAGACTCTAACCTAGGCAATTATAAAGACTTTAAGCAGAAGGCTTCGTGGGGGAAGATGCCCTCCTAATACCCAATTGGCACATGGCTAGCACTGTCAGTTACATGCAGGGAATTGCAAGCAAGGATCGTGGCCTTGTGCATATCTACATTCCTGTTTGAGCAACTTCTATTCAGAAGCTGTCTGCTAAAGGACCATTGGCCAAAGCCTTTCTCTGACATATCTGCTATAATCAGCTTAACTGGAGTCTTTGGAAACTCGTATATCCAGACTCTGAACCCATGTTTTTCCTGCCTTAGCATTTCCTCCCACTTTCCTTACCCCTCAACCCTTGCCTCTGTCACATGTCAGCTTTCATTTGGGGTTCAGTTTACATAAGAAACACATTTGTTCACCCCCATGTCTGCTATGATATATCCGATTCTCCTCTGGTCTGAAATAAAAGGGCAATTCACATTAGTCTCTTGCGTATGCTATTAACCACAAGTGATGGAGGTTTTAAGTATTCCTTTTATTTTAGCTCGTTGCCTTGAGCAATCACCTCAGCATCAGCCACATTAGGTCTCCAGCTCAGCTCTGAAAAAACATAAGCTTTGTTGGTTTTGGCTCTTACTGAGTAGAGAAAGACTAGAACAATGGACACTGATGCAATTATTCAGGAATAGGAGAAGGGAAGATATACTTATTAGAGAGGAATAAATACAATGTTCAAAGGAAACAACTGCGAGCAAGCACGGGAACTAAAGGAGGCAATCTTGCAGAATGGCTTAGTTACCAGGAGAGTGTTAGTCAGAGGTGAATGGAGTAGCTCAGAGAGTTATCCATATCCCTCCAGTGCTAACACAGGTGTAGTTTGAGTTTCTTTCCCTCTGGTCCCACAGCCGCTTCAGTCTCAAACACACAGACGCTATATTAATTATAAAACTGTTGGCTGATGGCTCCGGCTTCTTACTTGCTAGCTCTGTCTTAATTGCTAACCATAACTACTAATTGACGTATTTCTACACAGCTTTATCTTACCAGAGAAAGCCTGGTTTGTCCTATCTTCCCATGGTGTCTCTACATGATCTCTTTCTCCTCTCCCCAGCCTTCTCCTCAACTCCTAGTCTAATCAGTGTTTTATTCATCAACCAATAAGAGAAATAAATACAGAAAGATATCCCCCATCACTCAGGCCTTGTCAAATGGTTTGCACAAAAAAAAAAATGGACCAATATTTAATAGACTAGTCAACAAAGGGACAAAGTAAATAAAATAGAGTAGCAGGTAAATTATGTCCCTAGGCCACCATACCTGTCCTGCACCGAATACCATGTAAACCCTAAATTGCCATCCTTTGCCCAGAACATCTGACAGTATCCAGAGCCACAGACAAACCCATCCCCAGCCAGAGCACCACCTGCTCCTCACCCAGACTTCCAGGGTATGAACGTTAAGTGGGATGCACTATGTAGCTGCTACCATTGAACTGAAAACCTGGTTTTCCCAAGGTCAGCTGCACATTTTCTTACCTGTGCAGTCTTGAGTCCCTCCTTTGTGCTTCCGTAGGTCCCCCATTGTCTTGATTTTCCAGTTGTGCACCCGTTCGGGTATTGGCAGAAAACATGCTGAAACTTCAAGGAAGATGGACGCTGGAACCCAGTATTCCTCCCTTCATTTTCTCTGAAGCTCCAGTTCAGAAATGACTATGATATCACAGTGCTAACTACTAGCAAGAACCTATTCACCAGCTAGACACTCAGTGTGTTTATCCATTTGGACTGCTACAACTGGTTACAACTGACCAGGTAACTTAGAAATTGCAGAAATCAATTTTCCATAGTTCTCATGGCTGGGCATTCTAAGAAAATACTAACAAGATTAAATGTTTATTGAATCTTGCTTCTCGGTCCATTGATACAAATATCACCTAGTGGAAGGGGATAGCTAATGCACAGTACTGTCTTTCATAAGAATGCTAATATATAAGGAATCCACATACTTGATCTTATCATTAATCAAACTCTTACCTCTAGATACCATCACCTTTTGTTGCAGGTGAGTACTGGTGGGAAACAGAATTCAGACCCAAGTACTATGGTGGTCCTGTATTCAACTGCAAATCAGCACCTTCAAGCAATCTTACTAATATATCCTTATAAACACCTTCACTGCTCCTTCTCTCTGTGAGCCCCCTGCATGTTGCATCATTTTAAACATCAATTCTTCTCAGTCCAGAGATTTGCAGAATATAGTTCTAAAAGTCAAGTCCCTTTTGCTTCAACCAACAGTCATTGTGTTGCCTGGACAATGCAATTTCAGATATCACTGTCTGTATCACTGATGGATAGTTTGTGTTGTCATAACTCAAGACAGTCGTCATCATCGAACACTGAGAAAACATATCCGATCCCTCTAATTGATCAATCCAACATAATGCTTACAGAGAACCTAGTCCGTGCTTCACCAAACTGTCAGGTCCTCAAAAGTAAGGAAATTCTCAGAAACTGGGGATGTGCAAAATAAGCCTAAAGAAACAGAACATTTAAATACAATGTAGCACCTTGGGAAGAGGATATTAGGTGAAACTGAGGAAATTTTATAAACTAACTGATTTTCATCCAGAATAATTAATATTGGCTCATTAATTATGGCCAATATAGTATGTGAGTGTGATGTGTGGAAATGCTAAGGGGCTTGGTAGGTCTATACATCTTAAAACTGTTTTAAAAGTAAGTTATTAAAACACACCACAGGATGTGCAAAGGTTACAACCTTTGTCTTATTCTAGAGAGTTATGTTTCCTGAGTAGATTTCTACAAACCTCACTGCCATTCCTTGTAAAAGGCGTACAGACCCCCTTTCTCTTGAGCAGATGGATGAGGTTGTTTAAGGTCAGGTTATCTACAAATGTTATAACTGGCTTCATTTGGAGTAGAAAAGAGAACACTTAAAATCATTTTAGTTAATTATTTATTCGTGAGCTTTCTGGTTCTCCCTCTTGTATATTGATCTATGAGAGCACAATCAAACAACTCAGCTGCCTTATGAAGGCTTCACTAAGCATCCATTCTCTGTCTTCAATATGTACCTTCTCCACTGACCCATTTTGCACCATCCAAACACCTATAGCAAGAAAATAAGGTCCTCTCCTTCAGCACTGTCGATAATGGAACACAGGATGATCTAGGAAAAATAGACACTCACCCAGATTGGTTTTGTTTGTTTTATCTGGAGCAAGATCTGTACTTTGGCTCTGTCTCTATAGCCGAAATTATACTCCTGAACTATAAAGATTAAATGAAACATCACATTCGGTATGCTTAGGAGAGGGCTTCTCACACAATACAGTCGCAATCAATGCTAGTGTAGAGAATAACCAATCTTGTGAACTGCTTCAGAGTTCACTGCAGTAGTACCTCATGTAGAAAAAACAAGCAAGGAAAAACATACAAATTAATTGATATACATTTTTTATGGCACAGGAACCTCCAGAAACAGAGACAAAAGGAATCAGGAAGTTAAATATAAATATATTTTACGTTGCTTGGAAGAGTGGACAGGAATAAGGAAGTATGATACATCAAAGGATCTGACATCCCAGTAATATAATAAGCTTGGGAAAACTTGGCAGGACCTTCCTATGCAGAATCTCTGGCATCATTAAGTCTTTGAGGACAAAGATATTTCTTTCCTCTCTGTCTATGAGGGCTCATCTGGAATGAAGAGCTTCAACTGTACCTTGGAGAAAGGGACAACAGGAAGTTTGGAATGGCCATCCCATCCACCTAAGAGCCAAGGTGCCATTGTTTGGGGTTAGCATATCCTGAGACCCAGCTATTATCTTTAGAGTTATTGCCAGCCATAACTACCTCTGCAACAGACAGCAAGCTACTTACGGTAGATAAGACATAAATCCTTGCCAAGATACGGAAACTCCTAATACAGGGAGTTGGGGCAGCAAGAACTCAGTAGCAAAATCATACACCAAAGAAGCCATGGAAGTGATGCAGCAAGGTGAAGGAAAAATGATGGGCTCAAGTCCCAGCGTTGTGAGATCTGTCTGCGTGCAAGAGCTGCCATGGTACGGAAGCTGAGGAAAAACTCACTCCAACATTAGCAGGAACAAAGGGAAGACAAACCAAAGGCCATTGTTATGTGCACTATCTCTCTAGGAGGCAAGAAAAAAGACAGCAGGGCTTTATTGGGCAAATGTTTGAACAGATCTGGTTACAACTGGTAGCCAACAGTTATCATATATGCAGTGTGTGTGAGAGAGAGAGAGAGAAAGAGAGAGAGAAACATACTACATACTGAATCTTGTTTAGTGTTTACAGTGAACCAATGAGACAGATTTGTGTCATTCTCATTTTAGAGAGAAAAAAAAAATAATGCAAGTGACTCAGTAGCATGCCCCGAGACACACAGCCAGGAAAATGGAATGGAGGCCAGGTCTAACTCCAGATAGACACTGGAATGCTTACTCATTGCTCAGACACTAGGGATATGATCATCATGTGACCTGACTCCCATACTGAATGAGCTCAGAGGGTAAATAAGGAGCAAGTAGAGCAAGACAAACATGGCTGACATGCTTCACCCACACAGAGAGTTCCACTTCATTCAAACAGTTCACATCCTTGGCTCACTTCTCCGAGCAATGCGCAGTTGACAAGTGGCTCAGATATGTGAGGTCCTTAACATGGGGAGTAAGTACATCATATTCTTGAGTAGGGCCATGTGACAGGTATCGCTTCAAAGCATCTACTTCTAGAGAGAGTGTATGTGGTTTGGGATAATCTGTACTTCGGTTTTCTCATCTATTAAAGAGGGATGATAATAACATTATTGTTTCAAAGGAGGATAACTTTAGGAGTCACATAACAAGAGTCATGTGACATAAGTGTGTGTTTGAGTCCTTCCTCCCAGCAATTAGCAAAAGGCACGCAACAGTGTGCAACCAGCTAACATTTTACATCAAGCAGGGGTCGCGAAACTGAATCTATTGAAAGTTTAGACAACTAGGCAAATAAACTCATGAATTAGGTTTTCGCAAATATTTATGTAAATGTTTTTTTTTTCTTAGTAGAGTAGGTCCTTCCAGTTCCGTACAATGAAATGGGTCAACAGAAGCAGAGTAGAATATGAATGCAGCATAAAACAATCAATATAGGAAAATAATTAGCATAGACTCCATTCAGACCATATCTGGAGGGATTCTGTGTGTTGGTGTTGACTTTAATGTTCATTTACATAAAGCAATACTTTTCCACAACTGTGTCTGCTCTGAAAGAATACATTCAAAATAAAGTTCTTTGAGGGATATTAAAGTGGTGTTTTTGGCTCCCAAAATGATTATGTGTAACCTTAACCACGAAAATATGTCTTGTTTTAAATTCCCACGGACACAATTAGCATGAATCCTGAACCACTGTTTCCTGTGAAAAATAGTAATCTAGTTCTCGGAATGTTTTCCATTGAAATCTTGCTGGCTTTATACACCAGTTAGGCCATGCTGTTAGGAAAAACATTTCTTGCTTTTTAAAACTGTTCATCTATAGAGTTTAATTAATTCTTACCATCTTAAAGTTTGAATAAAACTTAATCTTATATTCTTAAATTTTGAATAAAAGTGTATTCAAAAGTATATTTCAGTATTGAGGGGCTAAGGGAAAAATGTGTGGCATTAATTTCTCTTTCAGCTTTATTTTTGCTTTATTTTCTTTTTTTTTTTTCCTTCCTAGATAATGGTTAACAAATTAATCCATTAGGTACATTCAGGACATCCACTTTAGTCACTGAGAATCTTCTTTTTAGGAGAAAAAAAAAAAAAGAATCATCTAGAATCTGGAAGGAAACCATGCAAACTTATCAATAAAATCAAAGACTATTCAATAAGGCATGCTTGACTAAACTCATTTCTTTTATCGAAACCATGTAAGACTAGAATGCATTTGGAATCTGTGAAGGAAGGAAATTTTTATTTTATTTGTCACAAATTTATTTTATTCAAACTATATATAATACCCATAACACATCACTGAGACTATGCTCGTGATCTTAATGTTTTCCTCATTTTCAAACACAGCTCCAACCATTGTGGATACACAGCATCCAAATGTTGATTAGTGACTACTTCCCTGTTGTCCATGGTGATACAGGAAAAGAGAGAAAATATGGAAAAGGAATCACAAACAAAGGCAAGACACGTCCGAATTCACTGTAAAGAACAACCTAAGTGTTGCTGATATTCTTGGTTCTTGGGAGCCTAACCCTTCTGTTGAATTCTATGTTATCAAGATTATCAAAGCATGTCACTCATAATTGAAGAGTACATACAATAATTCTTCAGCAATGCTGAGTATGTTTCTATATTATTTGAGCTTCATAAAGGCAATATTTCAAACTCTAGACAAAATATTTCCTAAATACAATCTGAATTCAATTCAGAGAGCTGAGAAATAGATTCTGGAAGGAATTTGAAATTTAAAAGAATTTGCAAGAAATAAGCTACCTGCTTGTATGGCATTAGTATAAAAGTAACAGCAGAAAAATCCTATAGTTTTCTAGCCTAATGGCTTTTTCTGGAGAGACATGAACACCCTTGAAGATGTTCACTAAAAATGTACCCTTACTCCCTGCACAACCTGCAGTCAGCTCCACTGGAGAGTCCCCCTAACAACAGTTTACTGGTTTTTACTGTTGGGGAGCTGCCTGATGAATTTTGCAATGTTCTGTCCTTCTTGTTTGCTGCAAGTTTCTTTAAATGTCCCCGTCTTATAAACCTCCCTTTCATAATTCAAAACAAATAAAAATAAGTACAAAATAATTCTCCCTTTTCTCTGCTCCTTGCTTTTCGTTCTCTGCCTCTGACTATAATGTTTCCTGAGCCTTAGAGAGGATGTCAGTATTTGGTTATTTTCTATTTATGGATGAGTAATTAGCCCACTTTGTCTCTTATTCTCAGGAACTTGACAGGTTTTGACTCTGCAATTACTACCACCCAGTTTGGGGGGGGGGATGGTGCTACCACAAAGGTTGGCAATAGCAGTAATTCATGAGTATAAAAACAAACAAATATTTAGAAGGCAATTTGACAGTCACATCTGCTACATAGCTGTTTGCTAAGACACTAAAACCTTCCATTTTAGAGGGAGGCTCGTTAGACACAGGATGCTAACCAAAGGTGAAACAACAGAGTGTCCTAAGGAGAACACCCCTTAAGATGTAGAATGTTGAAGGGGAAATAAAACAGTAGGATGTTCTAAAGGTTGTTAAGCAGTCCATTCTGAAGGGAAGATTGTTAAGCTCAGGAAGTCCCTGAAACTGACAAGTTTTATGAGGTCCCCTTGTCCCCCTAGCATATATTAGCAGGAAAGATTGCAGAAAGACACTGATGGACAAGCTGACCTGTCTCAAAGGAGCTCAGACCTGCCAGACCTCCTGAAAGAAATAGATTATCCAAGCCACTTAGAAGAAGCAGATATGCGCCAAGCCACCTGGGAAAATCAGAGGACAAGTTGGGTTACCCAAAGAGGCTCACACATCTGTTGAGCTGCCTCAAGATGCTCCAATGTGTTCCAGGCCTTGAGCTTTCATGATCTGTAACCGATGCTGAGGTAGACTTCGGTGAACAAGCTGTCTTCAAGGCATTCTTGCATTTGTAAGTAATCCCAATAAATCTCACTGGTTCACTAAACTGGATTTTGGTATGAATCCATACTTATGTCTGTGATTAAATCTGTATCTTGGATAAGTATGCATTTTGGTCATGTCTCCTCAGGAAATAGTGTCACACAACAATACTATACCCATTTAACAAGACAGTGCCAATAGCCTCACGACTAGAAACTAGTACCTCCGTAGCCATTGACTCTTTGTTCTAGTGTATGAGCAGAGGTTAATTCCAGCATGTGGTACAGGCTTTAATTCCAACCAGAAATCATTTGCTTGTAGAACTATATGAACTTTTTCTAGAGTGACAAAGAAACGTCTATTCATTCCAGGAAAGTCACCAATAACATACCACAGAATAACTCTACTAAACTCCAGCTTAGTGAAGCAACAAATTTAGTTAGATTACTTACAGGAGCATGAGTAAGTGCAGGGTTCCAAACAAAAGCGTAAGTGATTTAACGGTGGCTAGGGTGCTAACTTAACGGTAGGGCTGTTGTATAGCTCCACGTTCCAGTGGTTTCAGTGAGACCATTTCACCTGCTTTGCCCTTCCCTCTCTCTCCCCATCTCTTGGTTGCATTATCACCTCATGAACCTGATTTATGTGCTGATCTAAAGCACTTAGGTCTACTATTCTAACTCATAAATTTCACATCTAATTGTGGACCTCAGGAAAACCACTAAAGCCTGAATACCAGTTCCAAAGCACTTGATGAATTACCATACTTAACTAACCTGTGAACACAATCCCTTTGGTGCCAATAAAGCGTTTATCAGACAGCACCCTTCCCATGCCCTGTTCCTTCAAAATGCCTGCCCTTGCTAAAGTGTCTCCCAGTCACTCAAGATTATCTCAGTCAGTGATAACCGAGTATTGGTAATGATTCATAAGAGCAGGTCTATCAGGGACTGATTTCCATTATTTTGCCTCAAGGAGAGATGGGTAGTTATAGCATTAAGCACCTTGACTTCCACAGCACTAAGACTGATCTGATTTTAAGTAGTTCTGTGCTCCATAACCACATGACCCAATCATACTGCCTTTAGCTATTTATCTGAAAGATTCCAAGTCAATATATCACAGACATAGTTGGACATCAGTGTGTAAAGTAGCATTGTTATTCACAACAGCTGAGTTATAAGCATAACCTAGGTGTCTAACAACAGAGCTATGGGCTTGTGGTAGTTAATCTTGTGAACTTGGTAGAATTTAAAAACACCAGAAAAACATACTGCTGAGTTTGTTCAAAAAATGACTAGCTAAAAGAGGGAGACCTATGTTAAATGTAGGCAGCACCATTCCATACTTTTGACTGAATAAAACTGAGAAATTGTATGGGGAACCGGAATTCCTTGTTATGCTTCCTTACTGTGAATGGCCAGTGACAGCTGCCACATGCTCCGGCTGCTGTGGCTTCACCCATCATTACAGTTTATAACCCTTCTTTCACATGAGCCAAAATAAATGCTACCTCCTTGTCAGGTATTTTCATATAATAATGAGAAAAGCAATGAACATAGACAGTAAAGGAAAAAATTTTCATATGCGTGAAACCAAGCAAATTTGTCACTGTATCATGTGCTATAAAAAAATGCTAAAAGACAATACACTTTAAAAAAGATTTATATGTGTGTGTGTTGCCTGCATGGATGTCTGCACTATACATACATGAAGTGCCCACAGAAGCCAGAGAAGGTATCAGATCCCATGAAACTGGAGTTACTGATAGTAGTGAGTGCTTGGAATCAAACTTGGTTTTTCTGGAAGAGCAGTAGCCTGTACTTTTAGCCTCTGAATCATCTCTGCAGTCCTACAAGCCAGCGTTAAGTTCAAAGGAAGTGGAGCATTGGGTCATCAGAAACAAATGCAGACCATCAGATATATTCAGTGCATGATAAGTATTCACTTTAAGCTTTTAAAAAAACTACATTTATTCAAAGCAAACATAATTATTTTATGAATTTATGATGTGTGAAGAATGGCTATATCCTAATGAGGAATGGAAAAGTATGGATAAAGTTTCTATATCACTACCAAGTGTTATAACAATTGAGTGAAATATGAAAATTGAGAGTCTATGTATGCTACAAGCCTGAGAACAGTAATTAAAACAAATAATGTGAACAACAACAGCTAACCAAGATGATAAAAATATTTTATAAACATTGAAGATACAAAGAAGTATAGGTAGTTTGAAAATGGATATATGGAATCAATAGCACGAAATCAATTCAGTATGAATAGTTGTAGCAAACGATTATGCGATACACACTCCAATTTAAAAGTACTAACTGTACAAGACAGACCCAATCAATCTGTCATATGACACAACTGTACTACTCTTGAATATTTACTGGAAGGACTCTGAGTAAATTTATCACAGTATTATGAGACAAGGGACCTCCAGAGATGCCATTGAGTTTGTTTTGTCTTGTCCATCTGCTGAAGATAATACCTACATAACTAACTGAACATGGAGAAATCAAGATGGTGCCTACCTTGATCCTTCAACCCTATGGGCTAGTGTTCTTGGTACTGAAAGGTACTCTGCATGCTACTAATGGAGAAACATAAACACAAACCCAGCTACAAACCTTCAATCTACAATAGTGTGCTGCCTGCAAGATATGTTAGTGTGATGGTGGTACAAAGTTTGTGGGAGTAACCAACCAATATCTTATTTGAATTAAAGGCTATTTGTTGAACCTGAGACTAGAAAGTCTGGAGACCTAGATAGAAAGCAAATACTACTACTAAACCAAACACTACTACTATTCTACTAAAGCAACCTAGCAATGGCTTTTGATGACACTGTTACACTCATAGAGCAGTGTCTTGCTCAGCCATCACCACAGAAGCTTCCTCTTGCTGGAGACGGGGATAAATACAAAGAACCATACCCAGACAATATGCAGAGAGTGAGAGACTTCAGAACACAAAGCCCTAAATGGGATGTCTCCAAATATCTCTACCCTCAGGTTTTAGGGAACCCTGTAGGAGAGGAGAAAGAAAGAAGAGTCCGAGGGAATGGAAAACACCAAGAAACCAAAGCCCTCTAAATCAACATGATTGATGCAGACATGAATTCACGGACATCATGGCAGCATGTACAGGGTCTGTGACATATGGGGTCCTAGAGCTGGGAGAGGTGGGCACATGTCCCCATCCCTAATCAAGAATCTATCTCCAACTGATAATAACTTGATAAAGAAAATTTAGTTGTTTATTTTTTCAAGGGAGTCTCACTTGTAATAGATTTTTCTTTTGGCTACTAGTTGACAAAAAAAATGACTCATTAATTTTGAAAGCTCAGTCTATAGTTTAGGCTTATCCCACTAACTCATATATAACTTAAATTACCCATTTATATTATTTATTTATTTATTTTTGCAACATAACTTTTTACCTCACTTCCATCTTGCACCCCCTGTCTCTTTCTGTGTCCTCTGGCATCTCTTTTATGACTAGATTCATCTCCTCTTCTTCTCTATCTCTGCCTAGAAGTCCTGCCTAACCTCTTCCTGACTTACTATTGGCCATTCAGCTCTTTATTAATCCAGTCAGAAGGCACCTTGGCAAAGACGCATCTTCACAGTACAGTAATACAATAATGCAAAAAGTTACACTCTCTGGAGAAACACTATTCCTAAGGGTAGGCCACATTGTATGACCAGCAATAGATGGCCAAGAGAAAACAATCTCAATAGCATCTGTGGCAGTTCCTTGTCAAATAATGCTATGTCAAGGCTTTTCCTTATTTCTTTTAAATTTTATCTTTTTATTTTTACTATTTTGTTTCTCTCTCTTCCAATCTCTCTCTCTCCCTCTCCCCCCTCTCTCTTTCTCTTCCCCCCTACAGGACCCATAGCATGGATTCTGTTTTTGTGTTTTTATGGAATTCCTGAGTATGAAAATGAGTGGTCTGAGTCTATATATTTCTTGTACCTTTTCTTGGTCCCCTTTCCTTCTATTTGCTTGTTTGTTCCTTATTCCTATGTATTTATTTTGTTTTATATTATTATATTAATTGTTATCCCTTAAAAACCTGTTTGTTTCCTAAGGAGAGACATAAGGGGTTGAATCTGAATTAGAGGGGAGATGGGGAGGAACTAGGTGCAAAGAGATGCAATCATACCAGGATATATTATATTAAAAAATCTTTTGAATAAAGTAAAAACAAAAGAAATTAAATGATTCAACTGTTTAATACAATGTTTTTATAATGGTGGAATTAAATGCAAGTGAATAAAATAAGTTCCCTATAATAATGGCAGATATTTTGAAACTTAAAGAGAAAATTTCCAAATTGTTTTTAATAATCCATTTGTCAAAAAAGTGAGTAAAAGGAAAATTATAAAATACTTTGAGGTTAAAGTAAAAAAAAAAAACAGTGGGCATTAATAATTGAAGATTTGGTTAAAGTAGTGTTGCAACAAATTTAAAATGGGTAGTGTTTTCATCATTTAAGAAGATAAGAATGAAAGTAATAACACAAGGCTCCATCTTAACCTAGAAAAAGTAAAACTAAAATTATATTACTAAAATGATAAACAAGATTAATCTACATGTAACTAGACTGATCAAGATAAAAAGCCAGAAGATACATTCTAACCAATATCCTTCCTGAGTAAATGCAGAATACTTGAGTAAATTGTTGCTAGTTCAATTTAATAACATACAAAAGGATAGTACACTGTGGTTCCATGAAATTTACTCAGAAATACAAAGTTTGTTTAACACTTGCCAATTACAGTAATAGGCTAAAAATGAAAATTATGATTATTTCAAAATTCAGAAAGCATGCTCTTTTCATTCAACCTACATTACAATTAAAATTTTAAAAATATCTTCCATTGAGTAATACATGGAAGGGAATTTCCTAATACCAATTAAAAATTTAATAAAGTACCATTCACAAATTTTCACAGTGACATAATAGATTAGAGGCTATAACCACATGAACCTGGTAAGAAGAAAACTCCAGTGAAAAGGAATGCTTTGTTGTAGAGATGAATGGAGAAAGAACTTGGGAAATTCACAAAACCAGTGACAGGACTACTGGCCTGTATCAAGGAATGGACAGGTGACACACAGCTGTGAGGCCCAGCCATCCTTGCCAAATATGGGCCCATGTGATGGGACCATGGACAGCAGAAATTGGGTGCAAAGGGCAGAAAGGTGGCCTTGGTGGGAAAATTGTTTTCCTATCCTCAAGATAAACTAATAGTTTACTGAATCCCCAAATCCAGCTATCTGTTTAGATAAGACAATAATTCCCCTGGAGACATCCAGCAGTAGAAGAATCCCATTCTGTCACTCTAAATGACTAAGATATCTGAAATTACCTGTCATAATAACAGGATGAGAGACAAATACGAGAAGCATTGTGGAGAACAGGATGGCCGGGAGCTGAAATCTGAAGAACAAATTGTACTAGGTTTGACTTACACTGTGACTTACATGATCAAGCCATTGCTAGTTGAAAGCCTATCTCATCAAACTAAAAACAACACTGGAGTTTGATATTCCCAAGTCTCAAGAAAATGAGCAGGCACGGAGCTGTCTGTCATTTACGTTTCCCTCCAGCAGAGAGCCTTATACTTCAGAGACTTAGAAATCATGAAGACAGAGGCTCTTCCTCTACATATCTCAATTCTATGGCTGTTTCCCACACTCTAAACATACTTGGGAAATATTTTTCAGCCAGAATATTAGCCACCTTGTCAGGTTTGATCTTGGGGATCTTGAAAAGGATAGAGAATCTACCCAGCTAAGAGGCCGCAAATATAAATATGGATGCCAGAGGCCCATAGTACTGCAAACTTGGAAGTTACTAAAGTGAGGAGAACTCTGGTGGATATCAGACTCTTGTCCAATACAGGCTCAACAGTGACATATGCCATGGGAAATAAAAGGTCACACAAGTCCAGTTGAAACTTCTTCCTATTCCATGATACAACTGGAATTCTCTCAAGTTTCAAGAACTCAAAAGGAAGCTACTCCAAAATTCCTGTCCCAGTTTCTCACTGGGAAATAATGCTCTGCCTCTTTCTTTTCTCTTACCCTTTCCACATTTACCTTTTTATTGTTTTTATCTTTCATGAACTGTTGTGGAATATTAGCTGAAGATGCATTACATTTGTTTGTGCTGTGGAACATTTGCTTAATGATGCAAAGACACGTTGTGATCTTTTCTGTTGCATTTGTTTAACTCTGTGAAGCTTTTGTGATGGTTTGCCTGTCCAAATAACCTGGTTGGTCTAATAAAGAGCTGAACGGCCAATAGCTAAGCAGGAGAAGAGATAGGTGGGACTGGCAGGTAGAGAGAATAAACAGGAGGAGAAACCTGGAAAGATAGGAAAAAGAAAAGAGAAGAGAAAAAGAGAGGGACCAGCCACCCAGCTGCACCACAAGCCATGGAGTAAGAAATAAAGAAAGGTATATAGAATAGACAAAGATAAAAGCCAGAGGCAAAAGGTAGACTGGATAATGTAAGTTAAGAAAAGCTGATTAGAGACAAGTCAGGCACTCATAAGGAAAAATAACCTCCATATGATAATTATGATTAATTGAAGCTGGGTCAGGGTGAATCTCCAAGAGAGTAGGAAGGGAAAAAAAGCTATACTGTACTACTTCCTATCATTTTTTTTAATTTAATGGTTTGTGGTGACATATTAGTAAATTTTAATCAATTTTAATTTTTCCCAATATTTTGTATAGTTTGATGTTATTACAACTTATGGCAGTTTGTTTTTACCTCCCTGAATTGTATTGGAGTCTCAAGTTTGCCACAAAATACTAAGATCACCAAATAAAGTCAAAATAGCTCTCACATCAACAGTACAAATGGCAACTCAGAAACACAAGAAACATGAACAGTGAAGGACAGGACTTCGCTGAAGATCATAGCTCTCCAGTTACTGATTCAAAGACAATGGAATAGGTAAAACAATGAATGAAAATGATCAACTACCTCAGAATAACTCACATAAACAGGAGGAATCAGCGCAGGACATAAAGAGGAAAATGAGCAACACAGAAGAAAAAGTTTGTGAGAAGGACCACCAATCTGATAAGAAGTTAAGAATACAAATGAAAAATTCAGAAAAGAAGTAAAAATCCCCCCCAAAAAAAGAATAACTAGAAATGAAAGCCTCAATTAATAAAATGAAAATGAAAAGTACAGTGGAAACTATCACCAATAGACTCAAACAATAAGAAGAAATTCAATTAATCATGTCCTCAGAGATGGAGGACATGATTGAAGAAATACTACATTCAAAGATCAATTTAAAAAAAATACAAAAATGAGCATTACAACAATGTTCAAGAACTCTGGGACATGATCAAAATACAAAACAAAATGACTTAAAGAACACTATATATTAATAAAGGCAGTACCTCATGAGAAGATGTAATTATTGTAAATATGCATACACTGAATGTTGGCATTTCTAAGTTCACAGCACAAACAGTAATGGCGATAAACTATCACATAGGACCTGATACAGTAATAATAGATGACTTCAATACTCCACCCTCAGATAGACTATCCAAACTAAAATACAAACCCTTCAGATTTAAATGGTATCATAACCCAACTTAGAGATACCTACAGAATATTCTATCCAAAACTAAGGAATACCCAGTTTTTAGCAGCCCATCCCATGAAATATTCTCCAAATAAACAGCTGAATCATAGAGCAATTTTCTATGACCTAATAGATAGCTGACACATGTGTTGCTTTGGACTATATTGTAAATCTATTTTTTGAAATATTACTGTCATACTTATGACAGCTCTAAAAGAAAAGGGCAGGGGGAAATCCCCTGTTAAAAATGGTGTTTGCTCATAGGAACATGGAAGAGATGGAGATTAAGGAGTGAGAAGTTACATTCAACTCTAGTAGCTGTAACGTCAGTTTTTAAATTGGGCTTGATGTTCAAGGGTGTCCGTGAAAATTCTATGCCTTATACTAAACAAATAAAAATCGATGTCATGTTATTTATATCAATATTAGATTGCGAAAGAAACATAGACACTATTCTTTATTAGAACTGAAAATAATAATGTGGGGAGGGGGGGTCCTGTCTAGTCACTTCCTTTCTTTATGAAAGCAAGCTTGCATACCTCTTTGGTGGTCACTAATTTCTCAATGTCTTGATTCCAAGAGACAGGGAGGTTAGTCACCATTATTATCTATAAAGCATCAGCCAGCCTCAACTTGATACTCTATGTATAATAGCTGGAATAATAAACAAACAAAGGACCCAATAGTTATTGCTGTGGTTTGAATGCCTGGATTGCATCCATCCACATGCTGACACACCTCAATCTGATAGTATTTGAAGATGGAGACTTGGGATATTATCAAGGTTTACTGAGGTAGTAATGTCATAAGGGCATTGATCTTGAACTCCCAGCTCCCACAAGTGAGAGAAATTAATTTCCAACACCTCATTCTCCTAGTGTGGGCTAGTTGCTAATGGCAGCCACCACAGAACAAGACAGCTACCCAAAGGTCACAGACACTACAAGTGACAATGATGATGATCAGAGCTTTTTTCACGGGCCACAT
Organism: Phodopus roborovskii; assembly: GCF_943737965.1. Taxonomy (NCBI): domain Eukaryota; kingdom Metazoa; phylum Chordata; class Mammalia; order Rodentia; family Cricetidae; genus Phodopus; species Phodopus roborovskii. Next base: position 9,019,072 of record NW_026126618.1, read on the forward strand.
GCCCACTGTTGACTCTGGAACTCCAGCTCAGCTCACATGCCACCAAAGCTCCTGGTCTGAGTAGTGCCCCACAGCAGAATGAACATTTGGATTCAACTGCATGGGAACATGACCTTTCCACCTTCGCTGTTCCTTTATACTACATCCTCTTTGGAAATGGAGAGCAGGATTTGATGAGGCCACAGAACACTGCCAGGTTGAGTTAGTTACTTTATAGTCCTGCATTTCTGTCTGGGTGTTCCCATTAGGCCAGTCTCATGATCCACAAGGCTTGGAACTCAGAGGGTCCTTGAAGTAGACATTCATCTTCACCATAAGAGTGTTTCTTTGACGTTTTTCACCACATTTTATAAGTGGAGTCCAAAGGTCCAGAGGAACAGGCATGAGGCCCTTAACCACAAATCTTGCTTTCCGCATCTTCCTACCTTTCTGCTACAGGTTCTTGGCTATCTATTGTTGCAACTATTGGTGTTCTTTGGCCTTACTGGTTCTTTGAGACAGATAAACTCAGATGTTCATGACCTAGACAAAAACTATGCTGTGGACTACATGAGAACCTACACATGCCATGTAATAACCTCTGTAGTGTAGGAAATACAACTTCACAACAGGGAGGGAACTATCAGAAATCAGGGAAGAAACCACCAAAGAAGAACCATGTTCTAATTGTGTGTGTGGGGGGGGACCAGGGGTGTCTGTGAACATGTGTGGAAGTGGGAGGAAACCTTAAGTATTGTTCTTCAAGTACCACTTGCCTTTCCTTTCTTTTTAATATGTTTCAGCAGGGTCTCTAGCTGGATTTGAGCTCACCAGGTGGTACAGGCTGTCTGGCCAGCAGGTTCCAGGGTCCCAGCTTTCCCAGTCTAGGACTGCAAGCATTCTCCACTGTTTGCTCATTCACCTGGCTTCCAGAGCTCAGACCTGGGTCCTCGTGTGTGCAAACTCAGCACTTTAGCAACTGGGCCCTCTTTCTAGCCTCATCCTCATTTAAGGGCAAAGACCCTGGTTTTTTGTTGTTGCTTCACACTTAAGAATCTTCTATTGCTAATGGTGACTTGGATGTCACAGAGCATCTCAATTCTAACTGTACTCTAACTGGGTTTAAACACTCTCTCCCTGCAGATATGAATTTCAGCTCTACCGTGTGAAGTTTGCAGTACACAAATGGGCAACCAGGAAGACAGTTTGTCAGTACCAAGAGCATCCCATTTGTCTCATCAGTGCTCATTGCCAATGCTTCACATTGTCTGCCTCTTCCAGCCAGGGTAGTGTACTTTCGGGCAGCCTTCCTTTTGGATTGGGGCCTGGACTTCCAGCCAGTAAGTAGAGAGTGGAAGTAAAGTGCCACTCCAGGGTAAGCATTTGTTTGTCATTATAAAGGCTCTTTTCTCTGTCACAGCAACCAGCGTTATGCAAGACCATGGGAATCTGCATTGTTATAGTAAGAATTACTTCATTTTTACAAGTCCCTCCTTGAATATCCATTTGGTTTTTATTTTATTTTTCTTTGGAGAATTTCATACATGAGTACTGTGTATATAACTGCATACATACACACGCACACACGTGTGCATGCATGCTCAGGCGCGCACATACATATGCACGCACACATGCGCACACCCACACACACACACACACACACACACACATTCTGCATGTTCAGTAATTCAGCACACTGTAGTCTCCACTTAGGTTCCATTCTTCCCCTTCCCATCTCAGCCAGCATGCCTTTCTTTTGTGAAGAAGACACTGGAAAACACATTTTCTTGTGTGTGCAGTTTGTCATGTTGCATGAAGTAAACTCTGTCTAAGATCTGGACTTAGGATGATTTAGAGTGAGCACCTTAGAGTGATAGGCATATAACCAAGTATGGCTGCTCTGCCTAGAGAGATAATATAATGAGGTTAAAGTTCATTCATCTAGCCAGGTGTCGGTGGCGCACGCCTTTAATCTCAGCACTCAGGAAGCAGAGACAGGCGGATCTCAGTGAGTTTGAGGCCAGTCTGGTCTACAGAGCTAGTTCTAGGACAGGCTCCAAACCAATACAGAGAAACCCTGTCTTGAAAAAACAGGGGAAAAAAGTTCACTTATCTAATACACATATTTCCTTATGTGCATTGTCCGGTATCCCTGCACAATTTTCATTCTTGAATGTTATACCAATTTGTCATCAACAGTTTGCTACATTTGTAGGTTTAGTTTTGTGAAACAGATTAATCTAATTTCTATTTGTGTTCAGTAATAAGCTACGTATTTTACTGTATGAACTGAAATATAGATATAGATAGATATAAAATCTTAATTTGTCACCAGGGTAAGCCATGCATGAAGCACTTATTTTACATGTCTATCAAATGTGCAGAAAATCTTGCAGCTATTAATGGGAGAAAGATGAACCCAACATAAACTGTTCCACTTTTTAGAAAGGCAGATAATATAGCTCTTGTGCTACTGACAGATGCTTTACTCTACATGTAAGAGTGAAAGAGAAAAGTGGCACGCCTCAGGAAAAAAAGAAATGACCAAAATTAAACACTTTCAGAAAACTGTCTTTGCAGTTTTGGAAGCAATGAAGAAAACAACGGGCAAAAAAAAAAAAAAAAAAAAAAAAGGAATCTTAACTATTTCATTCATAGCTTGTAACAAACATGAGGAGGAGAATGTAGAAGCATGTCACCTCTCTGCAACATAACCTGAGTTTAGATCGGCCAACACTTGTATAAAAAGCCTGGCATGGCAACACTCATCTAAGCGATAAAGAGGAAGGTAGCAGAGACTAGTAGATCCTTGAAACTCATCGTCCACCCAGGTTTTCTGAATCCATGAGCTCCAAATTCAGAGAGAGATCTTTTCTCAAAAGTTAAGGTAGAGAGGAGCCAAGGAAGGTGGCTGTCATTGACCCCTGCTTCAGCATAAGCACATACAAGATGCTGAAGCATGTATGAACATGGACACACAGTAACATCTACATAAACACGCACACACACACACACACACACACACACACACACACGAGACCCTTCTTATTTCTCTCACATACCTTTAAGAGTAATGAAGCCCACTCCACACGGTGGGGCTCACTGGTACCGTTAACTGGCAAAACCCCTAATGCTGTTATTATGATAACTGACAGAGTGTTATAAACTGTCCCGTACATTCTTACCATTATTCCCATAGACAAATCCCTCATCAGAGGAGCCTCTTTTGGCAGTAGATGACAACTCAACAGAGACCAATGAGCAGTCAGTGTGAAGAGAATACGGAAGTGTGCCAAGGTGATGGCGCACCAGCTCGCCCAAAACCCCAGGGGTCACTGGGAAAGAAAGGGCCAAAAGCTGTAAGTGCCAGAGGGAGTGGGAATTTAGAGTGAAATGGTACCTATGGCCATTGCACACATGAACTCACAGTGGCTGTGACTACATGAGAAAGACCTACACGTCACTTTTGAGGGTAACCCTGCTAACTCACGGGTCCATATTCCTAAAGATAACCCATGAGAGATACTTTACTGTCCAGCCCATAATTTAACACAGCATTTATGTCCTTTTGCTCATCCTTTGGGACATACTTGCACGGTAATATTTGTCTTATACTCTGTGAGTTAAACACTAAGAAGAAAATATATATTGAGAATGGTATGAATTTGGATTCTCTCGACTGTGAAAGACAGAATCAACTCGCCCTGTGTAAGTTGAAGGGGGCTGTAGCTCTTCTCTACCCCTGCTTCCCACATGGCAGGGTCTCCATCTGGGAGAGGCCTTGGTCCATGCTGACATCTGCACAGTTGAGCTGTATTCTCCAACAGAGTTCACTTTCTAACAGTTTCTATAACTGGAGCCTGATAGGGCACCATGTGATTCCAAAACAATTACTGAGTCCTACAGAATGTGGTACCCTCATTGACTAGGCTTGTTATTCCTCAAGCTCAGAATGCCTATGGCCTCTCTTAACAGGTAAATACCATGATTCAGACTTGGTAGCTCACTCAGGAGACTCCTGTCACCCTCCCTAAAATAAGGGCAGTAATAACATTCAATTCCTCTGCAATTTCTTAGCATGTTTGTGGCATTTCTTTTCTCTTTGTTTTTTTTTTTTTTTTTTTTTTTTTTTTTTGCTGTTGTTCTGAGGTATTTGAAACACCCAGCATTCCTTGTCTAGATGGAAATCAATATAAATTTAGCCTGAAGCCCAAAGACTCTTAAAATAAAGGCACCGGATTGGAAAGGACTCTAGTCCTTTCTATTACAGATGACAAAACTAAAACTCACAAAGGTTAAGTAATTTACCCAAAAGTAAATTTACCTCAAAGTTACATGAATCTACTATATGTATGTATGTATGTATGTATGTATGTATGTATGTATGCTGCTACATCATTTGACCCCCATCCTTAACTGTCATCTTCACATTCTGCCCAGTTAGCCCAGGAGAAAAGAGATGCATAATGGCAGGTTACTGAGTTGCAAAGTCACAGGTTAATATGAGGAAAGGTATTGGAATGGTCAAGAGAAAATTTCATGGAATTTGTAAATAACAAGATTAGACATATGAACAAGTGGTCCAGAACAGCAATAACAAATTTGTCTCCACAGAAGAATGGCTTGGTCCATGCCAGGCAATAAGGTTTGTGTTGAGCACATGTAATGACTTTGTATTACATACTCTACATTCCCAATCCTGACAAAAGGTTCATGTTGTGCAAACTTAAATAATTCCCCTGACCCTGGATGTAGAAAAAAAAAATTATAGAAAGAATCATGGCCACTGGAATTTCAAGAAGGTTAAGTAAACTCCCTCCTATGCAATGTACCATTCCAGGCTTGGAATGAATTTCAAAGGTGGAGAACTTGCCTAGCAGACATGAGCCCCTGGCTTCTATCCTTTGTACCAATGGGTGCAGGGGTGGGGTGAGGGGTATCGTTCTATGAAACCTATGCTTTGGTCCTTAAACAAAGATGGCATATGTTAGGACAGAAAACACAGCAAGATGCTAGAGGCCTCCTCCCAACATATAAATGTCCTCTAAAGGAAAACTTTTCAGGAAGTCAGCTAGCTTAGTGGTTAAAAGTCTAACAATCTGAGTTCGATACCCAGAACCCACGTGATAGGAGAATAGAAGCAATCACTCCCAAAAGTTGTTTTCTGGTTGCCTCATAAGCACCTTGGCACATACCACACACACACACACACACACACACACACACACACACACACACACACACACAACATAATAATATTTTTGTATTTTTTCTTTTATTGGCAATATATTCTTTCCTCATATAATATATACTGCATATAGCTCTACTCCTCCTCAGTTCCCCTCCCATCCAGATCTACTCCCTTTCTATCTTTCATTAGAAAAGAACAGGATTCTAAGAAATAACAAACAAACGTGAAAAAAATAAAATATAATAAGATAAAGCAAAAGCCATCACAAGGCAACCCAACAGGAGGAAAAGAGTCCCAAGAGCAGGCACAAAACTCAGACGCCCATTCCTTCACATAGAAAATATGAATCTGCAAACTATAATACATATGAAGAGTACCTGATGACTTAGTAGAAATAATAAAGTGCCTTTAGTATCATTATAGGTCATACAATGAGCATTACCAAAATAAGACAGAAATTTATTTCCAGTGAACTAGTAGCTTCCATGAGATGGACTGCTTGGAATTCTTCAAGTTCCTTCCTTTGCCATCATAGATGTTGCCTATAGCAATTCAAGTCTACATAAAGAATGTGAGAAGTGAAACTTAGACCAGACTCTTCTATACACTCACTTTTTTTTTCTTAAGGAATTAGTCTGTTTAGTTTTTCAAGTGCTATAACATTCAAAAAACAACTTCAGAGTGCATGGATGGAGTAGGGAGGCACCATTTGGCATATTATAAGAGGTGAGAAAAATAATCTATAATATTAACTATCTAAGAACAGAGTAGGATAGAACACCTGAGCTGAAGTCACACTCATCTGTATACACTTACTTTTTAAAATCTTATTGAGCTTTTAGTTTTTAATATCTCCCTTACTACACACACACACACACACAGAGGGGGGAGGGTGGGAGAGAGAGAGAGAGAGAGAGAGAGAGAGAGGGAGGGAGGGAGGGAGGGAGGGAGTGAACATGCAGTGTTAAGGAAAAGAAGGAAGTAAATCGAGAACACTGCACCACATCTTAGTGAACAGAAAACACAAACTCACTATAGGTCAGTTGTTTACATTCTTCCTCCCCCTCCCCCCTCCCCCCCCAGAAAAGAAAGCATACTTCAGAATTATTCTCACCTGGTTACAAGGCAGTGGATCCTCTCCTATCTTGTGATTTTAAGATTTGGGGTTATTAATAGTTTTTTAATATGGGGACGGGGATTTCATATACAAGCATTCAAAACACAAGTGATTAGTTGGTTAAGTAAAATATTAGAAACAAGAATCTCATTGGATTTACTATGGGCTACCCTGAGAAGTTAAAACACATGAACGCTCCTCAAGTCACATACTTATCAATTCCTGCCACATCACAGGTGATGGTATTCTGAGGGAGCTCCATCCTCCCTACACCGGCTTCTTCTGGAGAATGCTGCTGGCTTGCATTCTACACAACTGGCTGCTATGAACACCCAAAGCCAGCTTTGAAAGTCTGCCTTGCTTGCCTGCCCAGGTGTCTACCTCAGGACACAGGCAGAAGCCAGCTCTTAGCCAGCACAGGTAGACATGTTGTTTCCAGCACGTGCTGTGTACAGCATTCTGGGCTGTAGTCTGTGCAGACACAGCATTCTTTCTGAATGATCTACCCGAGGTCTTCAATCCCTTAAAGGCTACCAGAGCTCCAATCATTACCAGACAAAGTACTCAGAGACCAAGCGCACAACCTTCTGGAAATGTGGATGTCTAGCAGAATGAATCTACCCCCAGAGAACTGCTTTTTGAAGTGAAGGGATACAAAAGCCGAAGTCTGAATACATAGCTTAAGGGAGACATTGTTCCTAAGTCTTTATTTATTGAGTCTCTCATCTTCATTCTACACTAGTGAAATATAAACGTTTTTAAAATAAAATATTCATTTTCTTCTATATTTTAAGGTCCCATCATCTGGAAGATGTTTCAAGAGGAAAAATTCCAAAATCCCTATAAAGCTATCCAAAGCAGAACATGCATTAGAAAAACAGACCCATGGAACATATTTACCTTAGGAGAAAAACCTGATTTAAATTTGTTGGGATTACATGAATAATTACTCAGCTTAACTGAGCAGAGAACCTTGTGTAAAGTACACTCAAAACAGAGTTATATACCCTGGTTTTTTGTTTGTTTGTTTGTTTGTTTTTTGTTTTTTTTTTTGCTTATTTAAAAAATATATATCTAAAACACACAAGCATTTCTTCTATCTGTCCCAAAGCTATCAATTCTATAGACATTGACTCTAAATTGTGAGTTCACCATCCCCCGATCTTTTCCTTTGAAAGCCACTGGAATTACAGGCCCATGCCATCATGAATGGCACTCTCCATTCTTTATCAGAGAGGCCATCAAATCCTTCAAGTGTCCCTCATCTGTGTCACTTCAGTATTTTGATTTGTGTCTCTCTCATCTGTTTCCAGGATACGATCCGATCCTCCCCTCACTTCCACACATCCTTTTGGCTCAAATCTTTACTGTCTACAGAAATGTGTCTTTCATACCGCTCTAAAGGTGGCTCTTTATGAAAAACAAAGGCAGAGCTACCATTCCCAGCTTCACCGTAGAATTCACAATATTTTTCCTCCAGCACTCACTTCCTGACCAATATAACATCGTATCAACCACACATTGCCCATACTCTACTCTTTTTGATCATTTGGCATGCTCTCTAGACTCTGTTCTGTCTTATAATACAAAAAGTCTCTTAGAAAGGGACACTTACTAAATATATGAAGGTACTTCAATGATTCAAAGATTGACAGGAAAGTAGTGAAATGGTTGCAATAGAATACAGGAAAGGTAGCAGTAAGAAGTCAGCACTGCCTGAGCTGAGCAGAGCATGTGAGGAAGACTCCCCTCCCCCAGGGCTGAGATCTAGGCAGAGTCAGAACAGGCATGGTCACAGCTCAGGGATGACAGGTAAGTCATTGTTGCACTGGACTTGGGGACCTGAATGAGCAGTCACTACCTGGTATTTATCCATGGGAGGTATCTCACCAGGAGCACTTAGCTCTAATGCTGAGGGACTGCTGGGGACAGTGACTGATTCTGGCTACTGCTGGCTGTGGCTTTCTGCAGAAAGCAAATCTAGAAAATTCAGGGGAGTACATGAGTTCAACGAGCATCTCAACATTGGGAAGCAAAATCTTCCTGCTCTTGAAATCTTTCTCTAGCACCTACTACTAACAAAGGATAACACAGACCAAGCTGGCAAAAGGGTGTTGTAAATAATTCTGTCTCCACTGTAGGCAATAGAGAGTGAGTAGAAGATAACAAGAGAATCTGGGCCGAAGAGACAATAAATCAACAACAGGCACCTCCCTCGCCTCCCTTTCAACATGAGTACTTCTCTACAGAACCTTGCTCACCATATCACCATCCTTGATCCCAAGGAAAATTAAATAAGTCTTCATAATGTTGCTCTTATCATCATTACAAACAGCTTTGTTCATAGCTTATCTTCATGACTTATGCTCTCTCTCTCTCTCTCTCTTTATGACACCAGAACCATGACTTGGATTTCTGGAAGCTAGAGCTCATAAGACAAGGTATAAAATTAGAGAAAACAATCAACTGATAGAGAATTTCAGAATATATAAAAGATAGAGAAACTAGAAGTTGCTAGGGAACAACAATACTTTAGGATGCTAGTCATTACATTTTTAATTGTGTAGGGGGGAGGGTGTGTGCACCCATGGGTGCACATGCATAAAACACAGGGGAGCATTTGGAGGTCAAAAGTCAACTTAAGTGAACCAGTTCTCTCCTTCCACTGAGTAGGGTTCAAGGAATCAAACCTAGGTCATCAGATGTGATGGCAAGCATCTAGACTCACTGAGCATCATACCAGCCAGACATTATTTCAAGATAGATGGATCTTGTTTTCACACTTCTCTTCTTTAGTAACCAAAGCCTAGGATGGTCAAAAACACTAATGAAGTCAGGTGTGACTTCACTGCTAACACTTTTCACACCCTTTCGGGATACTTCCATTAAATGTAAGTTGCACAATACACTGTATTTCAATTTTAATTTTCCCACAATTCGTCTTTGGTCTAATAACATTTCTGTTAAGAACACTTCATCTTCATAGTATCAAAAACAGGATCATGAAATAAGAAAACATGAAAGTTGTGTCCTTACATAGCCAATGTTCCCGTCTTCATTTGTATTTATTTGTTTGCTTGCTTGCTTTTTCCGTTTCTCCTCTCCTACCACTCCCTTGTAGGTGGAGTTTTCCTGTCCCGGCAGCCATTGCTCAAATATTAATTACAAATGTTTGCCAGTAGCTCAGGCTTATTACTAACTAGCTCTTACAACTTAACCCATTTCTATCAATCTATGTGCTACCCAGAGGCCCTTGGATTTTCCCTCTCTTCCATTTGTGTGTCTGATTTGTTCTGGCTGACTGGTGACTCTCTCCCTGGTGCCATTCTTTTTCCCAGCATTCTCAGTTTGGCTCTCCCACCTAGCCTGATCCTATTCAGCTATCGGCCAGTCAGCTTATTTCTTAAACCAATCTGAGTAACAAATCTTCACAGTGTACAAAAGGATTATTCCACGGCAGTCACCCCCCTTCCCATCCTCCTCCTCCATTTCTCTTCAGAAAGGGCAGGCCTCCCATGGATGCAGACCAGCCATGGTATATCAGGTTCCAACAGTGTGCTCATCATTCTCTGTTCTGTTTGTGATTTCTTCTGCACCTTTTCATCTGTCTTCATTTGGCTCTCTAGAGCTGGAATAATAGACACACATTAACACTAGCTTAATTAAAGGAGATAAAGTGGCTCTCACAGGGCACTGAACAGAACACTTCCCTCTCTACTCTCCAGAATGCCCATATTAACTTGTTTCACCATCTACTTTTAGCTGTCTCAAATTTTTTAAGTTGTCACTACAAATCCCAGAGAGATGGAGATTGACTAAACTTGCTTGGATCAGGAGGCCAGCTGGATTCTAAGCAACTGTGATTGAGACTGAAGAAGATTTTTTTTTTTTTTTTTTGTGCCTGCAAATGCCTTCCCTGACAGAACAGGATGGTTATGTCTGTTTAACTAATGGAAGGGGACTGTTGTAAGTCAGAAACTTTGGTGTTTACTAAATCTTAGTACTTAAATTCTGTATATCCCCATGCCCAGTTTAAGGAACACCACATGACCCATCTTTCTTGATTCTAAGGAACAAATTTAGTTACTCTTGTAACAACAAGTCAGTTAATTCTTCCAATGACACATTTTTGCTTAGATAATCATCTTTTTCATTCACATGACTCATTTTTCTATCTCCAAAAGTACTTCAACAATAGCATTAGACAGTACAAGTTGTTTGGTATAAATGGCATACTTAAGGGTTTCTTGGGTCTCTGAACACCTATGATGCACTTGCTTGCTTATTACTTAGGCAATTATTTATTGAGTTTTCACAGCCATGGGGAAACTTTGGTAGATAGCATTTACACAGAAATGAATAACACAAACTGCCTTTGTGAAGTTTAATCTCTTTTACAAAATTTTTAAAGCAACCAAGTCAGTATGACATTATAAATTATGATTAATAGTGACAACAATAAATTAATATAATTATGATTAATAGTAAAATTATGATCAACAATTGGTTAATAAATTGTGATTAATATTAATACAAAATAAGGATGCTATGTCACTATAATTAAGAGGCCTCCCTTAGGTTATATAGTAATTACCAAACATTGGTGATGAGTTTCTGTAACATTAATACTCATGAGGCTGAGCCAGAAGGACTGTAAATTCAAGGCTCCCTAGTAAATTCTAGGCCAGCACAGACTACAATGCAAGAGCTTCAGAGAAAATAAGAAAAGTTCTAAGAAATGGCCAGAAAGTCTAAGCTAACAGCACGGGTTGGACAGACATTAGGAGATTGGAAGATGTTAGGAGGACCCCAGAGACAGATTTTTATGGGAATAGGGAACATGTATGCATCCTCTGAGTGGGTATGAAGTTAGTGCTTCCAAAAACAACAGAAATCCAACATACTAAAAAGAAAAGTGAATAATCAACCCAGTGGGACAAAGCATTTCATAAGAGGTATGTCCAAGCCAGCCTCCAAAGACAGTGTGCAATTGATCCTGCAAGTTCCAATGCTTGACTGGGTTCTACAGACAAGATAATGTCATGTTATACATATGAATGTTCAAAATATACTGCCTTGGCAACTTTCCTGCTGCTGTGAAGAGACACTATGACCAAAACAGCTTATAGAAGAAAAGAGTTTACTGGCGCTTACAGTTTCAGAGGATGAGTCCATGACTAGGTGGGGGAGCAGGGTACCAGACAAATCAGGCATGGCACTGGGACAATAGCAGAGAACTTTCATCTGACCCACAAGCATTAAGCCGAGAAAGAGGCAGAGAACTAACGGGGAACAGTATGGGCTTTGAAACCTCAAAGTCTACCCGCAGTGATATATATATACCTCCTTCAAAAGGCCACACCTCCTATCCTTTCCAAACAGTTCCACTGGCTATGAAGCAAGTATTCAGCTAAGTGTCCTATGAGGACATTCTCCTTCAAGCTACCCAATGTTCTCTGAATTCAGGGTGGGAAATGGATTAGAAATTGGAAGCAGTGCAACACCCACATTGTCCTTGCAGACGCTGCTCACCCTCACTCCTGAATTTCTCTCCTCCCTCTCCTTCAGGGCTCCTTTTTCTCTCAATCGCTTCCCTGCCACTTCCCCTTGTGGCTGAATCATGGCTTTCTCTTCCTGAAATTCCTCCTTCTGTCTCCCATCTGCTCTTAGGCAAACACGCTGTCCTCTTAAAAGATGACTCCTGTATTTCTGTCATGGGCTTTGGCATAATCAGCATGACCACATTATTGTTATTGGTTCATGCAGTTTTAGAATCTGTGACAGAAACCAACTGGGATTAGTCACTGGTATCAGGTAAGGAATCTTGCCAGAGCACACATTTCCTAGGGTTACTTTGTAGTCAGTGCTATGGGGTGAATCTGAGACATGGATGTCTTTAAATAAATCCCTCAGATAAGACCAAGGACCGGTCCATGTTTAAGAACCTTTGGCTGCCAGATGACAACAAGACAAGTTCATATCATAACAATTTAGTTCAAGTGATTTTTGAACATCTTTTGCTTCCAGGGGTCACTGTTAAGACATGTTGCCACACCCATTTACAAGTCATAAACCAACAATTTTTCAATGATTTTTTCCCCCAAGACCAACCACATCCTTTACAGTGGGGACTGTAGTTACCATTTATAGACTACAGACACCTGTCCTCCGTGAAAGAGAACTGTTTTTCAAATTTAAAATTACAACGTGGGATTTTATTAGCAGATTAATGCCAGCTGTGCATAATCCTGGCAGTAGCAAGAAGCATTGAGCTCATGCTTCATATTAAGGAAAACAAAGTTTCCTAATTTATTACTCACTCACTTATAAGGTTAAGGTTATCAGGTAATGTGAGAGACATGAAGCGTATAAGCGTATGTGATCTGCTATAAACCAAAGAAACAAGAACAAATTCAAAAACTCTGAGCTCCCAAATTTCTAGTCTTCTGTTTCTCGCCTAGAGCTGTACTACCTCCCACGCTGCACATGCTGTAAACTTTATGTGGTCCATCTGTTAAGGAGTTTGTTTTCCAAATCTGCAGAGGTTTGGCTCTTCTGGACTGAGTTCCAGAACTAAATGTGACACAGATTTTTACCTACTTAATAATGTTCAGTCACAAGGGCATTGGTGTTGGAAAAGGTCAGGGGGACGGAGGCAAACACAGAAAATGCACTATGGATGTTACACATCAGGACTTAGGCAACCATGTACTTAACTTCCGCCATGATGACAGACATAGCTGGATGGAGGGGATATTGAATTTATAGGTTGGCTGTGGGATGAATGTGGGCACAGCTTGGCAATTAAAATAAGGCAGATTCAGACCATGATGTTTCCTCACAGTTAATGCAGAGACCATAGATAATAATTATGTTGCTGAGCCTACTGAGAATTTTTACGACTGATCCTCTATTAAACTGGCAAAACAAGAGGATAATGTCTCCAGCACTAACAAGTTGGCAGGAAAGGAGCTGGCAGCTCCTCCCACCGATGTTCCATCTGTGCGAACCTTCGGCAGGATCCAGGGTATTGTTTCCCTACACAGGTTGTTCCCGCAGTATAATCAAGAGAGGCTCAGTGGGGATATCTTTACTGTTTTTGAAAAAATCACTGCCACTTCAGGGAAAGCGGCTCCTGGGCTGGGCAACAATGCTGTTAAGTCATGCTAAGGAATAGCCTCCGTGGGATGACGTAGGCAGGAAAAGAAATGTTTCTAAGCACTGCTGCTGCGGTGTCCAAATGATACAAAGTCACAGAATAAGAATAACCACTTTGAGTCAGGATTCCTTTTAGAAAAGCTTTCTGCATCCTTTCATGGAAACTTACGAAATTGCTTTTCTTTAAAAATACAAGTTTTGCTAATGGCTAATAACAGAAGGCAGTTCCCTAACCTTGACTCTCCTCTGGTGCCCTGCTTACTGGCTCAGATTTTTCCTCTTAAAAAATAACAGTTACAAGGTAAGGGAGAAAGATTGATGCTGGCAAAGGGAGTCTATAAACCAGCTGAGTCAAGTCCTGGGTCTGAATCCTGACATGACATCTGTCATAGTACCTATGGTGCTGCTATGCAGAAATCATCCCTAGACAAGCCAGGCACCAGCCACAGCTGCCCCCCCTGGATTCCTGTGAAATTGCTGCACACTGGGACTTGGTCGTTGTGTGCCTAGAACAGGTCTCCTTCTACATACTTTTGTGCTCTAGCTACAGAGGCGGATTCTAAGTCATTCTTGTTGGAGCCCATAGATGACGGGGAATCTTAGGCAACTCAACACTGCACAAATATATAGTATCACGGCACAACTCTCTTTGGTGGAGGATTCTATGTGAAAAACAGAAAAAATAGGCAACATCCTGGAACTTGTATGTGCCAGCCTGGTTATCAGTATTGAACAGGTTTAAATCCCACATAAGGAAGTAAACATTGTTAATGTATCCTGTTTTGCAGATGAAGGGAGCAAAGTTCAATAATAATTAAGACTATCTGAGATCTGACCAACTAAGGGCAGTTCTCCAGCCCTGCTTTGGGTAGGACGACTAAAGTAGGACTTTCAATCCTGCCAAGCCAACTTTATGAAGGGCATCAGCACAGAGCAGGCAAAGGAGGTTTTCATTATCCGAGGTGCTGTGTGTTCTCCTCTGTGGAATTCACTTTGAATACATTTACATTGCTTAAGGCGGTTCACAAAATGACTTCCCTCTATCTTGTCTTTATGTATTCATCCCCGCACTCCCACCCTACATTTGTTCAAATCCCCCTCCCCCGCCAAACAACACAGAAGCAAAGACAACTAGTAATGCTTCCAGAGACATTGACAGGTACCTACGCAGTTCCTCCTTCTCTGGAAATTTCCATGATTCACTCAGCAACTCTGGTTCATTCAATCATGGCCCTAGCAGAGCTGTTCCTTCCCTTTGGGCACCCTTGCTGTTTCCCACTGTCCTCTGTTCGGTGTTCCAGCCCAATGTCCTTTTGGAAGACTGTTGGTTAGTGACATTGACATCTCACTTCCCCTACCTGTACACGACTGGAGACCAGAGCACGGGTCTTTTCGCTGTTTCATAGTCTTAGTGTTCTGCCTTGGAGTGAACCTGTCCAGTGTCCATTCTGAACTGATTTATGACTCTACACAGCCTTCATTTTTACAGAGGCAGCTTTGGCACTGGTGGTAGTTGTCATCACACCACTAAAGTGGTCGGTCGATGGAAAAAGCTGAGGGTCTGTCCCTACACCTTCCATCATGAGTGCTTCAAAGCTCTAATCAAACCTGACTGCTCCAACACCTGAAGACGACTGCCCAGCATTGACAGCCCCATCTTCTGTATTACGTGTGTGCTTGATCTATCTGCTGTGCTCATTCAGCTCTGAATACAAAGGTACATATTTCACATACCTGCCTAGATTGTGGTTATCTGGAAGCTATAAACACAGACCGGTTTTGCCTGTCTTTTCACAATGCCTTGATTGCTTGAGTATCGGAATGTGCAAAAACTAGAATTTGCTCATCTCATCCACTTGTTCAGAAAAATGGAGCAAATGATACCATTTCTTTTCTCAATATTTCACCATTATCTAGAGACTCAAAATTATATTGGTGCTCTCTCCTGTCCTATCTGAATCTAATCCCTTCATTTAAGATGAAGAAAATAAGGGGGAAAATGTTATATTTACCACATTCCTAAAATGTGGTCCCCAGTTCCTAGCATCCAAGTGGTTGCTGAATCCCCAAGTACCACAACAATACTCAGAGCAAGCAGTAAATGAAGGAAATAAGGAAAGAAATGCCCCCTTTCTTTTTAGAGGAACCTCCCAGAGTTTCTACTTCCTCAATGGTTAGTACAGTATGGATAACCAAATTAAGTCAAAAGGAAGTGGGAATAAATGCCACTGTTGACCAATTAAGAATTCAGAATTCATTCATCCTAACCTTCAGTTCGGTGTGTGTGTGTGTGTGTGTGTGTGTGTGTGTGTGTGTGTGTGTGTGTGTGTGTGTGATTGACTCCATTGTGTCTCATGTACAGGGCAACCCTCTAAGACTGAGCAAACCCTCTAAAACTAAGCTACAGCCTTTAGCTAACTGACTTCTTTTCCTCAATCCAATTCACAAGTCCATAGTTTTAGATGCTTGTAACAAACATCCTGCCTTTTAAAACCCTTGTCTTTCCTTGAACATAGTGCTAATGAACTGAGCCAAAATTTCCCTCTGATCATTTCTTCACTTTTGTTCAGGTCCTCAGCTTCCTTTCTAAGTATTAGTGTCCTAAAGGCTTTGTATTTTCCTCATCATCACATCTCCTATTTACGCACACACACACACACACACACACACACACACACACACTTTCTAATTCTTCCTTTTTCCTCTCTCTCTTTTTCATTTCCATGGCTTACAAACCGACTTCAGACCACTGGTCACTTAAAATTATTCCATCAGTTAAAGCCTTAACATCCCAAGGTGTGTGTGGGGGGGGCACTACTGGGTTCCAAAGTAATAAATCATATTCAAAATACAATGCAGAAAAAATTCAATAGGGAACACTCTCTGATTTCCCATATTTGGTGAAGTCATTTGTTGCATGTACTATCACAGGAACTGGAACATTTAATTACTTATGAGATGATTTAGTCAATATCTAATTATCTTTGTACTTCCTATAAAAGACTAAGTCTTAAGGACAAGAAAAGTGTCTTTCTTGTGAAACATTTTATCTCCTGGTACTAACAACCATTAGGAACAAGTGAATAGAACAAGTGAATGATCAAATAAAGGTATCATTTTCTTGTCTTCCAAATGTGACCAAGAGTGAAACTATTTTAATTCTTCATATATAACCTCTTTTTTTTTTTAAGCCTACAGTCAGTGGATGAATATCGACTGGTATTATCAGCTCCTATGTTCTTAAGATCGCATATTAACTATATTGCCAAAGAGAGATGCAAATACCATAGTATACAAAAGAATCCTATCTATGTGGGGCTGGGAAAAAGACATGAGGAGCCCATGTATATCCCAAATATTACTGAATGGCCACAGAATCCAATCAGAAGAATAGTGCCCAGTCAAATGATTCAATGTGTAGTGACTCTAGACCTGGATATACTATTATTTGAATCTTAACAATGAGAATGATTTTCATCATGAGATAATGGTGTCTTGTACTTACTCTTCTTGCTGTACAGTTCCTGAGAACATGGTAGATTTGAACTGTAATTTCAACTTGAACAAGTTTGTGACATTGAACAAGCATGTGACCTTGAGAACTAGCATGTGACCTTGAGCAAGTCTGAGTCCTTGAACATTTTCTTTTAACTTTGCTTTCTGCTTCATTATGAAAAATCTAAAGGGGGACTATTCATACTCATCTCAGGGGCTATTTTGAGGATTGGTAGGGAAATCATGGAAGCCTTCTGAGAATGATTAATCTCTTTTTTAATTAACATATTTTTATATTTCAAGCAATACCTCAGCCTTATTGGCCAGGGAATCTATTTTTAATATGTCTATTCTCACATGTTTTATGTTGATTGAATAGCTGAATTCTCACAGGCTTGCTTATCTGTAGCCTGCTCATCATATTCTATAAAAAGTTACAGTAATAATTACTATAACAATAATAATTTACATTTCCTGATTTCTGTTCCTGTTTACTACTGGAAAACCTCCAGCAAGGAAGAGAATGCCTTCAAACTGCTATTGGCAGGACATCTCCAGTGTCACTCTTGAGTGACAGTTATGGCACTCTTACAGCAATAACGGTTTCTCTCATCTCTTTACCATCTCCTGCTTTCCTTTATCAGTGGCTTGACTTGCTCTTTCTCTCTCAAAACCCAACCTTTTCCTAGCAGGGTCCTTGGTCCTACTATCCCAATCCCTGTTTAGATTCAGTCAGAATATCAAACTCACTTGTTATGTCAGTTTTATCTTGTTGGGTTATTACAGACTGGTGTTCTTACTTTCCCATCATTTCTTCTCAATGACTCCTCTTTGTGTGAACTATATTTTTCGTAACGAAAGCAAATTTCAGACTAGTCACAATTCCCTCTTTCCTAGTTTTCTCCCAATCATTTCTGATTACTATACATTTTACTTCGGCCATTGCTCATTTCTAACTTCTCCATTAGTGTTCACAGCCACCAATTGCGATGACTCATTAACCCTCTTGCCTGGATTGGTGAAAAATTCTGCTAATTTATCTCTTCATCACTTCTAGTTTCCAAGCTTTTATACATCAGGTTTTTTTGTTTGTTTGTTTGTTTGTTTTTGTTTTTTTTTTTGTTCACAAATATGGACACATGACTGACTATTGCTGCTCTAACAATGAGTCTTGGAAAATTAAGTTGACCTGAACAAAAAATTTCCTATCAATTTACATGACTGTTACTATCTATTTTGAGGTAAATCAGTCAACTAGGTCATTTCTTTTCCTGGTTCACACTAAAAGCAAGTTGTTAGAAGCCAAACTGTACCCCTTTGAAAACCAAAAGTAAGTGTCCTAGATTTCAAATGTAGACATGATGGAGATGTCCCCGACTGGAGGTTCTGCAGTAGGGGCTACTTTCATCTGAACTAGATAAAAGATAATTCTGAGAACCATCTGGAATAATCCATGGGCAGTTGTGAGTAGCCTTTGTGGCATAAGAGCAAAGTAGATATTCATACATTCACCTCGAAGCTAAAAATTCTATCGGAACAAGGTAGTGTCTAACTTCTGTGATCAACAGTTAGCATACTCGACCTGACACAAAGTTTATAGCAGATTATTTATTATTGGTTGAACACTTGAAAGAATGAATATCTTCCCAACATGTAATTTCAAAACACTCTAGAACTTATCAATGAAACTTTTCTTGATATCTGGCTTACCCAATAACCCTGCAGGGTTTTTATTTTGTCAAACAGTTGTACGAATGATTTACTTTAATTACAGCAACGTGCAGTTATAACACCAGGGATGGCAAAGTATCACCAAATTTCACCATGGAAGAATGTGTTTCTTCTCAGCTTCTACAGTTCAAAGAGAAAACGTTTAATGTGTGAGATAACTCAGAGGACAGCAAGCAGCCCTCCTCCAAAGGAACTTCCAGTCACGTGGGAGGTGACACTGCTTCTGTCCCAGCATTGTGTCCTTTGTTGAAAGGCTCCATTATTGTATTTTGGAGAAAAACACAGTAGTTTTACACCTCTAGAATAACAGGAGATATTTCATGAAAGACTATTTCTTAGATTTGTTGTCAAATGGCGAGGTACTTAGCAGCTAAGAACTTTGTAGAATTCCTCTATACTCAAAGCTCAAATGCTTTAGAAAAGAGAGTGATTCCTCCAGGATTGACTTCCAAATCTATTTGTGGAGAGGAGAAGAAAGGGGAGGGGAGGGGGAAAGGAGAGAAAGGAAAGGGGAGAAGAGATGGTGTAAAGTGGTTTTCTAAAACATTAACTATGCTACCACTGTCGCCTTTGTTTTCATTATTTTATTTAAATATAAACTTAATGTTGATCATCAGCCTCAATGAATAATCCTAAATTATATCTAATTAGTTAATAAGATTACAAAGAAAGCTATGAAACTAAACCTACCCGAGTGAATTCTCAGTGTGGGATACCCTACACTCACTAGGCTTCCTGTGCAGATTCTACATCAATGCAAGAAAGTAAAAGGTGATGCATATTTTAATGAGGCAAGAAATTAGATCAAACAAGGCCACTGGCATTACATAGGAAAGACAGCAAGATAAATGAGTGGTCCATCTAGGATATTGGAAATTTCCAACTATATTAAGGAGAAACAAATGTAATACTTTGCTTTTTTTTTTAACTAGATTTCAATTTCTTCTATCATTCCTGATCTCTATTAGTATTTGTCCCTATAGTTTTCTGTCCACTAATTTCATAATTCCTTATTTTTAACTTCTATTTCTTGTTTTAAAATAAAACAAAAATGTTTCCCCTTATCCCGTCTTCTCTTCGAATTACTTTTTCTCTATTTCCATTCATCATCTTCTGGCTTTTATCCTCTCTTTTTCAGCCTGTGACTGCTGGGGTGCTTATGAGTTCTTGACATGTCCTCTGCTGTTCATCTCCCTCTCTTTCACAATTCTACCCATCTGTCCCTCTTTGTAAATTATTTTTTAAAGCATGGGTGGGTGGCCTTAAATGCTGCAGGAACAATTCGTTACTAGGGTATTTGGGAAGCGGGTGAAGCCACAGTAAAATTGGTTTATTCTGAGGAGCCGGCTTCTGAAGTGAGAGGGGGCAGATGGCTGACTGACAACGCTAGGTGGCAGTATTCCAGACACGATTCCAACCACAGAGCTGTACTGCCTCCCCACCCCCACTCCTGCATGTTAATGTCCTATATGGCGAGTTTGATTCAGCAATTTTCATAGTTGTCTGCAGTATCTGCATTTGAAATCAGGGCATGTCACATCATTTCTCAAAAATAATATAACTTAACACTTTAGGATATATGGCTGCTGATCTGAGCCTCAACTAGAGAGGAAGTGGTTTCATAGGTTTTTCTTGCATTAACAAAATACAAATTTAAAGACCTTTATATACAAATTTCAGAACAATGACATCAAAGACTAGTACAACATATTGTTTATGAGGTTGAATGTATTAGTCATTATTAACTAATTAATGTATTTCATGAAAACATGCCTTTCAAGATTTCCAAATGATAAATATTTGATAATCTAAGTAATCCATAGTATGTCCCATTAAGTACAGAATGCATAGCTGCTGCTTTTTGCCATGTTGTACACATTCAATTTTAGGAACTGGTCTGCTTCATAATGTACTACCTAGGAGACATTTAACACATTATGAAACCTTAGTTTCTCCATCTGTAAATGGTTTTAGTGACATCCTGTTCATGACAATATGGTAGAGTTTAAATTGTTTAACATGGATAAAAAGTTTACAAACATATCTGACATACTGAGCAATCTTAAGTAAACTGCTCTGTGTTGAAAGCATCCTTAGAGTATATATGTTATGTATAAATAAGCTATTCACCTTTGGCATTATCAGCCATCCAAAGTCAGACCTCATGCTTGCACAATAGACATTTTACAGACCGACCCACACCCTTCAGCCCCAAAATTACTGATTTACTATTTCGTTTCTATTTTTAGGTTATGATACAGTTACATAATTTCTGCCTTCCCTTTCCTCCCTCTAGATCCTCTCATGCAAATTTGTGGCATCATTTTCAATTAATCACTATTACATACATAATACGTATCTTTAAGCACTTGACTGGAGTGAATACAAAAGGGAGCTATCTTTATTGTAAAGTGTTTTTAAAGATTTAATATTGTCTTTTCATTTCATGTGTCAGTGCCTCCGTGTGCCGCTCCCAGCATACCCCATGTGTGCCTGGTGCTCAATGAGGCTGAGAGAGGACTCCAGATTCCCTGGAACTGGAGTTACTGGAAGTTGTGAACTGAGAACGAAACCCAGGTCTTCTGTGAGAGTGACAAGTGCTCTCAGCTGCTGAGCTCTCTCTCCAGCCTCCCTATTATAAACCTTAAAGAATGCAGATAAGCTATAGGTGCTAAGTGAGGGGTAGGGAGGAGTGGGGAAGGAATTCTATGGGATGAGAGGGGTCAACTGCCAGCCACATTAACAGTGTGTGAGAGAAAAAGAACACACTTCCAGATAGAGATATTTCAGTTGCAACTAGAGCTTAAGAACACTTGAATGTGTGAATTGCTGAAAAGAATGTTCAGGAAAGTTTCTTGCAGAGAAATGGCATACACTTACACTGATAAGAATGGCCAAGAAGGAAATATTGGCATTATTCAAGAACTGGGTCATTTTTCCTTAATGCTCACAGGTGCTGGTGAATAATTCATTTCGATTCTCTGTGAAGCAGAGAAAGAGAACGATTTCAAGGGCCAAGGAAAAGCTATTATACTCTGGCCTACTGAAGTATGACCGTGAACTAATGAAACAAATCTTTAAACAAAAATGTGACACGAATCTTTCTTCAGATAATATGCCGACCTCCTTCCTATAAAATGATACTAAATATTTCTGAAGAAAGAATGCATTCATGAGCTATATCCTCCAGGAGTAGTGATGGGTTTGTACTGAGTCGTCTATTATTCTCTCTGTGGAGCCATTTGTGCATATGTGCAAATCAGCTTGACATGGGAGGGACAGAGGGCACAGGCAGTGGCTGGTCACAAAATGGAGTGGCAAATCTTGAAGGCAATAAAAACTAGGACTAAAGGTCATCCTTTTCTGAAGCCATTTACAACAAGCTGACTGTAGGATTTTGTCCCTGGAATGAGGTCAGCAAGGCTTATGTTTGGAGGGAATGTGTTTTCTTCATCCTCTCGTCCTAACCTGTGATCTTAATTTCCAAAATGGATAAAACAAACTTCGTATAACATGTAAAACCTGAGCTTGTTTTGCCCTTAAGTTTTTCTTTTCCTTTTTTTTGGGGGGGGAAGGCAATTTTTGTTTGATTGGGTTTTGGGGGGGGTTGCGGGGGTGTTTGTTTGCAGAGAAGTTTTGGAAATTCTGTGTGAGAGTCTATGAAAAGGGGGCTGGAGAGATGGCTCAGCTGTTAAAGGCTAGGCTCACAACCAAAAAATATAAGAGAATCTATGAAAAGGTTTTATATGGAGATATCTGTCTTTTTTTGTTGTTGTTGTTTGGGTTGTTTTGGGGGGGTTTTGTTTGTTTGTTTTTTGAGACAGGGTTTCTCTGTATTACTTTGGAGCCTGTCCTGGAACTCGCTTTGTACACCAGGCTGGCCTTGAATTCAGAGATTAATCTGCCTCTGCCTCCTGAGTGCTGGGTTTAAAGGCATGTGCCACCAACGGCAGGGGGTGGGGTAAGAAATAGTCTTTGTTTTGTTTGTTTTTTTGATGAAAATTTGCTTCTTTGGCAGTTTTCAAAACAGAAAAAAAAAAAAACCTTCCTTTTGTTTGAATACAGTCATTTTAAGGCATATCATACATATTGGTGCTATGTTAAGACACAATGAATTGTAACTTGTTCAGAAAACACATTGATAGTTTTTTATTAATCTTAATGTTTCTCTTCTGTTTATAATTTCAAACCTTCATAAAGTATATTAAGAACATAAACTTCTTTACTGAACTGTCCTTTTTTGCTATAAGTCATTAAACACACCATTCACTTGTAAGTTGACTTTTTATCAACTAGACTGTTGACATTAATTTAATCTGCAGTGTCTTTTTGCAACTAGATATATTAATGTTCCTCTGAGCTGTACTGATGATTGGTTCAGAAGAGATAAGAGCAATATTTACTCATGGTAATCAATGAAGTAATTTGCCTAACTTAAGGAAACAAAACACTATGAATAACCCTGAATTTACATACAACTCTGTTTGACTGCACGTCACAGAGAGAGTCTGACTCCATCTGTGGGATATGTAGAATCTGTTGCCTTGTTTTTGGTGCTTAAAGACACATTCAACCTTAACTGACTTGGGAAGATGCCATATAGTTTTAAGTTAACCTGCTTGCTGTAAATGTATTTTGTGTGTAAGTAAAGGAAAATCTTGTCTAAATGTTAAAGAAAGAAAGAAAACCTCAGAAATACAGAACAATGAGTTTAGCAACCCCAAAACTGAGGAGGAAAGCCATTTATAGACAAGATCGGGTGTGTTCAGGGTGTTATGGCCATAGACGAAAGCCATTTACAAATTCTTTCAGGGAAGATGTTATGGCAAGGTGGATAATGCTGGGCCCTTTGATGAGATCTGTAAGTGTGAATCCTTTGGGGCTCTGTGTATGGATGCAGAGTGATAAGTTGAGCACTTACTGTAATTGCTTTCTACCATTTAGCCCAGGAATGATTAAAGCGGGAGCTATGCAGTTTGGGTGGCAGCAGGGTCAAGTGTATTTCCAGCGACAGCATGCCCTTTTCTAATCCTTCTCCTTATATGCAGCTCCCTGTCCATATTAACGCTATCTGACACCAGAATTAGCCCGAGTAGAGGCCTACATTCCTTCATCTGTCCCTCTTTTAATGTCCAGAGCCTACATTTCACGATTAAGGATAGTCAGGAAAAGGCATATAACTCTTCCATGAATTATAGAAAAATAGCTTGAGTAAGTGTGGGCTGTCTGAGGTAAAGCTGAGAGGAATGTTTCCACAGTCCCTTCCTGCTGACTAGGGAATGGTTCCCACAAAGTCTACTCTATCCTGGAGGCTGGCTCTCAGCAACCTCTGAAGTATTTTCCCACATGGAGTTTCCCAACCAAGGAGCTCACTCATTTTTCAGGAGTTTCTCCCATGCTGCCCCTTCCTCCTCTCATCTAGTTTGTTGAAAACCCTCTTCTCTGAGCAACTGGTGTCCTTTGGTTCTCTGGGAACTTCACAGGAGAAACAGCTGGGCTTTTCTTTACGCTTTTGAACTTTCCAGTAAAACCACACGAAGTCATTTGATTCTAATGTAATTAACACACATTTCTCGCCTTATTTTATGACCCCAATGAAAGTATTTCTCCTTAAGAGAAAGAAACCTACCAAAAGAGTCATTACACCCTTGTGGTACTTTCCCATTTTTATTCCCAATTGCCTGCCTTTTACTTAATGGCTATACTATAAAAATCTCACAAAGTTCAAACAAAAGGAACATTTCAACAATATCTACATACTCTGCACTGGTATGTATGGAACACTAGGCAATTCATTTAATTCTGCCCACTCTACCATTACTGTCTAGTTCCATCTTCAGTGTGTGAAATAAATCCACTCAACGACATGGGTCTCCCTACTTTGGTTACTACGTTATGACACACAGGTACCCTATCTCATTCAAAACTGGGGTCAGTGGAGTGGGCCAACAACCCCAGCACTCAAAATGATCAGTAGTTCAAGGACAACTTCTATTACACAGTGAATTACACCATTAATTCAAGGTCAGCCTGGTCTACTTGAGGTGTGTGTGTGTGTGTGTGTGTGTGTGTGTGTGTGTGTGTGTGTGTAGTGTGTATGATATATGCTCTTTAAAAAAAAAAAAAAAAAAAAAAGCCTAAGTGTATTCAGTATCTTGCTGTATCATTCTCCAATTTATTCCACTGAGACAAGATTTTCACTAAACCCAGAGTTAAACTGGCAGCCAACCTCCAGGGGTGACCAGCACAGGCATGTGTGATGACACCTAGGTTTTTACATAGAGTCTGGAAACTTAAATACAAGACCTCATGCTTGGGGCAGCGAGCATTCTTATTGAGCAATCTCCTAAGCCAAAGGAGAGGTTTTTCAAAAACATATGAGCCGGTAGATGCGGTGTCCCTTCTGCTTGGGAAAAGTCAGCCTGCATTCTCTACCTATCTATATCCCTGGTAAGAACAGCTCTAGTTCAAAGGAGTCCTGAACAAAGATGCTCCATCGTTTTGTCCCATTTTAGGTTTTCTGAGATGGCACATTTTGTGATTATGGTATTTCCCTTGATCTTTTTCATACACCACTTATGATTTTTTTTTCATGGCTCACTGAATATCAAATTTTAGTAAACTGAAGTTTTCCCTAATCAGAAGATAAACTTGCCCTATACCATCATACTGAGGTAGGACAAAGCTAATTAAAAGCAGTCATTGAAACTCACTGAGTTCTGAAGGTAAGGTGTCAAAGCAATTACAAACAACTGCATGACATTTCTTTAATGGTCTCAGCATGATCAGATAATTATAGCACTTGTATTTTTATCAATGCTCTTAAAGAAACCGAAACAATGTTTTAGATCCTAAACCACTGGAGTCTGTTGAAAGTAAAAAAAAAAAAAAAAATGAAGGTACTAGTCTTTAATAATATCTGTAATTCCTGCTAGGATAAAAATACACATGAATAACCAGACATCAACTGGAGAGAGGGCTTCCGGGAAATAGCATTCAGGAGAAGAGAGAGCTAAACTGGACAGCTATTCTGGGTTTAAATTCCGTGAGCCATTATAATTATCTTTCTCTTTTCCAAGTGCCCCCTCTCCCTCCCCCCATCTCTCTCTCTCTCTCTCTGTCCCATATGTCTTTGTCCCTGCCTCTCTCTTCCCTCCTTCACCTCTCATCAGGAACTGTAAACCCTAATCCAGCAGCTCCCGTCAGAATGAGCTCTGCCTTAGATAAAAGAGGGGACATTAAGTTTTCCTCAGCCTTTGCCCTATGGCATTTGCCCAGTAGCTAGATTTCCAAGAATAGCTATTTTCTGTCTTTCTCAATCCCAGCTCCCGAGGGAAACCACAGAGTAGAAACTCTTTGGGTCCTACAGTTGTTTCAAGTATCGGCAAAATGTTTACGTTGGTTTTAGCCCATGTCTCCTTTCACCCCAATGAACTCACAAATGTCAACTCACACAAGCCAAATGTCCTCCAGACACATCAGTGAGAGCCTCTTCTGGAACATGAATGGAGACTGGAGTTAAAAACAGAGGCCACATGACCTCTAGAAGGACATCTGACTGACTGACAGGTAGGGCAATTGAGAACTGACTGACAGGTAGGGCAATTGAAATCAGTCTTCGATTTCAAATATGGCTTTGGGTCACAATTGATGTTCTGTACCAGTGAAGGGACCCCTTTCATTATCCTTCTTGGACCAATTCACAAAGAAACTTAAAGAGGAAAATGGAGTATTTCTGAAAATCCATTTGTAATGGAAAATGAAAAGCAGAATGGGAACTCAGCAAAAAAAAAAAAAAAAAAAAAAAAAAAAAAAAAAATGTGTGGCTTCATCCAGCCTTGAAGACTCATGTAACAAAACTACACTTCAAGGAAATTGATTCTGCCATTTGATTCAAATTAGAATATTTATGGGTGTGTCCACAAACTTATAGGTGAAAATGAGTAATATAATATTCTTCTTAATCTATCAATCTAAACTTTCCCCCCATCCTAGTAACAGGAGTTCAGTAGAAAACTGCAGTTAAGTTCCCTGGAACCCAGGTAAACCAGAGGCAGCAACACCCATCTGTAAGCCAAACATGTCCAGGGTAAATGAGATATGGAGAAAGGAGAGTATTCACAGAAATCCCCAGGCCAGCCAGTTTCTCAACTTTAGCAACAAAGAAGAAGTGGCCCCACCTCAAAACAAAACAGAAAGTGGGACCTACTCTTGAGAGTGTCCTCTGACCTCCACAAATGTACTAAGGCGCATGTGCCTACGCTCAAACACATGAGCATGCACACATACATGAAGAGGAGGAGGAAGAGGAAAGAAGAAAGGAAGGAAGGAAGGAAGAAAGAAAGAAAGAAAGAAAGAAAGAGAGGAAGGAGAGAAGGAAGGGGAAGATAGATGGAAGGAGGAAGGGAGGAAGAAAGGAAGGAAGGAAGGAAGAAAGAAAGGAAGAAAGAAAGAAAGAAAGAAAGAAAGAAAGAGAGGAAGAAAGAAAGAGAAAAAGGAGAGAAGGAAGGGGAAGATAGATGGAAGGAGGAAGGGAGGAAGAAAGGAAGGAAGGAAGAAGGGAAACAGAGAGGAAAAGAAAAATCAGTGTTGCCATCTAAAGCCCATCTAGAAAACCCACTCACAATCTACTCATCTGGATGGAGCCCCGCAAAGATTTTACATCCGCAAAGATTTGTGCCCCTTTGAAAGCCAACATTCCCAGGGGCTGGTTCTTAATTAGCACAAGGACATCTTCTAGGCATGTGCAGGCGCATTTTTCAGCTTGATCCTGTAGTATTGAACAGCAGTCCCTTAAAATTCTGAAATGTCATTTTATTCCCCCCACCCCCAAGGTCTGTACACTATTAGCAGCTGGAATTTTTCCTTTTGAAGGTTAAATAACACAGTATTAAAATACTTTGTCATAGTCTTCTTATGAGAGAAGAAAAAAAAAAAATTAAAAAAAAAAGCCAGCATTTATCATGCTTGGTACAATTACTGCCTCGAAAGCTTCAGATTCTCAAACACAGAAAGCATGATGTCATTAGTCACCTTCCCAAATGACAGACCTGCCTCCTTGGTATGAAATGCAGACACTGTAGTCACATCCCAAGAAGAAGAAAAAAAAATCTTGCTTCTGGATCTCTACCTTGGGCAAATGAAAGGATTTCCTGGGACTTCGCAGTTCATCTCTCATCTAAGAGCATCCCATGTAGATCCAGTTTCTCCCCACACTGAAGAAAGCAAGTCAAAGACAAACTGTATTCAGTCTTGCAACAAATACATTCCAATCTGCCGTGAGATGGCATAGAAACCACAGAGCTACGCAAGACAACTGCTTTCTTTTTGACTCACATGTTTTCAAGTAAGTTCCCTCATTGCAACTTATGCTATGCTTCATTCACGGGGACTGTTCTTCCTCTGGACTTTTCTGCCCAGCCTATGCTATGCTATGGATAACAAGGGAGGGTACTAAGCATGCAGACTGGAGTCAAAGCAAGCTGAAGTTGGAAGCCATGTGCTGCTTTCCCTGGTTGTGAAGTCATGAACAAACACCGAAGTCACATGTGTGTATTTGTTCAAGATATGTAAAACAAATGTGTTTGCTTGCTATCTACGATGAAGGTTAAATAAATACAGCGCTTAGCGCACTGCCTGACACTCTGTACACAGTAGACACTCGCCATTGCCCTTCTTTCCTTCCCCTGCTCTATGCATGCAGAGAACCAGTGGTTCATTCTCTTCCTCATTCACTGAAGGTTTGGTGCAAACTTTGTAGGCTTCCTTTCTAGCACAAGAATACTGATAGGTGATTCTGAAATCCTACATGATGGCTCATATCATGTTCTCAATATCTAGGTATATAGTTACTTAATAAAACTTGAGGTTTACAAACACACCCATTCACACACACACACACACACACACACACACACACACACACCAGCAGAGACAGACGGATGGACAGACAGACCCACAGATTCTGGGCCAAGGTTTCAGGGCCTGCCTCAGTCACTGAATTCTAATTTGATTCTATTTTTCTAAAGGCTTTTGTCCAATGATAGAAGCTTTAGATGTCACATACTTGCTTTTGTATCAGTGCCTTCTTGGTGGTTTTGTGACACATGATCTGTGATTTTTCTTGAAAATAGCATCAGCTTATCTACACTGAACCAAAACCCTACCATGACATGCCATTGTTTCCGGTGTTCTATATCAATTCTGACCTATCAGTTGGATGACTCCATCATCATTTTAATTTCCATAAATTTATAACTCACTTTTCTCGAGTGACAGAAATCACATGGTTACATAGTTCTAATCAATTGATAACTAAACATCTTAACATCATTTTTGAAGTCTATTACGATGGATTCCCAGCTTCCCTATTTTGTGTGTCACGACTTTCCTTCCATTTGGTGGTTCCAGGGGGTAATCACACTGAAACTGTTTTCTAGTCACAAAAGCACAGCCAGGGTTACCTGTCACTGAGACCTTGATTCCACAGGACTGAAAAGTCCATGTGAGTCAGGGTTTCGTTCTGAATTTGTCATTGGCCCAAAGCTAAACTCCCAGGACCACAAGCCATCACAATTCTAAATTCAAGTTTAAGAGATTAAAACCAAAGGTCTGCCTGAATGTGTGTAGGTGATGCTGTTGTTACAGAACAGCAAAATAGTGAGCAAATACATTTTTTTTTAGTTTCTCATATTATTATTATCATTCTCTCTTATGTTACATCCCGACTGCTGTTTCCCCTCCTTCCCCAGCCACCACCCCCATCCTCACCCTTCAGATCCACCCCTCCCCTGCCTCTCCTCAGAAAAAAGCAGGCCTCTTGGGGACATCAACCAAATACAGCATAACAAACTACAACAAGACTAGGCACTTACCATTACATCAAGGCTGAACTAGGCAACCTTGTATGAGATGGGGAAAAGGGTCACACAGCAAGCAGAAGAGTCAGAAACAGCTGCCGCCTCCCACTGTTAGGAATCCCACAAGAACACCAAACTACTCAGCCATAACTTACATGCAGAGGACCTAGCTGAGACACCTAAGGCTCCCTGATCTGAGTCCCCATGAGTCCCAGTCAATTGATCCCGTGGGCCATGTTCTCCTGCTGTTCTTGTCCCCTCTGGTTCTTCAATCCTTCTTCCACTACCGCTGCAGGACTCCCGAAGCTCTGCCTAATGTCTGTCTGTGGGACTCTGCATCTGCTCCCATCAGTTGCTGGATGAAGTGTCTCTGATCTCTGTGATGACGACTTTGCTAGGCTCCAGTCCCAGAACACTTTGCAGGCATTAAAAGCTACTGGTTAAAGGTTTTGTGGCTGGGTTGGTTTCCCCAATCACTCTACTTAAGGCCTTGCCTGGTTATAGAAGATAGCTAGTTCAGGCTTCATGTCCTCCATTACTAAGTATATTTGCTAGAGTTACTCTGGTAGATTCCATGGAGTTTGCATTGAACTAGGTTTCTGCCTTGCCCCCAAAATATCCCCCAAACCAGTAGTTTCTTCTACTATTTTCTCCATCTTCTCCTGTACCTGATTCTTCCCATTCCCAACCCAATTCACTCCTAGTCCACACTCAAAATCTCTTCTATTTCCTCTTCCCAAGGAGATTCTTGCGTCCCTCCTTAATTCCTCCTTGTTATTTAGCATCTTTGGACCTGTGGCTTGTAGCATGATTATCTTTAACTTTACAGCTAATATCCACTAATAAGTGAGTACATACTGTGTTTCTTTCTCTGGGTCTTGGTTACCTCACTCAAGATAGTTTTTCTTTTTTTTTTTTTTTTTTTTTAAGTTCCATCCATTTGCCTGTAAATTTTATGGTATCCTTGTTTTTAACAGCTGATAAATACTCCTTTGTGTAAATGTACCACATTTCTTTATCTACTCTTCAGTTGAGGAATAGCTAGATTGTTTCCAGTTTCTGGCTATTATGAGTAAAGCTGATATGAACATAGTTAAGCAAGTGTCCTTGTGGTATGATTGAGCATGGGTATATGCTTTGGGTATATGCCCAGGAGTGGTATGGCTGAGTCTTGATATCGATCAATTCCCAATTTTCTGAGAAATCCCCATATTGATTTCCACAGTGTCTATACAAGTTTGTACTTCCACCAGCAATGGAAGAGTATTCCCCTTGCTCCACATCCTTACCAGCATATGCTATCATCAGTGTTTTTGGTCTTAGACATCCTAACAAGTTTAAGAGTCATTTTGATTTGCATTTTTCTGATGGCTAAGGATGCTGAACATTCCTTTAAAGGTTTCTCAACCATTTGAGATTCCTCTCTTGAGAATTTTATGTTTAGATCTGTACCCCATTTTTAATTGGAGTATTTAGTTTGTTGATGTCTAGTTTCTTGAGTTCTTTATATATTTTTGATATTAGTCCTTGGTCAGATATGGAGTTGGTGAAAACCTTTTCTCATTCTGTGAGTTGCCTTTTTGTCCTATTGATGGTGTCCTTTGCCTAGGGCAGATGGTTTTAGCACAGAATCCTACACGACTTTCAAAGAAAAGCTAATATCAATACTCCTGAAATTATTCCACAAAGTGGAAGCAGAAGGAACATTATCAAATTCATTTAATGAGGCCACAGTCATCCTAATACCCAAGCCACACAAAGATTCCACAAAGAAAGAGAATTACAGACCAATTCCCCTCATGAATATTGATGCAAAGGTACTCAATAAAATACCCTCAAACTGAATCCAAGAACACATCAAAAAGATCATTCGCCATATTCAAGTAAGCTTCACTGCAGAGATACAGGGGATGGTTCAACATGCAGAAATCTGTCAATGTAATCTACCATATAAACAAACTGAAAGGAAAGAACCCCATAAGATCATCTATTAGATGCAGTTTCTGAATCTTAACTACCGTCTGTTAATTGGCAGCTATGAGGGCATGGTTGAGCCAATTGTCCCTCCTTGCTTCAGGGTTTTTTCTCTGTAAAATATAGTTTCTCTTGGTTGAGGTTCTTTTCTGAGAGTGAAATAACTTAAAATACTGTAAAGTTTCTGGCTCGTAGTAAACACTCCACCCATATTAGCTGGTTTTATTACTAGCTATTATTTCAAATACATAGGGCTTTTTTTTTTGAGAGAGAATGAATATTTCAGATTTTGTTGTGATTCTAATTTTATGTAATATATTTTCTTGGCAGGACCAGCCAAAATGTAAAAATAATAGAGATTTTACCTTCAGTGTAGACTAGACTAGAAATGGCTCCTGAAATAGGAGTTATTTGAGAAGCACTTTATGCTTTCATTATCTAAACCATAGAAATAATGGTAAAATTACAAAAGAACTTCTCAGAGCTATGCATTTGCAAGTAGTATACATAAGAACTTCAAAGATTAAAAGTCTGTTGAAGACTTTGTGTCTTACCAAAGGATAATGTTCTTTGAAGCAATGGCTTTATCTACTGTTTATAAGGATAGCACAGTGATTTAACTGAAATAAATATTAGCACAGTCATACTTTCATGAGTTATATTCTAGTAAGAGGAAAGACAACTAAACACATTTTTGTAACACTATGTAGAATACGATAGTAGATGAATGTACACATCATTAGAGTATTTAAGCTTCAGTTTTTACTTAATTATAAGTTAGATATCTTCTCTTTATACAAGTTTATGTTAGCCACATGAACTTTCAGCATTTGTGTGTGTGTGTATTTTCGACTTTAAAACATATAATTAGAACACTTCTCAATCCCACTCCTCCAATGTCCAATTCCCAGCTTCCCAAATTCACAGCCTCCTCTTCTTTGACCATACATATGTGTACATGTATGTATAAAGAAATGTATCTATAAATACCACCTGCTGAGTCTGTGCAGTGTTCTTTGCATGTATGTGTTTCTAGGGCATAACACTCTATTGGATAACCATTCACTATTACAGAGAAAGTCCATGAGATCTGACCGACCACTTCAACAAGAGTTGACATCCTAGTGTAGATGAGACAAATCTCATAGGGACATCCCTAGATAAAGAGCTATAGGCAGTAGACAACTTGAGAGAGGCAGGGAATGAAGAAGAGAGATAGAAAGACAAACAGAAAGAGACAGTAAAGGACTGAGACAGAGAGACAGAGAATTAAAGTTTATGGTTCTTGGGGGAGGGGGTAATTCTTTTTGCCCTCACTACTTGAAACCACAAAAACATGCTCTCTTACCATAATAAAGTTTTAGTGTGAAAAATGGTAATAGTAATGTTTCTTTAAGGAAACAAAGCCATCAGTTATTATTCAATACAGGTGCATAGTTCAGAGTTTTAGAGAGGAAATAATTAAACCCATTTTCCTCCTTACCAAATCAGCATCCAGACAAAGAAATCCCAAGAGAGTATTGGGGTAAATTATGACAAACGGGTAATCCAACACTCAAGGATGGGGCTTACATTTCAGTCAAAAGCACAGAGGCTTGCATTTGGATTTCAAATACAGAAAATCGGAGTGTTTCAGTTGGACTGCTGATAAAACATCGCTTGTAAGTCGGTCCAATCTGTGATGTGAAATTTTTGAGGACTTTTCCCTAAGTGTGAAAGGATATGGAAGCTATTCTCCTACCCACTAGGTGGGGTGGAACGGCTTGATGCATCACTGGGTATAACTGGATTGTGATGCACCATGAATAAAATCCCAGTGATGTAACTTCTTAGGGCCGTCCACTGCAGTCAGTTTCACTTACAATCACAGCATGGATTAGAGACACCCTTAACATCCCAGCATAGAAGTAAAAAAAAAAAAAAAAACAGTAAATGCAAAAGTGGGGTGTGCTGTGGGGGAAGCCATTTTCATCCCTTTGAGTTCATGAAGGGGTCTAGAAGACAGATGTATGTGAAAAGAATTATACATCTCAACCTCTTTCACTCTTATCTAGCATGAATAGACAGCTTTGTCATACAGCTGCCCAAGGCTAATCCCCCACACTCCCTAAAGCTTCTCAGTCTACTGCCTGAGTACCTTTGAAGCCAGGACTTAAAACCCTAAAATTAGAAGCAGGATTACTGGTTGCAGACTGCTGAAAAAGCTTACAGCTTCCTGGAAAGAGCTGGGAATGATGTATGATTGCTTGTGGAGGGCTAAAGGTAGAAAGGGAATGTCAATTTTAAGAGAAATAGAGAGGACCAACTTAGCAGGTTTTCAATAAATCTAATCTTTTCCAGCTTCATTTTAATTAAGTAGAAGTTTTACTTATAATTTTTATTTATAACATGTCTGTTTCTCATACAATTGATCCCTCTCCCACCCACCCGCACCCCCTACTTTCAATCAATAATCCACACACCACTAAGCTTGCCATAAAATATCCAGTGCGGATCTGCTGTCTTCTTTGTGTTTCCTGTTTGGATGGGGTTTTCCAGTGGGCAATCCTACTCTAACCAGGTTTCTGTGATTGTGCCATAGTTAGGAATGATTATTGCCTTGGAGACAAAGTTCAGCAAAGCGCCATCTCTATCGGTTGAGCAGTCAAGCTTAATTCATATGCCTACCAGCTTATTGTGTGGTCGCACTCCTGTAAGCCCCTAGATTGAAAATCCCATAAATTCAAATGCTTTTGATATGGTTGGTTCAGCAACACAGGGTATTACAGTGTGTCAGTGGTTTCTTCTCGTGATTGTACAGCTCCCTGTACAGGGAAATAAGGCTCCCTGTCACATTCTAGCATTCCAAGAGAGTGTACTACTACACACTGCTTACTCAAGAAAAGATCACATTTCAAGGCATGCTTTCTAATGAATGCATATTGCTTTCCTAATATCATGGAGTTGAAAGATCACAAGGCAAACCACTGGAAATCAGGTACCATCTGTATATATTTTCATAAATCAAGACTATTGAGATTAGCACAGAGTAAAAGTGGATGCATGCATTCTAGTAATTACATTTGATGCTATATTTGGAATTCATAATGAATGAAATTCTTGTAAGTACCTGAAGTGTAAGGACCATAAACCTACTTATTTCCATATTCGTTCCAGTTGCATTAGGCTGGCATTTCCTCAGCCTAATGAGCTCAGCTGTGTCTATGTAATTTCCTTTGACCAGCAAGTGTGTATTATGAAAGTCATTTCCAAGCAGAGGATTTACGAACACTGTGGATGCTTCCACAAGCTCTTCTGCTCCTCTTATTCTAAATGGGGGCTATTCTGGATTTACAGGGATTCACCAAGTGTGGCCAATAATGACGGGAACAAAGATCCCAAGAAGCATTTGTGGCCATCAATAAACCTTCCTTGTATACATGCATGACATTTATCAGTGCAGCATGACCCAGTGAACCCCAACTAACTCATCCTAAAAATGTGTCTTGTTACTTTCAAGAGATCCTAATTTTCCAGTCTCATCGTTTAAGGAATCTTGCTTCCACTGAATATCTTCAGAGCGATTTTACACATCTTAAAGGCACTAATGGGAAAAGATAGTTTAGTCAAAACCTAATGAAATCCTGGCAGAATGCAGACAGGAAGAGCCCCAGCTGTTCTCTAGCTTCCATTGGATGGATATTTTCTTAAGGAAATGGTTTTGCAGACAATCTAAGCATATCCCCTCCCAATTCTTCACTAGCATAAAAGCAAATTCATCACCTACCAAGTGCTGAAAAACAATGTTTATTCTTAGTTCACCAACATGAACTGAGGAATATTATTAAGCTGACAAATATTTGTTAAAGTAAATAGGTAAAGCTACAATACCACTCCAGCTTAATGAGTCAAATATTCAGTGCTCCAGGGAATGCTAATAGAACAACGTCATACTAATACCCAATATCTTTCTGGGAATCCCAAAGGAACTGTTCTCTAATCACCCCCTTGTCATTAATTGAAATTATTTTTACCCACTTGTAATTTTTCTCCTGGGTCTCTTTTAATTTAAGATCCATCCCATTACAATATTACCTGCTCATTTCCCATGTATGATTTACAATGTGGGATTGGTAAATCAATCTGTTTTCGAGAGATGGAGGAGGAGTGGATGGGGAGGGAGGTAGACGGGACGCAGGACGCGGGGGGGGGGGGTTGGAGGGGGAAAGAGGAGGAGAGGAGGGAGGGGAAACTGTGGCCAGTATGTAAAATAAGTGAAAAAAAGTTAATTAAATAAAAAAAGCTACCTCTAGAATTCCTTTATAAGTTACCTAGCTGTACTCCACAGCATTAAGCATCCCGTTAGTGATACTGGATGAGCCATGTGTCTCATCATGGTCTCCTTAGTGATGGGGCATGGGGCAAGCATGGCACACAGGACCTTACATAGCAGGAACCAAGCCGAGTGCTGACATTCTCTCAGAAACACACAGTTCCAATGAAGCCTGGAAACTCCTTAGCGACTCTGACTGGACGCAGCTATTTTGTAAAGAAACAACAAATCTGAAGCCATAGCGTCTCCCACACATCAGTTTCCTATTGTTGGTGGAGAATACTAATCAGATTAACAGTAACGGGGACTTCTCTGTGGATCTGAAAGATGCTAGTGAGGAATATTATGAGGAGGGAAGAATCTATATTAGCTGTGTCTCTGGACAGCATACGTTGTGATGAGAACTGTGAATTAACAAACCAGAAATGATACAAAGGACAGTAATAGTGGGTGCTCAGAGTATTAACAGCATATATCAGAACTGCCTACTCTGTAAGGAATGAAAGCAGATGTGCATGTAAGACTGTTACATGTAACATGTTAAGCATATTGCTCGGAAGTAACATACTTCTGAGACAATATTGGTCATGCAAACATATGCAAGCACTTCGCTGGTTGCTGAAATCTAGGGAAAGCAACTCTGGCCATGAAATTGTCATGACAATGTTAAGAAATCTCAGGTGAGATTTTGCCGTACACAGCTGGGAACCCCAGTCACAGATGTTCACAGATCTAAAAGCTTAAGACATGAAGCCAAGGAGTGAAAAGAAGCAAGAAGATGAAGATAAGGTCAAAGTAGGGAAAAACAGGAAGAACAGACAAATTAACATAAAAGTGCTGTAACCTTGAATGTAGGTGATTCTGTCAAGGAGACAGAGTTGTGACCAACTGTCAAAATCAATTATTGTATTCAGCTACGACTCCACATATACAGAGTGGGCATCATATCAACTCCTCTTAGTAAGTCAAACGCCACTTAGATGCATCAAAGCTAGCTCCTTCGATATCCCGGTTCTAAATTATTTAGCAATAGCATAGTTCTTGCTAAAATTGTGTATCAGGGATGTGAAATGAGGGTTTCTTTTCACTCTCATGCCCTGAACCTTCTTGACCAACTAAATCAAGTCCACAGCAGTGAGGTTCAGATACAAACATGTCTAAACACTTCTCAGATGATTTTATTGTATGGAGTTAAAAACCACCATGGCCTAAGATACTAGATGTTGAATATATACATATATAATATGCACATCTATGTATAGTGTGTATATATATTCATATATGTGTATTACAATATACATAATGTATTTTACATATGATGTGTATATGTGAATATATATATTTTTTCCACTTGAATTTTATCTCAATAAGTTGGAAAGCTGAGACTAAATGATACCTGAGGTCCTTTCCAGATGAATTATTTTATAGTTCCACCAAAACACAATTCTGTTAAAATAAATACTTCTAAGAGACTTGAAAGTGGGTAAGGGAATTTATGGCTTTAATGGATCATTAAATGCATAGGATTTATCTTGTCAGTGGCTAGAGTCGTCATGTGGTATTTACAGACCATGAAAACACATGTCTTCCAAAACTCAGTCTACTATTGGAATTCAGTAAGTGAATGATATAATCGCTCCAGGGATGTCTAGTGTGATGGATTAGAGAAGACAGGAAGAAGGAGAAGTCAATTCCAGTTAGGATCTGAGGTGACACATAAAACCATCTCAGTGACAATTATATAAAATTATGATGATTGCTATTTTTAGAATTGCTATGCAGCACATATGCATTTTCTTCCCAGAAGATCCCCACAACAAAGAATTTCACAAAGCCCTCAACTGATACCAGCTATGAATGGAGTTGGTTGCTTAAGGGCAGAGACGTAGAAGCTGGGACCTTATAATGAGAAGAGGTCAGCTAAGATTGACAGAACAATCTCCATGCTGAAGGAAACAGAGCAAAGAAAATGTGTGTGGGAGAAGGCAGGTAAAGAAATGACAAGTAAGACAAAAGTCTATATAGATTCATAATTTTAAAATAATACATAATAAAAATAACCTCCAGAGAGATACACTAAGCCCCCAAGAGAGAAAGTAGAAAGAAAAAGTTCATTTCTATTTTTTAGAAATAAGAAGTGAGTAGATTAGTAGAAAGGAATGGAACACTTGCATGAATAAAGGAGAATTCTTCTAAGACATCACCTTGCTGTATAGCCTGGACTGCCTTGGAGCTTACTTTGTAGCCCAAGCTGGTCTCATGTTGTTGGATCCTCCTTCAGCCTTCTAAGCATTGGCTTTGTAGGCAAATGTTACTCCACCTAGCTCACTTACGCTATTCTTAACTTTTTAAATCTGCACTAAGCTTGAGACCCATACCCTACAGCACTATGTGCATCTGAAACATCGTGGAGGCAGAAATGTTTATTTAAAAAATTCAAACTCCTATCATCACAGTCAGATAATGGTTAGACACTAGATATAATCTGATGTAGTTTTTCTAGCTAAAAATTAGCCACAATCATCTAAAGGGACTATTCATACAGAATAAGTGAGACAATAACTTGATTTGGAAATGACTTGGTATCTTCCTTATTGGCTTTAATGCAGAATCCCTAATTAATAACATCTGGTGTGCTGACCATTTCTCATGAACGTTGCCATCTTCATCGGGAATTAAATACTTCAAGACACTAAGGGGCCAATCATGTTCCTCAAGGGCTCAGCACAAGGTTTTAGGTTATTACTACTTCTTTTAAACAACATTATACATACACAAAATGGGTAATATATAGTATAATGGTAATCTGTCTTTTTTGTCAAGTGTATCTATCTGTATATATCTACATATCTATGTATCTAAATATCTATACATTTTGTGTCAAATGTCTCTATAGAAACATATTGCTTTTAAAACAGTAAGCAAAGAGTTCCTGCAAATGAATGACACTGAAGTCATTAATATGAAGTAGAAAATAAAAAAAAAATAGAATTTAGAGAAAGGAAAAAGGAAGAGAAATAGAAAGAACCTATAAATAACAGGAAAAATATGATTCGAGGTTGATGATGTGAACAACATACGAAGAGCACTCAACTACATTTGGGAAGGTTGTAGCTCCATTACAAGAGAGATATGTTGCTACTGTCAGATTACTAAGGAACATAACCTACATAACTATTTATTAATAAAGGAGCAGACAGCCCTATGGAGTAAGTAGACATACATATTCATATTTAAATATTCAACTAAAAACTATTTTTTCAGTAAATATTATGTACTAGATCTCATTCTGAGCACACAAAAAGAAATGTATTATCCCAACCTTTTGCAAATAGTAAGAATAAAATACAGAGCAAGTACAGACCAAAAGAATAATGGATAGTTTATATGATGAGGTCATGGAATGACTCAGCAAGTATTGTCATCAAAGTCCTGAGCACCGACACCAGATCTCACATTTACCAGCTATGGACCTGAACAAAATCATCATCACTCATTACAATATTGTTGGAAAATGCTTATTTCTTTTAGTCCTCTGACAATTCTAATAATAGCAGCACACATCCAAATTCACGGATTAAAACCACTGAAAGAACACTCCTTCTCATTCCACTACCCACAAAGATGACTCAAGCACATTTTCCAAATATAAAAGTCTGCAACTGAGCAACTAGTCTGTGCTGATCGCCTTTCTAGATAAACAAGACTGAGGACTAAAAGCATGCAGGAAAAAAAACAAAAAACAAAACAAAAAAAAAAAAAAAAAAAACTCAAACACCCGCTTTCTTCCCACTAAATAAGGTGGCCATAAAACAAAGAACATGAATCTATGTTGGGCACGGGACTTTAATGGGTGTACCCATGCTGTTCATTCCTTACTTGCTTTTGGTACGCTGCAGGGAGAGAATTTAGAATTTGTTATTTTCTAGTGGCAGAGAGAACTGAAACCATTTGAAACATTTCCTTACCTAACTCCTCCTTTCGATCCTAGGAGAACTGAAAGGGAATGGTATTTTGAAGTTGTAGACTAGTCAATAAAGTCACCAGCATGCATGGTTATATAATTCGGGAAGTGTGTGACCAAGGTTTGACATGGTGGTAGGAAAAGAATGATGAGTTGTGAACCCTCCCCCGTCTGCTCCAGGGAGAACAGTGTGATAGTGTTGAACCAAACAAGAAGGAAATGGTGACAGAGAAAGTTAGCAGATAATGGAAGAACTAATAAAAAATTAACTTATTTTTCAACACCTATACCCATCTGCTCTTTGAATATTTTAAAGAAAACGTTGAATGCCAGAGAAATAAATTCCACACTTAGGTTTTGCATCTAACAAAGAGTTAGAGTTTCTGTCATAAGAGGAAAGAAAACCAATTTCTTCTGTATGTGTGAAATATTACCAGGTCAAAACTAAGCAACCAATAAATAGCTGCAGACAGGTAAATCTCTAGAGTTCCTCCGGGTACAGCTTGGATGTCTGTGCTAAGAAGTCTAGACTGGAAGTGAAGTGGCCACCTCAGAAGGAACATTCTGAGAAATTCACATTTCCACACAATGAACCAAATGCCTCTGTATAAGCTCTGCCAGTATTCTCCCCTTATCTTAACCACCACCATTGTGTTAATCAATTTTCTATAACTGTAACAAATTCCTAAGAAAATCAATATATAAAGAGAAATGCTTATTTGAGTTCACAAATTTGCACATTCCAGTCCTTGATCAATAGGGCTCATTAATTTTGGGTTTGTGGGAAGGCAGTGCATTGTGGCCAGGTGTCTTAGCTAGGTTTTTTTTTTTTTTTTTTTTTTTTTTTTTTTTTTTTTTTTTTTTTTTATAGCTGTGAAGAGACACCATGACCACGGCAACTCTTTAAAGAAAACATTTAATTCGGGTGGTTCTCCTACAATGTCAGGGGTCCAATCCAGTATCATCAGGATGGGGAGCTCGGCAACATGCAGGCAGAGGTGGTGATGGGAGCTAAGAGGTCTCCATCTTGACTCAGAGGCAACCGGAAATTGACTGACTGTCACACTGAGCGAAGCCTGAGAAAGAGACCTCTAAGACTGTACCCCCCCCCCCCGCAGGGACACACTTCCTCTGATAAGACCACACCTCCTAATAGCACCATTCCCTTTGGGGGCCATTTTCTTCCAAAACACCACACAAAGGCACAGGGCATAAGAAGACATTTACCTCATCACCCAGAAGCAGAAACAGAAGGGAAGGGCAGGTCTGCAGCCGTCCTCTTTAAGAACATGGCCTCGGTGACCTCAAGACTTACCAGTACCCTTCCATTCCTTCAGTTTCTTCATCTGCTTACAACTGCACTTCCCTGAGGACCACCCTCTAATAAACAGACCAGACTCACAGCCATCTTGCAATATAACATGAATATATCAATATGTATTTGCTAAAATTTTCAAAAAGTATATTTAAATGTTGCCTATGAGAGTTCAACCATAATTGCTGTATCTAACCATACCAACCCTGTAGCAAAACCAATGTCAGAAAAATCTTTAACAACAGCCCCTTCCTCCTTTTTCTTTTCTTTTTTAGTTTCATGTTGGCAACTCCGCCAGAAGATCTTGCTACTCTATACGCAATAGCAGAAAAGAGAATCAAGGGACGTGGAGAAACCTGAGACTCCTATTGGGATCCAATGTGCTGTTTATGCTAGAGCGTCAGTAATTGTTGGTTAGTACAGCTGTCATGGCTCATCTCATCAACCACAGGTATTCAAATATGAGGTATACTCAAGTGTGCATGCGCCTAACAGTCTAATAATTGTGCTGCACATCCAAATCCACAGATTAAAACTACTGAAAGACCACGCCTCCTCCACTACCCACAAAGGTAGCTCAAGAAGGTTTTCCAAATATAAAAGTTTGCAACTGAGCAACTAGTTATGCTGATCGCCTTTCTAGATCAACAGGGTTAAGAACAAGAAGCATGCAGAAGAGACATCCAATGTCAGCTCTCTGACCTTTTAAGAAGGTGGTGACAGGAACAAGGAAACTGAAGTTGTGTTGGACACATATGCCAATGGCTGTTCATTCCCACAAGTGCTTTTGGACTATTGTAGTAGGGAGGAGAAAGAAAATAGTCCGTATGGTAGAACTTAAAAGCAGTGTCTTAAATCACTTCAATTCTTTGAGTCACACCTTTTATATATGTGACAAAACTTGGACACTTCTTACTCATTTATAAATGGGTTAAACAAAGTCTGCAAATGTCAGTTACATCTGTTAGCACAAGATTAAACAATGGACAAATGAAAATAAAGGTTCCTTACTGCCAAGATTAACAACAACCTCCA
Source organism: Phodopus roborovskii (assembly GCF_943737965.1). Taxonomy (NCBI): domain Eukaryota; kingdom Metazoa; phylum Chordata; class Mammalia; order Rodentia; family Cricetidae; genus Phodopus; species Phodopus roborovskii. The sequence continues at coordinate 9,061,202 of NW_026126618.1, forward strand.
TCACAAAGGATGCTCTAATGATTTGTGTTTAGCTAGTGGCTTTGGAAATGGTCTTTGAATTACTTTGGTAATTGTTTTATTACCCTGTATGTGTATTCTCATCGCTGTGACAAAATAGGTTACAAAGCTATTTGAGAAAGGAAAAGGAGGAAGGGAAGAAGGGAGGGAGAGAGGGAAAGAGGGAGGGGGAGGAAGGATTCAGAGTTTCAAGGAGAGCCCATCATGGTGTGGAGGGGCCTGGTAGCAGCAGCACGCTGGCAGCTGGTCACACTGTATTCAGGTTGCCACTGTTTGCTTGCATCTCCCCTTCTCTTCTACTCAACCTGAGGTCCAGGCCCATGGGAGGACATAGCCAGAATTTAAGGTGGCTCTTTCCAACTTAATAACCTAGAAATCCCTTCCCAGACCCTCTCTGAGCTTTAGCGCCTTTGTGAAATTAATACCATTAACCATCACAGTATATTATAGATAGGTCTCTACTATTATTACCAAATAGCTGAGGAAAACAACTTAAAGCAGGGAGGTTTAATTTAGGTTTGCTGCCTGACATATTTCAATCCACAGTTTCCACTGCACTGGGCCTCAGACGACAGTACACATGGCAGTGGGAACAGAGTGTAGCAAAGCAGCTCAGTTCAGGGCAGGCAGGAGAGGAAAGGGAAGGAAGAAGGAGGGAGGAAGTTAAGTAGAAGACACCCCTATCAAAGACATGGGTTGGTCCTAGCACTGCCACCAAAGTGTGACCTCTTCAACAAAGGAAACTGCAACTGCGGGACATTTTATCAAAGGCTTGATGTATCTTGCATGGGTTACTTTCATTATCGCTACTGCAAAATATCTGACAAAAAGATGTTAAGGAAAGAAAGGTTTCCTCTTCTTTGTACTTCTAGAAAGCAGAGTCCAGCATGCCAGGGAAAAGCACAGCATCGCATCAGAAATGGGAACCGGTGAGTCACATTGCTTCTGAAATCAGAGCAGGGTGCAGTGAACTCCCTTGATCCACTCACTGCTGCCTATCTATTAGTCCAGGTCCCCAGTCCTTGGGATGGCACCACCCACATTCACGGAGGATCGTTACACCTCACAGAAAGGACAAAAGTTTACGTTCTAAGTTTAATCTGAATCCTATCAAGTTGGCAGGACTAGCCTTCATGTGTCTTATCTGTCCCTCTACACACAAACATGCATTTCTGATTGAGCCCTGGGGCCTTCCCAACAAATGATCATGACTTCTCTCTGGGAGGAAAATATATGTATTCAATGCTTCTTAAACCCTGTTGACCAAAACTACCTTCTTTTTTTATGATAATTTTTGAAATTTAAATTTGAAACAAGCTTGTTTTATATGTCAATTCCAGTTTCCTCATCCTCCCAACCTCTGGTGTCCCCCCCAACCCCTATCCTGTCCCCTTTCTGCTCCCCAGGGAGGGTGAGGCCTTCCATGGAGAGTCTTCAAAATCTGTCATATCATTTGGAGCAGGGCCTAGGCCCTCCCCCCCCATGTGTCTAGTCTGAGAGAGTATCCGTCTATGTGGAATGGGCTCCCAAAGTCCTTTCATATACTAGGGATAAATACCGATCCACCACCAGAGGCTCCATAGACTGCCCAGTCCTCCTAACTAACACCCACATTCAGGGGATCTGGGTTGGTCCTATGCTGGTTTTCCAGCTATAAGACTGGGGTCCATGACCAAATAATCTATTTAAAAAGTGGAATATAGAACTAAATAGAGAATTCTTAATAGAGAAATCTAAAATGGCTGAAAGACACTTAAGATAGTGCTCAACATCCTTAACCATCAGGGAAATGCAAATCAGAACAACTCTGAGATACCATCTTACTCCTGTCAGAATGGCTAAAATCAAAAACGCCAAAGACTATGCTGGAGAGGATGTGGAAAAAGGAGAACACTCTTCTACTGCTGGTGAAAGTGAAAACTCATACAGCCACTTTGGAAATCAGTATGGTGGTTCCTCAGAAAAATGGGAATCAGTCTACCACAAGATCCAGTAATTCCACTCTTAGGCATATACCCAAAAGATGCACACTCACACAACAAGGACATTTGTTCAACTATGTTCATAGCAGCAAAATTGTAATAGCCAAAACCTGGAAGCAACCTTGGAGAAAATGTGGTACATTTACACAATGGAGTACTACTCAGTGGGAAAAAAACAATGGAATCTTGAAATTTGCAGGCAAATGGGTGGAACTGAAATAAACCATCCTGAAAAAGGTAACCTAATCACAAAAAGATAAACATGGTATGTACTCGCTCATATATGGAATTTAGACACAGAGCAAAGAATTACCAGGCTACAATCCACACTGCCAGAAAAGCTAGGAAATAAGGAGGACCCTAAGAGAGACCTATATGGTTCCCTGGAGAAGGGGAAAGGGAAAGATCTCCGTAGTAAATTGGGAGAATGGGAGAGGGAATTAGGAGGAAAAAGGGGTGGAGGAGTGGAAGGAGTAAATGAGGGAGCAGGAAGATTGAGTCAGGGAAAGAATAGAGAAAAGCAAGGAAAGAAATACCATAATAGAGGGAGCTGTAATAGTTTTAAAGAGAAATCTGGGAAATGTCCAGAGATCTACAAGGATGACCCCACCTAACAATCTAAGTGTTAGAGAGACTACTTTAAATGCCCTTCCCTGATAATGAGATTGATGACTACCTTATATGCCATCCTAGAGCCTCCATCCAGTAGCTGATGGAAACAGAAGCAAAAGTACCTTCTTAATATTTTCTATCCACGCTTCCTTGATTTTGTGTCTCATAATCTCAGAGCTTTCCATGTGAATCTACTTTCTCAACAAATAGTTACTCTTATTCACTCTCAGGTTTCCAGACCATGAAGGAGATCATTCTTACTTCTTATCTCCAATGAAATTCAAAAGCAATCTACATTTCTAAATTTATCCTTCTCCTTTCCCTCCCCAGTCTCAGAGAATTTTTCATTGCAAATGTCACGAAACAGCATTGCAATGGAGGAGACATGTCAGTGAAGGCTTGCGTCTGTCTACCCTGGATGCCGTATGATCTCACCAATCATCAAATCAACAACTGACTAAGTAAATGTCACAATTTGCTAATCTGCATTGGACAAATCACTATCTTTTAAGAACTTGGTTGTCATCTCTGCAATTATAATCTGTGCTGTTGGAATAGAATGAAATATCAAGTCCACAGTGCCAACTTAGAAATGTACACAGAATTGCACAGATGTAATTTAGCCACACATCCACCATTAACCCATATTACATTAGAAGCAAAATGAGATTCACCAGCCTCAATGACCCAAGGTCACAGAGTGAGAAAATAGAAGAACTAATTTTCAATCTTAGGTCTGTCTCCAAAGTCACTGTTCTTGACCTCCCCCTGACACTGCTTCTCATTATTTTTCTAGTTATTTATCTTCCAGCGAACTCAATGCTACTGGTCAGCGTTTGATGTAGGTAACAGAGTTTATTAAATCTTAGTAGCTTCAAATGTTCCTCATTGCCTTTAAAAGAGGATGCAGTGGCTTAGAGAGATGGCTAAATGTGGGAACACTGTGGGACTGAGAAGGCAGATTTCTGGGGGTTGCTAGTTTCCAGCCTGTCTCCAGGTCAAGTGGGAGAGATCCTGCCTCAAGGCAATTAGGTGGATTATGGTAGAACAAGACACTCAATATCTACTTCTGGCTTCTGTGTACACACAGGTATGAGCACACACCATTTTTACATGCATCATATACAAACCACACACCCAATTCTAGATTCATAAAAGGGAGATGTTACTTCCTATAACTAACGGACAGATAGAATAATTATATCACAAGAATTACAAAAAAGCACCTCAATTTAAAAACCTGTATTTCTCTTCAATATTCACTCACAGAAGACACTTTTAGAGGTCGTTACTAAACAGTATTTTAAAAAAATATTTTTATAGTTGAGACCAATTTTCAGTTTTTCCTCCACTATTCACTAAAAGTTTGATTACTCTAGAATATGTGTGAATATATACTATGTGACATATAGTTTATATACTATAGTATATATGCATATTTATGCATATTTCCAAATAATCTCTTCAGAGTATTATGAATCCATTTTTCTCTTCCCTTTTCTAACTGCTGAAAGAGTACTGTTTGTCAGTGACATTCCCTTTAATGCTTCCTTCAATCTAAAACTAAAGTTCCCAACAAGAGGACAACAAAGTCTATACATAGGTTTATGATTCTTCTGCCTATGCTCAACAAAATGTGGCTTTTAAACGTGGTGGCATATTCTACTTTTAGGGAAATGTGCCACGTGCCCCATGTAAAACAAGAACATTATTTTATAATCATTTTTCAAATGTGCTAACTTCATTTTCAAGTGTTTTTATTTTTATTAAAGTGAGTTGGGGAACCAAAGGAAGTAACTCTTTTCCTTTGGAGAGGTGAGGTAGCCCAAAAAGTTCATGGGTTCTTCATGATCTGCAATTAAAATTTGGTTTTTATAAAATACAGTAGATTATTAAAAGCTTTAAGGTTTGTTATAATAATTTTTCCTGCAGAATCATACTAATTATACCATCTCTTGCCATTGCCATCCCATCCCATTTTGCTGAAGACTAGTGCTCATTAATGAATTTATTAGATTTGGGGTGTTTGAAATGATGATATTGAGACATCATAATATTAATAAATAGTAAAAAGCCTATAAAAATCATACACCATGTGAAAGAAGACAAGTCTAGAATTTTGAATAACAACGACTAAAGTAAAATGTATTAATAGATTTACCCTTAAATAGCCAGGAACTCTATTTAAATGAAACTAAATGGAGCAACCCATTTACCAAGAAATCTGGCTAGTCATATGTTCTAGAGCATTTCATACTTGAATTCACAAGGTCGGGATGATCCTGCTGTCATTGAAGTTAATTTTAGGTCGATTCATGTATAAACAGGTATTACAGGGAAACCAGGCCAAGTGTTCCTGCAGGAAGCCAGAGATTTTTATGGTTGCTCAGCTCACATAGTGGGAAGCAGGAGAGAAACGAGGATAAAAAGAGACATAAAGGCCTCGGGGGTCAAATGCCAAGTTCAATCGAGTTCAGTTCACAGGGCTCTACTTATACAACCTGACTACGTCGTAGCAGGGACCACAGTGCCAGGGGCCAGATGTAAATATCCCCTTTCCAAGCTGTCAGAAATTTTTGGTGGTTCACCAGCCTGACCTTCAAAATCATGTTCATGACATTTATCACTGCCTGAAAGTTCCATCCTGGAGAATTTAACTGTGTAAGCATAGAAAGAGCAACCTCTTAATCAAGTGTGCAACCCACATCTCTATCCAAAAAAACAAAAACAAAAAATAAACAAAAAACGTAGTCCTACCACTAAATCTTAACCTCCTGCTATTTTATGCCTGAGGAGGAGAAGCAAAAAAGAAAAAAAAAAAAAAAAAAAAAAAAAAAGTAGAAATCCTTGCTTTGTTATTTTCTGAAGTTTAAAATTGAAGTGAGTAGTGAGTAGACTTTTTCACATATAAACTTCACAAAAAAGATCGTGTAAGATTTAGTTTGTCAATCTTCACCAATCAATGAAGTGTTTGATTTTCCTGTATGTGTTTCCTATTTGTTTTTGCAATCTCAAAAGCTTACTGAAAATTCATCTAATGGCACGGGGGAGATCTTGCAGATGGTTTGGGTTCAGTTCTGAGTAGTTATATAAAGTAATCTACAAATACTTATTTGTTTCAGGTATCAGGTGCCCTCTGACCTCTGGGGGCATGAAATTCACACATGACAGGCATACACATATGCAGGCATTCCACATACTCTCTGTCTTTCTTTCTCCTCTCTCTCTCTCTACACACACACACACACAGACACACACACACACGTATACATACATACGTGTGTGTGTATACATTCTGTTAAGAAAGTAAAGTAACTGTGCTTTTCCTAAATATGAGTCTTTTATAACCAACATTATCTGTGTCTTTTATAACCAACATTATGTGTGTTTTTCCTATGTAGAACATACTCTATATTGTTCTCTAAATGTGGTAAACATAAACAAATCAATTTTATTGGGACACTTTCCTGAAATATAAGACTAAATTTCATAAAAATTAACTATATATTTGTAAGAAAGCAACAGTAAATCCACCTATACATTTAGTCTGCCTGTGGATCTCTCCAACAATTCTGTCCTCCTCCAAGTCTGATTATACTTGCAAATAGGTCAACAGCAAATATTCGGGTACTTTCTAAGTGTTCATATAAACGAAACCATAAGCACCTGCACCCTGAGGAAGAAATATATTGTCTTCATTTTCTTTGATATTCTCCAGTGCTCAGGCAGTACTTAAGAAATACTTCCTGAAATATTGCCCCTTCAAATTCATAAAGTTACACCCGAATGTGATAGGAAATCACCTGGAAAGATAGAAGGAGGCACAGAAAATCCATCTAACAAACAGAACATCAAAGAGGATGAAGTAAATCTACATTGTACTTCTCCAGGCATCCAGAAGCTAAAACGGGGCTTGCATTCTTCAGTGAAGTTCTCCCTCATGCCTGCATCTGATACCTGGAGCTCACCCAGCTAAGTGGGCCAGCGGACTAAGGCAATTATCCAGGTGACGCATGGAAATAAGCCATTTTTAGCTGAAATATCCAAGCAGCTCAAGCTAAAGTAGGTTGTTACCTAGGTCATTCAGGCAAAACCAGATTGTTTTGTTAAAATGGTCTGGTTGGGGGAGGGGACAGGGAGTAGAGGTCAACTGAACCAAAGGCTAAACAATAAAAAATCTCCAAACACCGATACTACTTATGATGGAAACACCAGCTTCATGAGCTGCGGAACAGAGAAAGGGATCCAGTCTCTTAACCTACTGCATGGACAGAGACGTAGCCTTAATTTGAAACACAGAGCTTTTGATGCTGTGATATTAATTATCTCCATGAGATGGAACCTATTCCTGACATTACTAAATTGTCCAAGAACCTAAGACTAGATGGGTCATGGGCCTAGGAGAAAATAAAATCTACTGCTATTAACTCTGCTAAAAGAACATAGAAATGAAATGACAACTAATTGCCACTGTGCCCATTGATCAGTAGCTTCCTCAACACTCATCAGAGAAGTTTCCTCTTCTTATGGAAATCAACACAGACACTCTCAATTGGAAAGTGATGAGAGAGTGAGGAACTCCGGAACACTCGGTCCTAAATGGGGTATCTTGATCAAGCCCTCCCCCCAGAAGGCACAGGGATCTATGAGGAAGTGGAGGTGGATAGATTGGATGGAAGACTCCAAGAATACAACTACTTCTAGACACAACAGGACTGACACACATGTGAGTTCACTGTGTTGTCACAGCATGCACAAGACCTGGAAAGGTTCAAACTGCACAAAATCCCAGCACTGGAAAAGGGAAATGACACTCGTAACTAAGAAAAATCTATTTGCAACTAATACCTGCCAGGAGAGATAAAATCAGTTTTTGTCAATAGAGTATCACTGAGTATGTCAACTACATTCCATGACAGGTCCCAATGATGGGAGATGTCATTCAGTAAATACGTTTCTCTTATTGGTTAATGAATAAAGCACTGTTGGGCAATAGGAAAGTAAGATAGGCGGGAGTAGGAGACAAGGAGGTTTTGGGGGAAAGATAGGAGTAGATTCAACATGTAGGACAAAGAGAACAGAGGTCCCGACCTCTCTCCGGTAGGATAAGACCATGTGGAAATACTTAGATGAATAGAAATGGGTTAATATTTAAGGCAGAGCTAGCCAATAAGAAATGTTAGTAACAGGCCAACAGCTTTATATCTAATACAGCGTCACTGTGTGTTATTTGCAGCTGGTGCAGCAGTGGGACCAGGCTGATGGGAAAACATGCTTATAACATCCCATGTGCAGGAGTAGTTGACCACTACAAAACAGACTCCATCTTTTTCTTTGTGCTTTTTTGATTTGTTTGTCTGTTCTGCTTTTTTTTTTTTTTTTTTTTTGTTACCTTGTTTTTCCTGGTATTGCGTTTTTGAGAGAGAGAATAAGTGAGAAAGAAAGGAGGTTGACTGGGTAAAAAAGGTGTAGAGGATTTAAGAGAAGTTGGGAGTGAAAGGAATATGATGAAAACATACTGTATTAAAAAATTTTTAAGTAAAAAAATCCTTAAAATGAAAAATAAAATAATAAAACTTAAAAATTTAAAGTTAAAGACAGATATTAACCTCTTACCATCAAGGATCCACCAGAAGAAGAAAACCTGACAATAATAATTCTGACAGTCCAAATTATGAAATGCATCTCACAGATATCTGGTCATTTAACAAAAGATGTGAGCAGAAACTAAAGTCTCTGGTTTAGTGGAAATAAGCAGATAAGCCCGGTGCTATCTGTGCTGATTACAGTATGGTTTTTACATCAGATCACTTGAGCTTGCTGTATACTGTGGTGATTGATGACATTGTGATGTCATTGTAGTATAGGCAAAGAACATCTCTGTCATGAGCCTTCCCCTGAGCTTTGTGGGAAACCTGATTGCCTACATGTCCATGGTGTCCCCTGCCAAAGAAAGATAAGCTTGCTTCATTGGCTTCCCACCACAGAACTGCTTGGTCATATATCTTAACACAAAGTCCTTTGTTTTATCTGCATATATTGGTGCAACAACTCTAAAAACCATAGACCCTAGCAAGGACACTACTATAAACTTGTGATTTTTCTAGACTGCAGCATACCTAGCTTCAGTGAAATGAGCCACAGAATGATGCAACAGGGAAGTGGAGAATGGATGAAATGCTTCAAGGACTAAGGATACTTTTACTCAACCTGCAAGGATGACTCTTGATCACTGACTATTTCAATGGTCCCCTTGTTAGTTAGTAGCTTATACTAAAGACTCTGGGGTTGCATGACGCAGGCTACAGATTCTGGTTTTTGTATTTATTAGCAAAGAGATTTGGAAAATGTCTTTTTTTTTCCCCAAAAACTTTCAGTATTCCTATCAGCAAAATCACTATCAATATGAATAGAATCTGAGATTACATGAGATAATGTCTATGGGGTGTGTGAAAATTTGAGGTCTTCAATCCCTCTTGTCATCATTTTCTTCCTAGGGATGATTCTGCCTGATTCTTGTCAGTGGCATTTCTTCCCCTGAACACCACAAGGTAAATGTGAACGTAGGGAGAACATTGTGGTGACGGCTCACCAGGGAAAGGCACTTGCCACCAAGTCTTATGACCTGCGTTTAATCTGTGATACCCACATGGTAGAAGGAAAAAACTAATTACACCAAGTTGTCCTCTGAGCTCCACACTTATACTGTGGCATGTGAGTACGTGTGTGTGTGTGTGTGTGTGTGTGTGTGTGTGTGTGTGAGAGAGTACGTGTGTGTGTGTGTACGTGTGTGTGTGTACGTGTGTGTGTGAGTACGTGTGTGTGTGTACGTGTGTGTACATGTGTGTGTGTGTGTATGTGTACGTGTGTGTGTACGTGTGTGTGTACGTGTGTGTGTGTGAGTACGTGTGTGTGTGTGTGTGAGAGAAAGCGTGCATCTGTGAGCACACACATACACAATAAATCAGCCAAGCAATATAAATAATAAAAACGAGGTTTAATCATTTTTACCCCTTGTTTATAACTCCAAATTTGGCTCATGGCCTGATTGCTGTTTTCTAAGGTATTTAACCAATAGAAATGTGCAGGTAAGTGAGGATGAGATTTCTTCTACTCACAAACCCCTTTACATTGATTTGGTGGATTAGAAGTACTTAAAAATAATTACAGTAATTTATGAGTATTTGCAACTGGGTTTAGAAAGACTTGGACAGTAGAGGTCTAAGGACCAAGTCTTCTTCAAAGAAAGAAGTAGGGTGCAAGTTGTAGTGAACTCTTAAAGACAAAGGGATTTGTATTCAGGTTTCAGAATGAGATGGTATGAGAAAGAACGGGAAGAGGAGGGAAAATTTCTACCTATATATCAGAGAAGGAGAATTTTGGTACTATCTAATATAGTATTGATATCAAATATAGCTTTTTTCTTAAAATAGAGGCGAAGCATATGGCTGTCTGAAGCATCAGTGTGCATGAAATGTAAGGTAATATTTTATATTAAGATTCATCTAGATAATTTTAGATAATTTGAGTTTGGTGTTTACTACCAGCTTTAAAAAAATTCTTTATTTCTTTATTTTTTTTATTCTTTCATCCATTACATCCTGACCATAGTTTCCCCTCCCTCCACCCCTCTCAATTTCCCCTACGCCTCACACACACACACACACACACACACACACCCTCTGCCCCAGATCCACCCCTTCTCCATTTCCCTCCCAGGAATATCAACTGAAAATAGCATTAACAAGTCGCAATAGGACTAAGCACAATCCTTCATATCAAGGCTGGACATGGCAACCTAGTAGGAGGAAAAGGGTCTGAAGAGCAGGCATGGACAGATGTCTTTAAATACTCTTGATATTCACCCCACCTTACTTTCTTTCTTTCCTATTGCAGGGGCTCTGAGAATACTGTGCTTGACCTTCACGGTGCATGTCCACACTCATACTCAATTGTTGTAGCGTTAATCCTGTTTTGCCCTTGGATATAGATTTTATTGAGACTACCCATTTTATCTTTCATATTCATTGATCTGCTCAATGTTCATTACAGAAAAGTACATGGTAGGTGTTCAATAAGCTTTGACTGGCTGATGAACAAAGAACTAAATTTAACAAAGAAACCTATAAAATTATCATACATGTGAGCCTTCCTGAAGAATATTATAGTAAGTCCATGAAGCTGTAGCTTTCCTAGGCACTCTAGTGAACTGAAACATGATTACTGCATCAACTCTTGGTGGGTAATACTGCATTGACTCAGATCTATCTAACACAGCAGTCCCTGGTCTTTCCACCAAAATTCTCTGCCTTTCTATCTACAACCACATAACCAAACTATAGAAAATATTTTCTTTCCAAAGTTGGTATGTATGTATATATGTATATATATGTATATACACACATATATATGTATATATGTATATATATATGAAATTATTAACTGAAAAATCAGTTCCTAACCAAATTCTAATCCATTCCCTCTTTCACTATTTTTAGGTGTTTATGATTCACAAACTCAATTCTCATGTCTCCCAAATGCTGTCAGCCGCTAGCTGAAACTAATCTACCATTATCTAGATGATTATGAATGGCAGATAAAGTCCTCCTCTCTCCCATAAACAACTGAGCAGATGCAGATCTGCCAACTTCAAGCAAGACAATATATTCTGGAAGTTTCAATGGTGGGAACTTGCCATCTCAGTAATATAGGTGGAAGTCACATAAATTATGCTCCTAACAATCCACATTGACAAGAACACCATGACCAGCCAAGCCTCCCCTGGCACACTGCATATTCCCACCCAAATGTCTACTTACAATTCTCTTTTCCACATGTGGTTAGCACTGAAATAGAAAGGTAGACCAATCATTTCTTGTGAGACTTTTTTTTTTTTTTTTTTTTTTGCAATGGCTTGCACAATAATAAAACTCTCAGACTAGCCTGTCCTGACATTTAAGACACAAAATCTTTTCAAATAAATAGGATGGAAAGACTATTTCCCAGTGTCCAAACAGAGCTGTGTTGATGCTGGTTTCCTTCAAGCTGCCCTGTGATCAAACAGAGTCAACTGCACAAGTGTCCTTCTGGCTTCAGAGAGGGTGAGCTGAGGGAGCAGCAAAGTTTACACAGGATCACTTGCCAGAATGTGAGCTTGGGCTTGGCTCCACTTCCCTTAAAAAAAAAAAAAAAAAAAAAAAAAAAAAAAAAAGGAAAGAAGGAAAAGTCTTTTCAAGCTAGAGATTCAGCTTAACTTCCACCATTGGTCTAAGCTGTAGTTACAAGTTACCTGGGACAAAATTAAAATGTAATTAATTGACCTGACCTCCCTCTCACTCCTGGATCTCCCTCTCTCCCCTCCCTCCCTCTGCCCCTCTCTCTCTCCTCTAACTCTCTCTTTCACACACACACACACACACACGCACACACGCACACGCGCACACGCGCACACGCGCACACGCACGCACGCACACAGAGAGACAGACTTTGACACCTGTGTAACTGTTATTTTAAGACACATTCACATCTTGTCTTCTTTGACCCCTTTTTCTTATGTTGTTTTTTCAGTATTCAAAATGATGGCTTTCATTATGACATTTTGATGCATGTGTATGGACCTGCTTTGTTCTTGTTTGATCACCTACTGCCCCTCCCTTTCACCACTTCTTCCTGTCTGGTCTCATTTCTTGTTCCAACTCTTGACTCCAACCATACACTCACTCCAATACAACCTTGGCTTACCGCTGTCTATGACTTTTGAGTTAACTCCAATTAACTGTAATAGTTTGCTTCTGAAGGATGATGTTTAATGGCAGGAGCATTACTTACTTTATTTTTATATCTCAATACCTAATTTTGTTCTTTACCAGTTATTAGTTGACTAAAGAATGAATTATAGTTTTTTTTTTTTTTTTTGAGAAATTTGGGTTGGAATCTCAAAATGACTGAAACGTAAGTCTCCTACTAAACAAGACAATTTAATGACCTCTGTATTGGTACCCTGGGCATTGACCGAGCTTTCAACTGTTCTTTCTAGCACCATGCCCCCAATTCACTACTTTTTTTTCCTTTGAAGTCCTCTGTCCACTGAGATTCTTCTTCACCATCTACTAGTACTTAGGGCACAACCCTGTGTACACAGGATACACTAGCTCATGGTTTAGTTTTTCCTCCTAGAGTCTGTACCCATCATCTTAACAACCTTCACTGCCATCCTGCCCAAGTCCTTGACCCCTTCGCTTCATGCCTCTTATTCAAGCCTTGGGGTCTTGTTTCTCTTGTTTACTTTGTCCTTCCTCCATATTTTCCCAGGCGTGGGGATGCAGATGGACAGAGACAAAAGTGGACTAGGCTCGCCATTGGCTGTGAGCTGTGGGACAAGAGAAAATCAGTAACTCATGTTTGCTAGTGAACACCAGGGAAGTAAGGTAAGTCTATAATATCAAGAAAAAATGGAATATAAGATAAGTCTGACAGATAAAAATACATAAACTTTTACAATCGATGCAGTCAAGGTCTTTAGCATTCTCTTAGCTTTCTACCAGTACATTTTCTCCTCATTTGCACCCACATCTCAGGCTTTTAACATAGTCCTGAGTCCCCCATCCTTTCCATGCCTTTTTGTGATGAAGAATGGAAAGAAGGATCTAATGGTCCTGGCTAAGAAGGAAATTTCCTCAGGCTAGAGCTGGGGAAACAGCTCTATAGACACAGACACGGAACAGCTCATCTTCAGGGCTAGACCGACAACAGAGTGTGGTGAGGTGAGAAATAGAAAACCGTGGCAGTTTGCCATAGAACTGCAATGGAAAGAAGACAGAACCGAAAACTTGAGGGATCTCCTACATGCTTTTCATGGGAAGCCAATGGATTTCATGCTTTTGCATATGTGTGTGCGCGTGTGCATGCATTTATGTGGGAGCCGGGGCGGATGCGCACACCCATGCGCCTATATGAATGCATGTGTGTGTGTGTGTCCTGTGTTTTACCTGAGGCTCAAGTCACATATTTCCCAACATCAGTTAAATGATCTTAACTCTAATATTCGGGCTTCGGGTCAGACAGTAGAACAGACTAAGTCAGGTCATTGATTTCACTTACTCTATGGAGTAACATCAGCCACATCCCCTGTGAGTAGAGAGCAGAGGAGATGCAGAGCCAAGCAGAGGAGGCATGATCTCCCACCACTGATAGTCTGTAGACTTCCAGTCCCTTACCCAGATCAACCCAACCATCTGCTTCTGTGGGCTGGATCCCAAGCTACCAAATGCAGTTGGAGAAAATTGTGTCTAACACAGACTTATGAATTTCAAGTTCAGCTGGACAGTCTGTGCCATTCAGCAATTCTTTTACTTATCCATGAATGGTTCCCCTTTTCATCTCCAAAAACAGCTACGCCAACATTTTCTCTTTGTATTTCAGGACTCCCACCTGTTCATGTATGTATTCAACAACCATGTACTAAAATCTTAGTGTATACAAGGACCTTTTGCAGAGGATTATAGAGAATAAAAAAAATTACAAGTTCATTAAACTATTTCTCAAAAAAAAAAAAAGTGCAATCCATTGTCCTTCCTCTGAACCTGATCTGGAACTCTGGTTTCTTTAGGCCAATAAAAGGTAGCAAAAATAAGATTTGAGATTTGTGCTTCTTTCAAGCAAGACCCTGGGGGGGTTTCTACAATTTCTTCTTACACTCTTGAGACCCAAGAACACAATGTTCTGAAAGCTCTAATTTAACTAGCTTGCCCAGGGGTAAAAGAAAATATGGACAGAGATACTAGTCAACTCAGCCATCATAGCTGAGACCAGCCAGGAGCCAACTACTATCTAAATACAGCCAGCTGACCAAGCCCAGGCAAAATAATGTGCCAATCCCAGATTTCAGCATGGATGGATTGAATGCACAGCCTTTGTATCTGAGCTGTGAACTGTTCTCCTGGTTCAATGCAAGTAAACTCCTGGATTGATGTAGCAATCCATCTCACTTCTGCTATAACAGAAAACACTAAGATCTTAATGACTTTATACAGTGCTGCCGTATGTTTTTTTTTTCTCTTTTAAATCCATTCAGCTTTGCATTAAGAGTCTTTGAGTACCAGATATAATCAACAAGAGATAGGTCTGAGCTCAAGTATTCGTATTTCTCTGCTTCTGAAATGAGGATGTAATATGACTGCTGCCTCATATTCCTGCCACTGTGCCTTCCACATCTTAATGGGCTGGATAGAGCCCCTCAAACTGTGAGCCAAATAATGGGCTAGATAGAGCCCTTCAAACTGTGAGCCAAATAATGGGCTAGATAGAGCCCCTCAAACTGTGAGCCAAATAAATCTTTCTCCCTCAGTTACCTTTTGTGAGGTATTTGGCCAGAAAAGGCAGACCAGTACCAAATTCAGAAAATCAGTTCTGCATCTGGATGCCACCATTGCAACTAAGGCACAAAGAAGGTAATAGTTCCCATATCTATCACCATGAATGCAAATAACCATGTTTAAATGCAAGGATGTTTCTACTGTAGTACATGTGCCCAAAAAGACAAGAGAATGTTAGTGAATACCAAGGAGTCTGCAGTGATCCACCTTTCTGCTCACTGGGTAGATCACTGCCTCTTTTCTGAACTATTTCCTCTTTGGAGAAGACAGCCCCGAAAAATCATTCAGTTCAGAATGTAATGTTGCTGGTTTATGTGAAGTTCATTCTCTTGGATCAGCAATTTTACATATTAAAAAATAATCTCCAAAATGTATATGTGTGTGGGGGGGTATCAAATAAAAGCTCACATTGGAAAATGTCAAAGGTCAGCCTGGGTAATTTAGAGAGACTGTATCAAGATAGAAAGTAAACAGGAAAGGGAGAGTACAACTCAATAGCAGAGCATCTGTCATCAGACACAAGGTCCTAGATGCCATCCCTAGGACTGAAAGATAATCGCTAATGCTAAAGCTAATGATGATGGTAGAGCTAATGGCCAGTCTTCTTCAACCCAATAGAAGTGAAAGTGACATTAGAAACTTAAAATTTAACCGCCCCCCCCCAAAGTTAAGATCCTGGGGTCTACTTCTCAGGTCAGTTTAGTAAATATAAGTGTAGGTGGGGATAGATATAGCATCAATGTAGATCTTCTCTAAAGGGATTGAGAAGTAGTTAACCAAATGACTACTACAATTCTACCAAAGGATCTACGACTTCAAATGCATTCTCAGGTTGAGACTAGAGATTCATTTTAGATTTCAACACAATTTTCCTACACACACACAAGCACACACCCACAGGCATGTGTGAGGGTGGCTGGGTAGCTTAAGAAGGCACTGTAGCTCAAGCTCAGGCCTAACTATTCAATGGTAATGAAAATCTTCCTGTGCCTGAGTCCCTCAGATGCAGCCTTCACTTATTTCTTGGTGATTTAATCGCTTCCTCCCATTTAATTACTTTGAGGATTAACTGTGGGCAAATGTATTCCAATAATAGGCCAATCTACAAAGAGCAGGAAGCTTTTCCAGAGGTCCCAAGGGAAATTTAGCACTTGCAACTGTAACTCCGCATAACACTTCTCATGTTTCTTTTAGCCCTTAAGCCATGTGTGTCACCTTGCTTGCTTGGGTGAAAGAAAAAAAAAAAAAAACCAAAAAACTTGTCACAGGTTTCACTGTTTACATGCAGCCATTTGCACACAATTTCTGGCAAGAGTAAAGATGACTCTTCTTAATCCAGGCCATACAGGAAGCTATTTCTTTCCAAATCAAGTCATTAATGCTTAAACAAGCAAACACTGCAGCCAAGACCAAAATCAATTTGCAAAAAGCAAAGGCTTTTTTCCAAACACTCCAGCAGTCACAGGGGAAGATGCTTTTACAAATCTAGTCCTGGAGAGTGTTAGAGCATTAGGTTGGGTTGATCCTATTTTTCTAGTTGGATTTATTTTATTTGAGAGTCAAGGTGATTAATAGTATTGAACGCTATCAGGAATGTTTCACCACTGTAAGAAATCCCCATTCTGTCAAACAGGAGGAAAAGGAATCCGTCCATTGCCAGTGACCTCCATTTGACCTCTTGGGCAAGTGTGTCTGGGAATCTTCTGATGATTGAATGCACTATAACAGACGTTTCCAAACTTTGCTGTGCATTAGAATAACCTGGGGAGCTTTTAGAAATCCTAGTGTTCAGGTTGCACACATCCCAATTAAATCGCAGTGTCTGCGGGCCAAGAACCAAGCATTAAAACATTATATCGCTCCCCAGATGTTTAGAGTACGCAGCAGAAGCTAGCTGGGAAAAGCCACTGATCAGTGGCTCTTCTGACGCTTGCTGCTCAGGGTGATATAAACTCCCAGGAGGAAAGAACAAAAAGGAGATTCTTCCTCTGTGGTGCAGGAAACCCTGGATTTATATTTATTAGAATAGAGGGAAATGTTTACGTCTAGATTTCTGAAATAGTTTTATATCCTTTGATCTGCATACTATAATTTGTAAGCCTGTGCTAAAGTGATGTCCATTGTAGTAGTAATTAAATTTTAATTGTTAAACAAATTGTCATGTCAGTTTGCCATGGTTTAGTGAATTAAGAAACAACTTTATAATGAAATACATGTTTCATTGTTTTCATGACATAAAAGTTCTCCTGATATAATGTTAAGTGAAAAATCAAAATATGTGCATGTACTCACTGATATACATTGACATGTATAGTATGTATTATACATGTATTAGATTTGAATTATATACATGGACAGATATACCTAATTAACTCAGTGCAAAAGGAACTATTTACATCACATTTCAAAGGAGAATCTGTGTTTACACTGGACATAGTGGGCTGTGTGTGGGTAAGAGAACTAATCTCCTTACATTACATGTACTTCTGTATTGTTCACATTTTCATCAGACTACATATACTATTAAAATTGCAAAAGTGCAGTTGAGACAATCCAGAAAAGTATGTGTGTGTATGTTCAAAGAGTAAGAGGTCATCAAAGCATAAATGAATACTTCACTACGTGTACAATACTTTGATTTTGTTTGTTGCACATTTTCCCACATTTGATGACTAAGAATTCATGAGAGAATTGTAGAGAAAAAAACTATTGGATCTATAAATAGATTCTTTTGGGCTAAGGAGACAGCTTGGTGGGAGACAGCATTTGCCCTTCAAGAATGAGGACCCGAGTCTGGATCCTTACAGTGCATGTCAAAAGCCAGATGTTTCTGTTCATTCATTCATGCAGCCCCAGCAGTGGGTGGTGGGGACAGGGAGATCTGAAAGAAGAAGCCACCTGATGTCCTGCTCTGGAGTCCTTGTGAATGTGCATGGATGCTCACACTTGCACACTCATGTGAATGCAACACACAGAGAGAGAGAGCAGTAAAAATAGTGTATTGAAGTTTGAAAAGACTAATTCTCAAGCCTGCCCCCACAAGCTAGGTCAGAATCAACGATCATTTTGTTTGTTTGCTTTGTTTTTTGAGACAGGATTTCTCTGTATTGCTTTGGAGGCTGTCCTGGACCTAGCTCTTGTAGACCAGGCTGGTCTTGAACTCACAGAGATCCTCCTGCCTCTGCCTCCCAAGTGCTGGGATTAAAGGCATGTGCCACCAACGCCCGGCTTCAACAATCATTTCTTAATCAGACTATTTTTTTTTTAAATTAAGGAACTTAAAACTGCTCTAGGAGATATGATTCTTATCTCTGGTTCCATTGTTTTCTTGACTTTTACCTATTTCAAGGTGTCTTTGCAAGAACAGTTAACCTATATAACTCAGCAGTTATAAAGGGGAAAGTTTAAAGTAAAGGGAAATCTAAGCATTTCAACTATCTAGTTTAAAGTAAAGGGAAATCTAAGCATTTCAGACTATCTAAATAATTCATGCCTGAAGCTTAAAGACTCTGCATGTGGGAGCTGGGGAGATGTCTCGGTGATGAAGAGCACTTGCTGCTCTTGAGCAGGACCAGATTCCGGCTGCCAGCATCCACAGCCTGTGCCCCAGCTCTAGGAGATCGGATGCCTTCTTCTTGTCTTCACATGCTCCTGCACACGCACACGCATTCACACACTCACTCACACATGCCCAGGCACACGCAAATGAAAAATAGAAACCAATTTCTCTTATAAGAAGATTCTTTACATCAAAAATACCATCCGTAAGATAAGTACCCCCCAAACAACCAAGAGTGAAGTGAAGTTATAGTGATATTGTGTGACAAGGGACCAAGGGAAGCTGTCCCTGCGCGACTTCGATGAGAGAAGTTAGGGCAATGCTAATGATTGTGGAGGAGCTGGAGACGATAGGGAAGGGGCCTGGAAGCTCCCGGGAGAAGTGGATGGGTCCGGTGTAGTTTCCTGGCTTCACTTTTACCATCTGGTTATTTGTATTGTTTTGTTTTGTTTTGGGGGGGGCTGCATAACAAAGGGAAAGTCTTTTGATTATTTTTTTAGTTTACTTAAACCTTGAAAATAAATATATGAAAACCTCAGACTCCCCAGTCTCCCCCCACAGGCTTCATGGGCCTTTGTCAGTTACTGAATCTAAACTTAAACAATGTTGAAAAGAATAAAACTCCAGGGGCCATTCCAGGGATTAAAAAGATCCATTTTCACACATGCCATCCCAATCCTTAATCAACCAGAATTTCTAAGATTCAGTACCTGATCCTGTTTTTCCAATACTACATATTATCTAATATTCTTTTTTAAAAATGATACACTTAAAATAAATATCCTATTGGCCCAATTCTTTAAATAAACAAGCAGAAAGTTTGGGTGGGTTACCATCACAGATATGACTTCTTCATTCATAAAGCAGCTCAGTACAGGAGTGAAAGGTAATTCAGGGTCCCATACTTCTCCCATGTCCATGTCATCTATCTGAGCTGAAGAGTCTTTTCCTCCAGCCAATAAATAGTGAAACAGAAAGTGAACACTGTTCATGAATGGAGGGGGACCAGGCAGCTCAGGTATTATGCATATCACCACCACTACCCCTGCCAAATGCATGCATTCGGATCCAAAACCTTGACTTGAAGTTATTAGTCCATGGAGCCTTTGGGTGAGTATTGAATCCTAAGAGTGGAGCTGTGCTAAATGAGATTAGTGCCCTGATGGAAGAGAACCATTTGTGTGAGGAGATGGCCATTTACTAACAATAAAGATAGGCATGGATAGTGAACTTCACAGACCCTAAGAACGCCGGCAACCCATTTCCATTGTTTATAATTCATCCAGCCTCTAGTCAAACTGCAGCCCTAATGAATGGACCAGGACACATTCCAGTAGCAAAAAATAGAATCGATCCCTGCCTAGATGCACTTCCAGGCTAAGCATTCCATCCTACAGCAGTGCTGTCTTACAGAAGTGAAGTATGGATCTTAGAAAGGGAGCTCTCTTGGCTCAGCGTTATTTGTAATAGCAGTCAGCGGTTGTCTCTTGAGAGCTTACTTCTAAATGGTTCAACCGAACATAGTTCTCGATGTGACAGTTTCTACTGGATCTTATCATCATATTGTGTGGGGAACTTGTATGAGTGGTTTCAGATCCCTGTTGTACTGTCAGAGCAGTGACATATCCCCATATTTTTCAAATAAAATTATTTCTCTAGCCAGTGTCGTAATATAGCAAGATTGTGCTTGGTTACTACTGGCTGTGGAGAACTCTTTTGCTTTTCATTGACAAGAACCATGGAGAACCGTCTGCCTTACTCTGTGTCACATAAACTCGAAAAGAATGGTCATGACAATTCACCTCCTAAAACTGTCTAGATTTACCTAGATGGACATCAGCTTCGATGTAGATTCTCCCTGCTGCGTACTCACATTATAGTCCCTTCTTTTCAGCTTTGTAGAAGCTTTTAATGAACTCAACATCTGTTCCTCTACCGTAATGGTTTTTCTTCCCACCACCATTTACAGAAGACCATCTACTCTTTTTATTGTCTTCACGCCAGATTCATATTTCACCTAGCTTAGTTGTTATATGTCAGAAATAGTGTGTGATAACATGGAGGCTAGAGAAATGTCTCAGAAGATAAGAGAGTGCTTACTACTCTTCCAGTGGTCTTGAGTTCAATTCCCAGAACCCATGAGGCCTCTCACCAAGGCCTCTAACTCCAGCTTTTGGTGATCCAGTGCCATCTTCTGGTCCCATAGACATCCTCACATGCATGGCATATGCTCATACAGACACATAAATAAAAATAAAAAAATAAAAATCGATATTATAATTTTTTGCTTTCCTTAGTACAGTTTGTAAGTCAAATACAGTCTGGTACAATCAATGAGTATGTATACAGCCATGGGCCACTGATGGGCAAGAGATAGAAAGTAATCTGGCCAGACCCATTACTGCTCTGGGAAGCACATGTCCTCATGAGGCTGAGTCACACATTATGGCCAGTCTATTTTTACATCTTTACTTTCATAGCCCGGATGAGTCTGGTATAACTCTATTACAATAATTTGAACACTATTGTCTAAGTCCATTACCATACACTGTTATTGAGATAAATGTCCTATGGTGGTATGGAAAATATCTAAAAATACTGCCCTTGAATGGTGATCAAAAAACATATGAAATCATTTTCTATTTCTGTAAGACAGACAACTGCCCTCCATGATGAGATGGCTATTGCAAATTAGTGCATAAGAAAAAAACAGCGTGTAGCAGTTTCTTTGATCTATGTTTGCCTTACATCTTTTTTTTTTTTTTAAACCAGGGCTGTGAGGATTCCTCAGTTGCATAGAGAGAGACAGAGACAGAGATGTGTCATCAGTGACCATATTGGCATAAGCAAAACTCTAATACTGCCTTATGTAAAATTTTCACAGAACTCAGAGGCATTCTCTCTCTAGTATGACGCCCATGGACAAGGTCATGATATAGTCACCACTTGCTAAAATGTTAAAGTTCAGTTTTGTTAACAAAAACAGATTAATCACAAATAACTCTGCCGGGACTGGCTGCAGCAATGAATTGTGGGGAGTCCTTATACAAAGAAAAAAATGCCATGTGTTAATATGACTTCTTGTCTTATTTTTTTGGCTGCTGGCTCTAACCCAGGCCCTAGACATGCTATGGAAGTGCTCAGCTTCTTACTTAATCCCATCTCTAAAGCTCTAGTGTTTCAATAGCCACATTTTAGGGTTAACTCCTAATGTGTATTGTAATGTCCTTCCTTGTACTTAAAGAATTACCTTCAGGTTCGGGATCATCCAGCTGCCTCCTCATCATAAATGGTATCTGTCATGTTGTAGGTTGAGCTTAAAGACCTCCTAGTCTAACAACCTTTCTGCTTTTTGTTTCAAACCATAAATAACCTGGTCTATACACCTATGATCGAGTTCCTACAGGCATCCTTTTCCTTCTGTTATTTGTAGAGTTTGGGTCTACATACATTATTTTAGTATTAATACATCATCTTCTTCCCAATCTATTTATGTGAACCCCAGGCTATAGAAATATTTATTTTTCTAGCAGTAGACTATTAGTTGCTCATAATAATATTGGCAATTCTTTAAAGACATAAAATCAGTTCTATTTTCATGCACATTGAGCCATTGCTTTATAGATGAATTTTCTGGGTAGAACATTTCCAGGGAGGGCTGTTTATTGCTGATAAATATAGCTTGCTGATTTAAGCTCTTTACCTGGCTCTAACCCCGCTGTGAGATCTTCTGAAGCAAGAGGCTTTGGAGTGGCATGGGCAGGTAATGTGTTGAAAGCATTTGGCTAGCTCTTATTGGGAACACCATGATCAGATAATAAAGCAAGTGCTGTACCTCAAGGTCAAATGATCCTTAATCTAAAAACAATCTCTAAATGACATAAGAAGGGCTTTAACTTTAACATCCATTGCACTTGCAGCTGTATTTCATCTCTCTGCAGAGCAAAGTCAATAATATGAGAATCATAAACCAAGCAGGACTGCAAATCCTCTTAGACTACCTGCTGGAAATTGAGTGAGCAGGAGAGAGCGTTGTTTACAAACGTCACAAATACAAGCAAATGGGAAAATAGTTAATTCATCAGTGTGTTCTCTCTGCTTGTTTCCTGAATTCTCAATTTAGCATTCCAGGGAACCATTTTAATGGAAAAATGCCAAAGATATGCATGGTTAAAATTAGGCTTATTAACCACATGTTATAATTGGATAGCTTGAACATTTGTATTCAATGGGAAGCTTCCTAACTCCACCTATACCTTTAATTACTGAAAACCTTAAACAGAAAAATAACTCAATACTTGCTTGCTTATTTATTTATTTATTTATTTGAATACTAAGTAGTTTGTATTAGCATGTATCCCAACAACTAACAGAAGGAAGCAGTCATTTGAATGACTTCAGAAAACAATGGGATTTCAACACCAATTCATTACAGGCAAAGAAACTATCCAACAATACTTCTCACACTTGAGTGTACAGAGCATCTAACTGGGAATCATGGAAAAACGCAGCTTCATGACCATTAACTCTGAGGAAGCCTCTGCCCCCAAACTTGGCATTTCCTAAAAGCATCCAAGCATGCCAGCCCTTCAGGTTCAGTGAGCAGTGTGTTGTTCATACAGGACTTCTAAATAGGGAGAAAAGGATGAGGGGAGTTTGAAAATGGATTTTCTGATTTATTTCTTACATGCTCCACTCTTATTCATATACATAGACATATCAAACCTCTTTGTAAAAAAAAAAAAAAAAAACAACTGAGTGTGTGGTTTAAGCTTTTGAAATATAAGCCTGAAATGCAAAGCGATCATTGTTATAATTCTTGCTAAGCTCTGTACGAGCATTGGGTCTGCCTTTAATTAACTCATGGACCACTCTTCTTCCTCTGGCCAGTCAACAAGTAAACTGCTCCAAGACTGTTGAGAAAAGATAAATATAACCAGTCCAAATACTCAGGTTCCATCACACAATTCGAAAGTAATGAAACAAATAAATTGGAAATGCACTCAGAGTAATATTTCCTCTTTGTTGAGTTCAGAAATTAGCATATTTACTTAAAGTGCTGACTCAGACTTTGGACAGGCCATTTACTTTACTGAGTTCAAACTGCGTTAAAGCTTTTAATAAACTCTGGGGGAAATTCCATAGCCATACAATGAAATTCCATTACGTATGTTTGGTTTTGGCTCCCCAGTCAGCAATAAAACATAGCAAATGACGTTTCCTTTCATTTTGTTCCTGAGGCTGGGCTATGACATTATTGTTTATGTGTTTTTCAAGGATAGTGCTTCCACCTTAAAATATTTTAAATTTTGTTGTTCAAGAAGTCTTAAAAATAAATAAAGTCCTTTATTGTAATTATATCATTGTGTGTTAAAATTATCCTGGTTAAAAGTATCCATAAATACTGTACATTTATGGTGTTTAAAATACCAAGGAACAATTTTTTGGCAGAAAAGTGTGTGTATGTGTGAGTCCGTGTGTGTGTGTGTGTGTGTGTGTGTGTGTTTCTGAAGTCCTGCATAGGGTCAACATGCAATAATATTTCTGTGTGAACCAAAATTGGACACATCAACAATGTTTTAATATTTTGTAATTTTATAAAACATTATACACCAAAATTAACCAGACCTAAAGTCCATACGACTCAACAAACATCTATGAAGTTAGAATAGGCATTTGGAACATAAGCTGTAGAGCCTCACATTAAATTTTATACTTTCAGTATCAAATATGTTTCATGCACCTATCCACCGCTGAAGGCCAAAAACTTCATGACAGAATTAGAACCAGAAAAACAATTGCCCCTATATCGTGATTTGAAATTCATGCCAAGCAAGTCGATGGCTGCAATTCTCTACCAGTTCTACTGCTTCTGGCCTCATCGATCGGAAAGCCTTTAAAAGTTCCACACAGAACATGTTGTGTAGCTGTGAACAGCTTTGAACATGTGTTATACTCAGTCAAACCAAAGACCCATCTCAAGTAAAACTGACTTTGTCATACAAGAGACTACAACTGAGAAGGAGTTTTGCAAATCCAACCTACGGGCCTAATTTTAAATAGTACTTGATAGCACATATTCCCAATACAGTGAAGTAAAAAATTGATTTTGTAACCACTGAAGTTAGATTTGATCTACTGTGATAAAGAACAGAATATGTTCATTTAAGATTTCTCAGTCTCTTTTTTAGGGATTTCAAGTTAAACGGAGAAAATAAGAGATGGAAATGCATATGTAAGTAGGACTAATCATGAACTCAATGAGGATGTTTTGACTAATTTACAGTACACGGTAATTTAGAAAACAGCATATCACTTAGGTTCTTAATTACTTGAATACTAATATACCAAACATAATTTGATGTCCACACAAAAATTAATACTCTTCATAGTTATTTTACCTTGTCAAAATAAGATTCATAAGAGTCCTTTCCTTTTGAATGTACCATACTGTACAAGAGGAATATAATTTGATATAAAAAAGATATATTCCTTTGCCAAAAAAGTCAGAGATTGCAGAATCATAACAATATCTAGGAAGAGATAAAAGTAATGAGCATCAAATTCATATTGGTGCTGGAAGTTTGAAGAGTGGTCACATGATAAAACATGTATTCCAGGCCAAAAAAAAAATGGACACTCTCACCCACCATATCATTAATCACAAATCTGGCACAGATAACAAAAGAAATATTTGATCATGATGAGGGTTTGCCTAAATAACTTCATGAAGTCATGAGCAACTAAAGCCAAAACCCCAGAAACATATCATTAGCAATTTCATATTACAAAAAAAAAACAAAAAACAAAGAAGTGAATGTTGGGACTTACTTGCCAGAACTTAGTTTTGACCAGAAATTAAGGATAGTTGACAAGGTGGAAATGACAAGATGCTTTGGGCACAGAAGAGCAGTCACAGAACCCTACTGTATTTGACATGCAAAATACTGTGCCTAAACAAAGATATACCCTCCAGTCTAAAAGCCCACTTTAGAGATTCACTAAGAACACAAGTAAAGCCACTTGTTCAGCCACTGCAGAAGAACAGAGCTCTAGGCTTTTAGCTACACAGACCCAAGAGTCTAACCATGGGAGGTGATGGATAGGTAGCTAAGACATCACACCAGTATTCATCCAGCTCTTAAACGAAGACACATAATGTAAAGATATCCCTTATCAAGGAAACATACCAAAATCCCATCATAACAAATGGAAAGTAATACTAGTGAAACACTATAATTTAAGAAAATTGCCAAGGAAGGGGAAATATTAGTGTCTGGAGGTGTATAAGTAGCAACAGAATGATTTGAGGACCGTAGAGTTTGCAGAAGGCAGGCAGGAAGCAAACCTTTCCCCTATCCTAGCACAGAAGTATTTCACAGCCCACCCCAGTCCTTTCACTGATCCTGAGGTTGGAAGTAGCCACAGTGCCCAGGTCATCCCTGCCCGTGGCCAGGAAACAGAACCAATACACAGACAACTTGACTTTTGGTACATGGACATTGGTAGAGAGAGTGATTTAATTTCTGAGTTGAATAAAATCAAGAATCTTCCCTGTCATAGGGAAACACCCTCACCTAGGAAGAATCAGATTTCAAGCGAGGCAAGGAAACTGGGCTTCCTCTCACACCCCCTGCATCTCTGAATTCAGTTAGGATTCAAACAAATTAATCTCTGAATCCTCAAGACACCAACCAAGGGACTCATTTCTTAAGCCAAGAATTCAAATTGGACTCCTCAAATTTTTAATGGAGAGAATGGTGACTACTATATGGATTAAGAAAGCTAATTGTCAGATGAGAAAGGAGAAAGCAAATATCAAGAGATCAAGAGGAAGAAATTAAAGTCTAAGCTAAGCTACGTAAAGAAGTTAAAAAAAAAAAAAAAAAGAAAGAAAAGAAAAAGGTGATTTCAAAGAACTCTGAAGACCAAAGAAGTCTCTACTCTGCAAGACCAAAAGAAGGCACAGATGACATCCGTGGGCCATAAATAGTCATCTTTGAAGAACTGTAGAGAACAGATATCTTGCTGGCAGGTGAGTAAAGGGCAAATAAATGTTTCCATTTTCAAAAAGGTGAAAGCAGTTCAGATCTTTAAACTGTATGCCAAAGAGATTGGACGGATCCCTGGCAAAACTTTCGAGCTAAAAAAGGTTAGTCAACAGTCAGGAAGCAGAGACATGATCACTGGGGACTAAGGTAGTTTTAGAATGTTCAACTCATACTATGATTATATCATTTCCTATTTCATCAACATTTACTAGAGAGGCTGAGAAAACATTCGTTATGTCAAGCACTATGTTTAAGACAATCTCTGGTATAATATAGCAACATATGCAATGACTGTAGCCATAATTGGTTGGTATTATTTATTGTAGTAATAACTAGAGTGCATTATCAATCAAATGTTCCAGAATACACACAAAACTAAGTGGGAAAAA
This sequence comes from Phodopus roborovskii, assembly GCF_943737965.1. Lineage (NCBI taxonomy): Eukaryota > Metazoa > Chordata > Mammalia > Rodentia > Cricetidae > Phodopus > Phodopus roborovskii. The sequence goes on from NW_026126618.1 coordinate 9,088,187, forward strand.
TAAATGAAAAACTGATTGCACACATGTACTCATGTGTCTGTATACACACATGCACAAATATATATCTAATATACATTAAGACATATAAATGTATAAACACTCATATAGATAAACACATGGCATACATAGACCCACATACATAATACACAGAGGCACATACATGAACACATCACAGGCATGCATATAGTGCCCAGACACATGTACACACATGCATGCACACATATGTACATGCAGACATTCCCAACATAATATGAATAATAATCTAATCCTCATGACACAGGGGAGAAACACCTGACTAAGAAATGTGTTCATTCACACAACTACTAAGAGTAGAGATTTCGACATCAGGATTTTCAGATTTTCAAATCAATATTCCTTGTCAACAAAGGTCATTTTTGTAGACTTTTCACAGAGAAGAGTAACTGAAATAAGCATGACAGTATCTAAAGAGATCTGAAGCCCCTTCAGCTTTAACAACTTTAAATAGTAATAGAAAAAGCATTATAATCAATTCTTTAAAAAATTGCAAAAGTAAGTGATGTGGTATTGAAAGGCTAGAAGCATAATGAGAAGTAGCGGAATAGAAACAAAAAGCTTTCTCAGACACCATCCGCACAGCGGCACATTGCCACTAGGAGCATTTTTTTTCTTGGCTGTGAGCTCAAGAAGTTAACAATGAGAAGTTACTGCTAAAAGCAAGGACTTAGCTCCGAGCTGCACACACACACACACACACACACACACACAAAGTGAAAGTCATAAGAAAATTGCTTCATTTAACTTTATGTCCGTTAGATTAACACAGTGGTATTTATCCAAAGAGAACTAAGCATGGTGATGAAAAATCAAATCTTCTAGCATATGCTAGAAAAAGATAAAAAGATAAATACTATGTTTTATAAGAGAAGTAGACGTATACAATGGGTAGGGAAGAACACATTACCTATTCACGCTATTATCTGGAGAGCTTTAAAGGCAAACTGAGAATAAATGGAAAGACATTTCTCTGAGTCAGAATTGAACATAATAAACATAAGAGGTTCCTGTTAAGGCAGGGATTAAATGTGGTGATTAATGAGTGATTAAATGTTTCAGGAAGACGATACATCCGACAAGATGAAGGAAGTCAGGGTCACCTTGGTCCTGACCACAATGAATGAAGTAGGCTCCTGGATGCAAGTGTAGGCAGTGCAAGCACCTATTTCCTTGAAGTTCCCTCGATAAAAGCAGTAGACAATTCCTGGGAGGAAGGTAGATCTACTGAACATCATAAGAAAACTGAGGCTTTTCTGGGAAGGAAGGAACTCAGATCCCAGTCTGTGAGTTGGAATGTAATATTTGAGGTTAAGGAAGCCTGTGAGAGTGAACATGACCTGAACCTCATGGCAAGAACTCATCAGTATGGTAGGAGAGTCTTATTTCTTGCTGTGGGTCAGCATGGGGAAATGTGTTTCTAGAAAAGAGCTAGTAGCTCACTGTAAGGCTGAATCTGAACATATCTTAGGTTGTAGACTATTCTGGAGGATCTGTTCAAGTCATTGATTGGATGTTGTGTGTGTATGTGGATGTGAATGCACATATACATACACATATAAATAGCTTGGCATCCCAGTGTAACACTGTATGACCCTGTGAGGAGACAAGCCATTGAAGGTACCATCAAGACAAGACATAGCAAATCCAAGTACATCTCTGCAGACATCATCAGCAGGGTGTTTCAGAATATTTGGTTACACTGTGTGAAGATATATCACTATGGTTGTCTCAATAAAGAGCTGAATGGCAAATAGCTAGACAGGACAGATGGGTGGGATTTCCAGGAAGAGGAGGAGGAATCTAGGCACATGAATTATGCCAGTGAGTCACCAAGAACACACAAAGGCAGTCAGACATAAGGAATAAAAGAGTGGTTAAAAGCCACATGGTAAAACATAGATTTATAGAAGCAAGTAAATTTAAGTTGTAAGAGCAAGTGAGACAAGCCTAAGCTAAGGCTGAACTTTCATAATTAATAATAAGTTTCTGTGTCATTAATTGTGAGCTGGCAGCCCAAAGGAAAAAACAAAATCTCACTACAACTAGGACACCATAAGACAAACAGCAGCAAAGACAGAAGGGGGCTGCTCTCCAGGCCTATCTTTACTACCATTAGAGGTATAGCTGCCAGCCTCCAAAAATCCTTGCCAATTCAACCCAATTGACAGGGGTGAGCAAAACACTGATAATCGTGCTTCCCTTGTGTGTTGTCTACCAAATACTAAGGAAATACTCTTCTCCAATCACCATGATAACTGGTTCCTCTGATCACAAAGAAAGGGAAATTATATTATTAAAGAAACAAATCAGTGACAGCTTTCATAAACATTTTCCTAACACTCAACCACACTTCATATTACCTACTGCTCCTGAGGTCTATGCCAGAAATTAAAAAAAAAAAAAAAGAAAGAAAGAAAATAAGTGGTCTAGAACCCCTGGGTCCAAAACCAAAGTTTTGAGTTATCAAAGCTGATGAACAATGGAGTATTCACTGCTGCATGACTTTCTCGATGCTACTATATCAAATTACCACAAACTTATGATTGAAAATCCCAAACAGCATAAATATATTATCCTACCTTTCAGGAGGTCAGAAGTACAAACACAGTCTCTGTGAGCTAATCTCTGAGAGTCAGAGGAACTATATTCCTTTCGGGAGCTCTAGGGGAAAAAAAAAATCTGTTCCCTCATCTTTTCAAACCTCTAAAGACTATATTCTTTGCCTGATGTCCCCCTTAATGCAATCTCATCGCTACGAATTCCGCTTTCCTTATATCTACCCCCTTACCTGCCTACTTTCTTTACTTGAATACATCCTTCTGATTACACTCTATTCACCAGAATAATCTAGGATAAGCTCTCCCTCACCACAAACTCCATTTAGATGTAGACAACCGTAAAGATTCAAAGATAGGCATCCTGCCCATCCCATGTCAGCTAATAGTTAAACTCCCAGCCACGTCACTTCCCAAAGCAACTAAAAGGGATATCCTAGTTTTTTGCTCATCGTCTCTTTCTCCTCCCTCTCCTCTTCCTTTTCTTCTTCCTTTTCTATCACTACCTACCACCCTCTCTTCTTGATTTCTCTCCTTCCCTTCATCAAAGGGACAAAGCCTTGGGATTTCAATAAATATCTAAAAATGTTAAAATGTATTAATGCTTAGTAATAGCAGGGAAGAGCATCTGTGGTTCATAGAATCCCTTATATGAGTTTATATGACTTCCTCCTCTCAGACTAAATATGGCCATTTATTCATGTTATGTAGCTGTAAAGAACACCAAAGCTCTCTTCAGATACTCTTAATAAGCAGTGAAGGTCGCCCATAGGTCAAATAAGAAACTAACTTAAGTGAACATAATTCTAATGAGAAAAGCATAGGCCACTACCCAAATATAAAGTTACTAATGAAGCAATCAAGTGTCATCAGCTAATGGACACACACAGTATAATCAGTATCTTTACATGTCTCTACCCTTACTAAAAATAGACACTTTTCAGAACAACACAGAAGAGAGACTAGGATAAAAATTTTAAGAGAATCTTTCTCAAGATGAAGGCAATAGTCAGATCTGTGACAATATGGTAAGCTGACATGAAGCCAAAATATAACTGATCCTTTAATACTAAGTAGTAGCTCGGTGTTATATGTGACTTGGAACTCTATAGTAAATACACTGTTTCCAACCTAATTTGTCTAACATAGATATGCTTCACCACATCACCTACTTAGTGTCATCCAAAGAAACTCAGGGATGGACAGGATTCCTTTCTTAAGCATGAGGGACTTCTGGTTTAGTTTAAACAGTGACAGATGGCTTCAAAACTAACATCCAAACAGAGGCATTCATTCCCTAATCAGTTGGCATGGCTAAGCCATAGGGTTCCCAGCCATAGATCTGCAGACATCTGGAGCTGGGTAATTCTTTGTTGTAAGAGTCTGTGTTGCACATTATAGGGCATTTAGCAGAAGTAGCTCTGATCTCCATTCACTAAACATCAGTAGCAACTCCTCAGTGGAACAGTAAATGTAACAGTAAACATGCTAATTTTCCCCTGGGAATTGAAATCCTTCAGGTCTGTCACTGACTTGGTTGTGATTCTGACAAAAGATCACAGTTTTGGCTCAAGAATTTTGTTTGGTTAGATTTGTTGTTTGTTCGTTTGACATTTATCTGTGCTGTCTTCTAATGCACAAGCCATTTCTCCATCTTCTTTAAATAATTAGATTACAGAAGCTTCACTGTTGGTTTTAGAGGAAACATCAAGAAGTCAAAAATACCTAACTATAATAGAATTTTTTAACTTTCATCTTTTGCTTTACGTCATTGTTTTTCATCATGGTAGGTGGCCAAAGAAAATGTTGTGCTTCAAAAAAGATAATAATTAATTTCATACCAAAGATCCAAGCTAAATAGGTTTGATTTAGAGTCAGGTATTTTGGGAGTATATCCATGCATAGCTATAGTATATTCTCCTGAGACTGCGTCATATTAAACAATCAATGAATCGGTAAAAAAAATATATTTTTATTGTAGAATAAAATCAAAGTCTACAATTCAAAAGTGTAGTTATCTATGCCTATATTTGATACAAAATAATGTCCATGATATATTATTAAATCAAAAAAATAAGTTTCCAGGGTGATACATGTGTATGTGTGTATTCCACTGGAAGCAAACAGAATGCATGAGGGGAAAAAAACATAAATATGGAAGGTTGGGAGCTAAACTTAAGAAAGTGCTAAACTGTGGGACAAAAGCAAAAGCATTTGTTTAAAATTAACATTTGCTCAATCTGAGAATTCAAAATTCCTTCATATGTATTTTCCATATATATGCAATTCATTTAAAGTCAATTATTCCTTCTCTTCTGTATTTATAGTAAGGGAATCTGCAACAACTAGTCAAACACTGTTGGATTGGCTGAGCATACTTGGTTATAATAGCATTTAAAATGTGGTTCCTATGGGTAGATTAATAACATGTGCATCCTAAAAGAATATTTTAAAATACTCTGAAAGCATACATAGTCGATATCTCTGGATGAATCATGAATGCACTTTGTTATTGTGCTTGTCTTTTTATTTTTTAATGAGTGTGCAATGCTTTTATAATGAAGGCCTAAACGTTAAGGAAAGAGATTGGAAAATTGGGGAGTGGAGCGAAGAAGGAAATGGCTTTGGAGAACACTCAGAAGTGTATCAGAAAATGCTGTGCAAATAAGACAACTGGAAATTGCATGTGACTGTTTCTGAAATACATCTCAGAAACCTTAGTCCCTAGCTGCTGGAGGAACTGAGTCATACATTCATAGGAATCTCTTGACAAAGTAGGGGATGAATTCCGGGAGATAAAAACAGGTTGGTGGAAAATGGCCCACGGGAATTTGTGCACTTCTGGCTATGAGTTTAGTTCAGTTCAAGACTTTTTGATTATATATGGAGATGGGGATATATTCTCATGGGATTTAAAAGGTAATTTGTATGGGATTAAAGCCAAGAATTCCTTTTCCGTTTGCATGAAGTCCCTGGAAACCAGCATTACATTTCCCTCCGCTTTGCAGAGCAGGCACAGAGCACACAGGAAGCGGTGGGGATGGATTGGTGTGTGTTTGCATGGGTGCCATGACCAAGGCCTTATTTGGGAAATAATTGGCATCGCAGGGTTGTAAACACAACCCTCAAAATTATGTTCTCAGGGTTGGAATTGGTACTTTCCTAGCACATCTATCCTCCTGCTGTAGGGCTCTGGGAGACATGCCTGTTCCTCCATTCTGAAGCCTAGTAAACTAGACAGGCAGCCCTATTTGTTTTCCTTTTGGCAGAAGATAATTGTACATATTGGGGGTGTGGTGTGGTATGATAATTCAGCAGATGCAATGTTGGATTAGGTCCAAGTAATTCGCTTCCTCTCTTCTTGTACATACAATGTTTTTGTATTTAGAGTCTTCAAATGTCTTTCTTCTAATTCTTCATCCAAGTAAACGATAGGCTGTTTGCAACTACAATCACCCCCACAGTGCTGTAGAAGCATTAGAACAAGGAACTTGCTTTAACTGCATCCCCTCCGCCCCTCTATTTCCACTAGCTTGGTGGTTCTCAACGTGTGGGCCGTGACCCCATGAGGATTGAACAACTCTTTCACAGGGGTTGCCGTACACCATTGGAAACCCCCCAGGTGTTTACATTATGATTCATAACAGTAGCAAAATCACTGTTATGAAGTAGCAACGAAAACAATTCTATGTTTGGTACTGTGTTAAAGGCTACCAACATTAGGAAGGTTGCGAACTACTGCACTAGCTTAAAGTCATTACTCTTATTTTATCCTTTGGAATCAAATTATTTTAGCTCACATAAGAGAGGACACGTAGTATTTATTGTTGTATGCCTGGCTAGTTTTGCTCAGTGTAACATCTTCCAGATTATTTGTTGTGCAGCAAGTTGCAGAGTTTCATACTCCTTTATAACCAGGCAATTATCTATGGTATATGTATAGTGCCTTTTCTTGATCCATCCATCCTTCAGTTAACACTCAAACCCTGTAAGTTGACTATTGTGAATAATCCTGTAGGAGTACACTTGAAAATGCAGAAATGCAGATATTTCTTTAATAAGATTATTCCATTTTCTCTAGATATATAAACACACACACACACACAAACGGGAGTAATATAGTATATCAAGTTTTAGTTTTCTGAGACCCTCTTACTTTTTTTACTAATGACTATTAATTAGCATTCATTCCATCAGTACTGAAAGGTCCCTTCTTCCCCACACTCTCATCAGCATCTGTTATTTTGATTTAAAATAATAATAACAATAATAATAGACACTCTGACTAGGATAAGATTTCATTGTGGTTTTGATTTGTATTTTCTTATTAGCTTATGTTACGGAGGATTCTTATCAAGTACTTGTAGGTCATTTGTGTGTAGGTCATTAAAAATATACTTGTGTGCATATAGTTGCTTGTCTATATGTGCACCATATTCATGCAGTGCTCACAGAGGCCAGAATGTAATTCCCTGGATGTGTTGTCTCTGGTATTGGTGTGCCTCCTGATGTGGGCACTGGGACCCAAACCCGTGTTCTTTCAAGAGCAGAAAGTGCTCGCCACAGAGCCCTTGGCTCCAGCTCCATTTATGTCTACTTTTGAGAAATGTCTCTGCATGCCATTTGTTCATTTTACTAGAATATTTCTGTTCTAGATGTTAATTCTTGTCAGATGAATAGTTCACAAACATTTTTTCCTGCCCTTTGGATTTATCATCTGTGCTCTTATCTAAAATATACTCCAATACATATTAAAGTGTTCCTCTTGTGTTTTATTCAAGTAGTTTAATAATTCTAGTATTAAATAGTTAAATACTTCTAGTCTTCCCAGAACCATGTATTGAAGATCCTATCCCTTCTCTAGTGTGTATATTTGGTACTTTGATTCAAAGGAGAGTAGCTATAAATGGGTTTATTTCTGGGCTCTTTATTCTGTTTGTTCATTTTTATGTTTATTTTAATGCCAGAACTGTTCTGCCTTAGTTACTATATGCCTGTGATGTGCCTTGTGTTCAGTTATGATGCCTCCAAGTTTCTTCTTTACTGCCCAAAAGGAAGAAATATGTACAGTTTTAAAAAAAAAGATTATATAACATGTGAATCCTCATGCTCTTCTAAATAAATTATAAGTAGAATTAATAAACACATAACATGGCAATGTTATATCATTCCTTATAAACATATTTACTTCAATGAGGATTAGTGTGTGAAACTGTTCACTCAGAGAAGTACAGAGTCATGAGGATGGTAAGAAAATTAATTATGCTCTCAGGCTGGGTTTTAAAGATAGGAGATAAAATGGAAGCTTACAATTTATACCAGAGACACCCAGTTCCGAAGTGGACTGCAGGACTGGCAAGCAGAAGTTTCTAATTAAGTGACCTAGAGCAGGTTCAAAGGCTCTAAACTCCCTAAGAGATAGTTTTTGAAAAGCTACAGAAGTAGGAACTAAAGAAGAGATTTGTGAAAGGCAATTTAGAGGGGACTGCTTCAAGTCCAAAAGCCTCCTGCACCACCCTTACAGCAGAAGTTCAAAACCTTCATCTTGGGGTCAAGCCAAGAAACAAGATTCAATAGGACTTTTCCAGAGTCCCAGATGAGCCCTGGTACTTTAAAACACACAGCAGTGATTCAGAGGGGCCTGGAGGTCACCGGAGGAGGTCAAGGGCAGAGACACAAGAGAGGGTCTGTTTTGCTAGAGTTCACCTGCATTTGTTCAATTCCCCAAAAGGCCTGGCTTCTCAGGAAAAGAGATGTCTGTCAAATGTCAGTATGGAAGGACCTGCCCCACATTCAGGCCCTGAGGCCAGAATCTCAAGTGGCTGTGGACAATGACAGCTACATCCTTTGAGTCATGAGTGCTATGATGAGACTTCAGGAAGAGTGTAACGGAAGACACCAGACCACCCAGGAGACTAACAAACGCTTTGATGCTCTCTGGGAACACCAAGGCATCTTACAGGTATAAGGACAAGGGAAGAGTATCTACCCTCTTACTTCTTAGGCCCCTCATTCTCCTGCCCATACCTAAAGAGATCAAAACATTAATGCATGGTTTCTGAAGAACATAAATAAGCTGAAGACAAAATTTTGCTGCTTCTAAAATGACAGACTGCCTTCCCACAGCTGCCTAAAGCTCACAGAATGAGAAAGGAGTCTTATTTTGGAATATGGATCTAGGGGTTGATATGTTAATTGTCAGATTTAGACGTTATTTAAAATGTGAACATGGACAGAGAGCTCTGCATGGTCTAAACCTGAGCAGAAAAGTTGCAGACATACCAGATTATCCCTGTAGAAGAGAGAGAATTTTCACTCCTGCAATGTTTGAAGAGGTTTTGAAAGTCTGAAAAACAAACCCTGAAATTCGTTTATATCCCCAATGATCGCCTTATCCAAAATAACAACAATTATCAAAGTGTCACTATCATGTTCTTAGCAGAGGTCAGGCCAGGAAAACACTCTGTGCTGTATGATGTTCCTCAAGAAAATTGTCAACAGACTAATCAAGATGCTGTAGGACTGCAAATATCCAATCACACAGGGTATGACACAAGAAGCTCCAGCTGTTCATGCTGGAAACTCACTCAGTCTTTTACTCCTATAACTAGACTTACTCATGGAGAACCACCAGAAAATGAATTTGTTCTTGAGGGCTGGACATTAATCCATGTACAAACAGTGCAGAATGAAAAAACGTGTGTGATGAAAGTATTTGAAGACTAAGGATTTAATAGTTTTGGATGGATTTGCATTGCCGTGGATTTATCCTTGTTGGTTGTTTAGACGGAAGCTGAATGACTTTTGCCATGGTCCTTGCACTGAGGACCACTAACCATACAATTTGTCATAACCCAGTCTGTCAAACACCTAGTCCTCCTGAACATGACATTGTACTGGAAACCAATTCAATCCACATAAAGAGTGCACCACGTTGTTTCCTCTCATAATGTTATCTACATTTTAATTTGTCCTCATACAAAAGGCACTTTAAGGAATACTTAATTGGTCACTGGCCTGCTTCTCTGAGGTCTGAAAAGGGGAATACAGAAGCACAAACAGTGCATTCTTGGGTAGACTTTTAAACATATCCCTGAATATAGTTAATTATTGTCATCATATTTTAAGTTGCCTGCTTATTCTACCAGTGGCTCCTGCTAATACCCTGGTCCTTCATTTATTCTGCTTCCTTTTTTAATCATTTATATATTTTTATTTTATGTGCATTGGTGTTTTATCTGCATATATTTCCTGGAACTAGAGTTACAGACAGTTGTGAACTGTCGTGTGGGTGCTGAGAATTAAACCCGGGTCCTCTGGAAGAGCAGCCAGGGCTCTTAACCACTGAGCCATCTCTCCATCCCTCATTCTGCTTCTTAGGCACTGCCACATCCAGCACAACTCTAGGGACTGACCCAGAAGGGATGGCGAGGTCATGAAAAAAAAAAAAAAAAGACAGACACACAGACAAACAGAAAATCAGGACCATAAGGTCTGGACTCTCAGATGGAGAAACCTCGGCTACCTGGAAGCTCAGTGTGTTTACTGTGCACAACTGAAGGGGTGGGGTTATTCCATGTAGATAAACAAGGAGGCAGAATTACTGCATACAGCTGAACTAGGATACAGGGCCAGTGTTCTCAGTAGTGGTCTCTGAAGGACAGCAATCTCCAGACAATAAATATGTGAAGGCAAAAAGCTAAAGTGGACATTATTTGCACACACTTGATGGGAGATGTCATTCTGCATATGTTTCTCATACTGGTTACTGAATAAAGCACTGTTGGCCAATAGGAAAGGAAGATAGGTGGGATTAGGAGACGAGGAGGAAAGAGGAAATAGATAGGAGGAGTCAGCATGGAGAGTCTGGAGAGAACAGAACCGCCAGCTGCCTCTTGCTGGTAAGACCACGTGGAAATACATAGAAATGGGTTAATAATTAAGACAGAGCTAGCCGATAAGAAACAAGTACCTGGCCAACAGCATAATATCAAATACAGAGTCTCTGAGTGTTAACTGGGGCTGGTGCGGCTGCAGGACAAGACCAGGCGGCGGGCGGAAAAACCTATACTCTTTACAAATGGCGCCCACATGGCTAATAAGAACTTCCACTTAAAATTTAACAAAAGCTTAAGAAAGTGTTTTAGAAACAAAAGAACAGAGACAAGCAAGGTTTCTTGGTAACAGCATTTTTCTTGGTTGGACTCTGACTTGGCGAGAGACAAGCAGATTGTGCAGCTCCTTTAAGGGAAGGTTCCTGACTCAGCATAAGCGGCAAAAAACCGCAAGGCTTTAAAAAAGCTCTGCTAACAATTTATTGGTGTGTATGAGAGATGGCAATGGCAGTGACCACATCTCCAAGCAGGCAGCATCCTTGCCGGATGGCAGCAGGCAGACCAAGGTGGTGAGCACAGCTCTCAGTGCTGGCGGTAATATAGCCGCCGCCATGTTTGATAATCCGCCGCAGAAACAACTGAATTTCATTTTAGCAATGTTGTTGTTTACCAGATAAAAGACTCGTGGCTACAAAAAGATAGCAATTTGCAGTAAAGACAGATTCATATTCAGAAAACCTCTAAAGGTTTACAGTGTGTTTTAAAAAATAGGTAGGCTTGGGAGAGAATAAAAAAAATGGTTTTAAAAAGACAGGAACTGGGTGTGGTGGCACACGCCTTTAATCCCGGCACTCGAGAGACAAGAGGCAAGCAGATCTCTGTGATTTCAAAGTAAACCTGGTATGCAGAGTGAATTCCAGGACACATAAGAGTTACACAGAGAAACCCTGTCTCAAAAAATTAAAAATAAAAAGTAAAAGAAACGGAGTAATAATAAAGCCACGTAAAGATGAAAAGCTCAGAGAGAATCTGGTTACTGATGATCCAACATTCAAAACAGCTTGAACAAGGAAGCCTTGCAGACTACAACCAGGATTTCTTCGTCGTCTTAGGATCCCCATGACAGAGCCCCTTACCAGCAGGAAGTAGTTTGGAAAGAACGACGCAACTGTTGATACCAGTGGTTAGTAAAAACTCTTTATTTCAAAAAACAAAATAAAGTCTTGCCAATTGGTTAATTTTTAGAAATATTTCAATGGTGTTCTGTTTTAGGCAGGATAGAAGCCAAAATCTCCTCAGGCTAACACTTACCATCTACCTCTTCCCCCTGTTTGGAGACTGCTGCTACAACAGCAATGATTTCCCTGGAATCTTTGCATATACTTTGCAATCTCTTCCTTGAAGTCTCTCTCTCTCTCTCTGTCTGTCTCTCTCTTTCTCCATCTCTCTTTCCACCTCTCTCTCTCTGTATATGTTGTGTGTCTGATAAACCTAGAATACATATGAAATACATGTTATACATGTTATATAATTCAGCACTTTTTGGGTATTTTTTTTTTTTTTTTTTGAAACCGGGTTTTTCTGTAGCTTTGGAGCCTGTCCCAGAACTCACTTTGTAGACCACACTGACCTTGAACAACAGAGATTCACCTGCCTCTGCCTCTGCCTCCTGGGTGCTTGGATTAAAGGCCTATGCCACCACCACTCAGCAATACAGCACTTTCTATATTTACATTTATCTCATTCAATTGAAATTACTAGGTTATACATAACTACATAATACCTTGTTACAATATCAAGCATAAAGGTAAATAAATGAGCTAGTGAGTAAATTGGATGGATGGATGGATGGGAGGGTGGGTGGGTGGATCGATGGATGGGTGGATGGATGGATGGATGGTAGTGTTTTGTGTCACTGACAACAAATACCATTAGCCAATTCCTGTACCAATACTTTCCCAGTCTACAGTGTTGCTTTCATTTCTAAAGGCACAATTCTATCAGGACAGCCTTAGAGACAAAATTCCTTCTTGTTATAGATTGTATCTTAAGATGAATCCAGTAAGCTAGTACTATTAGGAGCAAAATTCAAAATCTTTAGGTTATATTTGCTCCATTATTCTTTTTTTTAAAAGTTTATTTGAACTAAATACTATATAAATATAATGTTAGCCTTTGGGAACAAACTAAGCAGACCTGGAACTATGCTTTGCTGTCTTAGCTTGCCAAAGCCCTGGGAGATATTCCAGAAAGGACTGGATTAAAAAGTGGCATACACTTTCGGTTCCTCTTGGTCACCAGAAAGCAATGCTTGGGAATGATTAATATTCAGAGCTCACTACCAAACTGAGGTGCTCTCGTGTTCATGCATCTTGGCCAAAGCTGGCATGAGTGATCTGCTTCAGTGGCATCAGTGAGTATGTATGCCTCCCCCACTGTTGCCCACGCATCTCTGTCTCAGGAGGATGGAGCGATTTCTCTGAATAACCAGCTTTCCAATTTAATCTGAATCTGACTTTTTGTCATCTTTATTTTTAGTTTATACACTGCTTGGGAAGAGCTTTCTTTCTTTCTTTTTATTTACCCCTTCTTTCTGATTCCCAGCTGAAAGTAAGGTTATGGAAATACCTCAGGAGAGGTTATTTCTATCCACAGTAAAATGAGAAGTCGGGTAGGTTTAGCTAAACTTTCAGATCTTTCAGCTCTTACCCTTCACTATTAATAAAACTATCATCTGTCTTTCACACGTTAAAAAAAAAAAATCTTTAACTTTGTACTTGAGAAGTCTGGTTTTTCATTTTATGTCCTTCTAGAGAATCTCCCTGGAGTGAGCCATAATATGTGGAGGTCAAGTCAGTTATACTCCACTACACATGATAGTGTTTCATTCCTAAAAAGTGCCATCGGATACACTGACATGTCATCAGTCATGAACAAAGGCCTTCCATACTGATGGATGACTGGGCTTGGGCCCTCCAAACAACTGTCTTCACTCGGCATAAATACAGATGGAGAGATTTCTTATACCTGAGATTCCCATCTCCAGTCTTTACAGAAATTTATTTAATGTGACAATGATAACATTATAAACCAGTCAGAATTTCTTGAATTCCTTTCCCTCTGTCCAGTGCTCCTTCAAAAAATTATCTTTCAAAGTCTTTAGCCAAAAAGTCTTTATATTTTAATGCCATGTGTCTTTTTACTCACTTTATCCTGTTAAATGAGAATATGACCAACTTAAAACTGAATTATAATCCACACGGCTAAAATGGGGTTGCTATCATTCCACCTAAGTATTCACCAGCCTCTCATAAAGTGAGGGTGTGGATGTAAATGAACTATCGAGGAGTCTCACACTTAAACTCCATCATCTACTTCATACCCTTCCTCCAGATATGTGCAAAATCCCACTGCCCTTACAAAGCTCACTGTTACAAAAGGGTGAACGCTGTATAGAGGTTGACCAGTTCTCCATTTCTATTTTGATGTAAAACTGAAGCTAACTTCTGTGCATGGCTCCCTCCACCCTGGTTTCACTCCTAAGGACTGCACCTACATATATGCACATGACACAAAGAGCCAAAGGCAATGTGCAAACTATCACCTGGGCTGTAATCACTTGTAGTTTCCACAAAAAAGTCTGTATTTGAATTCTTGATTTTCAAGGGCAGCATTTCTTAATTGCTTGTTTTGAAAAAAACGTATCATGCCTAGAACCTGAAATTAAATTAGCAGGAACCGATTATTTGTGTTTCCATGTTTCTTTTGCTTTGCTCTTTTTAAATTGTTGATTCTAAGAATTTCAAAATGCATCCACTGAAAAATGGATATTAAAATATTCTAAAACTTTAAAAAAAAAGATGAGGCTATAGTTCTGAGGGTTTACTGAATCTCAAAACTATGCTTTATTTTATGCAGATATCCCATCAGAATCAATGCATTCATTTGAAAGTCTGGAGTCTCCCATGAATTCACAGCCTACTTCCACCCATCACTTTCATCCCTTCCTTGTTTCACTACTTCTTATGGTAGACAGACTCACACACTTTTTAGGCCAGACTAGATCTTAGCGATCAAGCATTTACTTTCAGTTCTCACATCATAGAAATGGAAGGCTAGAGCCCAGAGAATTTAGGAGACATTCAGAGCATTAGTCAATGGTATGTCTAGGACAGATACCCACAATCATTTCCTTTTTTGTTTATTGTCCTTTTCACATTTTTATTATCCCACATCTCTTGCACAGACTTGGCTAATGTTCCTGCCAAAATCTTCAGCCTTTTGTCCTTCGTTTTATACTTTCACAGCATCCACCTAAGAAAACACTAATGTGCTCAGTCTGATCTGCCTGAAGAAAAATCACTCCACTGGAAAGACTGCCCTATTTCCATTCCAGGGCCTCCCTTCTCTCTGACATATGAATGCTGCTAAGATTTGACAGTTCGACAGTTCCATGACCTTCCATAGCCAACAAGTGTGTTTCTAAACTTTCTACACTGTCATGGAAAATTGCACTTACTTCACAGAGGAAGTATAACTGACTCTGCTTTTGCCCTTTAACCTCCAAAGTTAGATACCTTCTCTCTTCCATAATAAGAAGTATATACCTATTAAAGTGTGTGAAATAATTCCTATTAAAGCCAAACCCCCATGTTTATAGCAAGTTTCACATCTTCAGCCTTCCCAAGACATTTAGTCTAAAACATTCCATTTTCCTCAAGTTTTCATCCTGATCACCTTTACTGTCTTCTCTTCATGATTATTTAATCATATTCAAGCATCTTCACCTCTTTGAAAGCTCCAAATTTCAATCGTGGTTCTTCAAAGACTTTGTCACAAGCCTGCGAACCTGCCCTGGTTAATTCACAATGCTTTCTACATGCCATGTTGCAAAATTCCAAGCTTTGTACTGCACTTCTTTATGCCATTGGCTCCCAAATCTGTATCTCTTCACTTCATGGTGTCTGCTCTCCACTCCCTCCTACTTTTCTCTAACCATTTCAGTGCAGGATTCACAGACACCACAAAGTCAGCAAGTCTTTGAAACTCAGTGTTTGCTCCTTCTTCAATAACTATTCCTGCTCCCTTGTCCCTTGCTCTATCAAGTGGCATCACTACCTACCTAGGAAATTTCTTTATCTCTTAGTCACAATGTGTACTATAAAATATTTACCATGTAGATCTTAGTCATACATAATCATCAACAAGTTAACATTTCCAAGAGTAGTGCCACATTTTTAGACATCAACAGTATGCAAAATTAACTGAACATGTAGATATAGTATCTACCCATAATAGCCTTCAGCAATTTCATTTACTACTATAAATATGATGACAATTGTTACTAATATGAGTAGTACATATCACAGTCAAAGTCCAATTATATACCATAAGCCAGACCCAGGGCACTCTCCTAACTGCTCTGTGTCACTCAAAATTCCCATTGGCTATCTCTCGAAACTCAGATTCACCCCTTTTGATCTCATTGGCTATCTCTGGGATCTAGATACTCCTCTTTTGATCTCATTGGCTATTTCTCAAACTTCAGATTCACACCCTTTGATCTGTTTTCCACATTGCATTCACAATTAGCAAGCCAAAGTTTTCAAGTTGTTTCTTTCTCTAGAACCAATCAAGGTTACCAGGTTAAAGCCCAGATATCTTTGATGGGGGACAGGGTATCCTCCTGTATATATGTTTCTGTTCTTGGTTGACGAATAAAACACTGTCTGGCAATTGAGGCAGGAAGATAGGCAGGACTAGGACGAGAAAAATTCTGGGAAAGGTAGGCAGAGAGACCCCTCCAAAAACAGTCTCCATGTAGTTGACAAAGGAATATAACGTCCTGACATTCTCCAGTAAGCCAAGACCACGTGAAAATACATAGACTAATAGAAATGGGTTAATAATTAAGACTGAGCTAGCCAGTAAGAAGCCCTTCTCAGCAGCCAAGTTTATAAGTTAATGCAGTGTCTGTGTGTGTTCATTTGGGGCTGAAGCAGCGGGACCAGGCTGGCAGGACAAGAAAATAAAGTATCATATCTTGGGATGATTTTAGCAATATTTATCATCTATCTCTTATTACTTATTATTTCATCTTTTGCTTTTCCTACTCACTCTTTATAAGCAAAGCAAAATTACCTGTTAAAAAAAGATCCTAGACCTCTCTATGCCACTCACATACAGATATCTCTGAATATTCTCGTGTGTGTGTGTGTGTGTGTGTGTGTGTGTGTGTGTGTGTGTGGTGTTTGTGAATGCTATAATATATTCTCATATTTTCTCAAGGAAGTAAAAAGTATTCTAGGTTTTTGGGACAGGACAAATTTAGTAGAATAATTGATTTTTACAAAATTATTATTTCATAATACTATTTCATAGTTCAGCATATAGATACACACACACACATATGTGTATATATATATATATATATATATATGTATATACACATATATGTCAGGTTTTGTTCAAGAAATCTTTAATTTGTACAAACTCTAGGATATCAGCTTCCTAGAACAACCCAATCTGGTATAAGACAATCACTTCTCAAATAATATTTGCTTGATTATTAGATGTCATTGGTGCTATAGGACTACTGTAACAACATCCCACAAGGAAAAATAAAGATTTATTTAATCACAGCCAGAAAACCATATGACCAAAATTAGGGTATCACCATGGCTTTACTACCCTTAAATACTCTAAAATAGGATGCTTTCCACATCTCCCACTCTTGGTCATTCCTAATTCCTTGGACCATGGAAGCACCATGCCAATCTCTGTCTCAGTATTCATATGGTTTACTTCCTTCTTCTAGGATACTCCAAGTTCAGAATAACTTTATCTTAAAGTTCTTGACTATCTGGCAAAGATATTATTCCTAAATGAAGTCATATTATGTGATTCCTGGTAGACATGGATTTGGGGAGGATATTATTAAATCCACTGAGATGATTCATCTTCACTGTCAACTTAACTAGATTTAAAATCACCTAGGAGATTGGTGAGCCAATATTTTAAGCGTTTCTGTGAGGGCATTTCCAAAGAGAATGAACTGGGTAGCATCAACTGTCAATGTCAGTAACACCATTCCATTGATGGACTTGGAGCCTAGACATGCATGAACTAAAGGGAGAGAATGGAACACTGAATCCTCTGTTTCTTGACCTTCCATACCATGAGCTATTTTCCTCTGCCATATACTCCCTATCATGAATGCCCAGGTCCACATTCAAGTCTACACTGAAGCCACATTCAGAATTGCCAAAATTTAAAAACAATCAAAATATTTCTCCAGGAGGTGATCATGTGTAAAAGCAAGCAAACAAACAAACATACTACATGCAGAAAATGAGGTATCAGTCAACACTACTGTAGAACCAAAGGGAAAGAAGGAGGAAACAACAGGAGGATGAAGGGAGGCATCAAAATGATGAATATATGCTACATACATGCATGGTAATATCACAATGAAACCTGTTATTCTCTACAATCAATATGTACTCATAAAACAACATCTACTTAAAACATAACCAAATAATGTTTCATGATTCATCCTGAAGCAATCTTTTTTACAGGTCATTGTTCCACATGTTTTTTTTTTTCCTTAAAAGGTTTGAAACTTTGTAGCTTATATGTCTTTTATAATTTCTTTAAGAACAAGGATCATGACTTTTACTTTGGTAGAATTCCACTAAGTATTTATTATGTGACTCTGAATCCTTTACAGATACATAAGCCTAGTTGGATTGTAGTTAGATTTGTGCATGTGAATTATTTGTTTCAGGTGAGGAAAAAGTTGCTCACAGGTGAAGATGAACTTTATTTTGGTTGCAAAAGTAATCAGCTCAGGAATTCCACTTAAGTACCTCACCGGAACCAAATGTTCATATCACTGAGACAAGTGGCAACAATCAGGGGGATATCCAGAGGCCAACACAGAATAGTACTCTGTCAATCCCCAATTGTCTGCTTCCCCGCACAAGTAAATGTGCTACTATTCCTACCCAGATGAGTATAGAAATAGATAATAATTAATTCAGACAGCATACCAGAAACAGATTTATATGTAGTACTTGTCTATAATAGTTGATTTGAAACCAGTGACCACATAACTGAACAAAAAGGTATACAATCAATTCCTATGAACTTGTATGAACAGACCACTAATTGTTTCTTGCCTCTATGTGTCCTACAAATAGTATACAAATGTGTCTTATGCAGAGAAGCTAAAACAAAGCCCAAACTCTGAGTCCCTGAGATGGAGAGGAAAGGTGCCAAGAATGCCAAGAACCAGCATGGGCAATATCAAGTTTACATAATCTTTGGCTTTTCCTACAAATAAAAACAAAAGAATCCCTTAGTAACTGCATCTGCCTCATGGCTTCACTCCCAAATGATGTTCAAACTCTACATGAAACACCTGAAAAGGAGTGTCCACGCAGGTGCAATGACACAGGTTCAGTCCAACACCTAATGAGCCGTTATGGCATTCTCAGCATTGTTTTATGGCATGCTCAGCATTGTTTTAGGCTTTAGTTTGCAGCTCCCATGGCCATGACAACCTATGTCAGAGAATCGCCTTGAAAGGCATAAATATTAAATTTGTCTCACAGTACAGATTCCAGGCCCTGATTGGTTGGCACATAGTTTTGGCCTGTAGCTCGCGATGTTCTGGCAAAGAGTGCACGGTGGAGAAAATCTTCCTACTTCCTTGAGGCCAGTAAGCAAAAAGAAGGAGATTGGACAGAGTACCCAGAAGACCCCTTTAGGGGTGGCATACCCCAGTGATATAAAGCCCAGCCAGTGGCTGTCGTAACCATCTTCCAGTAATTCACCAAAATGACATCACCAAGGGAAAGAGGAGGAGCGCTCGCTACACGTTCTCCAGGCCTTTTAGGAAACACTGAGTTGTTTCCTTTGGCCTTGTATATTGGTGATAGTGTAGACACCATTCAAAAAGGAATGTTCCATAAGTGTTACCATGGTAAAACTTGAAGAGTCTACAATGTCACCCAGCATGCTATAGGCATCACTGTAAACAAGCAAAGCACGTTAAGGGCAAGTTTCTTGCCAAGAGGATTAATGTACGGATTGAGCACATCACACCCTCTAAGAGCAGAGACAGCTTCCCAAAGCCGGTAAAGGAAACCGATCAGAAGAAAAAGGAAGCTGAAGAGAGGGCCAGCCTTCACCACCTAGAGAAGCACGCTTTGTGAGGACTAATGGAAAGAAGCCTGAGCTGCTGGAGCCCATTCCATATTAATTCATGTCTTAATGTACAGAAAGAAATAAAAGACCTGGACTATAGATAGATAGATAGATAGATAGATAGATAGATAGATAGATAGATAGATGATACAGTTCAACCATAAGTCAGTACCTTATGATGGCTTCCCCACCTCCCATAGTGCCCCTGATTGCCACTGCAATTGGTACCAAACCATTACATATGAGTCTTTGGAAGACATTCCAGGTCCAACCTACAGCAACATGTGTCACTCCATAAAGTCTCACCGGCAAGTTCATGTGATAGATTTAGTGTTGTCCTAATAGAGGCAGGGCTACATAGTGGTCCTAGCGATTGAGGAGTAGCACACCTGAAACTGAAACTATCTCACTGCAAAGACACTGTGGTTACCTCTCTGAACACTCAATGCTTTAACACCATTGGCTTTGTGGCACCAAATTCAGCCTCTGAGTGCCGTGTTGGATGTCAGATGCCTGGTAACACAGAATCAAACATGGAGGGAATTGTTTGAGGACCATATCACATCTTTCTAGTCATCTGGTATTTCTGACAATGTTATGATAAGCATCTGTCTAAAAGGAAAAGGAAGGCATGTATACAGTTCTCTGGGATTTGCACATGAGTGTCTCTTCCTTCCTATACGTATCATGAGCCCAGCAGATCCAATGCCTTCCATTCATTTGGCTTGTTAAAAGTGTCCCTGACTTTACTGTACAGAGAGAATACATAAACAACATTAACAATTCTCAAAATTTGTGGAGAAAATTAGAACCAGTCTCCCTTTTCATACACATGACATTTGCTACATTAAAGACAGTTCATGTTTTCAAGTACAAGGGCTTTTTTTTTCAAGTTTTTTTTTTTATTTTATTTTACTTTAACAAGTGTGCATGCCTCTGGGTGTCACAAATATAGATGTGCATGTGTGTTTGTATGTATGCCCTTAGTCCTGGATGTGGATGTATGTATGTGCTTAGTCCTGTATGTATGTACATATGTATTCACTTAGTCATGTATATCTATTTCTCTTCACCTCATTTTTGGAGATAGACTCTCTCATTGAAGCTGATGCTGCCCATTTTGGCTAAACAGCCTAGCCAGTGAGCCCCAAGTATCATCCTGTCATCCATGCTGGTGTTACAATGCACATAGCTCAAGCATGTTGCTTTGGAGGTACAAGGCGGGTTGAGACAGGGTTTCTCTGTGTAATAGTCCTGGCTAGCCTTGAACTCAGAGATCTGCCTGCCTCTGCCTCCCCAGTGCTGGGATTAAAAGCATGCACCACATCACCCAAGCACTTGGCTCTTATGAGGATGCTATGGAGCCAAACTCAGGTCAGCAGGCACTGTACCCACTCAACCATCTCCCCAGGCCTCAGAAACTTGAATGTGTAAGATGAGTATATATACATCACTTGGAGTTCTCTCTCTAATCACGCACCCAGCGATTGCTCATCCTATGCTTTCAAGACCCAGTCTCGTAGCTCACAATCTCTGTGCTGTGTCTGATTTGAAAGCAACCAAACATCTCTCTTTACTGCAAACTATTAAATGACAATTTAGTCTGTGTATTGTTTACCTGTACAATTGCAAGCTAATTAATTGCACGGCTGTACATTTGTCCAAAGCAACTGTGCTTTTTTTGTTCTCCAATCAATCTTTAACTCCAAAAATGAAGGGATAAAAGGTCGTTCTGTGAGAGTAGGTCTGTCCTGTGATTTATGGTGGATCTTATTGCAAGGGCACGTATGAGACTCCCTACCTACTCTCGTCATTCTTTTGCCAAGACAGGTTGAATTTGTGCCAGCTCACCATACTGCTTTCAGTGCTGGTCAAGCACCAAACCGTGAGATTTTTCTCATCTTGTGGTATCTTTACTGAGGCCAGTTCAGCTGATGCAACAAAATATCATGGAATATGGACAGCTCTGAGATTTATATTTTTTTCCACTAGCTTTCACCTGAGCGCCTAGAGTGACTGCTTAAAATACTGAGTGTCCACTACACATTTTTTTCAGAAAGGTGCTTTTCTTTCTTTCTTTTTTTTTTCTTCCTGCTTAACCTATTTACCAAAAGGAGTTCAGAATCAGAGAAATCTGAGATGTTTTTCTCCTCAAACATTAGCACAAACATTTCTTCTAAGGCATTTTCTTTAGGATGGGCTGGGATTTTTCGAACGTTTGACATATCAGCAGAAGGCAGCTAGTCAGCTCTCTAACATCTGGTTATAGTCAGCTGGTATTAAACCCGATTAGTTAAACCTAATTTGACATTCATATTAGAAATCATTGCTGAAGGCTGGAGATTACAAACATGGATCATTGGCCAGGAAAGCCACTAGGAATGACAAACCTGTTTTGAAAGCCAGCAAATGTTGACCACTGTTAGTGCAGATGACACAAACGTTAATCCCTTCTGACTTGAACACACACACACACACACACACACACACACACACACGCAATAGCATTAGTCACTATAAAAACTACCTCCCACATCAGCACAAAAGCTACGTCTGGGAATAAATTTATCATTTCCTGCATTTTGCTCTGGCCAGTGGCCAACAGAAATGGGAACTAGGACTTGCTTCCACATTGATCTGAAAGACGACAGCAAGCACAAAGCTGCCTCCTTGATTTGTTTTTTTTTTTTTTTTTTTTTTTTTTCAGGAATATAAGAAAATGACAAGCAGCCAGTCTACAGTACAGACTCGGGCTTTGCTTGATTCATGCACAACATTGTGAGATCAGCTATACAAACTCAGAGCTTACCCCTGACATGCCCTGAAATGAACAAACTGGAAATGAAGAAGGGAAAGTAGTTAACCCCTTGCCGGTCTCCAACACCCGTTCTTGCTGTTTCGTACAGAGGTGGACACAGCAAGTAGCATGGGTACCAGGAATTAGCAAAACTGGAAGCCAGCAAATCCCAGAAGCATTTTGTCTCAGTAGTGACTGGCTCCACAGTCATGTAAAGTCATGTTTGGAATTTTGTGGCAGCTTCCTGTCAGTTGCCACCACATTTACTGCTGGCAGGGTCAGGAAAAGGAAAGAAATATGCTGTGGATCATCATTCTAGGACCAACATATTACCAATAACATTTTATGCAAAAAGGATAGATCCCAAGAACTACCTTGAAGACAGAGCTACAATCTAAATATATTTTATTTAAAATGTTCAATTTTCAAAACTCATAAAATTAAGCAACAAAAGTTTGAGAAAGGTGATAATTTCCCTCATTTGCATGAGCACACAAGCATGCATATGTATGTTCACACACACACCAACATATAGGCATCATTGATTTCCTGGGATCACAGTGATTAAGTACCACAAATTATATAGCTTAAACAATAGAAATTTCTTCTTCTTTTTTTTTTTTTTTCACAGTTACAGAGGTCAAAATTCTGAAAGAAAAGTGTCCGAAAGATCGAAATCCCCTGTACAGTTTCCTTTTTATTGCTAGGATAAAACTATAACCTTTAAACCTATAATGACTCCCTCCCCCAAATGATGTGACAGACTTTGACGAGCCCTTATGAAAGGCCTCACTCTCCCTGGGGGAGTGGATGGGGTGGGATAGGGGTATCAATGGGGGACATGGAGGATGGGAATGGAGAGGGAACTGGGATTGATATGTAAAATAAGATTGCTTGTAATTTAAATAAAAATTTATATATATATATATTAAATATATATATAACCAAGACAACTTAGAGAAAGAAGAGTTTGTGTTTGGGCTAATGGTTCCATACGGATATGACTTCATCACTATCACACAGGCAGCAGGCACACATTGATGGTGGCAGAAATAAGTGACATCTCAAATCACAAGCAGGAAGCAGAGAGTGAACTAGAAATGATATATGACTTTGAAGCCCCATTCCCACCATACACACACACACACACACACACACACTCCTGCTGGTAAACTTCCTCAATCAGGGCCATGCCTCCTAAACCTACCTAAACAACACCACCAACTGGGAACCAAGTATTGAAACATCTGAGCCTATGGAAGACTGACTTCCAACATATATTACAGAATATTCATTATCATTCCAAGAGGGAGGAATGGGGACATGCTGGGTGTCTTAGGTTTTCTATTGCTGCGATTAAAATCAGCTTGGGGAAGAAAGGGTACATTCCATCTGACAGCATCCAGGGAAGGACTGAAAGCAAGAACCCGGAGGCAGGAGCTGATGCAGAAGTCATAGAGGGATGCTGCTTACTGACTTGCTCCCCATGGCTTGCTCAGCCTGTTTTCTTACAAAGCCCAGGACCACCAGATCAGGGGTTGCACCACCCACAATGGGCTGAGCCCTCCCATATTAATTAGTAATTAAGAAAATGTCCTACAGGTTTGTCTACTGACCAATCTCCTCGAGGTATTTTCTCAACTGAGATTCCCCCCTCTCAAATGACTCCAGCATGTTTCAAGTTGCCATAAAGCTATAAGGCACAGTGAAGAAATACTGAACCAAAGTAAAACCAAAATTCATCAGGGTAAACATCAAATCCTGGAGCTCCATAGCTGGTATCAAATGGTTTAAATTGCTCTGGCCCTCCGGTTTTGCAGCCTGCAGCATACGTCTCTCTCAGGATGGTTCTACTCCCTGTGTCTAGCTCTCCTTGGAAGATATCACATAGCTCTGCTATGTCCAATGTTTTGGGGTCTCCAATGCAACCCAACCCAGGTATTACTTTCACAGTTTTACACAGTAACCTCGTAGGATTAGTTACTTTTCCATTGCTATGATAAACCGCCACAACCAATTGCTACAGGGAAAAGTGTGTTTGGGCTTACCTTTCCAGAGGGTATGAGTCCATCACCATCACAACATGGAAGCATGATAACAAACAGGCATGGTGGTAGCAAAAATAAAGGGGAGAGTCCGCAGAGAGTGGACTGGAAATGCTATGTGGCTTTGGTACCTGGAAGCCACCCACCCCAGTGGCATACATTCTCCAGCCAGGCCACACCTTCTAAATCACTGCTTCTCAACCTTCCTCATGCTATCACCTTTTCACACACTGTCTCTTGTTTCGGTGTTCCCCAAACCACAAAATTATTTTTGGTACTACTTCCTAACTGTAATGTTGCTACTGTCATGAATTGTAACATAAATATCTTTCTTTTCTGATGGTCTCATGTGACTCCTGTGAAAGGGTCACTCAATCCCCCAAAGGGGTCTCAAACCTTTCTAGATCTACCCAAATAGTTCCACCAACTGGGTACCAGGTATCCAATCGTCTAGGACGATCTCATTCAAACTGCCACACCTGGAGTTCAAGGAAATACCTTTCCTTGCTTGCTTCTGGTTACATTCTAGAACCTGATCAGCAACCTTCAGCATTCCTTACAGATGAACAGATGTACACAGCAAGTTCATGAGTTCAATGATTACGTCGTGTCCCAAAGACATCTTCTAGCTATACATCTCTCTATCTTCTGGCTCCTACATCCCTTCTGCCTCTTGCCTTCAGCAGAGTTGAATCCATCTTTCGGACAGCCACAATTCAGTGTGCCACAATTGAGAGCATGACTCTCTGAACAACAATTTCAGTTCTGATTAAAGAAGATTTTCCCCCAGATGTACAGCTCCAATTATACAGTCACACCCAGTAGCATTTGATTTGTTCCTATTCAGCCCTAGAGCTGAATGTGTTGGGATAATTTGAAAAGTAAATATACTGCATTTTCAGTGACCCCACCCCTTATTTCAAATCACCTCATGTTTTTTTTTTTTTTTTTAATGGTGGGCTACACTTTGGGCAATCATCTTCTCTGGGTTTTGTCATTAAGTCTAACAACTAAGTTGGGGGTTTCCTTATTTACTTTACAATAAAGACAAACTTGCTAATAAAATCTTTGTTATCTTCATAACAATTACAACGTATGGACAGATGTGACAGGGAGGGGAAAAATAACAAGCCCACAAGGACATCTATTCACCTCCAACTCCTGGAACCTGTTTTCTCCTGTAACAGAAGATGGAAACATTGTGGGATTTTGAAAGGGGAAGTGGTGCTGGGTTATCAAAGTCCAGCTTAAATGCAACCGTGACCTTGTAAGAGAGAAGGGAGACAATGAACCAGGCACACAGAAGAACTGAAGTATGACATGGGATGCAGAGAGGGGCCCAGGCAAGGAGTGTCCAGAGCCACAGAGAGACAGCTTAACTTCTGCGAGAACCCTGCATCTCAATGTACCCTTTTGGCCTCTAGAACTCCAGCTTAGTTTCTCGAGTCATAAAGTGTGGTGTAATTTGTTAGAATACAAACTACTAATACCCAAAGAAGCAAACAGAAGATACTGAAGGAGAAAAAAAAAAAAGTCCCCGTCCACAAAATGAATATAGCATTTTTTATAATATTTTTATTTAAATTTGAAACGAGCTTGTTTTACATGTCAATCCCAGTTCCTTCACCCTCCCCTTCTCCCCTCCCCCCACCCCCATCCCCTTTCTGTTCCCCAGGCAGGGCGAGGCCTTCCATGGGGGATGACTGTAGCATTTTTTACTGTTGTCTAGTGTACAATGTACACCTGCTGAGTAGGTTCCAGAGAAAGTGTTGTGTGTAGGAAATCTAAGAATGGACTAGTTTCCCCCCATTTTACAGGTAAGAAGGCGAGGTCACACACAATTGATAAATAGGGCGTGAGCATTACATTTTCCAGTCTTGCTGACACACTGGCACATCTCACATCTGCCTCTAGACTTCTCTGTGCATCCCCATCAACCTCAGTGGTTGTAGTACACACAGCCTTGCTTACCTCACTCTTGAACAGCTGGGAGCATTCTTCTCCATAGGCACAGACACTGACCAACTGCATTCCAGGCTGCCATGGGAAACGCAAAACATAAAAAGAACCCATAAGGCAATGTGCCTCAAATGTCATGGTGTGTAGTCTTTTTTAGTCTCCAAAATTCATTGATCTTGGCCCTAAGCTATCCATACAGGTTGATCGCTCTTCCACACCAAGGCCTGACTTATCTCAGATTAGACAAATTGCCAGCAATTCCCTGGTTACCAGAGCAACAACCTTGTCTGCATAAAAACAGAATTTGAAATTGCTGGGCCCCACCTTACCCTCCGCCAGCTCTCCCTTTCTCTTCTATGCCTCCCTCCCCCCCTACACACACACACACACACACACACACACACACCATTTCTGCTGCTCTATGCAGCCCCCATCCGCTGTAATTTAAGCCTCAGTGTGATTCCTGCCAGCAGAGACTCACAGAGTCTCATTGTCCTTGGAATGTATATAGGTACATACCCACGCACACACCACGGCGCTAGCAGGCACTTACTTCTTGAAGCCCAAAAAGACAGGTGTGCAGAAATGGGCATTTCTTGCTTTCTCCTTCGTTACAAGTGGCCTGGCCCCCAATTCTGCTGATGTTGGTGGGAAAGAACAGTTCTTTCCAGGCATGTCCTTAGCAGTGACTCTCCCTGTAACCCCATCCACACCTCCCCAGTTTTTCTTTGGAGATACCTAAATTCTCAG
The DNA here is from genome assembly GCF_943737965.1 of Phodopus roborovskii. Lineage (NCBI taxonomy): Eukaryota > Metazoa > Chordata > Mammalia > Rodentia > Cricetidae > Phodopus > Phodopus roborovskii. Next base: position 9,115,374 of record NW_026126618.1, read on the forward strand.
GGCTTATGCATCGTGTTGGCTGTGCATCCGGGGCTTCTGTTCTGAGAGGGCGCCCACTTCAGGCTTGTCCCTCATAGTTCCTGCTCCCTGTCTTAGGTTTGAGCCTGGTCCTGCTGCATCCAGGATTACCACATTCAAGGAATTTGATCTCTACTATTTCCACTCTGCCTCCAACACCCTGATGATCCCTGACAAACAGATACCCCATCACTGTCAGTTACACTTCCTATGCTCCCGGGCATCAGCCTCAGGCTGTATTCTGCAGATGAATCCAAGGAGGAAGGGAACTGAGAAGGAGGAGGCTGAGGGGAAATCAATGCTTCGGTGTGAAGCATTCTACCATGATCTCTCTGTTCACATAGCTCCACACAGATATGATCCTGGGAGGCATCTTTTAGCAGAGTAGTTAGCAGACTTCAGTGGCTGGAAGACAAGAAGCATGGCCTCTGCAGGCATCCAAATTCAGGTTCTTTAAACATTCTCCATCATCTCCTTCCTCCCTGAGCTTTGGAAGGGCTCAGTAGTGTACCAACTACTGTGCCAAAGGCCTCAAATTCAAATCATCACACACACACACACACACACACACACACGGGGGTGGTTTATACACACATGTGCCCATGTATAGAAGGGTGTGCCACATGTGTGGACGTCAGAAGTTGTCTTCGAGTATGTCCTATGTCTCTCTCCACCCATTGTTTGAGACAAGGTCTTTCTCACTCCAATGCTCACCCCTTCAGCTGGATTGGCAGGCCAGTGACGGCCAGGGATCTTCTCTCTCCTAGCCCACACAACTGAGGTTTCCAGAATGGGTAGCCATGCCCAGATTCTGTATATGAGCACCAGGGATCTGCGCTCAGTCCCTCATACTTGTATAGTAATCACTTTACCACTGATCCACCTCCTCAGCCCTGAAATATAATACGGCTGCCTAAACAAGGCCTGAAGAAATAGATGCGTTAACATGAAAGGAGAAAATGTCACCCCACCGCAAACGAAGAATTGCAAGCAACTGAGGAATGTTGAGAGCAGGAGAAATAGTCTTCCCCGGCAATGAGTTCCCTAATTTCTAATCTGATATGAAGGGGCTAGCCCAGAAATTGTATACATAAATATAACACTAAATGACCTGAGCAGGTGGTATTTTCCTATTTAGCGGGGTGTGTGTGTGTGTGTGTGTGTGTGTGTGTGTGTGTGTGTGTGTGTGTGTATGAGAGAGAGAGAGAGAATAACAAAGAGAAACAGGCAAGAGAGGGGGCTGCAAGTGAGGGATGTGAGGAGGAAAGGGAAAAAAAAGAAAGTGTTATAATTATGTTTTAATATTTTGATTTGAAAGTTATTTTACAGAGAAATCCTGAAGCCAGGTAAGGGCCCTTGTACCAGGTGGGCCTGTTCACTTGTCTTTAGAAGCAGCCAGTGTCACTATTTCAGTGTGAGAGGGGCTCTAGCAGTGAGCAACACATCAGACTTGGTGACGATGTTTGGCTACATCGTGTAAGCACAATCATCTCGGCCTAAGACTTGCTTTATACTTTATGTAGTAGTGCTATCGCTTTCATGGTATTATTTAGCTAATTGGCTAAATGATGTGTACATTTCTTTACTTTGTTTAGTTTTGAAATCCAAACACTACATTTATTTGCTCATTTTTATTTCAAAGTCAAACAAATTAAAAGAGTTTACATATTAGAGTCTAACAGGGTGGGGAGTCAAAACTAATAATGCTATCTACAAAGCTCATAGATTTTGTAGATTACTCAACTATGTTTATATTTTGTTGTGTCGTTGTAGGAATACTATAATAAAAAACTCTTTAGAAAAAATTATAGTCACTCTGAGCTCCACCATCCTGTGTGCCTAAGGCAATGTTCAATAAAATAATAAACTAACTCCATTTTAATGGATATTAGTTGTGATTTTCCTAATTGTGTATGATTATAGATGATGGAATAAATAACTTTCTGCATACATTTCTGTTATTAGATTGCTTATCAAGTGAGTCAAAGGATAGAGTTAGCACAAATCAAGGTCTCTCTGCCAAGCATAAAGGTTATATGTGGACCACACCTCACTAATCTCAGTGCACTATACTGCTACAGAAGGCTCTGTACAAAGCTAAGGTAACTGCAATAAAAAGTGAAGGTGTTTTATAAACACAGGCATTGCTTCTCTTTTCCACAAGAAAATGACCTTGTACCTTCACATCGTATTTAAGCAATGCATCATAAAAGTGTCAGAATAGTTTTGAGCCCAGTAACCTGCATTTATCTTCCATCTTTGCTCCTCTGTACTTTCAAGGTTCAGGTGAACTTACTAACACATAGCAGAAGGTCAAAGTGCAACATGAGGTCAGCTTCCCATGTGTCCTCTTGTAGATAAGACTGCCGAAGAAAGTGGATAGACTTTAAAACAGGAAAACTGTAAGCACAATGTTCCTATGTCTTGTACTACACTTGCATCCTCATGGCTTCACAGTAAATATTAGCCTTGAGTTGCCCAGAAAATCTTTGACAAGGTGCATGCATCTGTGTTTATGTTTATAGACTGGATGACTTCTTAGAAATAGGAAGCCTGTCCTCTTATATGGCAGTAGGCATCTCTACAGCTGCTTAGAAAGTATTAAAGTTTACTTGTTCACATATGTCCTGGCTACGTTATGTCATCTTGGAACAACTTAGAGTCATCTGAAAGGAGGGAACCTCGGTTGAGAAAAATGCCTCCATAAGATCCAGCTATAAGGCATTTTCTTAATGAATGATTGATATGGGAGGGCCCAGTCTTTGGCAAATAGTGCCACCTCTGGGCTAGAGGTCCTAGGTTCTACAAGAAAACAGGCTGAGCAAGCCATATGATCAAGCCAGTAAGCTACACTCCTCCATGGCCTCTGCATCAGCTTCTGCCTCCCCCTGTTTGAGCTCCTGTCCCGACTTCCTTAAATGCTGAACGGTGCTATGGAAGTGTAAGACAACTCCTCCCCAAGTTGCTTTAGTCATAGTATTTCATCACAGCAACAGTGACCCAAACTAACAAACTAAGACAACATGTACATATGGTGTGTGTGTGTGTGTGTGTGTGTGTGTGTGTGTGTGTGTGTGTACATCTACATGTATTATAGTTCCCATTAACAGGGAGCAACGATGAACGCCAGAATATTGTTGACATTTCAATTTCAGAAACATATCTGTTGTTTTTCAGTGGTTTCATGAAGAACAAAGTAGGTTAAAAATAAATGTTGCTACAATTATCACAGACACCCTGTCTTTCAGTCACCGAGAAAGACCACTTAAGCAAAACAATGGTTACCTAACAGAATGAGTTCTAGGAAGCAGAAGTTTTAAAAATAGACTTACATATGAGTTCTTCACCAAAGGATGAGATCTGGGCGTCAGTCTGAACATCTACAGCATACGACTCAGGGGAAGGGGTTTGAAGACCTTCCTGAGCCAAGCAATGCTATTCTTCTACAGGGGAAGGAAGCGTCAACAAAAACACACGCAGCAGATGAAATGACAACGGCCAAGGTATCAACCTGATGCTACACTCCAGGCCTCTTCAGAGTTGACTGAAGTATTTTTGTTACAAATTATTTATTTTTATTTTATTTGAGTAGTGGGGGGTGGGGGGTTGTCACAGTACATGTCACCCATAGGTGACAGTCCCTCCCCTTCTTCCATATGGATCTTGAATTGAAGTGGGTCTCAGGTTGTCAGGCTGTCCGGCACATACCTTTGCTTGCTAAGTCATCCCATTACCCCTTTAACCCCTCTTTTAAAGAACTGTCAATTTGGGGCATTTTCTAATATTCCCAGTATTAAATTTAGAGACATACATTTATACTTAATGAACGGTGGAAGTTTAATGTTCTTACTACTTGGCATGGGTATTAAATTGAGAACATGTAGGTTTTTAAAAGTAGAACCATTTCAAGTAATGGCACTTAAGAGATGAAAAAGAAAGAAAGTTCATTGCAAAAAAAGAAAGGAAGGAAGGAAGGAGGGAAGGAAGGCTGGAAGGATGGAAGGAAGGATGGAAGGAAGGAAAGAAGGAAAAAGGAAGGAAGACAAAGAAGTCCAGTCACCAAATACCATAATTTGCTGTCTCAGTTCTGGTTTTGCCTCTACTATGAAAACTTTTCTGATGTTTCCAAGTTAATGTATCTCTGCTATATATCTGCCTTCTTCAGGGACCTTCATGACTTCAAATAACATAGCTATTTCTTTTCTGTTACCATTAGGTGAGTACATGTCATAATTTTGTGAAACACATTTGAAATACTTTCTGACTACAAAATTTTCCTTATTCATACATTTTTCATAAGAATTAGTATCTTCATAGTACTAAATTATTTGCTGATCTGAATTTGTAATAGCTTAATCAATTAACTCAATATTTTTTACTTCTTGTACTAATATTTACATGCCTGAGTGGTGATACAAACATAACCCAATTCCCCAGTGGTGTGATGATACAAGAACCTATAATAAAACTGTTTTTTATTGGATTCTTATGAGTACATCTGGACAGCACACACTGTGGTTACAGAGTCATGGAAACTGATCCCATGATGGGCCTCCCAAAGAGTTTCTATTCTGAGTCCACTTACAAAGTTAAGTCCTTCCTTCTGCTTGTCCGTTAACAAAAGCATAGACTCCTCCAGGACGGAAGAGCACACACTGCTATCACAGGGTGCCGGGCACCTGCACTGTGAACTCTAACCTTTGCCAGCCTTACAGCTATCCGACACCCGAGGGAGCCGAAACTGTGGAGTCACCTCCTCTTACACAGACACCATGCAAAAACTCAGTGGTCACGGATAGCACAAAGACAAATCCAGTCTCTGATTACATCTTTTCTTTTAGTGGAATTTATTAACCTTGCATAAGTCAGCACCAGTCAAAATCATAAAGCATTTTCAGAGAGTGAAATTAAACTTGGCCTTTAACTATGGTCTTAGGCAAGACTTGGTTGAGATACTTTGCATAAATAACTACAATGAAGTTATTTCCTTAAAATGCCCAATATTTATTTTGCAGATAAGTATCGTAATTGGCCAACAAATTACATTTGGAATCAAATATAAAAGATAATTCTCATGAATCTTTGGAAAAAAAGTTTTGATTTTCACTAAATTAAAATACAACCTGCAGAACATATTCAGTGAGTCAATCTATACTTTGACAAGGTCTCTTTTAAGCCACTTGGTATATATTTTATTTTGTGTTTAATTTCCACTTACAGCAAATCAAACAAAAACAAAGCTGCGAACTTTATCCAAAATTAGGTCCTGGTCCAAGTTCTCGGATTTTTCCAAAACCTATTTGTCCCACTGTGCACTGATTTCTAATTGGATAACATGTTAGAAAGCTCACAGCTGTGGGTCCTGAATACTGATGGGACTAAAGCCACAATTACGTGGAGGTGGGGGCTGGGGGAGCCTGTGCTTGGAGGGAGAGTCAGTCAAGCAGCCTCCCACATCTGAATCCCAGGGTTCACACTGACAACAACAACCTCAGTTTTTTTTTTTTCCTTTTGTATCTCAAGTGAAAAATGGAATTATGTGTGTATTTTAAAAACAAGTTAGATAAGGTGAAGATGTAGTTTATTCTGGAGAAATAGAAGGTTAGTTGAGCTAAGTCACAATCATTCAAATATCATTGGGGAAAAAAAAAATCTCTGACACCTAACTTTATACCTCTATTAAATCCTATATTTCAAAATTTGTTTCTACGAATCTCTCTGGTCCTTCACCCTCCATAGCCCTTCGGATGTGTACTCCGACTTGTACAACCTAGGAAACAGGAAACATTAGGCGGGTAAATTAGGCTTCTTGCTGCCTCTGTTTTGTCCCAACTCTGCCACTAAGAGCTATTGCAAGTGTCTCGAAGGCAATGTGTGCTTTTGTCTTGTGTCTTCTGCAAAGGGTCAAGTGCTATGATTAACCACGTTGCTAAAGTTAAGAGCACCAAAATATAGAGTAGATTCAAGATTCCAGAAGGAAAAGTTCCCTCTGAGCCATCTCAGTGACTTATTTTTCCTTGTTGGAAGCATCGTGTACCCAAGGGATATCTATCTACAGCAGAATCGCCATGTGGCTGGAATGACTGCATAACAGCTCTGCGCCTAGGATGCATCAAGCCACCAATAGAAGGGATGGGGAGCCAGATGTAATTAGAAGCCTTAAGTGGGTTCTCTCTTTTGCTTGCAGCAGTTGCTGCTATCTCTACTTATTGCTGAAATGCTATTTTACTCTACTTTCCGGAAGCAATTGTTTTTTTTTTTGTTTGTTTGCTTTTTGTTTTTTGTTTTTGTTTTTTAAAATGTGTTTCTATCATTTGTGTCGCCATGTCAATTGGTTAATCACGTTTAAAACTAACAGGAGCTGGATTCTTTTTGTTCTTTGTTTTTTGTTTGTTTTTGTTGTTGTTGTTGTTGTTTTCTTGTGATCTTTTGAGACAGGGTTACTCTGTGGCTTTTGGAGCTTGTAGAGGAACTCCCTCTTGTAGACCAGGCTGGCCTCGCACTCACAGAGATCCGTCTGCCTCTGCCTTCAGAGCGCTGGGATTAAAGGCGTGTGCCACCACTAACTGCCCTACAGACTACAGCCAGGATATCTGAATCTTCTTCGAATCCCCCCCCAAGACAGCGCCCCTTACCAGCAGGAAGTAATTTGGAAAGAACGACGCCCAAATTCCCAAATATTGTGTATAAATGTTTGTTTCTATTAATTGGACTTTGTTATATAAAATTAAATAAAATAAAAAAATGCAAAAAAATAAATAAATAAAACTAACAGGAGCAAGTTGAAGGGGAGGGGGCAAACTGTGCTTCGAAGGATAACTTCTCTCTTCTTAATTCATCCCCAAGATCAGAAAGGGGGATTTCAAGAAATGTACTGACAGTTTTACTGAAAAATAGTTTTTCTTCGTATCATCAGTAAGGTTTTGGAAGTTCACCTACCACCCTCCCTTAATCATATCTGCAGATAAGTGTGTTTTCCCCTGAAAGTCTAATCTCCAAATCTAGTAGCTGAGTTCCTGCCGGCGGCATAACAAGAGGAAGCCTTGTCTCATTTAAGCTATAGTTCCACCATTTTCAAGCCAGCAAGGTGGGAAGCCAGTTCAGTTCATACGGGAAGTTTGGTGAGTATTTTCTGCTTAGTCTCTCCTGTGAGTGTGACTAGTCTGGTGTTCTCTCTCTCTCTCTCTCTCTCTCTCTCTCTCTCTCTCTCTCTCTCTCTTTCTCTCTCTCTCTCTCTCTCAACTCTACCTTGCAACAAAGAAATATTCTTCTGGGCAAGCGCAGCATGGTTGTAAATTCAGATGTAAAACCAACCTAACAGTCTCCTGCTATCAATGTAGCAGAATCATTTGCCCTGTCTGAGGGGATGCAAGAGTTCACAAAACAGGCTAGGACAGTGCTGCTTCCTAGCTAATGCCGTCACGGCTAATAAATTTAAGGGGAAATGTCAATGAGGGGAAAACATTAACAGTCACATCCATACGTTTTTAAGATATCCCTACACTTGGGCACATGACAGTTATTTATTTATGGACAAAACTTGTTTTCTTTGCAGGAAGACATCATCAATCACACTGTTCGCCTCTAACATCTTCAGCTGGTGGAACTCCAGGAAGGAGGGTGCTACCTTTCAGTGTCTTGGGTGGCTCAGGGTCAATTGCAGAGGTCATCCATACCTCTCCAGTATTTCACAAAACATGAAAGCCAATAGTTAAAAACACGGGAATCCAAAAGTTCCCCCTCCCACCCCCCATTTAGCTCTTACTCCACAGCAGTGATGGGTCGATGCTTCTGATCAGAGTACCATGACACTAGACATGCATGGGGAGTAAATTGTCTAGGATTTCAGAAAAATAAGTGTACAAACAGGCTGGTCATGGAAACACAGATGAAAGAAATCTTGCTATGTGTGTTAAAAGGGATCAGAGAGGGAAATGACCATATATTGAGCAGAATAAAGGAAAACTGAGAACAGATGTCCTCAGAATCTAACCACAGGCAGCACCCTTCTAGGGATGGAGGGACCTTTTATAGGCCACAACATCAGGACTGAAAGCAAACGACACCACCGTATCGATGGGAAGACAGTAAAGGCTTAGAGTGCTGTTTCTCCCTGTGGCCGCCTACCTGTTGTTAACAAGCCCCAAATAGATAGCAGGCCCCTCACTCTTCATCCTCCATAAATTGGCACCGCTCTGCATCTTCCCTCAGCTGGAGGTCATAGGAAACCCTGGTTTTGTAAGTGGGGTCTGGAAATAAACGGTCCCAGTTTGCCTTCAGCCATTAAGAATAAGGCAGCGAAATTAATTTATTTTAATGTTATACCCAAGAGGCCCATGTTTTCCTTTCTATGTGATTATGAAAATACTGAATGTCCCCTGAGGAAATAAGTCCTTTTTTTAGATTTCAAGAACAGACAGCCCAATTTTCTCCAAGTTTGTCTTTTTTCTCCTTTGAGAGCACACTTAATCCGTTAATGCAGGAGTGCATTTGTCACCAGTAAAATTCATCTTCCCTCTATAAACAGACTGCCTGAAATTAGTCCTGATAGAGGGGAAGCTGGGGGAGCATCTTATAAAAACATCTTTTAATGGTTTCATTTGTAATGAGATTTTTATGTAGCTAACCACTGCATGAGCAACACGTACAAGATCCTAAAAGAACATGATTTGATTCACATTTACCAGGCACTGGCTTTTAAAGCACCAGATTTAGAAAAAAAAAATCAAACTTTTCTTAATAGAGACTTCACCACCGTCCAACTTAGTGGAAGGCTGTGAGGTCTATATCATTTTTAAGTCCTATTTATCCACAGAGTGAAATTGTGGCTCCTTCCAAAACATGATGGTGTTTCTGAAAGGAAATGTAGGATGTGGCTGCTGGCCTCATGTAATACACAATCTAATAGAGATACCCACACACCAACATAAAAACATAAACAGTTGCCTACCACACAGTACAGAGAAGTGTTGGAAGTGAGCATGCTTACAGCATTTATTCTTTTGTTTTGTTGGGGGAAGGATGTGAAAATAACCAAATCCCTACTTTTAATAGCTTGATGATAACTGCATTTGCTTTGGAATATAAGAGGAAGTAGAGGGCAGGCTGCCGGCACTGAGCCATATCTTTTTTATTTTAATTTTTATTTAATAGTTTTTATTTTACATATTGATCCTAGTTCCATCTCCCTCCCATCTTCCATGCCCCTCACAGACCCCCCATCTGATCCCCAACCACTCCCCAGAGAGGTTGAGGCCTTCCATGAGGGATCATCAAAACCTGTCAAGTTATCTGTGGTAGGACCTAGGCCCTCTCCTGTGTCTCTAGGCTAAGGGAGTATACACACACACACACACACACACACACACACACACACACACATACACACATACACACACTAAGGAATGGACTACGGAAGTCTGTTTATGCACTAGGGATACATCCTGGTTCCACTGTCAGAGGTCCCTTAGACTGCCCAGGCCTCCGAACTGAGTCCTATGCTGGTTTCCCAGCTATCAGACTGGAGTCCATGAGCTCCCCTTGATCATGGCAGCAGTATCTGTGGGCTTTTCCAGCCTGGTCTTGACCCCTTTGCTCATCACTTCCCCCTCTCTGCAACTGGATTCCAGGAGTTTGGCTTGCATTGAACCATATCTTGGAGCACCTACCCCTCCTACCTCCAAGCTGCCCATCAGAGCTGCCATCCATCTAAGGCTTGCTGCCTTGTTAAAATGGCTGCCAGCAGCAATAAGACTACCACGCTTTCTGTTCACATCTAGCAAGAGAGAAAGATTTGATTTTTCATTCAAAATCCTTTTCATGTTATTGCATTGGCCCGGGTTGAGCTCATGACTAACAAAAGTGGGGGGGGAGGGGGAACCTTAATGGATTTCCTGCATTAATCCAAACATTTACATTGGAGAGATGAGTCCATTTATGCATCCTAAAGCATTAAAGCCAGCATATATGTAGTCATTGCCCAAACTGGATAGCGTCCAGGGGGGCTCTGGTAGGTTAGCCTGGGGTGCAGAATTGGAATGGTAGGCATGAAGGGGCACTTAGGATGGGAAAACTGCTTTTCAAAAGCCCCTCAGACATGATGCATTGAGTCTCTGTGACATCTCTCCATTTGGCTAAGAGGAGTACCTCGGCATTCTCCCTTCCTCCGAAGTCAGATAATCACTCTCGAGTGGTTGCCAAGCATTTTTCAAACCGATATTTCTAGCTCCTTCCAAAACAGTCTGTCACTGAACTCCCCCACTCTACCGAGGAGGGGCAGAAGGAGAAAAGTTGCAGAGATATTCCTTTTTATAGAGACAGATTTCTCAGCGTTGTCAGCTACTGAGGGATAAGCGTGTGCTTTCAATCTTCGAAGTCCTCTTGTCTGCGGGCATCCTGCCCTGTTCCGAGTCCACACCTATTTCGTTGCCTTTGATTGTACAATTGCTCCCTCTGTTTTCTCTTTTTATTTTTAGCACTTATAATGTGCCATATGCCACTGCCAGCTCATTTCATGCAAGGCTCTTTTAAATTTTCCTAAGAAGCTCTGAAATGGAAATTACTATTGTTCTTGCTCGACAGGTGAGTAAAACTGAACCAGGAAAAGAGTGAGCGAGCAACCCAAAACCACCTGACAGTCAGAGGCAGAGCTGACATGTAGCGCACAGATAACACGTCCAGAGTCTGAGGATTTTCCCCAAATGCTACAGTTGTTTCTGTGGCCGGTGAATAAAGGATACGGCAGAGTGGGAGAAACCTAAGAAGGCTCATTTTTTTAAAAGTGTTTGAATATTACTCCCACAAACGAGGAGTGTACACTGAAGGGCAATCAGAGAACGGGGCGGGGGGGGGAGGGGGCAACCGACATTCAAATAAGTTGATAATTAAGAAGAAAGTATTGTTTCTGAGAAAAACTGGGAGAAAAAAAGGAACTAACATCTATTAACCAGCCATTGTACTGAGCACAGGTGCACAGTAACTTGAGCACTAAACACCCTTTAGTAAGAAGGTTTCAGGATTTGACTTCCCCCACGATAGAGCTCACAGTCAGGGGAGAAGAAAAATGGGAAGGGATATTTGATTCCAACATCCCATGTTTCCTAACATTATTTTCTAGAGAGAGCCCAGACCCTCACCCCAACCCATTAAATCATAATAATAACCGTGAGCAAAAGAGCCAAGTACAACTCAGGTGAAAGTCTCCCTTCCCTCAGAGCTTGTAACTAAAAGGCCCAGAGATTAACAACTTGGAATATGTGAGCAAGGACTATTAATAGAAACAAAAATTTGTAGCATCCAGCCAGAACAGAAACATGATCAGAGATTGAAATTATCTCCTCTTCCTCCGGTGAAAAGGAGGAAGGGACCCCGCCCCCAGGAGAGCATGACTTCCCCTGGAAACTCTTTGGGTTACTCATCACATTATTTCTGGGTTTGCACAAGTACGCGGCCCCTGAAGAACTGAGAGGTCCATTTCTGCTTCTAACAGAGTGGCCTCACCAGCCTACGCTTCTAGTTAGGGAGCAAGTGTCCAGAGGAAAAAAGCTCACAACTTTCTGTTTGCTATGTTTACATTAATAACATAGCCATGTGGCCTTGTGAATAGCAGCTTGGACACGACTTGCATGACACATTCCTGCACCGAATCCCAAGTTCATCCTCCCAAGAGAAAATGGAGTATTTGCTCGTTTCACGTTTCACCAAGATAGGCTCTTCAAGTATTTATGAGTTAAGCACAAATTTCCACTACTTCAGCTGGTACAACTGTTTGACCTAGCAGCAGCTAAAAGAGCTCCCGTTGGAGACATCAGGGAATCAGCTTTTGGTGCTGCGAGGCCATTAATGCAGGGAAAGGAGCAAGGACTGAACTCATGGACAGTCTGTCCAAGGAGGTAAAGCTCCCCCCAAGTTTACAGCTCATCCAGAATGGATTTTGCCCTCAAAGATGGGGGGAGAAGGCCTGGAGATATAACCCTGTTGGTAGAGTATTTAACCTGTATGGAGCCCTGGATTCTGTTGTAGGAGGTGGGGGTGTTTCAGACAGGGTTTCTTTGTGTAGTCCTAGCTGTTCTGGAACTGTCTCTGTAGACCAGGCTGGCCTTGAACTCACAGCTTGCCTCTGCCTCCTGAGTACTGGGATTAAAGGCATGCACTGCCACCATCTGACTGGAGCCCTAGTTTCAATCTGAAGCATCCCCCAAAAACCAGGGATGGTGGTGCACAACTGTAATCCCAACAATCAGATAGAGGCAGGGGATCAGAAAAAGTTCAAGGTGGTCCTTGTTGCATAAAGGGCCCAAGGGCAGCCTAGGATAAGCAATACATTGTCTCTAAAAGAATAAAAACCAAAGAACCCAAAATAGCAATGGATGAACAGACTTTGCTAATTCCTTTTTGCATGCATGATTACAGATATGAAGAAACATTAAAACAGACATGAATCGATAGCACAATGCTCTTGACATAAAACTGGCCTGACTTCTCTAATTCAGTCTTATCCAATTCAAAAGCAGATCCATTGAGGCCGTTTATTGTACTGATCTGGGGACTTTAAAGATTTAAAAAAGTCAAGACGTTGTCCTTCAAAGACGTAAAGCTTAGTAGGGGGTACACATATAAACGGAAAATCTTGCCAAAGATGCATGCTCTGCCAAAGGAAAGTCCGGGGCCCTACCAGGAAGCAGACAAAGCACTTAACCCTGGCAGTAAGATTATGTCCATGATAATAAACTGAGATATAATGCTGAGTGCATTTCTCATTTTACATAATCCCCACAAGAGTCTTCCCAGGGTGGCTAGTCCTATTATTAACCTAATTTTTCAGTTAAAGAAACTTGCTCAAGAGATTAAGTGATTTATTCAATCTGACACAGCAAGTGGCAGATAGAAAAGCCAAACAGCCCAGTCTAACCACAAAGACCATGACTTCGCTGATAATACTGGATTTCCACTTAATGGCAATTTGCGAAGTTCAGTGTCGGTGCCACTATTCAACTGTCATTCACAAAGTATTTGAGAAACGCCTCCTATCTTTACAGCACTGAAGGCAAAGGGGCACATGTAAGGTTCTAGAGGGATTTGCATAGTGCTACAGGTGGTTTGGCACTTTTGGTGCTTGCCTTTGAAAACTGGGTAAGGCAGAGTTTTAAAGATCAGTAAGTTAAGTAAAGAGTATTGGAAATATTAATAGGCAGCGAGTTTGGGTCTGAGAATACAGGTGTAATTTAAGACAAGCACTGCAAAAGAGACAGACACCATGAGACAAGGTTCAAACAGAGAGGGTTTCTTGTCTTGTTTTTTAATTAGGGTAAGGTATCATAAAAAGGGGGGAAGGAGAGGTGGAAGACTGGCCTCCAGAAACAGGAGCAGCAGGAGAGAGAAGAAAGGAAAAAAGTAGAGGGAGGAAAGAAGAGGAGAGAGAGGGGAAGGAAGAAGCAGGCAGAGAGGGAGGGGGAGAGAGAGAGATGGGGAATGGTGGGGAATGGGCAGGCAGGACCCTTTTGAAAGGGAACATAGTGAACATGCACCGGTGTGGTGCTCTTAGTGGCTGCCGCTGAGGGCGTATCCTGCATGAACCCCAAGGACAGGCCAGTCACTACAGATGCCTAAATACTAACAGTGGTCTATAAATAAACAAACAAACAAAATACCTTTGGTCCTGTTTTGGAATTTATATAAAATAAGCACTTAAATTCGCATCACACTGAACATGGTCCAGCCAGTAAAGAGGAATGAAGCAAGGGGCTAGAAAGCACGGATGAAAGGCTCAGGGATGATGGCATTGCACACTGGTGTTCAGTAGATGTCCCCCACAGAATCTGAGGGGTTTCCCCGACAAGAAGAAGAAATGAGTTAATGAATGACTGAGAAATGTGTGCATGGCCAGGCTAAAAAATAAAATAAACACACTCAAAAAACCCAGCAAGTGCAATGACCCCAACGCAGGGACACATCGCCAGTGAACCAAAACTCTCCACAGTCCAGATTATGGTTTGGAAGCACCAAAGCATGAGGGAACCATCACAGAGAAGCTTCCTGGAATCCCCCCAGCCTCAGGAGGGGTTAGCACTTTCCAGTGACCACAAAGGAATTCCCTAGAGAACTTTGAATGGGGTAGGGTGGGGGGGGGGTCAGCAGATGCAGTTTCGTATTTTAACCTCCCTGTCCCACCCGACTAGAAACTGGAAGATCAATTAGTAGTCTATTAGAAAAGCCTTAGTTTGGGCTGATGGTGGGTTAAACAAAGGAGACAACACAGAAGTTGTCAGATTGAGGATATACTTTTTATCATCGTGGTGACAGCCTAGATTAGATGTGGGCTGTGAGGAACCGAGAGAGGAGCAAACACAATGAAATTCCTGAACCTGCTCTTGGGACAGAGCATGAACTATGAATGAGGAAGTGCCACCTCCTCTGAGAACTCCACAAAGTAGACTTGAGGGAAGTAAATCACCTAGACTACATGTTGGGTCTATAAGAACAATTGGAGGTCTATAAACTAAGTCCCCAGCCTGCTTTGAACCAGTACATGATGTCCTATTAGGGCCTCAGATTGAACTAGGAACTACCCCTGGGTGGGGTAATTTGAACTACCTTGAATTGCTTACTGGATGTGAAGGGACTCTTATAGTGCTATCTATGATAAAATCCAAAAGAAGACTTCTACAGAAACACACACACACACACACACACACACACACACACACACACACACACACGAAACAGAGAGAGAGAGAGAGAGAACCTCTGTCCTACACCTTCTCAAAATTTGTCTTTCTGTTACTCTTTTCTGTGTGGGTTTTGATTAGGTACATATGTAATATCTGGTTCATTCCTACTTATCCTATCCTTTTTGACTTTGACTTAATGCCTAAGTAGACACTGAATTTATTGGAAAAAGGAAAGACATACTTTAAAATACTTCTCATTCTTAAAGCAGAAACCGAATGATCTGTGGGTGGGGAAATTGAATGCCCTTTAATAATTCATGGGTAATTAACTCAGTTTTCAAAATCCAGTGTAGAAGTAAGAGCTGCCCTGGTGACACACGGGATTTACTTCAAGAAACCAGACAGTCAAGGAGAAATACTTCTTACGAGCCCACTGAGACGTTGGCAAACGTGTTCATCCAGCACGAATCTGGCCTAGTATGTAGATGCCATAGGATGCCCCTCACCAGGATGTAGTAGGAATTCGTTTCGACCAATATTTTCAGAGTCTTAGGGCGTGGCTTCGGTGTGTGGGCGTGAAGGAAGAGGGGGGTGTGGCTCTGTCTATTGAGCAGTGGTTTGAGCATTCTGCATCGCAGCATCCTGTGCGCTTGAGACAGAAGACCGCGCTGGCTATTACCTTTCAGTGTGTGAGTGTTCCAGTAGGTATTTATTATTCTTTTCCTCGGGCGCCCGTGGCCTTCCTTAACCTGCCCTTCACCTGGATGGCGGCAGTGGCCCCCTGCCTCTCCTCCCAACCTCACCCTGCTCTCTTACGCCAACTAGTTTTGGCACTGCCTCTGGGCAGCTTCCCTTAGAATAGCAGCTCATCTACGGCACCTCTCCCCTTCTCACCCAGAGCAAATGCCAACAGCATGTGTGTTGCCTACAGCACCTCTACCAGTTCGGAGTCTGTAAAGAAAGTAGGTCCATCGCTAAGCTGAAAAGGAGAAGCAAATGGCAGACATTTGGCATAATGGCCTATTCAATCTGTCCTTCACCTCTGCTTTGCTCTTCTGTAACAGTCGCACTAGCCTCCAAAGTAACAGCTCACACAAGTGCATGGTGAGACCTTACTGTCTGCATCCACCCCTGCCTCTGACCAGAATACATCTCCCAGAGTCCTCCTTTATCCCCTCCCTCGTTTACTTCAGGCTCAGAATGTTACCTCCCAATACCAGGAAGCCTATTTACACCATAACCTTCCTCTTCTATATTTCCCTTTCCTTTGTTGCATCTTCCATACACTATTCTAAATTACATGTACCACCACCACCACCACCACCCCCCCCCCGTTTCCTTGGTAAAATGTAAGCTCCAAGGAGGGACCTTGCCTTTGCAAATTGATAGGTTCTAAGCACCTACAGATAGCACTGCACATGGAGGGGCACAATCACCTTCAATACCATATTCAAGCATCCTTGGGTTGAGTTTTGTTTAGACCTAGAGGCAAACACATAATTTAAAGCCAACCCGTTATTTTTCCTTACCCAATCTTTGAATGTTTGACTAAGTCTGATTAAATATTGGATGGATTTCTTTCTCCTCACAGATATTTTCATACCAAAGGGAAAAAAAAATGGAGCAGAGTGGACAATCTTCCTTTCACATTTGATGGAATGGCCTCTGTAAATAATAATGGGCCACACTAGACTATGGTCCTTGCACCCAAACTATAAAGTTCAGATGTGTGGAAGGATCGGATACTCTGGCTATGTCCTTCGAAACCCCTAAAATTCCTCAGCAGGCAAAGCTGCAAAGCCACTGTGGCAGAGGAACTTAACCGTTCTGACGAAGAAATAAAGTCCCATATGCTGAGCAACTGTGATGTTGGTGAGTTAAAAAAAAAAAAAAGAAAGAAAGAAAGAAAGAAAAAGAAAAAAAAAGGAAGGAAGGAAGAGAAACAGATCAACAAACTTGGTTGAGAAAAGTGTGCAGCTCTCACACTGCAGATAAGGACTGAGATTTGGGGGTGCCCCATGGCTTGCCCACAGTCATCCTACAAACAAGTATCTCTCATGAAACAGAGAAGCATTATGCCCAGGTTCCATCAACAATGCTGAAGAGACATGGAGGGCCCCAAACCCAAGATATCACTGGCCTATAAAATGATCCTGTTTGTCCCTGTAGTTAAGTAAAACAGGAAGATGTGTAGTTAACATAGAATTTTTCTTCCCATAAAGAATAGTTATGTTGGGATCTGCAAGATACCTTAGTCAATGGGGTGCTTGCTTCGCCGAGTTTGATCACTACAACACACATTTAAAAGTTTGGCTTGGCAGCACAAGTTGGGAATCTCTGTCCTGGGCAGGTAAAAATAGGACTCGTTTATCGGCCTGTGTTGACTACTCAGCAAGTTCCTGGTTAGGAACAGTTCCTTCCAAAGCAGGGGAGGTGGCGTCTGAGGGATGAATGACACCTGAGGTTCTTGTCTCATCTCACAGAGCCCTACACGTGCGTGCGCATGGTCCCACACACATGCATGTGCACACACAAAGAAATATGCCTTGCATCAGATATGAACGATGGTGATCTACCCCACAAAGCAGGGATCAGATCTTATGCAGATGCACAAATCCTCAGGGCCCTTGAAATGAAGGTATATATTTTACAGTGTCATCTGTATCCATAAAAGCGTTGCCAGAAGTATTTATGTGCATCGTGGCTATGTGTTTAAGTGTTCCCCTCGTCCTCCATAAAGAAAATGCAAGTATTTAGTGTTTAAAAGCATAAAATTGGCCTTCTTAAAATATTAATTTATTTACAAGCCAGAGGAAAAAGCTTTTTGGTTGATGACAATATCATGATATTTCACTTTGAAGTCACTCAAACCAACAAAAGAACCAACTACTTAAGGATCCATGGACCTCATAACAGAAAGGAACTTCCTTTTAAAGTCTCCATTAAAGGGATATTTTTAAAGTAGGTTAGGCATATCCTTGAAACAAGAAAGCATCTTCAGATGTCTAGCTTTTGTAGCCTCCAGGCGATTGTGCCTTTCAGCCTACTTTATCCAGTTCACAGGGGTCCTGGCTGCTGAGAGGTGACATGGTTAGCTAAGGCCACCTCTGCAGGGGTTTGCCTCCATCCATTTCTACCTCAGGCAGTCCTTTTACAAGCTCCCTCCTTGGACAAAAATCTACAGAATCAGATGAAAGCACACAAGATACCTTGAAATTAGAAGTTTCCATATTTTCTTTCTTCTAATATCATAAATGGCAGTTACGTATGTGTGTGAACATCAAGAACTCTGACCATTGACGTCAATGAGAGACAATTTAACCTTAGTGCATTGCCAGGTGGGCAAGGATCACGGGGACAGGAACAAGTACAGGCATACAATCCAGCCAAGTCAAATTTCCCCTGTCTTGTAGATAAAAGAAGAAAGTGTAAGATCAAATAAGCTATGGCATATAGGCCTTCAGAAGTTCTGCTGGTAGTGTTTATTTTGTTTCATTTTGTTTTGCTTATGGGTTTGCTGAATTACCTGAGCTGAATTATTGCAGCCCAAGGGGGAAATGCATCAGTCTCAATGTCCAATTGTGCTTTGACCAAGAATGAAATAAATGTGTTTACTTCGCACATAATTTTCAGATTTTTGTAACTTTGATTTATGTGATGATACCTGGGGTTGTGAATTGTGGGACACAAGAGCTTTCAAGTGGTAGGGAAAAGCTAAACCTGGCTTCCGAGGAAGATTTTAACACAGATGGAAGCAAGTAGTAGAGAAAGTAAAAGAGACACCTCTACACCGAAGCAGGGAGAAACGCTTAGTCAATGAGGTAAACACAGTCTAATAGGTGAGCTGTGGAAATTAAAATGTGAGTCAGTGCTGAGAGCTTCACTGTCTTTATTGGTCATAACTGCATTTCCAGAACAGGCACAATGTGTGACAATTCAATTGCCAGCCCAATTAATGTTTGTTAGGTCTGGGGCATAAAGTATGGGAAGACCCTCTGCAGCAAGTCTCATGACCCAGGTTCTATCCTTGACCACAACTATGCAAGGGGAGAGAAAGATAAAGGCAAAAGTGGAGATTTCTTTTGGCTGGTGCCACAGGTCAGTGGTAGAGCACTTGCCTAAAGAGTCTAAACCTGGTTTTATTCCCAGGACTTTAATAACGTGGTGTTTATTAAGCTAATGAATGGTGCAATGGGTGGGTGAGATCCTTCTAAATCACAATGAAATATACTACAGCATTCCAACCTAGCAGAAGGAGCTGCTAGCTAGATAAGGTCTCCTGTAAACACAACTGTTCCCCTTCTTTTGATATGTCTTTACTATATAATTATGTATGTGAAAATGACTTCTCCTGGATTGGTACACTCATAGGACAGCAGTTTATAATCAACTAGAAATGAGTAGGTTGGCTATGTGGAGCTTGTTGCTCCTCTGCCCTGTGCAATGGGGATGAAATGAAACAGTGTTCCAAGAATCTCATCTTTAAGAGCTTACTGTAGAGCTTTTCACAGTCAAGGGACTCTCTGATTTCAAACAGCAGTTAAAAAGCCTATTGTACAGTACCGTGGATAAAATAGGCTTTGGATCAAGTGGCCACTATTTTCATCAGGAAAAGGATGCCTGATGTACTTGGAGTACATTAAGTACCTCATTTTATTTTTTTTTTTACATTTTTAATTAAAATGTAATTACATAACTTCCCCCTTCCCTTTCTTCCCTCCAGCCTGTTCCATATCCCTTCTCCCCTTGAACACCTCCCATAGCCTCCCCTTGACTCTCAAACTGACAGCTTCTTTTTCTTTCATTATTGTTATATGTATACACTTGTACATATGTATGAGCACAAATATATACATACAACCTTCTGAGCCCATTTTTGTTGCTTGTGTGTATGGTTCCAGGGCTGACCACTTTGTGTTGACAGCCAGTCAGAGACTCATCCCCGGGAGAGGCTAACTCTCCCTGTCAGCAGTCTTTAGTTGCCTGGAATTCTCAGAGTAAGGGTGAGCCCCCACATATTTTCACCCTTCCATGTTAGTGTGTCTATTGTTGTTATTATTATTGTTTATTAGGGCTTTGGTTTTTTTGAGACAGGGTTTCTCTGTGTAGCCTTGGCTGTCTTGGAACTGGCTTTGTAGGCCAGGATGGCCTCAAACTCACAGAGATCCACCTGCCTCCTCCTCCTGAGTACTGGGATTAAAGGTGTGTGCACCACCACTCCACCACTGCCCAGCTGTTTTGGTCCTATTTATGCAGCCATTTCTAAGAGATGCAGTTAGGCATCAAAATCCCTGGTGTTCTGGATCTCATAGTCTTTCTGCCCACTCTTTCACAATGTTCCTGAAACCATAGGTATAGGTAGGATCTATTTCTGGATTTACCCACTGGGATTCCCACAATCCCTTGATCTCTGCACTGTGTCCAGTTGTGAATTACTGTAATAGTTTCCATTAAGCTCCTACTGTTAAGAACTGCACACAGGAGTCAGAAGATTCAACCTGCATCAAACTGAAAAGTCCCAATCCTATGGGCTAGCTCCCATTGTACAAGAAAGTACTTTGTTAAGGGACAAAGGCAAGTAATCTTACCCTGATGTTAAAAACCTATGAAGCAAAACAATATCCAGTATGGCAATAGATCTGTGAAGTACAATAGTGGCACTCATATGTTGGGGGTAACCAATGGTTGTCTAAATGGATATAAGGCCCACTTAACAGGTGGGAAATCACACCTGGTACAAGAAACCTAGCCAACTACACTGGGCTAGTGAGGCCATGTGTCTTAGAGGAGAATCCATTATTGCCACATTGTTAGACCAGCAAGATTCATTAACTACTGTCTAAATCTTATCCTCATATCACAGATAAGTGCACCTATCACCTTTCATCAAAGAAGCTTCTCTGTAAAGCTTGTAGATCCCCTTTTTTTGAGACAAGGTCTTCTGCATGGGTTGGCCTTGAACTCCCTGTGTACCCAAGGATGACCTTGAACTTTTCATCCTTCAGCCTCCACCTCTGAATTATTATCACATTCACAACCACTCTACAAACTTAACTAAACAACCAGCCCAGTTAGATACCGCTTTCTTCTTTCCTATTTCTAGGCAGAGATTAATAGCCTTGGAGACCCTTCCCTCAGGATTGGCTTTTGGCTGCATATCCCATTTTGGCAGTAATCCTAGGAAGTAAAACATTATAACTGACTCCCCTCACACTTAAAATACCATACGAAAAGACAATCATTCTTGGGCTTCATTGAGGCCCACTGACAGAAAACTACATCTCCCTGGTCAAAAGAATACAAAACCTCTGGCCTTGAGTGAAGACCAGGCATTCTGATCTTCTCCAAAGATTAGACATTGCATTCTATAGCCTCTTCCTTTGAGGGAGTTCCAAGTCACAATACATGGAACTGTTCCATCTAAGTCTTCATACATTTTCCTATCACACACTGGCCAAGTGCCTAAGCATGCTCTCCCTGACACACTGAGCTTTCCCACCCTCTTTAGAGTTTCCACCAGGCGGTTGTTTCCAGGCCTCCATTGCTGAGCATACTAGCTTTTTTGGACCCTAACTCAAGGATACAGGACTGTTTGCTTTTCTCTACCCTGGGTCCACAATGGTGGAGATTTCCAGCTTGCCTGCTCTGTTGGTGTTCTTACAACCTCTAATAAAAATTATTTGCAAGCTTTCTCCTGAATCATTTTCTTAAATGTTTTGTATTAATGAGACTAGGAATCCTAAGAGGTACCTCAAATTCCCAGCAACGTCAAGAATATTGATCAGCAGTCCATGTCAAAACACTAATTTTATATCATCACTGTACTTCCCCCCTGTACTCAGTTTTGTCCCAGGGAAGGAAGGAAACAAGAATATGGTTTAAACATATTGAAGAGGGAAAGATGTTGGATAGGAGCAACTGGCTGAATAAACTCTGGGTAGTTGTATTAGCTTACTAAAGCCTATTTGAAAAAAAAAATGCCACACTCTTTGTGACTTAAACAACAGAAATGTATTTTCTCATAACTCTAGAAGCTTGACTTTAAGTCCAGGACCAAGGTGCCAAACCTTGTAGGCCTCCTCTGAGGCCTCTGACATTGGTCTGCAGATAGCTAACTACTTAATGCATCTTTGTCTGGCTCCTAAATAGACATGCATATCTCCAGTGTTCAAATTTCTCCCTCTGATAAAGACACCATTCAGATTGGATGTAAGCCCCATGCCCCCAATGGTTTCATTTTATTTTATGGTAACTCTTTAAATACTGTGTCTCCCACTAAGGTCACATTTCAACAGTGGGACTTAGGGTGTCACCATATAAATTGGAATGGGATTTGGAAAAGTAGCTACAGGAGTAGCTACAGGAGTACAGGAGTACAAAGAACAGTTCTTTCTGTATGAGCTAAATAGAACAGAGAACAGAATTTAATGAAAGAAGACATAGTAGGATGAACAATGACTCTTGGAAGAAAACATCACAAAGACATGGCAAACCATTTCCGCCTTAAATGGTACAATAACAAGCAAGAACGATGGAATGCTAACTGTGGATTTGTTTCCATCTCGGCTATTTCCCAAGAAGAGATGGGTTTACAATGAAGAAAGTGAAATTCTTCTCCTCCTCCTCCTTCGTTGGTTTTCAAAACAGGGTTTTTCTATGTAGTCCTGGCTGTCCTGTCACTATGTAGACCAGGCTGGCTTTGAACTGAGAGGTCCACCTGCCTCTACCTCCTGAGTGCTGGGATTAAAGGCATGTACCACCACTGCCCGCCTGGATCTGTTTCTCTCTCTCTGTCTCTCTCTCTCTCTCTCTCTTTCTCTCTCTCTGTCTGTCTGTCTGTCTGTCTCTCTCTCTCTCTCTTTGGTTTGGTTTTTCAAGACAGGGTTTCTCTGTGTATCTCTGGCTGTCCTGGCACTCGCTCTTATAGACCAGGCTGGCCTTGAACTCACAGAGATACCCCTGCCTCTGCCTCTGCCTCTGCCTCTGCCTCTGCCTCTGCCTCTGCCTCTGCCTCTGCCTCTGCCTCTGCCTCTGCCTCTGCCTCTGCCTCTGCCTCTGCCTCTGCCTCTGCCTCTGCCTCTGCCTCTGCCTCTGCCTCTGCCTCCAGAGTGCTGGAATGAAAGGTGTGCACCACCACCGCCCAAATTACAACCTGCATTCTTGCCAACAGGCACTTTTGATGGACTTCCAAGCCACAAGTGCTCTCTGACTTTCTCTGTTGCTCTGTCTGTCTGTCTGCCATCACCCCCACCCTACACACACACAAACACACACACACACACACACACACACACACACAAAATTGTTGGTGCAACTCGGCTGTGTCATTCATTTCAGCTGTGTGTGCTATATGATTGTAAGTGGAAATATTACTTAGAATGTACTTAGCTTCCTTTCATGGGAACCATCTTCTCTTGCTCCTTCCACACAGCATCAACTCTCCACCGTAAATTCCCCAAGGAGACACATACCCAGGCCAAGTAGTATGTACTGTATCCCCCCCCACCCCGTAAATTCCCCAAGGAGACACATACCCAGGCCAAGTAGTATGTACTGTATCCCCCCCACACCCCGTAAATTCCCCAAGGAGACACATACCCAGGCCAAGTAGTGTGTATTGTATCCTCCCACCCCGTAAATTCCCCAAAGAGACACATACCCAGGCCAAGTAGTGTGTATTGTATCCTCCCCCCTTTGGTAGTGGCTAAAAGCCATTCTTCTACTTTCTGTTTTGTTCTGTTCTGTTTGTTTCGTTTCTGTTCTGTTTTGTTTTTTAATGCTTTTAAAGCAAACATTTTAAGTGATGTCAAACCATTGTTGCAAAGTGGGCTTTCCAGGGGTATTCCCAGGTAAGGATAACTTTCATTCCTGTTCCCTTCAAGACGTCCTGTTTCATATCTGAGTTTCACGTGTAGTCTTGCTAGTACCGACGTAAAGATGGCTCCTGGTTGAGAGCAACAGGAGGCGGTGAGGTGACATTAGTGGTGCAGGACAGTTCAATTTGCCCCAACAAAGCAAAATTCCCGAAGCCAGTTTCTCTCACAGCACTGTAATCAGCCATGTTTCCTAAAACGCCTGGGTTATATCGAGCCCCTCTCACACTATGGTAATTATCAGCTGCCAGCACACAGACACGCTGCATTCCCTGAGACTGTTTTTTTTTTTTTTTCTTCAAAATGTCAGCTTGTAATCTGAAGGAAAATTACCAACCCTTCTTTTTAAGGGATGTTTAAAATAAACTCACAAAAGCACCGAGTCTGTTACAATTACTGCCCTGCTTTCAGGGAGCGAGGTCCCAGCTGCTGTTTTATCCCTGTAGCACATTTTCTAAAGTTTAGCCACGGTGGAAGGAGCAACCGTCTTAGATAACAGCAGGCCAGGGCAGGTTTGCAGGGGGGTGCTGGGTTTTCTTTAAGAAGCTTTCAGATTTTATTCCATAGAAACACAAACTATCCTAAAAACCATCACTGTGGGCGCGGCTGTAATAAAATGCCACTGCTTCAAACATCCAGCATCGGTCATGTTTTGTGTGATATAGGTAATGATGGAGAGGGTTACTTGCCTTTATTTAATAGGTTCATAAAGCCTGCCTTGAGTGGAGTGTTTTATGTTAATGATATTTCCAATTAGATTGACGACATAGATCATTTTGACATGCCATCATTCTTTATTATAACAACTGCTTTTATACCATGCACCGTATAGCTGTCTCTTTAGGCTTGTAAAAGACATAATGGGCAGAAGTCTATGGAGAGAATGGGCTGGCATAACAAAATCCACAGGAGTTCAAGGCTCCAAAGGTTTACAAGAAGATTCTGCCAAGGATGCTAAAAGGCTTTTAAATTTTACAAATGAATCACTGAAGTCCCCAGATTTCCAGGTCCATGAATTTTAAGGTACACAATAATGCCGGGATGAGGATTTGGACACCTTACGGGCTGTTGTGACTATGACTCAGCTATGAGCATTGAGTGTGATTTTTGTTCAGACTTCTAGCATCAGTTTCTAGATGTGATGTTCCCAAGGGTCTCCTCTAACCTCAGCTTTCAATAACAAGTTCCAGAGAAGGTGAAGAAAAACGAGGTTGCTTCATGGATTCAGTGAAATGTTGTTGGAGTTTCTGGAATAGCTTTATCTCGTCCTTATTAATACATGATCCCAATCATTTAAAGAAGAGTGTGCAAGGAAGAGCTGGATTTGAACACTGCACATCCCCAATTACTGCATGACCTTGGACAATGTGCTAAAAGGGAAAACTCCACTACTCCCTTAGCAAAGCCAGACTTATAGTCTCTACTTTATAAAGCTAGGATGGTGAGCATTGATAATATTTCACTGTGTTCCGGGTGCTAATCTCGGGGCTTCTTTGTCCTGTTCTAAAATAAGCTCTACTTAGTTTTAGCCAATGACATTTCTAATATCTGTCTCACATCTCCATCCCCTAATGTAGAACATGATAATGTGAATTTGTCACTATTCATTTTTACTTGAGGGCAAATTAATCTTAGAATAAAAATCAGAAACAAGTACATGCTCATTTTCATTTCCTTCTTCCAAATGTTTTGGTGAGAAAACTACTTTTTTTTTTTTTTTTAAGACAGGGTTTCTCTGTGCAACAGCCCTAGCCATCCTGGAACTAGCTCTGTAAACCGGGCTGGCCTTGAACTCACAGAGATCATCCTGCCTCTGCCTCCTGAGTGCTGGGATGGGATTAAAGGCATGTACCACCATGGCCCGACAAGAAACCTATTTCTAATATATTAAAGATTATTGATGTTTAATAAGGATTAGGAGAAACAAATAGGCCGAATAGATGTTTATTCAGGGAGAAATAACTCACAACATAGACAGATGAACAACAGCAGGTTCCTGGTCCCAAGGATGCCTCCGGAAGTGCCCCTGTCCTCCTGCTGCAAGCAAGAGAGCTCTCCGAGCCCCCTCCTCAGCCTTAGTTCCCCCAAGCCTCGTCCGGCCCTATGGGCGTGGTCTATGCCACAGGTACGGACAAGGTGAATATCTCATTACAATATTACAAGGTGAATATCTCCTCTTTTAGTATAAAGAAAAGATTTGGGCTAGATACACAAACTATATACAAAATAGTGAATAACAAGTGTGCTCTAAGAAAAGGAAAATCGAGAACGTACAAACTTAAGACCTAACTATCTAATCCTAGGGTGAAGTCAAAACGGGGGTTTACAATAGAGTTGTCCTAAGCTGGAAAGCTTAAGTCTAGTACCTAATATATCTAACTAGGAAGAGAGAATAATAGTTGTGATAATTTAATCTTCAACCTCATCAAAGACCTGAGAAGGAAAATAACGATATTAGGGTAGACAGGAAGTGTGGATGGACAACTTCCAAAAGGTGCAGCGAGGACAGAAACAGCAAGCTACCTGGACAGTCACCCAAGGTCTCACAGCAAGGTTGGTACAGCCAGTTTTGGCTAAGGCCTAGAGTACCTGACAGACCACAACAGCAGCAGGTAGAAAGGCTGTCTTACCCTGACTTGGCAGGGTTTAGCAGGCTTCTATGTTTGTCTCCTGCAAACACATAGGACCACATGTCCAAATCAGTGGTCAAGGTGGGGGCAGTTTTTTGCCCAAGAGGCCATTAGCTGAGGCGAGAATGAACTCCAGCAGGAGCAACAACAGTGTCCAACATATTTTCGGGAAAGTGCATGGTGCTGTCAGGAGCAATAGTATCTCATGTCAATGGAGTACTAATATTAAAACATTTAAATGCCATGTTCTGCATGTCTATGAAGTGATTGAAGATTTAGCATCTATGTCTGACCAATCTCATAGTTAAAGGAAACATGGGTGAAGATAATCTATAATAACTGATTAAAACTTCCTTGAGTAAAGCAGGGATAAATACCTAAACAATATAACTATATACATATATATACATATATATATATATATGTAAATCCCTAAAATAGAGGTAGAGTAAAAATGTCTAAACAAGAGGTATAAAATAGAAGTAGAGTAGAAATGTCTAGACAAGAGGTAGAACTATAAAGGGCAGCAAGATAAATATCCCCAACTGTATCAATTTACAAAATGTCTTGAATATAAGAAAAAGTATACATACATAGAATATGGTGAGACTAATGTTCATAAAACATCGTAAATGGAAAGATTTCACACAATATGACAAAATATAATATGCAATTCTTCCGGGAAAGGAATATAAACTTAATTTTACATAGCTTACCACAAATAAGAATATATAACAATGTAAGCTGTATAATACTATTATCTCACTCTTACTAAATAATTCACAAGAAGATAGACTAATCTACCTATATCCTATCTAAACCATACCTTTCCCAACCATACCCTATTCCTGTCTAAAAGATAAACCCGAGTCTAAGCATCACCTTCCATACCCAACCCTAAGTAACTAAAACCAACCCAAAGAAGATGAATATTATCCCCAAATTCCAAGAGTAGGGAAAGGGAGCATCGTTATCTCAAGATTACTTCCTGCAGAAATGGGGTGATGATTGCTCCATGGGATCCTGTAGGAAGAAAATTTTTAGCAACCAAATTTCTCAACAGAACTGGCTGTGACATATGTAGCTAGTCACTGTATGGCAGAAAATGCTTGACTGTAGTTCTATTTGAAACTCTGGCCAGGGTATAATAAGAAGGTGTACCATTACAGCTAGCTAGTCATGAGTTGTCTCGAGCAAAACAGTCTCAAACCGGTTTTAGGGTGATGTTTGTAGTCCAGATGCATCAGGTTGAGTCAAGTGGTAATGACGATGTGGGGCCCCATCTTCTTTCCAGAGAGTTCAAAGATTGCTTTTAGGAATTGTTATTATTCCTTGTGGAAACTTAAATATCAATATTAAAGTAAAATTTTTAAGTTTTAAGGTATGCATTAGGGAAAGGCAACAATAAGCATTAAAATGTATATGAGAAAATTAGGATTTCAGAGAGAAAATTGTGCATAAGCGAATGAGTCCCCAGATTTTGTTTTCTTCTGCCTTACATCAATTGGTTTCTTGATTTAAGGCAGAAACCGTGAATTTAATCTTAACAACATGCTTGAATTTGGAGAAGGAAAGCCAAATCCAACTCCAAAGCCAGCATTGGTTTACATGAATTGGGACTACAGGAATTCAATAAGTGGTATTTATCAAACAGTTCAGTTTGATAAATGCTAATCTATATGTGAAGCATATCAACATGCTAACTCACTAAATCTCATGTAGATGTGATTTTACTGTTGCTTGTACAATTATACTGAACTCTGTGCTAGATGGAAATATCAGACATTCAGGCCTCTATTGATCAAATGAATTAGTGAGCACCCAAAGGGTTCTCTAACCAGCACTGAAGGGTATTTTATTATATACTGTATTTGCTTATGCCTGTTTTAAATTTGTTGAACAACTACAAATAAATTCTATCCAGAGAAGGTTTGTTTTACACAGTATGGCTCTATGGAGCTCAGACTGGCCTCAAACTCATAGATGCCCCTCCTCATCCTCACATGGGCTAGGATTACAGGCATGCCTGGGCTATTGAAATGATTTCTGCTCCTGCTAAGGACACAAAGTAGGATAATTCAAGGTAAGTAATTTACAAAATTCTCCTAACTAAGCAAGATCTCCTACTCTCCTTCACCTCTTCTGTTCATGTCTTTTAAATCCCAGTCCTTTGGTCCAAACCTGAATTAGTGAGTGAGTGTCTGTTCTCCTCAGAGAAGATTCAAGAGAATTTGTTAGCTAACTTTTTTTTATAACTTAATGTGTATGCAACAGAGCAGAATAGAATCCCTAAATGCAAAGTGAGTCAGACATAGACCCTGTTTTCAGTAGATTTGTGCATAAGCAAAGATGATGAAGACTGCATAGCTCTGTCTAAGTGACTGTAACTCCAATAGGAAAGATACAGGTGGCTTAAGAAATGGACAAATAAACTAGGGTGGGAATTGAGATTTAAAATTGAATCATTTTGATTGAGAGGACTTGAGAATGCATCATAATTTAGATTTAATAACATTTATTAAATATGAGCAAGATTTAGGGATAGAGAGATGAGAAAAGAATTCCTTCTGGGAGGAACTGTTAGTTCAAATGAGGAAATTTAACTGCCATGGGATGCATACAAAGAACATTAGGTGACAGAATTTAATTGTAATGACAAATAATATGGATGACTATATGTTTTGACATCTACAAGTATAGAAAAGAAGATAATTAAAAGAATAACTACTTATATAGAGTTCATAGGGTTAATGGGTGGTCATATGGATAAAATTGCATTCTTACTATGATACATTAACTTTCCAAATATTTATTGAGAACAGTTGGCTATGTTTTCTGCAAGTCTGCCCTCTTTGTCACTGAGGTAGGGCCAGAGACTAACTTCCCAAATTATATTGCATCAGAAGGGTACTGATTCTCTATAGATACTTACATCTTAGATGCAAATTTGAATGTATGAGGCATTGGAGACAACCGAAGTACTTGATATCTAAGTTGATTTTTATTCAAATTTTGTTTTTTAAATAGTCTGAGAAGACTTGATTCAGGGCTATACATCTCTGGTTTGATATTTTGTTTTGTTTCCCCTATAGTTGGTTATTGCTGTGAGGTTGCCCTCCCCACCCTACCCCTATAAACCAGACTGTGGTAGTTTGCATTCCAGCAGTGTCTTCTCTTGGCTGCACAACTGTTATCTCATCTAAATCCCACAGCTGTGTTACTCTCTAACAACCACCATCCCTGCAAGACAGCTGTTGCTCTTAATCGGCAGGAATAAAACAGATGAGCATTTAAAAAGTTGTCCAAGTGATGTGCCGCACAAAGAACTGGCTCTCTGTGAAACTCTTTGAGACCAGAAAGGAGATTTATATTATTTTATGGTCTATTCAAGACAAGAAAAGGCAGGACAAGAGGCCCCATCGAAAATATGTTGCAGTTGTCTTTATTTCTTATCCACAGTTTTACAGCTGAGACCTCATAAAACCAAGCTGCTTCTTGGCCAGTTCAAACGAGAGGCCAGCCTCTAGGAGTACTGAAAAGCAACTTGACATTGCTAGTGGAGTTTCCTGTTGAGCCGTTGATGAGGAGATCTGTCATAAATCACAGTCATGTTTTGAAAATCATTTTTTTCCCCATCTCATCTTCCAGAACGTACATATCGCAACAGCTATTTTGTGAGTTGGTGTGATCCATGGGCCATATCAACTGCATTACCGGGGACTCTGTGAGCACTTTCAACCTCCGCCTTAGATCTGCTAGATCAGAACACATGCACTAACAAGATCCCCATGTGGCTTTTGTATAATTTATTTATGACTAATTTGTAAAGCACTGCCCTCGTCAGTAGAAGCATATGCTATACTGAACTGTTGTTACAGTGAAGATTCTAAAATACTCTCAAAGAGTTTCTGAAACAGTGAAACAGAGTCGGTGAGTTTGTGTGTGTGTGTGTGTGTGTGTGTGTGTGTGTGTGTGTGTGTGTGTGTTTGTATATGTGTGTTTGTGTTATTGCAGTTAGCCTTGGAGTGATTTCAGGTCACTTTCTTCTATTTAGACTTATCAAAAATAAATATGCCAGGCAAAGAATGATGGCTTATCTCAATGAGAAAAATAAGAGAATGCTTATTTTTTCTGGCCTCTCTCCTCCTACTGAATCTAAAGGATAAGAGGCTATTTAAGAGTCAAGCAACTAGAGGGGATGGATACATGGAAAAGCAGGAACACGGAGAGTAGTGTTGAAAACACACCATGGCGATGAGAAGCATGCTGTATGTGGTGAGGTGACATGGTGTAATGGTTACAGGTAGCTGTCCATTTTCTAGAATCTTCTGGAATTTGGGCCGTTGGGCATGCCTGTGGCAGATTTTCTTGATTACTTTCCATAGGAAGAACCGTGTTAACTGTAGACAGGAACACTGTGTTCTACAGTATAAAACAGAGACAGTGACTAAGCAGTGACAGGCTACATCTGTGGCTCTCTGCTTCTTGAGTGTGGATGCAGGACGACCAGACACTCCAGGCTCGGGCTGCTTTGACTTCTCTGCCATGAGGGACTGACTAGACTTTGAAGTGAGACCTAAGATAAGCCATTTCTTCCATAAATTGCTTTTATCTGAGTATTTTATCATAAGAACAGAAGGGAAACTAAGATGAATGGTCTTACAGAAAAAAGCCTTGGACTTGGAATCACAAAGTACAAATTCAAGTTATTTATTTAATGTTTATAATCATTGTGGCATTCAAATCTTGTCTATAAAATGTAAAGAAGCATCATATTATGAGGTATTTGATGAATTGCTATAATAAGTAGAATATTACCCAAATAGACATTGATGAATAATTTAGGTTAGTGCTATGAAGACGTAGTTCTACTTTCAATAACTCCACTGTCTAGCAAAGGATGCAGATGTATAGACAACAAAGTATAAAATCAATATTGTCCTAAAAATGCAAGTAAAATACTAAGGGGACTGAAGAATGAATGTCCATCATGAATTTGTTATTCTTTAGCTATTATACTAACAGCTTCTGTACCATTATAATTTTTTTCTGCTGAAATAATGACAAATAGTGATAAATTTATAATTATAAATCAGTCATAAATATTACCTACATATATGATGATCACTTATAGTTAATCTATTGAAATTTGTATATTATTGCTCAGGTTAAAAATAGTCCTATTAAATAGAAAATATTCTAGTTTGACATGAGAATTATAAGAAAGATTCGAAGTAGGCAAGGACTGCTTGACCATGCCATACCACCTACACTCAAAACTGATGAAGACATTGGGTATTTAGGATTTATTCAGGCTCTGTTCCAACATAAGAAAATATTAAGCCTTCCATGAAAACATAACTCTCACTATAAATAAATGTTGTATCTGACAAATGATGCGTGGAACATTACTAGATCTCAGTAACATATGTGGAGTGGATGAGTAAAAGAAAAGAAAAAGATCTGTATGAAGTTAATAACTGGCCAGATAGACATATTCTCTTCTCCATGTGAACAATGTATAGAAGTCAATAACATAAATGCAGGTTAACTTAACTTTTCAAACATCTGTCAGGTAGAATGAGTACTTACAGCACTGGATTAATACCTACTCAATATTGAAGAAGAGGCAACCAGAATTTTAATCATTCTTGCTACAAGTATTGGTTAAGAATGATCAATTTTGTTCTGGAGATCGTGTCCCTTTCCCCTTCTCTGGGGGACCATGTATGTCTCTCTTAGGGTCCTCCTTGTTTCCTAGCTTCTCTGGTAGTGTGGATTGGTAGTTAGGAGAAAGAGAAAGTGAGAAGAGGAGTGGAGAGGAGGACTTGAGGAAGCAGGAAGATTGAGTTGGGGGCAGAATAGAGAACAAGAAAAGAAATACCACAATAGAGGGAGCCATCATAGGTGTAAAGAGAAATCTAGCACTAGGGAAATGTCCAGAGATCTACAACTACAACCCCAACTAACAATCTAAGCAATAGTGGAGAGGCTACCTTAAATGCCCTTCCTCTATAATGAGATTGATGACTACCTCATATGCCATCCTAATGCCCTCATCCAGGAACTGATGGAAGCAGAAACAGACACCCTTAACTAAACACTGAGCCGAACTCCTGCAATCCAGTTGCAGAGAGGGAGGAGTGATGAGCAAAGGGGTCAAAACCAGGCTGGAGAAACCCACAGAAACAGCTGACTTGAACAAGGGGGAGCTCGTAGACCACAGACTGTTAGCTGGAAACCAGCATAGGGCTGAACCAGACCCCCTGAATGTGGGTGTCAATCAGGAGGCCTGGGCAATCTATAGGGTCTCTGGTAGTGGATCGGTATTTATCCCTAGTATAGGAATGGACTTTGGGAGCCCATTCCACAGAGAGGGATGCTCGCTCAGCCTAGACACATAGGGAAAGACCTAGGCCCTGCTCCAAATGATGTGACAGACTTTGAAGATCCTCCAAGGAGAGCCACACCCTCCCTGGGGAGCATAAAGGGGATGGGATAGGGTGTTGGGGGACAGGGAAGGAGGGGAGGGAGAGGGAATTGGGATTGGCATGTAAAACAAGCTTGTTTCAAATTTAAATTTAAAAAGGGGAAAATAAAAAAAGAATTAAATTTAAAAAAAAAAACAATAAACGATGCATTTTAGTTGTCTTGGTATGTATTTCCTTCTCCTTTTTTTTCCAGAAGAATTACTGGTAAGATATGGAGTTAAGGAACATTTTCAAAGATGTTTTTTATCTTGGTTTCCAGATAACACCCTTGTCTTTCCTAATGCTGTGACCCTTCAATACACTTCCTCATGTTGAGTGACCCTCAACCAAAACATTATTTTTGTTGCTATTTCATAACCATGATTTTGCTACTGTTATGAATTGTAATGTAAACATCTGTGGGTTTTTTTTTGTTTTGTTTTGTTTTTGTTTTGTTTTGTTTTGTTTGATCATCTTGGAAGCCCCCTGTGAAATGGTCATTCAACCCTCAAAGGGATCAAAACCCAAGGGTCAAGAAAGGCTGATATAAGCAACATATTTTCCTGACTAGTCATAGCTTCTAGTTATATTCACCTAGAGAACAGAGATGCTGGGCCAGTTTGTGATGGAGGCCTGTCTCTGTAACTCTAATATTTTACATACCTGGAGCTTCCTCTACTATTTAAAGAAAGCAACTCCATCTTGTTAAAAAAAAGCCTTGGAGAACAGTCCAGCAGGCACTTGAGAGATTTTGTAAATGTTAGTTATTTTCATTTTAATTTCGTGTAGCTATTTCACTTAAAATATAAGAAACTCCAAACAGCTTTACTTTCAAAGAGAAATATACCCTGACTATTTAGGGGAATAGAATATCATTGTATATAACGGCAGAATAAAATACAGGTGATTGTTCTAACACACTTATAATTAGTGTTGAGGCTCCCTCTCATTTACTATTGTGGAAAAGTTTCTTTAAATGACAACTTAAATGATATTTTATTTCATATAACTTCCCACCACTTGCTTATTCTCAAAATCTTGGGCATATATATGTAAGGAAATCGTCATAAAAGACAGTATTTCTTTTCATAAACCATCATAACCCAGAGAGCTTGTCACTAGAGATTTTCAGAGAACAGTTGCACGGGGTACTGTCAGGGTGCGAGAACTGATAGTGCCAACCTTGGGAGAGTTTGCCAGGCAATTGTGTTGATTCCCAAGCCAGGATGCACTATGGAGAGGTCAACCCAAGGAATGGCACTCATGTGGACAGATCATGTGTCCACTCAGGAAAGCTCAACTTCACATATGAAACATTGTGTCACCTGATGGTAACTTTATTAACTTCCGTAATAAGGCAGATAAGAGAGCATACATATTCTCCTTTGTAGTAAGAACACTTCGTGGTCTGCAGAAACTTTCATTCTGCCTCGAATTCCCTGTCATACTAAGTGACAGAGACAATGAAATTCATGTGACAAATAGACAATTAAAAAGAAAAATGTGAACACTTTAGCTTTCTTTTTTCCAATCTTGTTATAGACTAATGTAAAATAAAAATGTTCATTTTCTTTATCATTGTTCAAAAGTAGTTCTGAAAAATTTTAACTAGCAATATAGATACATTTTTCTGTTTCTTCTGGAAGAAAATGGGAACGAGTTCTTTCTTCTGGCATTTGGGATTGTAAAGGGCAAGAGTGTGAAGCCACTTTTACTAAAGTGCGTACACTACTGTATAGTTCCCATTAGTACTGCATAAGCTGGCAGATCAAGAAAAACTAGAAATGAATAGGTCTAGTTGTCCTCATGGGTTGCTCAGACATTTGTTTCCATTTTGCGCTAATGCTATGTAGATTTGCAACTGCAAAGTTCAACTTTTAAAGACATCTGCAATCCAGAAGAAGCTGCTTGAAAATTTAGGCAGCAAAACCAAAACTTAGGGAGTCGGGACTGGCCCCTCCTCTCTTCTGCCCACATGCTTTCCTTTTCCTTGGCATTGAAACCCAAGGATCTCATGCACTTGAAAATGCCTCCAACTGCTGCATGCTACTCAGAACAGCGTCATGGCTCCAGAAATTCAAGTTTGTGATCTTAGCCTGGATATTCTATGTGTATCAACCTCAAAACTACTTGTGGGCCAGGCAGGGTCTTTGTTTAATGGAAAGTTACAAAGATGGCTGCACACATTTCCCAAAAATGCTAACAATCAGTTTGTCTGATTCTCAGTTCTGTGCCCCTTACTCTCTGCTACTTTCTCCATACAGCACTGAGGGATGTGTTTTGCTTTCAAAATACCAGTTAAATCTTGGCACTCAAAAAAAAAAAAAAAAAAAAAAAGAAAGGAAGGAAGGAAGGAAAGAAAGAAAAAAAGAAAGGAAAGACTGGAAATTATTTCTAAGCAAGAAGAAGCATTGGCATAAAACAATGCAACATTTGACCTGGGTTTGAGATTACTAGAGTATGTGATGAAATAATAATAATAATAATTAATAATAATAATAATAATAGTAATAATAAAAGCCTATGATATAGGGCAGGCAGACAGGCTGGTAGAAATAGCATGACTTTAGGACTCTGTCTGAGTCCCAGTTTGGACTGTTTGCTATTCTGTGACCTTGAGCAACTTTTCCAGATCCACAGATGTAGTTTCCTGCATTATAAAATAAAAATATTAATGTTTGTTTTATCCCATGGGTGATGAAGAGTATAATTATATAATATATCTGAAATTGTTTAGTACAGTGCTTTCCCATTTTTGGTACTCAGAAATGAGGGCTTCTTTCTTTTACTGAAAAAAAAAAAACCTGGGAAAACACAAGTTTGTAAAAAAAAAAAAGTGTCATGTGCTTGTAAAACTCTCTAATCTAATAGTTTGGAAGGTAATGGACATTCAAGAACTCTTTCCCACCATCACAGAAATATTTTCCAGAAGTACTGAAGAACACTTGCTTCCAGTTATGCTATGAATGTGTTTGGAATATTGTGCTGAAGGAAATGAAGTCTGTTGAATAAAGGAAGTAAATGGGTGAGGCTGGCTAACGTGGGTAGACAGGGGAAACTCTAGCCTGCTCAGACTAGACAGTGAAAAAGAGTGTGTGCAAGTTAGAACAGTTACATCCCTCTTCTCAGCCTGGGTGGGGACCAGCCGTAGTGGCTTCTCTACACAGGACAGAGCAGCTGTCCAGTCTCCCCAAGGACCCATCACAGCAGATGAAGGAAGCTGTGACCTCTGAGTGTCTAATGTGAGGCAGGCTGGGTGCTGGGCATCTGGAAATCCTGGTGAATAAAACCAGGCCAAATATGCCCATGGTGATAAGTGTTTTTGTTCTCTGAATGAGTGGAAGGGAATCATGAGAAGCTAGGCAACTCATGACACTGATGTCTGAAACCTGGCATTCTTCACAATTTTATGTGTTGAGTACCTATTACCATCACTGCCTCAGACACCTTTTATGAGCTAATTCATACAACAGGTCTAGGGAGGATAGGCTATTTATTCCCATTTTACAGAGGCTTAGACGTAGTCACAGGCTTGCTGAGGTCTCAAGCTTGTAAGTACTAACACTGAAACTGATTCCAGAACTGTCTGAGCACCAAGTCTATTCTCAGGGTGGAGGTCCTAATTCTGTTATAACACTTTGTGTGACTACTCTTCTTTTAATGGGTTCTTTATCTCTTATGCATTCGGAAATCAAACTTTCACTAGCAGTTCCGGCTTCTGGCGGTGGAAGGGAACCCATGCTCTCGCATGCAGGTTAACTTCTGAAGGTCTTCAGCCAGGTCAGTGTGTTTTCCTATCACGCACAGTACTGCCTCCTTGCACACTGCTTCCTTGATCCTTCACATGAAGGCACTTGTAAATTATTCTAGTTATCTTTAGAATATTTAAAACTGCTCCCTGGCACTTATATAATCAGAGATAATCAGATGATCCCCTTTTTAAAAACAATGAGCCACTTCCTGTTCATTATACTTATTGTGTTTATTTATGGCATGGGACCCATTTTCTCTTTAGAAGGTCACCTGTGGGTTGGTGTGAAGGATTTCTCCCCTCCTATTTAAACCACTTCACCAGGTTCTGGCATTTGCATGACTGTTCATTAATTATGGTCCTGTCTCAATCATTTAAGGAAGAAATAATAGCTTATGGTTCCTTTTATCAGCCATTGGGTTATTCATAGCTCCAGAAGTGGCATAAAATTGTTAAATCTTACATATTCAAATGCTTGTAACAGACCATCTATACCTCTTGCCATGTACACCCACTCATCTCAAAGGAAGGCTGGATGTTTAAAGCCAGAAGACGTCTCACACCACAGGCTTAGAAAGCTACATGTCTCCGTTAGCATTTGAGGCCCTGAACCTTCCAAACCATACCCAGTGGCTCTCAGATTGTTTCCCTGGTTTTAGACAATAAATGTGTTATTTCCCCCACAAGGAGATGTATTAGACAGAATGAAAGGTCATAACTTCCATTCTATTCATGCCTAATACCAGAAGCACAGGCAAATGGAGACATCACCCATCCTGGTGCGGACAGCTTATTCCATCAGAAAATATTGGGGTTTGCAATCTTATACTCATTTCCTGTTTGTAAGAATGTCCTCTTTGTTCAAGGATAAGGTCCTCTCTCAGTTAATATACACTTAAAGAAGAATTGTCCCTTCCCTTGTTTTAAAGGGGGGGGAGATCTTGAAATGATATCACCCAAGCAGGAGAGTGTATTCCTATGACCATACTACATGAGGAAGACTAGAGATCATAACTCAACACAAACCAATATCAAGAAGAATGCTTCTCAAGTGCTGCCCACTAAATGGGAGCTCCCTGACCTTCTCCTAATAATGCACACTTTGTCACGGTTGTGCTCAAGAACACTTGGAGCCACTGGGGCCGCTGAGGTTCAACTTTTACTGAGGAAGTGGCTCTGGCCGAGTAGCTGGGATGCGGACTTAGCTCTTCCTATTTTTTACTTTCAGTCATATGAGTCGGAGAAACAAACTTTTTCTTAACAGTTGAGTCATGTTATCTGTTATTTGCAACCAACACAATAAATATTCCCGTGACCTTGGGCATGATTCCACAGTCACTAAGCCATCTCTTTCTAGACTTTATAGCATTTCCTTGCTTTCGTGAACTTTTGCTTCCAAAGCTAAATTCAACGAATGGCTCTAAGAAGGTTACTAGGAAATAGAGGGTTTTCAGGAAGCTGGCCACACTGTCTTGCTTTGGATTGACCTCCTATGGTTCCAGGCTATGGTAGTCACATTTCAATTCTCTCTGTGAACAGGAGCCTAACAACATTCAGTAGAGATCCCATCATCTAGGCAGAAGCAACACTACCTGAGCTGACAACTATAGCTTTACTGACTTTCCCTCTCCCTCTTCTCCTCTCTCTTCTCCTCTCAGAAATATTTCTGCAATCATTTCTGCAAATGAGAGCACCTTAATCTGGAATCACGGGGCTGCTTGTATTGGTTGCTTATGTGTGCTTTGTTCTCAAAGCTGTAATCCAAGGGACAGCCCAACACTGCACCTGCTCTGCTCCTGCCACTCAGTTGGCCTTGAGGTAGCAATGCACTACTCTGATTATGTCTGACTCTAAGGAATGTCACAAGTGTTCATTGGCAACAATGAATACATCCCCAACCTCTCACTGGTTTTTGTGGGTTTTGTTCCTTCGCTTTAAAAAAAAATTATTTTTCTTTCAAATGACTGAGAAAACAGTGCCGAAGGCAAAGTGCTTATTATGCAAGCATAACAACCTGAGTTCAGATCTCCAGCAGCCGTGTAAAGAAAAACCATTGTAGCACGTGCATGTAACTTCAAAGCCTGGGGGCGGGGGGAGACAGGGCAACTCAAAAGCCAACTAAGGAACGCCTAGTTCAATAAGACTATAAGATAGAGAAACAATTAGTAAGGATATCAGACGTCAACTTCTGATCACTACATAGGGGTGATAAATTAAATTAAAAAAATTAAAAAAAAAAACTCTTTGACTTCCAGTTGCATATATGTTCATCTTTTTCATTTTGGTAGACTTCATCAGTAGCATCCCATTCTCTGGTAAGCCAGGACCATGTGGAAATACATAGATTAATAGAAATGAATTAATAACAAATACAGAGCTAGCCAATAAGAAGCCATAGCCACCAGCCAACAGTTTTACAACTAATATAGTGTCTGTGTGTTTATTTGGGGCTGAGAAGGGTGGCAGGACCAGGCTGGCCAGAAAGAAAACTCTGCAACAGTATCTTTCTACCATCTGCTGTTTCTATGATGTGCCTATCCGCTACCGTGGCTTGATTGCTCTTATTGTAACTTCTCTCGGGAATTTCAAATCCCAAAAGATATCTGGTGGTCTTTAATGCTGAGCTCTTGGTGTAACTGCAGGGCCATAGACTATTAGGAAAGACAATGTTATCTACTGAGTTTGACACTAGGAAAACAAATGTCATATAACTTGACTCTGTGTTTTGGTAGATGTGACCTCCACAGCGATGGTTGGGTGACTTTTGAGAGTTTTATTTTTTTTCACATAAGAAAGGGCACAGAAATATTCAACAATCATGTTTTCTCTCAAGTTGCTACCTATCTGTAATTTGACAAATAATCACAGAGCTTTCCTGATGAATTGTAGCAACATGGTGTCTAGAACTGTGGCAGAATTTGTAAAATGGAAAGCAACATTAATGACAGTGAGCTAGCAAAAGACAAGTTGACTGACACAAAAATCTAAGCTTTATTTCATTTAGAAAAGCTTTAAAGAATCAAAATATGACCCATGCATTTGAGTTCATATAAACAATTGTGTCTTTGAAGATAGTCTCAACTTGGTATGTTATATTAAGACATACTCATTATCATATACTCAGTTTCTGAAGGTACAGATTCAACCAACTCCAGGTTGAAATTATTTGAAAAAAAATTACGCTTTTACTGAACACACACAGATACTTTTCTTATCACCTTTCCCTTAAAAAAAAATGTAGGATAACAACTACTTATTGGGGGTCTAAGTGATCTAGGAATAAAGTATTGAGAAGATATTCTTGGGGTATATGCAAACACTGAAACACTTTATATGAGACCTGAGTTCCAATTGGCTTTGTTAGCTCTAGGAAATTCTTGATAAAATTTATCTAGGTGACTGGATATCCTCTAGAAAAATAATTCTCTCCTAATTGGCATAGTTGATGGTAAACCAAATTAAAATCATGCCACTGATACACCATGATTTAAGAAGGCTTTATGTGATAGTTTACATCCCCCAAGATAGTTCAACTTCCTTTCTTATGCTGCTAAAGCACTTTTTGTTTTTATGGAACTCATCAGGTCATTTGTTCAAGTTGTTCAAGTCCACATGTGAAATGTGAACCCAATGTGTACAGGTATGTTGTCATGGCTTGTTTAGTCCACTGTGTCCAATGTCACATTCACATTGCATGACATAACACCAAGCATACAGAAGATGCTCAGCCAACATTTGACAGTGGATGAAAGAGACTGCAAAGATGGCAGAGTAAAAGATGCCTTCCTGGTACAATATCCACAGCAGCCACTAAGACAATGCATGGTCTAGAAACCTCATGGTTTCTAGGAGTGAAATTCTCCAGGTCAGGGTCTCTTACTATACTGCAAGACATCACTGAAGGCCACGGTGATCTGTAACTGCAATTGGGGCAGAACCCACTTCAAACTCACCTAGTAGCTGTTTGTAGCTTATTTTACCAAGGGCTTCAACAACTTCCTGGCTGTTGGCAGAGTCTACTTACTCACCTTTACTAAATTCCTAACCACAGGACCTCACCACAGTGTAACTTGTGATGCCTCAGAGTAAGTGACACATCCAGAAGAGAACTAGATAATTAGATGCCACTGTCTCTAATAGGCTAATCTCAGAAATGGTTGTCTCGTCACTTTCTTTTTTTTTTAACATTATCTGGTTAACAGCCAGTCATTAGGTACAGCCCACACTCAAGAGGAAGAGACTGCACAAGTGCAAACTTGCTAGAACTTGGGAAAGGTTGGAAGCCCACCTTAGGAAACAATTCCGCACACTTAAACATCTAAGCACAAGAGGAAAGCTCAGCTTAACAAGTCACTTATTCAACATAATTGGGCCAAACTTGACAATTGTTACCTTCAGAAGAGTAGGAGATTGGGCCTAGTGTAACTATAATAATGGATTCCTTGGTAGATGTGTTTAATGCAATTATCACCTTTAAATGCCATCTAACTTACAGGTGTGCTTTTTGGAAATGATTCTTAACAGGTGAACCTTTTCTACTATAACTAAGAAATTGGAAGGAGAGCCTGGGAAGGCAGCTGTCAATCAAGTATGTGCCGCATAATCATGGAGACTTGAGTCAGACCCCCAGCACCCCACACAATCTCCTGATTGTTGGGACATGATGTACCGGGGGACCCCCGCCTGAGTCCAGGCAGAAGAAAAAAACCCCAGTCTCAAAAATAAGGTGAAGGTTAATCAAGGAAGATGTCCAACATCACTTTCTAGCCTGTACACAAACCTCAAACGCATGGATTACATAAACAATAGCTTGAGGCGAGGGGGGGGGGGGGGCACGTTATGGGACATGATGTGTGGTCCGGCGAACAAACCAAGGAAAGTATTTGAGGGCGGCTTTAAATGGATTGAGACTCTTTCCCTAAAGGAAGGGATGTGCCACAGTCTGACCACCAAGGACATGCTAAGAGGTCTGTCTCAAGTGCTGCAAGCAGCCAAGATACTCATGCATCCTAGTCTATCTGTCTCTGTCTCTATCTCTGTATCTCTGTCTGTGTGTGTGTGTGTGTGTGTGTGTCTCTCTTGACTATTTTCTAAGGGTGTTCTTCTTTAATTTTTAAGTGACTTTAGAGCCTATACATCAGAGGGGGGAGGGGAAGAATTGGATCTTGTTATTATGTAGCCCTGCTGTCCTGTGGCTGCTGGAGAGGTGTTAGGGGTATTCTGGAAGCTTTATCCAATGATCCTTGTAAATTCTGAGTTAGTTCCTTTTATTGACCACATTCAGATGTCAGCTATAATCCAGAAAGCAGAAAAAGGCACAATTCTTTTTAAAGCCCAAACTAAGCCTCTAGCCTAATTTATACAGAGTGTAAGGACCATGAGATGCCAAAAAGCAAAAAGCCAACATGCCAACTAGTCACTCAGGATTTCCATGAATACATTTTCTGTTTACAAAGGTGAACTGCATTTGAAAAGTTGATGCCACACCATGCGTGACAGTGCATCCTGGTATGTACTAAAGCATTTCTGTTTCCTGATGGCTGTCCTTTCCAGAGGGCTCATTCTGCCCACAGTCACTGCTGCTATGCAACAGCATGAGTTACGAGCTGACCATCCTATTTTATGTTCTGTACTCAGAGGAACAATTTCACAGATAAATCATAAGGTGACAGTCAAGCCACCAACTTAATGACTCAGGGTGACGGTCCTACCAGGTAAAAGCATCCATAAACAGCTAGGGAATCATAATACCATCAGCCTGGTATATGATGTTCCCATTTGCAAAAACTTATTTCAGGGGAGTAGATTGTATGACCTCATTAATGTTGTACATTCCAAGTCCATGCATTTTTCTGCAAACCTTGGAAAGAGAAAAGGACATGCATTTCCGTGTGTGTGTGTGTGTGTGTGTGTGTGTGTGTGTGTGTGTAAACAAATGTACATGAGAGACCAGTGTACTATGAAGGAAAGAGCACAAGAATGGATAAATATTTGGTGATGAGGAAGCATGACATCCAGGTAATGGACACATGAGTTATAGCTAACTGTTTTTCTAATTCTAACTGTCATTGATTTTTTTTTGTGTGTGCAAAACAATGTAATTGATAGTGAAAGTGTAAATTTCCACTGTGAAGCCCTACAGCTTCCGAATGGCTACTCTGACTGCACAGATTTCCTTGAGATACATAGACTTTGGGTCTGGCTAATATCACAGCAGAGTGCTTTTATTTGAAAATTCTTTACAGTAAAGTTTGAAATCTTTTTTTTTTTAATCTTTTTTTTTTAAGGCAAAATAAAGTTCATTCTTCAGGAAATGATCTTGCCGTTACCAGGTAGTTCTGTATAAACCCTAGAATGCTAACAGTCTATTTCCAAGGAAGCTTTGCTACCTCACCCTTTTCCTAGCTCATTCGTACTAAGCCATGTTTACAAGAAGCAAACGAAACTCAACAATACATGTTCAAAGTTTGAATCCCCAATGTACTGTTTTAGAAGACATGGTTCTAACCACTGCCCAACTCTGCATTTTCTCATATTTTAGAAATTCTCTAGCACATCCTGATTTCTCTTTTCTGGGCTTCCTCTATATTATTATAAAGCCAGTGTGCATTGGGAATTCTAATTAGTCTTAATAATAAAAACCCAGAGCCAGATATCAGGGAGCCAGCCGTTAGAGAGACCTTTTACATCTACCTAATCCTCAGACCAAAGGGTGAGATCCTGTCTCCACAAATCCTCAGACTGAATTCTCCAACTAGATGCCTGAGCTGTGTCTCTTCTCGCCTTATATTCCTCTCTCTGGGCAGCCATATCCCTTCCTATCTCCACCTTCCTAGTGCTGGGATTAAAGGCATGTGACTCCCATTAAAGGTGTGAGCCATCATTGCCTGTCTCTGTTTCTCTTTTTAGACTGGATCAGTCTCATGTAGCCCAGGGTGGCCTTGA
This sequence comes from Phodopus roborovskii, assembly GCF_943737965.1. NCBI lineage: Eukaryota > Metazoa > Chordata > Mammalia > Rodentia > Cricetidae > Phodopus > Phodopus roborovskii. Next base: position 9,158,730 of record NW_026126618.1, read on the forward strand.
ATTCCCAGAGATCCGCCTGCCTCTGCCTCCCAAGAGCTGGGACTAAAGGTATGCACCACCACTGCCTGGCTTCTATGGCTAATACTAGCTTAGCTATGGATCTTCAGGCATGCTTTATTTGTTAGGTCACAAACAACTTATCGCTACATCAGGGCATAAGAACACATATGGTTTAAAAATTAAAAAAAAAAAGGAAGGAAGGAAGGAAAAGAAATCTGAAGGTGTTCTGAGTATGAGTACTTAAAACTATCATCGAGTGCAACAGAGTATTAGATGAGATTATTCACTGTTCCCAAGTCTGTTTGTTCAACTACAAATTGAGAATAGTCATTTTTGAGAGAAGTGGAAAATCAATCAACTCTACGTAACACATGGCACCAAATTCATTCCTTTCTCTTTCATTCCACCTCCCAAACAAAATGGCATTTTGGAGAACTCACTCACAGGGCCTGTCTTCAGGCTGAACAATCCAGAATTCTACTTCCATCTGCCACTCCACTTACTAACTCTACAAACGTTGACACTATTTAAGCCCCTTTGGCTTTAGCGCTCTTATCCATAGAACAGAACAAACCATCCTGCTTCATTGAGTTTGAGAGAGAATCACAATTGAATCACACAAGTCTTGTCAGGACTGCCGTGTAGATGAGGGTCTGTGGTTGGGATTCTAAAAGCTGCAGCTTATCCCTAGTCTAGATCCAAGAACTGTGACAACCTTCATCTGAGAGCACCGTCCTGGGTTGACTGAACACAGTTGGTAAAGCTTCCCCGGCAGCAGAAAGACAGGCACCCACTACTGAATGCATGGGGGCAATGGTAAAATGTTACATTTTCTTCCACACCCCACAAATAACTGTTGAGTGCTTATTGTCTGTGCTACATTACACTTTTAATGGTGGTATCAATCCATGCTTTCTTCCAGTAGAAGGTGGCATTTATATCTGTCAATGAAAGCACTTGCTCTCCCTGCTTATGACTCTAGCAAACAATCGTAGCTCTGGATAGATAGTAGTTAATAATAATGATGGTACTGGTAATAATAATGTAACTTGCTTGGGATTATTTTGAAATAATCACGTTTATCCATAAACTCCAAATAACAATAGCCATCCTCAACCACCAGGTGCCTCAATAATTCACATACATGACACACTTAAGGTGTATGAATGGAGATAGACTTGGGGGACAAGTTTAGAGTCTGGCTACATTGCCAAGGAAGTAAGAAAAACCCAGACAACAATCTTAGAGTTTGTAATCTGCTCAGCAAGAGTGGGCAAAGAATAGAGAACTGTGATCTCATGTGATTTAATTCAGGTCTCTGTTATTATTCAAGACCCTTAAATTTTACAAATGAATGTCATATTGTTGTTGTTCTCTAGAATATTTAGATGTTCTTGTAGAATGTCCCCAGGGCTTTTGGAGGCTCCCAAGCTGTAGTAGCACTCTTAAAGCCTGGCTTCATCATATGACACTGGGGAATAGAGACAGATACAGTGAATGCTCCTTATAATTAATAAGAGCCCATAAAAACCACACAATGGTGTTGTTATTCTCATTGTTTATTGACACAGATAAAATGCTGCTGGATTTGGGTGTATGACCTACCTAACTGCAAGGCACTGGGTACCAGGCTTAGACTGTATTCAGTTAGTAATGGACTCTGTTTGCTTTGTTTTTTAGAAGACTGTGGTATTCTTTGACCATGTTCTTAGGAAAACTAGCAAGAGAAACACGGGAATAGTGGGAATAGAGTGAGGAGGGAATGAAGAAAGAAGTATGGTGGAAATTCCTTGTGTTAATGTCTCCAGTGAAGCCAACTTGAAGGGGGAAGCCTGTGACTACGAGCCCCAAATCTCAGGCTAAATCCACAGGCAATTTACTAAGCCACCTCCTTGCCATCCCTGCGTGCCATTCTTCTCATTAATCAGGGAACTAAGTGAAGCCTCCACACCATACAGTGGCCAAATGGCTAACAGAAGGAGCAGAATCACTCTGACAAGAGTAGGCAGCTACCCAGAGGGACAGCGTGACTACCACTGAGAAGCAACAGCCGTGACATCCAACCTGCTTCGCAGCAAGCAGAAAAGGACCGGGCTATGGAGCAAGAGAAGCCTGATGACCATGAGTGATACAGGCATATCCATGAGCAGGAGGCTCACTCAGGGGCAGCACGGGGCCACTGAAGAGCCGGGTACCCAGCATGGAGGACACATGAGCACAGGGTATGCTTTAGTCTGCTCAGCACCCCTTATCCACATGGATGGACACGCCATCTGTGGCAGCATTTTTAATGGCAGTTGCTCTTTTTGCTTTTTTCTTAACTCAAGGAGCAAAAGATCCATATATGGTATAGATATGAGTATATAAACACACAGGGAGACATGCACACAAATACTGCTTTTGCAAAACACCAACTTAATGCTTCTGCTGAACTCAAGTTCTCTTGAATCTAAAACTGATTCCCTTGGCAAGAAATCAGCTGCTTTCAGAACTTGGTGAAGTATTTTCAGATCACAGTGTATCCTTTTGTCTTAGCAACTGCTTCATTACATGTATCAATGAGATGGCATGTTTTCTGTCTGGCCTCAAATGAAGCTGAATTTTTAATAAGGAGAAAATGGGAAATGAGGACACTATTAAAATATAGAATTTCCTTTGTGATCGGCTTCTGGACCTTTGTCCATCCACCTTGGGAACTGTCTTTTGTGTTGAGGGATGCTTAGCAACCACCGGATTTTTAACAACCAAATAAATATGTGATCCTGCTGAGCTACAGAAATCAGAATGGGATTGTTTACCCTTTCTAGTCACTTAGGCTGAAATACCACACTAGCCTTATGCCAGCCTTGGGCAGATAGACACGGGATAGCTCCTTTGCCACACAGACACTAGTGAATCTGACAAATCTTCCAGTTATTGGTAGCACCCCATCATTCAGTATCCTCCCCCCACCAGCTTTAATTATGCAGAAGCAAGTTTTGAAAGCTCATTAAATATGCACTTCATTGCACATGTTTGCTGAGTGCTTAGTTTTTTTGCTTGTTTGCTTGTTTTCCATTACCAGAGACTAAACCCAGAGCCTTGAATATGCCAGAGATGTGCTCTGCCACTGGGCTACAACACTAGCATAAATTGGCTTTATAAGACATTAGATCATTCACCAAACCTTTTTCTTTAGGGACAATGACGACTCTTTTAAAAAATAAAATACTAAATGAAGTCAGACCATACTGGAATAATCTAACCATATGCTTATACAACAAAACATTACAATGAGTAGTTTATAGACAATGGAAATGTGTTTCTCTGGAAACTGAGTCCAAGGTGAAGGCATTTACAGATTCAATGTCTAGAGAAGATTCATTTCTTCATCAACAACACCAGATCCCTATTGTAAGGCCACAAATAATATTCCTGAGGCTTCTGCCTTTACCATCTATTCACCCTTCCAAGGACTCCTTGGTAACACATTACCATATAGGTTTCTGGTTCAAATCAGGGAGTTTGAAGGAAACAAAACTATCCATGTCACAGTGCACACTAATCTAATGTCTTTCAGATCTAGATGATCTGAGGAACATGGCTAATGCTTTTATGTTTGATAATATGATAATTACTGATTGATCTTATTCCATCAAAGCTTCCAGTTTTCCCTCATGGGCCATGCTTGGCCATTTATTAAGAATCAGTCTCTACAGGGGTCTCATAACTTGCTTTTCAATCCTCCAGCCATTTTCCATAAAAAGGGAGAAGCCAAGAACCAACTCTGAATCACATAGTTCTCCAAGGAAATTTGGGAGATACTTCATTCTTCTCACCACCACAATTGGCGGCAATGATGACCATGGTTTTCTGATGGCTCCCAATCTGATATAACAAGCACAATCTGTGATAGATGTCTTTCTCTTTCATTGATCAGTTTAGTCAACAAGTATGTGCTGAGTCACTGCTGTATGAAATCACTGTTCTAAATGCTAAAAGTGCAGGTCTCACATATGTCATCAGTCCCTTGGAAAGGCCCAATGTATGGGGTGGGGGGATGTCAAGGAAACTCACAGAGATATATGGCCTAGAGCAGTGATTCTCAACTTCCCTAATGCAGTGACCCTTTAGTACATAGTTCCTCATGTTACGGTGAACCCAACCATAAAACTATTTTCACTGCTATTTCATAAGTATTAATCATATTCTGTTGTTATTCACAATATAAATATTTTTGGAGATGGAGGTTTGTCAAAGGGGTTATAACCAGTATTAGATGACATGTATATGTACGGTGTTCCATTGTCCAAGGGGGGATGGGTAATAATCATAACTGCTAGGAAGTCCCACAGCCCAGGTGAGAATATGAAATTTGAGAGATGAGGAAGAAGTCGGAAAATCCATTTGTTGAGTAAACAAATATTCATTCAGTATTCACTTCATCTCAGAGGCTATCTAGAACACTAGAGACTTGGCAGTGAACAAATTATTATCCATATAACGTTACTACAGTAGAGAATGGCTAATTAAAAAATATACAAGCCAAACACATTATTTTCCAGCACTCACAAGATGGACCATTTGAACAACAATAAAGAAGAAAAGAAAAGAGAGTCAGCAATGGTGAACTGTAATTTTCAGTAGGGTAACCAAGGAGCTCAGCTCTGAACAAAGGGGAGGGAACCTAGAGAGATCACTCAGTCCTGGTTGGGTGGCTTACAACTCTCTGTAAAGACCTAATGCTTTCTTCTGGTCTCCATAAGAACACACACACACACACACACACACACACACACACACATACACACACCCCATTTTTTTTTTAAATGAAGGTACTTCTGAGCAGAACTCTAAAGGAAGAATGAGAAGTTATGCAAATATCGAGGTAAAGTACCTTCCTGGCAGGGTACAGTCCATGCAAGACTAGGCTCAGACTTGGCTAATATGGAAACCAGCATGGCTAGAACATAGTGAAAGGAGGCCCTAAGGCTTGCCTAGGACCTGAGTAGAAATGTGGAGATATTCCAATGACTTCAGCTTTCCTCTGGCTCCTTAGGATGCCAGCAGAAGGCCATAGAATGGTATGCTCTGCCTTCCAGTCTTAAAGTATGGAGAACTGATTGTAGCAGAACCAGGAGAGCAGCAAAGCCAGTCAGGAGGTTCTTACACAAATGCAGGCTAGACACAGATCTCATTCCAGCAAGGTAGCAAGAAAGGGTAATACTGGGCCAGCTTCTTAGTATATTTAAATGTAGAGGCAATAGGACTAATTGATGGGTTGGATGAGCATTAGAAGACATACAATGAAGTCTATGACTACAAATTCTTAGCTAAAACTAGGATGTAGCACGCACATGGGTTAGAAGATGGAGAATACCTCCTCTGTATTAGGGTCTGCATGCAGCAGAGACAGTAACGAAATACAATCACTTATCATCACCCCAGGTATGCCAAAAGATCATTTTCCATAGTTAAATATGAATAAAACTCTACACTAAACAAAGAAAAGATGAAGTGAAAGATCTGTGTAGACTCAAAAACTAAAAGACAACCAAGGTAGCTCTCCTACATCAGCCCCCTTTTACCCAAATTTCTAGATGACACCAACCTAAAAGGTTGAAACTGAAAACTGGAAATCAGGCCATGGTTTATGAGAATAAACTGGAGAAGTAGTTGTATCTCCAATAAAATTTTCAGGGAATATAATGTATACAAGAAAAAGTAATAAATTCAGTAAAGTTCATTTCAATAGGGGTGATAGATTGAAAAGTGAGAGAAAGTTCTCAAATTAGATTGCACTAGTGAGTTATAAAAACAAAAGAACAACTTACAGAGAAAGAAAAACATCCAGAATTAGAAGTCTGAGTTTCCTTCCTGATGTCAATTTGAGACTACTGGGTTCACTGCTGTTTTCATACAAAGATGTCAGTAACCCCAGAGAATCCACTGATGTGTCAATAAGTGGATGATAAAGGTCAGATCTAAAACCGTATTTATATTTCTATTGTGCTGAGGATAGATATTTTTGAACAAGTATGAATATGCTGTGGGCTTTAAGAAGAACACATCTGAACCGGTCCCACTCCTTTGGACTTTCTTTTCTGATACCATCCTGTTGTGCACCAGCCATTGTCCCGAAAAATGAGAACTTAGGAGTGAGTAGACAGTCAAACACTACGACTTCCAGGGAAGATAAACATTGGGTAAATACTTAGGGGATAAAGCATGAGTTCATAATAACTGTCATAAATGCCAAGCTCCAACGCAGGGAGGTTGAAGACTACCTAAGGAGTACTGAAGAGAAAGTTTTAATGGAAACTTATTTAACTTGTAAATGTCAATGTGGAATGGGAAAAGTATTTGGATGTTGCTAGTAGAGAGCTCTAAGAAGTAGTCACCAGCATAGGGTAGACATGTAAGCTCTTTATTAGGACATACGTTCATGTGAAGAAATAGGGAGGAAGCCAGGAGACAGCAAAAGACACAAGACTATGATGCAAGTCATAGCACAATGAGAGAAAGATGGACTAGGAAGAAGACTGGAAACATTCTAGTTTATCACATCGTTCAAGGAAGGATTGTCTTTCAGACAAACTTCACTGGCTTTCCCTTGTATCATGGCCTCCTTCAATTCCTGTCTGGGAACTGCCCATTGGAGGTCTAGTCTCTGTGAATAAATAGAGACAGATATTTGTCACAGCCCAACACTTGGGTCTTTGGTCATTCACATAAGTTATATTTGAAGGTCTTGGGCAGTATTCTCTTTGCAAGTGAGTTTTCTTTTTAACCTCAATAGAACAGGCTTTGTTGTCATAGGACATTTCTAATTGACTCTAATGTTAGTTATTTCTTTTGTGGTACTGACAAACTATGTCTAAGTTAAAGGAAAATAATAGCTGTGATATATGCCACACCATATCTAGAGTGTAGACAATGATCCATGAATGACTAGCCTGCACTCTTGTATCTAACTGCATAGTACATTTGTTTATTATTCAGCATGGAACTTTGAGGACCCTCTATAGGCAAGGTAAGAAAATAAAATGTGATTATGCAAGCAGTGTAATTTAAGAGAAAAATTTTGGCCTTCAAGATGTTTTACTAAACAAAATGTAAGCACAGAGAGGAGTAGTATCAGTAGGAGAAAGGAACACTTGCATTTAACTACTTGAATTACAGCTATCGATGCTTGATAATTTTTTAAGGCAACTTCACCTTCCCAAATGGGCTGCTATAATACTCATATGGCTATCCTTGTATGCAGTGTAAAGTGTTTGAGTGAAACTTTGGGAAGAGCTTTAATACAGTAACAACACTGCATCTGTATATACCCAGATGCTTGTCATGTGATTCTGTGGCTTAGTCCTTCCTGTGATATCTGCCAAGGTCCCCTATCAACATTGTCTGCACATCACAGTGACAAGTGTTCTGTGTGTCAGTTTTCCCAATATCCTTTCAAAGCCCTGCATTTGGAGGATAGAGCCTCTGCTTTATTGACCCAGGTGTGTGAATTTGTGCTCAGTGTATCCAGATGTTGTCTGATTAAAATCAAGTTAGATGTGGCTCTGTTATACTTCAGTTGTTCAAGAAGCGACTTTGCAGGAATCTCCAGAACACAATGAATGTTCTATGGAAATGCTGCACTAATAATAACTAAGTAAGTCTCATCTGGAGCCAAGAGAAGCCTGCCTTGCCTGGTTCTCTTCTCTGCAGCTATGAACCCTGTGTGTACAGGGCAATGGGCTGGAGGGCGAGAGCTCAGCATTCATTTCCTGGGAAGTCCAGAGTCTCACTGTTACCATCTCAATAGCCAACCAAACGCCTTCAGGGAGAACGATTCATTCCTCTGTCCTATGGGTTCATTCAATGTTCTTATAGAGCACTTTGTCCTGTCACTGTAACAGGTCACAGTCTGAGATAGTGGGATGAGTAAGACAACTTGCTGCTATGTATTGCAATGACAGCCTCACAAATGTTATTAGTTCCAAGGTGCTGATTCTGCATGAAATCCTTCTAAGTCCAGAAACCGGGGGCTTTTTTCCTCAGCCAGTTTAACTCAATTTTTTATTGTCATAATACTGACAGCCACCCAACCCCACCCTACCCACCCACCCACCACCACCACCACCCCCCGACCCCCCCCCAAAGTCTTTCTAGATTTTTTAACCCTTATCAGTTTCATGAAATAAATATAATGTTTTGTCACATAGATTCAAGCTTTGGAGAACCACAAAATGTTGTCATAGCTAAAATAATTTATGCTTCCCCTGAAAAGCAATTTCCACCTGACTGGGTGTGATATTTCCCTGCCTAGATCCACCACTCTGTTTATTCACATCATTTTTCAGGATCTGTGGAGTATTAGAGACTGACAAAAAACAAAGTCTGCAATAGTCTCTATCCTCAGAGAAGTTACAAACATCATAACCAACCTCGCACCAGCAGACTTCCAAAACTCCCAGCCACCAGATTCCATAATTCTGACTCTCAATGTATTTAAGTTTACTGAACAGAAACTACAACAAAGAAATCAACTTAGCACACGAGTAACTGCTTCATTCATGTTGTTCACTGAACAACTGTGGTGCTTTCTGCATGTATGTAGAATGCATTCTTCTTTCCTTTGACCCAAGGCATAGATACATTAACAACTGTAGGGATGGGTTTCCCTTGCCTTTTCTTTGTGGCTGATATCTTTGTGATCACTTAGAAGGCCTTGTTGAAATTCATTTGGTTCCCCAATCAGGTCATCATAAATAACATAGCCTCTCGTAACCCTCACCGCCCCCCTTATATAACACACGTTAAGGACCCCGAATGGGCATCACTGGGGGCTCTTCTTTTACTCAGAAGAAAGGATTTTGATTGATCCATTGCTTATAAGCAGAAGAAACAAACAAACAAACAAAAAAGCAATTCAAAACCACATCGTGAAATTAAACCTTCCGTGGTCTGAACAAGCATGATTGTCGGTTCTTTTATGCATTTCCAACGTTGCCACAATTAATATTTAAAAGGAATTTCACCAGTGACATATTTAGGAACAGAACTCTTAATATTCTTTTCCTGGTAGCCTCATTCCATAGCTTGGCAAGACCGAGGGAGCCCCATGGAAGCAGCAGTGGTTACGCCAGAGGAAATGGGGTAGGTGACTACTGGGGCTTACCGATGAGCCTCTGCAAATCCCAGCTGCTACTCACTTCCAAAAAGGATGCCCAGGAGCTGAGGAAAACAATTCTCTGCCCCTTCCTCAGGCTTAAGCCTAGCACCCAGGGGATAACTGCAGTTATTTATAGATAATCCTTTCTTGGAAAGGTCAGGTTTTATGATGTGTTTATGACCCTCTGTGAACAAATACATTCACTTGCATTGGAAGTTGGGGAGATGGGGGTGAGCAGATTCAATTTGCATCCAAAGGTCTAGTATAAGCAAGGGAGGTTTGCCTCTGCAGCTAGCATCAAGTATTAGAAAGGAAGCCACATGTTAATGCTCATCTATGTCCTTCCCATCTCCTCTTTCTCTACATTACAGTTTTCCCTGTCTCTCCTGCCACCAATCTTCTTTCCCACTTTGAGAGACAACAATTTGAAGATGGATCAACTACTGTACTTTCATTTGCTAACAAAGAAACCCAGAGTTCACAAATCAGGTTAAGAATATATATCAGCGGTGGGTCACAGTGCCCAGGGTGACCAGCCTTTGCCCATGCTTACTCAAGAAACCACCTACGAGGGTGAGTCACGTTGTACTTTCTTTGGGCTACTATGGCTTTGATTTCCATACTCTTCCTCAACCTCTGGAAAGATGATTTCATTTCTGCCTGATTGCTCAGTACTGGGGAGCATCCAGCTCTTTATAGCCAAAACTAAACACACAGATGCACATCCCTTACACAACTCTGCAGTCATGCCCTCAGTTTCCTAAACTCAAGAACATGCGCCTCTCTTTGCACCTTCCCTTCAGTGAGGGTCCCCTCTCTGTTCATCACATGCTTGGGCAATGGCTCTTTCCCCATCCTTCCCTTTACTTTTCTTTTTTATTTTAGTGAATATTTTGTAAGTCTTTGAGAATTTCATACAATCTGTTTTGATCATGATCAAACCCAACTCTTTTCCCTACCCTCCTCCTAAAACCTCTTTTACTGTCCTACTCTCCTAACTCCATATATATATATATATATATATATATATATATATATATATATATATATATCAAATCCAAGTTGTTGCCCATGTATTTAGAAGTGGGTAGTCTTCTGCTGAAGTGTGATAAATATATGCCATCCCTTACACAAAATTGACTCCTTGAGTAGTGGTGGTGCATGGTTTTAATCTCCACACTCAGGAATCAGAGGCGAGAGGATCTCTGTGAATTCAAGGCCAGCCTGCTCTACACAGTGATTTCCAGGACAGCCAGGACTGTTACAGAGAGAAACCCTGTCTCAAAAAGATAGAGAAAGGGGAGTAGGGAGGGGAAAGGGAGGGAGGGAGGCAGGAAGGGAGGGAAGAAGGAAGGAAGGAAGGAAGGAATGAAAACTAGATACATGTCTCTTTAGGGTCTGGAGAGATGGCTCAGAAGTTCAGAGCACTTGGTGCTGCTCTTCTAGAGCCCAAACACCCATACACATAAAATAAAAATAAATAAGCCTACAGTACCTACAATTTTTTATCTTAAAAAACAAAACAAAAAACAAACAAACAAACTAACAAACCTGACTCTCTCTCCCCTAGAAGCCATTACTATCTATAGCTCCTCAGTTAGGAGTAAGGACTCGTGAACCCCCTCTCACTCCAAGCTACAGTGTTGACTGATCTTTTGATCTTATACTGATCTTGTGCAGGCAACATTAGCTGCTGCGAATCCATGAGCGCAGCAGTCCTTTTATGTTCTGAAGACACCATTTTGCCACTGTGATACTGAATTCTGTTTCCTCTTCCAAGATGATCTCTAAAGCTTGGAGAGGGGGTATGATATAGATGTCCCATTTGTAGCTGAGCCTTCCACAGTAATTTATTCTATGCTGTTTGACAAGTTATAAGTTTCTCCATTAACCACTATCCACTACATGAAGCAACTTCTCTGATGGATCTGAGAGTTACACTAACCTATGTGTAGGAAGATGTGCATTTAGAGGGCACTTGAAAGCTTTGTCCATTTAGGAAAAAAAAAATACTAGCCAGGTGATGGTGCATGCCTTTAATCCCAGAATTTGGGAGACAGAGAAAAGTAGATTTCTGTGAGTTCGAAGCCAGCCTGGTCTACCGAGGTAATTCCAGGACAACCAGAGCTATTACACAAAGAATCCTTGTCTTGAAAAACAAACAAAAAAGAAAAGAAAAAGGAAAAAGATAATAGTAGTGGGTAGTGAGAACTCAAACCATGAACCCTTGACATATATTTCTGCTTGTAAAGTAAGCCTGAAATACAAACAGAAATCAGTTGGTTACCCACATGCCATTTGTGCCACTATTGCTTGTTTGGGCATACCTTGCAAGGCTAGTCATCATTGCAGTTCACAGGTTTCATAGCTGGATAAGACTGGTAATGACTTGTCTGCCACAGCAGGCTGCATACCACCTACCAGTACTATGAGAGCTGGCAAAAATGCAGGAAGCTTTCTGGTCAGCACTAACTTGATTTCTCCATGTCCTGTGACCAATGTTTGTAATTTCCTTAGCACTGAAGTCTTACCACCAAGTTCTTGAGAGCAATGGCAATATTCTGAGTGGTTTGATCAAGGGGAGATTGCCACTGTGATTGTTTTTGGAAATCTATGGCTTCTGTGGTGAGCATAATGCCCATATGCTTTTACTTATTTGTGTCTCTTATCATAGAGACTTTAGATTTGTGTGTTTAACTTTAAGTACCTATAAATCTAGGAAACTAGAATAACAGAATTGGTAGAGGGGAGAGGAAGGTCTTAATAAGGGGGTAATATGAAGGAGAAAGGTGATGTAATAGGGATAGAGGTTAAGAAGGGAAACAGCTGGGAGTCTGGAGCAGATGAGGCCATTGAGAGAGATAAGTAACTAAAGATATTTGAAAAGGTCATCCTTCAGAAGTCTCATACATATGATTTTCATGTCTTTCAAGGCATGTAGAAAGTAAGACCCAACAGAAGTCAGAGGGAATGTAGTTAGTAACAATATATTATATCCTTGAGTCACACTAAAGGAATAAAATTTTAATGATCATATTACCAAAAAAAGTCATTTGATATATAGAAACTATGTTAACTATATGATGTACATATACTTCAAGTCATCAGCAAGAGGGTGCTCCAAGTCCTTGGTGTCCAGTCTGGGCCAGTCTGCCCTCTCTAGGCAACCTTCTGGTACTCTACTCTCAGGAGGTCATCATATTGATGCCAAATTTGGTAAGGATAGGTGATCTACAGTCTACTTAATGCCAGAACTCCTGGACACAAACAGTCCTCCTGCCTTGGCTTTCAGACAAGCCAAAGCTACAATTATGTATCATCACTCCAAGCATTTCAAGACACCATACTGTACAATTTTTATTTGTGAATTGAAAAACCATATAAATATACTAGAATACTAAACAAATAGACACAAACCTGCATACATCTTAAATACTGTACCATACTCCCTAATAATGATATAATCCTCTCCTTTCATGTTCTATTGATAAACACAAGGAAGAAAGTATTCTGATTCAAGGAGAACCAGGGTGCTATAGAGACACAATGAAAGGACAAATATTTGCCAATAAAGTCAATAGAATTAATGTCCAAAAAACAAGTATTGCTTTCCTCTTCATCTTTGGCTATTCCCTGCTCAAATGCCTTTAATCTCATTGCCACAATACTTAAAATGCTATTTGGATTCCTCACATTCTTCAGCTATGCACAAAAGCCCAAACTCTTGTTAGGTTGAATTCCTGCCTAGTTCAACCTGAGTCCAGACCCAGGTAGTATTCTCACAGCTGGTTCAATTCCTTTGGTTATATAACCACTGGTGGGGTGTTCAACCTTGGTAGCCAGTACCCTTATTGGATGAGCCATCTCTCCATCCCACCCTTTATGTGTCCAAGAGACTTCTATATTGTTTCCATAATGAAGATACTAATGTATGTTTTCACCAACTATGCATAGGATTTCCCTTCTCAACTCCTGCTTTTCGTTTGTCTTTTGAGCTACCCATTCCAACCAGAGTGCAACAATGCTTCGTTTCAGTTTTACTTGCATTTTCCTGAGATTAAAGATAGTATTTTTCACATTTTTGACTATTTGCATGTCATATTTTGAGACATGTATATTTAAACCTATTGCCTAATTTTAAGTCAAATTACACATGGGATTTTTACTAGTAAACTGTTTTAGTTCCACAAATAATCTAGATATCAAACCCTGTCTGGTATAAAGTTTACAGATATTTTCTTTCATTCTGTAGGCTATTTCTTCACTCTGATGATTATTCCTTTTGCTATATAAAAATGTGTATTTGAGATCATACTATTCGTATATTTTTTGCTTTGGTCCCAATGCCTTGAAAAATTACCCAGAGAGTATTCACCAATTCCAATGTCATGCAGTATTCATGGATTTCTTCTACCAGCTCCGTATTTCTGTTCTCCCATCTTTCTTTAGTCCATTTTCAGTTGCTATTTTTTGCACATGCTGAGAGGGCCTAGTTTCATTCCCCATACATATATCCATTTCTGCAGTTGCCTTTACTGAAAATTCTGTCGTTTTACCAATACTGCTCTCCGAATCCTTGTTGAAGATAAGTTAGCTATGCATATGTGGCTTGATTCCCTATTTCTGTTGAAATGATCTTAGACCTTATTTTTATGCCAATGCCATGTGTTTTGGTTATACTAGTTCTGCACTGTATTTGAAAAGTAGGTAGCATAATGTCTTCTGTTTCACTCATATAACTCAATATTTCTTTGGCTGTTTGAATTGTTTGTGTCTGTAAGAATTTGGTATTTCTTTTTCTGCTCTGTGAAGATTGTCACCAGCATTGCTTAAGATAGGGCTTCAAGGCAAAGCCTCAACTAGCATTGAGCAAACCATGTAATCCAGAGGAACTCATGACCCACCTTGGTTTATCTTCCCAAGTGCTGAGATTACAGCTGTACATCACCACACCATGTATGCCTTTCGTATTTGGTGGGAATTGCCTTGAATCTCTAGGTTGCTTTGTGTAGTATGCATATTTAAATGATTTTGACTCTTCTTATTCATAAGTATGCAATGTACATTAATTTGTGTATTTTCTTCAATTTCATTAACTAATGTTTTGTAGTTTTCATTGTGAAGACTGTTTAGTCCTTTGATTAAATGCATTCTGGTGTTTGGTTTTGTTTACGTAGCTATTGTAAATATGGCTGCTTTCTTAATTTCTTCTCCAGATGTTCACAAATGGAAAATGACAATGCTACTGATTTTTCCATGCTGATTTACATGCTGCAATTTTGCTGAACTTGTTTATTAATTCTCGTACATTTTAGTGGAGTCTTGAGGGTTTTCTCTACAGATCAAGTCTTCCGCAAACAGTGACAATTTGACATCTTCTTCTCCAATTTGAATGCCTTTTGTTCTTTCTCTTCCCTATTTGCTCTAAGTGAACTAAATTAACCCTTATGGTCCTCCCTTTGTATTTCAATGACCTCATAATTTTAAAATATGTCTTAATAACACACACACACACACTAACTATCTATCTATACATATATATATATATATATATATATATATATATATATATTTTATTCTGCTGGATATGAAGGTCCAAAAATATAAAGACAGGTTCTTACATCTGTATTCAAGACATGGTACTAGAAGAATTCTAGACAGAGATCCAGAATTAAGGAAACCTGAAGGAGTTCCAGGCCTCTCAGCCTCGACATTTCCTAGACTTCAATAAGTGACCACATTTTGCCCACCCTTCTTCCTGAGTTGTTCTTGTATGGCCTTTTCTTTTATGCATCATCTTCCATTACTTATATTTAAATCATCAAGGGTTATAAAGGATCAGGCAGTGTATCTGCCAGGTGTAGTGAGCCATATGGTTGCTAAAGAAAGGTTGCATCCATTCCATTCTTCCTGGACACTATGCAAATAGCTCTTGGGCCAGAGTTGATGCTGGCAAAAGCTTATTAAATTCTTGTTTTAACAAATACCAAATTGTTCTGAGAATGTGCATTCCAATCAAACATTAAGATTAGTTTTAAGTGGTGCTTTTATCTCTCCCAAATGCCCAGAATTGACTTTTTCTTTTATTATAGATAATTCACTTCTGTATCCTCCATCATTCCACCCTCATTGTGCCTGTTATCTATGCTGAAAAGTCGTAACCAGCTCAAGGAGCTCATTTTTTCTGGAAATCTCTGTGAGATATGACCAGAAGCTAGTTATAAATTCTTCTATCTTGTTCTTGGTAAAAAGCATCTTTTGATCTAGCAGGCTCCCAAGTTTGGATTGGGAGACTGTGGGATTGCCCTCTACCTACAATAAAGGGAATTCTTTTCAAAGAGCAGGGGCTGTCTCAGTTGTCTCCATAGTCTTCAAGTATTGGCACAAAATAAGCATTCAGAACATATTTTTGTACTTGTATCATGAGTATTCCCAAGGGAGAAATACAACCACTCTGAGACCCAAAGACATGTTTGTCTCAGGCTCGGTCAGATAACATCAGGCCAAGAAGTCGGGGAGTGGCTAGGGAAGAGCAGGGGCCAAGGATTCTGGTCAGGGAGTGCACAACTGGTTCTTTGTGGGCTCCTCCTAACAGTGTGAGGCAATAGCTGCCTCTTCAATCCTTTGCTAAAGAATGGAAACTCTCAGGCCTCGCCAAGTGGCCTTGAAGATATTTCCTCATGCAGATTTTAACCACTCAGTGAAAGCAAGCCGTGGGCAGGTATTTTAGAGGATGGCTTGACTGCGGGTGGCAAGCCGCTCATGTCTGACACTGGGCTGTGTTACAGTAGGGGAAGAAGAAAGGAGAGGAGTAACAATTGAGGCAAGAAGAAACAGAATGGAAAGGAAGCACTGAGTGCTATCTAGAGGAGGTGCTCATGTATGCCCTTCATAAAAGGCCAACATAAAGGAAGCGAGACACGCGGTCTGAATAATTCTTGCCCCCAGTCTTATTGATAGCATCCATAGAGGTCATCTTCCTCCCCTCCCTAACCCTTTCTCTCCTCCCGCCCCCACCCCCAGTCTGTAACAAATGTATCGATGTCTTTTATCAACATCTCTAAAGGAAAAACCCAAACAAAAAACAAAAACAAAACCTATGTGTAGCTGAGCCGAATAAGACTGAAGGTGAATTGCACTTGTGAACTGAATTTACAGCTACAGTGATTAAAATCATCAGAAGGTGTCTATCGACAGAAGTTACATTTCTGGACAGTTTTCTTTTTAAAATATAAATTCTGTATATCCCTAGACACCTAAATGTCAAAACTTAAAATCTAACTTCAATACTGCTCTTAGATCAGAGAAGGAAAAAAGTCAGAATAAAAAGATGTCTATCTTTGAGTTTAGTATTTCTGGGTCATGAGTCTGGAAGACACATGATGTCCACCCTCTTGGTCCGTCTCTCTGTATCACCCTGGAAAAAGCAAGCTCAGCATCTGTCTCACTGATCTGACTAGGGCAGAGCTCAAGCCAAAGGAAAGCCTACTCAACTGGTCTGGAATACCCAGCCTGACTTTTCCACAGTGGCTAAATTGCTCACATAACTCTTTAATCGCTCTCCTAAATTGCTATCAAAACAGAACTGTGTCGCTGTTTTATCAGCTACAAAAGAGAGCTCAGTCTCTTAAACAAGCAGTTCTTTGCTCTTAATCCTCGGTGCAAGCCTGAGAGTGTGGTCCACATGCTGGAAAACTGACACATGAGGACTTTTGGCCACAGACCATCTCTACCATTGGGTTCTGCCAGAAAAGCTATAAATCTAGAATTTACTTTTTGCTGCAGAGCCTGGGGAAGGGGGGTGTGTTACATGAAAAATAAAATAAAATAAAAAAATAAGTAAAAAGAAAGAGAGCGGTCCACAAGGTTATGCAATCATCTACATAATAGCAGTGTGGTTCAGAGAGGACCAGAGGTCAAACCTGTTTCTTTCTTCTGACCACATTAATTAATCTCTAGAAGACCTTGTGTTAATTCCCATTAACCTTGACATCTTCCAGGTTCATCTCTTAAGTGGAACACTTCTCTCTACCTTGTTCACATGCTTCCGGGGAGATTCAAAATACAAATTTCTGAAAATTTTCACTTTTGCTGTTATTCCTGGTGTCTTCTGAAGAATAAATAATTGATATAAGCAGAAGGCACCAGGTGTCTTCAAGGCCTTCATGATGCAAGGACTCGGCCTCTTGTGTATTCAGTTAGACAAGAGGCTCATCTGTTACATAAGATGGAAACCATCAGAGAACTCTTCCAACTTTCAAATTCGAACTTTCTTGTTTCTTCTATGTGCTCCACTGAGGTGTAAGGATTTAGTGTGTGTGTGTGTGTGTGTGTGTGTGTGTGTGTGTGTGTGTGTGTCAAAAATGTGGAAAGCTCTTTCCCATCTGAGGTTCCTAGCTCCAAAATTTCAGATGGGAGTAACTACAGAAACCAGCAAAGTGAAGAGGGACTATTGTGGCAGGGGAGGGCAACTAAGAGGAAGCTAGCAGGGCACAGGTGGTCTGAACAGGGAAATGGGGAACATGGGGGCTTTAATTAGATAGGGGGAGGAGGATAAAATAATACTAACGACATCTGAAAAAAATGTCATGACTCACACTATTAATGCCTAAAAATAGCTGCAACACATGTAAGGCAGTACATGAATGTACAAGTAAAGTTTAAAAGAAATTTCCCCATCTGGGTCAACAATGCTGTCTACCTCCACCCACAAGAGCCATAGATCATCTGAAAAACAAACAAACATAAAACAGCAACAAAAACCAACACCAGCCACAAGTGGAAGATAAGTCCCTACAGCCGAAGAGATCATGCACTTCAGACCCAGGCCCTGAGTTGAATCTGACATGAAAGCTTCCTCCCTGAGAACTAGGCTTCACGTTACCAGAAGGCAAGGGAAACAACCAACAGTCCCACCCAGCTGTCATGCCTGTTAATGACCACATTAACATCTAGCACAAATTACTACACTAAAGGTTCAGGAGTGGTACATACCCCTTGCTGGTGACCAGCGGCTTTTTAACTGGACTTAAGACACATTTAATGAGAGGAAAATCAACCTAATACTGGAATCCTAGCCAACTATGCAGGATTAGCGATGTCATAGATCTTAAAGGAGAACCTACAACTGTCACTTTACTAAACTAACACAATCCTTAACTACATTGTAAATATTCCTTCTTATACCCAGATATAGATAGTCCTCACCCTTTATCAAGGAGACTTTGTGTTGCGACACACAGAGAACATTACAGAAAACTACAACCAATCAAAATGCAGTACTGTGGAGTCCAGTCCACATAAGACATCTATAACACATTCTATACCGGAGGCTCGGGGATCACTGTGGAAGAGAGAAGACAAAGAATGTAAGAGACAGAGGAACAGGAACTTTCAATGAGATTGTGTCTTCTAGCAATATACCCATGTGCCACCACTGCCCAGCTTAAATTCTTTATTCTTTGGCTTCCATCACACCACTGTTGGCTGGTTTTCTTCCTAATTCTCTGATCACCATTTGTCCATCTCCTCTACCTTCTTTTCCATAAATTTCACTTAAAGATTGACACACATGCCCAAAGTGTGCTTGCTTTTCTCTCTTCTTACTCCAAATGGTAACAGTGGAAGCATCTATGGGTTTGTGGTGGGTATAACACTAGAATGGTAGGCATCTTTTTTCTTTATTTTTTTTAACCACATGCTAAATCATCTCTATTGCAGCAGTGTGCTTCAACTACTGGACACTCTAAAGTAAACACCCAAACCGCACAGCTAAACACACAAAATTCCTTGGAGTTGGCATCCCTACACTTGAAACCCTGTGTGTGGACATTGCTACCCAGTATCTAGGATTCAAACGACCATCCCTTTTTGTGAGAATCAGACTGGCAAATGTAGACTCAAATCCTAGTTCTACAAGTTTGCTCGATGCACAAAACAGCCAAGTTTCCCAGCCCATCTCATCCTGTATTCTAATCTAGGAAATGAACAGCATGAGAATTATATGCTCAAACATGGGTCTGGCTTGGTCTGTGACACCATTGGCCTTTTCGGTAAGCATTGGGTCCTTTCTCTGTACAAATGCTGCACTACATGCTGCCATGATTTATGCTCCCCACCACCATGGTTTTACATGTGCTGTTCCCTCTGCCTGGAATCATCCCCTTTACTACTCCAACTCCCTTTCTGCTGACCTCGATATCACACAGCTCTTAAGTGTATTAATTATCCAGAAATATTTCTTCCTGTTACAGCCAGGCCCTCCTTTCTCAAAACCTCACAGCCCTTCTCTGTCACACTCTGACATAATTTTTATATATAGAAAACCATTTCCCACACTACGTTATGTGCTTACTGAGAGCTCCGTGTATTGATTCCAGCTGTTGACTTAACACAAAGCTATCTAAATAAAGAAAAACAAACAAACATTACAGTAATTAGTCAAGCTAAGTGGTAGAGACAAATTATTCCATTTTCATATTAGTTACTAGCATCACAAATAGAGCCTGGATTGAATGTACCTTCTGGTTGCTGAGGTACAAAATTAAAATAGTTTCATTACTTAAATGTCGTATGCCAAAAAAAAAAAATAAAAATAATTTTTATGAGCAGTTTTCCTGTCAGCCTGGTCCCAGAGCCATGTCAGCCCCCAAATAACACACAGAGAGCTGTATTAGATATAAAGCTGTTGGCCTGTTAATAGTGTTTCTCATTGGCTAGCTCTGTCTTAAATATTAACCCATTTCTATTAATCTAAGTGTTTCCATGTGGTCTTATCTTACCGAAGAGAGGGTCCGGACCTCTGTTCTCTTAAGTCTCTACATCTTGAATCTCCCCAAATCCTCCTTGTCTCCTAGTCCCACCTATCTTGCTTTGCTATTGGCCAACAGGGCTTTATTCATTAACCAATAAGAGAAACATTTATAGAATGACATCTCCCATCAAATAAG
This sequence comes from Phodopus roborovskii, assembly GCF_943737965.1. Lineage (NCBI taxonomy): Eukaryota > Metazoa > Chordata > Mammalia > Rodentia > Cricetidae > Phodopus > Phodopus roborovskii. The sequence continues at coordinate 9,178,821 of NW_026126618.1, forward strand.
ACACACCAAAAACCTATAAATTCATAGTTCTTCATTAGATCCATTATATTCATTATCAAGCTATCATTATCATACACCATACATCTCACATATACACACACATAATATATACCACACTCCATACATACACACCACACACCATACACATACACACACGCACACACACACTCCACACCACACAAAGACACACACGGGCATGCCCAAAGCCTTCTTGGGGTGACAATACAGCATATCATTGATTAAAAAACAATAGTCTATTGTTTCTGCAAATCAGACATCTATCTTCAGCATTATGTTGGGTATACAATTCTCAGCTCCCACTGCCAGAAGAAATATGAATCATCAAGCCAGCTTGAGTCACCTGATGTGTCATGTGTGTATCCCATGGCTGAGATCCTAGGGTTTAAAAAGAAGACAAGAACAACTATTTCTCTGGCTTCTCTTCTCTATTTAATACCTTTGCAAAGTTGTTACTACATGCAGGCTATGGCCTTCACCCTCAAAAAGTTGGGGTTTTGGTTTTGGGGCTTTGGTTTTTTTTTTTTTTTTTTTTTGGTTGTTTCTCTGTAGCTTTGGAGCCTGTCCTGGAACTAGCTCACTAGACCAGACTGGCCACAAACTCAAAGATCCACCTGCCTCTGCCTCCCGAGTGATGGGATTAAAGGTGTGAGCCACCACCACCCAGCTCTAAGAAGGTTTTAATAAAAACTTCATAGTTTATTTCTTAAACTTTTGTTATCTTTGTTTTAACAGGTCCCCAGACCTCAGTAGCCCCTCAAACCTTAGCACAACTGACTCCATGACTGAAGTGCCATTCAAGCTGTAAAACTCAGCACATAGACTGTACCACCTGACAAAACTAAGGCAAAACCCTAATCGACCACAATCCATAGTTCTGGGGAAGTCTCTAAATGACTAACCTTGCTTTTTGGCTTCTGTAGTTCTGTTTCTGGCTAACTGTTTCTGTTAACTGAAGTATGTCAGCCCAGAATATGATTTTTGTTTTTGTTTTTGTTTTTTTTTTTTTTTTTTTTTTGCTTAAGGGAGAAGTGTGTGGACCTGGGAAGACAGGGAAGTGCATTGATCAGGGTGCAATATTTGAAACTTCTAAATCATCAATAAAAATATGATGTTGGAGGAAAGAAAAAAATTCACGGAGACCCCAAATACCCAGTGTAGTCGATGGCCAGCTAATCCTTTCTATTGGCTTAAATACACATCTGAGCCATCTTCTCTGGTAGATGTCCCACAACATTTTTGACTGCCTAATTGATGTAGCTGTTAATTCTCACTTTTTCCTTTAAAAAAAAATCTTGTTTATTAAAAAGAGCATCCATCAATAAGGATGCTAAGTTCAGTCTCCACTGTCTCAGTTGTAAAAGAGGCAAACTTGGCCATGAGACTTTCTGTACAAACCTTAACAGGCATCCACTACTATGGAAGGGATATAATGCTGTGATTTTGAGAACAAGACTCCAAACTGTAGAGAGCCCTAATCTTTCTCCTCCTTCATGAGCAAGGAACATTCTCTTTCTCTATTAGAATCACACCAGTTTGGAAAAGCCTTCCCACTCTAAGCTCAGCCTCCTTCAACCCACACACACCAAATGGGAAGACTCATTAATGACAGAATTGAGTGACCTCACCAAAGGTAACTTCAGGCTAACAAAGACCTACCAGAGGTCATCACAGGGCGTTGCTTTACCTCAGTTCACAGCCTTCTATCTCAAAGATGCCATGCAAGGTTCTCCCTACAAGGATTTCTCTCAAGGTTGAATGATCTAATTTGTTTAATGGACTCCCAACAATAACACTACCTAGCTAACAATGGCTGCTCTTATTATCACTGCGGTTGCATGAATCAGCAGAGTGTTACCGAAAGAATACTGTTCTGGGGGTGAAAAGTATAGAACTGAGTCCAGGTGTTTTTATGTCTTAACTTGTATGGTCTTGGACAACTCCCTGAAATTGAGTTGCCTCAGTCCCATGACCTAGAAAATGAAGAACATTTCAAATCTCATGGAGGCTTCTTAAGAAATGACAAAATCAAATTGGAAAAGATTCTTCTGAGAGCCTTCTGTGGCTTGCAAAGCAGGATAGGAAGCTTTGTGACCATAAACGCATGAGGGCGAGTAGAATATGACCAAAGTCTAGACCCTTAACTCTAATCGTTACTGCATTACACTCCCAGAGCAGCCCCCCCCCCCCCCGCCATGCTCTGTTACCCTCTCTCATGAAGGTTTCCTCTTCCCTGGCCAGTTTGTTTTCATTCCGTTTGATAATGGCTGATAACATCGATAAGGCTGGACCATTTGGTAAATTGTGACCTTTAAAGGTTTTATTTACTTGAACATTGGTTTCATATTGACCTCCTGAACATGACATTCATAATGTTATTGTTATGATCCAGCACAAGAGGAATCTTGGCAGGTGGGTTGGGTCCAAACCAAGGAGGGTGAAAGACAGAGTTGCCATGCAGACAGAGCTTATATGGGGAGTTTTATTGGGAGAAGGAAAGGGAGTTGGGGAAGGGAAGGGAGAGAGGGGAGGGAAAAGGAGGGAAGACAGAGAAGGGGAGACGAAGAGGGAGACAGAGGTACAGGGAGGCAGAGATCTAGAGGAGCAGATGGAGGGAGACACTGATGGGAGAGAGAAAAAGGGAGAGGAAAAAGAGGGAGAAAAGGGTGGGGTTCTGCCCTTTTAAAGGGACCACAAGGCCAGTCAGTGTACTGCTTGTCATTTGTGCAAGGATGACTCACTCTGCCAAGTCCCCAAGGGACGGGATGCTAACTAACAGTTGCGTGGCAATTTATGGTAAATTTTCAAAATGATTTCTGCAAGGACTCAGGCATTACGCTGGCCTGCCCCTGTCACTTGGCAGAATGCATCAGGCAGTACCCTGGTCAGCCCAGGGTTCCATGGCTCTGTCATTGTACAGTGTGTATGCAGGTACAAAGGACCCTTTAAAAGAAAAAGCCTGCTCGCTTCTGCTCTTTTTCCTGCTGTTCCTCTGAAGGGGCAGACAGGACTTTACTGTCTCCCTCTTCTCTTCTGTCCTCTCTGTCTCTGTGTCTCTTTACCTCTTTTCCCTCCCCCTCCCCTTTCTAATAACACTCCTCACTTAAGCTCTGACTGCCTGGCATGTTTGTCCCTCGCCTGCCATGGATTCCGAAAGGTCCCTCGTGCTCTTTATTATAATACTTTCCCACACATTATCTTACTTAGCCCTCACTGCAACCCTGTATGGTAGCTATTGGAAACTATGTTCAGGAACAAAATGGCTCCTGGTGGCTAGCAGAAAAAGTTGAAGCTGGTTCACAGTGCAGCACCATGACTAAAATTGCACACACACTATAAGCCTTGGCTAACTGGAATTCATATTTTAGCTCTCATGAACATTGGGAAGTTGAACTCACAATATCTTGTTTCCTGGTTCTTAAAATGCATTTTAGAGTAGCTCTTAGCTCATAGGGTGGTTGAGAGAATCAATAGGTCATCCCAAGTGAAAACATTTAGAAGAGATAAGTGCTAAATGAATGTTAGATGCCACAGTGTAGCCTAGGATTCAATGTTCTCGAAAGTCTAGACCCAATTGGCCTTTCCAGATGCTTCTCATTTTTGCCCTTTTACACATTCTGTTCTCCAGCTTCCCTCATCCACAGCAAACCTAACACATATGGTACACTATATATGGATACTTGATAAATGTTTGTCAACAAATCAATGGGTGAAAGAGTGTCTTCCATGTCTGCCTCCATTTCCACACCCTACTTGATTCATAAGGTATTGCAGTGGCCATGTAGTCCTGTGAACTTCTGTGGCATCAACAAAAATCCAGACTTTTGTGGTGTTTCCTTTCCAATTTTTCTCCATCTGTGTATTACTACTATAAAGGGTACGTCCCTCATCATAACAACCTTTGCCTATTTTGTAGTTAGTACAAATGAGATACTATTAGGTTTATTTAATTATATTCTTGATACATACACATAAACTAAATAAAGCAATAGCCATGGAATCATCTTTCAAACTCTCCAAACCTTGAAAACAATTGCATTCCTTTTCTCTGAAAAATTTAGTGTCACTATGCTGTCAGGTGCTGAACTATAAAAGAACAGGAATAACACTCCTTAACATTCTCATTTCTTCATCTTCTTAGAATCCCCCATGGCAGCGCCCCTTACCAGCAGGAAGTAGTTTGGAAAGAATGACACCCAAATTCCCAAATATTGTCTATAAATGTTTGTTTACATTTAAATGGGCTTGGTTATAAAAATAAATAAATAAATAAATAAATAAAACATTCGCATATACCTACTTCTTCTGCCTTTAAAAACAGAAACAAAAACAAACAAAACTGTAACTTCTCAAAACTAAAATTCAAAATTCATCAGGTCAGTTAAGAAACATTTCTAAGATTTTTTTGTATTACTTGGCGTTTTCCTTTTGTATAACACTGGGTATACTAAAATATAACATTACGTGCAAAGTAAGTTATTTATGTTGTGTGAATAAGACAAATTCAATGCAATGTTTCATACTGTTTTACTGTGTGTGTTTCATACACTATCTAAAAACTAACTCAATGTATTCATTTTCATTTCTAAGCATTTGGGTTGGGAATATCAGTGAAAGTTTGTAGTACCATGATCTTTTCCAAAGCAGTTCTGGTCTCACCTTGATTTCTATTTGTGTGTCCCCTTTATATTTTGATGCCACATGTCCCCAGGGAGAATATATGTGAGTAAACAGAATGAAAAGGAGACCTTTTGATGTTTTCTCTATGTCGTCTTTCATAAATGAGTTGACATTTGTTTCTAGTTTATGACATGAAACAGATGCAAGATAAGAAGATTCCAGTACACATGTAGTGTAGTACTCTATAAGAGCATCCTAGGGTTAGCTCAAGGAAAACAATTATTGAATCTCTTCTTTCTTACTTTCTTTACACAGTATTTCTAACACTATAGCTCAGGAAAGTCAATATTCTTACATCAAGACTGAAAATTATGACTTCTTTTTGTTTCCAGTTGTTGCAATTTTTATTTGGTCTAGTGGAAAGACATTCTATTTGTCCAAAGTGCATATTTTAAATGGTCTTTAGTATGAAAAAGTCTCTGCTGTTGTTAGAGTCAGTCATTGGTAAAACCTCACCCCTAGCTTTCCAGGAAAGGTTTGAAACAATTCTTCATAATCACCTAGTTTACTGCTGGTGATACAGTCATAAGGTCTTTCGACACAAGTTAATTGTCTTCTAAATTCTAGTGAAGAATCCACCATTTAAAGGCAAATGAGAGGGTGTAGACAATTTCCTGGAAACCTAGCTGGTCAAACTGGTTAGACACCAGCTTTTGCACAAGGGTATTAAGAATGCCTTATAGTTCGCAGACACAGCAGTAAAGGGAAAGCTTGGATTCTATCCCATAAGTTCTGTGCATTATTTGTGGAGCAGAATCTGTCATCTACATCCAGTCAGAAATGTATACCCCAAGGTTTAGGGTGACAGCCTGTATCTTCTTCAGAAGAATAAAGAGAATATCTGCTCTTTGTCCCTGAATAATACTTTTTAGTTCCCCTTGAGCTGTGAGAAATTGATTCAGGGACAATTTTTGCTACACCAATGAAAACACAGCTGCCTTGAGACCTCCTCAAGTCATCTTGCCCCTCCCAAGGTGACAGTGAATGAGTCAACAGTCTTAATTTTCCAATATGTTGCACTGGCTGGTGCTATTTTTATACAACAAAGCAAAAGCTTTAGAACACCATCTTTGCATATTTTTAAATCTCCCTATCCCTTCAAAGAAAATGGATGAGAAGAAGGAAAAAGAGGAGGAAAGAATACAAAGAAGGAAGAAAGAAGAGATTAAAAGAGACAATGAACAAAAAGAGAAAGGGGAGGAAGAGCTGAGTTCTCAAAAGAGAGGGGAAGATAAGAAATGACAAAGCCTCGATTATATGGTAGGACATTTGAAAAGGCAACCTGCCAAGACCTGAACATTTTTACAATGGCAAATGCGACAGCAAACTTTGTCATAAAACAATAAGACAACACCATGAGTTTTAAAATAATAAATGGTGCCCTTGGTGATTCATGATGTTCTGTGGGGTTTAAATGGACACATTAAACTTGACTTTGCTCCATGAATAGAGGGTGGCACACTCAGGGCTATTGTAATGGTGACACTGATGATGAACTCCTACTAGCTGACTTTTAAACACTGTCTAAAACCAGTTCCCTGTTCACTAAATGAGCTGCTCCCTCACAAGAGTCTATTATCTCGATTGTACCCACCTGGGGTGGCCTCAGGGGTCAACCTTGGGTTTGTAAAGTTCTAGGCATCAACATGAATTGCTACTAGACAACAAACTCATTGAACTCCCATTTCAAATTGAGCAGCAAACCAAGCTCGCTTAACGAAAATGTGGGCCAAAAGATAGGAGCAACATTCTTAGAGTGACAATTATGAATGGCACTTTGGTTCCCTCTTGGGAAACAACTAATGTCCTAAACCAGCAGCAGCCTAGATGGCCAGACACTAGGGCCTGGCACATTTCCTAGAAGGTGGAACTTTTAGCACCGAAACTCAGAAAGTCTTAGGAAAGCCAAAAGCAAGCCATCATCCTTAGAAAACATCCTATCAGTCATTCTTTCCCTTGACATCCCCTACTTGTAATGCATCGGTAATATTCAGGGGTTCACCAGGGCTCAACCTCACCGTGCTCTGCAGCCATCTGGTCATGAGACCCTCCTCTCAGCTGGACACAAAGCAAGCAGGGAGTCCCTTTTCTTTGTTATTGTTGTTGTTGCTGTTGGTTTTTTTTTTTTTTTGGTTTTGGTTTTGGTTTTTCGAGACAGCGTTTCTCTGTGTATCGGTCCTGGCTATCTTGAACTCAGGCTGGCCTCAAACTCACAAAGATCTGCCTGCCTCTGCCTCTGCCTCTGCCTCTGCCTCTGCCTCTGCCTCTGCCTCTGCCTCTCCCTCCCGAGTTCTGGGATTAAAGGTGTATGCCACTACTGCCCAGCCTGAGGAGTCTCATCTGTGATTAGGTTTCTGGAATCTAGTACAGTGTATGGCATGTACAAGAGCTTGCCGGATACTCAGTTGAGTCACTGAGGTGATCTGCTAAATGTCAAATGAACTGAAATGGTGGTGTTCTCAGCAAAAAGCATTCTCTTCATAGTATGATCTCTCCCAGGCTTCTCAAGTTGACCTTAGCTTCACCTGGAATCCATTTCCTTAAACTGTTTCAGCTTTATTTTTGACTATGTGGTTTTTAGAAGACGTTTTTTTCCATACACTAGTTCAGGGTACATTTCCGGAGTCAGACTAATCTGGGTTAACCCAGAGAACTCCCCTAACTTCTCTATGTGACACTACCCTTACTTGCATCCCTCCTAGTGTTGTAGAGAAAGCCAAATGAGATGCCTGTAAGTAGACTGATGGTTAAAAAAAAAAAAAAATGTAGACACCGTAGCTATCATTATTCTATTCAGAGTTTTTTCTCTGAACTCCAAAGGAACAAAAATGAAAACAATTTTAAAATCAGTATGTTTAATGAGTTCTCAAAGGTTCTTTTCAAGCCCCAAAGCAACCCAGAGTTTTTAATATGCACTCTTAGATTCTCTGCCTATGCCTATAATGGGTACAGTACTATAATCCAAGGCAATTGTGACCAGAAAAGCCACTATGCATATGGCACTGAGGAATCTGTTTGTCTCCCCATCCTCCCCATTTTATTAATTAAACTTCCCATTACATGAGCCATTTACTCAATTTTCACTGAATGTTTCCCCATCCAGAAAGTCACTGGACTTGGTCCAACTCCTATTAACTTTTACTGCTCTCTCCGTTATTGCACAATGATTCCTAAGAGTTAACGTTTTACTTTTCTTCTAAAATCAGGGATTTGCTTAAAGGAAGCAATCTCATCGCTAGTACTAATGATGCTAAATTCAATGCTTTATTGCTTTGTAAAGAACTGATAAACTATCTGAACAAAGTTTAATGACATTAGCAGAGTGCAGGTTATTGGTGTGGTATTACATTCTCTCCCTCCTCCTTTCTCCTTATTCTGATTACACCTTTCTGTGGGGATGAAAACTAGAAACAGCACAGAAATAATAATTAAGAATAAACAATAAAAGTACTTTGCATTGCTATTTCTTCCAAAATGAGGGGTATAATTCAGAGTATAGGATGTTGCTGCAATGGCCCCTTCTGATGCAATGCATTCCTCAAAAACAACGTATTCTGTGAAAACATGATTAAAAATAACGATGCTTATAGAAAATAAAGAAGCAAATGAGAAACCACAGAGCACTCAGGAAAATTAGAAAATGTCAAGAGGCTGGTGATAATGAACTAGGGTTTGCATTCCCCCAAAATAAATCTGCCTTAAAATAAAAGCAACTTAAACAACAAACTATGAACTAACATAAAAAATTATGCACTGATATAAGTAATAAGGTATCCCTGAGACCTAAAACCAAGGAGAAGATGACAAGCCACCCAAATACACTAGCCATTTTTATGTGTACATGTAGGCTACTACTCCTCACACACACAGTGTATATGTGCCACAAAATATACAATATATATATTTGCTGGGACAATATAAAGTAAAATTACTCAAAATGGGAGGGGAGGTCATAGAAATGGTAGAATGTTTATTTATATCTTATACTTATTAAATATATAAAACCAAGCCATTTAATAGTCATTAAATTCATGTGGAATGCCAGTAAATATTGAGAAAACCTCAGAGTAGCCAGGAGGTGGAGGAGAAACATGTACCTTTTAAAATGTTAGCACAAAAAAAACACAATTATTTAGACAAAAACAAACTTCCCAAATATAAAAAAAGGAAAAAATTCCACTGCAACAAATAAAATTGACCACAAAGGGAAAAGTATAAAATGTTATGATATTGTAAGATAATGGAAAATATAAATACTTCTCAAAATGAAAATTAATGTCTGTGAGGACTTTTAACTTCTATTAAATAATAATATTTTTGCTAAAGTCTTTAAAACCAAGAACACTTATTTAGAAATGCACGATTAGTCTGTACAGATGAAATCATACGTTGTCCAGTGCTTTCTTGAAAGTAACATGGAAAGGGAAGTAGGGTTGCAATGAATAGTCATTGCTCTTACATGAATACTTTGACCTCAGGCAGTGGTTCATGGAGGATTAACAGGTCTTATGTGTGCCTGACATTTTCTACAATAGAAGGGTATGATTTCGTGCATATTGCCTACATTGGTATTGTAGTTGGATGTTTTCTGTCCCACCCACCAGTTCCTGAATAACCACTCAGAGGCTTAATATTAAATATAATTGCTTGGGCAATGGCTCAGGCTTCTTACTGGATAGCTCTACATATAAACTCTTTCTAATAGTTTATATTTTCCCTTGAAGGCTTATAGCTTGTTACCTCACGTCTTGCTTTCCTGGTGACTGACTACATGACATCTCCTTGACTCTGCCTTCTTTCTCTCTCTATCTCTGGATTTCTTGCCTGGCTATAGGTCAAAGCAGCTTTCTTTATCAACCAATAAAAGCAACACATACCCACAGTGTACAGAAGGACATCCAGATTCATGGTATTTTCCAACTTCCCCAAAGCTAGTAGAAAAAACAAACTTGAAAAGATAATCAAATGTAAAACCATCAGAATGTCATCCATGCATGCTCTGTCATCCACCCTAACAGAGATCTCTGCCAAAAGATGAGACATTAATCTAAAAGAGAAAAGGCAATAGAAAAGAATGTTGCTGTAGTGGATCCCAAACTTCATAAAAAAAAAAAAAAGTATAGTGTAGTGACTGACTGCTTACCTATCTGTTGTTTGCCACCATAACCCTGTAATTCACTAAAGGATGAGACCATCCCTCTCTAGTGCTCGCTAAACTCAGAACCCAGCACACAGTGGGTTCTAAAATCCATTCTTTTCAAATGAGTAGTAACTAAGAATGAAGAGGAACCGTTTCAGTTCACAGCTGGTGACATTAGGCTAAAACATGATCATTGGTCACCCTGCTAGAGAAGCTCACCTACCGTCTCATTAAACACACACACACACACACATACACACATACACACACCACCACCACCACCACCACCACACCACATACACACAAAGCTGCAAGGAAGACATTAGTTCAGTTATATAGCTAGGAAAAATGAAGTCTGTGGGACTGACCCAGAATAACAGTAAAAGACTAGAGAAGACTCTCACGCATTAGGTCTGGTGGGCTCCAGAACTCATCTTCCTCCTCTGCCTGTCACAATGTCTACTTGAAGGAAAGTGGACTGCAAGACCCCACATCTACAAACTGGACAAGACAACCTACTGTCACACTCAGCCACCTACATTTAACACCAAGAAAAACTTTGAGAAGAGCCCACATTCACGTGTTTGCCTTTGCATCCTTCACTTTGTTCGAAACAACGGGAATCTCTCTTTGAAGTCACAGCTCTGAAAAGGCAGAACACTTTGTTCTTCATCAAATCTCCACACAGCTGTCTCCACATTACACAGTGCACCTCGAAAGTTCTTGTTTAAAAAGACACAGATATACAAGATTTTAGTGAATCTAAATATGTCTTTGTTATGCCCCAGGGAAAGGAAAAAGTATGTAGTCCGCCTCTTACTCTCACTTGGGGTTTTAGAGGGACTGTCTGTGTTGCCACCACAGCTTCTCTGGAACTACCAATTGTCCCCACCTCTATGGAAGGCCAACCTCAAGATTCTCTGCTCTTTAACGGCAGGCATATAGTTGGAGTTAGTGCTATTCCTTCGCTGGGAAGAAAAATAAAGAATACATTTACCAAAATAGACTCTTACTTTCAAAGGAAGAAAAGAAGAGTGATAAAATAACCTTTACTAATGAGATTTCAAACAACTTTCTTTTTACCAACAATCATTTCCCAGAGTCCTGTAAAATACTTTAACCTGGGAAGGGAGATGCAACCTTGTAATGACATTTTGAGTTCACCATCAATTAAACTATTTAATATCTGCATACAAAATAACCAAAGACATCCAAAGAGAATGCTAAGACGGTACTCTATTTAAAAGTTCGACTACATTCACGCTTTCATGCTTATTTACTCTCAAGTAAAGGAATTTCCATAAAAGTTTACATCAGCTAGTATCTATTCACATAAAGAAGCTAATGCCACAAAATGTTAATTCACATGGAAGCATATTGTTCAATGTTTGCGTGTAACTAGTAGATGCTCCTGATAGAGGATGGATGAAGATGCTTCCATATAAAACATAAATAATTCTCCCTTTATCTCTTGTGCGTGTGTGTGTTTGCTTCTTTGTTTGCTTGGGGTTTTTTTTTGTTTGTTTGTTTGTTGATTTGTTTTGTTTTTGAACTCACAGAGATCCTTCTGCCTCTGCCTCCTGAGTACTGGGATTAAAGGCGTGCACCACCAACACCCAATCTCTCCCTTTATCTCTTAATAGACCAAACAGCCTCAGAATTATAAGTTGACTATCAAATATATGCTGGCATCTATTCTAAAGCAATTTGCCAGGCAAATGGGTGGACAAAAGTACCAGTCTGTTGCTGAACATGTTCTCACCTTCTCATCAATCATATTATTTGCTAGTTGTTACATGTACAGAGTTACCAAAGGACCCACTGAGTGCGTACATGCTCTCCCATTGTTCTTTTATCTATCACAGCCTTCCTTAAGGCTCCAGAATCACGAATCCGAATCAGTATGTATGTATGTATGTATGTATGTATGTGTGTATATATATATATATATATATATATATATATATATATATAAAGCCTTCCCCAAATATAATATTTTTAAACATAGCAAAAATAAATGGTTCCATCAGATCCGTTGCACTGGACTGCATTCTGTTTTATGGCAGTCTTTGTCAGGCACACAGGGGAGTTGAGGAGATAGTGGTTAGTGGTAATTATAATGTATCCTGTGCTAGTCCACAAGGGACATTTGCTGAAGATTATAAATAAATTCACAACTAATTGACTGCCATAAACGATGCTGCTGGGACTTCCACACTACAAACCGGAAAGAAACTGACTGAGCAGATCTTGCAAGGACCAACCCAAAGATTAAAAACAGTCTCCTTACTTGACTTGCCTACAACAGAACCTATCTGATGGATGTTGACTTCAGTGTTTTAGCAGCTCCCTAAAGGGCACACTGAAAAATAACCCTTTCATTAAAAGCTGGAGCTCTCTGCTGCCCTACCTTGTCTGTCGGTTTTAAGCTAGCTATGAAGAACAACCTATTGAAAACTGAACCTGACACTGGCAGAGGCTCCGAATACAGCCGTAAGTAGGAAGGAGGATGAGATGTTGGTGACAGACAAGATGCAGGAGTGGGTAGTGACGCTTTCCCTTTCCTGTGTCACCAAACAACGCCTTCTTGTTCTCATCTGTCTGTTATACCTACCTTAAGCCAAAGGTGGGAGTCCTTACACCTCACATGTGAGGGGTGACCCAGGAACCCTTAATGACTGTCCTTGTCACCCAAATGTGACAGGTACTTGTCAGAGAACAATCAACTTCCTGATGAGCTTTGAGGCACTGGCAGACAAGATTGGTTTCCTTGAGGGTTCTCACCCCACATCTGGCAAGGTCCGACCAGACATGCAAAGCTCTGTCAGCTCCGTGCTTGCTCTCCTTTACAATCTGTACCTTTTTTCTTTGTGGATATTGTGTTTTCTTTTAGCCCAATGCCTTTTCTTTCCCTTTTACAAAGGCTGATACCAGATGATGGTTCTGTGATAGACCTCATTTATTTTCACCGATATCTACTTCTCTTTGGCTTTGGGCGAGACATGAGACTTCACCTCCATACTGCATCGGGGCTTTCTGTGACCATGTGACCAGTGCAGGCTAAAGCAAGGTGAGTGACATTCGGGACCAAGGCTTCCTAGCTTGGTTTGGGCTTTCAGTCCCGTCTAATCTCTTGTGATAAGCAGGGGCCACTTAAAGCCAGTATCACAGGACAGTTAGCTCCCTGCAGCCTTACTCCCCATGTGATGGCACCAGGAATGTAGAACAATCTGAAAATATGGGATGGTTCCTACAGCCTGGCCTGGACTATAGGGACACATACAATAGGAGAATGAACTTTGACCAGCATAGACTCCTGTGAAAGATGGCACCATGACTCATTTCACATGAACTCATTGAGATGCTGCATTGAAATCTGGATCTAAGCTGGGGCTAAGGAGAAAAGATACTTCTGCTGCCTAGAGAAAACTCACTGTTAAACAGAGAGGGGCCGGGGACAAATGTACCAATGCTTATGACAGAAAGCCAGATTCTTTTTCTTCAATTAGCTAAATATGGTAGGAGGAAATTGGGAGGCTCTTTGTCTACACAGCATGCAGCCGGAACTTAGGAAACTGGTCCTGCCATGTTTTCAATGTCATGGCTTCGAGGATTAGCATGACCTTCTATTCACATGGATGTGTACTAGGCAGCATCTTAACTTTTGTTTTCATCTTTAAATGGAAGGAAAATAGGATTCCTCTCTTTTGAAATACTGCATTGTGATTAATACCCCAAAGTGGATGTGTCTTTGTACTCCAAGTTCTTGGCAAAAACACCTCCCAGGCAACAGTTAGTGACAGACCTCTGGCTATGTTTCTAGAACTTAAGAACAATTGGGGGGGGGGACCAGTTCCCTGAATCCTGGATGTCTTAAATGTCAGCCATTCCACAGGTGTCTCTTAAGCAATTGCCATGTGCCTGGCACTGTGTTGGGTTCCTGGAATGACCCAGTGGACAAAGCATTAACCTTATTCCACAAACCAACAGATATTAGTATTACCATCACTCATTGCACAATTGCCGGGATTTAAAGAGTTGTCAAGAGAAATTCCTTTGGGCCAAGTTACTAAGGGACCAACTGTGGGTCATCAGAGATGGATTAATAACTAAACTAAATTCAGATGAACTTATAAAACAAAAATAGTATTTACATTGATTCAGATGAACCTATAAAACAAAAATAGTATTTACATTGAAGGGGCTGTGAAAGTTAAATAGAGGTTCCAAGCATATAATCATTTCCCAATAGATCCTAGCTGTTGAACAGTGTCATAGAAATGTTTGCTTGTGGGATAAAAACAGTGCTCGGTGGTGAGGGAGGAGACACCCAGTTTTCACCACATATTAGCACTTACTCTGCAGCTGTCATTTCACTATAAATATTAAAACATTGTCCTGGTGTTTCACAGTTGTATTTTTATGTTTCCTCTGACATCTCTCGATTCAGCCACAGGGGAAGCCCCTGTCTTCCTGTCTACTTTGTTTTGGTTTTGTTTCGAGTACCTTTCCTGGCAACAGGGTCCACGTAGTTCTCTGGTTACCATAGAACCCTGCTTGCTGTCATGAACAGCAAATATTCCAGGGAAATCAGCAAACTACAGGAAGGGACAGACTAAAAGTCCTTCGCCCAGATTATGAGTCAACAGGTACATTTGATTCACTCTATTCCAAATGACTTCTAGGTGGGGTCCAATCTAGCATCTGAATGGCAGCTTCGCTGTTTTATTGCTTCAAACTGCAGTTCTATCAAATTGCTTTTATCTTTATTTGCAAGACTGTAAACAGCTTAAATAAGAAGTCTCTTGATTTTTACCATTCTTGCATTTGATGATTAACTCTTTTAAGGCTTCCTAAATGAACTTTGTGGTATGTTTAGCTTATTTCCCAGTAAAAGGGAATTGGGAATGTGTGTTTGGAGATAATTGTAAATGAGAAACAGAATAAGACTAAGGACAGCCCTTTAAGAGAGAGCATAGAGGAGGAGAAAGAAACCCATCAGCAATCAGGGGCTGAGGTAAAATCAATGCAGGCTGCATTGGGAAAATCATTCCAGTCATTTCCTAGAGATGGGAAAGTAAGTCACACTTTCTCCAGACACATTCTGTGTAATCCCCTAATGACCTTTCAAAGAAACACTTTTCCTTATTCCTATGTTTTGAATGAAGAAATAGAAATTAGGGTCACAAAAACAGGAAGTACTTTTTACAGGGTCCCAAGTTCCTCAAAAAAATATATATATATTTTTTTGTTGTTGTTATTTCAGTTATTTATGAATTCAATTAGAATGTGATAGTCCCTTGAGGGGGGTTGCATTTTTAAAAACACAGAAGAGAGGACAATGGGCTCATGGACTGTGGCACAAAGGCAAAGTTACGCAGAGACAAAAGCACATAAAAAGGAGACCTTTTGCTCCACTGTTTATGCGAAAGAAGGTGCCTTGACTTTGAGGGAAACAGCCCTGTGCTTTCGCTCAGTGAAGGAAACAGAAAGTTCCCCGGAACAGGCCTAGGTTTAGTGGACACTGTGTTCTGCTAAAATAGCAATAGGCAGCAGAGATTTAAAAAGAAACAGCTTTTGCCTTGGTTAAGCAGTTATCTTCCAGTCTGTAAAAGATAACTTGGACTTCTGCAGTTTTGGGGGGGGGGTTGGTTATTTTTCTTTTTTCTTTTCTTTTCTTTCTTTCTTTCTTTTTGGGGGGGTTGTTTGGGGGTTTTGTTTGTTTGTTTGTTTGAGAAAACAGTCAGTCTACTCTTTATGGAATCTTTCTCTCTTTAAACTTTGTTTAGGAGTTTGAAGGCATTCCGTTAATATCTTGGAAGTTACAATTCTGAAAATCAGGGTTCTGGCCCTGTGTTACATTGCTCACCACTGAATTATATTTTTCTTGTCTATATAGCAAGGGGGGCTTGAGAGCAAGATGTCCTTTCAAGGAATTTCTAGACTCGGTCACTAAAATCGAAATGTAAGATTTAAGAAGATGCAGACACACAATCCATGTATGTTTAACACTCAATGGAAAAGTGCCAATCACCAGAACATGCCGCTTAATAAAGCATGAGTTTGCAAACCTTCTGCATCATAGAACGGCCTCATGGCTCTGGGAGGGCAGCTCTTCGGTAGAGCGCTTTGTCAGCCTACACAAGGTCCAGTGGTTCAATCCCCGGTACGACAGGCTGATTAATTAATTTCTAGAAGTAGCATCAGGACAAATGACTGAAAAGCCACATATTAAAATCTTTCACTATGGTTCTTAAATATTGTTAACTATAAAGAGTGGTAGAGGTCCATCTTTTTTGTTTCTGAACTAAGTCACAGGTGATATTTAAACTGGAAGTGATGTCATACACCTCACCTGTATTGTCAAAACTGGGGAAGCTGACACAAGACGACCAGGATATCAAGGTAAACCTGGACCACATAGCAAAACATCTTGTTTGCTTGTTTGTTTGTTTTTTTTTTTTTTAAAAAGGTTAAATTGGAGAATATGTACTAACATAGTATTTTATAAAGCAAACACTTTGCTTTTTGGGAAAGACATGATCTCATCAACAGTTCACATCCCTGTTGGCAAATGAGTAGAGTCTGATCACACTGAACATTCTCTGAACAAAAAAATGTACCGATTTTCTCTTATGTTCAATACAAGTCAACCCACACTCATAGATGGAGATTTCACAGACCATGAAGTAATGGTCCATGTAGGGTGGCTGGGGGCTTTAAGGTAATTATTAATAACCAAGCACAACCTGTGAACTCCATGACCACATACACCAGCTAAAATGCCAGAACTGTTATCTTCCTGTATCTTAAGTACCTGATGTGGGTTTCTGAATTACTGTTTTAGAAAAGAAAAAGGAAGAGGAAAAGACACAGAAAAGGAGGCAGAAGAGGACGAGGAGAAGAGGGGCAAGGTGGAGGAAGAGGAGAAAAGGAAGAGGAGGAAGAAGACAAAGGAGGAGAAAGAAGAAAAAGAGGAGAAGGAAGAGGAGAAGGAAGAAGAAGAGAAGAAGAAGAAGGAGAAGGAGAAGGAGGAGAAGGAGAATCTTTTGTGCCCTTAAAAGCCATGTCCACAACAAAGCCTCGGTTATCTTGGAGTCAAAGAAAAGATCAGGAGCGCTTGTTTGCTGTCTTAGTTAGGGACACCTTCACCAAGGCAAGCCTTATAAAGGAAAGCAGCATTTAATTGGGGTGGTTCACTTAGAATCTCAGAGGTTCAGTCCGTTATCACCATGGAGAGGAGCATGTCATGCAGGCAGATGTAGTGCTGGTGTTGTGTAACTTGGAATCCTACACCTTGCAGGCAACAGAAAGTCAACTGAGACACTGGGTGGTACCCTGGGCATAGGAAATCTCAAAGGCCACCCCCACAGTGACACACTTCCTCCAAAAAGGCCACACCCACTCAACAAAGCCACACCTTCTAACAGTGCCCCTCCCTATGAGGTGATGGGGTCACAACATTCACACCACTACTGGCTAACCCGCTTGTGTGTCATTATGGACTTGTTGGTGAATGAGCCACCACTGGTCCAGTGTCCTTCCTTCTTCCTCCATCTCTAACGTGCAGGGACTGGGCCGGAAGATCTGTAAAGCACTTCCGATGTGAAGTCTCTCACAATTCGGAACTTCTCCCAGGTGTCTGGCAGGACTCCTAGTTTCTGTCTCTGCTGTTTCCCAGCGTACATTTAAATTACGGGTCCCTCAGAGGAATTTCAGGAGAAAGGCTCCTCACCCGGGGCTAATTGCAAGTTTTAGAAGAAGGAAGGAAGAGCCCACACAAAGAGTTATTGAGAGCCAAACGACTGCTACCAAGATTAGAATCAGCTTTTGCTAAAATTCTTCTATGAGGTCACATTGGCCAATGCTTTGAATCAAAGACAGCAGTTTTGCCAGAATGTCACACCCAGTCTAATAATGTTGAGAATTTCAAGACACTTGCTGCCTTAAATCATTATTTTACACATAAGTCAATTTTGCTAAGGGAAACGATCAGAAACAGTAAACTTTTAACCAGAGAAGAAAAATAAGCTTATATTAGCTCAAGACTCTCTATTGTTTTTCCTTGATGTGATTAGCACCAAGGCCATAAGAGCTTCATCGACCCCCAGACGCTGAATCAAACTGTTTTACACACCTTTTTCATTCTAAAATAAGACTGCTTTATACAGTGAAAGATGGTTACAAGTTGGTTTTGTAATTATTTTACATTTCAGGATTCTTTCCCTTGTTTTTTAGCCTATTGTTTCTTTTTAAGCCCACAAGCATTATATTATCATTGACTTTTCAAGTTTCATTTAATGTCATCCATCCAATGGATTAAATTTATGATTAGTAGCATGTTCAACGGTCTCCTGAAAATTCCCCCCAAGCCATTAGTATGGTGTGGCTCAGCAAAAAATACAGTGCCTTTTCTTATAGCAAATACCCTGCAGAGAACTCTGTTCGATATTCCAAAGTCAATTGAGACTGGGTCTCAATCTACGCTAAGTATCTTGGTCTTGCAGGTAATGACATTCAAGAATCAAAATAAATGGAGTATGCATTTCAGAACCCTTCACACATGACCTCAAAGGACTTCATACCTTCCTAGAAGTTGGCTCTTCCTGGCTCTTTATAGACCAACCTTTGAAATGAAGCTTTGCCCTAGGTGCAATAGCTGGATTAAAATGCTATCGCAGGCTCAAGAGGGAGAAGAGTTACAGGATAAGCATTGAAGCCCTGGGGAGACACGTATTGTGAAAGAGAAACTCTGTGATATGCTTAGCAATGGAAAATAGAATCAATGTGCCAGAGCAGACATCTTCTGCATTCTAGCACATAGTATCTAATCACCGTTGTAATTCTCATTTTTCCATAGTGGAACACAACAAAAAAACCCTCTAGTTAGTCAGTCCTGAGTCACTCAGGATTTACTCAGGGCATTTTCTCTTATACAGCTGTTTTATTTTTACTTAGTTCTTTTGTAATTTTTTCAACTTTCAAAATGCCATCCATGTATAAAATATGATCACTTATTTCCCCATTTCCCCCTCAACCCCCTCCCCCACATTCCATCAACATACCCCCATCCCAACTTCATGTATTTTTTAAATAACCCACGAAGTCCAATTAGTGCCTCCCATCTGTGCACGGGTGTGAAGCCATTGGAGCATGGGAAAACCTACCAATTGCCACATCCTCAATACAAAACGATTATCTTTCCCCCAGCAATTATCTGTTGCCAGTAGATCCTCAGTGTAGGGTGAGGACTGGAGACGGGCGCTCCTATCTAGGCCAGGGTTTGGGCTGGCTTGATTTTTTTATAGGTCTTGTGCGGGTAACCACAGCTACTGGAAGTCCAAGAGCTTGATAGCCCTGCCATGTCCAGGAGACATTTCACACAACTATTCCCCCACCCTTTCTTAAGATGTAAACCAAGGTGTAGCCTATTCCGTCCTGTACACGTTCCCCCTGGCCATTCTCCTTGAGTTCTCTATTGCTGCCCTGGAGAAAATAATACAAGGTTCTGTGATCCAGGGAAGCCAGGCCTACCTTCATTCTTCATGGTGATGGGTTGTTTTATTCAATAGGAAGCTACTGTCAGAGAAAGTAAAGCCTCCCTTCCCCTATTTAATAACAAATAAATAGCAGCTACACATTTGTTCTGTAAGTTGTTGGGCTTTTTCTTCTTCCTTGCATGAATGAATGTTGCTATGTGATATATTACCTAACTTGTTTTCCCCCCCACTAATTATATGTTGGATTAGGTACAGTTCCTAATGAAAGCAAAACACTATGGTTTGGGTGTTACTGGCTTCAAAGAGAATATGACAAATGGCAGGTAAGGATATCCCCAGGAGAGACCTGTATTAGAAGGAAATTGAATTAGGTGGCTTACAGGAACTTTTAGTATATTCTGAGAGAATTCCGACTTGTTTTGCTCTTATAAGGGGTTATTGACCTGTTCTTTGGAAGCATATTATATCACCAAAAAGCTATAGCCTCACGATTAACATTTCTCAGAGAGCTTAATGTTTAAATGAACTAGGTCTGAGTGTAGCACCAGGACAGTATTTAAAACCTGCCAGGAATTCATAACCAAAATAGTGTAAAATGGTTAGCTATTTTTCTCTGGCTTATAGTCAAGTGTATTCATAAAAATCTCTTCAATTACTATTTTTCTTCCTAATTGAGAAGTTAAGGCTCAGAGTTACATGGTTTGCTGCCATCCTGCCTAGGATAAGACACCACACTTCAGAGTCCTTCCTATCACATGTTGGTGCTTGGATCTGTTTTAGTAATGGTCGTGAATTCAGCTCCATGTTTAGAAGAATCCTCAATGTGTTTTACTGTAATTTACTTTTTAATTTTCTAATGAGGAACTTGAGAACCTTGAAATTAATCGCTGATTCATTCATTTGGCAGATTATTATTGTATCAATACTGTATTCAAGAGATTTTAAGTGTTGGAGGTAGGAGGGTAGTACAAAGCACATAAGCCCCAAAGTCTTCAGTCTGGCAGGAAATATATTATGCCTTGGCAACTCTCAGGGCTGACTCACCCTGTAGGCATAGTAGGGACCATGTCTGGAGCCCAAGGTATTTTTAGGAACCATGAGTTGTTTTAGTTTTAATAAATTCCAAATCATAAGGAAAAAAAAAGAATGTGTTCAACGATGAAGATTATACCTTTATTTATACCAATGCAGTTATAAATTATAATTTTCAATTTTTTTTTTAGGTCATGGGAAATTCAATAATTTTTCTAAAAGAGAAAAGGTTCCACAAAGCCAAAAGAGACCAGACTCTATGAAAATCTTGTTGTGACTCTGTAAACAACACCCCAAAAACCCTATCCAATAATTTAGCCCAGACTCAGTATAGCTGTCCTTTCTCCATGTCTGGAAGGAACTCCCGGGAATCTCACTCCAAGCTACAATTTCCTTTGCATAGGTCAGACCACAAATAGAGGCCACAGGGTGTTTTCCTGATCTTTGGGACAAGGAAACTCTCTAGATACAAACATCTTAGAATTAAAAGACCATGACCACAAATTTACAAAATTTTATGACTTTGGCAAGGCCTCCAAACAGACTAATTTAAGGTTTTCCAAACTATGTGATGTTAGTAGTTGTTCTTATAAGCATTATCCCTAGGACCAAACTGAGGCTATGGTATACATATAAGACCCTGCTCCTATCAATTATCAATGAGCCCATTAAATGGTTTACTGAAGCATTTTCCAAACATCCTTGAATATAGGATGTCCTTTCTCAAAAATATGTAGTATGTTATGGGAAAAGAACGTAATTTAGAACCTCTGATTTCTAGTAGGCAGCAGCCAGTATTTATGTAAAGGGCCAGGTCCCAGGTGCTTCGGATGGCATGGGAAGGTAATCTCTCTCCAAAGAGCTCAGTCCTGGAATGGGAAAGCAGCCACAGACATCACATAAACAGATGGGTGTGGCTGTGTAGGCCAACTCAGTTTTGCCCACAAAACAAGCAGTTATTGGCTGTGCCCCAGGGGCCCATTTGCCAAGGCTTGTCTATACTTTCCACTATAACCTTTCGGGACAGTTATGACTCCACCCAGAAACTTTCCGACATCATCTTTCCATGCTTTAATATTCAAAAGCCATCCATTCATTCAGACATTTTATTAGTAAAGACTTTTTTTTAAGCTCAAATTAATCACAGCCTAAATAAATGGCTACTCTTTCCATTCAGGGTCTTAAAGAATTTGTGGAGTTGTTGACTTCATGGGTGTAGCTTCTAACATTTCTAGGAAATGGAAGGGTTCACCAATAAGTTATCCAATACCAAATGGTCAGCCCTAAAAACATGTACATGCAAGTAGCATTGTACAGACTCAGAGGATTGTATCTGTGTATTAGAATATATATGTATGTATACATATATAATATATGCACAAACACACACACACACACATACACACACACACGGTATGAGGTAGCATTGTAGCGAAGGTCTTTGAAAATTAATGAGCTACAGGAGAGTCACATTAAAAGAAATTAGTGTTTTGACTTGGTTGCTGTTTCAGCTTTCCAAGCAGCAAGATCTCAGGTGCATGCATACATGCGTGTAACAACAATTAAATAATAAGAGGTCATGGATTTGAAAGAAAGCAAATGACCAGTACATGGGAGGGCTTAAGGGAAGGGAGAAATTAGGTAATTATAATGTCAAAATTTTTTTGGCTGCTTAAATAAAAGGATTTACCCTAATACAAGAAGGGCACTCACTAGAAAATGAGCAGAGCTTATCATTGGATGTGGTACTACAAGGGATTTTGGTTCTGTTTGATGAGCTTCTCTAAGACCTTTTTGTAATCAGAGATGAAACAATTAAAAATGTTGTTTTGTTTCCAATGCTGAGAATAAAACCCTGGGTCTTAGCAAATACTAAGCAAGTAGCCGAACCAAAGCTGCATCCCCAAGGATTTTCTCTTTTCTTTTGAAACAATTTCTGGTCACTTAATCCAGGCTAGCCTTAAGCTATCACCTTGCTGCTTCAACCCACCAAGTACCAGGATCACAGATATGAACCACCATACCAAGTCAAAACACTAATTTTTTTTTAAATGCAATCCTCCTGTACCACAATAATCTTCAAAGACCTTCTCTACAATGTTACCTCATATTCATGTAATACATGTTTGTTTCAGATTTCCTTCCTAATTCCTCTTTTGTTTCTCTTATATAGTATTCTATTTTACTTTATCATATATTATTTGAACACAATAATGAGTCATTTCCATACCTGTCGATAGCAGGCATTGATCATAATCAACCACAATTCTCCATCTTCTCTTACATTAAATTCCTCACACACTGAGATAATTAACAATTATACACATAACCATTCCTTTTAGTAAAAGTGACTACTGTTAACTAAAACTGCATTTAACTGCAGCTTTTTATTATAGCTATACTTTTGAAATCTTCAATTACAAAGTTGGTCTATAGATCAATAGTAAAATAGAACACTTGGATTACAATCTCCCTTCCTGTGTTATACTAATCCAAAAGGTCCTGTAGGGTTCCTTCTGTTCCACTGCATTCCATCCAAGTGCAAAAGTCCCATTGTATAAATATTTGCTCCAGTACACAATTAGTTAATGATGATTATTTACCACCTATACATTCCACATGCATACATAAACATAATTATTTGTTGACTACTTCACTACTTATTAGGACTTCATGGTTCAGAAGAACTGTGTTTGTTAGTGGTAACTCTTCATCTACGGATGAAGATATATATGTGTGTGTGTGTGTGTGTGTGTGTGTGTGTGTGTGTGTGTGTGTGTGTATACACATACATATATATATGGGAGGTTATATGTTGGGGTAAAATTTTTCTTATAAATTTGATTTTTAAATTTAATTCCTTTTTTTTAAATCATGGAGATGTACTAAGTGTCTTATTCTTTCTTTTAGAATAATTTTTGAATGGCTGTGGATCAAATCTTTTGTCTTCACCCAAATCCTCTTTTCAAGTACATCAAAACACAGATACACAGATAGGATTTGCTGTCAAGTTTTCTTGCTCTGGTTACATCCCTGCCATGATGCCAATTCTAACCTCTTTTTACAGTGAGTTCCTAAACTGATATTTCTAGTTTTGATCCATTGCCTGTCATCATTGTCACCTGGGAACTTACTCAATACTCACATCCCTGAACCCACCGGAGAACTAATTAGTCAGAACATTCACAGATAAAGCCTGATTATGTCCCAAAAATTCCACAGGAATTTAGACGTACTTGTTGTGAAAAAAAAAAATTTTTAAGAACTCCTTTGAAAGACTTATTCATATGATGCAAGATTATTTTTTTTAGTTTATCTTCTGTACCAGTTTGTTAACAGAAAAAAAAAAAAAGGTATGGTTGGTTGGTTGGTTTGTCTTTCTACATCATTTTAACCAGTTACCAACTTACACACTCATTGCCTTGCAAGATGAAACTCATTTTAACTAGCTAGAGAATAAATATGCAACGAATCTCAAAGATATCTGATCACCTGATCTGCACTTGATCATTATATTTTCTTACCTTCTTGGCACTCCTCAATACATTATACTTGGGAGTCTTTTCATGTCATATGACTGATGCTATTTACACGGTCCCCAATAATCCCTTAGATCCTAAATCCTAGAAACGAAAGCATCCATCTCCAACCCTTACATTCTTTCTCCAGTTTTCACACTGACAGTTGTTTTTCTACCTCTGCAAATACTACTCCATGATGTCCACTTAGACATCCCAGGAATACTGCTAGCTCACACCCAAACTGAGCTCTTTCTCGTGGTCATGAATGTGCATGGCTTGCTTTCTCTGACCCATCTGTGTCTACCTAGCTTCCACACATAACTTAGGTATCAACATTAATTCAACTTTCACTTATTCAATCTATTTTGTACAACTGTTAACACTTAAACGTATTTCATGGAGTCACAGGATGTTTCGTAACTCACTAATTGACAAACCACTTTCCAGTGATTTAAGATTAGCCACAGTTCATGCCTGGCAGCAGTGGCATACACCTTTAACCCCAGCACTCGGGAGGCAGAGGCAGGAGGATCTCTGTGAGTTAGAGACCAGCCTGGTCTACAAGAGCTAGTTCCAGGACAGCCACCAAAGCCACAGGGAAACCCTGTCTCAAAAAAAATAAACAACAACAACAAAAAATTAGTCATAGTGCGATCGTGTTTTTGTGAATATTTGTATGTTTTACTGTCTTGGTTGCTGCTCAGACCTTAAAGATTTAGGTGATATCATTTATATGCATAATTTATAGACATGTATTTACATATAGTATTACATTTCTACAAATATAAAAAATAAGATTCTTAAGTATACATATACACATACAAAAAAAAAAAAAAAAAAAAAAAAACTTAATCTCTATGTCCAAGGAATTGACCCGGGCTTCCTAAGTAACTGTAAAACACCTCTGCTTCCATCCCCCTTACACAAAAAGCAACCGCCACATCATCTGATTGTAGCAATAGCCCTCAACCATTCTCCTGTGTACTCAGTCTTATCTTTTTCTGACCTATTTTTTACCTGCAGCTAAAATTGTCAAATTTTATAAAATGAAAACACAAATTAAATCCTTTCCTCCTTCTATGTAAAAACCTTCAATGATAAATTTTCTAAGTTAAAATACCAATACAGGACATAGCTCAGAAAGCCTCAGGTAAGCCACCCTCTCCCCAACTTTCTACCTTTACTTCTTTGTCTTAGAGACAGGGTCTCTCTGTGTAACAGCCATGGCATTCCTAGACCTAACTCTGTACACCAGGCTGGCACGGAATTAATAGAGATCCTCCTGCTTCTGCCTCCTGGGTGCTGGGATTAAAGGAGTGTGCCACCACCGCCCAACTCTGCCCTTATTTCTTAATTGATTCCCACACTGCTTCAGCTCTGTTCAGGCCGGACATGGCAAATAACTCTGCCCTTATTTCCTAATTGATTCCCACACTGCTTCAGCTCTGTTCAGGCCGGACATGGCATGATGAATGCAGTCTACCTTGCTTTCTTGGACAGAGAGAGATTCATTATAAAAAATATCTAGTTACAATATAAATATAAATCCTATGAAGGAAATTCTAACAATTCTTAGACTTTTTTTAAAATCACCTATGCTGCCTAGGGGAGAATAGAAATACAACATATAATCAATGCACACATAGAAGCAACCTCTTAGGAGTAAGATGTTGACTAAGTATGATGAATAGTAATCACTGCCTATTTCAATAGAGTATCCGGGAAGTCAGAGCAAGGTGTGGTAGGTATACTGAACCTGATATATCACTAAAGCAAGTTTTAATGTCTATAAACACCTCATTAAACTCTTTGACTTTAGATACCATAGCAGATGCATTGAAAACACTGATTGCCCATAGGTCAAAGTCCTGGAATTGAAATGATGAGAAACAAGTTGGCTTTCTGTCAGTGGATGCCACCAAGACCGACTTTTTCATGATCACAAACTTTAATTAATTATCCTATCAGCAAGGCATATGGAGGCACTAAATGAGGAAACATCCATACATCAAAGTGTATATGGCTGAGAGGAATGTACCCCAAAATACCATTTATTTTATCTGCCCAAGAAAGCCAAGCAAAACTATTCTAAGGAGACAGAAAAAAAAAAAAAAATAAGCCATGCGTCATCGTTGACTTAACATTTTCTGGAAAACAGAACAAGTGACTGTTTTTCGGTTTAGATGGCACGTGTCTGATGTTGTTAG
Source organism: Phodopus roborovskii (assembly GCF_943737965.1). Classification (NCBI taxonomy): domain Eukaryota; kingdom Metazoa; phylum Chordata; class Mammalia; order Rodentia; family Cricetidae; genus Phodopus; species Phodopus roborovskii. The sequence goes on from NW_026126618.1 coordinate 9,204,919, forward strand.
TGGGAAAGCCATTGTGATTCTGTGAAAATCAACCTCCCTGACCTGTCTGAAAGTCCCGAGAGAGAGAATTAGGCCTTTCTCTCCAGTGTGCACACATACTCATATTTCATGGGTGCCGAGTCTTGGAGTACATAGAAAAGTTTCAAACTAAAGAAGTCATGTGAATAAGAAAGACATCTGTGAAATTGGAAGAGGTTGGAAAAGAGCCGAAGCTAGTGTCAAGCACTCTGCTGTGCTTAAACAAGACTGTTCACAAGGCTGTGCAACCAAAGGAACTCTCCGTTTTCAGAGAGTGAGTAGATAAACTGAAATACTACAGGCAACTGCAACAGTAATTCCTAAATCCTGCTGTCTCTAAAGGAGCACAAAACTTATTAAAATTGGAAACTAGGACCCCACATCACCTACTTAGATTCCAGATAGGTAGGAACTATCTGCCTCTCATGGAAATTCTAAAACAATCAACGTACTCATTTATTAAATAATATTTGGAGACCTTGATCTAATATAACCTCTTCATTTTATGTGTGAGGAAAATGAGTCCTATCAAAAGTAAATGACAGTTTTGAGCAAAATCTCTAATTTTTTTTTTTTAATGCCACAAAATGTCAGTAAAATGATTGTTTGAAGGCCTAGATAGAAAAGGGTAGCAGATGAAAGCCAACAAGAAAATTTGGGGATCTGCAAAATTATGGTTAAGACTGTTAATTTAAAAGTGGGGAAACAGGCTGGACTGGTGGCACTTGCCTTTAATCCCAGCACCTGGGAGGCAGAGGCAGGCAGACCTCTGTGAGTTCAAGGCCAGCCTGGTCTAGTGAGGAAGTTCCAGGACAGGCTCCAAAGCTACACAGAGAAGCCCTGTCGAGAGGGAGGGAGGGAGGAGGAGGAGGAAGAAGGAAGAAGAAGGAGGAGGAGGAGGAGGAGGAGGAGGAGGAGGAGGAGGAGGAGGAGGAGGAAGAAGAAGAAGAAGAAGAAGAAGAAGAAGAAGAAGAAGAAGAAGAAGAAGAAGAAGCAGCTACAAGTCTAGGAAGTGGGTTTGTCTCTGGAAAGAGAATCCCAATAGAAAATAATCACAGGTACTGACATTTGAAGTTGGCCCAACACTTCTACTAACCCTCAACCCATGGATTTGCAGTGATGTCCACCACCAGCCAACATGCTTTGCCCATAAAGGAGTTTCCAGTTCCTAAGATGTGAAAGAGAATATTAGCAGACACCAAAAGAAAGTTACGAACACAGAAACAGTCCCAAATAACTAATCCAAAATAAGAATGCAAAGGAAATGTTTTAACATGAGAGAATGTTTTAATCTGAAAAAAAAAAGTGTAGTTAGTCACGCTGCATAGTTAATACATTTAAAACCATGAATTAGATTGAGATGCTATGAAAGATTCAGAATCGGAGACTATGAGATTTGAATAGTTAAGTGTATTATACAAAAGTAAAACAGCACATCAAGATATTGTCCTGAAGAAATCTAGAGGGTTGTAAGAAGCTAAACAAAATGATAAAAACAAGAGAAAGCAGATAAGAAAATCAAAATTCCAATCAATGAGAGCTAATATCCGAATAGAGGGCTTAGAGCATGGAAGATGAAAAAAATTAGGAAGTCATTATTATAACAAAAAAACTTTTAAAAAAGTATTTTTAAGAATTAATGATGTTGGTTTTCTCATAGAAGAACTAAGTCCCAGGATAGCTAATAAAATATGTAAATATATGTATACATTTGAAATACAAGTAAAAGAAGAAAATGCTATTATTTCCAGAGAGAAAACGGAGGGTCAGATATAAAGATTGTGGTCATATAAAGAGTGAGGTCATATTTCCCGCTGGCATCAGCAGAGAGAAGAGAGTGGAAGTGATGTTAAAATTAAGGAGAACATCGGTTCCAACCCAGCATTTTGCACCTAGCCTATCAATCAAGGAGAAGAGAGATTAAACAGTCCACTGTTTAATTACAGATAGCTAAATTATCAGATAGGCAAATTGGCAAAATGTTTATCTTAAGTATGATGTTCCTAAAATAGCCCCTGGGACTATGCTTAGCCAAAGTAAAGCAGTGCTGATGCATAAATTAACTGATAGAGAAACACTGTAGGAGAGAGACCAAAGGAACACCCAGTGTGGGGAGGGGAAAGGTCGTTGGCTACACAACAAATCTGGAAAGCAAGCACTCCACATTGTAAATGAGGGTTGAGAGCTCAGGGGAGAGCCTCCAGAACACAGCAAAATTTGGATTTACTAATAGGATAGGTTAGAACTTAGTGAGAGCTTGGGCATGAGTTTGAAGACTACTGTGAGGTGGGTATGTAGAAAACAAAACATAGGAACACAATAGCAAGTATTAAGTCGAATAAAACCACATTTATTAATGAAAAATTGGAATTGTACTATACTAAATAACTCAACTTAGAGTAACATGTTGGGGTCATGGAGATGGGTTATAGGTAAAGGCATTTGCCAAGAAGCCTGATGAAGACCTACATCTGTCTCCCAAGACCTGCTCGGCAGAAGAAGTAAACCAACTCCTGAAAGTTGTCTCCCAATTCTACAGGGATATATGTGTGAGCATGCATGTGCACACACATACATACACACAAATAAATATAATTCTTAAAGAAGATAGCATACAAATTGTATCAATAATAAAATAAACTAGGGTTTGGGAACATGGCTTCAATAGAGGGCTTGACCTCTGCAAGCATAAAGGCTTGTATTTACAAGCCCACAATATATGGTGAAAAATAGCTGAGCTTGATGGCTTAAATTAATAATCCCAGTGCTTCAGGGTCTAGGGCAGGAAGATTCCCTGAAACTCACTGACCAGCCTAACCAACAAATCAATGGGCTCTGAGTTCTGTAAAAGAGCCTGCCTCAAATAGTAAGGAGGACATCAATTGAAAAGGGCATTCAACGCCAACCTTTGGGCTGCACGAGCATACCCATGCATTGGAGAACACGTGCACAAGCACATGTATATGCCAGGAAATCATGTACATGAGCCATATACACAACACATAAATAAACAATGGAAACCAAATGCTCATTTTAACAGCAAGTAGGACTTTTCAGAAACAACCAACTCGAGGACAGGTTGAAGAGAGAAACTTGGAGGACTGTGTGACAGACGTTAGTCTCAGAAATACAACCCTACCACACTCCTAGAAGTGACAGTGTAGGAGGCAAGTTTCTGGAAAAAGACACAGGAAGACTGTTCTCTCCCAGATGTATAGGACCCAGGACAGCTCACAAGGTCATTAACTCCATAAATAGACTAACACAAAATAACTACCATATCTGGGGCTGAGACACGGTGTCACCGGTGCATTTAAGGCTTTGGTGTCATGTCAGAACGCTGTCCAAGAATGGAGTTCCGTGAGAATTATGAGTGCTTATCAGAAAACTCCAAGAAAACGAGACGAGAATCTTAATGACCTCAGTTTCTTCAAAACACAGAATTGTTCTTGCTCCTACCCCGTCTAGCAGATAAGAACAAGTTTGCTCCAGCTGTTGCTATCCATACGCCGCTACAGAAAACCATGTATTTGCCACTGTGGTTTGTCCTTGTGATTGAACACGTTCCTCGTGTGACTCTTCTTAACCCTCGGGGTATAAACTGTCTGATGCTCTGAATAAAGTCTATTGCATGAGACTTTAGTCCACCTCAATTTTAAGCCCCTCTCTCCAAGGTTCATGCCACCAACTAGAGCGGTAAACAGTGTCACAAGTCTCCTCATTTTTAATCCCCTAAACACTCATTAAAATTGGAGGGAAGTCTTACAGGAGCGGAGGGAACACACAGACGATGGGGGGGGGGGGAAGAACTCTAGGTGGTTGTAGATGCAGATTAGAGAGCTGTGGCAGGAAAGATATGACGGGGGGGGGGGTGTTGACAGTGGCCACCAGAAGCTGGGAAACACAAGGTCCTATGCCTATCTCCCAGAGCACACAGGAAACCGGCTCTCTCATTCTGGATTTCCAGCCCCCAGACCTGTGAGGAAGCACATACCAATGAGGGACCCCTCACTTTATAACACTGTGACTGGACAGTCCTAGAAACTAATACTACACCTGATCTCCTTCAGATCCCCAGCAAAACCAAGTCTTTTCTTGTCTATTAAGACAAGTCTTTTCTTGTCTCCATGGCACAGCACAGGACTGTGCTCAGAAACCCTTCCCAGGCCACAATCATGACACCTGGGCCATCTGCTTGATAGACATCTCATTTACTGATCCCAGTGAAGGGAAGCCAAGCACTCCGAAGACAGGCTGGCAGGTACCGAGTAACTCCACAGCTATTAAAAGCAACACCGAACAAAACCAGAATCAAGGTTAAACACTGTAAGAAGGATTTGTTTAGAAGAGCATGTTTGGATATCCGTGGTCAAATGGCTGAATCATATACATCTCATCTGTTAGCTTTATACCGAAAAGCCCGTAGTTTCTTACTTCATACGGAGCAGTTTAGTGACTCGGCATTCATTGTGAAGTGACTTGTGTTTGGGATGAGCAAGGCCTCACAGAAGGAACTGTACCTGGCTCACCCTTCTGAGATCCCACCTCACGGGTCTGCTTGCAAATGGGAAGCAGTTAAATGGTGGGTATATGAGCAAAAAGCATTACCCTACGGTACATACTGCTGCTGGTTTTGCAATAAAGAGGGGGGGGGGTTATTATACTTGTTAGTTCTCGTGTGGAAGTTAAATGATGGGGCTAGGAGAACGGGCAGGCATGGTCTGATAATCAGACAGGGAGAGGAGTGTGTGAACCACCACCCTGCTAGCTAGCTAGCTGCCCATTAGGAGAACAAGGCCTGGAGTCTGAAATCCTTCCCAGGTTAATTGGGGGCAGCTGCTTGCTTAAAGAGCCCAGCAGTTATTCTGAAGGACTAGCCAGATCTAGCCCATCCGATTAAAATGAGGTTTACATGTTTTTTGTTTTGTTTTATTTTGAAGTGTGTTTTGAAGCTGGGAGGAAAGAATTCTGCCCAACAGTTGATGGTGACATTTAATACTGTCAGTAGTACGGCACACATTCCAAATTGGTAAGCAAGGCAGTCAGTATAAGGCAGTTTCTGTACCAGCTGGGGAACTCGGGGATTCTAAAATATTCTAGGATTACTGTCTGCTGCACTGTCCCCGCAGAATCTTCTGATTAAGTGAGGAAGCCCAGGAATACAGGCATGAAAGGAAGACTTATTTTTAGTTATTGCCTTTGGCAAAAGTTCTCTGCCTAAATAGAGGGAATTTATTCTGAAAAACAGAGTTTTCTTTCCTGCCACATAAAGAAACAAAAATAGCAAAGGCCTCATAAATTATCATTCTTCGGTGTCAGGATGTCTGGTTAAGGAGCTGACTGCTAAGTGAGGGCTGCCACAAAGTCACTCTGCAGGCAAGGGTCCCCTGCCTGACTCTGAACACTGAAGTGACAACAGGAACAGGAGAGGAGGCCTTGAGGCGAAAACGTCTATTTTTCTTTCTCCATGTACAAGTACATGTTTCACAGAAGGCCAGAGATGGTGTAGACACCCTTGTCATTATCATATACTTCTCTTGCTTCAGCAAAATCCCCAGTGTCAAAAAGCAGTTGCACACCTCTGGTACCAGACCAAGGGATGTCAGATGTGTGCACTCCACACATAGATGCTTGGCAATCTTCCTTAGCATCCTCCCTCTCACCTAGCTGCAAACCTCCTCAAAGAAAATCAGAATAGAGCTGGGCCTTGTTGGCCTACACCTTTAATCCCAGCACTCTGGAGGAAGAGGCAGGTGGATCTCTGTGAGTTTGAGGCCAGCCTGGTCTGCAAAGCAAGTTTCAGGACAGCCAGGGCTACACAGAGAAACCCTGTCTGGAAAAACTGAAAAGAAAATCAGAATAGATGACTACTAAATTGATTGGACATTGAAACTGTAATGACCACAGACGTCTAGAATCTACTCTGACCTAACTTGCTACAACAGTCAACGTTTAAAGAGGTTAATAGCTTCATCTCCTCACCCCAGTATTGTCTTTATGTGATGTGGACGCATCCTTTGTTCCTTAGGCTGACTTCAAAGACGCCCCACCATAAAATGCCCATCCTTATTTATCATATAACGAGCTCGTTCCTATGATCCTTATGTCATGACATGGGATTAAAGATATGTGTACAAAACAGTTAAGGTCACTAATCAATTATCTTAAAATGCCAACATGATTAGATCATGTGGACCCAGTCCAGTCGTATCAGCCCTTTTTGTCCAGCTGCCAGGGGAGCAACCAGACAGATATATTCAAATTGTCACAACACTAAGATAAAAGAAAAGTTCCACTGCCGCATAGGGGGGGAGCCCTAAGGTCAGGGCCTCATCTCAGTGGGACCTACCTGTCCACTGGGGAACTAAGAATCTATTGAGCATTATGGTTTAGGGCATAAACACCACTAATAGGACCAAGTGCTGAAGGCTTGTTCTCCAGTGACCCTACTGGGAGGCGATGGAAGTATTTTTATGCTATTTTTATTGATGTCGTTTTTAGGATTTTGTTTGCTTGTTTGTGTTGTTGCTGCTTTGTGGTTTTGGTGTTTCTCTGTGTGGCCTTGGCTGTCCTGGAACTCACTCTGGACACTAGACTGGCCTCCCTTGCAGAGATCCACCTGCCTCTCTGGGCTTCTGGAGCGCTGGGATTAAAGGCTGGTGCCAGCACTGCCTGACGATTTTTTTTTTCTGTAGGTGATGGAAGTTTTATGGAATTTTTAAGAAGTGAGTCCTGGTAGGAGAATCTCTTGAAGGAGGTGGAAGGACTCTCTTCTTTCTCTGTCTTGCTGTCTACCCATGAGATGGATGGTTTTGCTCCTCACCAGCTTGACTCTTAAGCTGCTGCTTCAGCCTAGGCTCACAGCTCTAAAACTGTGATCCAAAATATGCCTGGTTTTTTTATTTTATTTATTATTAGTAGTATAGTAATCAAAGAAAGAATACAGTGATTGCGGTAAGTGAACTTTGCAATCATTTATTGGTGCACAGTAGCAGAAAAACTTCTATCTCCTGTCTCTGAGACACTATCTCTGCGAGCTACTCAGTAACCCAATCCCTCTGAGACTGGAATTGTGCCTGCCTCCAGCCTGATAGACGTACCTCTTCACCAAAATTCCTAGCCTGGTGACAGGCTCTCTGCCACCTGCTCAAAGGGACTATGAGCCTATCTAGGTTCCCTAGGTTCTTTAGCCTCTGATTTACAAATTCGTGGGGTCTGGTCATTAGGCACTCTTGCCTTCCCTATTAAATGCAAATCTATATCAAGGGCTATTACTCTGGTGCTAACACCAAAGGAGCCTGGAGTTTGAACACAGCCAGGATTAACTTGAACTCTAGCACTTACTGTGCATGTAGCATTAGGAACATCATAAATCCTTGGGATTTCATTGCTGGGTTCTGTGTGGATTAACGGCCAAGTGTGTAGTGTAGAGAGGAGCTGGTTCTCATTGTTATCACCTTTTGTAGCCACACAACTGAATGGGGTCATTTTTGTCGACAGGGCCTCCCCTGCAAGCTCTCAGTCCCTACCAATTTCTATTTTATGGGGGTGGGGCTACTAAAAATCCCTGCTATTCCTAGCCAGCATGTCATGTTACTGTCACCATGGTCCAGCTCACAATGTAGGACACCTCTTGCATCCATTTTATTCACTCATCAGCTTTCAAGGGTTTTTCTACATGGAAACTGCCATTGAAGGAACAAGGGTATATTAGTGAACCAAGCTGATAAGAACTGTGAATTTATGTTCTAATATAAACTTTGTGGGATGGAGTCATTCTAGAAGGTGTGTGACTGTAAGGCCATTTTGAAGTACCCCCAAGAACCTCAGCTTCATGATAGGAGCCATCATCTCCCCTGGAAATGTATGGAAATGTAATCACCATTATTCTTGCATCAAAGAGCAGCAAATATTGCCTCTCACATCTGATAGCTAAGATTTAACATTCCTCTCACAAGAGAGAAGAGCATAGGTAGTAACTTTTATGTGGTAATGAAATGCTCCCGTTATACTTCAGTGAGTTAATGAAAAAAAAAAATTACTTCATTTCAGGATTTGAGTAATAAGTCCATAAAGAGAAATTGAGCCTATGGTTGAGGCTGGGAGCACTATAGAAATGCATGAACTATTTTCTGCTCCGACCTCTAAGTAGCTGTTTAACAAGACAAAGAAAGAAAATGTCATCCTTAGCACCCATTGCTAGCAAGCCCTGACTCTGCCTAGAAGCCATCTTGTAAAGTCAAAGAGCTCAGCGCAGAAGACCCAGTGAATTCACTTCAAGCAGGGCTCATGAGAGCTGCTACAGCTCACAGAAGAGCAGCATGAAAAGCCTGTCTGTCTTGGACCCACCCTGCACTGTGGATTTTGTAAAAGAGAGTCCTTCACAGAGGTGTTGGCTCAACATCATCAATATGACTGTTGAAAATAAGTAAATAAAAAAATGAGGCTAAAAGAAAAACAGGGTTTTCATTGAATTGCCTCCTATTTACCAGTAATCACACCAAGTGTTTTTTTGAATTGGCAAAACTGAGTTCCCTACGTATTTATATTCGTAACATTTTCCAGGAGGTTCTACCAAAATGTATCCTATCCGAGCACCTTGTGTTGTGAAATCCAGAGGAATGGAAAACATTCAAACAAACGAGCCTTGTCTCCACTATGTCCTGCTGGAGAAGAAAGCGTACCTTTCCAAGGGAGACTGTCTAAATAAGGCCTCCGTTCTTATGGTGTTTTATCAGTTGCCTTAGAAACCACCAGAATGATGAGTGCCTCCTGCCCACAAGGTAATACTCTGATAGGTTTAATCACCTGTTACCCGGCCAAACACACACTTGACTGGAGATGAAATTGGTATTCCCTGTGACTGGAGGTCTGCATTTTACAGTTCCTTTAGGCAGTTAAATGATAGCCTATCTTCTGCATTGGGAGAGAGGAGATGGTCCCAGGTTAAGGAATTCTTGTTTTTCAGCCTTTGGTAACTTAACTGGAAAGTACTCTTGATGGAATAAAGAACTCCATCTTGTTGAACCAACTATTGAATCCCTTCTATGAGCCAGGCTGGCTGTGGAAATCAGCAAGACACAGGTCTGCAGCAGCTCCTGTGTGCACATAGTATGGCTTCCAGTTTCGCGTTTTTATAAGATTCCTGAGTGTGTGAATGAGCAGGTCACTCCATCTGGTGAGCACTAGAAACTGCAAGACCAAAGACGATGCAGCATGATCATATTGAAACGCTGAGAGAAAAATCAGTATTGTATAAACTTACCAACTAAAACCAGATTGTGAATTGATAACAAAAAAAAATATATCACTGTATTTTAAGATTAATTCTTTAAGATCTCCAAAACACCCAAACATTTACCATCCAAATACACAGAACTGAAAAATGGAGATGAGGAGAGTTTGAAGCCCATCCTTGATTTCTGCCAAAAACATAAATGTGAATGAATTCTCAATGTGTGCCTACCTGTAAGTGGAGGCTGTGGTCACTTCAGGAGCCCTTTGCTTTGCTGTGTGTGGCTCTACAGTTACTTCAACCACGCAATGGTATCTCTTCCCACCAGAGTACTCGGTGGCAAGCTCAGAGCACTTCCTGAGTGTTGTCTTCCCCACCCCTCTCCACTCCACTGTTCTTGCTCAAATGTGCCTCTTGCCCTTCTTTTTCAAGAATGTGCCTTTAGAAATGAAACTGGCTGGCACGTGGTGTCCTTGTGTACCCATGCTTTCATTTCCTTGATGCCTGGGCCATTGTGTATACTTTTAGCTGTTTTTTTTTTAATATAACCCTTAATTAATTTTAAAGTTTTAAACTTTTATTTATTTTACGTTTGTGAGTGTGCTGCATCTGCATGTATGTATGATGTATGTGAACTACTTGTGTGCCTAGTGCCTGTGGAGGTCAGAAAAGGGTGTCAAGTTCCTGAGAACTAGAAACCAAATCTGTGTGTGTGTGTGTTTACAGTATTTGCGGATTGCCTTCCCAATAGTACATCCTACAAAACTATACATTGAGGGTATCGTTTCTCCAAATTTTCACCTTTACAATTTCTCAAATGGGAACACAAGGAATTCGTTCCATTTTTGTAAAATTAGATTTCCCTAATAAAAACTTTGATCGTCTTTTTGTTTGTTGCCCATCCTGAGCTATTTCTTTATGTATTGACTATTTAAAACCTTTATGCTTCCCCCCTTGCTGGATTTGGGCTATCAGTGTGCAAATTTTCATTGTATAGGTAATAGCACTTTAACTGTCCTCAACTGGCAAACATCCTTCAAAGACTGCTATTTACTTTCACCCTTCCTTATTCTGTGTTTTACAAGCACTGACTTAATTTACATGGAATTGATACAATCAAAGGTTAGGTTCTAGTTTCATTTTCTTTCTTTCTTCCAACAGAATATAATAGAATAAGATACAACAAAACCGTCTGGGTGTTGGTGGCCCACGCTTTTAATCCCAGCACTCAGGAGGCAGAGGCAGGCGGATCTCTGTGAGTTCGAGGCTAGCCTGGTCTACAGAGCGAGTTCCAGGACTGGCTCCAGAGAAACTCTTGTCTTGAAAAAAAAACAAAAACAAACACACAAAAAAGATACAACAAAACCAATCACATTGAGGTCTGACAAGACAAACCAGAAGGAAATGAGCCCAACAGAAGACAATCAGAGACCCACTCATTGAGGAATCCCATAAAAACACTTAACTGGAAGCAATACTCTAGGCGCAGAGGAGCTGCTGAATTTCTGTGCATGCTGCCTCCGCCTCTGTGAGTTCATATGAGGTTTGATTATGTTGCTTTAGAGGGTCTTGTTCTCCACTTTCGTACTAAGGGTGAGCTAATACAGCTCAAGAACAAACTATCCTGGTGGCGCACGCCTTTAACCCCAGCACCCTGGAGACCAAGGCAGGCATATCTCTGCAAGTTCCAGGCCAGCCTGCTCTACAGAGAGAGTTCCAGGACAGCCAAGGCTACATAGAGAAATCCTGTCTGGAAAAAGAAACTAAAAAACAAAACAAAAAGAACAAAGTATCCCACCCCCATTGAAGTATAAAACACAAGTCTTTTTGTGCCCTTGATCTGTTTGTCACTCAGGGTTAGTGCCTTTCCCAATGAGCTATTGTAGCTGTAGAATGTTTTGCTGGCCCTTATGCTCAACCTGTCCTCACTAGTCTTAGTCCTTGAATTTTACTGGCTATGCTAAGCCGTTTTTCCTCAGTATGTGTTTTCAGATAATTTTACTGACTCCTAGCCCTCTCAGCACACGCAGGGATTGTTAGTTAGTATAAATTTATATGTTAATTTTGCAAGCACAGAATTTTCACAATTTTAACTCTTCTTGTCTAAAAATAGGGTATCCTGGTACATTTGTTTAGAAAATTTGTCTTTACATAAAAAGTTGGCATTTTTAACAGCATGCACTCTGTATCTTTTTTTAAAGGACTTATTTCCAAGTTCGTGTTCATAGCTTTTTGTCACTGTAGTGAATATACAAAATAATACTGATTTTTTTTCTTTTTTCCTTTTTATTTTTAGGTTTATCTTATTATATTCTGGTCCTTGTCTTCTCTTTCCAGCCCTCTGGTGGGGGGCTTTGTTCTATGGTTGTGCTTCTATCAAGTTCTCTGCCTGACAACATGCTGAAATGAAAAAAGACAACTGAGCATGCTCTGACACCCCCCCCCACACACACACACACATTGTGAGCCAAATAAGCCTTTTTGTGAGATTATGTGTCACAATGGCAGAGTTAGCACAGCAATCACTGAGCCATGTTTTCTTCTTCCTTTTGGTGATGTGGGCGTTTCTTAGTTTTTGCAGCCACACAGCACATTTTCTGCAATAAGATGTCATTGTTACCCTTTTTCAAATCTATACTGATTATCTTGTGGGTTTTGCCAAGAGTAAATATTACCATCTTATTTTATGCTGTAGCCTGGCTAGCATAAACAATTTGATTTATGTACTGGTGACTTTGGTAGGCTTTAGTCGTGGGTTAAGTAGTCTCTTTCCTTTGTCACCCGGTTCTTGTTAGAACTGACTAGCAAACTTTGCAAAGGCCTTAAGTATGTCATCTTTATTGATAATGCTGACATATTTCTCTCCCTCACATATAAAATCATGCTCACAATTTTCTCAATTTCATTCCTGCATTCCTGGAATTAGTGTCACTTAGTAATAGCCCACATCAGTTCATATTTTATGTGATTCTCATTTCAATTTCATGATGCTTTCCTTTGAATTTTCACCATGGAAGTCATGAGAAGTTGGACGGCAGCATTTTATCTGCACTATACTAATTAAACTCCGAGATTATGTTGGGTTTATGAAACATGTAAGGAGATTGACATCTTTTGCTCTGACCTGGAATAGTTTGAATACAGGGATTGCATAATCCCTGAGGATTTAATCAAACACACCCACAAAGCCATCTGTTCCTATTAATTCCCTTAATGGCCTATTTTTGTCCACCTTGCCAGCGTTTTCTGTAGCATTAAGTGTACTGATCTGTCTCCCTTTCAGATCATTCTATCCATTACTACACCCTTTCCCTCTAAGCTGTCAAATATATTTCCAGTCCATTCCGTGAACCTTTTTTCCCTTTTAATCGCTTCCACATCTGTGATCATGGCTTCTTTTCTTTTCTACTATAGCTTCTGCTTTCTCTCTCTCTCTCTCTCTCTCTCTCTCTCTCTCTCTCTCTCTCTCTCTCTCTTTCGCTTGCTCACTTGCTCGCTCTCTCAAGTTCAGGGAGATTTATCTACTTTATTATTGAAATTAGAGTTTGGGTTTATATATAATTTCTATTATTTTTGCTTATTTCCTCTTTTGTGGGATCTTAAATTTATTAATACACCCTGCCTTGTATTCAAGAACTTAATTTCTTTTAATAATAAGCAGAAAGTCTTTCTGGCCCGTCTTTAGTGATGACACCACTAGACGCCTAACAGAGGGAGAAGAGGCTGTGTTTGACTCTGTTGCCTGCTTCTCAGACCCATTCCTCCTACATGATTGCTTCATCCAGCCTTAGTAGAAGAGAGGTGCCTAGTTTCACTGCAACGTGACAGCCCATGGCTGCCTGATATCCTGCCCTTTTCTGAAGAGAAAGAGAGATGAGGAGGAGTGGGGGAGGGCTTTGGTTGGGATACAAAAATAAATAAATAAACAAAATAATAAAACAATAAAAAATAATGATGACATCAACATGATTTTACTATGTCCCACTCACAACCATTTGAATATGCTGGTATGGGAGAGCATAGACTGTTACATCTTAACTTTTTATCAAAACACATGACAAGCTTTTGTGACTGTCCTAGACATACTTTTAAGTCTGGATGTTTTAAAGGATATAAAATTCTATATGTGACTATTAGTAAGTTTTGTGGTTGCCCTAGTTTTTTCTAATTACTTTTTCTTTCTGGTGACCTTATTTTGAAGATGTATATTGAAATAATCCATTTGTTTGCTTTGTGGTTATGCATTTAGTGTCAATGATGTTAGTAAAATAACTCTGACTGAATAAAAATAGAGTATAGCTTGGGTATCTTAAGTGAGGTCCTTGTCCTGTTTGGCTAACTCTCTAGTTCTTATTCCTCATCAGTCTGAGTAAGACAAGTCATTTGACAAGAATTTCCTTAGCTGCCCAATTGTTTTTCAAGGACTGGTGCTGCTGAAGACTCAAGGGATTATTGGTTAGGAACTGGGCTCCCTGGGTGAACTGTGGCCTCCTGAGCCAGAGCACGAGTTCTTGGACAGACAATATCTCAGCTGTTTTCACACTTGGTAAATTGAACACGATAATAATACAGCCCATCTCACAGCACCATTTGACAATGCCAGGTGAAGTTCAGTTAGGCATGTCAGTAAAAATAGCTAATGTTAGATGAACTTTTGACAATTTCTTAAAACCACGTTTCTAAACATGCTTTTAAAAGAGTACAAATCTATACACAAATATAAATCATTCACAGTACTACTAAAACATTCAAGAATAATAAATATATTCTAAAAATATCACATTAGAAATAATTCTAGAAAATAAAATTCTATAATATCTGATGTTCCACCCTTAGCTAAGGAGCCAGTGGCCGAGAGTGCTGAGAAAGAGACTAGTTATCTTCATAAGTTGTAGGGTTCCTGCCACAGTGGAAGGCCACACAACAAGAATATATGGGCAGCACAAATTAGACTTAATGAGTTTGGATGAAAAAAAAAAAAAAAAAGAGGACACAAAATGTGGTAGGTAGGAAAGGGTGAGTCTGGAGGAGTTGGGAGAAATAATTAATAAGATCAAATCACATTGTATGATATCCCTGAGGAACTAATAAAAAATAAGTAATAAAAACAAATAAATAAATGTCAAAAAATAGATTGGATGCCTCTGTGTATCAATAGCCTATGCAGAATTATACAATGTGATTATATATAATACATTTATTATGTATGTATTATATATATATATATATATATATATATATATTCTATAAATATGGACAGAGAAAAAAATGTTTAAGTGTTATACTGCAAGCCTTGAATTAGTGTCATTCGAGCTTCAGACTCATGGCACTGACTTATATTCCCGCCTATAAAGAAGACAATTCTAATACAATGCAAATTGAGGACCTGAGCGCTGAGGGGAAAAATTAAAGCCATTTGTATGAGATAAAATTCACCATGGGTCATCTGAACTCTCTGGAAGCGGAGGTTTTAAATTTTACAGTTCTTAAAAATCACCAAGGGCCCTTTCTAAAAGGCAGGTTTCCAGCTCTACCTCCAGAAATTCTGACTCAAAAGGCCTGTGATGGGAACCAGGAATTAGAGTTTTGTTTTTCATTTATTTTTTTTTTTTTTTTGGATTAACAATATAGAGGAACGATACAATGCCTCTTTTCCTGCCCCTATAAAAGTGGAGCACAAACAAACGCTCCATTCACATGCATAAGGACTGACGAATAGAGGTGTCTGAGAAAGAGGGAGGCTACCCAAAGTGACTGACTACTCAGCCCCAGCAATGGAATCAAAGCACTTGATCTCTAAACTGTTTTTTGTGAATCTCCTTCTGCAGCCCAGATTGCTCTCAAGAGCCCCTAAAATTGACCTTCCCCAGTAAAAATGATCTTTCGGGACTCTCATTCTTCTTTGGAAGCTGGAGAGCAACCAATCAGCCTCACATCACTATTAAAAGACAGACTCTTCAATAAAAACAATGTGAAAAGCTTTCATCTCTTTCTGAATTCGGCATAATCTGCCAGCTCCAGATTTCTCACCTTATGCCGAGACTTGAGAGACAAAAGAAGGTTTGTTAATATGATTTGAAGTGTGTGTCTCAGGTTATTATGAAAAAAAAAATCAAGATCAGAAATCAGCAGCTGCAACATCTTGATCTAGTATCAACAAGATAAGTTAAGGCCAAAGATATAAAATTTACTTATATGATCTAATCAGGAACAAAACAAGAAAAGCGTCTGGATGCTTTGACTGACTAGAACCCAATGATATGTCCCTGATAGTCCTATTCCCAAAAACTCCCCTAACAATATAATAACACTGGGTGTCAGCATCATATGGATAAGGACATTGGTGCATGCCTAGGTGTAGATAGGGGCTTGGATACAGGCATAACAAACAGCCTTAGTTTCTCTCGTACTCTGAAAACGAAGAGGAATTTCATTCCCTCTATTCACTGACTTGTCACCAAAGGTGCAAAAAAGAGAATGACACAGGGACCTGTGACCGCAACAGAATCCCCCGGACCGAAATACACTAGAGTCCGCGGAACTGTAATGTGGAATGCTGATGCGTTTTCCATTTTCTGTTCACCTTTCTTGAAACTCTTGGCAAAGCAAACACCTTGCTAGGAGTGACCTAAGTAATAACAGACAGGAAAGGCTGAAAAGACAGATTTTTTTTTCCTCTCTGGAACACGAAACATAATTAGTTTCAGTGGATGCAGCAAAGGCTATGGGCTCAAGAAGAGAAGGACATCTGTTGAGTGGCACTGTGTCACTCATCCAACCATTGACCTATAGATGACCAGAAATGTGTGTAGTCTTTCAGAACCCTGTTAGCCTATTTCCAATGGCAAAAGAGCTTGAAAACAAAACAGTTCCATAGGATGAGACTTTCGTCTGTTTAGATCTCTCCATCATATTTGGTGAAGCAACTCACCCCCAAATCACAAAGTGTTGTTTGCATGGTATGGCAGCTATTCAAGCATCGTCTCTTTAGTTCTTTCTCTCTCACCATTTCCTCACATGGGGTTTTAGAGTGGAGAGCCATTAACAAGAAAGCGCACACTGACAGCATGTGCATTTCTACCTGTAAACACATACGGTACTCACTTTGCACTAGACTAGACACACACAATGTGCTGAACAAAACCTAAGAAAGAAAGAAAGGAAGGAAGGAAGGAAGGAAGGAAGGAAAGAAAGAAAGAAAGAAAGAAAGAAAGAAAGAAAGAAAGAAAGAAAAACCATTTGGGTCAGGCAGGCAGTGGTGGTGCACACCTTTCATCCGAGCACTTGGGAGGCAGAGGCAGGCTGATCCCTGCGAGTTCGAGGCCAGCCTGGTCTACAGAGCAAGTTCCAGGACAGGCTCCAAAGCAATACAGAGGAAACCCTGTCTTGAAAAACAGACAAAATGAAACAAAAAGTCATTCCCACTCATAATTTTACAGACCAAAGACATTTAAAGAGTAAAAAATGGATTGACTACGTAATTCAACACCACAAAGCCAGAAAGCAGCTGAGTGGGAGTCTAACCAAAAACTTCCTGGTAAGGTCAGACTCTTTCTACCCGCCGTGGCTCCTTTTCCCCATGTCCACAAAAACTGACTTGTCCACAGAGTACTCCAATGAACGGAACAAAGCACGTCTGTCTCAAGCTGCTGCACTTTTCCTGTATTCCGTCAACAACCATAATTCCTGCTCACAATATCCCCCTCCCACAAAAGTAGCGAAGTATATTCTGAAGTGCATTTTCTAACGTTATTATTGTATAACTTACAGGGAGAGAGTGGGCGCAGAGCTATACCTCTTAGTATTTTAGTACTTGAGTGGCAGTCTAAATTGTGCACTTGTCCTCTTTAAATAGCCACTGATTGCAGGACTGAAAAGGCTTTGTTATGTCAGAGTGGTCTAATTTTTTTTTTTAAAAACTCCCCTGGGTCACTGTATTCTCTCATGTGGTACAACCTTTCCCAGAAGGCTGTACTGTGAAAGTTACAACAAAAATCTTTATCAGTTGCCAACTTCTCTATGAGTCCAAGAGCCACTCAGGATCTCTCTCTCTCTCTCTCTCTCTCTCTCTCTCTTCTCTCTCTCTCTCTCTCTCTCTCAGAAATTAGTATTATTTGATGCAAAATGAAAGTCAATGGTACACTGGTTGTAACCAAAAGAGTATGAATTGGAGACAGCTCCAACATGTGTTATTCTATAAGACTACTGCTTCTTTCAACTTTAGGGCAGCTGTTTCCCATGGTGGGATACCTTGTTCAGCCTTGGTATGAGGGCAGGGGTCTTGGTCCTGCCTCAACTTGGTATGCCAGACTTCGTTGACTCCCCAAGAGAGGCCTTACAGGCTCTGAGGGGTGGATAGGAGTGGGATGGGGGAGGGGTGGCGTGGGTGAAGATGAGGGAAGGGGAACCCAGGTTGCTATGTAAAATGAAAATTAAATTCAAAAACAAAAAATAAATTTAGGGCAGCAACCTGTTCTAATTAAACATAGGAGGAGATTATGAGAATGCTCACACGATTAGAGAGATAAATTGTTAACACACAGAATTATTATTTACAATATTAGATGTATTACCATTGTCATCGCCATATTCATAAAGCAGAGTGAGATGCTGAGAAAAATACAATAGCATATCCCTTTCCAGCATCAAGGGTTTTGCTGTTGTATTAATACCAGCTTCCACAGACACTCAACTTATCCCCAGTGGACTATTTTTACTGGAACTACAGACAATAAGCTCCCTTGATGTACTGTGAAATAACATAGCTATTCATCCCCTGGGCAGTCCCGAGTTTTTCTCATTAGTTCTCGCTGGGTCTCTGTGCAGGAAAGAGGGGTGCGTGCTACCTTTAGTCATCAAATTACAAAAACAGCAAGAAAAATGGATGAGCTGAACTAGCCATGACTTATCTTAACATCTGAATGCAATGCACATTCACTTCAAGTCTATACAGCGAAATGATTAAGACGCCAAAGGAGAAACTACTCACACAGAATCTCTCAGCCTCCCTGACTCAATCTCTGCCTTTCCTGGTCCCTCGTTTCCCAAAGGGAAAGGCCAAAGTCGGAAGGGCAAACTATAAGATATCTATTGCTAGCTGAGAGTACTATTGAAATCGTAAAATGGGCTTTTATGTACATTAGCACCTAACCTCTAATTTTCATCCAGGTATAGTGAAATTTCCAAGCATGACTCAAGAGGATTGCTCATCTTTAGCTGCTCTTTCTATGTGGTCTCATTCTAAGAAGTATGTCTTATATCCACTTCCATGGCTTAAATTCTCACTTCTATAACTATTATTCTAAACTTTATGTCTTGAACACCAATCTTTAGTGTTACACTATTTTGCAAGTTCCGTATGCCAGTCTTTGAGAACTAAACTGAGGCATATCCTAAGGCAAACTAAGCTTTCTCTAAGCAAACTCCATTTATTTATTCCATTTTCTGGATCATTCAAGCTTCAACCCAACTTCACCATCTAGTCTTTTTCCCTTCAGCACTGTGCCAGGCTTAACATATCTGATGGACGGGAGTGATCATCTTAGTGAACTAAGGTGCTCATCCATACCTTGCCCTTCATTTCAGTTACTAAAGACATGAGGTTGACGTTACACAAACGAGAACTGAAGAAGAGACAAACTGGGCATGTTATTATTGTTGTGCCAAAATGCTGAACCCCCAAATCACCAGGAGACCCATTCCAATGCAAAAGCAATGAGTCTTTAATAATTTAACAAGTTAACTGCCTTAACTCAGTTCCCTCATCTGTCAGACACAGTGGGTGGGGTGTAATCACTGAATACAAAATCACTTATATAATTGATGGAAGACACTGTGGAATGTGGAAAATACACAATAAACAAAATAAACTGGTAACACAGTGCACTGGAGAGTAACTTTGTCACATAAAACGGAACTGAACTTGCTGCCACTAACGAGTATGAAAGAATAAAGGATCCTTTATTCCTAGCCTGGAAAATAGTCAAAATTCAAAAT
This sequence comes from Phodopus roborovskii, assembly GCF_943737965.1. Classification (NCBI taxonomy): domain Eukaryota; kingdom Metazoa; phylum Chordata; class Mammalia; order Rodentia; family Cricetidae; genus Phodopus; species Phodopus roborovskii. Next base: position 9,224,168 of record NW_026126618.1, read on the forward strand.
ACATACAGCTAAGTGTGAGGGAGGGGTCTGCACAGATGACTCAGCAGTGAAGAGCACTGGTTGTTCTTCCGAGGAACAGGGTTCAATTCCCAGCACCTACACGGCCACTCACAACCATTTATAAGTCCAGTTCCAGGGGACCTGATGGCCTTTTCTGGCCTCATAGGTCACCAAGCATGCATGTAACTACACAGACATACATGCAGGCAAAACACCGTACACAAAATGAAACAAATCTTTTCCAAATATGTGAGTAGGAACATTAGTCTGGAGACAGGAACGAAAGGGGAACCATGGATAATGGCCACATTTGGACAGCAGGCAGTGGATCCTGAAATGGAGAGAGAGAGGCCATTGAGAAGGAAGAAACTGTAGAACCAAACCAAACCAAGAAACGAGGTATAGGAAGATCAAGGAATATGAAGACTGGGATATCTTGCTGGTTTCCACTATAAGGAAATATCCCATGAGTTTTTATAGTTCACAAACTAAGTCTCATAGAAAATAAAATCAATATTATTTTTTATTCTGGGTGATTGATAATTAAAATCAGTCAAGATTTTATTTTAGCATTTTTAATCTAACTAAATTTCTCCTCAAGAATGTAGCTTGTGGCCAGGAAGTGGTAGCGCACACCTTTAATCCCAGCACTCGGGAGGCAGAGGCAGGCTGATCTATATGAGTTCAAGGCCAGCCTGGTCTACAAAATCAAGTACCAGGACAGGCTCCAAAGCAATACGAGTGCAGGTAACCAGGCTGGGAACATAAACTGGGGTGACTAAATTCTAGTCAGGGGGATATATTCCCATTGACAAGCCATGGGTAGGGCAAGAAGGAAACTTACCTTTGGGAAGGAAGGAAAAGTTCACCAGATGAGAGCGTGTGAAATGAGTCCAGTATCTGGGTGAGAGTCAGTCTTGGGACCCTGGAGTTTTCACTTAATCCCTACAGTCTCAGTTTTATGTATCTTAATATTTATTCTTTTGAACATCCAAACGCCTTTACATTTCAGTAGTCATTTTTATTCTTCATCTCCGTAAAGATTACATTATTGGTATTCTCATTCCATGCTTTTTCCTAGCAACCTACAGCAGATCCAAAGTACAGTGTGTGTGTGTGTGTGTGTGTGTGTGTCACTCTATATATCGCACTATTAGCTATTTTCAGAAATCTGATTAAACTTTAGACCCTCTATTTAAAGCTTAATATGTTTTACTGTCACCAATAAATTAGCCCTTGATATAAATGTGACCCAAATTTTCAACATAAGATGTATTTGCTACACTGGCTATTTGCAGTGTAGGGAAACCATTTTCACTGCGCCCTTACTTGCATCACATAGGTGGCATTTGTGTTATTTTAAGCAGCTACACATATCTCTGTTGTGATTACAATGATTAAAATAAATATACTTTCTAAATGTTTGAAGGAACTTAATAACATTGTTTCAACAGCATCTGCCCAAAGCCACTAGACTGTGTTTACAGCACTCGGAGGAGGCAGCAGCACTATACTTGAGAGCTGAATCATGCCACCCGACTGGGGGTTGCTTTTAGACAGGAGGACCAATCATTTCTAAACACCTTTCATTCCCCTTGTCAGTCAGAATTCTGAAGGGGTCAGTGGCAATAGCTTTGAAAGATTGCCTCCTTTTTATCAAGAAGAGTGGAAGGAAAATCTGAATTTGCCCATGTGCTGTCATACAGACACGATTAACTCTACATTAGTCTGGTAGTACGTGTTGAGACAGCAATTCGAAGATTATTCAAATTGTCCCCTGTTTTGGTGGGTATCATCTGTCCATTTTGTTTTCAGGGTTTACTGCTGCTATTGACTTAAGCGTTGAATTCTTGAAATTTGGTGCCAAAGAGGAAGTTCTTTTTGAGAGTTTGGGAGGAATGGTATTTGAGGGTCTGCACAGTAAGGGAAATATTCTGTTGATTAACTTCCGGTAGTAAGTTTATTCACAGCAAATACTAATTTCTTCCCCGAATCAGCCAAAACACTCACTCCATCGTGGCATGCATATGGGTCAAATTCAGGACAGCTTAATCTAATTCTGCAAATACAGACTGAGCTCCCTTCATCTTCGTTGCACTGCAATCTGGAAAGGCAGACACAATTGATACGCCCTGTGCCCTCAAACAGCAGATCATCCTATGAAAACAGATGGATAGCTAGCTATAACACTGACCAGAATAAAATCAATCTTAACAGGGGCATCAATTCTAAAAAGGAGAGAAAAATAACAAGTGTCAGCAGAGCCTTTTAATCACTGGGTATCACTTGGGTTTTTAAATAAGTACCATAAATATGGATTTTTCAGTCAAGCATTGCGGATGACCAGAACAGCACTACCGACTCTCTCAGGCAGTATATTTCACTTGACGCCAGCAACCTGTGTATCCTTTACCCAGGAACTAAGTACTTACTGAGTGTGTACTGTGTGCCAGATCTGTCACTGGAGCTGTAACAATGAACGTGATTCTGTCCTATCTCCAAGGCGATAATTAACTTGGGAAAATTGAAGAGAGAAACAAAAACTAACAAATCAGTAGAACTTGGAGGATTAAGAATAGAGGAAATGGAGGCGAAAAGGTAACAACACATGTGACAGTTGTGTCTTCGAAGGAGTATGAGCCAGCATTAGGCCAGAGATACAAGGCTGGAGAATGATGCTCACTCAGTTTGAGGCTTCTTTCCCTTGGGCTGAGCACTGAAACTCAAAACTAATAGGGTACAGCACACAAAACAAAGTTATAAGTAAGTGATACTGCTACTCCTAGTATATTGCTCACCCCTTGAGAAATTCAGTAGAGGTCACTGTGATTGGTAGAAAGAAACTTCTGTGTCAATCCAAAACCCAAGATTCAAAATCTTAGACAATGAAAGGGACTCTATCATCATCCATTGATTTGCCATTCCAGAAATTCCTGCTGGACTCTGATTACATACCGCTTAACTACACCATCAAGTCTACAACAGACTGACCAGGACCTAACAAAGGGGTTCCTGAAGCATTACAAATTGAACAAACATACCGCCATCTAAACCCAGCCAGACTGATAGCAGGGACAAATAAAATTATATATATATATAATTTACTTTATGTGAGGTTTATTTTTGCATTTCCTTATTGCCCCATTGTCTCCCTTCTATAAAACTACTCATGAGTTTACGCCTTGAAAGGGGCCTAAGAGGTGGATTCAGGGTTGCTCCCTTTAACCCAACTGGCAGTTGCTGGCCAGCTCGTGGGTACACACCAACAAAAAACAAGCTTGCTTCAAATGTGGCTCAAATTGCGGTAGTGGTCTTACTCTTGCCATGTGGATTAGCGACAGAAAAGTAAATTTCATAAAATGGTGATAAAGTGCAGAGACACAGTGATGAAAGAAGCTAGCAGAGAGTAGACCACACTCCGCAAAGAGCAAGAGTGGGTGCATCCAAGAGCTGAGTGAAGATGAGGCACTAGGCAGAACACAGGAGAATTCCCTTTAAGGATGAAGTGCCCTGGTCCCTGAGACCTGCTTCTTCGGGGACTCAGGTCCCACAGAGGGTTCGTGGAGTCAACAGGGAAAGAAGACAGACAGGATCTGAGGCTGAATCAGTATGGCTGCCACCTTCTAAACTCCACAGGATTACTTGGGAGAAAGGAGGCAGGGAGGCTGGGGTGAGGCTGGAGACCAGGAGTTGAGGAAGCTAGCCCTGACCCTGACAATAGACACCAAGCCTTTGTTAATGAAAGGGCCAGGAGTTCCTCTTGCCAGAGATAAGAATTGGCTCCCTTTCTAAGAATCAGGAATTTTCTCCAAGCCCCTGAGGAAATGGGGATGAGTCTAAATGCCTGACCTTGGGGAAAGGTCTTTCTTGAGAATCAGACAGAATATTGCAGTTTCCTGTACAAAGTCGTTTATCCACATAGCTAAAGCATAAAACTGAGCAAAGGTGAAGCTAGACAAATACTCCTGTAAACCTGAGTAGACCTTGGGAATGTATACATCTTCATTATCAAATACCGAACTTATTTTATTTACCTGACTTTTCTAGCAATTTGGTGTTAACTTGTATGTGAATAGGCAGAGTTATGACACTATATGGTTCCACAGCGGCAATTAGTTTGTTTAGAGAGGCTACCATTGCACACAAATTCATCCTTCCCCAAAGTCCACACAAAATTTCCCAAAGGGAAATAATAATGAGAATCATTAAAAAATGAACGTAAAACAGTGCTGCAGAATTGTGATCTGCAGAATTGAAATGCTGGAACTTTGTCAAGCAGCAACGGTAGCCATGTGGCCCACCCCAGCCCTTTTCCCTGGTCAATCTGCAGCTGGCAGAAGGTTATATTTGTAATAAAAGGATGCTTCTTTTCATTTCCAGAATGACAAATCCCTCTCTGGGAAAAACAACTAACCCATGAGAAAGTAAAACAACAAACAAACAAAAATCCTCAGGGAAGTGATATCTGGATAAGTCAAGTTACCCTGCAATGAAGCTCCCAGTCAACCCACATCAGCCACACCCTCAACACGCACACCCGCAAATTCAAAACCACAAAGCCTCCAGTCATCTCAATGCTTTTTACAGTGACTTACTCTGGGGTAAGGGACAATTAAGACTTTTATGAAAGTTAGTTCTAACAAAAACACGGAGAAATTACTACAAAGAATGAAAGAGGATCTGGAATAAATGATATGCTTTGAAGCTAAGATAATAAACAGAGAGAAAACTGGCCGCATAATTCTCAAAGATATTGTTAAACCCACTGATCAATAATAAGTCCACTACCACAGTTTAAAGCCAAATTTGAAGCAAGCTTTAATTAAAAACTGGCCAGGTGGATGGCACCTAGCCAGGTCCATACCCAGGATCCTTGGAAATGTATAAATCATTGCATTTCCTCTCAGGTCCAATAAGGGGCAAGCATGTATCATGACATACCTCTAGCCTACATCCAATCAGGGGCAAGTGTACATTTTGACCTATTTCCTGGCTATGATCAAACACATCTGGTGCAGATGGGTCAAACAAACTTGTTTAGGGAAGTGAAGAACATATGGCTGGTTGTGTCACCTTATGTATAAGTAATGTTGTTTACCATCCCTAAAACTCCATTATTTTATGAATAACTGTAAGTAATGTAGTTTATCATCCCCAAACTCCATTACTTTATGTATAACTATACGTAATGTAGTTACCATCACCAAACTCTATCACTTTAACCATTAAGTGTACATCCCAAGCTTCCTGTATTTGATTAACTTTAGCAACTGCATCTTGTGTTAGGACACTTGAAATATCATCAAAATCCCTATCATTGCTTCTACCAAACATTTACCAAAGCCATGACAGCAGCCTGAAAATTCAAACCATGTACATCCACACTTATCAATAGCTCTAATAGCTCTGCATTTTTAACAGTACCATTAGCTTTTTTTTTTTTTTTTTTTTTTACCCTGTATGGCTACTAAGTCTTTGCAGTTTTCAACATTATTTCTGTATTCAAGTCTAAAAGCCAAACAAAGAATCTAGTCAACTACTTCTAGTGGATCTTGACTCTTAGACAAGACAACTAGATACCTCTCAAATAGCTAAGGCCAGTGGCTGCTACGGATGCCTCTTAAATTACCTGTGTGGTGTTTGAGTCTCTGGTTCTCAAGTCAAATCAATACAGTTTCAATTGTGCTTGATGCTCGAAGTTGAAAGGGGCAGAGTTGGGACATGCCTAGGAACATGAGCCTTACTTTTGTCCCTAATCCCCTGGGTCTACACAGGGAGAAATGAGGTAAAGTTCCACACCATGGATATCTCAACACAGGGAGACATAGGGTGCACTCACTGTCAACCACTGGATTTGTGGCCTCTCTGAAGCAACCAAAAATTCATGGAGCAGAGGAGAGAGGCTAACAAATTAGCTGATCTTTGGTGATGAGATCCCTCAGTTGCTGCTCCAAGGAACAAAAGCTAAGTTCCAGGGCACTAAAAACTATTTACAGCCTTCTACCTCCCACTTCGCTGGCCACTTTGAACTGCATCCAAATTGAATTCAACACATGATCTTTCCCCCCCCCCCAATGCCATTGTGAGTTAATGGTTCTTTTAATCTGCATTTTATCTCTCAGCTCTAGTCTGTGGCTGTTCTTAACTCTTAAAGTGTCAGATGAAGTCATATGAGATCTCAGCAATTCTTTCAGAATTTAAGATTAAGAAGGAGGAAGAGGAGGAGGAAGAGGAGGAGGAGAAGGTCCAGTGCCAAATAAATGATAGGGTGTTGTGATGCCAATTTAAATTTCAGGATACAGAAATTTGTTTCTCAAGAGAAAGAAAAAATTAACTTTGTCCTGTGGTCAAGCTGCAAATCAGAAACAATGGGAACAAAATGTAGGTTAAAAGTCCAGTGCCCAGACATGTCCTCTTTGAATAAGATCAAGGACACTATGCTGTTTCTATGAGCACAGTGCTACCAAGTCACCACCTGTGAGGGCTGGACCATGAAGGCACTTGGCTTCTCCTGTTAGACATACAAAAAGGTAGAAAATGCCATCGAAAGCAGCAGACAGACAGATGCAGATAACTTTGGAGGACATGGCTGCCTTTAAAGATAGAACCTCAAACTGTAGGAATTGAATTTAAATGGAGAAAGGGTAAAGCTACAAGCATAGGGTTCAAAAAAAAAAAAAAAAAAACAAACAAGGTTGGAGTGAGGGTCTCTAAAGCGATGCAAAGTGAGCTGGTATATAGCTCAGTGGTAAAGCGTTTGTTTAAAATGTGCAGTCTTGGGTCAATACTCAGGATGGAAAAATGGGGTGATGGTGGTAAGGGATCCTATATAATAATGTGATTTCCGCCCCCCCCTCGCCCCCTGCACAGTGGCCAAAAGAAAAACACTGCATCACCTGATGCTGAGGTCTCCTGATTCAAAAAGATTTTTCTGGTTTCCCAAGTTAGATATGGGGAGGGGGAGAATGGCTGAACTTAGGGGCCATTTGCAAATACGGTAATGATTCAGAGGAATGATGGGTGGTACAGAATGCTTTGGACTCCAACAGCAGTGGGAGGAGAGAAGAGAAAAACTCAGGAAAGATGAAGGGGGCAGGAAGGGCAGGCTTCAGTGGAGATTATACATGATCTCTGAGATGTGACAGGAATTCTAGGAGGATTTCCCCCATTTTATATCCGTGTTCCTTCTTAGCTCCAAACAGAAGCGCATATAGATTACCCAACGAAGTTCTTAGGTATGTGTGCAGAAGACCATGCCTCAGACCAGAGCATTAAAAACACTGCCGTTAGGTCACTTCTACTAGCTAGGAAATGTTTTGCCAAATTTTATTGCTATAATTTGTACTACAAAACTATAGAAATTGGTCTGAGATATAATTCTATTGCATTTCAATATAGAATAGAAATTTTCAGTCTATAAAGTAATTGAGAAGGACCAATGTCTCCCTTACCTAATAAGACTTGTAAGTTATTAACTTTCCTGGGTTTCCAGTTTGGGCATACTATAGAAACAGCACAGACCTGAGGGGCAGACCTGAGGGGAGTCAGATATTCTGGCCTAAGTCATAGTATTTTTTAAATATTTGCTCTTGGGGGATTTGAAAAAAAACAATGAGAGCTACTGATTTTCTCTTTCTGTACATGCATATGATAGGTGCATCCTATTTCTAGAAAGTTCATAGTGCTCCTGAGGTCTGTGTGACTACTTTAAGAGTCTGTGGAAACTATATCAGCAATCTTGACACCTTAGTTCTCTCCATTGCAGGCAAAATGGGGTGGGGTGGGGACAAACTAATAACAAAGCCTTGGGAAAAGCAGTATTTGAAAGACAGGATTGCACAAGGGTGATGTATCACAGTCAGGAGGCACCCAGACTCCCATGTGAGTGGCTTCACTGGATGAAGGAAGGAATTTCTCTGACCATAGGGTCAGAGAAAGCAGAAAGACAAAGTAAAATTACAACTAGAAGATAGTTCTGGGTTTGGGGTGTTAGTGGATATCTGTTGTCTATTGCCCAGTCTTCATTCTTCTGCCCACTGGGAAGAAAATACTAAATTTTCTGTATGAATCCGATCCTTGGCTTCATCATCCTAAGCTATACAAAGTGTGTGGGCTATTCTCAAATGTCCTTAACACCAGCCACAAGTTAAGATGGGCCCTTATACTTAGGATGATCTGGGTAAATCCTAGGTCTCTATTGTAGATTCTGAGACACACTGCTCCAGATGGGAAAAAGGAAGCAAATGTCTTAAGACTGATGGCCACATCTCAAGATTGACAGCCAGAAAAAACAAGATCATTAGTTTCCATGATATACAATGGAATTAAACCTTTCCTAAAGCTGCATTTCCTGTGGACTCTCCAATTCACCAGCTCGTTTACATAACAGGCTGATTCCACTCACTTGGGATTCTAACAGTTGGGACCTCTGAGCAGAACACGCAATAAAATAATAGTGAATGAAGTAAGAGCTCTGTCAGCTAAGGAATGACTGACTGAGAGCTCTAATATGTTAAAATGAAATGTATCCTTTATTTCTCTAGCAGATTGATTGTGGTGATTTAAAATACGACATAACTGTTTTTCCTTTGTTTTAAATTCCTTTCGTCATAAGGGCTTTGGGAAATGCTTAAGAACAGTGTATTCCTTCCTGGTTTTTATTCTAGGCTATAAATGATAGAGGCAAAGCTCCCGCCCACACTCACAATGTAGCATGTCTTACTGAACCGGGATCCCGTTTTAGCAGCTACCACTTTCTCTTCATGTCTGCATTACAGAGTACAGCCCTGCTGACTTTAGATTCCCCTATTCTAACAACTGAATCGTACGTTTGTCTAAGGAAGTTCCCCGTACAAGGTGCACCACCTTCCTCCTATACTGAGGAAAGCACACACTAACATTCTTTGTTGCCATTATTTCCCACTCTCAATCCGTCTGCACACAGCACCCAGAGCTATGTTGCTTCCGTGTAAGGGAGACCACATTCAGAAAAGCCCATGGGCTTAGAATTACATGCTTATTGGAGGCGCATTGAAAAGCACACCAGGTTATATTTTTATAAGCTGAAAATAGTGCCTGGCACATGAAAGTTAAGTGTTGGCCTCATTATAGCTGGCTATTCTGTCTGCTTCAAAACGACAGCCTTCTCTCACATTGTCTGCATTCAGCTATTACCTCCCTTTTCCTAAGCAAAAAATAGTGTCTTGCCCCTGTTCCCCTACAGCCACACCCATACCTCTGTAACGAGGCACTGAATAGAAGTACAATTACTTAACTGCTCAACGCCATTGAAGTCTGGGGAACTTCATGTGCCCAGTACAATGCTGGCCATCGTCTACTCAGCACGTTCGGTTAAGACTGAGTTTCAATTCATTGCTGTCTCCTCGACAATGTGTTCATCCACCCTAAATATTAGCAAATTTCTTCCTTCTGCCCACACGACATACATTCCAACATACATTCCCCATGCTCTAACTGGAACTGTTTATTGTGATGGATTTCTGACCCTGCTATTTACACTTTCTTACAGCCAGCCCAATGTTACCTGTCAGCAACGCCATTGCCATCTATCTGTTCTTCAGAGTGCCTCTTTTTTTTTTTTTTTTTTTTTTTTTTTGCCAGAGACCCTGAAGTGGTGTGTGTCTCCTGGCTGTGAGAGATAAGGAAAACATCTCTGTAGGGATTCGGGTTATTCACTCACTAACTCTAAAGTTGATTTCATCGCCTATTAAAAAGGTGGGAGGCTGGGAGGAGACTCAGTTGATGAAATGTTTCACATGAAAGCCTGAAGGTCAGAGTTGGATTCCTGTCACCCATGTAAAAATATGGACCTGGAAGCATGTGCCTTGTGTTGGCTAGTTTAGGTGAGCTTAGAACAAGTTGGAATCATTTAGGAAGCAGAATCCTCAACTGAGAAAGTATCCCCACCAGACTTGCTTGTGTACAAGATTGTTGGTGATTAATGTGAGAGGTCCCAGGTCACTGCGGATAGTGACAACTCTGCTTGCAGTCCTGGGTTCTATAAGATAGCAGGCTGAGCAAGCCTTGGAGAACAGGCCAGTAAATAGCACCCCTCTATGTCCTCTGCATCAGCTTCTGCCTCCAGGTCCCTGGCCTGCATGAATTCCTGCCTTGATTTCCCTCAGCAATGGAATGTGGCCTGAAGTTTTAAGTTGAAATAAATCGATTCCTCCCCAAGTTGTTTGTGGCCATGGTGTCTCACAATACCAACAGAAACCCTAACCAAGATATGCTTCTAATCCCAATGCTATGAGGCAAAGACAGGAAGATTGTAGAGGTTTAGCCAAATAAGTTAATTCTAGGTCAGTAAAGAGACCTAAAGTAGAGATAACCAGAGGAGGTAGCAGGTATTAACCTGTATCAGCCACCTGTTCTCAAATCACCTGTGTCTGCAACTGAACACACATGTGTATATAAGTATGAACACATGATATGTGCATATAACACACATAAGCAAACTTTCATATTGAGTCTGTGTTGAAGAGATATCTTTGATTTCAGTGATCAAATAAAATGTTCAATTTAAATCAATTTCATCTATTTGTTTTTATGACTGATGTGGCTATTTTAAAAATCTTAAGCACATATTTGATTTGCATTAAACTTCCATTTCAGCAGATCTAGAGAGGCCCCGCTGACTTGCTGTGCATACAGAAGCATTTCCACAGGACTTGATGCCAAGAACACCTTGAGGAAAGGCATTTCACACAGCTTTTTTTCACTCTTCTACAGGTTAAAAGATCTGTGCTATTCCATACCCAGGACACCAGCTACATGGCCAAGAAGCAGAGGCCCAAATAAAGGTGGAGGTGGTGTACTAACTTCACTCTCTGTAATCGAATGTCGGCACTCCATTTCTGGCAAGTGCTAGAATACTTATGCTCTTGGCTGTTTAAAATTATTTCTAGTTCCCGGAAGGAAATGGTCTTGGGTATATAAGAACACTCAGTTAATATGTCAAGTGCTGATATGATCAGAACGAAAGGAAGAAAGGCCACGTTCTTTTGAGGAATGTTTTAAATATTCACTGATGCAGACACTTCTCCATGAGCTGTGTGCATGCCCTTCCCTTCTCTTAAAGCACTAACTAGTTTCTTACCCAAAACTGAAGAGAAAGCCTAGTCCCATCTCTAGATTTTTCCATTGGACTTAGACATAAAAACAGGTTGCTTATAGGATGAACGGAGCACGGGAAAACCATGACTGTGTCTCGAGCCCAGAAGGCAAAGTATAAACCCAGAGGCTGGGGTCTCCTCAGCTGCCACGGCAACTCCAGCATGGAGGAATTACAATTTTTAATTGGAATGTAAGCAGAGGAGTATGATTGCATAGGAGCTGCTGAGGTCTCGGCCACCAAGAAATGCCCATTGTCAGCCACCTCTGTCATTTTACGACAGCGACCTGAGCGCTGGAGAGAGGGGGTTCAGGGTGATAGGGGATGAACGTGCATTCCAACAGTGCGTTCCTCTGTTTCAGCATGTCTATGCACAAACCCTGACAGAACGTTCCATTTCCTTCCTTTACTCATTAATTTACACAGTAAGGTTTTAATAATATTTCGATGTACAGGGAGGGGATACTCCTATGAATAAAGTTCCAGCCCCCTATCAGCCTTCACAATCTAATAGAAAATTTAGAAATTCCATAAACGAATTTTTATTACTGTAATGTTTTATTACTGTGAGGAGACACCATAACCAAGAAAAACTGAGTAGAGAGAAATTATAGTAATAATTTATACAACGTGGGGGGCTGGAGAGATGGCTCGGGGGTTAAGAGCACTGGCTGCTCTTCCAGAGGTCTTGAGTCTCAATTCCCAGCACCCACATGGTGGCTCCCAACAATCTGTAATGAGACTGGGTGCCCTCCTCTGGCCTTTAGGCATTCATGTAGGCAGAACACTGTATATATCATAAATATATAAGTCTTTTTAAAAAAAATTTATAAACCATGTATTTATCAGCAACAAATGAAAGACCCATAACGAGAGGCATTAAATGTGTGTATTTTGCAACCAGGACTTGGGTAACAACAGAGTGTTTCCTACAGTGTCTCCTAGCTTTCCTTCCAAGTGAGGCTCAATACTTGGCTCCTTCTCAACTAAACTTTTCCTATCTATATAGATCAGTCTATAGCCCTCTTGCTGGGAGGAGCAGAGTTTCTTCGCTTATTTCCTATCAATGTTAAAGCTTGAATTTGGAGTTGTCTAAAAATAACTTTCTCCCTGAAGCCACAAACCTAAGCTAACATTGCCTCCAGTAAACATAAAATACACATACAGTGAGGGCCTGCAGGCTGGATGGTTTCCGGATGTGACCAAAAAAATAAAAAAGAAATAAAAAGAAATGACAGGAAAATACCTTCTACACGTTTCCTTTGTTTCCAACCCAGAATTGGAAAATATTCACATGGAGAAGCTTTAGAAACCCTAAAAAGTTTTTTAATGCTGAATTTCCCAGCTCTTCACGTTTCTAATAACGGTGGGCCTGGCAGGTTCTGCTCAAGTTTTCCAACTGGTCCACAGACCACAAAACCGACGTAAAATGAAGTAGGTCTAAATAACTTCTGGTCAGAGCACCCAGTGCCCTGTGGGAGCAGCCAGGAAACCATCCTTCTCTAAGGGGCTGTAGCTTCAGGGAATCAGTCACACAGGTAGGTCCTCAGTGCAATTCGGACCCTTAGGGGTAGATAAATGGATGTTTTCCCTTGAGAATGACAATATCGGAATGAGAGAGGGCAGATATGAGAAAATGACAAAGGAGCCATGTCCATTCAGGTTCCCTGACCCTCCCTCCTTGACCCCTCCTAATCACATGATGGGTGACCTTCCCTGACCCCTCCTAATTACATGGCAGATGACCACATGATGTTTTGTTTGTTCGCTTGTTGTTTTGTTTTTGTTTTTTAATTTCCTGATTGGCCCATTCTGTAAAACAACTTATGATTTTACTCCTTAAAAGGGACCCAAGAGGCGGATTCGGGGGCTCCTCTCTTTAATTCAATCTGGGAGGAAATTGCTGGCCAGCTCTTGGGTACACCCCAGTAAAAATCAAGCTGGCTTCGAATCTGGCTCCAATTGTGGTAGTGGTCTTATTCTCAACTTTGGGATTAACATAAGAACACAAATTTTTGGTTGAATCACTCTAACTCTGTAACCTTGTAACTCAATGGTCCTTTCTTCCTTCTTCATAAAACACATGCCAACGGTACACGGGGCACTTAGCATGTGTGGTAAATGTCCTCTACTTACTTAGCCACCAGCTCTGTTTTTCTCCACGTTGCTCATATGATATTATTCCCCACCACCGGGACACTTCCTAGACACTAGATGACCAGAGGACAAACCCATGGCGTCGAGGGCTTGGGAGAGTCTAAACCATGGAGAATAAAGAGATGGAGGAGGAGGTGCAGGTAGGGAAGGCATTTTAGGTGGGGCATGCTCTGACTTGTAAGTTTTAGGGAAATCTCAATAGAGTCTTTTAGAGCTGGGGAGGAGGGATTGAAGCATCTTACATGCTGAATTGCTAATTGAAATATTTCATATTTTCTCACATGCCTTTCTGCTTGTAAAATTCTGGGAATTCACCATGAACAATCCTACATCGTGTAAACATTTTAACATTAAAGATGTTTTATTTCTGAGGACAGAAAGAATTCCAAATTTCCCTAAACAACTTTGTTTGATATCAATCTTGTCAGATGTCCCTGAAAATTAAATATTTCAAATGACTCTAAAAATACCATTATGAAGAATGTCCAAACAGTTCCTAAGGTGTTCAAGTCACCCACTGGCTCCCCACAGAACTGTCCAGGCAGAGGGCACATTGTAACAGCATACTTTTAGAAAGACAGAAGTTCTAAATCCGTGGCAAAGCTCAGCAGTGAAAAAAAAATAACCCAGTTTACTTAGAAGCATCCATGCAAATAAACCTGAGCCCAAGACACACTGAGCTACAGCACTCTCAAAACTCAAATATACAACTATGCAGCCACGCAAAAGTCTAAAAGGCTTCAGCTATGCAGACAAAAATCACTGCACACCTCTATATTTTTTGCATTTCATTTTCTTTCAAAATTTAAAAATGATATGTTTTCAAAAAGTTTTGACTCTGTACCATAAATTACACATTAAAATTCAAAACTGTCAGGATTACAAAGATTCTAGATTTGTAGAAAATATCAAAACAGGAAATTCTGCATAGGATTCTCCCTTAATCCTTACTCAGAGGCAGCCATTTTGTATCCCCTCTGAGTGATTTTGTGGTATTCCTCATGCACCAATTACCAAGATACCTTTTCCTGCAAAACCCTTCACAGACCGCTTTCCATGCTGAATCCCTGTCCCTGGTGAGGGACGTTCTTCTGCAGCAGTATATAAGGGACATTTTTCATGGAGACATGGCTTATTCTAGGAATGTGGGGGTGGGTAGCTTGCACCTGCTGCTACTCAGTGCTCAAAGTAAGCAATCTGCCAAAGCAGCGTATTTCACAGTGGCTTGCCTGAACTCATCCAACAATCAGAGTATAGGCCAGAGTTATGAAGACCCAATGCTGAGGCTTGCCCACCAGATCCTCTTGCTCTATGACACAATCTAGACAAGCCCTGGCATGACCAGGTATAAACTCTCGGTGAGTCTGATAATCACTCATGACACTGTCCCAATGAATTTCAGTGACAGGACAAAAATAAGTTGACCTGAACATGATCATATACTTTTTTAATCTTCACAGTGTGAGTTAACAACATGGAATGTACACTAAGAAACTCTGTTTTAATAGACTTCTTTAACTTTGGTGGTTCTCCATTGTTTTATAAAACAAAACAAAACAAAACCTATACACCTTGTATCTGAGCCCCCACTCATACCCAAAGCTGAGGTTAGAGGATACAATGGTGACTGGCAAATAATTCAGAATGGAACCTTGCCAGAAGTTGTGCCCAGGTGGCCCTCCTACCCCACAGCTGCGACGCAGGCAGTATTTGAAACATATAAAACCCATGCTGATTGGTGCATTGTTCCTGGATTTCTTTTCTAGCTACTTTTTTTTTTTTTTTTTTTTTTTTTTTTTGTTTCTCTTGAGAGATTTTCTTTGAACTGATTTCTCTACTACTACGGTAAGAAGGGGAGGGAAGAAAGCCCCCAGAGCAGCTGTTTATTATAATGGCATCCTCCCACTCCCAGCTGACCCGTGTTACCTCCCATCTGTCACAAGCCTAATTCATAGAGAAAAAGAAATAACACATCTTAAGAAAAAGCTTTCTATGCATTACTGTTTTCTGTTCTATTAATTCATTGGTGTTTTAATTTCATTTTAATATTTTTTATAGGCTGCATATCTTACAAAGAAATTATCTCCAAAACAAATTTATGGCTATCAAACAGATGAGAACTGTGTATGTAATACTCCAACTAAATAATAAAATCCAGTGAAATAAGCGCCTTGGTACTTCACAATCTGGCCACTTTTGGGACAGCCATGCAGAAGTACTAGAGTTATTAAGTCCATGTAAAGTGTTGGAGAGTGACTTGAGCTCTTGGTTCTTAATGTATCCAGTGAAGATCCATGGAAATGGCTCAATAGAAAAGTTCTTGCCTGTATGTCATCCATAAGGCCCTCCCTGGGTTACAGTGTGTGTGTGTGTGTGTGTGTGTGTGTGTGTGTGTGTGTGTGTGTGTGTGTGTGTCTGTGTGTAGTGTGTGTGTGTGTGGTCAGAGGACCACTGTGGCATTATGTTTTCTACTTCCACCATCAGTTCTCAGGATCGAATTCAGGGAGTCAAACTTTTGTGACAAGCACTTTTACCCACTGAGCTTTCTCACTGGCCCTGCAAAAACAAATTTTAAAATACAAATAAAGGAATCCAATTAGTCGAAGCTCTAGTCACTAATTAGCTAAGAAGATAACTTCAATGCTTTCCAAAATACAATATAATGAGTATCTCTTTTGTAGGTGAAAAACAAATTTCCATGTGTTCATTACGTCACAAAACAAACAAACAAAAACAACCAACCAACCAACCAAACATACAAACCTGTGAAAATTAAGACTAAAGGAAAAATAAGTCTAGAAATAAGTGCTGCTTTCTCCATACATAATATAAATCCATGTTGTGTCTACATTTTGTCTTCATAGCAACACAAGAAAATTTCAGCTCAGATCGCTTTTCAATATAGAAAAAAAATCCTTTTTACTTTAAAACATTGCCTGGCTTTTCTTATTAAGTCTGTCTTAACATTTTGTTCCTTGGTAAATATTTTGTGGATGTATCTCAATATAGATGTATTCAAAAGACATTAAAGTTATTTTGTCTTATCTCTTCTTTTGAGGACTGAAATGACTTGGTGTCAAAGACATCTCCTCTGTTATTACCTTCTGTCTTTATCAGATGCAACATTCTAGTCATGTTTGTGCCACAGTGTGCTCCCAAAAGTTGCTAGAAATATTTTGGAAAATTGGATCATAATACAAAGTACTCAAAAAAATGTTTGGAATGAAGAGGCAACTGGAGATGATTCATTTTATAAACCAGTATGCCCTTTTTCAATTTTTTTTTTCTAGAAATTGTTTAACACTAGTCTAGAAAGACTGATAGCAAAGCCAAGATTCTTGAGAGAGCTTCACAAGCAGAGGAGAGACAGGGTTACCAGGAAGGGATGAAATTCAGCCACCCAATGCACCTTCATTGCAAGGAACCCGGGATGGATTCCTACAGGGAGACAGATTCCCAAGACAAAGAGTTCCTCCATTTCATAAAAGATTTAGCCTCCCTTGTGTTCACCATGTGTTTACTAAGAACTTACTGTGTGTGGAGGAGTGGGCAGACTACAGGCTGTGGACCTACAGCTGTGAACCAGAGAAACCAAGTCCTGAGCTAGCTTTGAGAGGGGCGGGGGGATGGGGGGCTCACAGCTGTAGTCCCAACACAAAGGACAATGAAGCAAAGGGATCAGCTGGAATCAGAAGCCATCCTGGGCTACACAGTAAATATCAGTTTCATACTACAGAATGGGTTGTCTCAAAATAAATAAATCAACACAAAAGTATAAAAATAAAGCCAGTCAAGGGTCTGAAGAGCTAACTCAGTGGTTAAAAGCACTTTGGTTTCTGGCACTCCAGTCTAGTGACTCACAACACCTTGTCACTCCAGCTGCAGGAGGCTATGATAGACATACCCTGGCGTTTGAGGACATTGGTACCACATGCATACATGCACACACAGACACACACATATATAATTTAAAAAGAAATATATCTTTAAAAAACAATTAAAACTTTTTCTTTTTAGTTCAAAGGATTCCAAGGAGATCTACTTTACCAAAGAACCAAGGAAGTTTCCTTTCCTGTATATGTACCCCGGGTCACCAGTGTGTAACAATGACATTATTTGATCTTCATCTGGCATAAATACACTATGTACTTGTTGGCTTCTTCTATCCAATTCTCATTAGCCTATGACAATTATTGAATGCAACTTGTTGCTAACATAATTGAGAATCAATTTTAAATTATGATCATAATGGAAATATGCAGAATCAAGGACAACTGCTGTTAATATATAGATCCATCTTCCTTAAAAAAAAAAAAATCTGGTCTGGTGGTGGCCTTTAATCCCAGCACTTGGGAGACAGAGGCAGGTAGGACTCTGTGAGTCTGAGGCCAGCCTGGTCTACAAAGTGAGTTCCAAGATACCCAATGCTGTTACACAGAGAAACCCTGTCACGAACACCCCGTCCTCCAAAATCTGTTCATCTTTTGATGAAACTAATCTTTTTGTCATTGGGACCTTATGAGGAGGATATAGATGTTACTTAGTTCCCACCAACAGGTTAAAAAATTCTCACAACAGAAAGTAAGTTTTTAGTGATGTTGTATCTCACGGTATTAGGAAAGGAAACTATAAAATAAAACCTCAGAAGGATGCAAACATGGTGACTCATTCAATAAGGAGGGGCTTATGAAAGATGGAGATGACTGGACATGGGAAAGAAGTCTAGAGAGCTCACACAAGTTCATGTAAGTCCTTTATAAGGCCAAAGATCAACAATTACAAGGACTAGCTAAAACATATATCTCCTAACATATTTTTCAGAAAGGTCTGGTTTTTAAAATATTACACAGTAGTGAAAAGTACCACACCCTTGTAGCTCATCTCAGTGTTCAATAATAATACCTGGAGGCAATATTAATGTGGTCATGGATATTTAAAGGGAGAATATTTTCTCCCCTTTCCTCCAAGGTCAGTGAAGTCCCAGGGGACTGTGGGCCCCCTCTTGTCCTGTAACTGTGGAGAGTCATTTATTTTCCTGTTAGAGGGGGCCATGAAGACCTCACTTAATGAATGTGAACCAGCCTCTAGTCTAAGAGAATAGGACAACACACAGAAAAGATTTCTTCAGTGTTTCCAAAGGAAGTCACTGTCGGGGCATTGACTTGTTTTCTCATAGATGGACACCTGGTACAAGGAAGGCTAGAGGAGCCCAAAGTTCCTCTCAAGCCCAAGAGATCCCTGAGGACCATATCCTCAACTAGCCTATACGGTAAAGAAGGCAATTAATTTTGGCACCTATGTATTATTAAACACTCAGTAGCAAAGTATAACCCAAAACTAAGGTTGACTGGTCACAGTCCAAGAGATTATGTTCCCCAGACTTTAGACATAAGTCTACATGGGATGTTATTTAGACAACTATATCTCATTAATTGCTTGATTATTGCTTTGTTTTGTTTGTTTTTTTTTTTAAATGTTGTTCACATAGATTATTTCAGACCTTGGTGCACTGAAGCATCTGGTTATAGCCAAGGGAGACAAGCCCATCATTGTTTTAAAATCAAAATTAAATGATGGTTAAATATCTCCCCCTCACCCCCCCCCATCTAGAAGCCATACAGGAAGGGCATTATGTTGACTTGTAGTGGATCCAACAGCCACCAAAGGGCAGATTGTGGGTTTATCACTC
Organism: Phodopus roborovskii; assembly: GCF_943737965.1. Lineage (NCBI taxonomy): Eukaryota > Metazoa > Chordata > Mammalia > Rodentia > Cricetidae > Phodopus > Phodopus roborovskii. The sequence goes on from NW_026126618.1 coordinate 9,243,148, forward strand.
TGGAGGCCGATAATAGGGACCAAACAAAATGAGAGGCCTAATAAATAGAGACGCTTGTGAGCCCATAAAGAGATTCTAATGGACACTGATTTGGACACTTTAAAAATATCTAAGCACAAGTCAAGGACTTGTTTTCCTCCTTGTATTTGACAGTTGGTGTCTTTTAGATAGGCCCTTTGAAGAGGGACTCCAAAACTGTTGCATCTGACACCCCAAATTCAACTGTAAGCAGCCATGTCAGCCATTACCCCAACCCCATAATGGCAGCTGGGTTACCTCTGCAGAGGGAGGAGAGACGATGAGAACAGGAGGTAGCAATGGGCTAGGTAGTTGGGGGAAAGAAAAGGATCCAGTGTCTTTCTTGACTAAAAGCCAGAATTGTTCTTAGGACTCTTGGCAGCTTCGTCCCTGCCAGAAGCCAAAGATACCAAAGGTGTTTGGGGAGCACTGATCTCTGACCTAGTTCCTAAATTATTTTGCTGTTACCTTTTTTGGTAGATGGAATTGCAACAGCATTAAAATAGCAAGAAAGGCCTATTGAGAGAAAATTCTTCCTGTTCAAGAGAAGCGAATCCCCAGCCTGGATGCTGAGCTGATATGGGGCCAGGTCATCTCCTGGCCAAAGGACCATGCCTTGTAAGGTGGGCTTACCTTAAAGCATGCTGATGGGATAATTCATCCTTTGTACTGAGTCTACTGTCACAGGTAATCCCTCCCTATTGTACTTTCTTACCCCAAGACAGGACAGAAAAAGACAGACCGAAACCTAATGATTTAAAGAAAAGACTGTTTAAAAACAAGAGGAGGGATTTGTAAAAGATATTACATATATGAGTTTTGTGTTTTTCTATTAAATACTATTCAATTTGTATTTATGACAAGGTATTCAAATCTTTATATACCTCACCACTGCCACCAGGTTCAGGGCTTTTATGAAAATGTTTTAATCCCCCACACTAGTAAAGCCTTTGTTTACACAAAGGTCCCCTGCTACTTTCCAGGAATTTGATGGCTTGGAACAATGATCCTTTCCCTTTCCTCCTTCATTTCCTGTATGCCAACTGAACAAGGCTGTGAGGCTGGACCCCAGCCAGTGGGAAAAAAACACAGTCACCATCTGAGTTACAATAAAGACCAAGGGTACATCCCTGACTCTGCATATTAGCTCTTCTGAGCACTACCTCTCCAAATATACCTCTAATAAATTGTTGTCTTTTAATAAGCCCTCATCTCCAGCCAGGTGTAGTGGCAAATGCCTGTAACCCCAACACTTTGGAAAATGTGGCCAAAGGTATAGACACGAATTGAAGGCTAGTTTAGGCTACCAGGGAAAATGTTGTCCTGCAAACAGACACTTGTCCCTCAAGTGTATTCCCAGTCTTGTGAAAGGAGTGAACAGGTGTGTGTGTGTGTGTGTGTGTGTGTGTGTGTGTGTGTGTGTATGTGTGTGTGTGTGTGTGTGGATAAGGCCAACTTTGCTCTTGATGGAGAGGTAGTGCTCAGAAGAGCTAACACGCAGAATCAGGGATGTACACTTGGTCTTTATTGTAACTCAGATGGTGACTGTGTTTTTTCTTGTTTTCTTTTTGCCATCCATGGGGTGGGGGGTTGATAGGGACATTGCCTTGGCTATCAATTCCCTTTTGCTTTTTGTATTTCACAAACATCAGGAGTATTAGCAATATATAGTTCTGATTAGTTTTTAACATTCCTTCAAATTTATTACAAGCTCTAATAAAGGTACTGAGTACATGTCAGACACTGTACGGAGAATCAACACACTGTAATCACATGACTGATCCTATGCCATAGCCCCATCTTACACCGTGGACCACTTCAGGTCAGGGTCAAACGCAAGTGGGTCACTTTCTGGCCTGAAGAGGGTCACAGATGTCCTGATGCTGACAGGTTGGAGATTTAGCCCCTCTTTTCCTCTCCACTCCTTTCCTGGTTAAGACCAAGTCTCTCTTAAAAGTGTCATTTAAATACTATTTCCCCAAAGAAATATCCATTTGTTTTGAGTCATGAGGAATGGTTCAAAAACACCCCGCACAAGTTCTTCTCTGTTCTTGATAATTGGCTCCAGAGTGAAAGCAAGAATTATACCCATATTTCTAATGTCAATCACCCCAGAAAACAGGGTTTCTAAGACCTTCTTAGAGATGAGGAACAACATAAAAATAAATTCTGGTTCCTACATCTAAGACGAAAAAGAAGCAAAGGGTCATAGCTAGATAAAATCTTAGACTTAAGAAAATTCCAACAACAAAGAGGACTATGCTTACGATTTGAATACAGTTGGGAAACTCTGAAACAGCATACTGACAGCAAGTGGACCGCCAATTGCTGGTACAACATTAAGTCCTCAATTGTACCAACCGTTTTATTTTCCCAATGATATTTCAGAATAAAATAACATTAAAGGCACTAGTGAGTCAGCCAGTCTATGATGCAGGCTTCTAATTCTTAATCCAGTGTTCTTTGCAGTGTTTTTAATGTCCCTTCCCTTCTCAGAGGGAAGACAGTATTTTAAAATTTCATATCACTTAATTATTTACTGCAAGCCATCATTACAGAGTGTTCCAAAACCTGATTTCTGTCTCTACTGATAGCCCCTTTTAACAAATCCATCCATGCTGTCTGTCTTCTTCCTTACTCTGAATACTTCGTATGTCCCTTTCTTACCAGCTCTTTCTTAACAAAGTAATCTCTCAGCAATATACTTGACACAACATAAGACCAAAGGCCTACACTCCTAAGCGAAAACTCGCCTTTTTCTCTTGTTGGTGGTTAGAAAATGCAACAACCTCACCAGTTTCCCATGTAAGTTCCTTCTTTTGGAAATTGATAACTGCTTTACCAGGAGACAGACAGAAGGTGGAAGACCTACAATTCCAACGTTTCTGAAGGATTCTGGTTAAACGCTTGTACGCCATTAATGTACCCTAAGACGGACTATGGTGATTCCCACCAGCGTTAATGCCATGTTTATTATCTCCTGACCTTGACTCTATCCTGACTCCTGCTACTTCCTTGGCTACTTCCTCTGCAGAAGAGACATGGCAGTCCAAGCAGCTCAAAAGCCCTGGCAGCTGACCAAGGCACTTGGCAAGGGCATTTCATTCTGGCTGTTCAAACTGCAAGCAACAGAATCATCTCGGGAGGAGAATGAGGTGGCATTCACAAATCCAAAGATGAGTAATGTGAGCTTGCCGGGCCTTATGCTTCTAAAAAACAGATTTTTGTGACAGACTTAGATAAAGACTTATTTCAAACTTGCATAACTCAGCATTATGCTATGCAAATCTTCATGCTTTTAATTTCCTGCTAAATTTCATGGTCCAAAAAAAAAAAATCAACAGATGCAGAAGAAACTTATATTTATGTAAAAGGGCTTCTAATTCAATATGAAAATAATAAAAGAGTGAAGTTTTCTGGTGCAACTCAAAAAATCTGGGCAGAAGTTTGAAGTCCAAGGGCTTCCCTTAGGGTGCTCTGGAATTATATAGTGACCAGGTGAATCCAACACAACTCTGTCTCACACAAATACACACACTACACACACGCACACACCCCCTCTGTTCTTCCTAACACCAATCATTGTCTTTACAACTTTTTATTATCACATTTTTCAAGTTATGTGAATGTATTTGATATTTTTGCTGATATAACTCCAACTCTGACTCTTACTCATTCCAAAACTTAAGGAAAACAAAAAGAAAATAAACAAACAAAAACACACACGGATATGTGATATGAACATATTATGTATGTATATATATATTCATATTTGAGAAACTCAGATATCCCTTAGAAATGTCTTTGGGCTTTATTTCTCTGAATTTCGATGTATAACCTGTTACCCCAAAATTTAATGGCATATAATAGCCACAATTATTTATTTGTTCCTAATGATACCAAACATTAACTGGCCTTAGCTAGCCAGTCCTTAGCCCCAAGTCCTGGATCTGAGTCTGCATCCTCCCAGAGGCCAGCATGGACTAAATTCTAAAATGGTGAAGGAAGGGAACCCAGGGCTTGTTGAGTGAAGCCAAGTCCTCCTTTATGTGGTCTTTCCATATCATTTGGGCTTTCAGTAAGATAGCTATTTTTTGACTTACTATATCAGCTCAGTGTGATGTTGAATTTACAGGTGTCATTACACAGTGTCATTTCTGTCATATCTATTGCCCAAACATTTTGTGGGATAAACTCTGGTCAAGAGGAAGAACAAGGCTGCCTCTCCACAAGCCTTCATACTACCTGCAGCCCTCATGTCAGTAGAGGAAACACAGCTGAAGGTTTGCTTATTAGGGAAGTAATCTCATTGCTGTTTATGAAGTGCCTGTCCCAGCTGACTCGGTCTCAATAGGAACCAGAGAAACTGACTCATTGCTTCCGGATTTTCTTCAAGGCAGGAACAGACTGAGAATTTTTCAAATTACTCTGCTCGGATCTCATTTCAAGGAAGCCTGTAACTCCTTGGAGTCATTTAAAAGATCAGGGGCTATATAGGCTTGGAAATTCCTGTGGTTTATAACCCTGTTTGGGATTTACCTTGAACTCTATAAATGCTAAAAATAGCCCAAATAATTTTCTAACAGATTCTGTCAAATGAAGGGTGCAGCATGATCACTCTGGTATAATTGGTGTGTGGTGTGTGCTCTGTGTGTGTTTGTGTATAGTGTGTGTGTGTGTGTGTATGTCTGTGTGTATGTGGGTGGTGTGTGTGTGGGTGTGTGGTATGTGTGTGGGTGTGTGTGTGGTGTGTGTATGTCTGTGTGTATGTGTGGTGTGTGTCTGTGTGTGTGTGTGGTATGGGTGGTGTGTGTGTGTGTGTGTGTGTGTGTGTATGTGAATCTATTCACTGACAGGTACAGTTGTAAATGAGTGGGTGAGAACCCCACTCACTGATTCTGTCTAGTAAAATATTTATTTTACAGATAATCTTTAAAATCACCATCCATTTACGCTTCAGCTATATTTTAATAAAATGGGGCTTGGGGTATAAATCAGCAATAAAAAGCTTGCTTAGCATGTGTGAGGCCCTGTATTTGAACCCTAATGCTGCAAAAAATAGATAAACAAATAAACAAAATGATTATTAGTGGAGAAGCTAGGCTTTGCTTTCTCTACACACTAAGTTAGGCTGGTTGTGGTGGACACTTGCATGTGGTCCTGTTGGAAGCCTTTGCCTACAGCTGTGAGGATGCAGGTGGGTAAATGCTGTTCCCTCCTTGACAAAGAGATCCCAGAAAACCATAGTCTTCTCTTCTAATTTCTCTCTATCTTACCGTTTCTGCCCCCATTAAATGTGGAGACATGAGATGGCTCAGTGGGTAAATGCTGACAACCTGAGTTCTAAGAACTGAGTCCTGTAAGATATCCTCTGGCATACGCACACATGCACATACATCAATTGACCCATCAACCGATCAATCAACAAATCAATTTAATGGAAAAGATTTTTTATTTTAAATGTCAAGAAACAATCAGGTGTGAAAGCACATACCTATAATCCCAGCAGAGGAAGTGGAGTGTTTTAAGTTACAGGCCAAAGGCAAACATATCAGGAAACAAAAATGACGTTTTGTGAGCACCTACTATGTGCCACACACTGTACCAAAAGGCTTTGTCTGCTGATATTTTGTTCTTGCTGTTTCTAGGTTCTTTTGCTGTTGTTCCTGTTTTTGTTTTTCTCTTCTTCTTAAACCCATAGGGTTTCAGTTAATCATTACTAGACAGGGTCCCTGTGCCACAGACATGTTTTGGGATTTCCTTTCATTTCATGAGACAGATTGTGAGGCTCTTGACCACTCATGGCATCACTAAGATTTTGCTCTTCTAAACACTCTCACATATTATTTTTAGGGCAGCCTTCCTTGTTTCTCAAGTACAGAAGCTGGTGTCCTTGCCAGACACAAGAATATATTATATTTTGGCTCATCGCAGCTCAGTACGTTATTAAATTTTCAAAAGATGCTAATGAAATCCCGAGTAAATGGAAGACATTTTCACAATTGTATTTGAACCCGTGTAAGGTATTTTGTCACTAAATATCCACACACAACACCATTTGACCAGAATCTGGAGAGGCTGCTTATTGCAAGCATTTTACAAGCTAATTTTGGATGTATCCAGTACTTTAGCAAATTTTCAGTTTTCAAAAATAGGAATTCTATCCAGAACGGAATGGCAATTTCCCCCAAACTGCATGAATGATCAGACTTATTTTGTTGAAACATTTCAATAAACTGAATTTAATCATACTGGTTTTCATTATCCCCTTCTTATGCCCCCCATTTCGAGCTCTGCCTTCACCCCCAATTTCCAAATTGTTTTTGGCATTTTTACACCTTTCATTTTTTTTTATAATGATTATTAATTTAGTCAGTCTCTGTACAGCAAGGAAGTAGAGAAAGACCTTTGGAACGGAATAAATCATCGCTAGCAACCTAAAGGCATTTTAGTGGTGCTGTGGCATACATATATCTATCCTTTGGACAATGAGACCACTCTAAAGAAAGCTACTTATCCAGGAGTCATCGTGAAAAGTGTTCAGAAAAAAAAATCTTCATTGTCAGTCTTAAGGCTATAAATCTAGATTCATGGGAAGCGCCAATCATGGTGGTATATGCCTATAACCTCGGAACTGGCGAAACTGAGATAGGAAGGTTGTAATTTGGAAGCTAGTCTGGGGCTTTGTCTCAAAAAAAAAAAAAAAAAAAAAAAAAAAAAAAAATCTTTAAAGGCATGGTTACTGGAGGAGAATCAACAGCCACTAATTTACTAAGGCGGCATAACCTATAACATCAATCTATAAGCAAAATCATCCTTATATCCCACATAAGTGTAGTCTTCATCTCTTTTTAAGGAAAGCTCTCTTTGCAACAGACAGAGACTACTACAGAGAAGCACAACCAATCAAAATGCAGAGGTGTGAGCCCCAGTTCCAATGGACACAACCACAAAACACTCCCACGCCTAAGAGGGGCAGAAAACTGTAACAGCCAGAGGATGGGGAAGTTTGCTGTGAGGTTGTGTCTCTTGGTTAGTAGCATCAGAAGCTACACCATAAACTCTCAACAACACGACCGCCCAGATGTGAACTCAACAAGGATGACACTAGTAAACATGACGAACCAGATGACGAAAAGCTCACAAGGCCTCAACCATACAAAGAGAACAAGAGGCAACTGAGGAGGCTGAGAATGGGAGGGATGGCCTTCCCCACAGGAGAGCATACCAACTGGCTATCCATTGGCAAACGACCAACCCTAAACACACACACGTACAAGTAGCCGTATATGGGACAAACAGGTTATATTTTATAACCTAAACATTCCCTAAAATGGAAAAGAGAAATATTGTATTGAAATTATAATCTTAAAATTTTAAAAAGGGCCATGGGATTGGGGGTGCTTTTGCTGTAGGCCTCTGGTAGAACGCTGGCCAAACAAGTGCAAAGTTCTCCATTCAACTTAAGGATGCACACAACAGTCAAAACAGTAATAAATATAAAATTGTTAGAAAGACCTGTCAGACGTAACCCTGAAAACAAGACATTTGAATCTGATCATCTCTTCTATAAAGCATCAATATTATTTGTTTATTTAATCAAGATTTTCTTCAAAAATAACAGTGGTCTACCTTCACTTGTATGCCTAACAGTATCCAACTCTTCAAATTAAATGTGTATTCTTAGGTAGTATATATCGTATTTGGTTGACTCACTATACACTGTATAAAATAAAGCCATGTCTTTACAGGTTTGTTCAGTTAGTTGGTGTTTGGTGTTTTTGAGACAGGGTCTCTTTGTGTACTCTTGGCTGTCCTGGAACTCGCTCTGTAGACCAGGCTGGCCTCCAACTCACAGAGATCCACCTGCCTCTGCCTCCTGAGTGCTGGGATTAAAGGTGTGTGCCACTATCACCAGGCATAGGTTTTTAATATATATCAAGTATACAGATATTTCCTAGACAAAACTGAAGCTTTGTGTATGCATACATATCTATCTGCATATATACTTTTCACAGACATCTCATTTCAAGGAAGAAGTTATTACTTGATTTGTCACTATTCTAATTTTAATAGTAAAACGTAATTTTACAATTATGTTTTTACTATATTTTTATTTATTTAACACACAATATATTATAGATAAATTATATCTACATGTTTATTATTATGATAATAAAATGGCATTTTAGTTGTTTTTATATTTCCATTTTATTGAAAATAGGTTCTTTTCTCATATAATAGATCCTGATTATAGTTACCCCCTCCCTCCACTCCTCCCCTTTCCAGATTTCTGTCTCTCATTAGAAAAGAATAGGATTTCAAGAGATAACATCCAGTATCTTAATTTAGGATTTTTCTTCTACATCCACAAATGGTGAATGTCAGACCCTGTAAGACAACAGGGAAATTAAATTGGTGCTTCAGTCTTTCTTTGAATTTTCCTTCCTCCCAGAATCCACGTCTCAGATGATACTGACTCTAGTGCAAGTGTGAACAATTGGTGTTCAGAATCATAAGATGTACCATTCCCTTTTATGAGCGGCATTTGTTGAATCCAGTCAGTTGCAAAAAGAAAAACAACCCATGGGAAAATGGTAAACTGACAGCAGTATGTTAAAGGTAGTAATTGGGGATGACACAAGGTTTTATATAGTAATCCTTCCATACAATAACTCCCTTTAGTTCTTCAGCATAAACTCTATTTCTGGGAGTTCATGTGCATCGTGAAAATTCTGTCATCTAATAAGTAATTTCTTAAAGATGTCTCCAAAACGTCCACAACTTATTCAGAGGGCTCTCCTAACAATAATCAATGAGACGCTACAATTTGGCCAACCGATCACACTGAGACAGATGATTGTAGTGCTAAAGGATGCCTGTGTTCACCCACACTTTCGCACTTGAACCCATGTCTCACAGTATAAAACTATTGCTAAAGAAAGAGGCCCAATAACACGACAGCACAGCCTCGGCTTTCACGTTTTAAAATCAGTCAACTTGTCTATACTCCTTGACAAAAAGAAAAATCAAATATTTAAATTAATCCTTGATATTAATATGCATGAGCTCAGTCTATTAAAGCGAGTCAACTGTTATGTTTATTACCACTTTTTTTTTTTCACAACAGCCATCTCTGTAGCATATGACAGAACCTAAGAAAGTCTTTGACGCTCTTACCATTTGCTTTTGGTAGACTAACTCTATGTAACAGGCAGCTTGGGGGAAATACATGGTATGTCAGAATAAATGTATCCTTAAGGAATTAAAGTTTCTGTCGTATGTGCTATTAGGCTCCAAGAGGATGCTCCCTGCTCCAGAAAGTCCTCTAGATATAGCTCTGATAGATAAGGTGCTTTGCGAAGAAATGTCCAGGAGCCCTGAAAAAAAATGTGTAGTCATATATACACAATCACACAATCTTCCATACATCACAACAGAAGGTGTTAATAAATAAAACAAAACAAAAATATATTTAAATGACCTATTAAGAGGATGAGAGACCTTGAGGCTTATGACCTTGAGAATTATTGGGGCTCTGTATCCTCAGAAGGAACACACATTTCTTGACTATTTTCTGTACTGAAAGAGTTAATTCAAAGGACAATGTTTTCCTGGACTTACATGTCAGTAAAACTACGATCAAATATACAGTCATCCCTAGTGTTCATTTGTACTCAGGACTGCAAAAAGTTTAAGCCACAGATGAAAGAGAATAGGTAAGTATTTTGCAGTATAAAAATAACCTGCCTATTAAGCAGAACTCTTAAGTGGTATAAAGTTTCTATGAGCTGCTATACATGTTACATCTAACTCAAAGGCCACCCTTCATTTCCCCCCCAGTCTGGTTTTCAACCTGCTGTTCCAAGGCCATAAACTCTCAGAGGGAAGCTCTCTGTAATGTGATATGGAATTTGATGATGTAGAGGCCCATGGCAGGAAGGACGGAGAGGGGGCTTTCTCAAATCTACAGCTCCTACAGAGAGAGAGAGAAGGAAGCTCATTATCTGCCTCTTGGGTTGGTTCGTTTCTCAAAGCCAGGAAAAAGCATAAGCTTTGTGAATTCCAATTACACTCTTTGAGTGAGGTATTCCAAACCCCTCCCAGAATTGTTTGTGAAGCACCAATGGGTTAAAGGGAAGGGAAAGTTGAGACTGTCCAAAATGCTGGAGGAGGTCGAATGGTGGGACATCAGAAGCTAGATCAGCCTAGCTTTTCACAAGACAATCCTTCAAGCTTTCCCAGGAAATAAAAGGCTTCTGGGGAGGAGAAACAACGGATCTGAACAGCAGGACTTTTTGGGAAGGGAGCCAAAGAGCAAGAGTCCCTGACAGAGAGTGGTGATTTGGAATGAATTGCTGTTTTGTGTTGTGAAGCAGCAGGGTACATAGCTGCTGCCCTGGCTAACCTGAGGGTTTGTAGTGACTGCATTGAAATGGTAATGAAGTTTCTATTTTATGATTGCAGATGTCTGTGGATTATTGTTATTAAGCTTATTAGTGTTAACGGTACAAATATGAGATTCTTATTTACTTGGTCTCCCATTGATGGGAGCTGTGTTGAAGTCTTTGTAACCCAACTCAGGATAACAACAGCCAAGTAATAACCAAAACATGCTGGACCATCACACAATTGCCCCCAAGTGCGAATGTGCATGCCCTTGGAGGCTCTATTATGTTGGAGGTAATTTGAAAGTTCCATTGATTGGTGTGCTTTGGTAATATTGGCAATTGATTTAATCGATAGCAAGTACACTGGTTCTAGGCTGGATTGCCTAGCCAGTTCTGCAACTTATGAGCTGGGAAGAATTTGTTAGTTGACATCCTTACATCTCAATTTCTCCCTCTGTAAGAGTGATAATTTAGGAAAACAAAACAAAACAAATCCTATTCCTTTCAAATGATTATCATGAAGATTAAATGGCATAATCTGAATAGAGCTGATGGAAATGAATGGTAGCTGCTACCCAAAAGGGTTTTTTAGTGTGATAGAAACTTAAGTATTTTTTATTCAGAAAGGGTTGAGTTAAAGAAATCCCTTTTATTTAGTCCATCGTCATCTTGCAGTATACATTTGATCAAATAATTCAAAGAAGGTACACTTATGCATTTTATGTAGATAAGTAGTTTCAGGCCAAGAAGGCAATAAGCTCTGTTGTTTCAGTTACACATCTTATGATCTCCTTTAAATGATTCAGAAACTGTTAGAGTGGTGGTTCTCAACCTGTGGGTCACAACCTCCACAGTGCCTCCCGTCAGTTATCCTGCATATCAGATACAGTACAATTCATAACAGTAGCAAAATTACAGTTATGAAGTAGCAATGACATAATTTCATGGTTGGGGGTGGTCACTTTCAACGTGAGGAGCTGTGTTCAAGGGCTACAGATTTGGGAAGTTTGGGAACCACTGTGTATCATGGAAAAGTATTATTAAAGTATCATGAAATCTCTCAAGATATTGTCAGTGGTGAATACTAAATGCTGTCCTGTCCCGGGGTGGGGGGTGGGGATCCCGAATGACTTCACTGCCATGTGCTGTCATATAGCTTTCTTCCTGGTTGGCCATAAAGGGAGCAAATATGTGGGAAGACACATGAGCCCTCTCCACGGAACTAAGTCTCTTACTTACCATAACCATTTCCTTGTGTTAGAAAAATCACCCCCCCAAATATCCCATACATGAAAACAAAGTCATTCCCTTCCCACCTTGAATGTGGAAATTATTACTAGCTGACCAGTTTCACAAAAGCCCTTCCATATTGGCTGCTCGTGGGAACTCTAATGAAGACTCATGTGATTCACTGTCAAAAATGTTCAGAGTCTAGCCATAAGTTTAAAAGTTGAAAACTAACTTTAAAAAATGAAGTAGATGTACTCTCCATAGTTTTCTAACAAAACAGTAACTTAAAATAGACTGATGAACAGAAGAATTGACCAAGAATTTTTAAGATTACACTTTAGGGTTAGGAAACAGAAAGTGCTTCTAAATGCAGTCATGAAGATTTGAATTTGGGTCCCCAAAAGTGACATCAAAGTAAAACAGAGAAGCTGAGGAGCCCGAGACAGGAGGATCCATGAGGGCTGCTGACCAGTATAGCCAAATCATCATGTTCCAGGTTAAGTGAGAGACTATTTCACAAACAAGCAAATAGCCATTAAGAAAGACACCTGATATTGATCTCTGACCTTCATGAACACTCGTGAACATATATGCATTCACATCTGTGCACAAACAAATAGACATACAACACATATGTCCATACAATAATTCATTTTCGGTAGGATATTAATTAACAGTGTGGCTCGTAAGCTCACTTCAGCGTGTTCATAGCCCATTTCATTAACTTAAAGGCATTGGAAGCAATAAGGAAACACAGTACATGAAAGTATGAGTTTGAGATGAGAGGAATGTCAGAGAACTGAGGGGCAGTTTAGTTCCCATGTATGGGTGGGTGGGTTGGAATTGAACCCAAATCTTCTGCAAGACCAGGAAGCAGCGAGTGGTCTTAACCACCAAGCTGTCTCTCTAGCCCCAGTACCCATATATGTAAGTCTTCCTGAAGAACAGCTTTCAATGGCAATTGCATTCCATCTTAAAGCAGCATGCACCAATACTATAGACTGTCATTATGAAGACTTTAATACAAAACCCAGGGTATTGAGAACTTATGTTTTGTATTTCTATCATCTTAATTTAATTATTTAGGATTTTAAGCACTTCCAAATTCCAACATGATTCACTTAAGATAAGCTCAGTTCTCTAGTGAAGATTTTTTTCCACAGTGAAATTTATAGCTGTGAGTATGATGCAAACACAGAGCTGCCAAGGACCACCACATGGAGAAAGACTGTGAAGGCGAAGCCAGCCCCAATGAAAGCTGAGCCAAGAGATGGAGAGAGACAAACAGTGGTGACATCATTGGAGACCTCTGGACTCAACAAAGCCCGGGCTTCACAGCTCTGTGAGCCAGTAAGTTCCCTTTATGCCTGTCTGAGTTGGCTTCTTCTACGGCTTCAAAGCCAAGAGGGGCTGGAGAGACAGATCAGTGAAAAAGCATATGCTGTATGTACCTGAGGTCCTGGGTTTGACTCTAGCACTGTGTGTAAGTGTGCCTGTGCATGTGCATGCATGTGAGTGTGTGTGTGTGTGTGTGTGACAGACAGACAGACTGACTGACAGACAGACAACACTTAATGTAAGGACTGTGGTCAGAAATTTTGGTGGAGAAGACTTCAAACTGTCTCTTAAGACTCCCAATGCACAGTGGCTTGTTCAGAGATGAGGTGGGGGGAAAATTACTAAAGAAACCCGGATGTCTCAGCTGTCTCAACATTTGCTGATGGCAAGCCCTTCTTTCACTCAACAGCTAGGCTCATAAACTCCTCTGAGTACACTTGAGGATGGGATTCTCTTTGGGGCACACTGGAAAAAGAGTTATCCAAAGATGCGTGGAGCCTCACTGGATGACCTCAGCAGGCTCCACAGGAGAGAAGCCACTGAGTGATGCTATCACACAGCAGCCTTTGGGTAGATGAGATGTCTAAACCCAGTAGAAGAGGTTCTTCCGACTCTGCCTCGCACCCCTCACTTCCCCACAGCTTAAGGTCAGGGACCTTGGTGATGTCTACCAGCAATTTTAATGAAAAGGATGGTGTGTTCCCTGTAGCCTGAGTCCTTCTTCCTCCTAGTCTGCTCCAACATTTCAGTGGTATTTCCTGAGTTCATTCCGCTGTTTGTACTGCTTTAACAAAAAGCCCTCAACTAGATTATTTATGGACAATGTAAATGTGTTGTTCTGTTTTGTTTTTGAGATAGGATTTCTCAATAGCTAGGGAGCTAGCTAGTCCTGGCACTCGCTTTGTAGGCCAGGGTAGCCTCAAACTCACCAAGATCTGACTGCCTTTGCCTCCTGAGTGCTGGGATTAAAGGCATGCGCCACTACTGCCTGGTGTAAACGAATTTTAAACAGTTTAGGAAACTAGAAAATCCCAAGGTCTAGGCACCCATTGGTAGAGTCTCCAGTAGGGGCTGCTGCCTCCTTCTGAGCTGGGACCTTGAGTATCCTGTGTTCTGAAGAATACTGCACTTCTGACACCAGATAACGCGGTTAAATAAGGATCAGGATAAACAAATAGGCCGAATAGATGTTTATTCAGGGAGAAATAACTTACAACCTAGACAGATGAACACCAGGAAATTCAACCCGATCCTATCCTGTTCATGATGCCAGAAAGAGAGCGCCTTTCCTGGCCCCCTCCGACCTCCTTCCACAGGTCACTCCGCCCATGGCTCCACCCCCCCAATGGGCGTGGTCAGTGCCACAGAACTATCTCACTACAATCATAGGGGCTAAAGAGCAAGAGAACCTATAGCATTCCTTTTAAGCCTTCTGTTATCCATATGGAAAAAGAGTCATCACTGCTTAATTACCTAATGGCTTAACTATTTTTGTTTACTTTTGTTTTGAAGGTTTTTTTGTCTGTTTGTTTTGAGACAGGGTTTCTTTGTGTAGCCCTGTCTTGGAACTAGCTCTGTAGACCAGGCTGGCCTTGAACTCAGAGAGATCTGCTTGCTTTTACCTCCTGAGTGTAGGTGTGTTTCTGCCCTTCCGATGCTCTCATCACAACCCATGAGAGCCGGCCAAGTCCTCCTTCCTCTTCCTTACATGGGGTCAGGTCTGCATACCTGAAGCCAAGCCCATAGGCTGTGGCCACTGCCGAAAGTCCCCTGGCAGAGTAAGATGCCACTACAACCACCGTTCTGCTTAACTCTTATTGCTGCATAAGAGAATACGGTTCAATAGGAAGGGACACAAACATTCAAATCCGAGCATTCTCCTGTTCATAATCCCCCACCTGAACTATTATGACACACTGTAACCGTATAATACTGGAGTCTTCTCTATGCAATGTGTCTGCAAATTTTCCTTTTTGGGCCCAAATAATATTACTGCTTTGGAGGTGAGTCTTAGGACCCTTACACCACCTAAGAGAATGGCCATCTTCTCCCCAACCAAAGCACTTCTGTTTCAGGGCCCACAAAGATGGCTGCACTCCATCTTGACTGGAGGTCAGAGAGTTCAAAACTGTCCTTAGTAAGTCATAAGACCTAAAGGTCTAAGGCATGGCTATAGTAGGATGTTTGATCTTGGGTGTCTTATCTAAATAACAAGAGATTTGGAATGAGATGTGGTAACTCTTGACCCTCAAGGCCAGATAATGAGAAATTAAATATGAGGTACAGTTACCACATCCTTGGAGAACTGAAGAAGAAAGTCTGTTCCATGTATATGATACCATGTTCCCCTTTTTTGTTAAGGTATTTAAGAATGGTGAAGAATAAATGGTGAATTGCCCTCCTGACTCTGCTCTGTGTCTCTGTCTTTCTCGTAAAGTCTTTATCTTGCTTTTCTTGATCCACATCCCCCACCCCACCCCATACGAACCAGGGGCAAGTCAGCTGGTTCTGACTACAGCCCCACAAACACAGGCTCCCACACTTGTGTGTGCCTCTGTTTTGCTCATCCCACAGTATTTATTGCACGAGCATGATCTTTGGGAGGTGTATAGTCTCCTCTTGTCGTATGGCCTAAGTGAAGAGCCTCCACATCAAAAAGCCATGGATTTCTGGACTATTACAAAAGTCCAAGTCAGGATCAGAATTTGAAGCTCATCTTAGACCAGCTTGTGAGCCTGAGGTCCAGGCGCACTTCCAGATGGTTCTAATGATGAACCTGTTTAGAGAATAATCGCTCTGAACTGTGTGGTGAGGTGCAGAATGTGCTCAGGAGTCAAGGTTGCTGGTAGCTTCCAATGATTTAAGTCCCCAGCCCTCCAGTCTCTCTGACTTTCATCTTCCTTCTTCAATGTAGGGAGAATCCAGGAAATAGAGCTATTTGCTGAGAGCCTAGTACATGGCAAAGTTGAGCTTTGTACTTTCCATACCTAGTTTTTGGCCTTACAATACTTGTTAACTCTGTAAGAGAAAGGGGGGTGAATCTTTTTTAGATTAGACAGCAGGGGTTCATGGGAGTTAAAGGTTTTCCAAGTTGCTCACTGGTGAACTAGATTCCAAAAATGATGGATTTGATTCCAAACCCAGGGTTTTTTCATCACCATGTACATCATGCTACATTCTAGACTAGATTATCCTTAGCTGAGTGCATTAAATGTTGACAAGTTCTGGAAGCACCACGCATGTGCTGAGCAATCTGTTAGTAAGTGGCTCAGCTAGTATAAAGAAGAATAAGACAGATTTCTACCTCATTATAAAAAAAAGCCCAATGGGCCCTTTGGACAGAAATCTTCAAAACCAAGGTCATCCTCACAAAAGTATCAAGAATCTTATGTGTTTTAATTTCCCTGTCCCACAACCTCAGAATATTTTTTCAAAAATGATGCTTAAGTAAATACATGATATACAATTTACATGGTTCTTGGATTTTTAAGAGGGAGGAACTATAATATTTTTGTTTGTTTCACTTTAAGAGTAAGAGCAACAAGACTAATCATTTGATTAATTTAAACTTGCAAAGAGCTCTTCATGAACTCTTCACTCAATCATTTGGTCTTTCATTAGAAGGTATATTTGTGTTAAGTATTTTAACATGATGACTGGAAAAAACATCCTCAACAAATGACTCCTTCAGTGAAAGGGAAACAAAGTACAATCCCAAAGAATATTCTCACTCAGAATCTTATTCTTTGGGGTGTTTAATAAATACAGGCTTCCTGATTGACTATGGGGAAAAGAGTAAATATCTAGTGTGAACATTTCTAGGACCTGTGCACTACTTGTAATTCCTTGGGTGGGAACTTGACGTTTTCTGGTGTGAGAAGTAGAAACAACCCATGGATTGATGTATGGGAAGATAAAGTTACTTCAGATGCACCTGAGTAAATCACTACTAAAGCACATACAGAAGGACTATACAGAACTGAGTCAGGATGAATGGAGAGATCAGCAACGTGATCCAAGTTCGCTGTGTCTCCCAGGACTTGGGGATGCAGTTGCTCATTAATAAGTGTATCTTCATGGCAACAATCGCCTGGCCAGTCCCACTTACGCTGCAATGAATGAGTTGTTAGATGCCAGATAGGGACACTGGCACTTCTCTGTGCTCAGTAAGTTCTATTGGACTTCCCTTGTTGAGGGGTGTGTAGTTTTAGAGCTTGCAGAACTCAGGAGATATGTGCCATTTGATCTTTGACTTTCTCCAAATCCAATACTAATTTACTGTCACTCTTCCTTTATTCTCCCCTCCCCCTCTGCCTTCACCCCCCTCCCTTGCCCTTCTCTTTTGTCTGTCCTTTCCACTAGAATTTCCGGAGTTCCTGCATGTCTAATAAAGATCCAGTGGGGATAGGGAGTGTTCCTGAATTTAAAAAACACCGAAAAGCTACAGACACACCTATAAAGAGATCGAATCATGATTGCCAAATCAGTCTGAAGGAGGATACAAAATAAGCACAGTAAAAATAATTCAGCAAGTTTCCATAATAGCTAAAAATAAGGAAATTTATTCTGAATTTATGTTATACATATTAAAGTGAAATTGATAAAAACTTGCTGAAATAATTTAATATTTAAGGTTCATTTTTTTAAAAAAAGAAAATGTAGCATTATCATGTCCATGATATATAGTTGATTTTCAGCTACGTTATTGTGTGATATGTAATATCACATAAAATTTTACTATTTTGAGGACTGCACAGAGCCCAGCCAATAAAGTGTCTAGCACGCGAGCATAAAGACTTGAGTTCAGCCCTTTTTGCTCCACACTTTACTCTCCTGGCCAGTCTCTTGGCCCAGGTTGCTCCTCTTGGTCAGCAGTCGCCGCCCACCCCATGGCCTGGCTCCAAGTCAAGGTCACTCTGGGCTTTCCCAGATGTGTCTGCCTATGCTTTCCCTTTCATCTACAATAAACCTTTTCCTCCATCCCCCCCCCACACACACACACAAAGTGTCCAGATCCTCTTTTTGCATCCACATAAAAAGCCAGGGACCTAACATGCGCCAGTGGTGTACAAAGGAGGGCTTCCTCAGTTTGCTATCGCTACCTAACGAGTCTACCCAATCGGTGTACTCTGAGTTCAGGGGCGCTTCCCAAAAACTAGGTGGAACAGTGACTAAGGAAGACCCCTGAGGATGTCCTGTGGCCTCTGCATATATGTACGCACATGATCACAAGCACACTCACACACACACGTATGCACACAAAATTATCATTTTAAATATGGCATTATTTATATTACATAGTTTACATATATTAAAAAATTCAAATATTTGATTAATTGATCTAATTGTAATCTTACTCTTCAAATACTTACCACTCACTTTTCACTATGTTTCTGTTGTGTCTACAGATGATTTTTTTTCACAGATACCCATTCAATATTTATTTAGCAACCCCAAACTTCCAGGTACCACGTCTGCAATGAAAACAGTAGACACAGTACCAACCCCTGTAAAACTTGAACACTGGTAAACAGATTCAAGCATTATAACATACACCCTTAGCAAAGGGTAGTTTCCTCCAGAAAAAAAAAAAAAAAAAAAAAAAAAAAAAGCACTTTGTAACAAACTTGGCGGAAACACAAATATCCTACTAAATAGAGCTACAACAGTTCTGAGGCCCAGGGCAGTATTCATTCAGTTCAAACTCAACTCTACCCCTTCTAGACCTATGAGTCCATCAGCAAAAGCAGATGAATAACCCCAAATTCAAAGACATTTTGTGAACATTACATGGATGTGCATAGGGAGAACCTGGAGTGTATGTAGCATGCTCCCACGTGCAGCGGGGCTCATTGTGTCTGATTTTATCTTTACATCAAAGAATTGAATTGAAGGAAGGACAGAATCGAGAGAAGGAAAAAAGGAGGAAGGGAGGGAGGGAAAGAGGAGGGAGGGGGAGGGAGGGGGAGGGAGGGGGAGGGAGGGGGAGAAAGGAATACAGGGAGAAAGGTGGAGGGAGGAAGAGAGAAGGGCTAAGGAGGGAAGGAGAATAAAGAAAAGAAAGATTCCCAATGTACTCCAAATGACGAATTCTGATACGTTTGTATGTTTGATTTCAATATCCTCGTGTTAAGGTCTCTTGAAATCATAAGCGCCACAATTCTTGCTTTTAGAACGTTTAGTACCAGTCTTAGCAAAGAACTGCAGTGCTCTGCAAACTCATCAACTGTTGGACCCTAAATTGAAGAGCTCTGTACTTGTAAACAAATGGACCTATGGGCTTCGGAATGTGTGCATACGTGCTTCAGAGTGTTAGGTTTGAAGCTACTCAGTGACCCGCTACCAAGATTATTAGTAAGAATGGATTGCATTTGTTTTGTGAGGGGTGGGGGTGGAGATAGTACCGTGTGCCTGCACACCACTGTGTCTGTGGAGGTAAGAGGACAAAACCATTCTAGGAACTGAACTCGGGGTTGGCAGGCTTGGTGACAAGCGCCTTTACCCACCGAACCTCTCATCAGTCCAGGGTTATAAGCATGGATTAAATGACCATTAGCAAAGATGTTGGTATAGCAAGAGACAGTAACTGAAAACAGACATGCTCTTAAGGACATATTCTGCTACCAGTTATTGCTTAGAACTCACAGGAAGTGTTCCATATAAAATGGCTCACTGGACTATTTTCATTTAAAGACTCATTACAAATTATGATTTCCTATATTCCAGTAGAGATTTCCCACAAATTTCTAAATAACACAAGCAGCAGCTTCCTTCTCCTTCACTCGGTATCTGAAGAGGAGTCTTAAAGACTGGGTGTTACTTCCAAGAATGAGGGAGTCCCTTCAAATCAGAACCGGAGTGTCTGCCTTGTTTAAAAAGAATCATGATCTTAGAAAAGCAGTTCTCAACCTGTGGGTCGCGATCCCTCTGGGGGCCTCTTGGGTCTTTCATAGAGGTGACAATCAGAGAGCACAGATATTTACATTAAGATTCATAGCAGTAGCAAAATTACAGTCATGACAAAGCAATGAAAGTAATTTTAGCTGTGGGTCACCACACCATGAGGAGCTGTACTCAAGGGTTACAGCATGAGGAAGGTTGAGATCCACTGACTTAGAGCTTTTAGGATGAAGACGACACAGTAATCACCCAGAGAAGACTAATACCTAGGCATTACTGTCATCATTGCCTGCCTTACAGAATTTACTGTTTATTTATATATTTGGCCACATGTTCTTTATTTTTCAATACAACATTTGTGCTCAGTGGAACAAAAGTTCAACCAATTACAAAACTGATCAAAATAAGGTTTGTAAAGATGAGTAAGTGCTTAGTAATACATCTTTAAGATTACATGAGGACCTATTTCCAAACAATGGGATTTCTTTTTTCCATTACATATGCCTGATATTCTTAGCCAGGGCAACCACATGTCATTGTTTATTCATTTGTGCAAGATTTACATTTTGTAGATGTCCAGGGACTCTTTTATCCCTAAACAAACTGCATTTTAAGAGATATATTGCATATAAAAATACATAAAAGAAATCTTTTTTCTTTTTGGACCCGGTCTCCTCCAGAGCCAACACTTCTTTCTTTAGGAAAAAAAAAAAAAAAGTTTAAATAAAAAATGTCAGAGAAAATAGCTGGGATTAGACAGGGAGTATTTTAAAAAAGTTTTAAAATGCAGTTGTTGTGGCAGCTGATGTGACAAAAGTGACTGGAGTCACTATGGACACACATCTCCATCATACTCTCACCAACTGCTAGGGAGTGCTTTATAGGGAAGACTTGTGGTTGCTGTCTCTAAGAAGCTCTGATGGTTTGCAGAGTCTTTACTTTTTAAATAAGAAAATGTTCTTTTTAGATATTCCTGTGAAGGAAGTGCAAGGCATGTCTTTGTTTTAAAAAGGCTGCAGGAAAACCAAGAATATTAAAGGTCACATTGAAGTGTCAAGCCTGGTCTAGAAGGCATATGCGTGTGTGCCTGTGTGCGTGTGTGTGTGCGTGTGTGTGTGTGTGTGTGTGTGTGTACACGCGCATGCATGCATGCATGTGTGTTTCTCTTTTTATTATTTCTCTGCTGCTGTGCCTTTCTGTCTAGATTCACTCTTTCACTTGCTTCGTCGATCAATCCTTGGAAAAGCTGTTTCTCCCACCTCTCATTCTCTGCTTTTGAATTAATTCTTTTCCACTTCATCTTCTGAAGCTCTAAGTGTCGCCCCTTGCCTTGGATCTTAGAGCCTGCTCCATATGGTCGGCAAGTATGGATGAATACATTTCAGTTTGGGGGCTCCAATGTTCCCAGCTCTGTGGGAAGGGCAGTTGATGGAAGACGCTGCAAGCGAATGCTTGGGGGTTCGCATCACTTGTGATCAGCATCTGCACCAACGTTACCCTAACCGAGGCCACTGTCCACCCCTCAGCTGCTCACATCCCACAACGTCAGCTCTATGGGACACCACAAAGCTCCAGCCACTGCTGAACTGAGGCAGGATGTAACTGGAAGGCAGTCAAACTCTGCCCTCTGAGTTTTAAGAGAAGAGAGGGGTATACGGGTACGCCACATTTCAAAGTGAAATACAGTGAATGTGAGGGCTTTTTAATCAAGGAAAGCGTGTGAAGCCTACTCACATAAGTCACTTACTTTCCTTTTCCCTCATCTTGCAGTCAGTTGGAGCTAATGTTGTTTATATAAAACTGCAGGCAAGCGGTGACAGGAAGGAAAAGTCATACATACAGTATCGTTTTCTCTGGATCATTCTTATTCTCTCAATTCTGCTCTTGAGATAAAAAACATCCTGGACCACTGACTCATAAATATCCTATTCCCAAAGCCTCAGACTCTCACTGACATTTGCTGTGGTAGGCAGTCACAGATATATCCTATTCGAAAAACGCCCTAGTAGGCTACATTGTCCTGACTAACAGGGACAAAGACAAAGCACCAGGTCCCGGGGTCTGTGGGTTGATAGTTCCTGTCCACAAGTTGTCCTTTAATTGGAAAGGTATTTTTGGTTCAGTAGAGAGAGAAAAAAAAATAACTGGCACAGTTTATTGGAGAATATATTAGCATAAAATGTCAGTTCTCAATTTGTAAGTAATAATGTGAAAAGAACAGATGATTAATTCCTGACTTGGTCAGTAACACTTGAATAATCAAAAGTTAGGAGACAGCCTGAAATTCCCACTAGAGGATGCCAGCCAATTAAAACTCTGGCTGCCCTTTCATTCAGACTTGTATGTATGTCAAACCAGCTGGCAGTGTGCCAACATCAGAATGGATTTATCCCATTAAAGTACCAGGAACAGAGATAGGCTTCTTGGAGAGCAAAGATGCCAACCTGGTAATAAGAGATGAACTTCAACAGAAGACAAATATTTTATCAGCTCTTGCAAATTGAGGGGCCAAAGCTGAAACTGGGTGACTGTTGTCTTGTCCACTTTTCAACACAGCTACGCTCTCGGGGCAAGTTTTATAAGTCATTGGGCTACGTGGTTCCAGTTCTGGAGGTTCAAGCACAATTCAAAATTATTTATAAGACCACCAAAAAAAGTTAGGAGAACTTTCTGCTAGCAGAAAGTTAGATAAGTGATTGATCTGATATACTGAATCAACTCATTAATTCCTACAAATTCCTCTTGAAATTCAACACCATTCATAGTAACAACACTGAGAAGATAGTCCCTGTTATTGACATTACAGTCATCCTAGAAACTGTAATCATATAATAGTATTACACTATTTTACTTATGTGTGAGAAACATATCAGAATATCACTTTAGAGTTGTCCGGAAAAATGAACAGCAAGAGAAAAATATCATGAGTAGAACAAAGTCCATACACATACGTGTGTTCATATGCACACACACACACACACAGGCACATACACAGGCACACACGCCCCCCACACACACATATACACACTCATACACGCATACAGGGTTTGTTCATTCTAACATGATCTGAGTATTTTATTCAAAAATACCTTCAATGCTTATCAGACCCTTGCTAAAATCAACTCATTATGTGAAATGTCTCAATAAAGGACATTATACAGTCACCAATATACCCATTACTTTTATAAAGAAGCCCAAGGACTTCACTCTCCTATACCAATCATCAGTTATACTGCTCCCCGGTGGTTTTCACCCTACTGAAAGGGAAGGGAACTCAGGAAGGTCACTGCTCATGTCTGTACTTGTCACATACCTGGCACCATATAATGTATCTTATTTATCTTATTTATGCAATTCATTTTATCATCTGAACAATGCATGTGACACATATCTTAAAATAATTGCATCCCCTCTCCAGATAAGAAAACTGAGGCTTAGCCATTTAACTACATGTCCACGAGGACAGGGAAGAGGCAGAGTAAACTTTAGACACATGAGGTTGTTCACACCACAGACCACGATCTCAGCTGCAACCCTAAGATTTCAATTTCCAATTTGGGTGCTATACAGTGACTGAATCTTATACAGCACATAAAAACACACTTGGAAGTTGCCTGTTTAAAACACCTTAAGGCTTTACTTTAGCTCACAGTGAAAGGAAACAAAGTGATTCATAGACTGTGATGGTTGTTACTGTCAGCTTAGTAAGATCTAGAATCAACTGACAGAGGTTCTCCCTGTGTGGGTGGAGACCCCTTTCACAGGGGTCACATATCAGATATCCTGCATATCATATATTTAACATCACAATTCATAACAATAGTATAAAATTACAGCTATGAAGGAGCTAGGAAAATAATTTTATAGTTGGGGTCACCCCAACGTAAGGAACTGTATTAAAGAGTCATTAATTAGCATTAGGAAGGTTGAGAACCACTGAGCTAGGAGACAAGCTGCTAAGTGTGCCAGTAAGGGACTATCTTGACAGAGTTAACCGAGGTGAAAAGTCTCACTTAGAATGCGGTGTCTACTTATGGTGGCGTGGGACCCTGGACTACATAAAAACAGAGAAAACTAGCCAAGCCACAGCACTCACCAGCAGCCTCTGTTTCCTGACTTTGGAGGCAATGTGACCAGCCACCTCCAACTCCTGCAGCTAAGAGTTCCCCAACCAGAATGGACTGCAGCCTTTCACTATGAGCTAAAGAAAACCCTCTCTTCCTTAAGGTGTTTTAAACAGGCATTTCATCACAGCAAGAAGAAACGAAAGGAATGCATAGGCTTTCATGTTTTTTGTTTATACTACTTTTTGTCTTGGAGATCAAGCAGACATAAAGCAAAGGTCTCACTTAAGAAAAGCAAACAAACCAACAAACAGATACCCAGAACACTAAGCTGAGGAGAAACAAATTTATCCCAGAGATATGTTGGATGGGATGATGGTTACCTCCATGCCTCATTCTAGGGCCTAAAGAGGTTGTCTGTCACATCCCAGCTTTCTGGGTTTACAACTTGTGTCTTAGGGAGCGTGGGCATGTTCATATCCTATCAGGTCATTGGAGCTGTGCCCATTTCACCTAGCAGAGGTTGCTGAACCACGTGACTCTCTTTAGAAGCCCTTTGTCTCTAAGAGCTTTCCTGTTTTCACACCATGTCCCCACAAAGGTAGGCTGGAGAAAGGAAGGTTTTCGCCAAGTGAAAGAACAGATTGAGAAGTCAAAACTCCACACCTTCTGTGGTATGAGGCCAGGCTTCCCTGCTGCCTTGTGCGATGCAGGAGCACTTGAGTGTATACAGGCCAGTAGGTACACGGTGTTGTCAGCCTTCATCCCACGGAGATGGAGATGACTAAGCCAGGAGTCAGACTGCTATGCTAGGTTATGGAGGTGGCCTGTCCTTTGCATTCCTCTGCGGATCTGCAAGTTGAAGGATCATGAGGTGTGGGTAGAGCCAGCATTTGCGGATGGCAGGCAAGGTTTCACCTCAGCCAAGAATTAGCACATTCTCTTCTTTTTCACAAGGGACAAGTCAAAAGCCAGCTATTAACTCAGGAGACACTCTGGGGGCTGGGGGGTGTCAGGAAGAAAAGCTTATTGGCACTCTCATATTAGGCAGAAAAGGATCCATGGAACTGTTAGAAAACCCGTAGGGAAACGGAAGCCAAAGAAAAGTTCCTACTTACACACTAATGATGTTTATCAGCACAGGAGACTGCTTCTGCCGAGTGCTATCTACAATGTAGGGACCATTAAAATTTAATTTAGGATAATTCATCATAAATGTGTCTTCCGTTGGAAGCTTCAGAGCTCAAGCATCTCAGACGTCCCAAGTTCTCCTGGGATTTTGATTCTCTCACCCAGTGCAAGCTCAAATACACTGCCACCATCACCCATCCAAGGCAACTGACTCCTCCTTCCCACCTTGCTACTGAATATTCAAACACACAGCTGTGGGTGCGAAGTGAGAGGCAGAAGAAACCTGAGCCTGAAGAAAACCCTCTGTGATTTACACTGGGGTGCTTGGGGGGGATGTGTCTTTGCAAGAGTGTTAGACACACTTCTTCAGTCCTAATTGAGAGCATTGTTATCGTCCTGTAATTGCAAAGGCCAAAATTTATTATCAGCTCAGATTAAACAGTGACGAGCCAAGGAACCTATTCAAAAGCGGCCAGGTAGCATTTGCTAGCTGCACCCCCACCTTCGGGTCCCTTATGGGTGAGAAACCTATCTGGTTTTGTTTTGTTTCACTTCAATTTGGTTTCGTTCGGCTTGGTTTCCCATCACTTCTTAGAACCTGGCAGGCACTAAGGAGATAGCAATGACACACGGGGCTTCCTATGGATGGCTCCATGGAGTAGTAGCAGGATACAGCATCTTCAGCAAGCATAGGATGCAGAGTCTCCATGGGCATGGCCAAACCACCTCCGCATCCTCGGGGTTAGAATTTCTCCTAAAGACAGGATCTTTGCCCGGTAACAGGAAGTGAAATTTCATTAAAGCCAAGAATCTGAACTGGTTTGGGTTTTTCCTCTACTGCTCTGTCTTCAGTACCTACAATTTTGCTCGGCATTCAGACAGTTTTAAACAAATGAATAAATGAGTGTTACTCACGGTGAAAGAATTGCCCTGTTGCAAAATGCCTTCCTAAGAGTTAATGTAGAAGCATTTGAAGCCTCACTAATCCCAGTAGCCTCTACCTTCTCTACCGTTATCATTAATTCAGATGTTTAAAATGGAAACTTTCTGGCATAAATTTATGTAACAAGTTCACATTCAGATATCTTAGTGCGTTTGCACTATAGATTGTTTTCTTTTCATACTTCTTTCGGTATTCTTCTTATGAAGTTCATTAGAAACAGGCTGATTCAACCTCCAGAATCTATTTCAAATCTGTCCACCTCTTCTGCCCACCCCTAGTACTCCCATTCATCTAAGCTATGGTCCTCTACCGAGGCTGCGACGTAAGCTCGTCTCTGGCCTCTCCCATGAATCTACTATGTGGCTTCTGTGTAGCATATTTCCCTCCTGTGGTGTTCCAACCATGCAAATATCTTTCTGTCCCTCACATCAGTCTAGCATCTCCATACTTACTATTAGGTCTAGACAGAAATGTTTTATCCTGGCCCTTTTGTGGTTGGCTGCCGCACATACACTAGGCAGCTAGCTGCTCAAACATTCATGTTCCAAAAGATCTTCCTGGATACCATGTTTTCTCTCCCATATTCTTTTGTATTCGTTTTCTGTTTCTGAAAGTTACTGGCTTTCAGCAAACCTGTAAATGTACGAATTATCTCCGTCTAAGGCAAAATTAATAATACTGTCAACACAGTGTTGTGACAAATAAATATTACCTAGAAAGATCTCTAATCATATAGAGAATACATTTGCTCACTTAGCATCAGATGGTTTTTTTTTTCTTGTTTTATTTTGTTTTTTATTCCAACCACTAAAATCCAAGTTCCTTAAGAGTGAGAACTGAATGTTTTGTTCATTTCCTTTTAGTTTGGTTTCTCATCACTTCTTTGAACTTTGCTAGGACCAAGTAGGACAGTCCTAGGAACAGATAGTCCTAGGAGCTATCTCATGAGAAGCATCAAAATATCTCCCAAAGAACCTGAAAACACACTAGACACATATTTATCTGCTTTTCCTGACTCGACAAACAACAGAACACGAAGAAATCCATATGTAACAGTGATGAAGATAAAACAAACCAATGTTTTTTGTCGACAACAATGAGATCTATTAAAAACAAAACTTAGCATGCTACTCATGGCCACAAAATGGCCTTCCTGGGAATGGGAAGATCCCATCTTATATGTGTTAACTCTCCTGAAAGTATTGTGTGATTCCATCAGACTCTCAATGGTATTCCAAGACATTAATCTACATCACCTGCTATTCAATTTACTAAGAAGAATGAACACAAAATTACAACCAGCACCAGAAGTACATTGAAATGTTTTTTTTCCTTGTGCAATAAAATTGAATAATAGCAAAGATGGCTATTGAAAAGGCTGTAATTGAAAATAGAGCAGTAGAGAAGAGCATTTATTGGGTGAAAAGGAACAGGACACAGAACATGAACTCTTTTGAATAAAAAGACAAGATAATTTGTTTTTATAAGCAGGAAGAAATTCTAGAATGATATTCAAGGACTTAGTACTGGCTTGTTACCCAAAGTACTAGGTCCATGACCTCAGTGGGAGAGTCTAAAAACAAAAGATACTTCTCCCTTCTTGTGAGCTTTAAATCCCAAGAATGCCTTATTTATTTAAAATATTTAAGTGAGAAAGTAATTTTTTTATAATGCTAACACTAGTTGGTGACTCCACTTTTCTTAATTAGATGCATTAGCACTTTTAATAAAAATTTAAAAACAGTAGTTGGGACTATGTATCATTATACATTGTTTCCTCTTTAATAAAAATTTAACATTTGCTCAATGCTCTGCATTCCAGCAGAAAGGAAAGGACACTGAAGGGCCAAACAATAATATCATTTTCCCCGAAAATGGCTTCATTGAAAACAATTTTCCAGGAGTGTATTAAATTGTTATCATTAAACTTTTTAACTCTTACCTTTTCAGACTAATTTTGGGTTCTCAACACATCTGAAAGGAAAGGGCAAAGGTTTCCCATCTGCTCCCTCCTCCCACAGGCATTAGACTCTGTGATCAACATCCCTCTAGCAGAGTGGTATAGTTCTTAGAATTGATGAGCCTATTTTTATTTTTTAAGATTTACTTTTATTTTTTTTACCTATCAATCCCAGTTCCCCCTCCTGCCCCTCCTCCCACTCTGCTCACCTCCCCTCCACCCAACCCCCTCTCTGCTTCTCAGAGAGGGTAAGACCTCCCATGGGGAGTCAATGAAGTCTGTCCCATCACCCTGTTGAGGCAGGACCAAGGCCCTCCCTTCCGAGTCCAGGCTGAGCAAGGTACCTCTCCACAGGAAATGGGCTCCCAAGAGCCACTTCATGGCTAGCAATAGACCTTGGCTCCCATTGCCAGTGACCCCACAAACTGCCATCCAGAGTCACCTGCATTCAGGGGTCCTAGTTCCATCCTATGAGGGTTCCCCACAGCTCTGGCCAGCTGTCCCTGTGGGTTTTCGCCATGATGGTCTTGACCCCTTTGCTCATATTATCTGATGAGTCTATCATGACATTATTGTCACCCAAAGTCCTCACTTTACCTTGAAGTTTACTCTTGGTATTACACGTTATGCATTTATATACATTGATCATATGCATTTCTATACATGTATAAAGGTATATAATCACCAATATAGTATGATATTCAGTGTTTCCACTGCCCTAAAGGTCTCACTATGCACCTATTCATTTCATTCTCTCCCACTAACCCCTGACAACTACTAATCTTAGTATGTCAAGAACTTTTGCTTTTTGCAGACAGTAATATACAATATGCAGCCTTTTCAGACTGGTACTTATCAATACACATTTCAGTTTCTACCCTGTGTTTTCCTGGTTTGATAGCGTGTGTGTGTGTGTGTGTGTGTGTGTGTGTGTGTATACATATATATATATATATATATATATATATATATATATGTTAGTACAATCCATTATCTAAATTTACCTCAGTTTATCTATTTACCTGCTAAAATAATTTTCAATGTTTCCAACAATTATATATTATAAACAGTCATGTTCAAGTTGTGTGTGTGTGTGTGTGGGTACATTTTGACTTCTCTGAGTATACCAAGTAGCTAAATCACACTTATTATCTAAACATACATAAAGGCATGTCTTGTTTTATAAGACACTACCAAACTATCTTTCAAATGGCTATGTCACTGCACATTGCCTCCAGCCAGAAATATGAGTTCCTAACAACATATGACCTGGGCAGCGTTTGATGCTGTCAGCGTTCCAGACTTTGGCTCTTCTCATATATACACAGCGATAGTCACTGTCATTTTAACTGATGCTATCAAAACCCCTTCATGCATCTTTAAAAAGTAGCAGTATGAAGGTCTAAAAGAAAAAGTTCACTTTAAATGCCAACACTGGAAATAACCGTCAACAGCAGGGAAGCTCATAGTTCCACAAGGAGGCTAGCGTTGACAATACTAGTATTTAATTGATAGATTGATGAGTTTTATTATTAAGTAAGTACCATTTAGCAATCATTTATCCCGGATTCTTTCAGGGTACTTAATTGGCACCAGTGAAGACGCAATCAATTCCTACTGCCCTTAACACAGCACGCACAGCCGTTCTGACCCCAGGCAGTCTCCAGGTTCTATGTCTTTCAGGAATCTGTCCACCAATGGTAGCACTTCAATTCCCATGTGATACAGCTCAAAGTTACAGACAGCCCTACCCCCTCAGTTAGAAATAGGAAGTGACCGAAAGAAGACACCCTTACCATTTTTCTATATTAAATTCAGAATTAGTACCTAGGTAGGTGTGTATACATCAAAAATAAGGAAACCTGTAATGACTTAGACCTAAACAGTGACGTCCATGTAATCTCAATATGTAAATATTTTAGCCAAATAAGCGGTATCCCCAAAGCCACCTGCAAGTCTTCTCCCAGGACTGCTGGGGGGGAAGGGTGGTTCAAACAGTGGGTGAGCAGCACAAGGCATAGCCAGAGTCTACTTGAAGGTTCAGCAGACACTGTGACCCATGACTGCTCAGCAGCAGATTGGCTGACACCACACATTTGTAATGAGGAAGTTTCCTGTTCTTCTCACTCCATTTAGTAACCTTGGTTTCTAGGGCTCTTTGTTTTGAAAAGAAGAAGAAAGAAAGAAAGGAAGGAAGGAAGGAAGGAAGGAAGGAAGGAAGGAAGGAAGGAAGGAAGGAAGGAAGGAAGGAAAACAAAATCACTTCCTGGTAACTTCTCTACTGAAAAAAGAATCTCATTAATACATGGTTAGGAAATGAACACACTTCACACTGAGACACGCAAGTGATATTTTTGGTTGTTTCCCTTGAACTTAAAACGCATTCACACATGATTGTTTTCCGCTCTGTAAGCATGAGAGAGGGGGAGAGAGGAAGAGAAGGGGAAGAGAGAGAGAGCGGGAGAGAGAGAGAGGCACTACCCTACTGCTTTCCTGGTGCTTTTAAGATGTGTTCGCTACCATAAAGAAGGAACAAACCATGTAATTGTGACAATTACTATGGCAACTGACAAAATCTTCAAATCGAAATACCCACTCTCAAGGCTGCCCACACAGAGCTCCTGTGCAGGTCCAGCCCTTACACAGTACACATGGGGAATGAAGGACAGGGTGCTGGCAGCCACAGTGAAAAGCACCTAGGTTAACTGCTGCCTGATAGCAGTACACCGCTTCCCATGTGAGACAGCATCTCTTGCAGCCCTCCATTCAAAAATGGAGACCAAAGAGTTGCTGTGTAGAACCTACATCCAGAGCCCGAAGCCAGCGCAGGCCTGAATTAGCAACACTGTCCATATGTTCTCTCCTCTGTGCACTGGAAGTCATGAAAATAAGTGCTCCAAAAATAATTCTCCTGTCACACAATGATCTTCTTTCTTCTTGTGAATCATGTCATCATTTTAGTCTGTCTGATTTAATTTTCTAAAACCAACTCCCTCATATCCGAGAGAGCCTTTTCCTCAAACAAATGCCAGGCAGGAAAGCTGGTATGTAATAGAATTGTAAATGTTGTAAATGGTCCTGTTGAAATTTGGTTGGAATGTTCTGTCTTGTTTTGAGAGACAACAGAACTTGAGGAATCTCCCGGCTCGTTGCGCACTGATAAGGGGAGGAGCGGGAGGCCATCGGGAAGAAGCTGAAAAGAGAGGAACCATGCTCTGCCCACACACCCTTCTCCTAGGGGAGAGGGGCCATGGGACTGAATTCCCCTTGCTCAGCATGCTCTGCCACTTTCTCTTCCTGCTTCAGTCTCAGCAGAAACAGGAACTATTTGGGTGTGGGGTGTGAGGAGGGGCAGGCAACCACAGAGTGATCTCACCTTCTTAATGCGATTAACTCTCTGAAGGTGAACTGTGTGTGTGTGTGTGTGTGTGTGTGTGTGTGTGTATGAGAGAGAGAGTATGAGACAGAGACAGAGAGAGGTATACAGAAATCACAGGTCAACCTAGGGTGTGCTTCCTCAGGGCCTGTATACCTTGGGCTTTGGGTTGTGGTGGTTCAGGGTTTTGGGTTTTTTTTTTTTTTGTTGTTGTTGTTGTTTTGTTTTGTTTTGTTTTGTTTTGAGACAAGGTTTCTCAATAATCAGGGCAGGTCAGCTGGGCAATCAGTCCTGGGGATCCACCTGTCACCTTCCTCCCCAGCCACTACACTGGAAATCACATACACAGGCCACACTATTCCCTCTTTCCTTACATTGGCTCTGGGAATCAAGTTCAGGTCATCTAACATATCAGACACGCGTTTCACCAACTGAGTCATTTCCTGGACAACGTACCAAGCCTCCGTCTGCTTAACCTATGAAGTTAGGCGAATTCACTCCTGGAATGGAAACTATCTTAACCAGGAGCAACACTATTATCATAAGCAGAGCACTACAAGCCCAGCATTCACTCTGCTTATGTGTGCACATTTCCTACATCTCAGCTTCTGGTGCATGGTTGGCCTTGCCCTTCTGCAAAAGAGAGAGAGAGAGAGAGAGAGAGAGAGAGAGAGAGAGTACACAGGGAGCCAGGAAACTTCTAACATTGAGCTACAATTTTAGCTGAGAAGTCTGTTTTTAGATTTTAATAAAAGGATTTAAAGTTTTGTTTTTGTTTTTGTTTTTCCTCTAACAAAATCACCATGTTTTCCTTTGGAAGCTGATGGTTTAAAAAAAAAAATAATTAAAAAATGCACAAGCCCCTCCCACAACCGTGCTGGAATTTCAGTTGGTTTGATCCCCTGTTGGACTTATGCAGACACCATATAGATTTAGCACTAATTTGTGGGTTATAATATTTTTTTGAGAGGACATGAAGTTGAGGGAGTCCAGAGAGGTATGGAGGGGTCATCATGATAAGAAGTGCATATAAACAAAATAAATTGTATCCATGTATGAAATTCTCAAAGAATAAAATTTAAAAACATAAGAAAGAAAAATACTACAATGTGAAGTTTGATGGGACA
This sequence comes from Phodopus roborovskii, assembly GCF_943737965.1. NCBI lineage: Eukaryota > Metazoa > Chordata > Mammalia > Rodentia > Cricetidae > Phodopus > Phodopus roborovskii. Next base: position 9,275,626 of record NW_026126618.1, read on the forward strand.
ACTGTTTAATGGGAGGGTGTTTCTACAGTTGGAAGAAAGTGACACCAATACATGGCTCAGACAATGTGTTCCCAAGAGGAAGACACCTATAACCAGCCCTTACCATGCCTAAGTGGCATGCCATGGGCAAAATACTGTAACTTAATTACTTGGAATCCATTTCTAGGAAACACAGAGCACTGAAACAGCTACTTTGCCAGTAACTTCAACTGTCTGCCATAAAGACTTTCTGTATTAATTTTCTAGAACTGTTCTAGTCAATTGCCATTCAGTGGCATAAAACACCAGTTTGGTGTTCTCTAGCTCAATCAAGGACTGGCCACACTATGTTTCTCATCAAGGTGATAGCAAGCTGCCGTTTCCTTGTGGAAATTCTAGGAAAGAAACAGTTTTGCGGTCATTTGACTTATTCATGAATTTTAAGTCATTGTAAGGATAAAATTAAGTTCCCACTGTTGTGCTTATGAAATGGAGGTCCAGTCCCAGATCACAGGTGCCACTGTGTCTGGGATCAGGGCTCTTTTTCTCCATTTTCATGGGAGGTTGAGTCGTTCAAATCTAACTTCTTCTTCTATCTCCTCTTGCTATCCCAGCTGATAAAGACTCTTCCCCTATCAGTATTTGTACAATCATTATCAAGCTTGTACAATCAATCTGGGGTAACCCTCCTGATCACAGGCCATAATCCTCTTTCTACATCTGCAAAGTTTCTGTGACACATAAGGTAGTGCACAAGTCCACACAATTCATTACATTCACGTGGACCTCTGCAGAATTGGGGCTTGGACATCTTGGTGGCAACATTATTTTGCATCCATATCCCCTTCATAAATTAGAAGCCAATTGGAAAGTTTTATTGATTGCCTTACTCTCTTTTAAGAGCTATATTAAGATATAATTAAAGTATACCAAACTATATAACATTTGTTTAAAATTTATGATTATTTTATGTACACAGGTGCTTCACCTGATTTTATGTTTGTATACCACATGCATGCCTGGTGCTGAAGGATGCCAGAAAAGGCATTGTCTTCCTCTGGTCCTGGAGTTAGAGATGGTTGAGAGCCCGTATGGGTGCTTGGAATTGAACGTAAAAGGCCAGTCAGTACTCTTAGCCATTGAGTATTCTTGATAGCGCTCTTTTTTGTTTTAGAACGGTCTTAGGTAACTCTAGCTAGCCTCTAACTAGCATTATGCATCTAAACGTGGCCTTAAAATCTGACTCTCATGTCTTCCCTTACCTAACACTGAAATTACAGGCATGCACCACCAAGCCTGGCTATTAAATGGTACATCCTTAAAATGAACAGTTTGATGGCTCTTTGTAAGCACTCAGTATTTACCCACGAATTCATCATCCAGAATCAAGACAGTTGATGTAGTCATTTGCTTCCTCCTCCAAATTTCTTAATGTCCCTTGGTATTTTACCCCTTTATCCTGGACCCTTATCACCAGGCAATTGTTGATTGGTTTCTATTATTGTACATGAATACATATGGTTTTCTAGAATTGCATATAAAGAGAAATACAATGAGTATGAGTTTTGTTTCTTTCATCTAGCTTCTTTTGTTCAACATATTTATTTTGAAAAATCACTTATATTGTGTAATAAATCAATGATGTTATATGCCCTTGCCATTCCACTCTCTGATACTATAATTTATTATTTCTGTCTGGAACAGTGTGTTAGGAAGTTACTAAAATCAATTCCTTAATTTCTAACTCCCTAACCCAGTCCAAAGTTTCAAAAGTAGATACAAACCCCAGGAGAACTGAGATACTGAAAACCCATGGCATTCAATAACATTTTGTTATATACGTTAGCTTGTGATATGTAAGAAATTGCCCTCAGAACAGTAAAGCTTGAAACAACATTAACTTTCCTGTCTATCCCTAATTGGAACTGGTCTTTCCCCAGCGATTTATCTAAGAGTAGCTGGGTGTCCTGAATCAGCATGTAGAGTGGCCAGGCTCCGAATCAATGGCTAGTGTTTGGCATGGCTACCTGCTGCTGCTGGCTGCCTGTGGGGGAAAAAGACTATTAGCCAGGGATTGCTAATAGCCAGCAAGTTAGTATAGAATTTCATTTACCTGACTGTAATCAAAGGGTTCCCAAGAGCAGCAAGAATAAGGCACAAAATACAAACACTTCAATTTTTTTGTTACTGCCAGACTGGACACAGAAAATCACATGACCAATTCCAGCTTATAGTTAAGAAACCAGCCTGACCTCTTGACGGGAATGGCTGTGAAGAAACTGCAAAGGGGCATTCATGCAGGCAGAGGACTTGTAGCCATTTCTGCATTTACACATCTATGTCTCCCTTTTCGCATTACCTCCGTTTCCTTACAACCCATTGATGCCTCAAGCCAAGCTCAGCCTCAGTTTCCATGTCTATCACTCAGCAGAATATACTCTGTTCTCTCCCAAGTTACCACTGACCTATTCTGAACTAAAGCCAGAGGGCCCTTTTTACTCATCATCTCATTTGGAGTCTTGGCATCATCTGATACACTTTTCACTGTTGGCTTCTCCTTCCTCTTCTTTCTCTTACTACTTTCTTCACAGTCTCACTCATGTAAAAAGCATGCCAAATGGTGAGTGGCACAAACAGACACCAAACCGTGGTTTGTTGGGGTGGGGTGGGGTATGAAGATGGTTCCATGAATAAAAGTACTTATCCCCTGGCAAACATGAAGACATGAGTTCAAGTCACAGGATTCACATGTAAAAATCTGGAACCCCAGCATTAATGGACAAAGACAGTTGGATCACAAGAGCTTACTGGCCAGCAGCCAAAATAGTTAAGTGTCAGGGTCACTAGAGCTACTGGGAATAGGGTGAAAAGTGATAGAGAAATATATCTACCATCTTCCTCTGACTTATTTATGGAGGTTCATGGGCATGTACACCTGTGCATACACCCATGCTCATATGCAACTACACCATACACAGACACAAACTCCATGAAAATTTGTTTTTTTTTCAATGAATGATTAATTAAATAAAATAACAAGTAAAACTGATTATAGTCCCCACTCACTGGTGACCTGCAGTTTGCGAAGCTTCAACCGCTGCTTATGAGACCCATAATTTCCATCCAGATCCCTTTTCCCAATCTCTAGGCATTGATCAGCACTATCTCACAGTACTTGCTTCCCAGTGACATGCAAAAATACAATCTCACTAGCCTCACATGCAAACCTGCTCCTCTTTCGAATTCTTGTGCAATACAACCGGTCACCTGGCCAAGTAAAGATGGCAAGTGTTCCCCTGTGGGTCTACCCGGGGGTCACCAGGCCCTGCTCTTTGCTCCAACCAGTTCCTGTGAGTTCTCATCAATCTCCACTTGGATAGGTACCAGTACCACCCTACCCAGTATGTGGAAGAGCTCTCTGTATCCTTGGCTTTTCTCATGGTTGGGACCTGACAAAAACAACTTGAGAAATTGTTTCTTTTGCCTCCTGGTCTAAGGGGGTCCTGTCCATAGTCACCTGGTTCTGTATTTCTGGGCCTGTTGTGAGGCAATAGCCCTGCAGTGTGACCATCCAAAAGAACCTGTTCATATCCTGCTAGACAGGAAGCAGAGAGCAGAAGGAAATGGCCAGGAACCATATACTCAATCCCCCAATGAATTGCTTCTTCCAGTTAAATCCCCCTTTTGAAATGGTCACAATCTCCTTCAAACGGTGCCACCAGCCGGGACATTGAAAGGATGAGTATGTGAAAGATACTTCATATTCAAACCATATGTCCTCTGAAGACAAGGATCTTCTGAGATACTGTTAAAAAGATGAATACTGGCCGGGCAGTGGTGGCGCACGCCTTTAATCCCAGTACTCGGGAGGCAGAGGCAGGTGGATCTCTGTGAGTTCCAGGCCAGCCTGGTCTTCAGAGCTAGCTAGTTCCAGGACAGGCTCCAAAGCTACAGAGAAACCCTATCTCAAAAAACAAACAAATAAACAACAACAACAAAAGATGATTACTGTATATGACGCAAATCTTCCAAGTCTGAGGCCACATTTTAATGGAACCCCTCTTAACTCTTGTTACTAGGTGATTGGTGGGAAAACTTGTCCTGATCTGCTCCTCTGCTTCCTGTCTTCTCCACAGAGCTACCAGATTGCTCTGTTTAAAATGGGAGTCTAGCTGGGTGGTGGTGGTGGTGTCCACCTTTAATCCCAGCACTCAGGAGGCAGAGGCAGGTGAATCTCTGTGAGTTTGAGGCCAGCCTGGTCTACAGAGTGAATTCCATGACAGTCACAGCTACACAGAAAAGCCGTGTCTTGAAAATAAAAAAAAAAAAAAAAAAAAAAAAAAAAAAAGTGAATCTAGTCTTATCAGTTGTCTGTTGTTTAAAATGTGTCTGTGTTCTTTATGATACCTAGAATAGCAACCACATTCTTCAGCAAAGCCTCCAACTCTCTGCAGCCTTACCTTTTTAACGTGTCATAGCAGTGACCCCTACACTCTATTCCTTATCAATTCCTGAATGTGTCATGCACAGCCTGTGAGGTCACTGAATCTGCTGTATTTGCTGCCGAGGACACCTGTCACCTCCCTTATCCATCACACTTAAATGATACTGTTTATGACACAAATTGTTCAGATTTCCTTCAAAATAGTAACTCATGTTTTTGTCCTTCCAACCTCACAATGAGTAAATGACAGCTCCATTGTTGTCCCCCCTCATGGAGGAAACTGAAGGACGACAGAGAGGATGGGTAACTTGCCTAAGGTTCTGTGCAATCACTGACAGACCCAAGCCTTGAGAACCCAGACAGTCTCGATGTGGAAGCTATGTAGTTATCAACCACACACTATGTCTCTCCTTCATCTAGGTAAAGAAATTACTTTTAAGGACCAGGCCATGCATGAGCCAGTACTTCCAGGAAGCCTTCTTGGACTCCTCAGTCTCAATTAGCATCTGTGGCTTTTTTTGTCTTGGCACTTAGGCACATCTCACACAATTAAAGTCCATTTTCTTGTCTGGAAAACTAAGCTGTACATTTTTTTTTTTAAGTGGGGGAGGAGACATGCTAGTATAGCCCCAAACTTAACAAAATGCCTAGCATGAAAAAGGAAATCGTCACATGCTGTTGAGCAACAAAGAAGAAATGCCTGAAGTGTTAAGTCACATGGGAGGTCACGAGGAAGCCGCAGTCTAAACATCCTGCACCTGAATGGCCAGATCACCTGTATGACATCCAATGGGGCTCTTCAGTTCAGGACATATGACATGGCCCATCTGATATCAAAAATAAACTTTCCTATCTTCTTACAGACACTACAAATCTTCATGGGAAGTCAAATTAAACGTATAATTTGACACGTATTTGTTTAATCTAGTCAGAATTCTTTTCTTTTTCAGTGTCAACTATGAAAGCAGAAACTGTTTCTAGGCCTTTCATCTCAGATCAGCTTTCTTCGAATTTCTTCATTCGAAAATGTTGAACAGAACAGGTCCCTTTTTGTGGTCGGAAAGTTTGGCTTTACATAGAGCCTTTCAACACGCGACTGTCAGCACCTGATTACGGGTCACTTTTAAGCCCATGACTTTTCCTTCCTTCCTTAAATAGGTCGTTCAGATGAATCATCTCCAGCCACTCTGTGATTATGCAGGGGCCAGATATGCAGTTTATAAAGAGCAGGACACACTTCAGTCCTTGCATCAGTCTGTGCTCTGAATCGGACAGACCTCATTTTCATTCAATAAAAACAAGAATGAATCGCCTGCTGGATTTTGTTTGAGCCATCAGTTTCTGCCACAAGAGTGAAGAAACAAGAGCTGGCAAACGCTCACATCCACCCATTTCCAGCTTATTAGCATCTCTGGTTCAGGGATGGAATTGGTGGGAAAGGACTTGAATGAGACTTTTATAATATGAATCAAATAATTTTCTATGTTCCATGTCATTATCAAAACCACATATGTTGTTTTATATAATCCAGCATTGAAATAGAGCCCCCTTAACTATTCAAAAATTTACTGATATTCATGCACATTTACTCATTGAAAAGATTTCAGGAGATACAACAGTTTGGTGATCACTGATGGTTTCTCATATTACATGGTCACGAATATTAATATGAAAGAATTTCACTTTCTTCTCCCTGTATGAGGCCGAAACATCAACAAAAATAACAAAAATTAAAAAAAAAGGAAAAAGGTTCTCACACATGCAACCCTGGGTAATACTAAAGTAAATGAAGGAAGGGGGAAATGTATAATGTGAATTCTTGTCTTTAATCTGTCTCTTGTATGACATCCTAAGTGTATGTAGCCATGACCTGTTTCTACAGTAGAAGGCCATAGTAGAAAGGCCAGACAGCAGCTATCCTCCAGTAGGAAGAACTGGGCAGGAGCATGAAGGAACACTGAGCACCACTCCACATTTGGTAGACTTTAAGAATATTTTCCTGCAACAACACAAAAGCTACCCCCTTCTGGAGTCTTTCTAGCATGCTCAGATTACGGTTTGTACAACTATTTCCACCTCCCTTTCCCAAGAAAAGATGTCAAAAGAAAACAATGCTTTGACTCAGGGAACTTTCTGAGCCAGCAGAGAACAATGCCTCCATGGTAGCAGGAAGAAGAGAGTGAGCTGTAAAGTATGTTAAGCCAATTATAATGAAGAGGAGGAGACAGTGGGCAGGGGAAGTCAAACCAGCCCAAGCTGGTCCAGAAGAAATGGCTCAGAAAAGAGGCTGGGCTTGGAGGCAGATGGCCATAAACAGAAAAATGGAATTTGGAGGAAATCTTTTATTAGGCTTTTTTCTTTATGCTGGAGAATTATATCCATGTTAGAGTAAAATATGAATACATTCTTCCTCCACCAACATACCCCATGAGGAAAATTTCCAGAGCTATGTGTTGGCCTAGTTTTTTGGGGGTTTTTGTTTTTGTTTGTTTGTTTTTTTAAGAAATGTTAGTAAATTGTTTAATAAATTCTGAAATTACTACTGACAGCTGTTTTCCTTTGTGCACCGCACTGCTCTGGATCAAAACTCATGGGTGATTGCTTTGTGAACAATGCAAATCCTTGTGAAAGGGCAGACGGTAGGAAACTAGAACAACTAACTACTTTGCCATCATTTCATATGAGTTTTGACTTCCTGAATACTTTGCAGACCTCCTGTTGTCTTTACGATGAGTCCCTCTATACTCCAAACATATTTTCTTAATCCATTATCATTCATTGTATTGGTCTTTTTTATACATTAGTTACTATATCACTGAAGCAAAAAGAAGAAAGAAAAAGAAATGGTCATTCTTTTTATGTATGGTTGTAATTGACAGAACTCCAGAGACATAAGTAGATAATTTATCAGTTGATGCATAAGGAAACTCATTTAAAGATGTAGATAATGTTTTACTAACTAAAACATAGTTTAAAGATGGATAAGCTAGGTATAATGGTTTGAATCTGTAACTACTCAAGAAACTGAGCTTGGAAAAACATGATGTCAGTATCAGCCTGGGCTACACTGAGTTAAAGGCCAGCCTGGGCTACAAAGCCATGCCCTGTCCAACAATAGTAACAGCAATGACAAAACACATGTGAAAAATTCTGATAGCTTTAGTACTATTGGTGGTGTGTCAAGTTTCCCTACTTTGTTAGTATTGATCTTATCAAATACTTCATATGATATGTGACTGTCACTGTCAATCTCTACACAAAGGCTTTTCCTGTTGACCTCACCAAAGTGCCTTGGCTTCAGCAACGTATTTGGAACACAGTGAATACTGTACCTTAAACTCCTAGGGAAACTGTTACTAACTTAAGATTCCTCTGCTAGGAAGTGGTTATATAAGCAGCATTAATAACACATGCACCTTACAACATTGTTGTCCAAAAGCTAACTACAAAACAGGCCAATTTCATTTCCTTGATTTTATGAAGATGCACATGAGATCACAGCCATGGCTCCCACAACTAATTATTTTGATTGTCTTGAAATCTTCGTTGTCTCGTTAACCATTATCCATCTACATATAATGCTAGCATAATGAAATGTACCAAGCCATTGCTGGATCCAAAACGGCAGTGTTTTGGGAGTAGTATAAAATATTAAGATGTAGCAGCTAGGTGGAAGCACTCAGTGAGAATCTGAACAGAAGGCACTATGAACTGAAAACTGTAAATTAAAAAAGAATCAAAGAAGTTTTGCTCCAACAACAGGGAACGTATATGCAGTCTACACAAGTCGAAGAGATTTGCCACGCTCATTAAAATGCATCAGCACACCCATTTCTGCCATGCATTCCCAAACAGATTTTTCAACTGTGTGATTGTCCTCTGAGTGTGCACATGTTACCCGATAGACTTGTTTACAACCAAGTCAAACAGAAGAAGACTTCATAGTAGCATGGATTCGCTGTCCTGGTAAAAGCATATGGCCGCATTGGAGCTTCCACTTCCTTTAAGCTATCCAGTCCATGAGGCAACAAGACAGTACCTGTAACAAAGCCAGCCACTGCTCCCCACTGTCTTTCTATACTGCCCTTGACTTAGATTTTCTACTATAAGCTCGAGGTGTTCTGTTCCTTCCTGAAGGTTCAGTTCTTTAGACATGAGGAGTTTTAAAAAAAAATAATACTATTTCTGTTTTTCACATGTGGACCTTGTTTGTTTTGGGTGTTGTGTTTTTGAGACAGGGTTCCCCTGCATTGCTTTGGAGCCGGTCCTGGAACTTGCTATGTAGACCAGGCTGGCCTCAAATTCACAGAGATCCACCAGCTTCTGCCTCCCGAGTGCTGGGATTAAAGGAGTGCGCCACCAACGCCCGGCGTCACATGTAGGACCTTGTGTTACGAGAGCTGGCAATGGCAGTGACCACATCTCCAAGCCGGCAGCATGCTGGTAGATTTTAGCATAGACCGAGGTGGTGAGCACAGCTCTCAGTTCTGGCGGTAGACGTTCCCTGTCGCCATCTTTGAAAGCCACAGCTGTATTAGCCGCAGTCTATCAAAGATGGCAGAGGGTACTTTCACCGCCAAAGCACTGTTGGCCAATAGGAAAGCAAGATAGGTGGGACTAGGAGACAAGGAGGATTCGGGAAGTCATAAGGAGTTTCAAGATGTAGGACCAACAGGATAGAACTCTGGGCCCTCTCTCCAGTAAGCTGAGAACACGTGGAAACTTAGATAAATAGAAATGGGCTAATATTTAAGACAGAGCTAGCCAAGAAGAAATGTTAATAACAGGCCACCTGCTTGTAACATTGTGTAATCGCTATTGTTTTGTTTACAAACACACAAAGCCAGATACATAAGTGATAAGAAAGCAAAATTAAATCTATCACTAATGAGGCCCATGCAGACACTTTGTACTGAAAAGATACAACCAGGCGTGGTCACACTATGCTTGCTACACTAGCACTCTTGAAGTGGGATGATCAGGAGTTTCTATATTAGCTTAATAATATTATGAGTTGAAGGCCAGCCTGAGCTACTTAAGACTCTGTACTATCACAAAAACTCAAAACAAAGGAAAAGAAAGGGAAAAATGCAAGCAAACGAAGAGGAGGTTTCTAGTTAGACTGCAAAATTAGATGCAACTTGAAAGGATATCACAAGGTCAGAAACAAGCAAAAATTACAAATTTCATTGTGATTTATATATGCAAAGCACAGGAACATTAAAAGAAAAATATTTTAATGCAACCATAACCTTGTCCCAGATAGAAACTCTTAGTATTTGGTATTTAGCTACTTATAATCACACCATCCACATGGGTTTGCACCTTGCCTTTTTCCTTTATGTTTTGTAGCAATTCCTTCCTACATTATTAGGCACAATTTAAAAATACTACTTTTAACAGCTGCCAGTTATATATGTCAGACTGTGAGTTTAGCCACTTACATATTATTTTTCCTCCAAGTTGATTTCAGTTTTTCACTTTAAGCAGAACTGTAGTTTATGAGAATAATGCATTTTACTTAAAAATAACATCCGGGCCAATGAGCTTTTGTAATGTGTATATAATGGGCATTGAGAAGAAAAAAAAAAAAAAAGATGAAGGAGAATAGCTTAAAATAGAACGTTAAGATGGAATTATATCATCTTTAATGAGTTATCATCTAATGCAATAATGCCACTGTATTTCTAAGCAAACAACCTTCAGGGAGTCAGGGAGCATTTACTTAAGTCAAGACATAGATAAGAATTAAACAGTGAAAAGACTGTGTTCTTTCCAAAACACTGGCAAAGCCAATGTTTGTGGTCATGCTTGGTCTCTGGAAAGCATCTGCTGTGATAATAGGGTGCCATAGTTAGTGAACATCAGTTTCAGGATGACATCTGGGTAATAAAGTAGATAAGGGACCCATATCCTGCACAGGTTGAGCTCCAGGATGCTAGCATCAGCCACAAAACACAAGCAAGGTCAACAGAGGAGAGAAGGACTAAAGGGAAAATCTCTTCTACTTCAAACCACAGACACTGCCCTTTTCTTTTTCTTCCTTTTTTATATGCATTGGTGTTTGACCTGCATGTCTTTGTGAAGGAGTTGGATCCATTGGAACTTGAGTTACAGACAGCTGTGAGTTGCCATGTGAGTGCTGGAAACTGAACCTGGGTCCTCTGGAAAAGTAGCCAATCGATGCTCCTAACCACTGGGCCATCTCTCTAGCCCATTAAAAAAAATAATTTATTTAGTCTCATTTTATGTATATTGGTGTTTGTCTACATGTATGTCTGTGTGAGGGTGTTAGATTCCCTGAAACAGGAGGTATAAACAGTTGTGAACTGCCACATGGGTGCTGGTGGGACTTGAACACAGGTCCTCTAGAAGAGAGGTTAGTGCTCCTAACTGTTGAGTCATATCTCTGGTGACACTGCCCATTTCTAAAAGGGTGGACACTGGTGGCAGGAAACCTACCTCCATCCCTACATAGCAGGACTTGGTAGCCCTCTTTGACAACTTCAGATGTCTGGCTTTCCCTGGAACACACTGTCCCGTCTCTTGTACCCATTTTCATTTGCTTGTTCCTTTTGTGGGATGCAAACAACTTCCTAGGCTGAGATCTTTGATGCAGGCAAACCACCCATTTCCCTCTCATCATGACCGTTGCATTGGTGTCCTGTTCCAGCCTCTCCCTGACCACATACTCCCCACATAGCAGGGGGGCACACACTGCTACCTGATGTCTTCAGCTAAATAATAATAGTGTAAGGACATTCAAAAGAATAAAGTCATCCCTGGCCATTTCAGTTGCAAAACCCCAGACAGTTCCTTCTGATGTCTCACAGCCCCGTCTTCCACTGTGAAATCGAACCTTGGCCAACACTGGACTATAAAGTGAAAGATTGTAAACCAAGACTCAGAGAACAGGAGATGATGCATCAAAGAGGGCGATGAAAACAGATTTTGGGATACATTGGACAATTAGCCCAGAGACAGAACAAAAGCTAACACATAGAAAGAAATGAAGAAAGTTAAAGAATCTAGAAGAACCAGGACGAGCTAAGGCACAGTTCATGAGAACAGAAAGGTGCTAAGGAGGATCAGGGATCATTATGGATTTTGGAAGATTCTATTATGTTTAATGAGAATAACTTTTTTGTTTCCTTTGTTTTGTTTTTGTTTCTGAGACAAGGTTTCTCTGTAACAGAAATCTATATCCCACTCCTGACACCAGATATAGTGGAAAAAAAGGATCAGGGAAAACCGGCTGAAGAGATGTTTATTTAGGAGAAATAACTAACAACAGAGACAGATGACCGCCAGCAGGTTCCGGTCCCAAGAATGCCTCCGGATGCTCTGTCTCCGACCAGGAAGCGAGGGCAGACTCCCGGGTCCCTGACCCCAGACCTAGTTCTCCCAGGTCACGTCCACACCTGTCCCCACCCCCAATGGGCGAGGTCAGTTCAACAGATGCTGGCAGGGTGAATATCTCACTACACCAGGCTGACTTCAAACTCAGAGATTTGCCTGCCTCTGCCTCCTGAGTTCTGGGATTACAGGCTTGTGCCACCGCCATTCCGCTTTAAAAAAAAAAAAAAAAATCTTAAAACTACTATTGGGCCTGGCTTTGACAAGAAGGCATTCTTTACTCCCCTGATACATGGAGATCTGCAGACCATGATATGGGCATAGAAGGGAGTGATTGGGAAGACTCCATTGGGTTTGGTAAACTAACATTCATCCCATCTTCTAAAAGCCAGGGACTTCTACTTCTCAGGATTTGGGCTCTTCTCTTTTATGGACCCTGCTTTACTTTCTTTGGCCTCCCCAGAGGTTAGAGTTGTTGTGGCTTAACAGATTTGATTAATTATGCTCCTTTTGGGTTCTGTTTGAAAGGGTTCTCTGTATAGCCACCTCCTCCATCCATCTCACTTCTTTCTGCAGAGAAATCTATAGAAAAGTCAGTCTTATTCCAGGGTTGTTCTTTCCCATAGATTTCCCTACATAAAGCCTGGAACAAGACTTCAACTTCAGTTTGGATCAGGACAGGTCCCTTTTTATCCTTTCCCCAGGTTGGAAGGAGTAGAATGTATTTTAACTGCTTGTGATCTCTCTTCCCTTTTCCCTTGATAAGAAATGGGGAGATATAGGAAAGCAAACTGAAAAGCTAGTACTCTAAGGACCAAAAACCCTGCGGACTTCTTCCAAATACTGCATGCTCTCCTAGGACGAACTCTAGGTATCGGCTTGGCCTCCCTGTAATCCCACCCAGAAACTTGGCACATGCTTTCCATCATCTGGCATTTGGTTTACAACAAAAGCAAGCTTGAGCCTTTTCTATCTACTACACACAGTTTCCTTCTATCCTTTCAGTAATAAATTTCCCTATTTTATGCATTCATAAATATATTTACATGAAAAAGGCAGCCATAAGAAGATTACTATATATATTTAAAGACACCAAAGAGAAGCATTTACATTATAGCATGGATAACAATAAAACTACAACTATTGAGTCATTACTAAAATAAAAGGTATTCTGGTCAGGTGGCAAAGACCTGTAATCCCAGCTCCCTAGGAAGTTGAGGCAGGAGAATAAAATTTTCAAGGACTACGTGATCTACAGAGGGAATTCAAGGTTACCCTGCCTTAAAGAGATCTTGTTTTGAAATATAAAGTTAAAACCAATATGATCTGGGATGTAGCTCAGTGGCCATGTGCTTGCCTAGTATACCTGTTATCCCCCAAAATGGAGAAGAAATAAACTCCAGACACTCTGGTATGAACTTTTAAGCTATATTTAATTATTCCTAAAATGTCTGCTCTACCTCTGATTCCATCCAAACTACCTTTATTTCCATTTTTATTACAGGTGAAAATAGTAATGGTCATAAGAATAGTACCCTTTGACATTAGACTCAACCCAAAGCTAGTGTGATGTCAATATCTATACTCTGGTCAGAATTCTCTGGGGTTGCTTCAGCTGAGTAACACTGGCCGTACTGTCTGTGGTATTCAGCCGGCACACTGAGTAACACACGGCAAGGCAGGTGAATTTGTCAACATTTTGCAGCAATATAGGCAGCATTTAACATGAGAGTTCCCTCACAAATAATCTAGTCTCAGAAATGGCTGTGTGTAAAGGTGGGATGAACTCTACAGGTTGGTACTGGTCACCTTTTTAATCAGAAGCAGAAAAGTAGTAAAACCACCCTTTGGCTGTCACCTTGGAAGGTAGGATGGCACTTTAAATCTTCATTCACTGTCCTGCAAAGCTCCTGGCCTAGGAATGGATCACCCTTTCATGTCACTTCCCTCTTAAAATGCAGAATTGCATGCCACATACACATAGGATTACAGCTAAAACTATCAGGATCCTACATGGTCCTCGGACAGTCTTCTAAAAAATAATTAACTTTTCATTTCAAAATTTTCATTTAACAGATAAAAAGTGTATATATTTAGAAGGTGCAGTGTGATGTTTTGAAATGTTTACACATGCAAAATGAACATATCCATTACCTCACATCCCCCATTGTGTCTGTGTGTGTGTGTGTGTGTGTGTGTGTGTGTGTCTGTGTGTGTGTCTGTGTGTGTGTGTGTGTGTGGTTAGTCTGTGTAGTGAGAACATTTAAATTCCATTCACTTAGCAATTTTCAAGCATACACTGTTATTAACTCTAGCCGTGCTGCTCATCAGATCTGCAGAATTTATCCCTGCTGCTAGGGGATGCTTGTGCGCACCACCTTCCTCAGTTTCATCCCTGGCCTCACATCCTGGCTCCATCTGCTATTCTGCCTCCTGCCTCTGCCCCGTGGCACCGCCCACAGCAAGGATCTCTTCTCCCACATTTCTTATCAGCCCTTCACTCCCAGGCTTCATAACCTGGGCTCTCAACACCACTCTCCGACTTTGTAAAAGTTCACCTGCCAGAAAAGATAGGTAGAGGGTAGAGAATGTATCCGTATAATATGGAGATACTATCTTTTTCATAATGCAGGAGTTTACTTCATTGCTGCTAAATTCAGGAAACCTAGATTGTGTAATGCCTGGCCCAAGTATATTCCAACCTTACTGAAGCATAAATAATAGCTAGTATTAATGGTAGTGTTTTTGTTCATAGAACTAGATTCAAGACTGATGGACTTTGGCTATCTGGTTCAAACATGTTTGAGTATCAAAACTCTGGTACCTTCAGAACAGGAAGCCAAAGAATACTAGTTTATCTTAGAATCTGATTGCAGTGAGGCTAGGTTAATGGGAAGACATTTTTAGTTGTCTTGATATAGGATGAAAGGGTGGCGCTGGCATCTTGTAGCTATATGGTTCGCATACTGAAATACACAGGACAGCACTCTAAAATACAGAAACATTCATCCCCAAACGTCACCATGGACAAGGTTGAAAAACTGATTCAGAAAGAATAGTTACCATGAGCTCAAGCTTAATGTTTCCAGTAGTCCACCATCTAATGTAGGATACAGCTTTATTTCTAAGATTGATAATGATCCCATTCTCATCATGTTAGCTTAATACTGTGTACTGTAACTTGTTTCCTCTCTCCATTGCAAAGTACCAACCTCAACTTTGAAACTGTATTTCTGAACTCCCCCATGCTTGTGTGCATTGTAAATCAATTGCCAAATTGTTAAATAAAATGTTTGAATTGGAAAGGAATATAGGGGTATCTGGTGTGACTGGTTTTGTATGTGAAAAATTGAAACACAATGGGGCCAGGAGACTTTTTATTGGGCAAGTCTCCTGTCTTTTATCCAGTATCACATACAATGTAGCCATCATGTGTCTGTTCAGAAACCATGGATAGATTTTTAGCCTTTCCGAACCTATCTGACTGAATACATTGTGACTAGATTCAGTAATCATAAACTAGAAAATAATTACTACAGGAATATATTATGAATCATTTGTCCCCTGAAAAGATGAAATCCAACACTAAAGGTTTCTTTTGGAAGCAAAA
Source organism: Phodopus roborovskii (assembly GCF_943737965.1). Taxonomy (NCBI): domain Eukaryota; kingdom Metazoa; phylum Chordata; class Mammalia; order Rodentia; family Cricetidae; genus Phodopus; species Phodopus roborovskii. The sequence continues at coordinate 9,291,015 of NW_026126618.1, forward strand.
CTTCTAAAGCCATCTGGCAAATTTTTGCTGGTAAGTTCATTTAGGTAGGACATTCTGTAGGATTAGCATGATTGCTTCAAATAATTATGTTAAAATCTTTCTTTTCCTCGAGTGCCAGTTAATATTTTCTTTGGTAAATAGGTTGTAACTCTAAACATTTAAATTAGGAATCTTAATGAAAATCTTTTCAGAACAATCTTAGTAAATAGCTCTATTGTATGTAATGACTTCAATTTTCACTCCACCATCAAGAGGATCTTCAGGCAAGAGAAGTTTAAAATGCATTGAAAATTCTGCATCATATTGCCAGTAAAAGAAGCACTCAAAACTGGGTTTAGTTTTGTTATTTGCTCAGCATTTTTTTTTCTTTTAAGATTTTTTTGGGTTTGCTTTGAGTAAAAATAATGTGAATTAATCATGCATTTAATGGATTTCAAACTTTCTTGTGAAACCTATGCTGTGGGCACCGTTAGCTTCACACTGCAGCCAATATGGAAATGAGAGTTGCTTCCATACTTTCTCAATAGTTATTATAGAAGGAAACATTTATGATGTCAGAGTTACAGGCCAACTTACACATTTCCTTTGCCCTCCTCAAATGTGAGTTTGTGCCATCTGTCCCAAGGAAGGCTCAATGGATGCTCATGGCTGTGTCAGTATGCTTGAGTAATTCAACCTGAGAAATAACTGAAAACCAGGCAGAGCTAGTCAACAGGATACCGCTAGTTTCCATTTTGGATAGCAACAAGAAACAGAAAGGAGGGTGAGCAGATGAGACCTTCTCCCAGGGACTGGGTGGAGTACAGAACAGAAGGAGGAAGCTACTTTCCAGAAGTTGTGTTTGAAGTATAAAGAAATGTGTTGCTGGCATGTGAACACCAGGCAGGCTGACAGCACTATTAGAGGTGGAAATGATGTGCAGAATAAATAGCCACTAAATGTAGTGACAACTTTGAGTGACAGATGAGGAATAGAAATGAACAATTTTCCTGATAACATGTCAGGAAACAAATGCCTGTTTCTTTCAGAAGAAAAAAGATATATATATATATGGCTTCGAATTCAGGCAGCTTCCCATCTGGTGAACTTCTTTATACCCTTGCAAAACTGTAATTTTGGCCCCAGATGAAATGATCCCTTTGTGGAAATTGCTTCCTCTTTATTACATTGGTGGTTTACAATGGTTTACTCCAAGTGTTTTTGCCCAGTTTTAGCAGTTATATACTACCATTGTCCTGTCTATTACCCAAGAGCTCCAAAAATAATTCAACATTCTGTTTTGTTTTCTTGGGTTTGTGTTGGTGCTTTTTGCTTTTTATTTTGTTTGTGTGTTTGTTTGTTTGTTTGTTTTAAGTCATTTTAAGTTCAGTTGCACTGGCCAGATCCCATTTGCCTCAGTTTCTGCACAAAAATATAGAATGCCTTAGAAGTTGTCTCTTTGAATGTAATGCTAACAAAACCTTGTTTCAATTTAGTGTTGTCAAAATAACTCCAAGATATGGTATGGAGGAAACTGCTTAAACTACTTAGAACAAAATTCTATGAGGTGATCAAAAGTTTTAACTTTGAACTACAAAACTGAGTTGAAGTTTAATATGAGGATATTAAAATTTCCCCAAAATGTAGCTATTATATGAGTGAAAAAAACAAAATTGAAAATAGCGAAACTCTCCTTCTGGCCAGTGTGGATGTCTGCATGTATGTCTACCAGGTAAAGCACATTGCATTCTATTGGCCCTTCTTCATCGGGATGCATGTTTCTAGACATGCAGGCCCATAAAAGTACCGGAGAAAGACAGCGACTAGCTAGCTGTAATCATTCATCCTACAGCACCTCTAGAGAACTCTCATCTGATGTTAACTTAGGAGTCTGGGAATTGTACAACACCACGACCTACTGACCTCAGAAGTCTCAGCCTCAGAAAGCTGAAGCACTGACCGACCCAGTTCTAAGAATTTCCCAGGAATGTTCAATACAGTTTGGATAAATTGATCTCAGGGGACCCTTTCTGCTTTTTGAAATAATTGATTATGGCCATGTTAACATGTGCTATTATTTAAGAGATTCTCACTTCTGCCCAGAAATTCCAAGAAATAAGTTGAAACATGACTTTCACATGCTATTACATTCTGCTGTTTCTGTGCTGTTTTCACAGAACGTTTCATGGAAATTCTTGTTTCCACTTAGTGAAGTGATCAGAAATTCAGCTTGGCCAAATTTCAGTTTTGATCTTTGCACATGGCCAAAGTGTTCTTTGGAAGTTAGTGTCTGTGATGGGTGTGGTGGCCGGTCACCCCAGCACCTGAGAGACGGGAGCAGCAATCAGAAGAGGAAGGTCAACTACACAGCAAACGGGAAGCCTGAGCTCTGGGAGTGAGCCCCTTGAGACCTTACCTTGTGATGATGAAAGGAAGGAAAAAGGAAAGTAAAATCAGTGGGTGCATTTGGATTCGAGTTGAGATAAGGCTGGAAGCATACAATCTATAAGGGAGCCATAGCTAAGAACTCATTCTCTGGTTACCAGCCGTGTTCCCTTGCCTTCTCTCCTCTTACCTCCGCAAACTGCACTCATGAGTCGTCTTTATATAGTGGGGACTGATCCCCTCTCTTCCTATGCGATTGGCATTCAGAAGGCAGAGTTAACTGGCAGGGTGGTGTGGATATTTTGTTTATGATCTAAGAAAGCTTACATGAAGATCAGAGTGCACAGCTGGCCACAGCCATAGAGGCCAGGCAGTGGTGGGACACACCTTTAATCCCAGCAGCCATAGCAGTTAGCCATAGAGGCTAGGAAGTGCTGGTATACATACACCTTTAATTCCAGCACCCAAGAGATAGAGGCAGACGGATCTCTGTGAGTTCAAGGCTGGCCTGGGGTACATGAGAGTGAATCAGTCTAAAAGAGAAACAGATCTCACGCCTTTAATCCCAGCACTAGGGAGGTGGACACAGGAGTGCTATGGGTGGGTAGAGGGAGGAATATAAGGCGGGAGGAGACAGGAATGCCGGGTAGTCTGAGGTTTGCTGGAGAGCTGCAGTCTGAGGTTACTAGGAGTCTGAGGTAGAGGAAAGAGCTAGTGGCTGGCTGCTCTGCTTCTCTCTTCTTTCAGCTTTAACCCCTAAAATCTGACTCTGGGATTTTATGATGAAGACCAACTAGAATCCGTGCTATATTACAGCCCAACTTCTGACCCGAATCACTGTCTTCGATCCAGGTATTAACGGCGGTTGTAACTTACCGGGCTAAGCACTGGGTGGGTGCCCCTCGTTTCATTTCGATCTCATCATACTCCTCTAAGACATTGTTATTCCCTGCGGCATGCCGTGGCGATACCCTGCTTGCACAAATAAAGCCTGCCTGAGGATGAGAGGATGGAGCTTGCCACTAGCTAGCCATAGAGACCTGGAGGTCTGTAGAGACAGACAGGAAGTGAGATGGCTGGGCAGAGAGTGGGAAGGAGCAGAAACTCGCTCTCTTGTCCACTGAGATGCTAAGGAGGTGAAGGTGCCTTGGGCTTACTGCTTCTTTCTGATCTCTCAGCATTTTCCTCTATATCGGACTCCGGTTTTCTATTATTTAGACCAATTAAGAACTCCACTTACAATATGTGAAATAGCAGTTTAGCAAGGTTAAGCAAGCTTGCAAAAAAAAAAAGATGGCTGTACCAAATGAAAATCAGACCCACCTTTTTTTTTTTTTTTTTTTTTTAGGAAGCATGGAACGTCCACCCTCCTACAAGTTAGAATCAGAGAGTGACTTCGAATCTAATTGAATTGTAGTGGCAGCTTGTTCTGCCAACAGACTTAAGGTAAGGGCCTTAGAATGTGGCTTCGGTGTGTGGATGTGACCTCTCATAAAGAAGAGGCGGAGCTCCCTGGAACTCTCTTGGGTTGTGGTCCTGCAGGGCAGACATTTCACCTCCAGGGGCAGAAGACTGAGGTGATTTACTGTCATTGTGTGAGTGCTCCACAAATAAGGATCTTTAATTTGGGTGTCCATGGACTTCCTGTAATCCGCCCTCAATCCTTGCTAAGCCAGGGTCTCCAAGGTCCTTATATGGCTAATGAAAGGTGGTCACTAGAGAACCTTCTTTTATTCCACAGCAAATACAACAGAAAAGGGAAATGTGGAATAAAGAAGTAAACTGTATACAATGTTGTGAACCACTGACTATGTGAGTAGATTGAGCACTTTAGATTTTAAATTGCTTCCCTAGAATAAACTATATGTCAGAAAATAAATACAGTATTATTATTCCTGTTCACAAATGAACATAAACTGAATTTCAGAAAGTTGACTTATTTCCCCCAACCCATGACACAAGTAAGGGACAAAATTAATAGTCAACACTAGGTAGCTGGTCTCTAGTCTTAGTTACCATAATATTCTGTCCCTGGTGTAAGAAAGAGAGTAGCCTGCTCCTTTCAATGTTCTTAAATCAATTTCCCAGCCAAGCGTCCTAGATCCTTCATAACACATGAACATCTCCAGGAAGGCTCTTAGGTTCTTTTCTTTCATATTTTGTGCTCAGCCTCCGTGTAAATGATATTTATGCTTAACTGCTGCAGAGGGTTTTCGTGTCTCATGCACCAGCACAGGCGCCTTCAGACCCTATCTTTCTCACAGAGACCTTTCCACATCTAAAAGTGACCATCCTTCACTCCTAGTGACCAGTCTTATAATTCGTTCCATTAATCAGTTTCTATGTTGGAACTGCCTTATGACTGCTATAAGGGCTTGACTATTCCACACATTCTTTTATTATTTTGTAGTAAACAGAACCCTGAATTTTAGCTGGAGACATGGCTAGGCAGCTAAAAGGTCATTTCTCAATCTTTCTTGCCTATATAAGTGGCCTCATGGCTAAGTTCTAGATGGGTAAATGGGGAGCAGAAGTTATGTGTGGCCTGCACTTTTCCTTTAAAGTGAGAAGTAAGGATGGAGAGGTGACTATCAGTAAAGCAGTTGCTATGTAAATATGAAGAATTGAGTTCAAATCCCCAATACTCAAAAAAAAAAAAAAAAAAAAAAAAAAAAAAGAAAGAAAGAAAGAAAAAAAAGCCACATCCTGTGATGTTGCCTGCAACCTCAGCCCTGGTAGGAAAAGCCAGAAGGACTCCTGGGGCTCTAGCCACCCATTGTAGCTGCCTTTGTGAGCTCTAGTTTCACTATAAAGTGTCCAAATATAAGATGTAGAAAATGGTAAGGTATAGAATGTCTAAAGAATATAGCTAGCATCATCAACCTCTGTCCTCCACCCAGACACACACATGTGCCTACACACGCGCGCACACACACACACACACACACACACACACACACACACACACACACGGAGTATGCCCATACTTTCTTCCCTCCGCCTTCTGCTGCTTTAGAACCAAAAGCAACGGCTACAGTTAAAGAAGTCTCATTGGTCAACAGACGACCTTGAAAAAGAAGCTATAGGCAGCAAAAGAACAAAAGAGATGACCCCGAACCCTCACTGACCCTAGACTACATTGCCCCGCACTTCCTTAGCAGGGCAAGTGATGGAATTCTCTGCTGCTTACCCTGAGGATTTCTTTGTGATCTGAAGTTGGATTTGATGTTCACTGGTATGCAAGTATAATGATGGTATTCTTTTCATATGTTTTGTTGCTGGGAAATCCACCCCATGACTTCACATACTGTCTTAGTATGATAACATACACTGACAAAAGCAACTTCAAGGAGAAGGTGCTGTGGGAAGGATCCTTCTGTACACTGTGAAAATATGTTGTTCTTGCTGTTAATAAAAAGCTGATTGGCCGATAGCTAGGCAGGATTTTCGGGGCAGAGAGAATGCTGGAAAGGAGAAGGATGGACAGAGTCAGAGGAATCACAAGCCACGCAGAGGAAACAGGACATGTAGAAAATGAGGTAACAAGCCGTAAGTAAGCACATAGTAGAACATAGATAAGAAATATGGGTTGGCCAGGCGGTGGTGGCGCACACCTTTAATCCCAGCACTTGGGAAGCAGAGGCAGGCAGATCTCAGTGAGTTTGAGGCCAGCCTGGTCTACAAAGTGAGTTCTAGGATAGCCAGGGCTACACAGAGAAGACACCCTGTCTTGAAAAACTGTTAAAAACAAAGGGGGGGGGTAATTTAAGTTGTTAAGAGCTAGTTAGTAACAAGCATAAGCTATGGACTTAGCATTTATAATTAATATTAAGTCTCTGAGTGGTTATTTGGGAGGCAGCTGGTAGAACAGAGCTGACTGTGGAAAAAAACTCTGCTTACAAGAAAGGGCTTATTTTATTTAGCTCACAGTGACAGGTTATGGTCCAACATTGAAGCCTCAGGAACTTGGAGCAGTCAGTCACATTTACAATCAAGAGTAGAGGAGGAATAAATGGATGCTTACATTCAGCTCACTTTCTCCTTTTTCATCCACTGCAGGACATAACCCCGGAGGATGGTGCGGTCCACTCTAGGCTGAGTCTTCCCTTATTGATTGAGGTTACCAAGACAGAGCTCCAAGAGCATGCAACACACAGGTCACCATGATCTAAAGAATCCCTCACTAAGACTCTATCACCAGGTAACCCTAGGTGATGCCAACCATGTGCTCTACGTCCGTCCGAACTTCACACTCAGCCCACAGAGACAGCGGTTTGTTGTTGTTTTTCAACTTTGTATTCAGAAAACTATTCAGTGAGGCCGGGTTCCACTAAAAAGCATACATGGAATTGAACCTCCAGGACCATTAAAAGGGCCTGGAGTTCTCCACTGATGGCCTCCATAGAGGTTCACCACACATAATTAAATTCATTCAAAATAAAGTAAGGAATTCTTTCTCTTTCAATCTTTTGTGATTATAGGCTATATAAATGGATATATTTAATTAGAATGTATTACAAATATTCTGTGTTCTTAAATGTATGTTATTAGCTTCAGAATTAAAAAGTGTTGCTGAAGTTTTGTTTTCTACCTTCCACTGATAACACCTGCCTTCAGCTTGGTTCTTATGGATGAAATTGGTTGTGAAAAGGGGTTAAACCGAAAACAAACCAACATTTATAATATATTTGATAAAGAAACTTCATTCTGACTTTCAGACAAATAAACTGCAAGCAAAGCTTTAGAAAGTAGTGCACTTGCAAACTGGTAGATGGAGTTACCTATAAACATGTGATCTGTAAAGTCAGTTTCCAAACCTGCACAACACTGAGGCTTTAGGATATTTCTTAACCATAAGTAGCTCATCACATTACTTTCCTCAATTTGAATTATTAATATTTCATCTGTGAAAACACTGACCATAGTTCCAGCATTTTAATGGAAATATTAATTGTAGACTGAAATCTTGCACATATCTTAGGCTTCCATATCATATGGGTAAGGAAAAGCTGCTAATTCTTTCTGTGTAATGACTCAATGTACACAGTGAAATGTTTATAAAACCTCTCTATTCAAAGATAAAATGCCCATTATTGTCTCTTCTATACCTTGAAGAATCATTTAGAAATATCTACTTTCAAATTTGACTACTACCATCTACTTTAAGCTTTAATGAATAATTACATAGAAAAAATAGTCATTGTTATCTTCCTTTATTATTGTTTATTTACTACTACTACTACTAATTAACTTCCTTTGGCAGGGCTCTATTCTAATAATTTTACACCTTTCACAAATAAAATACTGCAACTCAAGAATTATGTAAGTATATGACAAATGACAAGGCTAAGAATCAGGGGGGTTATGATCCAAACCCAGGGAAGCTTAATTCTGCCTCTATGTTCTTTGGATTAGTGAACCTGTGCTACCAGGACACCAGTCAATTTCCCAGCAAGCCAAACACATTCTAAGTCTGATCATCATGTAAGGTATGGATTCAACAGGCTCTTGTCATGACCCCAGCAACTCATATGAGGCCAATGTCAGATTAGCTTCATTCGATTGCTTTTATATAAATGAGAAAACTACTTCGTTATATAGAGACCACTCTACTTGCTTGTTCTTATTAATCTTTGAGTTTCCTGTGAGTCAATACAACAGCACAAATAAGACAGACCATCTAATTCTTACATCAACTTGAGGAAAATATTTTGATATCATATTCAAAAATTATGTAAAATAATGAAAAAAACTTTATAGCAACTGTGCTAACTACATAAGGAAGCATCCCCAGCAGTGCTTTATGCAGCAGCTTCAACAGAGAAAAGAAAAATGATATTATCTGCCTGCTTCTTATGTCATGTGTCTCTGAAACCCATGATGCAATGGTAAGGAAGGAGTCAGCAACCAAGGTTTCATAGTTAACAGCTAGAAACATTCTCATGAATTAACTTGTTTCTTTTACTTAATGATAGACACATGAGATGCAAAAACATCAGGTCACCTCTATCAAGGCACAAAATCTTCGCTTATCTAGATGTTTCACATGACACCAATGTTCAGATCATCTCAACGTTTCTTTAAATTACACAGTGTCTCCCAAAATTATGTCAACTGTCCGTTCTCTCTTTAAGCTAAAAAGCCTGCCAATTATTTACATATGTAAATGGTTCACTCTTCTGGTGTCTATAACATCTCCTCATGTAGCTGATACCCTCTCATCTACACAAACGAAAGCCATAGAGCTACATATCTACTGGTCTTTGCCAAAGACACCTGAACTGACCTTCTGAAAGCACTTGCTCGCACTCTCTCAATGGGTTATGTGAGGACATGAAAGGCACCCTCATGATGTGCACATCAAGAAACACAACTTTGCCTGCGCATTTGTCTGTGGACAAGGCCATTCTAATAGTCACAACAGAAGGACTATTAAGAAACAACGGGGTCCTTTTCCCCATTAACACTGTAAAACACTGAACTGGATATGGTCCCTCTTGGCAGAAACTTAGACATTTAAAATTCAGAGTTACCATTGCCTACTCAAGGATAATCATGAGAGCAGTCTTACCTTAGATACACGGAGGCACAAAGGGGATGCAGAGCTTGCACAATCACTTACCTAGTTCACAAGGTACTGACAGGTCTAACGCTTGCAAAGCTCTTGCTTTGAAGGTGGGCAGCACATCTTCTCCACATCACTGTCACAGATCCTCTTCTGGTCCTGTCTTCCAATGTAGGCACTGCACACATCTGAGGACGAGGGAAATAATTGACATGATTATACGATCCCCTCCATAGGGCAATGTGTCCACAAATGAAGTTGTCTTTTATCTTACAGGAGAAAATATGTCTCAGCTTGAAATATTTCTTTTTTTTTTTTTTTTTTTTTTTTTTGTCATCAATAAGCTATACACTGTGCAAAAAATGACTTTGAATGGGCATCTGGCTTAAAATGTTTCTTTTTAAAAAGCGAAGGAAGCCTCCATTCCTACCACATGACCCTGTCTTATCTGTTATCAAGACAATGTTACCAGTTCAGATCCTTTGCTGTTGGGTGAATTAAGTTTAACGGTAGATAAAATAAAGGTAATGTTACACTATGTAAACTGACCTGAAAAAAAAAAATTAACAGTCGGTTCATCTACCATGACACAGAACACAGTTCTTTGTGTTCATTGTTCTTAGTTCTAGAAACCGTATGTAATTCATAGTCAGGAAGAATGCATGAACTTGTAATTTGTTCCTGCTATTAAACCAGGGTTTATTTGAGAGCAACCAATCATTGGAAGTCCATGCAAATTACGTGAGTCTCAGATTTTGAAGTAAGTAAAATGTTAGTCTTTAGTGCTATCTTTTACTTTTGCTTTTACTTTATCAAATAAAGAGAATAATTTAAAATACCTTCTGTTTTTCCCCTACTAAGTTTTCTGTTAAAAATAGGATTTTTAAGTTTAAAAAAAACCTTTATTTTATTTTATTTTTTGCATGCCAGTTTCCCTGTAAGAATTCCACGCTTTTGAACCCTTTGCGTTTCTTTGTAATGCTGGCTAAAGTGTTTCTGCTTGAACATTGAGTATTTAGCAGCACTTGCCTTCCCCATGGTCACAACCCTTCAGATAAGAACATAGCATAGCAGGTGAGCTAAGTTCCTTCAATAAGGATGCTATTGTTGCAGCCCTGTACATCCCCGTGAATAACTGATGCAAAATCTCCTTGACTCCCATTCTGGTCCATTTTTGAATAGCGAAAGTCAGACCCTTCAGAAAGGCTAACCATTATCTTTGTACTGAAATAAAAGACAGCTGTGGGAACTCACTTAGCTCTCCCCTCTCCCTTCATCAAGATGAAGACAAAAGACCATGGAGACTGATATCATCTACAGCTACTCCATTCTCCTCAGACTGGAAAACACTGAGTAAGTAGCTCAAAATGAGACTTGTAACATGGGAAGATCTTTTTAGAACTGTATTTGCATAAATCGATGAGTTTTTTTTTTTTTTTAAACAAAAGACCAATTCAAGAAAACCAGAGTTAATGCCATAATTTTAAAGGTAAGAGCTTGATGTTATGTGCAGTATCTGAATGAAGGTCTAGCAACGGGCTGCTCTCTTTACCTAGGGGTTCTGTGACCTCAGCTAACCACAGATGTGTAAGTTATGGTTGTGCTGTGAGAGGCTAGGAAAACAGATGTGGTTACAACAGCAAGAGCATGAGCCGGATCACTGGCTTGAGGGCAGCCTGGGCTACGGGGGGGGGGGGGCCGGGGGGATGGGGGGGGTGAAGGGAGGAAAGGACAAAGGTGGAAGGGGAACAGAGCTAGGGGAGGAGGAGACGGGAGGAGGAGAGGGCAGACAGGGCAGCAGCAAGGGAAAAGAAGCCAGCAAAGGGGGAGGGGAAGAAGGGAGGGGAGGGAGTGAGGGAAAGGAGGGGGTGAGGCAAAGTAAGAAACAAAAGTTTCAAATACCGAAGGAAAAGGCTAGTTTCATTCAAGAATACCTGACCTGAGACCAAGGGATTGGAGCTAGCCATCTCTGACCTTCCATTGTTTCCCAAACCCCAACTGTAATATCAGGCTTATGAAATCTTGGGATGGCTACGGAGTCACCTTCCCTTCTTGCTTCCCAGCTAACTCAACTTTATTACTTTCGCTAGGCAGGCCCATAACTCATGGCATGCTTTGTCATGACTTCTTTCTTATTTTGGTCTTTCTCTCCCTCTAGCCAATTTTATTAAAAAAATATGCTTACTCGGTACTGTCATCACTCAGACACACACAGGCCTGGCCAGCCAACTGGTGTGACCACACTGTTGCATGCATCCCTACAACTGGCTTGGATTTCAAATCATGGAAACGACAATCAGTGCAGGTCTTACTTGCTGTGTTGAACGAGAGCAAAGCTTACCCCATTTGCAAGGGAAGAAACTGGGTTCAGACTCATATACCACATTATTACCCATAGAAATTGGCCACTGTTACCCCAAAATACAAGACATTATTTTAAATGACTGATATTTTCAAATTTCTACAATAATGGTTTTGAGGATTTAGCCATATGGAATGAATACTATTAGTCATATTAGTATGACTGGTGAATGGTGGGTAGAAAGTAAACATCAGTGTTACTAGCATACTTCAGTTACATTCGCCATCAATTATTCCAGGCTTCATTAATTAGTTATGTGAGAGACAAATGTATTCTTCAAGGAGGTGGCCTCATTATAATTAGATAAGTATGCCTTCATAGGGATCTACTAGGCATATTATATAACTCACACAAAGGATAGCATGTGCTAGCTTCATTCTTCATTATAATTTCAGTAGCCTGTTAAAGAGGGATCTTACTGCTGGAAAAAGCTGTATTCGTACAAATTATATCTGATTTGAAAGAAGAAAGAAAAGCATCCTAAGGGAAAGTGCAGAGTATCAGGCCCATTGTTTTTCCATTTGATGTCATGGCTTGGATCTAGATTTCACTAATACAACCTTACACACCATGCTATGTGATCTTTATTCATCTCAGTGACAACCTGGAGCCTTTGCCGTTCCTCTCTATACTCAATATACTCTGGACTTAGGTAGATATGTTTTCAGTTTGTCAAAGCAAGCTTTTACTCTTCAAACCACCTTCAGTCTTTAATCATTTACTCTTTCATACTAGAATCCTTACTCTCTACATGGTAACTGAGTTAAAAGAATGGGCAGCGAGTCCGGTGTTGGTGGCTCACACCTTTAATCCCAGCACTCAAGAGGAAGTGGCAGTTGGATCTCTGTGAGTTCGAGACAAGCCTAAGTGAGTTCCAAGACAGCTAGAGCTGTAACACTAACAAACGCTGTCCTAAAAAAAGACCCACCCACATCAAAACAAACACCATGAGTATTGAACGTCTTAAGTGTTATTGTATTTAAGAAAATAATACTTGTACACATATCCCATCAACAACTTGTTTAAAATCCTGCCTCTGTCCCAGCCGCACCATGGGAGCCAGACTCCTCTTGCAACCACAGGAAAGAAGCCCTGACTGGGAGACTGGCTTTTGAAGGATGCAGCCTCTGTGACTTACAATCCCGCTTCCCTGAATTGTTTTCTACATGGACCATGAAACATGCAGAAGGCTAAAACTGATGAGTGGCTAAATAAGATGCAGTTCTCGTTTGCTTATCCAAACCCTGCTCAGAAACACTTTACCTGCATGACTTCTTAAAGTCGAAATCCACTTTGAAATCCTCAGCAACTATTGAAACCAGGAAGATTAAACCGTTGTTTTTCCTGGAAGACCCTTCAAGTGCCATTTCTTTTTCTTTTCCTCCAGTGAACCAAAGGCAAAATGGCTCACTAGAAATTCACAAGCACTTTTATATATATTCCACTGAAAAATTTCATTCTAAGAATTCTCAATCTAGTTAAATTTTTAAAGAATATTTAGTGGCCAAAGAAATGGGGCGGGGGATGTTGATATGGCAGATAACTCCTATAAAAATAAGCAATGGTTTCATGCCGGGAAATGGGAATGACATTTTGATTCAGTTTAAATTGTATCACATCCTCAGTCAGGCCTTTCCTCCTAGCTTACTCAAAGTGGGAACTCTCCCACTTATATCAACATCTTGTCCCTGACTTTCTTAACATATCATTTGTAATTTTCTATGTCCCAATAGCCTGCCATAGGAGCTTACACTCCAAAGAAAATGAATCATAACTCAGTATAATTATGGACCTTGGTAGATTCTTGATAAACATTTATTCAGTCAATGAACTCACACTCACAAGGAAGTCATAAAAGAAAATGATTTTATTTCTTTACATTGACAGACCACTTATTTCAACTCAAATGTTAAACACTAGAGTGTGGTCTCCTTTACTACCATAAACAGAAAACAAAAACAAAAACAAAAGAGGAGGCCTTCTAAAGCAATTCATTCTACAAAAACTAGTCACCATGCTTCAGGTACTCCACCTAGCAAGCTTGGGTTTCTCAGGCTAACAAATGAGGCTGCCGCCATTGTTCTTTACAGCCTATAGGATGATAGTCCCTTCCCCGATGCCCTTCAAGCCTCAAAAGGAGAAATTTGTGTCAAGTCCTGAGCCCAAGACAGACAGTGAGTCATTGCACAGAGGTCTGCCAGGGGACAGCCTCTGCTGAGTTACCTGCTTTGCGGGTACCAGCTGAGGCACGAGAACTAGAAGGATCCCATACAGCATGTTAAGGGTTCAGATCTCATTGAAACAGTGGGAATGTATGAAAGTGATTTGAGCAGCAGAACAGCATGAAGAAAGGTGGTCAGGCCAAGCTGGAAGCACCCTGAGCATCCGGCCTGCACTGACAACACTAAGATGTATAAGATGTGCTTTTAGTTTGGCTTGACGGCCCACCCCAAGGGCTGGACGGTGGACTCAGGAAAGCAGTTCCAGTTGGCAGTTTCTACTTAAGCTGCATCTTACACTGCTTCCAGTTCTGTCTTTTATGGAGGACAAAAGTTTCGAGTAACTTCCAAAGCCACCCATGTAAAAATAAATCAAGAAAGGCTCTGTTTTATACACTACTTCCTCCATGTCCTTAGGCAGGAAGAAAGCCAATGTAGGTCTATATCATTCCAAGTTGTCTCTCTGTGAAGCATCACTGAACTTTCAATGGCTTCCTATAAGGTATAGTTCCACGAAGAAATAAGCATGAGAGCAAACCAAAGCTTCAGAGAATTGTGTGCTACCAGCTGATAAGATAGATGGATATATATATATATATATATGTATATATATATATATATATACATATATATGATAGATACATAGATGATAGATAGATAGATAGATAGTTAGATAGGTAATACATTATAGATATATAGAGAGATGAGATATGATAGACAGATAAGTAGATGATAGACACACATACTCATGTAATATTTGGTGATAATAATCATGTTGTTTATGGTTGCATGCATTTGGATAAAATATGTCAGAGCAAATTTAATGACAAGCTCATAAAGTTTTCTAAATGTCTTTTGATAATAAATATTCACTACATCAATCACAAATCTGTTTTATTTCTTCTGTACAAAAGATTATTAACTGGTGTTTGGGCTGTCTCCCCCCCCCCCGCCCCATTTTAATAGCTTAGGTACTCAAACTTCTTTGTGACTGAGTTTTCCTCATTTGTGAAAATAATATTAGACTAATTTGACAGCATAAACACAGCATGCTTCAGGAAGGACGTACATTGTTCTTTAGGCAGCTTTGCAGTGACTAGGCATTTCCTGTCCTTTTTTTTTTTTTTTTTCTAAAATACATTCTTGAAACTTTCATAAGATCTGAATTGAAAGTCAGTGCTTCTCAGAACTCCACGGCTACCTCAGATGCTGGCATGCCACTAGCTGCTGCTCCGAGGGAAACAAGAGTTCGCATGCCAAAACTGGCTGCATTTTGGTATATTTGAACATCTGGACTTGAAGTCAAACGCCCTATCGGTAAACCTCAGCTCCTCACACTCAAGTCTCTCAGAAGAGGATGGGCATGAAAAAGAAGCAGAGGAATCAGAAGTTTGAAGGAGCAGGCCAGGCACCATCTGGGCTATGTAGGAGGACTGGAAGGGGAAAGGGAACATGACGGCATATGCTATGAAAGTACAGATTGTAAAGAAAGGGTAGCACCCTTGTTTTGAAGACTAGTTACTACATTTACGTTGGGGAAGATTTGGGCGGCAGAGAAGTCCTCGGGTCTCTGTACGTGGCAGCATTGTGGAGCACTGAGGAGGAGGAGGGAGGAACATCTATTACAGCCCAATAGGTATAAATAACTGCCCACGGGTGTGAGCCCTAACAACTGAGTAAGAATCTGTGGGGAGGAACCACGTCTAACATGCCTCCTGCATTCCCCCACAGAAAGGCAGTGCTGGGCACACAGAGTGGCAGAAGCTCAGTGCTTGGGGGAACATCTGGGTTTAATTACAATCTGTTTCTGTGAGAAAGTCAACCTCTCAGCCTAAATCCTCCCCTGGAGGAAGGAGAGGGGCAGATGGGGCCGTTATGCCAATCCAGCCTGCTCTTATGTGCACGGGTCAGAATGAAACAAACTAACTTACGTAGCAGTGCAATGTGAACTGCGGATAGCTCCACCCTGGCGGGTGATGGGGTCAGATCTGGACTGAAGAGCAACACATACTTGATAAACGCTTTCTTGGTGAGGACTGGTTCGTTATTCCTCCATACAAGGATTCCTTTCAGTTTACTTAAAGCTTTCTCAACTTCCACACTGCCAACATTAGGAACCAGGAAACTCCTCAATGAAGGATGAAGGATGAGGTGGGGGAGGAGGGGTTGGGAGGCAGGTGTTTCTTGTGCATTGAAAAAGATTTATAAAGAAACGCTCTTCTAATTCTCCCTCTTCTCCAATAGCAGCGTCCTTACCCCATCCCCATAATCAGAACCAGAACTGTCCCCTGACATGGTCAAATGTCCCCAGTGGAGGCAGGTGTTCATGTACAAAACTGATCATAAATTGAAACAATGCTGATTTAATAAATTACTCTATTTTGACAAAGCCATGGGAACTCTGTGTTCTCCATCCCTGAGTCATAGGTGACAACCACAGTAGGTACCTGTGAGTATACTGCAGAAGGCTCCCCATTAACCTGTTTGTGTGTATTATCTCCTTTACTCTCATAAGGGGGTGCAATTAATTCATAATTTCCAAGGAAGAAAGTGATGCTCATGGGGTTGAAGGGTCTTTCCCAGGCTCAAAGTGGAGCACCACACCCGGCTCTATAGCATTCCAGAGATGTGCTTCACCACGTCTGCTGAGCATAAAGTGAGATGGCCCAAATAGCTCATGTCTGATGAATATAATTCATCCCTGTCAATGGGAACATGATTTTAGACATTAGCAGGATAAAAAAAATACAGTTATCAAGGGTTACAGATGCTTGGTGAGAATTTATATGAGCCATGAACCCAAGTAAGGCACTAAGAAATCAGGCATGCAGGAATAGAGGCAATTTCCAATGTGTGCATGTGTGCACAGTTATCATTTAATTCTACAGAAACTGGGTTTTGTGGATTATATTTTCTCAGTAAATGTTTATATTTTCTTGTTTCTGTGTTAATGGAAAAGATGATGCTGTTCAAAAGCCCAAAAATGTTAACATTAAGTTGGTAAAAGCATGAACTAATTGACAGATCGGACTTCTTAAAGCCTTTCTATCAATAAGCTCAGGGCAAGTACTGTTGTTCATTTTGCATGCTGGCATCTTTTTTGCCAGGTACCAAATACAAACTTAGTGCCCAGTTGCTTAATGTTGAATCTAGGCTCTTTCAAAATACTGAGACTGCTATTGTTGTCATTTCCGGATTCAAACATGGAGATGAGGAAAGGCTAAGTAATATGTGTTCAGTCACAGAAGTCAGGGCAAAAGAAAACTTTAATTACTGAGTAATGTATAACTCAGGTCGTCCTACAGTGTCAATCACTGATGTCCACTGCA
The DNA here is from genome assembly GCF_943737965.1 of Phodopus roborovskii. NCBI lineage: Eukaryota > Metazoa > Chordata > Mammalia > Rodentia > Cricetidae > Phodopus > Phodopus roborovskii. The sequence continues at coordinate 9,307,854 of NW_026126618.1, forward strand.
AGAGTAACCAGGGTTGCAAAGGTATTTAGTGTCGCAAATGATCTATCAGCAGGGGATGACTCCTTCTCAACTGACAGTGAACAAGACTGCTAAGTGCTAATTTACTACAAGGAAGTCTGATTTCACAGCCCTCAGATGCCTTTTCTGCTCCCTGAGACCAAGAAGAATCCTTAACTTCTACCATTTAGCACACACATGTTGCATCCCCCACCCCAACAGTCTCAATCATAATAATTTGAGGAATCATTCTTTCTACTAATACTATGATCACATTGGTGTTCCCACAGGAGCTGGAAGATCTCTGGACCGAGATTTAGTGTGGCAAGTAACACAGAGAGCATGACTACAGTGTTGTTGTTACCACATGTTTGTGCTCTGAAGGCCCTGTCTGTGGACCCAGAAGGCGCTCTGTGAGAGAGTTTCATGGTGCCTTATAGTTGTGTGTATTTGATTCAGGCCTCTAAGCAATTAAGTGCCAGTGATTCGGGCTGCTTTCTGTTGTAAAGGACAGAAACCTATCTTAATTTTGCTTAAGCTACTGTCTTTCCTAACTGGAAAAACTTCAGGCATGAACAGATGGAAAGTACATTAAGATTCTAACACTACCCTGAAGCATCCCCTCAACACGCATGAGCTACAAGCAACTGTCTCCTTTAATGTATTGTTAGAGGGAGCAACAAAAAACAAAACTTAGAACTTAACAGATAGGCAAGGCAGCTGTTATCTTCATCTTGTAGAAACTGTTAAATATGTTCTCAGCTGGTAAGCTATACAAGTGGTTACTGATGGCCCCGGGTGTTCTGAATCTCAAATGCTGTACTTTTCCCTAATATAATAACATATTTTGAAAGAAAACTATTACATAACTTCTTTATCCTCAGCGTACTCAGGTAATGGTTGTGGGGAGAGGAAACAAACAGCATCATGAGCATTACAGTGGTCAATAACTGGATTGTGTTTTAGTAATTGTGACTTAGAAGCATCCCGCAGCAGTTCCTATGTTGGAATCTAGGACCCCAGACTGTAGTGCTAGAAGTCACGGAACCTTGAAAGGCTGGGCCTAGCAGAAAGGTGCTAGGCCAATGGGGCAAGCTTTTAAAGCACTAGTTCTCAACCTGTGGGTCTTGGCCCCTGTGGCAACCCTCTGTCCAAAGAGATTTGCATTACTATTCAAAACAGCAGCAATGAGTATGATTTTATGGTTGGGCATCACCCCATGAGGAACTGTATTAAAGGGTCGCAGCATTGGGAAGGATGAGAGCCATTGCTTTGGGGGATATATTGGGACTTTGTCACTTTGGGTTTCTCTCTTTGATGTCCAATTGCCATGAAGTAACACTCTTATATCAAGTTCTCCAGAGCTGCACTGTGCTATCACAGATCCTGACCGACTGGGTTAGGCAACCCCAGCTAAACATTGGAAAATACACAATGAAAGAGCTTTCACAACTCTTAAGTTGATTTTCTCAGATATTTTATTACTCAATGACAGAAAGCCAACCCAGAAGTCTCCTCCCTCTGTTCCCCTGCAACTAAGTTTAATTCAAGAGGAATTCATAGGATTTTCCACGAAACTAGTGCTTAAAGTCTATGCTAAGGAGACGCTGGTGCTGGCTTTGATTGCCATCACACCAAACAGAAAGATGGACCAACGTTTACCTCAGTATGCCACCCCCCCCCCCCCGTATGCAGGCTGTTGTGTCGCTATCAGCAGAAGGTACAGAACGGACCTTGAGAGTCACTCCTAACAGGCCCTGTGTAAAAATGCAGTGTCTCAAGGGCAGTGAGTTTGGTTCATCATCATATCCCTGACAGTAAGCATAATCTTGGCTCAATTAATGGGGGACATGTTTAATGAGCCACAACATCCGAAGAACGAGTAAAGGGAAAATGGACCACTGGAGCCGAAGAACAAGTAAAGGGAAAATGGACCACTGGAGACTTTATGAACACCGTAACTATAGACACAACATCCAAAGAATGAGCAAAGGGAAAATGGACCACTGGAGACTTTATGAAGACTGCGATTATAGACACTCTTCTTTTGAGCATAATGAAAATTAACCATTTCTTAGAACTCCCATTGGTAATGAAGATTACTAATTGATGAAGGACACATATAAGTTACCCTATTGTTATGGGCCTGTCTAAAGTTTCAACGCAGTTACAATGGAAAGACACTAACCCTGACACCTAGGAGACTTTCGGTTCTGAACTCTGTCTCCCCTTGCACACCAGGGACTTTTTGTCATTGGATATCTACTCTTCGCTTGTCGAGTTGCTCGTGATAAACTTAGAGGCATAAACTTCAATATTAAAACAAATTTGATTCCGCTCTGCCTTTCTCCACAGTAGCCACTCCTATTCTTTCCCTTCAGAACTCAGAGTCTAAGTTCACTGGGCCCAGCTCTTTGTCCCTCATTCAATTTTTATGCTGTGACTCGGTTTTCACCATTCTGTTCTGCCACACGTGTTCCTGAGAGTTCCTGCTACCATACACCAACTTAAAATTCCCAAGTACTGTTTTTATTCTGTGTGCTACCTGACTTGCTGTGACCTTCAGCATTATAAAGCACCCAGCCCTTACAACTTTCCCTCTCCACGCCTCATTCCTTTGATTTTTTTCCCCATTTACCGAGTCTTGTTTCCATTATTTCCCTCCTGCTATTGTCCCACTTAAAACTATTAATCCCCCAGCCTCTATTGTCCAACGTCTTCTCCACACACACACCCTTGTAGCAAATCTTATCTATATCTATGTCTTCAATGATTACCAAGAACCTGACAATCTCCCAAATGTGTCTCCATTCTTGAGCTTCAGGCCAATAAATCTACAAACAATTCTGCTACTCCTCAGGTATCTCAGTTTCAACCCACTGACTTATTAATTCTCCCCGATTCTCACATTAACCCCTGCTCTCTGTGAACACCACTATGATTTACTCCCTTGCCCAAGTTGGAATAAATTATGTCAAATTCTCTCAGGCTTCTTGGAGTTTTGTTTTGTTTGTATTTGGCCCATTTCCCCAAGCTCTATAAAATGTCTATTTACTACAAAGAATATTTCTTATTTGGTGCTATTAAATACAGTCTCATCTGCCTTCATTTCCCCATCACTACAAATAAATTAATCTCTCAAACATATGCATGAGTCATTTCATCACACAAATATGATCATGTCACATCTCTGTCTAAGATGATGCGATGGCCCCCAGTACCTTCAGGATGCATCTCCTTCCATAACAAGCTAATTATCCAAGGTTCTGAACTATAAAACTCTGGTGCCATGCTTCTTCATTCACAAACACTTCAGTTCATTTTCACACTAGACAACAAAATGGGTCTTCAAAAGAAGCTAAAGGAATATATTTTGAGAAGATGGGGCTGCAGAGATGACTCAGAAGTTAAGAGAATAGACTGTTCTTCCAGAGGACCTGGGTTCAACTCCCAGCACCCACATGGCAGCTCACAACTGTCTGTAACTCCAGTTCCTGGGGAACCAAAATCCATGGTAAAACATAATCTCATGCTAAAGATAGAAGTCAGATTGCAGAAACAATACATTATTGGTTTTTTTGATTATTAATTGTATATTATATCTTCCCCCTTAGAAGGCATAGAGGCTTATGCTTGAAATCACAGCACAGGAGAAGAAACTGAAACAGGAGAATTGCTACAAGTTCTGCTGACATAATGAGTTACAAGTTAGCCTGGACTAGAGTGAGATCTTGTCAAAAATAAACAGTCCTAAATTTTACCCTTCTTTTTAGGAAATACACTCTCCAAGGAGAACTTTTAATAAGATATTTAAGAATTCCCACTCCCCAAAATATATGAGAAATTCCTGAATTTATAAATGGGCTGTGTTCCAAAAATTCTTTTATAACTTGGATCTGTGAAACTTGGAATGCATTTTCTTATAGAAACAATGTTTTATATTTTTATTTAATTCAGACTTAAACTATTTTTAAAATGATTTAAAGCAATATATAATAAAATACATATGTCATAAGCTTTTAAGTAATGAAAGTGAGGTCCATAACAATATATTTGGCCAATGGAAAGTAATTCTATCATAAATTCTATAAACCTACACTCACACAAAATCAAGAAATGTTAACTCAGAGAATCCTGTTGCCAACACAATACAAAATGAAGAAAGTAATAAGAGGCCTTTTCCCCCTTCCTTCCTTCCTTCCTTCCTTCCTTCCTTTCTTTCTCCCTCCCTCTCTTCCTTTTTCCTCTTCTTCCTCCTCTTCTTCCTGTTAACTTCTGTCTTTTATTGTCTAATAACATGATGTAAAGTGACTTACATGGTATTTGTTTGGGTAAAATACAATAGGCTGTAAGTAACTACTGCTTAACCTATTACCCTTTAATAGTATATTCAATAAACCCATTTTTCTATGAAAATGCATATCATGCACATATTTTAAGATTTCAATAATATCATGTAGCCATTGGTTATCATATTGGACAGTATAATTTCAAATGTACTCTGGCTCCACTAGTATATCCCCTTAGGGCCCAAAAAAAAGCATAACATGATTTATTTGACTATTTAATAAATTTGGGGAAAGAATGGATAGTGAACAAGTGGAATATAAATATTCTCTATCTTGGGTTGAAAGACAAGCCATATTCTATTCATGACAGTTTTATTGATTAAATATCTCATTTCAGAAAAATTAAATAAAATGTACTCAACATTTGTGTTTTAGGCCAAGTAAATAAAAATGTAGAACCACATCATTGGCAGCTTCCTCTAAGATATACTCAGTTATCTGCATCCCAAATATTATCTACATCATAAAAATTATCTACATCCTTCCTAAACATCAGACAAGCAAATGTTTGCTTGAGCCTACTCCCAATCGCCGATCTACACAACTATGTGCTCAGTGACTGTTGTTTATAGCTAAGTCTTGCAGTACATCACAATACAGGAATCTATAATATACATTTCCATACAGCATATTTCTTCTAATGTGTTAATTCCCTTATAAAATATCTCAAGAGTCTAAAAACAACACTAACAGCAGCAACAACAAAAGAAGTACTTTTGGTATTATTTGGTAACAATGCCAAGCATCCCATTTCTTATTAGACTATCTATAAAGCTAACTGTTTTCTGAAGGAACAGTATTTCAATGTGCTAAACATCTCAGTGCATACCTAGTTCAAACCAATTTCTCATCACATATTAAATAAATAGAGATAGTACAAGGCAAGAAGAATTTGAAGGTAGATGTAGAAAGATAGCAAACTAAAAATTTGCTAAATACAGTTTTTTTTCTGTTGAATACAGTTCTGAACAAAATTAAATTCTTTTTGCCCAGGAGATACAAATTACTTATAAATACTGTTATAATAACTGGACTACCAAATATCTAGCTATTCCTATTCATTTGAACCAGGAGGAGTAACTCTCAAACACTCATGATCCTAATTTTGGCACTGCTGACATGAGATTATACATCTTTTGATAGTCACTAATTTCAGTTAGTTCTTCTCAGACTTCCTCCTGGGTAATAATAAACTCAGCTCATGACATGTCATGTCATCATAGTAAATATGAAAGTTTCCTGGTCTTCTGAGTCTGGAGGCATTGTACTGGATTTATCAGACTGACATTCAGCTAGATGATTAAAAGGTGCAAGGGTATGACCAACATCTAAGTATATAAATCTACAATTCAAAGAAGTCATTATAGGATTCATGCATCCAAGCTTATTACAAAAATACCTATGGATACAGAAAAACAAAACAGAAACAAAAACTGATGAATCCCAAAACTATCACTGATACTCATTCTACTACCAGAAATGAAAGAATTTATTAAAGGAGAAAATGTATTAACTTCAGGAGTGCCTGATGAAAAACTATAAAACATAATTAGTTGCTATTAGAGACAAGGACAAGCATTTGAATGAAAGGAGAGCTTTAAGAATCTCCATTTCTATATAATATAGATCAAATCCCCAGGACAAGCAATAACTCCAAAGCTGGGTTAAAAAATATCCCATTGAGGATATATATATATCACCTACAAATTATCATTACCTTATTTTCTATGGCCATATGACTCCCAAAATACAGTGTGTGTGTGTGTGTGTGTGTGTGTGTGTGTGTGTGTATGTATGTATGTATGTATGTATGTGTGGTATTGATGGTGATGAATATACTGCATGTTTAGGGACACTTTGAACAAATAAAGTACCCTAGGGAGATATAAATATAGAAATATTTCTTAATTATGAAGAGTCTAATGTCACATTCATTTCATTGATTCCAAGCATCAGTCAATAGACATTCTAAGTATCTCAAAACTTATTTTAAACCAGAAAACCATCACCCACTAAATAGTCTAGGACTTGAAACAGTAATCTATACATGGCTCCCAGAAACCTACTGGTACCCAATAAATCAAGTACCAGGTGACATTATCAGCCAAAGACAAGCATTAATAGCCAAAGGCGAGTATTAACAGGGTGAGTCAATAGAAAACAAAGAAACAACATAAAGAATCTGGACAAATTCTCTGACACAAATAAACCCTTCCCACAACAAAGAGATGGTAATGAAGAGTGATTATGATCAAAACACATTATATTTATGTACAAATTGTCAAAGAATAAAGTTTTTACGTAAAAGATTATTTTAGGTACTAAGTAGATAGTAACAAGAGTCATGTTAAAATGTTAGTTTCCCAAGATGCTACATAGTCATTTAATAGTATATTTTATTTAATGTTGAAATGTTTAATTTTTATAATATGCTACTAACAACTATACTAGTTATTTACACATACACAACAAAGGGGATGGGTTTTAGACAACTATAAATACCAAAACTAAGCTAAGTTAACTATAAGGAACTATAAGAAGAAGAAAGAAAATACTTGAGGACAGGTTAGATAGGTCCAGCACGTTTTCTTCAGGAAGTGGACTGAAGTCTCTGAACTAGTTCATTTTATGAAACTAGAACAACTCTCTTAGTAGAGCTGTCAGTCATACAATTATTAAAAGGCATCAATAAATATGGGTGCACCCAAAACTTCTATTATATTACAATCTGGTCTCATATGGCCATGTTACAGTTCTTTAATTTTTCCATCAAAAGCCAGGCTATGACTGATATTTACTATCCTGTTTTTTAAAAACATGATTAGGCAGTATCAATGTTATGAAACTATATTTTAGTGAGGGTTTCAGAATTGTATCAGTGTACTAAAACATGTAACAAATAAAAGGTACACAAATACATAAAATGAATACAGAATATGCTGCATTAAAGTAGGTAAGTTTTATGATATGCAAATTATATCTCAATATATGTTACGGCCAAGAGAATAAAGCAAAGCACTCAAACGTCTGTTTCAGAGGGGAAAAAGATGTGATTTGGGTAATCCGAGTTTTGCTTTGAGTCCTGATTTGCATAGTTGTCTTTCCTGCCTTCTGGTGGGCTCTGCTGATGGAAATGAGTCCTTCCAGCAAACCATGGGGCCAATGGGATTTCTGCTATGATTTCTTTAGCAGAATTTTCTGCCCAGATGTCTCTCTGAGAAGCAGCACTTCTTTCATAAAAAGTCACTCCTTAGGAATGCCTCCTGCTACTTCAGCCTTCTTAATCCCAGGCCCCAATGCCAGCTACTTGGAAGAATGGGAATTGACCATTTCTATGTCCAGGAATGGAAAATGGTTGAAGAGAAGTTCCCATTAACAGCTAAGTTTTCTATCTCAAGAACAAAGACCATTAAAGATTGTATTATATTGTTAGAAGTAATGGATGATATTGGTGCTGTTATTATGAAACAAAGACATTTAAATTCTTTGATATTAGGTCTCCTTTCTAGAGTTTATGCTAATGCTCATATTTGGCAAAGCCAAATGTGGCAGCTTACCCCTGGGGTCCACGCATTTGGGACATAGAGACCGGAAGGTGATGAATTTGATAATTTCATAGTGTACAGTCACAAGTCAGCTAGTAATGAATACATGAAAAGTACCCAAATAAATTAACAAAGACGTCTAAGTTTATACAAACAAACTGTATCAAAATACAAATATTAACAACCAAAATAAGGCAACGTTAAATAAGCTTGTGGTACTTCCAATGTTCTTTCTCTTTTTCATTTGTTTTTTATGCAAGACCGTGGTGGGCAAGGAATTAATTTGTGAGACTTTGCACTTGGCTTGGGTATCATTCCCAACACTGAGGAAAAATATAAAGGGTATCATTTTATCTCCCACCTCCACTCATGTGCAGTTTATCCGTGATCAACATCACCCACCAACATAGTACACTCTTCCCAAACGCTAAGAAAGTTACAGGAGATGAAAACATTCTGACCAATATGTTAAAAAAAAATGGACACGGAAAGGTTGCAGGGTAACTAACTCCTTTGGAATTGCTAAAGGAAATGTATCATCATGCTTTTGCTAATATTGTCTGTATTTCCAGGTAACCAAATATGATATGAAGAAAAAAAACCTTCACAGGAAAATTCTATACAACAAAAGCCAAAAGAAAACCAAATAAACAAAAAACAAAAAGCAACATAAGTTTTCATTTTTCAAGCATTAAGAAAAACATAAAACATAATATATAATAAAACTACTGCAAGGAATTTACTAAAGGTGGAACACTAATATCTATATACAATAACACATGGTGTCTCATGATGAATATAGCAGAGATCACAGATTATCATCTATCAAGTGTTTCTGCCAAAAGATAATAATAATTAATAATAATAATAATAAAAACAGTTTGACCAGAATCAAATCAGGTTTCTGAAAATAGCCACCAACTGTCAATGCTTTAGTTGAAACATCCTCCAAAGGCTCCTGTATTGAGGGCTTGGTTCACCATTGGACTATCCATTTATGGGTTGATTCATAATCTTATGGGCTATTGGGATACGACAAAACCTTAGGAGGTAGGACCTAACTGAAGAGAAATAGGTCTAGGGAGTATGCCTTTAGAGCTATATTTTGTCACTAAAATTCTCTGTCTGTCTGTCTGTCTGTCTTACACCACCATGTCTTACACCAAAGTTCTCTGTCTCACCATAGGCCGAGAAACAACAGTGCCAAGTGCATGGACTGAAAATGTCAGACACAAAACAAAATAAACTCCTGGAAGCAAATCAATCGTTCCTTCTTCAAGTTAACTTTCTCCAAATTTGTGATAGCAATAGAAAGCTAATACAATTAGTAAAGTGGGAAATACAGGAACAGGTTAAACACACTCTGTAAATGCTGACTATAACACAGTGACAGTTCCTTCTACAAAGAAATGGCAGTTCTAAAGATGAAAAGAAATTATAATAGATGTGTGGGCTTTGAATCCTTAATGAACATTGCAAAAGGAAAGTAGCATTTGAAATAAGTAAGAAAACAGATATTCATAATAAATGTTAAGCAACTGCTACTTTACTTATGTAAAAAAGAAAAACCTTGTATCACATTGTATCACAATATATATTGATGCATTTACAAAAGAACTTATACAACATTTGGATTGTTGTATAAAGAAAAGTGTGGATATGGTGAATATATCACAAGGTGAAGAACAAATAAAATGTGAAGAACAGAATGCTGGTAACTGTGGAAGACAGACAAGGGCAACACAGAGGTTCGTTAGAATCTTCCATATACTTTTGTGTATGCTTTTTGTCATAAAATCTTTTAACTGAACATTTGTATATGAAAATTAACCCCTGAACCCTACAATATGAAAGGAGAGAGTCGTCTCCCACAAGGTATCTTTTGGCCACCACAAGAATTCCATAGCATGAAACACACACACACACACACACACACACACACACACACACACACACCACAGAATAAGCAAATAAACAGACACACAAATGTAAAACAATTTAAAACATACCTGAAAATTCACTGTAAATACTCTCTGAGTTAAGATGTGATCAAGGTAGAGTGTGAGAAAATATCACAGGTCCCTTGTACACACACGAGACTTTAAACAATAAATACTGGTCTCCTGTTTAGAGATTTCTTTAAAATCTATTCTATTCTTTCAGGTGCTCCACTGCCTGGCAATTATTAGTATTTTGTTATATGTAGTTAATTTCTTCTTAAACTCAGTCATCATCCCTGAAGAATCACTTGGAGAAAAAAATATGCTAAGTTCAGATGTTTCTTCACTGAGAGCTTAGCTAAAATATTGCTCATTTTATCATAGTAATGTCCTGAGATGCCTTTGTGAATTAGTAGGTACCTAAAATACAATACCAAAAGGCCTAGCAAAACAAAATCAGGCCATGCACATACCACATTAAAAGAAGTGGAAGGTAAATCGGTATTTTGTGATCTAAACTAATCTTACTATCTAGGTGAATTAAATTTAAAAGAAACAATTATGAGGTGTTCTATGAATCTGAGAAAACATGGCAGTAAAATTCGTGAATTTTAACGGGTTTATTTGCACACCTAGCAGATGTCTATGGTTAAGTTTCTGGGTTTGTTAAAAGGGTGAAAACCCTTCAGCATAGAGGATCGACTATTTATTTATCAGTTATACCAAGTGTCCTGTACAAAGATGACATAAAAACCAATGATCAGACTTTCAAGTAAATATGACAACTGCACACACAGTTATCTCTTCTCCCCTCCCCAAGTGCCTCCAAACTATAATAATAATGAAGAAATTAAAAGAGCAAAAGCGTATAAGAACAAGGAGCAGATGGCAACAGCAAAATTACACAAGCTAAAAAGCAGAACAAGTGGTTGTTGACTTAACAACTAGAGAAATGCAGCAGTACAAACTACAAGACCCCAGAAGGACTGAGAAACCGGAGACACCTGGGATCTCTGAAGGAGAGGGTGTGGGTGGGCGCGAAATAAGACCATGTTGGAAATCTGTGTAAGTATAGCTCTCTCATTTCTGAAAGTCCACAGAGGTGCCCTCCCCGACTCCAGGAAAGAACTACAGCTTTCAGGCCCTAGAAAGACACTATGGAACCACAGGCATATCTCAGAGCTGAGGTTTAGTGGTAAACAGGGATTAAGTAGAAACCAATTTCTAGGCTGTGAGAATAAAATCAGCACACAGCTAAGCGATTATTCAAACGGAGGAGAGGTGTGTGTGTGTGTGTGTGTGTGTGTGTGTGTGTGTGTGTGTGAGAGAGAGAGAGAGAGAGAGAGAGAGAGAGAGAGAGAGAGAGAGAGAGAGAGAGAGAGGAGCCCCCGCACACCAAGGTTATGCACAAAAAGCTAGTGCTAGGAAATAAGATGCTAAATCACAACACTGGAAATCTCCTTAAAGAGAGTCATACCTCTGGCAGAGAATTAGTAGAGAAATCAACAGAGGTACACAGAGGAGTAAGCCAAAGAGAGTGCTGCGGGGATGGGGGGGGGGGCACCATTGTAATGGATGAAGAAGGAAAAGTGGCCTTTAAATCATTCCTCAGTTGTCAAGACCGTCTGCCGGGTTGTTCCATTTGGGCTGTGTCCACCAGAATCTCACGTGCTGAAACATCAATGCCTCCTGAAGAAGAGTTGGGAAGTGAGGCTTACTGAGGGTTGCGGGTCACGGGGTCCAGCTTCAGGAATGATTACACGGTAGTGGGTTGGTTTGCATGACGCAGGCAGTTAGAATGAGTCGGCCTTTGTGCTTTGTCCCTGTGCATGCACTCACTTGCAGTACTGTGTTCTTCTGTTACAGGGACAGAAGCCACACCAGAGCAAATATCAGTAAATATCCCAGACCAGTAAGATATTGGTACCCATGGGAAAAAATGGTGAGAATGGGAGTGTGTGACGGTGGTTATGGAGAGTTAGAGAAGAGATATTCTGTCATCTATCACACAAAGTGAAAAAAAACAGTAAATCAAAGTGGGAAAACCCCAAGACATAGCAACACTGAAATGCTACTTAGAAATAAAAATATGAGGACCAGAAGAAATTGAAAACTATGTACAAAGACTATGTATCGCGGTTAAATAAGGATCAGGATAAACAAATAGGCCGAATAGATATTTATTCAGGGAGATATAACTTACAACCTAGACAGATGAACACCAGGAAATTCAACACGATCCTCTCCTGTCGGAGTCATGCTAGCAAGAGAGCTTTTCCTGGCTCTCCCTCTGACTTCCTTCCACAGGTCACTTCCGCCCATGGCTCCACCCTCAATGGGCGTGGTCAGTGCCACAGAAGGACTATCTCACTACAACTATGGATCTCAGATCTCAAAATATAGATCCAAAGTCTCAGCACTCAAGAGGCTATGGTAGGAGGGAAGGAGGGAGGGAGGGAGGGAGGGAGGGAGGGAGGGAGGGAGGGAGGGAGGGAGGGAGGGAGGGAGGGAGGCAAGGCGTGAGAAGACAGGAAACAACTGGGGAGTAAATACACATTTTAAAAATTATTATTACGCCTCTAGGAAAAATAATTGATTTTGTAAACCTCAAATATATGTATGCCATTGATAAAAATAAATATTTAAATGTTAAAATCATGACCTGAAGTACATAAGCAAATTTAGCGGGCCAAAGGTCTTGGAGACCAGCTCATTTTCCTCCCACTTCCTGGACAGGGTTGCTTGTTTGTTTGTTTCGAGGCAGGGTTTCTCTGTGGCTTTGGAGGCTGTCCTGGAACTAGCTCTTGTAGATCAGGCTGGTCTTGAACTCACAGAGATCCACTCTGGGCAGGGTTTTTAAAGAGTGTGAAGTGTGTTTCTGGAACGCAAGGGAAGCGCTGCCCTTTGCATTTAGCAGGATTAAATTGGAGAGACAGAATCACTCTTGCTTATCTAACCAGGAAAGTGGTTAATCCAGAGAAAACAGCCTGAGAGAGAAACGGATGGTGCTGGAGGGGCAACACTGAGTCATACATAGCTACCAGAAATGACGCTCACATAGAACAATGGACGTACGTGAGAGCCGCTTGTGCTACCACCACTGGGACTTAGGAGATGGGAAAATTCAATTGCTCATCCCACCCCAACTGCAATCCATATTCATAGGAGAGTTGTTCCAAGTTCACAGAGCACCCTCCTGCAAAGACCCAAAGACCCAGGACAATAACAAAGGTACAGCCTCCACCTTATGTCTGACGTCCAATCTTACCCATGAGTCCCTTAGTGAATACTTTCTTAATATGTCAAGACCCTTGGATTGTAAGGGAGTGGGGAGAGCCAAAAAACAGTACTTTTTAAGACCAGTATAGGATGCTAACACTGCCAATTCACTAATCCAGGCCAGACGGTGTTGACCACCCACTCAGGTCCAGACTAAGGCTGGGTAGTTCCTTGCTATAGAATTGTTAGAAGGGTTCCTAAAAATGACCCTATTAGAAAAGACAGAATTTTATTGTGACATTAATGAATGGTAACTAATATAATATACTTTCATATAAGTATGTACCATCATGATTGTTCTGGAGACTAACGGATGAAGTACTTATAGATTCATGGACAAGACTATCAGTTAATCTGGACAGGAAAGAGCCTCTGATGATCCTATGGAAATGGGGCAGAAAGATAAATTAACTGGAAAATTAACTCCAAATACCATTCAAATAATGGCTTCATTAACAAAGTTTACAGAGGGACTCAAAAGAGTGTCTTCAGCTAGGCCCTCACATTCTTGTGACTAATGCAAAATGAGAGCCTGGAGCGTTTGTCAATAAGGAAAACAAGAGTCCCGTTTAGAGGCAGTCTGAGTGTCTAAAGCCTGCCAAACAAGGAAGCATATCAAATCACTCCATGATTTAAAAAAAGTCAAAGAAACAACTGTGTGTCCTAAAGTCCATATATATGTTAGCCCAATCTTAGAGAAGTCTTTTTTGGTAAAGAAAAAGGGATTAATGAAGTTGGTACTAGATACTAGAAGAATCTTTTTGAAATCTTACTATAAAACCTAACCACAGTGGTTTCGGCTTACTCTAAGGCTACATTCTAAAACACAAGTAAATTCTTCAAACCACCGAAAGAACTGAACTTTGTCTACAAATACTGCAACATTGTGACCGTATCTCTTAACTGACTGACAGGAAAATAGTAAATACATCACATGCTGGACAGTGAGATGATTCTCATGCTGATACGAGATGGAGTTAATGATCTGAGCCTTTATTACACTACCTGAAAGACTGTACAATTTAAATTTTTGAATTGTTCTAGAATTTTCCAGTCAGTATTTTCAGAACATGGTTCACCAGAGATAATTGAAACTGCACATTAATAAGAGACTGCTAGATAGTGTTTGGAGTAGGTTACTAATTAATCAAAGGAGAGTACATATGTGCACAGAAAAGCATACACGTTACATCCACAAGCACACTTTAAGATTATATCAAAATCCCCAAAGAAAGATTCCAACCGTCATTAGAATGAAGTGGCATCATGTAAGCATATATTCAGACAGAGCACTCAGATAAATAAAATACATAAGTAAGTACCTCCTTACCCAGTAGGGGAGATACCATGATCACAAGGTGACGCTCCTAGGGTGAGTCCTATTCATTGCACTCCATTTGTGCTGAGCTGACCCCTGAGGCTTCCCCAAATGCAGGAAACTTGGCTGCATAATAAAAGAAAAGAATGCAGTGGCATGTATAACTGATCATCTTCACGGTTTCATCTGTAAAAATCTGTACTAAGATTGGTATGCTGCTTCTTGACCCTTATTCTCAGAGTCATGTCTTGCTTTTCCTGTCTGTCCAAATATGTAGCCTAAAGGGGCTACAGGGCTTCTCCAGTGGATTGTTTCCTAGAGTCTGGTGTCAACTGTCACTCTGGTGGACTTAGTTGATAAGCAATGATGACTGAAAACAGAAAAAAAGAAAATGCAGGCAGGACAAATGAGGAAATAGTAAAGAGCCATGATGTAAGAGGTTCCCTTCCAATTGTGTGGTAAAAGTGCCCAGAGAGAAGACTGTTTCAAATGAGACCAGAGAGAAGAGTATCCAGACAGCAAACCGGAGTCATCATGGATTTGAAAATTATTGATTTGCAGATCAGTAAAACTTCACGCAAACGGAAAATTCCAGGTAAAGCTAGAAAAAGAGGCAGGAATCATCACATTCAGGAGGCCAGTGCTTTGTTAGAGAAATAAGACTCTGAATATATTCTATGAGGCAACCGCATCAGAGAGAAAGATGAGAGTTATTATAGAAGGAAGACAATTTGGAAATAATTATAGAAGGAAGACAATTTGGAAATTATATTAGCAAAGTCCCCAAAATGTTATGAAAGTCTGAATTATTGTATTGATTTTACTACTGAGCTATTTATATATAATTCATAGAAACATTTTTTTTCACTCTGGGGGGAAAAAAGAAATGGTGGACTATGTCCCCACATGCACTGTTCTCTATGTTGGGGGCATCCCTGGCAGCAGCTGCCTGTCCCATCCCCCAGCTCCAGCTGAGGTGGGAAGATACTACAAAGAGAAAGTCTGGAAAGTCTTGAGCAAAGTCTTACAATCTGGCATTGTATTGATAAGTGCCACTATTGTAGATGCAGGGAAAATCCAGAGTGGCTAAAAGTGACTCATTCTAATATGAAACAACTTACCTTTGGGTGGAAAGTTGAGATGTGTAATTGTTTGAATGAGAATGGCCCCTGTCATGGTTTGAAAGAAAATGGTTTTCAAAGGAAGTGGCACTATTAGGAGATGTGGTCTTGTTGAAGTAGATATGGCCTTGTTGGAGGAAGTGTGTCACTGTGGAGGTGGAGTCTGAAGTCTCTTTTGCTCAAGCTTCCCTCGGTTGTGACACTGAGACCACTTCCTGTTGCCTGGAAGTCAAGATGTAGAACTCTCAGCTTCACCTCCAGCACCATATCTGCCTATAAGCCACCAGGTCCCACCATGATGATAATGGACTAAATTCTGAACTTTAATCTGCCATTTCAATTAAATATTTTCCTTTACAAGAATTGCTGTGCTGTGCTCACATTGTTTGTTTGTTATAAGTTGCTTTCATCGTGGTATTTTATCACAGAAATAGAAACATGACTAATGCAAGATGCTAATGATGCATGTGATACATGAAATAGTACAGTAGAACTACAAGGATAAAAGCATACACAGAAATAACCCTCCCTGAAAATGGGTCAGAAATCCACACTACAGTAAAGCAGAAACCAGAACTCAGGGACTGAAAGATGGCTCCATGGATGAAGGGGTTTGCTGCTAGACCTGATGATTTGAGTTCAATTCCACCAAACCTGACAACTTGAGTTTGATCCTAAGACCCACACTGTGTGTGTGTGTGTGTGTGTGTGTGTGTGTGTGTGTGTGAGAGAGAGAGAGAGAGAGAGAGAGAGAGAGAGAGAGAGAGAGAGAGAGAGAAACTCCCTAGACTCATCTTCTGACCTCCAATACACAGTGTGGCACATGTACATACAACACACATACATAAGAGGGTTCATGCTGAATTTTTAAAGACCAGATTTTTTGTACAGCAGGGCTTTCAAGCTACTGAACATTCTCCTTACTTTAGCTCGCTTCCTCTCTGGGAAGTATATATCATTAATAAATTCTCACTTTGCTTGTTACCATCTGTGTGTCTCTATTCAACTATTTATTCCAAGACACAAGAAGCTGGAACTCTCAGCAAATGCCCACTGAATCCTCCCCATCAACTAATATCATAGCTACTACTAGAGAAGCCCATCCTGGTTCCAGCTTCCTTCCTGAAATCCAGGCTCCTGGGCTCTGTTAACTCCAGCACCTCTTCTGGTTCTCCCTGCAGCTCCCAATCCCCTGCATCAGCTGTGCATCTAACTCCCTTCATTAAACTATTCACCTTTGCTGGCTGGACCCTAATAACATAATTACCGAAATTCTCCTGAACTTATCTATGGTTCCTGAGACCAGAGAGCCTTGGTACTCAGCCAGTGATTCTCCTGGGTAATCAGCTTTAGTCCTTGCCCTCATTTAAGTTTATTGACTTTTCCTAGTGGGGTAGAATGTGTAGGTCAATGGGTTCATGTGAGATGTGAAAGGGACTGTTTTATTGGAACTATGAACCTCTGCAAGTTCTTAGCAGGAAATAAAACCCAGCCGTGCTTCTCTGTTTAGGACAATCGTTCTCAGCCTGGCTCTCCATTAGAGTCATCTGGGAGCCTTAAACCCTCCCCTATTGAGAAGTTTCTGACTTAAGTCATAAAGATGGGGGAAAAAATGCTTAAACAGTGGTCTGTAGACCAACAATATCAGTATGGCCTGGAACCAGTTATAAATGCAAAACTGGGGGCCCCACCCTAGAATTACTAAGTCAGAAACTTGGGGTTGGCCTAAAAATCTTTTAAAGAAGTTTTACCAAGTGAACTGAAGCACACTAAGTTTGGGAACCATTCTTTTAAAACTACCGAGATGCAACTAAAGCACAGCCCAATTAGAAAAAAAAAAAAAAAAAAAAAAAAAAAAAAAAAAAACAGACTTAGAAGTGGACCATCCGGGAAAGCAGAGCCTAACTTCAACACAGACTTGCTAAATGGCTAACACATTTTGCAATTTCCCATTGTCCAACTGAAAATAAGGAAAACTTGAGAACATTAATACATTTTCAAACTATACAGAGATGATGCACTAAAATTTTTAAAAAAATGGAGAAGAAACAAAAATGTAGTCAGAGGACATAAAGGGAAACCAAGAAGGCCATTTCTGCCCGGAGGAGGCACATATCTACATTTGCAGCATTCCAGAGGGGCAATCCTGGGATACATACAAGTTCAAGGTCAGCTGCAGATACACAGTGAGCTCCTGTATAATATGATTATATATATGTACATACATATGCTTTCTGAATTAAAATTTTCTACCTAGATAGTAAATGTATTATAAGACAAAGGTTCATTGACGAATGCATGTCCAATCATCTAACATATATCCCTCCAATGTGTCTTCAACCAACAAGTCAATTACTTGTCATGAGGAACTTACATAGCATATATCATCAGCTCATGAGCCCTGTGTTGACAAAGGTTTTTCTGGCAATGGAGCAGTTAAAATGGTTTCCTAGCATAAATGATCAAATGCATTTTGGATCATTTAAAGTATGTAGGCAGTAGTGGGTTCAGGTGTAGTTTTGGCCTTGTGGACCTCAACTCCATTTCTCTTGGATTTACCAGCCTCATACATAATGGTTTTCCTTGGTCCAGGTTGTTCCTTGGGATCTCAGCCTTTTTTGGCCCATTTCTACAGCTATGGATGATGTTCTTTTCTCTTGGGACAAACAAAAAGCCCAGATATTGTTGCCATGGAGAAGTGGTGTCGTAATGCCAAGAAGAGAAATGTCTGCTGTGGTAGAGAGTGAGCACATTAAATTGTTCAGTCAAATGATTGTTTTTGCATCAGTCTTGAAACTAGGAACATGTCTGAGCCACTGAAGGGTTCATCAAATAAACATTCATGAAGGCCAGTTGTGATCAGAGAGATGGTCTAATGACTCAGTCAGTGTTTGTGCATTCTTTGACCCAGGTTAATCCTACTATTCAAATGTTTGGCTTATTGTTCGGTTTACATAATTTCACTCTTAGTCATGTATTATATAATTTAACTCTAATAATGAATGACTAATTGGGAACTGAGAAAGCGTATGTGTTAAGATGTGTTATTCATATTCACTCAGCACCTTCTAAAGACCTTTTTCCTTCCTCTTCCTGGTGTGTGAATTTAAGTGGGACTGTAAATCCTGTAGAGGACTTTGTCCTAGAACTAAGATGTGATCATCTGATTCATCCCTTTCTGTGAGTATGAATCTTACCTCAGTTATCATGGACAGCAACAGCTGTCAGCTGGTCTGTCTGTTTGCAGACTGTTAATTGGTCCTCTCCTACCTGGCTAGCAAGATCCTACAACGTTCTAGGTTCTTTTTCTTTCTCAAAACTGCTCCCTAGGCATCGTTCACATGAGAGTCATCCCAAAGCCTTCTTGCCAACTTACTTAAGAATAATGTTCAAGCCAGGCGTTGATGGCATACACCTTTAGTCCCAGCACTCAAGAGGCAGAGGCAGAAAGATCTCTGTGAGTTCGAGGCCAGCCTTGTCTACAGAGCTAGTTCCAGGACAGGCTCCAAAGCAATACAGAGAAACCCCGTCTCAAAAAAACAAGAATAATGTTCAAATGTTTCTAATACACATGCTGTTAGGAAGGGTATGGGAATGTGATGGTGGCTTGGCAGCTAAAAGCCCCCAGCCACAAAAGCCTGATCTAAGCTTGAATTGAGAAAACCACGGTGGAGGGAGAGGAGCAACTCCTCAGAGTTAACTTTCTACCTCAACACCTGCATCATGGTGTGGAAACAACTGTGCTTCACACACACACACACACACACACACTCAAATATACTTTAAAGTTTATAAAATCTAAAATGGTAATTCTAAATGTCTGTGTGATGACTCACACTAATTTTATAAATTATATGCATCTGATCAAAACTTCTAGCAGTTTCATCAGTGTGTTTCTAATCTTTTAAACACCACTATTTAATGGAAAATTATAATTGCATTTTGTCCAATTTGACTTCTAACTTGTTAGCTATTAGCGGTATAGCCTTTCCAAACACTCAGTATGTTATTTGTGGATAAATGCTTGGAAAAACAGCTTGAATCCTCTGATACCCAACCATTAGGAACAAAGGAAAAAGATTACAAAAATAAGCCAGCTTTTTTAGAGCAATTGTAAGAAGTCTAAGTATAGGAACAAAAGCAGCTTTCTGTCTAGGCTTGATGCATTACAGAGAGTTAAAATTTACTGTGTATTTTAACATCTATTTATCCCTATCCTGATTACTGCTTAACTAACTGTTTCTTCAGCAAGTCATGCTTTTTCTTCTATAATAAAATTCAGGGAAAAAATAAATATTTTCTAAAGTCAAAAATGTCCAGTTAAGTATTCAGTAGATAATACAAGCAAAAAAATAATATATAAATGCTAAAATAAACGAAAGGTAGAGTTCAAGGTAATCCTCAGTTATTTAAACCTCAGACCAGTCTGGGCTACACATGATCCTGTCTCCAAAATAAATAAATATGGAAAAAATTAAAGAGGGGATTCAAATGTATACAGTAATTGTTAAAGATACAGTGATCTCAAAATGTTGTTGTTCTTTAAAGTCACTTCTTCATCATATCATCATGTGAGAGAATTAATGAGATCATATATGTCATTGATAGGTGTTTGGAGTAAAGAATAAAAGCCTGGGAAACACTGACTCACTCTCTGGCCTGACTCCAGGAAAGACGGAAGGAGGAAAGTTCATAGTGAAATACAGTGAGGAAATACTTACACTCAGCATCCACCAGACAGTCCTGCTCCCTGGGTATAAGTCACTTCAGTCTCTGCAATGCCAATCAACAAGTCAGCCCCCAACACACACTTCTATATCATTAGCATACTGGGGCCAACGAGCTGCCCTCATAACCAAGAAAGGGATGGAATCAGATGTCAGGAGAAGCTGTAGTATTAGAGTTTAATAATTCTTTGTTTTTTTTTTTTAAACCTATTTATAGTCTAACTAGGGCATCACCTGAATTTCATGGTACAGGAAGTGTCATGTGGATAACAAAATCTTGTTCTCCACCATTGTTTCCACATCCGTTTACAGTGATTCAAGAGTCTCATAATCTGCAGCTACACAAAATGGTGTGGATGAGTAAACAAATAAATGCGAAGAGAGTTCTGATTACTGTGGCATTGCTGGTATGCTCCTCCCAATTTATTGGCATTCTTGATGCTTACTATTTCTAAATTATGGCCCAAATGCATACATTTCGTGGACACCCTATGGCATGGCTTAGAACACTAATGTGTTTGAGCCCTTGTATGTCTTTGAAACTTGGATTCAAGTCTACTGTCTATGTCTGTCTCCTTCCCTATCTGATCGGTGATGGTTTTCACTGAAATTCCAGAACACTACAAATCATAGTTTTCATTATCACAGTGACACAACCCTTATGCTTCTGACACCATTGCGTCCACGAGAAATGGCCAACTGTCCCCTTTTTTGATCTATCAGTGTTTCACCTGACAGCTAAGTCCTCAAGGCATCCTATAAAAGTCTGCTTAGTGTAGTTACCCCAAACTGTGACATTAATACCATCATGTCTTAACATGCAGGGTGTCTGCTGGAGGGGACAGCAGGCATCTTATACATCTTCCTTTGCTACAGATTCAAAATCTGTATGGTTATATTCAAAGTCTACATGAAAAAAAAATGCTTTAGAATCAGGCTTAATATACTCCACTATGTGACTTTATTGTATAAGGAACACCAGGGAATGTGTGAACTTTTCTAAGAGTTTTCTTCCACTTAACTTCTCTGCATTTCTTTATTTCTCAAGAACTCCAGATGGCTCATTGGGTAAAGGTACTTGCCACCAAGCCTGATGACCTGAGTTTGATCTGCCCCCGAAAAGAGAACTGACTTATGTGAATTACCTTCTGACTTCCATACATGCAGCATGCAAATGCACACACACACACACACTAATTAATAGCATAATATAGCATTGTAAAAAAAAAAAAAAAAAAACTAAAGAACTCTAAATACTAATGGCCAGTAAAAAGAAGTAGGGATAGGCACTATAATGTCTTCTATACTTACTCTATATTTTTATCCATAGAGTCATTATTTATTTGGTTGAAGAGTATATTATGAACGCAGCACTAGTGTAAAGATGAGCTATCTACCTTTAGTGTTTTCTTCAGAGAAAGCAATGGGACAAACTTTAGGCTCATCGTGGCTGATGTAAACGGTGGTGGGCTGAGAAGACACAAGTGAACAAATGCTATACCAGGTGTGAAACAGCGTAGAGGAAAAGAGGGACGGCATTCAAAGAGTAAAAGCATCCAGATCCAGGTCTAGAACGGGGCTATACCTCAGGTATCTCTGATGGCAAATTTAATGTCTTTAGATAACGAGCCATCAAATTATAAAATTCGAAGTTGACTCAGCTCTTAACTTCAAACATCTACTTAATTCATTCTAGATCTATTCATATTCCCAATTCCTTTATTGATATCAAATGAGTTACCTTTCTGACCAGTAAATGAATTTTTAAATAAATGCAGTATATAAATCATATGGCATTGAGTATATACGCATTTATTCAGTTATTCAGGAAACACAGAGGAAATTACCTATGTCATTTATCTAAAAGCAACTGGAATGCCAATCTGCTGGCAATCGGTAACAAAGTTATCTCAAAATTACACTAGACTTCTGCACAATATTGAATATAATTTTAACCAAATTTTTCAAGAAAATGTATGAAATAATCATACATTAACATAACTGCCAAATAAAAAATGATTTGCCTGGTCATTTTAAAATTACAAAGAGAAAAAAAAATGATGTATGCCTTGGATGCAGTCTTTAGGGTATGGCTCTGGATAATGCATGTGTACACATACTTAGCTGATGGACTGGCTGACTGAAGGTCTTTCTCTTGCTAACAGTCAGGGCTGCACAAGGAAAGGGAACTGGTCCAGGACCCAGGAGATGAGACATCAGTTTTCCCTGGGGAAAACTTTCAGCCTTTTAAAACTCTTGGTAAAATAGAATAAAATTCTCTTCTGGCTTGCCCTGCTGGACTGTCAAGAGAATTAGAGGACATGGTGCATATGAAAGCATTTTGGAGATGCAAAACATTAGTAATACACTTTTTCTTCAGTGGTAGTTGATAATCTTCTGGTTTAAACTCAAATTTCCAGAAACTAAGGTAATTAGATGTGGCAGTTAAGATATACCCCAAAGCTAAATTTGACAGAAAAGCATCAAGTTCAAAGCCACAAACATGAGCCCTGTCCTTGGGCCTGAAAATTATTCAATGCCTTCTAGAGCTGAGGTCAGTCAGCCAGAGCCTAGGGATGGTATCAGCAGCATGCTAATGATAGTCTGCTTCGGCGCTGGACCAGTTTTCCTCTGACCTCAATATTACATTCTCAACTGCCACATGTTGAAAGCCCGAGAAGCTGGTTGATAAGAAAAATGAGGCAGACTCCTAAGCACCTGGGGTGTCAATACTTTAGTCAGGGTAAGTCTCTGGTAGAGGTTTTCGGTCACAGTTACTGCTGTCTATTTAAATTGATGTTAACCTTCAAGAACCTTTAGGGGTACTAAAGTGTCAGTGTAGTCTCCGAATTCAGTCACTGAAAGCACCCAACTGGGATCCAAGCCTTAAATGAGTAGACTCTCAACTGTCCCCTGGGTATTCAGTCTAGATAGAAATTATTGCCCAGAGTAACACTGGACATTTTCCGATTTAGGTGGACAAGGGAGAACGACCCTTCTAGGGCATGACTTATGCAAAGGGCTCTGAAGAAAGGAACCCGCTTGAGAATGTCTCGGTAGCAATCTCATTGTAGGAGTTAAAGTTTCAGCTTTTTAAATTTCAAGCGTCAAAGCAGCAAGACGGGTTTCTATGAATGACCTGATCCTTTGCCCTGCGCCTGCCACGCTGTGGCCACATTCTATCTGGAAGCTAAGATACAGGCACAGAACTTTCAGTGTTTCCATTAACAGCTTAGTTTGCACCTGTAGATAAAGTAGTCTGGGGGAGCCCAAATCTCATTTGTCACAAGGCTTGTTTGTATTTTTCCACTTGCCTTCTCTATTGTAGAACGACAGTTAAATAGCATAAATTCCCAGATCAAAGGCTAGCAATAAACTAAAATCTCCAGGAAGCAAATAATGGAGGAGCAGAAATTGTCATAAAAATCAATGATGATGGAGAGGAAATCTTATCTTTCACTCATTTTACTTCTTACAGGCACCTGCCATTGTTATTTCATCCTCTACTCCATTACTGCAACCTTTGTTTTATAAAATAAACAATTTATTAAATACATGATTGGCTCTCCCAGCCATTGAAAATATACACATATATCTGAAAGCAGAATTACAATGTTATTTTGTCCCAGTCATTATTTCAACAATTAGATAATAGCGTTAGAAAGCATAAGCCTATGGAAGCTCAGGCTTGCCCAAGAACTTTCCTAATTGATATGAAATTCAGGGTTGAAACAATCATTTTTAGGGCCTAAGCGAGTGCTGGCATTCTATGCTTTTATTTCCAATAAAAGGCTGAAATCAGTATATGTCATGTTATGTAAGTGAGCATAAGAAAACTAATTATATCACTTTATTTTGGTTTCTCATCTTAATACTTTATCTTGATTTTACTTATTCTTTGTTGATTGCCCAGCCAGCAAAAAAAAAGGGGGGATGGGGGTGTCAATTAGACGACACTGAACAGAAAGTAGCAGCTAAGCTACACGGAAGCTCTGGCTACGATCAGAAACCCTGCTTTTGAAATTGTTGAAAATGGTTCCATGCCTGTTTTACAATAGGTGTTTTAGATCTTGGAACCTGCCATCGAGGTCCGAGATGTCATTTGTTTCCTAACTAATGAGTGCATTTAACATGCTGGACTGCCTAGCTTTGATCAACACTCCATCTCATGGAAGAGGGGAGAGGCAGTCATTAACATTTCTCTTCTAGTCCTTGGCGCTACTAGTTAGTGGCCTCGATCCTGACGTAGAAGATGTATCTTCCAATATGGAAACTAATTTAAAGTCTATTCCAGGTCATTCTTTGGCATCCGTGCTGAGAAGACCTATTAATAGCAAACCTCAACAGAAATAAGCACACATGCACTTAGGAACTGGACCAAGATTGCCAGTCACTGAACATGAGAAAACAGTAGCACAAAGTCATGAACTCTCCAACTCCAAACTACATGCAAACAGCAATTCCAAGTTCAGACTGAATAACAGCCCACCCTAAAAACACAGTTCAAACTTCCTTCTAAACACAGTAAATAGACTTCTCACTCAAGCGGCATTAGAAAACTGCAGCTATATATAAGTAACGCATTTCAATTCAGGGAACTTCACGGCGAATTAGCCTTTGTAGCTGGCACAATTGAAGGTACGGGGATATATTTCTGGGTTATGGGAAACCTCCATTATACTAAAAACAACAATAATCTGGAAATATTAATGTGGTGGCTAGGTCCCTGCTAGCTCAATTTCTGCACACTTTCAAATAGCTCCATAGATGGAGGGACTCGGAGGGTCACCAGGAGAGCACAGGGTATCCCTGCCAGTGAAACGTAGCAGAGTGGAGCTCATGTATACTTACTTTTTAATATCAAAAACAATGCAAATTTAAGTCAGCATACTGCACTAGGCAGAGTAAAGAGGGATGTCTTGGTGGTTCATACGCAAATGTAGGTATGTTTCTGCATCCATACTACAACTGGATTAGATGTTTCTGAGGGTCTCTTTAACCTCATAAGGGATAGGTCCGAGTTCAAAGTCTGTCTCGTGTAGCTTTCAGAGAGAGTCATGTTCTCCACTGAACAAGTGCGGCTTCTGCTGGAAGGCATGCTGATACTTTAGCAGTGAAAGTGAGTGATGAGGGGAATGGAGCCAGGACTGGGCAGGAACAACACTGGGAGAAACTGATCCAGCTACAGGACAGGTGCCCAAGAAGGTAGTCTATAGTCAAGCAGGCAGTCCCGCAGAGCAGAGAGATCTCAAGTTGGATTATAGTAAGCACCTGAGTCTCAGACCCACTGAATTTAACAACATGGAAACTCTTAACGCAGAAAAGACAAACCATAAAACCGGTGTCTGCCACCCCCATGTTTGAGGGCTTCAGGAGATCTGACAAAAGGACACTGGACTTTTCAAGGTATGGAATTAAACGTCAAAGCAGAATGCAGTAAGCTGGTCCCCACCTAGGCTGTCGTCATCCTTAGGAAATCAAGGGAAAATCTAAATAAGCCTGCGAGCCTCACTTGGCTTTGATTATTTGCTGTTATCACCGAGTTTAGAGTTCAATAGAGAAGCCGTACACTCTCATTGGCTTTGCTACCGATAAGAGTCCTGACTGCGGGTCACAGTGATAACAGTTACTTGGGTTGTTTTTCTCACTAACTTTGATGTAGCTCAAACCGGGTGAAACCAGTAGCCATTCATTTGGGCCTGCACAAGTCTCTAGTGGCGACCCTTTATATCGGAGGTCTAAATTTCCACCTTCAGAGCATACAGAGCTGCCATTTTCTGAGTGTGAATCCTTTGAAGAGTGGTGCAGTTTGATTATGTGTGTGCAGACCATGAATTACCTCATTTTTCCTTGCCGCCCAATCACCTTTCCCCAGATCTCAGACCACTCTGCTTCTTTACCCCATAATTATCCTTAAATGCTATCCTCAGAGAGGTGGCACCCGGGCTTGCTTTCAGATCTCCTCAGATAAAATTTGCAGTTTCATGGACTGACCAATTGCAGGAAAGGTTATACGTTCAATGACACTTAAGGCCAGATGGGGAGAAGAAGGAAACCTGTATTTGGAATGTGAAAGCTGGAGGAGAAGTCTTAACACCCCCAACCAACCCCCCCCAAGGAAGAAGGAGAAAAGTTCACATAATATCCAAATGGGAAATTATAGAGACTCTCAAATCACTCAGTCTCTTCATGGCAATCTCCTGCAAACGTTTCTAATGCTTGATCCTAGCTGGAAGCAAGAAGCCCAACTGTCATAAGCTTGGTACTGGGCAGTCCTTGACAGCTCTCCCTTCCATTCAGTTAGATCCCCTCCATTTGCGCTCCCCCCTCTTCTTGCAAGGCGCATGGTATACTTGGCAGATTTAACTACGAAGAGTATTTAGACGCTCCTCCTAAATGGTTGAGATGTTAACTGCTAAAATCTTTCTTAAGATCTAGGTTGCACGGAACCCGGATCATCTGGCGACCTTGGTAATGCTCTTCCTGGGCTTTTGTCCAGGGTGAAGTAGCACAGAGCGTGTGGATTGCCATGAATTTGAACAGGAAGTAGTCCAAGGAGTTCAAAGTCCCCTCCAATGTCCTGTCCAGAGAAGAAAGAGGCAGACACTCTATGTAAGTGAAGATAACCCCCACTAAACGTATAGCCTTCCTACCCACTCCTCTTCCCCCTTTCTATAAAACGACTTTGTACCTCCCGACTCCCTGTTCCCAAGATGCTTTGACGAAACTGCCCTTCTCTCTTCTTCAGGGCTGCAGCGCTCATTGTGCAGGCACTGGCCTTTGAGAGGCAGGCAGCCTGGCATTGCTCTGATAACAATGGCATATAGACAGTATGGAGAGGGGAGAGAGGCATGATATTAGAGCCTTTTGTCAAAAGAAAAGGAGATACTAGTGCAGAGATAGACCCTCAGTGAAAGGCAGAATCATAAACAGGAAAACGAGGCAGCAGTCTTCAAGTACAAATCATCCCGGGGTATGAGAGCACTCATGCTGGAGAGCTGGCTACAGAGCAGAACACATAGACCCAATACCCTGATGCCTTTGGCAATGGAAGGTCGGGATGGACGTGGAAAGCAAATCAATGTGCAGACTACAGGAAGGCCAGTAAGCACATCTAAAACTGAGAAAATAGGAAAGAAGAAGTCAATGATGCAATAAGAGCTTGTAGTGTACCTATCGGAGCAGGGAATTGTCCCAAATTCACAAGACTCACTTGGAAATACTTGCACCCTCCCCTTGAGTGTTGATACTTTGCTTGGTGCTGAAGGCTGTGTCCTACTTTACAGTGGTGTCTCATCTCTGGATTCTTTCTTTGGTGGTGACAAGAATGTTGAAACACTGAGTAGTCTTGCCCTAGCCCTCACAGAGACCTCTTAGCT
This sequence comes from Phodopus roborovskii, assembly GCF_943737965.1. Taxonomy (NCBI): domain Eukaryota; kingdom Metazoa; phylum Chordata; class Mammalia; order Rodentia; family Cricetidae; genus Phodopus; species Phodopus roborovskii. Next base: position 9,335,509 of record NW_026126618.1, read on the forward strand.
CTTACCACCAATGACAATTTCACAATGGCTTTGACTGTTAATGCTGTGGTTACAGTGTAAAAAGACCTTATTTAAAAACCACACATGCACAAACGGTATTAGATGGTAAAGGGACAGCTTAAGGGAAGACCACAGCGACCATAACACCTGTGACTTGGACCACCATATAGTGCAAAAGTCTTCATTCTGAAGACACTTAGTGTGAATCATGAATGTGCCCAGGTACTATTTTCAATGTGCTCCTGATGAAGGATTGATCCCAAAGCCCATGGGAATTGCCTAACTTATTTATTGTATTTTGTTGCACCGACTTCTGAGTGACTCGGTCAATTAAATATAAGTGGATCCTAAACAAGATGGTAAAATTTCTACCTCATCAATAATAACAAACGTGTTAGTTAGGCAATTGTGGATCCAACCCAACATGAGAAGACAGAACCCCTATCAAGCCAGGCTTCCTTTGCCAGTCTTCTCTGGAATGTAGTCAGAGACTTTTCAAAGTATCAAGAAGACACTCAAAATGTAACAGTGACTCGGGCCTGGGAGATCCAGAGTATCTGGGCCAGAGGAGGAAAGAGGGCATTCAGACTCTTTTATCCTTGTGTGAAAAGCTCTTTTATCCAGTACAAACGTTCAGGCATATGTAATAGGCTTCTGTTGGTCACAAACAACTCTTGATATGAGAAATTATCAGATTCCTTGGACCTCCCAAGTGCCGTATTCCAGGGTAGAGCTGAGAAGCTTAATGTACATATCCATGAACATACATGGAACACCAAGCATTAGCTTCAGCCTTGTAATCAGGGTGAGAGTGATGGGTAGGTATAATATATACTTTTACAGCAAATGGTAGCCTAAAGGCCTTGAGACTGCATTTCTGCCATACTTCTTATAATCATGTATCATGGGACTGGTTGCAAATGAGGTTATAAATGTTTACTGACTATAAGATCTTATCTGTTTTTTATTACTCCCAGTCTAGAAAATCTTGCTTATAACTCGAATGACTAATTATGGGTGGACTCCTGCTACAACTAGCAACCAGAACCTAAGGAAAGGACATTACAGTGAAGTGAAAAAAAGTGGCCACTAGTTGACGCCTTGGTGAAAGGCTTCAGGACCTCTTCACCCATAAAGTCTGTGGGTACCACCCGACATCTTTTCCTTTGAAGTAATCGTACACACCATGTAGTAAGCAAGGAAGAAAGCAGACCAACAAATGTTGTAAAGGCATGGTCGACAACAGTACTTACCTCTGGAAGCCAAAGATTTTTGAAAAAAGAGGAAAAGGTAGAGAATAGGGAAGTACAAGTTCTTAGAAGAAAAGAAAATCTGCCTACTGTAACAGCCTTGGCTAAGGAATTCAGTCATTAGGGGAAAGTCATGTTTTCTTTTAACTTTGTCCAAGGTCACAGCATCCTCAAACTCCGGCAAACATGTTGACTTAAATGTCTGTCACTATAACAAAACACTGAGAAAGACAACTTAAGGAATGAAAGTTTTGTCTTGGGTCATCACTTGAGAAATTTGAGGTCTGTAATGAAGCAGCCTATCACAGAGTAACTCCTGGTAGGAGGGAGACACTGTCTCCCTCATGATAGCCAGGGGGCAATGAGAAACAGCAAGGGGCCAAGGCGCCCAACGCTTCCTTCAAGGGTACATCCTTGATTTCCCAAATCCTTCCACAGTTTCCACCTCAGAAAGGCTCCCCTGACTTTCTATAGCACCAGGGAAACCATACCTTTAGCACGCCCATAACACATATTGTATTTGAAAATAAATTGAGGAACGAGAGTCCGGGTGTTCAACAAAAGTCCTAGGCATTTCAGACCACATGTCCTACTGACATCATGCTTCAACTATAAGAAATAACTTCAAGGCCAATAAATACTGTAAGATACTGGCTTGTCCTCCACATTTGCCTACCTTCCTATTCACTGGGGGCTACGGTTGGCATTTTCTCTGCCGTAAACAAGAATGGATCTGGCTACATGAGCGAAGTTGGCAGCATGGGGGCATTTCTACAAACACGAGGCTAGATGCCTTCAATTTTCAAAGTGCTGTTACCCGTGGGGATATGGTCAGAATTTTAGGACTTCGCTCGCTGTACTTAAAGCTTTGTTTTTCAACTGGGTGTTCTTCCGTTTCTTTTACCACACAGTGTTCATAGGTAGACAGCTCACTGAGGCCCTTATCTGATCCCGGCCCACAGTTCAGCAGGGGCCATCTTCCAAACCAGTACCGCAAGTAAACGGCACAACTCACCATTCACATTTAATCACTTCAATCACCGTGTCTGTTTCTGAGAGATTCTATCTTAATTTTCTTCAAAAAAAGAACAAGTGAAACACATTTATCATTTTTGTCAAGTATTTTGTACTGGAGTCACATAACTCTCCCACGCTGACTAGTTTTCCTTAAGACAGGTTCTCCAGTGTGAGTCAGCCATTGCTGGACTGCACAGACCACATCCTGTAAGCCAATCTAATAAATCTCCTCTCAATGGTGTGTGAATGACTTCGGAACTGCCCACCTGTAATCCCAGGGTATAAAAACAGACAAAAATACCTCCAGCAAGCTGGCAACAAGCTGTGAGTTCATGAACAGGTGTTGTCTTGGTATACAAGGAGAGTGATTAAAAAAAAAAAAAAAAAGGCACCCAATGTCAATCTCAGGCCTCCACATTAACCTGTGAACACATGCACCCACACAAATGTGAACAAGTATATACACCCACATAGCAAACACACACATGCACTCACGCACGCGCACACAGGGTCAAATTGCTTGACAGTCTCTGTGGAGGTTTGAATGGCAATGGCTCCCAGGGGCTCATACATTTGAGTGCTTGCTCCCTGGATGGCAGTGCTGTCTGAGGACTGAGAGGTGTGGCCTTGCTGGAGGACGTGTGTCACTGGTGTTTGAGGTTACACAAGTCCACAACACTCCCAGTGCGGTAGGCTTATGGATCAGATGAAACCTCCCAGCTACTGCCCGAGCACAGGGCTCGTCTGCCTGCCTGCTGCCATGCTCCCGGCCACAATGGTCACCAATTCTAACCCTCTGGATCCACTAGTCCCCAAATCAATGCTTTCTTTTATAAGGTGCCTTGATCATAGTGTCTCTTCACAGAAATAGAAAGGTAACTAAGACTAAGATAGTATCCATGTACAAAATAGCCTAAGGCTGTGTTCTGTCTCTGTGGGCACAGACGATACTGCATATTACACATGCGTTCAGTGAATGCTCTCCTAAGACTGTCGTTTTGTAAAGTTCTCAGTTCAGAAGCGGGGTGGAGCCTGTTGATGCTGACAACACAATGACAGCAGTGAGCCTGAGCATCATCACGTACAGTGTGTATCACACACGTTCAGCCATCAGCTCCGTGAAGTAGGTATAACAGCACTTTTATATCGGCTCTCTGTTGCTCCCATGACAATGTACTACAAATTTAGAGGTGTGACCAAAACTGTTAGGCAGGTCAGAAACCCAACAGAGGTCTCACCAGGCTAAAATCATGGTATCTCAGAGCTGGGTGCCAGAGTTATAAGGGAGAATTTTTGTCGCTCATTGAAGTAGATGGCAAAATTTAGTATCCACCAGTTGCAGGACTGAGCTCCTTATTTTCTTGCTGTGCCAGCTGGGTCATTCTAGTTCCTAGGCTGACACATTCCTTGAGTCTTGGACTCTCCTTCCCTGAAAGCAGTGTTATTAGGGTGGGTCCCTGTCGTGTTTAAAATATCTCCTACTTCATGACTGTGTTAGCTTTTCTTGTTGCTCTGACAAAACCAACTTTAGGGAGGGTTGGTTCATGTCAGCTCACAGAATCAGAGGGGTCAGTCCCTCATGGGAGGGAAAGGATGGAGGGAGAACATGGTCCCCATTGTGGTAAGCCAGGAAAGTAGATGGATGCCAGCACTGTCTACTTTATTGTGTTTCCCCTTTCTTCCATCCAGATGCCACCTCTATCTGGGTTCTTACTATTGTTTCATTTCAACTTTGTCAGAATCACCTTTGCAGACACAGCCAGAGGGATGCCAGTCTCCTGGGTGATTGGAAATACAGCCAAGTTTCCAATGAAGATTACTTTTGCCCAGGAAGACGTCCCGTTTTGAGAGTTCGCACAATTCAAGACTAGGGCTAGTTAAATAATCCAGGACAATCTCCCAATGGAAGTCTGCAAATTGTATATTCTATCTGCAAAATTCCTTTTATTGTGTAACATAACATATTCTCAAGTTCCAAAGAAGCACAATAAGCAGTGTGGAGTAGGTATGGAGAACTTTACCAGTTATTAATAATCGTTGTCTATATTTTACTTAAGGAAACGGTAAAAACAAAACAAAAAGGGTGAGGAATTGTGGTGAGCATGAAATAAACAGCCTCAAAATCATTTTATGCTAATCTCAAGTCAATGTTCTTTGCGTGAATTGTGTTCTGTTCAAAAGGCCATAGTTGCCTCTCTTCCCTACCTGCATGCGAACCCATGCCTCCAAACCCAGTGCCAGACGTGACACACCTTCCCTCGGGTTGTTGATCAGAGCTGTCACAGAAACCCTTCTGTCACATGCTTGCCCAGGGACCTAGATGGGAAAACCCTATTGCTAATGACATCACACTTTGGTCACAAGGCATGGAAAAGTCAAGTCAGTACTGACCAGGAAGCTTCTTCCCTGGTAGCTATCTCTCAGTACTATGCAGACTTCTGGGGGAGGGGGCAGGAGAAGTCATCAATAGACTTACCCAGCTGTGAGCCTGCGAACTCCAATAAGTGTTAACGGGTGCAGTAACGGCACAAGTAGGAGTAGCCAACTGCTTTCTGCTTGGATTTAAGGCCTGTTCCGTGGGAGGAAACACTTGCCTGGCATTGTAAATCTGAAAAGAACCCGTGAGTGGCGAGCTCATGGGCACAAGGGGTAAGCCTATTGCTATTATTTTTCTAAGCGAACATAGTATCAAACTGCCCCCAGAATTAGTAAGGCTTTCAGGCCTTATCAGAGAAGTTCCCTGTGTGGTTAACACAGGAACCTACAATTAATTTGAGTGCAAAGAATAAGTGATTGAGGAGGGCTCAGCCACTAATGGGACAACTATATCACATCCTCTCCAAAAGGCATGGGGACCATCATGAAAGAAGGGGTAAAAGGATTGCAAAGGTCAATGGCCCTGGGCAAACCAGGAAAAATGGTCTTCTGGACCTGGTAGGGCCACTGTTCTCACAGAAGCTGGGTCTGCCTTCCCCAAACCTGTACATGATGAAGCCAGCCAACATCCTAGCATGGAATGTTGCGGGAGCTGGTTCATGAGTTCCCACCCCTAACTGAGCTATGGCCAGTTAGTTAATGGTTTTGAAGGGAGAATCAGTTTACTCTAAAGGTGGCTCTGGTAGGTCCACCACACTCCAGTGCATTGCCCCATTCACAGAAGTATAAGAAAAGAACAAATTGGAGTTGATGGCCTATTAAATGTTAAAAAGAGAACGGAAAGTTGGAGGGGGCAAATGAATCTGTGTGGAATTAAATACAATTCTAAAAAAAAAAAAAAAGAATAAAAATAAAAATGCTTATTTTAAACAGGTAAGTTACAAGATAAATTCACCATTTATGGATTGAAGGGATTTGTGTAAGCTTGTCGAAACTTGAAGCAAGTATATACATTATGTGTAAGTACATAGTGCCTTGGTTAGATTTTTGTCTATTTGACACATGCCAGGATCATCTGGGAAGAACTTTAATTAAGAGGAAATGCCTCCATCAGATTGGCAAGTCTGTAAGGCATTTCTTGATTAGGGTTGATGTGGGAGTTCAGCCTGCTGGAGGCAATGCCACCTGGAGTAGGTAGTCCTGGGTCACTTGAAAAAGTAGGCTGAGTGGGGTCAGAGTAACAAAGGATACCCAAGAGGAGAGCTATTGAGGACTCAGCATCCATACTGTAGCAGAAACCAGAGGCCGCGAACCAGACCAATGACTCTTTGCAATGAACATTTGCATATAAAGATATATAGATAAAAAAGGAGGGGGAGAGCGAGAGAAGAAAGGAAGTAAATGAAGGAAGAAAAAGAAAGGAAGGAAGGGAGGGAGAGAGAGAAAGGAAGGAAGAGAGGGAGGGAGGGAGGGAGGGAGGCAGGCAGGCAGGCAGGCAGGCAGGCAGGCAGGCAGGCAGAAAGCAGGCTGAGTAAGCATTGGTTGTAATTGCAGTGTTTTTCCATGGTTCTGCTTTACTTCATGACTCCAGATTTGTGCCTAGCGTTCCTCACTTCCCTGGGTGATAGATTAGGACTTGAGAGACACAAGAAATGAACCTTTTCCTCCCCAAGTTGCTTTTGGTCATGGTGTTTGTGAAAGCAACAGGATGTAAACTAGAACATGTAGATTTATGATAAAATATAAAATAGGGGGGAAAGATATTTTTGAGGAATATAGTTTTTTTTTCAGTCCTTCCTTACAAGAAGCCAAAGTTTAGCTGCATTTTAGCAGACTTTGTTCTAATTTCTTCTAAAGCATACTACTATAAATGTTACCTTTTCCAGCAAGTAAACATCTTTTTGGCTCAATTTGTTTAAAGGAAAATGTCGTATTTCCTACACTGGGTGTGGCAGCTCAATTCTTGAATCCTCAGCATTCAGGAGGCTGAGGCAGGAAGGTCACAAGTTCATGGGGAGTTTGAGAGCGGCCTGAGTGACATATCTAGACTCTGTCTCAAGAGTCTCAAGAAGGCAGGGGCATCTTAATGCACGGGCAGCTCCCTGATGAGTGCAAGGCTACACATGTTCTATCACCCAATAATTTTCCTCTGAAGATACATTTAACAATCTGGTATGGAGATGATTCATACTCATTTGAGACAAGGTTGAATACTTTCTATTGTCTAGAAAATACAGTATTTCTAGACTTGTTCTTGTCAATAAAATTTACAAGTGTAATTTAAATTTATTTTCATATAAGAAGCAACTAGTAGATAGCTATTAACCTAATTATTGGGTTGAAACTGTCTCTTGGAAATTCAGAGAAATAAATTATTAAAAGGTAAATTGTGAATCACTGATCATATGAGGAAAATAGTCATCTCCTGAAATATAGGAGACCCCCTGAGAAAATGCATACAGTGCTTTTACACAAAGGAAAAGCAGTAAATGTAGGTAGATCACACAGAGATCGTAGGGCATGCTCAATGCCTGGCCACGATCAGTTGCTACAAGGACAGCATTTAAGTGTTTTTTGTTTGTTTGTTTGTTTGTTTGTTTGTTTGTTTTAACTGACCAGGAATGGTGGCCCACACCTTTAATCCTGACACTCAGAAGGCAGAGGCAGGGCAGTCTCTATGAGTTCAAAGCCAGCCTAGCCTACACAGAGAATTCCTGGCCAGCTATTGCTACACAATGAGATCCTATTTCTGTTTTTTGTTTGTTTGTTTTCTGACACAGAGTCTTACTATGTGCTGTCTGTTCTGGAGCTTACACTGTAGACCAAACTGGTCTCAAACTCACAGAGATCTGCCTCTGTATCCTGAGCGCTGGGATTAAAGGTGTGCACCACCACACCCAGTGAGATCTTTTTTTTTTTTAAATACTAATAAACTTGAAAGTTGTTTTTATTAATTTCCAAGTCTTGATATACTTTATCTTGCTCTAGCAGGGTGTCATCGACTTTATAGAGAAAACATTCCTTACAGTTCTGGAGCCTCTAGCTCCAGATGGCAGCTTCTGATGAACTTCTTGCTACATCATCCCATCCCATGAGATGAGCAGGTGAAAGAAAGCAAAGCACAAGAGAACAAGAGGTGTGCTTGTGGGAGAGGGGTGTCACAAACCTTTAATCCAGCACTCAGAGGCAGAGGTACTCAGATCTCTAAGAGTTCAAGGCCCGCCTGGGTCTACATGGCAAGCATTAAACAGGCAAGGCTACAGAGTAAGGCCCTATCTTAAAACAAGGAAGGAAGGAATGTAAGGGAAGGGGAGGAAAGGGAAGGGAAAGAGGAGGGGAGGAGAAAAAAGGACAAGGTGGGGCCGACCTCACTTTTATAGCAACCCATTCTCACAGGAACTAACACAGTCTCAGAAATATATCACCTATGAGCTAGCTAATCAATTGCTATGAGGATTAAGTTTTTAACATACAGTTGTGAATTTCAAGAAATATCAATAAAACTTGGTTTTAAAAGTCAAATATGGCCTTTTGAGTAGATGTAGAACAAATAGAGACATTAAAAATGTTTAAGAAGAAAATTCAAGTTAAGAAAAACAGTCTCACATCAGTATCTAGTCTGAATGAAGTCTTTCAGTCTCTTGGGTTTATAATGATGAAAGTAATGTAACCCAAAGCCTGGTTGGCTCTGGAATCAGCTAAATATTTTTTTTTTCAGTCCTGGCACGTCCACATATCAGTCATTTGCTTTAAGCAAGTCGCTTGCTAGTTCTGAACCTCAATACTCTCATAAAAAGAGGATAAAAAATATTATTCACATGCTGGCATTATGAGAACTGAATGAGATGACATATAAAAAGCACACAGTATCTGACACATTGGCAACAGTCCAATTTTCCTTACTGTTAGTATGGTTATTGAGAACAGTGGCCATGGTAAATAGAAGGAGAAAAGGTAACGTTATTTAAAAGAAATTAGGGCACTGTAAATAATTCTACTCAAGCTGTGTTTATCCAAAAGGTGAAGCATAGAAATGTGTGATCTAAACCTCTCTCTGTTGTACGCATGTCCTAACATCCACCAAGGGCAGAATCTAGTCAGGGCCAAGCTCTGGAGACTTGAGATTGAGCATCATTGTCCATTCAAGCTGTCTTCTGTAGTGAACATGCTCCTTGTCTAAGCTGTCCAGTAACCAGTGGCTACCCCGGATGAGTACCACTAAGGAAGCGATGTTTAATTCCACTTCAGTAATTTTATTTTATTACGTTGTTTCTTTAAACTGAACTCTAATAGAGCTTAGATGGTCTCCTGTAGCTAGCAATTAGTACCTTAAACAGCATAGCATCTGGTATACCCAAGAGAGACCATGTTCAGGATCTATAGGGACCCAAACTGCAGATACACTAGGTATCACTGATGTAAAGGAATCCAAAATGTAGATGCACTGGGTATCGATGGAGAAGATGAGGACAGAGGATGTCTGTAGGGATTCTCCAAGATAGATTAGATCAGCCAGCTGGAGCCACACCTGTCTTAGGGCTAGAGAGTCTGGCTCCTAGCTCTATGTTTCAAAGCTATCTATGAAGCATACTTCCAATGTTCAGTAGTTGACTTAACTCCTAATGTGGGATAATGCTCTTGTTCACTATAAAGATTTGGTTTAATAAAATGCTGATTGGCCAGTAGCCAGACAGGGAGTACAGGTAGGATTAGCAGACTAGAAGAATCCTGGAAAGAGGAAAGGCAGAGACGCAGCCACCAACCAGACACCAAGACCAAACTGAGAAAAGGTACCAAGCCACATGGCTAAACACAGATAAGAATTATGGGTTAACTTAAGTTGTAAGAGTTTGTTAACAATAAGCCTGAGCAATAGGCCAGACAGCTTATAAATAATATAAGGCTCTGTGTGTGTTTGAGACTGAATGGCTGCAGGATGGGGCAGGACAGAAACGCCAAAGGATGAATAAAGAAAATACTACAGGCAATTTAAAAAGGTGGGAGAGAGTAAAGCAAAATACTGTCTTCCACCTGGGGGAGAACCTGGGGTCCATCTGTGTTTTTCAGCTCCTGTCTGTAGATGCTAAACAAAAAAGAAGTTGATTTCATTTCCTAACCTAACCCTCCCCACTTTTTGTGTCTGTTCTTCTACTTCACTTTCAATTTTAACCCCTTACTAACAGCATCGTCCACCTATCCTCTTTTTTTTTAAACAGGACTTCTCTGTATAACAGCCCTGACTGCCTGGAAAGTAGAACAGGCTGGCCTTGAACTCACAGAGATCCACCAGTCTCTACCTCCTGAGTGCTGGAATTAAAGGCGTGAACCACCACCTGGCCCATCCATCTTCTTCTGCAGTACCAACAGCAAAGCAAGTAATCTGGTTATCCTAGAAGCCCATCAGCCTTCTGTATCCTGGCCTGCCATGTTTATGGCTCCATTTCAAAACATCCCTAGGCTCTAATTCTACCAAATCCTCATATTCCTTCTCTTCCCCCAAAAAACTCACATTAAAAATCTTGTTGTAGTTCTGGGAATGTTCTATAAGCTATCCTTTTTCTGCTTGTATTTGATGAAAACAAAAATGTTACATAACCTCTAGAGGTTTTGTTACACAATGCAATCAGTATTCAGTTTTATACCAAAGTACAAAAAAATTGAAGTAAAAATGTAAGTTATACAATGATAAAGTTTAAAATTATTAAAAACAAGTAATAATAAATGTGAGCAGTTAATGCTTTGTGTCACACACAACACAATTCCCTAGAACCAAGAGACGATTTTTTGATTAGAAGATAAAATAAACACATAATTTTGGAACTAGGTAGAAAGCCTCAGACATTTCCCCCCTGGTTACCTATTTTATTTTGCAAACAAGGAAAATGAAACAGAGAAATACAGTTTACTACTTAGGATCATGTGAGATGTCAGCTACAGTTGCTATCCAATGCTATTTCTATATCCCATTTTTTTTCTTTCCCAAATGAATCACAGTACTCCAGGGTAGCAATTACTGCCACCATGCCTTTCGTATCAGGAAGCTGCCCCCACGCAAATCAGGCCAATATTATCAGGGCGGAGACAGCCAAATGCCTCTGTGCTAGGATCCTACTTTCAAGGAATGTACATCTTCAGCATAATTCTATCTTTCAACATCAAAGTCCCTAGTAACATTCATTGTTAATTTGTCTATCATATTTGCTGTTGTCAGAATCCACAAAGGAATCCTGTGCATGCTTACAGGTTATTTCCCACAAAGTCTCTTAAAAAGGTAGAATGCAATGATAACCCAGAGCCCCAGAAAGGAATAACCAGAAAATAAGACCTAGAATCAGGATTTTTTTAAAAAAAAAAAAAAAAAACTGGATAAAAAGGGAATCAAAGTGACAATACTAACCTACTAGGAGCTATCGTCATACTTTTTAGAAGTTAAAAAAAAAAAAAATCCATATCATACATATTGATCCTGTGATAGATTTGGCACATTAATATTTCTGTTTCTTGATAGGTTAATTTCAAGACTTAATATTTGTTAGTTTTATTCTGTCTTAACTTGATTTTGATGGTAAGAGATGATGCTAACGTGTATATTTGCGTTCAGGGAAAATGTCAAGAGCAGGCATATTTTTTTTTTTTTTTTGATGCCATGTTCACTGGGAAAATGGAGAGAGAGAGAGAGAGAGAGAGAGAGAGAGAGAGAGAGAGAGAGAAGACAGACAGACAGACAGACAGTATAAGAAGGCAAACTTTGTTGAGTTGAAAGAAGATGAAGATCTACGTGTTCACACAAAGGCTCCAGCAGATCTCATGGAGAACTCAAGGGCTGACCTGCCGAGCTCATCTGAATAAGGTCTGGGTCTTTTACCTGCCACACAGGCCAGCCACAGTCTTAAGGCTTCAAAGAAGGAAGAGGTATAATTCAGATGAAGGATATCATAAAAATTGGCACAGGGGAGCACAGAGCATCCAACACTCACAACAGCTAAAACAAGCGCCTTGACCTTGAGTGGGGATCAGGGTGGGTTATGCTGTCTCAATCAACTTGCCTCATGTAATATTCACCTTCCCTGTTAGGAACAGACCCTCAAGATCCAGGATGGTAACTTCCTAAATTAATCATGGAAATCAGAAGACCCACTTCTGACACCTTGGCTATCCTCAAAGCCATAGATAGCATTCACTGTTTCCCTGTCCTGCCCATTTAGATACGCTCAGTAACAGCTAATGCTTTTGTTGTCCTATGATTGCATACAGTTGAGGTGACTCACACCTTTGTCTCTGAGAGACCTGAGCCACGGGACAAAGCTCTTCTAAAACATTGCCAACATGTATCAACTTGCCATTGGGAATGAGTAAGTAAGTATCTTGCGTCTAGAACCACAGACATCTACCAAGCAGTATGTTCTCCTTGGTGGCAGGTGACACAGGATGCAGCCCATCTTCTTTTTTGGAGAAGATAATCTTGCATCTCCTTGGTGACTGAGCCCTCAAAAGCTTCACTCTAAAGTCCTCTAAACCTTCACAGGGCCTTCCCATATCCAGACATCGGTATCCAAAGAGCTCCCCTGATGACAGATATGTTCTGCCTCTGTTCTTTCCAATACAATACTATGATCTACATGTGGCTATTGTGCAATTGAAATATGCTGAACTCGACTGAACATTAAAAAGGTTTTCAATCTTAATGAATTTTAATTTAAATAGTCATATTAATTGAGGCTGCAGGCTACAAGACTGAATATTCTAATTCCAGAGTCTGTCTGTCTAATAAAGACTCTTAATATACTACTATCATTCTGATTAACAGGGTATCAGCCATACATTGTTCTGATGTGCATATTTAGCTGAATACTCACACAGTTTGGTTCTCATCAGACTATATTATGACTGACCAATAAAAAATTAACTTTGTTCTTATCCAGACTCTAAATGTGTATCTCACATGGAGAAGACCCATGGTTTGGTTTGATTTGGTTTGGTTTGGTTTGGTAAGATCTTACTTTGTAGCCCATGCTGGCTTCAGATGAATGCTCCTTCTGTTTCAGCCTCATATTGCTGGAATTACAAATGTGAGCCACCACATAGCATGATAAAGTAGTATGCTTAATCCTCCTTTTTGGTAGAGATGAAAGAAAATGCATCAGCCAGGTCAATGGCTACATACCGTGAACCTGAGTTTGGGTTAATGCATTGTAATGAAGAATAATATCCATATATCACCCAGAATTAAGGCTACAAAAAAAAAAAATTGGGCTGAGTCTGTCTAGTTCGAAACCAGTTTGTCTGGGTGTGTTTCTATGTGTTTAGATAGGTACAAATGTGATAGAATTGTAAATTCCCAATATATAAAATTATTTTTTGTTTATCCAGCATCCCCTATCAGAATCTTCCCTTTGTGATAAGTCCCTTTTACAAACAAAAGGCACTGAGTTAGAATTTACTGAGTACTAACTATGTCCACTCTAATTGTTATTTCATGGCCAACAGCCATGCCTAGGGCCAGGGAACTCATGTCAAGTAGTCAGAAGTGAGGGTACAAATGACCTCTGACTCAGAATGGCCAGTATAAGATTTTCAACTTTCCAATGATGCAAAAGTAGTAGAAACTCTACTATTGTTTCCATTGTTGATCTTTTCCCAGGCTAGCAACAGCCTACTGATGAGATGCCAGCTACAGTCCAAAAAAAAAAAAAGCTACATTTCCTTGCAAGCAGAGGTATAAAAATAGGTACTTAATAGTATGTTGTTTGTTTAGACATGATATTCATCAGGTTAAATTATATGCAGTTGAGTTATAATATTTTCCTCTTTTCTCCATTTTACATACTAGTCCCAGTACCCACTCCAGGTTATAATATTTTCAATTTATGATGGATTTATTACTATTCAAAGGCCTCTACTGAAAGTCAAGGAAACTCAGTATCAATAATTGAACCAATGAAGTATTAGCGATATATTAACAACTACTACCAATAATGAGGTTCTCACAGACATCTGACCAATGAATGACCCAAATTCCCTCTTAGAACTGTCTTCTTCAGTTCATTGCTGGCCCTGACTATCTCAGTCTAGGTCCTTTGGGAAGCAATTCAAATGCAGATTGCTTGCAATAACCTTTTAGGGAAACGACCATGCGAATATCTACCATGCGAATATCTACCTGTGAATATCTACCCAAGAAACCAAAACTGGTCAGATGAAGAAATCCAACTGTGAAGCAATGGGAACAAAGGCCTCCGGTGGATTCCTAGAGAACTCTGGAACTGGCACAGCCTCTAAGGAATTCTGAATTTAGGCCAGAAGTTGGGTTCTTTGAGTTGTCCTCAGAGCTAACAGCCATCAGTCACTGAATGCAGGCTGTCCCTGGGGAGGAAGCAAAGGCTTACACAAGACAACTCCCTTTGGCAGAGGACAATGCCCAGAGAAAGAGGGTGATTCCTGGAGAGGAACTCGGCTGTTGGCCTCAGGAACCAACACTCCCAGCTGCTGACAGATGGAATGAGTGTCTCAGATAGGAAAGTTGGCAGTGGGTGCATGGCCAGTAAACAGTGAGAGCAAAGCAGTCACCAAAGATCCCCTGTCTGGATTTGCCTAAACACAGCATCTGCCTTCTCTTGCACATCTGGATGGGGGGGCTGAGGGACGAATTCTCATGGATGTGCTTTTTAATTAATTATTCCAATTTCCCATTCTATAAATGTATAGTTTTTCAAGTGATGTTTTTCAGTATATAAGTAAAGGAGGGATTCATACAGGGGTTGTTTTTCCTGACTTTCATATAAACAGAATTATAGCAACATGGTGCTTCACTTAGCCTCAAAGTTGGTATCTGATTTTTATAAGCTAAGGAAGTCAGACATCCTTCTGTAACACTTTGCATCTTCACACAGCGTCTTAAGACTTATTTTTATACACAGCTTTGCCACAGTGTGCTATGGAATCCATTGGTTTATTTGTTATCAGAAGTCATGTCTATTCAGCTTTCCAATACAAGTAGTGTGTGTGGGGGGGGGCGAGATAGAAAAAGAGAGAGAGGAAGTGGTGTCAACTGTCTCTCTGGAGCATACAGGGCAAGAAAATCTTCAGAATCCAATCTTAGGAATGCCACTGAGACTAGATAGGACTGCTGTCTTAGTTAGGTTTCCTAACTACTGTGATGAAACACCACAGTCAAAAGCAAGTTGGGGAGGAAAGGGCTTATTTGGCTTACACTTCCACATTGCTGTTTATCATCTAAGGAAGTCATGGTAGGAACTGAAACAGGGCAGGATCCTAGAGGAAGGAGCTGATGCAGAGGCCATGATGGGGTCCTGCTTACTGGTTTATTCTTCATGGCTTGCTCATCCTGCTTTCTTATAGAACCCAGGACCACCAGCCCAGGGATGGCACCACCCAATCTGGGCTGGGCCCTTCCCTGCCAACTGCTCATTAAGAAAATGGTCCACAGATGGGCACTTCTTATGGAGATATTTTCTAAATTGAAGTTCCCTGGTTTCAGATGACTCTAGCTTGTGTCAAGTTGACATAGAACTAGCCAGGATAATTTCTTCTATGCATGCCCAAGGAAAATAGTTAAATCTCATTCTTAGAAGTTTCTCTGTACCTCTTTAAAAATTAAGTCTGCAAAATTCAGAAGTAGCAAATTTTCTCTCCTACTGCAATTTCAAATCATTTCCTTTTCCATGACTGTAAATCGAGAGGGGCTTCCAATCACTGTCTATTCCCAATCACCATTTTCACATGCTGAACTTTATCACAATACAATGACATATCTTATACTTAGTTACTGCCTACTTTTAAACTGTTGAGTAAGATCAGTCTTATCAATACCTTCTCTAGCTCTCCATCTGTCCCAAAATCTATAAAGCCAAATGTAATGAGTTTTCAAATTTCAAAATGCATGCATGAGGTTTTGTTCCTTTGGAGGTTTGGATGTCACCACCTAACTACACTGGATGGTTATCCATACATTAAAAATGCAAATCAAATATTTTATATCAAAGAAGAAGCAACAAGAGAGCTATCTGTAAAGGCAGGATACTATCTTCCTTTATGAGATAGGCAATGTGAACTATTAATGGTGTGTATCCAGTCAAAGGCTCTTCATGCTAACCCTTTCCAAATAATCTTGCCAAGTAACAAGATTTGTTTGGTCCAGTAGCATTTGATTTAGAAGGACAAATGTTTTAAGTGTTGCTAGCACAGTAATAAATTCCTGGGAATTGTAATTGTATTCTCTCAATTCAGTCTTCATAACATCATCAACAGATGTGAATTTCATGATACAATCGCTCAAGTGTGACAATGTTAAATGTAACATATTTCCTGGTGTTTGTAAAGTTAGAAGACAAAATGAATAGGGCCGCCAAACAGATTTTACTGTATGCGCCCACACTGCCACAAAGCAAAGATCTAAGTTTACATTTTGAAGAACATCTAGAGGAAATAGTTAATGATTAGAATTCATTTGCACCTGACATGTAAAAACATTTGCAGTGGTTTCCATAGCCTTTATCAGCTTTACTCACATAAGAGTAAGTATAGAGTATACACAGCTCCTACTTCTGAACCACTACTTACTAACTTCATCTCATTCTAAAAGTTGCCTCCCACAAGGAGCCATGAATATGAGAAGGATGTGTGCACTGTGCTTATGATACCTCCCATCAGTGGGATACCACTGACACTGTTCTTAAGCATCTCCCAACTCTGACTGTTGGCAGTGGGCCAGCCTGTCTGATGCTGCTGCAAACTGCAAGGGTACACACAGAGAGAGAAAGGCAGTCGAGCAGCTGCTCGGTGCCCTTTGCATGAAAATGTCTTCATGCAAGGGAAGGAAGATTTACACTTGGACCACAGGGCCTTGTATGCATTAGTTTATCTTTGTTACAATAACATTTGAATGTGAGTTCTACTGTTGTTATTTCCCATCTAGGAACATAAGTGCTAGAGAAATTAAACATTATGCCCAATTGTTCAGGATTCTACAACACAGGCATTTCCCATAATGCCCTACGGATTCCCACTCTCATGTTTTGGCAGAGTACCCTAATGGTTCATAGTAAGATTCCTGGAACTTAACTGGTTTCAGACTCTTTGATTTGCTACTTTCTAAACCATCACCTACTTAGTACCTTAGTAAGTTAGTTCCATGCTAGTAGAACACAAATAATATCAGTATGTAACTTATAAAATTAATACAATGTTAATACAAGTTCTTTAAATTTATATAAAGTATCATCAATACATAGAAATAGTAATATTAAAATAATTAAAATATACAAATATAATATAGAAATATTTCTGTAATGCAGAAGGGGATGCTAAATTAACTACTACTATTATTATTCTATTCTCATTGTGCAATAAAGGCCCCCACTGAAAATGAAATAATATTAATGAGGGAGGGCAGCAACATACTAGTCCAGCTGCCCCGGTTAGAGTCCAACAATCCTCAACTACTAATCCACTGGAGTGCCCATGAGAAGGAGGATGATGTCCAAGTCTGTATTATCTGTTGGATAAAAGAAACGGAAGAGCCCTACAGCATCAGGAACAGGACGAAAGGGAGTCCTGAAGCCTAGGAAAGGCTGGCGTCAACAAGAAAGAAACAAACCCAATGCTGCTTAAAAAGATTACCCTGAACTGGGTGTGGTGCCCCACACTTTTAATCCTAGCACTCAGGAGACAGAGGCAGATAGATCTCCATAAGTTCAAGGCCAGCCTGGTCTACAAATTGAGTTCCAGGACAGCTACAGATGCAACACAGAGAAACCCTGAAAAAAACAAAAAGACTGGCCTGATTGTATTAGACGCCACATTTGACCTGATTATCACTTTTTTGTTGTTGTTGTTGTTTGTTTTGTTTTGTTTTTCGAGACAGAATTTCTCTGTGTAGCATTGGAGCATGTCCATGCTGGCCTTGTACTCACAGATATCCTCCTGCCTCTGTCTCCCTAGTGCTGGGATTAAAAGCGTGTGTCACCAACGCCTGTCTGCTCATCATTTTTGTTCACTTTATTTTGGATGTAACTGTCTTCATATTGTCCCATAAATGCTTAACTTGGGAACGGCATAGAATGTTGAAAGGTGAGTACACACACACTCAATTTTGCATGTATACATTCATGTCACTCCCAAGTATTATTCTTCAAGAACCACTCATCGTGCTTAGGACTGAAATGGGTTTTTCCATTAGCCTGGAACTCACAGAGTGAACTAGGGTGGCTGTCCAGCAAGCCCCAGGGGAACCCTCCTGTTCCTGCCTCCAGTGATAAGATTACAAGCGCCCACCACCACGCCCATATGTTTCTTTGTTGTTTGTATTTTTCAAAATGTAGGTTCTGGTGATCAAATTCAGGTCCTCACACATAAACAGCAAGAACTTTACCCATAGAGCCATCTCCCCAGATTTCAATTTTTAATTTAAAGTTAAATATGGCAAGTGTGAAAATAACTACAAAATTATGTGGTGTTATATATATGTTATATATGTCTCTGAAATCTAGGCCTTGTATTTGTATTTTTTTTCACTATTTCCTCAAGATTGACTGATTAATAAAGTTTACAGTATGTTTGACAGTATTTGAAATATACATTATCCTTCTTAATCTGAATTGCAACTTCTGTATTTAACATTCAATTTCTTCATTACTTCACCCCTCAGAGGATGACATTCTGCCCAAATAGGAGAATTTATGACAGTTTTCAACCATGTTCTGTGTCTTGTATTGAGACTTTTTAAGTGCATGTTGTCATGTCACACTTGCAAAACTAAAGTCCCTGTAGCATGATCAAAGGCTGAGATTCCACCGAGAACTCTGGATTTACTCTGACCCCTGTAGAGGCTGGGTGCAAACATGCAATAAAGTTTATGAGTCTGCACTGATGTGTTGTGAAGGAATTGTGTCATGCAAAGAAAAGAGGTGAGAATTAGGCAAGCCTGAATCCTCAGAGTGGAGATGAATATCCTTACACCTTCTCTCCCACAGCTGCTACACAAGAAGTGAGAAGAATTCAGACTGTCAACTGCAATCCAAATAAGCAACGACTTTCCAAGAGTGCCGGGAACCTGACTATCTATTCACAATACAAAGTAAGTGGAACGAAACCCCATTAATATGAATGCTTCCACGGTGAATGTTTAATTCTATCCAATAGCCACTCTTTTTGCATCTCTTCAATAAAAATAAACTCAGTACCGTAACAGAATGTATGCTGTTTGTGCACCGAAGATACGAAGTAATATTGCTTTAATTCAAGTAAGTGCATTGATAGTAAGCCCTCTTGCTCACTGATACAAAAATCTAGTTTTTTGTTTTGTTTTGCTTTGAGACAGAGTCTTGTTGTGTGGTACCTCAGCTTCCTGAATGCTGGCATTGTTGGCTTTTGAAATACTTTTCAATGACAATGTTTTATTTGTCACAACTAATCCCTGTGGCAGTTTGGATGGGGACAGTATTATCCTCATCTTTGGAGTTTAACAAGAAAAACACTTCAAAATAACTTGCCCGCAGTTATAGCTAGTAAATCATAGGGATGAAACCCAAGATTTTGGATTTTTGCTGGGCTAAGATGTACCAGAAATAAAGTACGGTCTTGAAATAAGGCAGATAACAAATAAGATGTAGTTCTCCAAAAGAAGAGACAACATGGCCCTCAGGATAGAAGACAAGAAAGAGCCTTCTAGACTTTTTTTTGGTATCAGAGAAAAATTGTCCCCAAAGAGCTGGAAGCTGAACTAGTCCCTCATGTGTTTCTAAAATGCATAGACGTGGGTGGGAAAAGCCATGCAACCCAGGGGTGGACACTGTAGATAAGATTAGCAAAGCAGGCTGGGCCTGGGAGTGGTGAGAGGTATCTAGAGTGCAGTGGGAAAAAAACATCTCACCTTGCACAGCAGCAGATGCCAGAAGACAAAGCAAGTGATAAAATGATAGAGATCTTTGTGTCACAGGAGCTATGTGACGGTGTGGTGCAGGGAGCATCGAGAAACCACACAGAGTTGGAGTGAAGGCCACCCACCAGAGTGTCCTGCTTTGTGATGAGCTAAAAGGGCAGAAGCTGAGGGAAACAAGGCATTACTGTGGGGGCATGAGGAGGAAAACCCAAAACAAAACAAAAGCTAAGAAAGAAAGAAGACTTTCGTAAATGGAAACCAGTATGTGAATAACACAAAAGATGAGATTTCCAGGGAAATCTGTTACCTGTGTGAGGGCAGAGCTGTTTACGAAGGAGCAACATGCACTTCTAGCTCAGTGCCTACAAGTGTATTTGGGAGTACACAGGCATGAAGCTGCAACTCCTCACAGAATCGCTTCCCTTTTACTGAAAGTGGAGACTGTGTGCTAACTCAAGGCGAAGGGATGATTGAGTGTTGATCAGTTAAAAGCCTTTCTTAAATCATGTTACTAGCACTAGGAAACAATGCTGGTTTGTATTTGGAGAAATTAAATACTGGCAGTTGACAGTGCTTGGGAAGCTTGGGAAAGATCAAGGTCAAAGGCCAATGCTCTCTGAGTAGAATTGTCTTTTTATCAATAAAAACAGGGGAGAGACTCACAAATACCAAGGACAAATATGTATCCGAGGGCTTTGAGTCGTCCATCCCGTTTTTCACAGGAGCCACTATTGTCATCATCAACAACAAAAGGATTTGACACTGTAGACACAAGCAGAGCCTCAAGGAGAGTAAGGTCACGGGCAGGTACCGCCCAACCGTAGGCCTCCTGAAAAGGTAACACTCTGGCACAGGAAGCCTTCATCTCTAAAAGCACTATCAGAAATGAGGCTGAAAGGTGTCCTCACGGAAGTGAGAATGAGCACCCTGACTTCCGGCAACACCAGTGCCCGAAAGGCAGGAGCAAGACGCAAGCCTTTCATCCCAGCCCTCGGGAGACAGAGGCAGGGGGATCTCAGCGAGTTTGAGGACAGCTTGGTCTACAGATCGAGTTCCAGGACAGCCAGGGCTACACAGAGAAACCCTGTCTCAAAAGACAAAACAAAAAAACCCATGTTTGAGGAAAGAGTGAAAGAACCAAAGAAACAGAGAGAGAGAAGGAAAGAAAGCGAGCTAAAAGGGATAAGAAGGGATGTGGGTGCCACTATCTTCAACATTCTAATGCATATGTGGAAATTATTTAAGTATTATCTAAAATAATAAACAAGATACAGACACACTGTTCCCAAGAGTCACATGTCACATAAAATTGTTTTTAGTCTACTATGTGTCAACAGAATTCTCAGCCTGCTGTGTGTCAACAGAATCCAAAAATTGTCTACAATAGCACGAGGAGAACTTCCTGAGGTCAAGAATAAAAGATTAAAATGGGCGATAAAATGCCTTAGACCTGAAGTTTTCTATTGAGCTCTTCATATTATTGAGAAATTGAGCCCTTCTTTCATCTGAGAGTGCCAAATGCCTTGCTTTGTTTCTTTTCCTCAGAAACACATTGTTCTTCAGGGTTTGCCTCTGTACAGGGCTGCCATTATCTTGCAGCTTAGTCATCAAGTTCAAGAACAGACTCAGGAACCTTCCATATAAATGAATGTTTAACCTGTACAGCACTGCAGAAAACAGTCTCTCTCTCTCTCTCTCTCTCTCTCTCTCTCTCTCTCTCATTCTAATGGGTGAATTATAAGAGAGCTCCTCCCTCGAATGAGCTCAACTCCTTAATGGCCTTTCAAACCCTTCAGTAAGCACAGAAGAGTTCAAAACCTCCTTCAGTAGACAGTTCTCCATTTCCCACCAGCCTCCCCGGGGCAGCCTATCCGGGTCTCCCAGAAAGTTTTGAAAGACACACGCTCCCAGAAAGTTTTGAAAGACACACGTCGAACCAGGGTATCTGAAGGCACAGCCTCTTCTACTCTGTTCAAGAAACTCCACAAGGGATTCTAAGACACAGGCCTGCCTTGGAGTTCCAATATGGTCAACACGTAAAGAAGCATGGTGCGCTCTCCTTGAGAGGAATCGGTGGGGAGATCACCGTGTTTTCCAATGCTTCCACTAAGAAGAAACTGACTTCTGAAAAGTGTTCCACGAATTTGACTGCTCCCTGAAGTGGCTGTGCTCTACCATGTGCCTGGGCACCTCCAGGCGATCCCACTTCAGCGGCAGTGATAAATTCCAAGCATATTTCCAATGCAAACTGACATGACCTTTGAGTCTAAATCTCTCCAACTCCCTCCTAAAGTTTAACTGTAAATGTTCACTTCGGTTCAACTTTCCGTTTGCCCAGGATTATTAGTCAGCTGGTACGGTTTAAACATTTATAGATAGAAAAGTTCAGATGTGATTCAAGTTTTGTTGCAATCAAATGTTAACTGGGTTGTTCATACTACTAAGTCTCTGCATCCTATAGACCTCGGAGAATAATCATTGCCAATGAATCTTGGGAGTTTTCATCTTTAGAAATTAGCAGTGGAACTTATATAGGTTTATAAAAATATTTATTGCGGCGGCAGCACACTATATATACACTATGAATCGCATGCCCAATTTACTCATATTCTAATAGAAAGTTTTAATCATATAGTTTATTGTATGGGTGCAAAGATGCTCTCTTAGCTGGGGTTATTATTGCTGTAATGAAACATGACAGTAACCAAAAGCAAGTTGGGTAAGAAAGAGTTTATTTCATTCACAGTTCCACTTAATAGTTCATTAAAAGGCAGTGAGGGCAAGAACTCAAACAGGACAGGAACCTGGAGTCAGGAGTTGATACAGAGGTCATGAAAGGGTACTGCCTGCTAGCTTGCGCTTCATGGATTGCTCAAAATGCTCTCTTATAGAACCCAGGACCACTAGCCTACTGATAGCACCTCCCACAACAGGGTAGGCCCTCTCCCATTAGTCATCAACTAAGAAAATACCCAGTAGGCCTATCCACAGCATGATCCTATGGAACCATTTTCTCAATTGAGGCTCCCTCCTCTCCAATGGCTCTGGCTTGGGTCAAGTTGACATAAAACTAGCCAGCATAGATGCATGAGATAGAATCTCTAGATCTGGGATATCACCGTCTACACAAAGGGGCAAACCTATAGACTAAAACTTTGCCCATTTGGTGTCATGATAAAAGTAGGTACAAAGTACCATAGAGTCACACAGGAAAACAACACTTTAAAGGAAGAGTCAGGATAGGCTTTACATAGGAAATGCCATCTATATGCAAGTCTCAGGGCAGAGTGGAATGGGTAAAATGTGGCACATTTAGGAATGAGTGAGAACTACATGGAATTCTTCACACAGGGCCCAATGATCTTATATTCAATTCCACCCTTGTCATCATTTTTGTTAATGTCAACCAACCTGTGGATATCAGCCCAATTTCCTGGCTCCTAAGCTCTTTATTTCCAACTGTTTCCTCAATTTCCCCAGGCTCTGGCTTCTACCATTCTATCCTTGTCATTACAATGCCTGTACTATGTCTCTTTGAAATTCCAAGGTGAATATTTCAGGCATTCTGAGTACAGAACCCCACCCCCTACTATTACAGTACTCTTGTCTTGGTAACTTCCCTTCATAACTTCTTTAGGCCTCTTAGGATCTCTAGTCAACTAACAATCTCTCCCACTTCTCCTTTCTCTTCCAACCTGCACTGCTCAGTTCATTGCCAGGTACCGCCAACTTCCATACCCTGTTCTTCCTCATCTGATCAAAGCCATGATGACGCTTATACTCTACCTATTACATGCCCAAACACAATTGAATACAACTGAAGAAAAACACTGAAGCATGTTATCTCATTCTGGAGATCTGAGAGCAAACAATGACCTTCCCCATCCTTTTGCAACTGATGTTCTTTTTGCCTAGGATGCTTTCCCCCCAGATAGTCATATGGCTTGCTACTCTGACTTACTCAAGTATTTGTTTATGTCAACTTCTTAAAGAGGCATTCTCAGAGTGTCATCTACCCCAATCTAGTTCTCCTCTCTCTGCCTTTTTACACTGCTTTACCTTTCCTCATAGTACTTATTATGAAACATCTTTGTCATCTCTACTAAAAGGACATGAGGACAGCAACTACAACTGTCATGTTCATAATGTGTCTGTGTGTGGCACATCATGAAGGATGTGGTTAATTTCATGTCAACTAACTAGGTCAAGGAGTGCCCTGATATTCAGTTGAACATTATCCTGGTATGTCTAAGAGGTTCTTTCTAGATATTAACTTCCAGATCAGTAGCATGGATGGTTGCCCTTTCCAATGTGGTTGGACTTTATCCTATCTACTGAAGTTTTGAGTAGATAAAAAGATAGAATGAGGAAGAATTTGTTAGCTCTGACTGATCCCAAACTGGGACATATCTTCTCTTGTCTTTGGACTTAGTCAGAGACTAAAACATTATTGGCTGACTTGGGTATGCAGTTTACTAACTGCAGATATTGGGTCTTCTCATCCTCCACAACTACATGATACAATTTTGCAATAAAGCTAGAAACACATGCAGGAGACAGATCATTGTATATGCAGCTTGATTCAGTTGCAACTGAGAAATTCAGCAATATGCCTTTACTGTCCTACCTCAGAGGTGTGACAGTTCCCTAGTACCACATCATAATTGATTTCAAAATGATATTTTCTTACTCAGGGACCATGATGAACCCAGGCTGACCCGGAATTTGCAGTCCCCCCGCCTTAGGATTACAACTGCAGGCTGCTACATTCAGCTCAAAAGAATTTTGATTGTGTTTCACTTCCACAGGCTATCACAGTTGCCCATAATAAGGAGTTATAACTAGCTACTCTAGACATATTGCTAGGACTTTTTGGGTCTAAGAATCTGGAGTCATACACTTTGGGGAAATTGTGGAACTCTCGTAGTATGAGATATTTCAAGACCCTCTCCCTTTTAAATTAAGTGGTTCTTTTCTTAAAGGTTTTGTTTTATATTTAATTATGTATGTATCTATATTTCACATGTGTGCAGGTACCTGGAGAGACCAGAAAAGGATGTCAGATCCCATAGAGCTGAAGTTACACATAGTTGTGAAAAACTGCATGTGAATGCTAGGAACTGAATCCAGGTCCTTTGGAAAGCAACTGCTCTTAATCCCTGGGTCATCTCTCTAGCCCCCAAAATATGCTGTCTTTTTTGAGACAGGGTTTCTTTGGCCTTGAACTCAAAGATCTGCCTGCCTCTGCCTCCCTAGTGCTGCGATTAAAGGCATGTGCCACCACTGCCTGGCTCCAATTTTAAAATTAAGGATAAGTGGTGTACCTGGTTCCTCCAATAACCAAGAAAGAGGAACAATACCATGTAAGACTATTTGAATTTGGGAGGTAACTTATTTCTCTACTGGTGTGATTTTCAACTTATTTACCAAACAAACAAACAAACAAAATCTTGATAGTGTCAGATGGAGTCAGAGCAAGAGAAGGGTTTACTGCACTCAGGACAGCTGTGTAAGGTACTCTGCTGCTATGTCCATGAGACATAACAGATAGCAATTGTGCTCAGTAGTGATGGTAGATTAATGGACAGCTGTATAATGCCTTTGACGGGCTTTGCAGATGAACTTTAGTGCAAGCTCTTAGGATGCTGGAGAAAAGCACTTGTCTTTCTCAGGTAATAATCTGCCTTGAGAAGTAGTGCTAAGCCTCTTTTTAACCACAGGCCACCATGTGACCTGGCGATCTAATCTGCCCACCAATTACAGAGTGTTATCTAACCCACCTGCCATAAAACTGGCTTGAACATCATTTAAAGCACAGGTAAGTAACATGGAGGAGTGGTTCAAATGTCCATGATTCCCACTATATTTCTTTTTCTTTCAATGTCTACATTTATGGTCCCTTGGAGAATTCACTATAATAACTTGACAGGAAAAGACACAGCTGACATACAGTTCTAGTTCTAGACAGCATATTTCCCACCATCCTAAAGAAGATGTGTGGATACAATCAGTGATGAAATGAACACCTCGAAACAGCTTTCAGGATTGGGAAAGCATCTTCTGGAAGGCTCTATATAGTCTGAGTCAGCAACTCACACATGGTGCTATGAGTTATACAGCCTACAGTATTGTGAGTCTAGGTATAAAGGTGTGGCAACAGAAGAGGTATCGTTCTATTACCCATAGCCACCTACTAGCAACATTTAACTTCCTGTTCCTACAGTCATATGTTTTGTTCTCCTAAAGGTTTTAACAAACAAACAAACAAAGTTAAGAAAGAAAAAAAAAGAAATTCTCAGAGTAGAAGACCCAGTAATGATCCCATTGGACTAGAAGCTAAGACTACCATCTAGCCACTTTGGACTCCCCATGCTTCTGAATCAATAAGCTAAAAAGAAGGATGTATCGTCAGGGTGATCGATCCTGAGATCAAGTGGCAATTAGGCTGTGTCTCCATAATAAGAGAATGAAGGCTATATTAGTAACCATAGGGCATCACTTCAGTTAGTACTGTTATGCTTTGTAATTAAAACCAAAGGGTGGGTAAAAAATATATAAGGATAAAAACACAGCCGTATCCAGGCAGGACTACAAAGGACCTAGAGTGACTCAGCTGTACCTACCCTGTGACCCACACCTCAAGGCCACTGATAGCTATGAATGTAGCCCAACACAGAATTATACACTTACTTAAAAGCATGAGAGGTTTTGGGGTGCTTTTGTTTTGTGCTGTTTTTTGGCCATTTTTAACATTTGATTGTGTGGTTCTCACTCATGAGCTTTGTCGTTGAGGGTGGCAATACCATACGGCAATAGCAAAGGGTTGTACACACCAGGTAGTAGACCTTCCAAGAATGGAGGCTTAGGTCACCAAGAACCAGGCTGAGTCAACTGCTTTTTGATGGTAAAGGAAAGACAGAATGATTAGTAAATTAGGTAGGCATGAACAACAGCTATAACCTTGTAATTAGCTACAGAAAGACTAAAGCTGCTATGAATATTTTCTCCTTATTGTGGCTATGAGCATGCTTGTGCACATGTCTACTTGAGGTACATATGCCTGCATGTTTATTTATGTACTTAACAAGTAGCCTTATTTTTTTCTCTGCTGCTCACTTATGTAACAGCAAATGTATTGACTTGACATCAAATATTTAAGTATTGTTACTGTGTGTGTTGTGGTGTTTAAGTTAGAAGATACCAAGGACAAAAGTATTTTTCCACCCTCCCCCCAAAATCGTACTTCCACTTCCAGGGAAAGGGTTCAGGCAATTCTCCTTGCACATAGCATAATTTTGTGCTATTGGATAGAGCTCAAGTCACTGACTATTTGAAAAACACGTAAGTTCTAAGGAGATTCACAGGGTGCCTGCCAGGTTGACACAGAATGGACTTGCTATACTTACTCTTACGTGTCAGGCTGCCAGGGTCATGGAATGTTTGGTTAGACATTATTTAGGGTGTGCCTCTGGGGGTCTTTCTGTATCAGATTAACATTTACATCCCCAGATAGACTAAAAGAGGGTGTGCCTACTGATGCAGGTGGATCCAATGAAGGCTTAAACACAGTAAAGCAGGGTAAAGAACTCATTGTTTCTGCCTGTCTTTGATCTGGGTTAAACTCTAACTCTGAGTGGAAACTGCATCATCATTTCTCCTGGTTCTTGGTTATACTACAAATCAGGCCCCACACCCATGAGTTCATGGGCAGCACAAATTCACCTCAATGAATTATAACACAAAAAAGGGCAGGGAATTGGGAGGAGATGGGGAGAGGTATGAATGGATCTTGGAGGAATCAGGAGGGCGAATGAAGGTTGAATATGATAAAAATGTATTGTATACGGGAACAAAATTCTCAAAGAAAGAATAAAGTATATTAAAGATTCAATAACTCATCAGCTTTCATCCTTGATTAGTCCCTACATTTGAACAGAAACTGCCTTTCTCATTCTTGAAAAGTTGGCAATTCAGAAGCTACACTCATTAAGTCTCCCCAGCATGGCTGCCCAAACATGAGCTGTACAAGGACAACACCAATGGACATACCAAAGTGAATGAGCAAAAAGCCACAATGCCTCAAGACTCCACAAAGAACTACAGACAGCTAAGGAACACTGAGAGGAAGTGAACTAGTGTTCTCAGGGAAGCGCACGCTGATTAGTTACCGAAAACTAAGTGGTCAACCTTGAAAACATACATTCAAATAGCATTATACAGACTGAGCAGGTTATATTTATAAATATAAATATATGTATATATATATTTATGGGTATACATATATATGGATATTATGAAGTAGCAATTAAAGAAAAGGTTATGAATTTGAAAGAGAGGGGTATATGGGAGGGTTTGGAAAGAGGAAAAAGAAGAAAGAAATGTTATATTCTCAAAAAAGTTGGCAACTTCAGATCTTAGGACTCTAGCTTTGGAACAATTTTTGTAATAAATCTATATAAATTTAAATCCCCTGTTGGCTTAAACTTTTACTGAATAAGTGGAAAGATGCATGGCCTTCCTTGTATTAAAAATGTATCAGACAAATTAAGTTATGAAGCCAAAGAAATGTTAGCATTATTAACAGGAATTAGCTGTATTATGTCATGACCATAAACAACATATGCAAACACATTTAAACAAGTTATTTCATTTATCACTCATAACCATGTACAGTTGCTATTTTTATATTCCCACTTTACAGGAAGTACAGAGGAGGCAGGTCCCTGTCTCATACCCCATTATCATAAGTGCTTATCTTGAATTTTATTTCACAAATAGAAATAGCTCTAATATTTATGTTCTATCAAATCAACCACCTAATCAATTAAGAATTAAGAACATACTGAGCTTGGTAACCTTGATTCTGGTGATTTCCTGTAAGGAAAATGAGCCAATGATGATGGACACAAATATCTTCCTGGCTTCAGGAGACATTAGCAAAAAGACTTTGGACATATACCCCCTTTGGCCAACCCTTCCAGTTACAGTTCTGCAACTCACTATTTCCAATAGAAAAAAATTATAAGAGCTAAACAGCTACTAATTACAACCTACTATAAATAAGAAAGAATGAGCTTGATGAAGCATTTTAAATCATGTGAACTTTCTCACAAGTATTATCAGCAATGTGGGGTTATGTTTTACTCCAAGCAGTAAAACAGTCTCCCCCTAGTACAAATATGTTCACAAAACAAAACTCCTCCCACAGCCATGGCTGCCTTGATTAAGGGTTAACAAATCCTCTTTTGTAAATGGCCAGATAGTAAATATTTTAGGTTTTGTGGTCTTCATCACAACTGTTATATTCTATTCATGTCCCATGAAAACAGACACAGGCCAGTAAATGACTGATATTAGGATGTTACACACACAGAGGCAGTCTTTATAAAACTTTGAGGGAGATGTGTATGTGTGTGTGGGGGGGGGTGAGATTGAAGTTTGCCTCAGTTGTAGTTTGCCTGAGTCCCTGAGCCCGTCTAGAATCGTAGGTACCATATTGCCAGATCAGGAAAACAAGCACAGAAAGCATCTTCATTCATTCTGATGCAAACTAGGCATTGATGAAGTCCAATAATGAAGCGCACTTGTTGAATAAATTGAGAAAGGGTAGAGGTAGCAGTTGATACCAGACCATCTCCAAAGAAGCTTGACATGGGGATGGAGAGATGGCTCAGCAGTTAAGAACACTGGCTACTCTTTCAGAGGACCTGGGTTCAATTCCCAGTACCTTCATAGCAGCTCACGACTGTGTGTAACTCCAGTTCCAAGGGATCTGGCATTCGTAAACAGATAAACATTTGGACAAAACACCAATATACACAACTTATAAGTAAATCTTCATTTTTTTTCAAGTAGCTTGACATAAATAAGTACAAAAGAAGCCAAATCAGCTAATAACCTGAATGGCTACCACTTAGACAGGAACTCTGCCTTTGGCTCAGCCTCCTCTTTCGTCAATAGACTCTTCAACATCACGGGTGATCTCCCATACTTCCTTTACCAGGACTTATGGAAAAAGGCAAGTCTGTCACTTTCCCTACAGTTACGATAACTTGTTTACTGAGGCCTACATGCCAATTAGGTAATGATATCTGCGAGTTGTTTTGACCAGGTTACTCCTTATCATGTACTGAATTCCTAACTGAACTAGCTTGTTTGACAGTAGCAAAAAAAAAGAACTTTCATAACCATAGTTTCAAGTTTACTGGTCCCCACTGAGTTTTAAATCAGAGAAACTGCAACAGGGAGCTAGCACTAAATTCTGAGGGATACAAACAACACCGGGACTCATTTCTCAGAAGCAACTTTCACCACCTACATGGTTCCCAGGGAACTATATACTCCGCCCACAAGCCATCTCTAAATGGTTCTTTATTAGTTTTCTGGGGGACTATAACAAAGTAGCATACACCGGGCAGCATGAATAACAGAAATGTATTGTCTCCATTTACTGAGGCAAGAAGTTTGGGATAAAGAGGTCAGCAGGGCTGAGTCCTCCTGAGGAATGTGAGGGAGATGCTGTTTCAGGCCTCTGTCCTGCTTCCTGGTAGTTTGCTGCCTTACCTGTAGTTCCCTTACCTGTAGGTGCATCACACTCCTTCTGCCTCCATGTTAATATGATGCTCTCCCCATGCACTTCTCTGTTTCTGCGTCCAGAGCTTTTATTTTTTACAAGGACATAAATTTTTCAAAATGTGTTTATTTCACACTCTGACTGCAGTTTCCATTCACTCCTTTCCTCCCATCCCTTCTCCCTTTCCCTTTGCCCCCACCCCATTCCTTCTCTCCTCTGTTTCTGTTCAGGCCTCCCATGGTTATCAACAAAGCATAGCCTACCAAGTTGAGGTAAGACTAAGCACCTCCCCTTGTATTTAGGCTGGGCAAGGCAATCCAGTATGAGGGATCCGTTCCCAAAAGCCAGCCAGAGCATTAGGTACAGAACCTGCTCCCATTGGGATGAGTAGCACAAATAGAACAAGCTACACAACTGTCACATACATGTACAGGGCTTAGGTCAGACCCATGCAGGCTCCCTGGTTGTTAATTCAGACTCCGTGAGTTCCCATGAGCCCAGGTTAGTTGTTTCTGTGGGTTTTCCTGAGATGTCCTTGACCCCTCTGGCTCCTACAGTCCTTCCCTCTCTTCAGCAAGATTCCCTAAGCTAGACCTAATGTTTGGCTGTGGATCTCTGCCTCTATTTCCATCAGTTACTGAATGAAGGCTCTCTGTTGCCAATTGTGGTAGTCACCAATCAGATCACAGGAAAGGGCCAGTTCAGGCTACCTACCTACTATTAATTAGGGGTCATCCTTATATATTCATAGGAGTTTCCCTCACATCAGGGTTCCATCTGACCCTGAAAAGCCCTCTCTTTCCAGCCATCTCTTTCAATATGCTCCCCCCTCCCAATCCACCCCTCGACTCAATCCCTCAAGTTCCCATCCCTACCCATCCCATCCACCCAGGAGATCCATTTCTCCTTCCCAGTGAGATCCACACGCTCCCCACTTGGACCTTCCTTTTTACTTAGCCTTTCTGGATCTGTGAATTATACCTTGGTTAAAGGACATCAATCTTACTGAATTAGGACCCATTTGAATAAAATCATCAAGTTAATAATATATAAAAAGTAAGGTCACATTTATAGATATTTGGGGTCAGAAATTCAATATCATATAGAAACATACAGTTCAACCCATAACAATTCTAAGGTCTCCCTTATACCAGCAGGCTGAGCTCCTGTTTTAACTTCAAAAGAACATGAGCAAATTCTCACAAATTATAATCAAAACATCTGAATCAAAAATCAAACAGTTTAAGTATAATAAAATTTAGTTTTCTATTGTAAATGATGTTATTTTCTACTAAGTATCATATAGATAAAATTCATTTTAATTCCTCTTAACATTATATTCACATTATAAACCATACATTTATTTTTTACTTATATGAGTATTTGCATTATGCTATCATATTTGATGTTGAAAATAAGATCTTACTAACAGCTGGAATTTTGCTATTTTAAGGTTGAAGCCACCTTCAGAAATTATTTGATGTAAGCCTTACCATCCAACATACAGTCACTAAGTTTTGATTTCAAAAGTGAACACTATAGCGCATAAGTGTCACTGGTTTCAATTTACTTTGCTATTTAAATACATGCTTTCTGTTGTATTGGCCTATTGAGTGGAAAGAATAATGTTTAGAGGCAATTAAGATTATAAAACTCTTGGTTAATATTAAATAGGTTTCAAAAGTATCTCTAGAAAATTCATTCTTCTAAATCTCATTTACTCTGTATGATATGCTCAATGTCAAGCCTCAGAAGGCTTATAGGAATTAAATTAGTACCCTTTATCTGCACAAACATGGCAGATGCAGAGGCAAGGGCTTCTCTGAGAAAAACCTCATCTCCCTCGGCTTTTTTCTTTCCTAACCCTGAAGGTCACTGTCAAGAAATGCCATGGACTGACACTGCATGGGACCATCTCCCATCCTTCCACATCACTTCATTATCTGACTTTTGTGCAGAGAATTCAACTGAAAGTTCTACCAGTTGTCTCAGCCAGAAGGACTGAGCAGTCTAAGAGACCTCAGACAGTGGAGCCAGGATGTATCCCTGGTGCACAAAAGGACTCTGCGAACATATCCCCCATGGAGGGATAACTGCCTTAATCTAGAGTCAGGAGAGAAGCCCTAGTCCCTACTTCACATGACCTGTCAGATCTACATGACCCCAACTGGATGACATTCCCCTACATATGGAATTGGGGTGGGGGGATGGGAGGGGAGGGTGGTTAGAGTGCATGTGAGAGGGCAGAGAGGATAAAAGGGAGGGAAGGAGGGAGGGAGGGTTGGGGGGGAGGGAGAGGGAACTGGGATTGACATGTAAAATAATAAATTAAATTTAAAAAAATGCTTTGACTCCAAAATTTAAGTTGAAGGACAAGTTACTGGGGAAAAGGATTTCTATTTTTGTTTCCACAGAAAATGAAAAGATGTGAATCCCTTCCAGACTAATGTGCTTTGATCAAGCCAGACCGCCTGAAACAGAGTACAAGCTGATCCTACATTCAAAACAGCTGGACAAAACAGCCCTACAGACTACAGCCAGGATATCTGAATCTTCTTCGAATCCCCCATGGCAGCGCCCCTTACCAGCAGGAAGTAGTTTGGAAAGAACGACACCCAAATTCCCAAATATTGTGTATAAATGTTTGTTTTCATTTAATTGGACTTAGTTATATAAAATTAAATAAAATAAAATAAAAAAAGAAAGTTCTACCAGTTAAGACAATTACAATCTTTCAGTGGAAAACTATACCATATTCTATAGAATTGCTATTATTATTATTATAAGTTATAATAATTTGGGTTATAAGTTATTTAGAGAGAATTGCTAGGAGACTGTTTGGAAGTTATTGGATTGTTTTTTAAAGAATGTTTTATAATTATACTGCACTAGGAAAAACATAGTTACTTAAATCCTAAAGTGGGTAGCCAGTGAGATGGCTCAACAGGTTAAAGATGCCTGTCACCAAGCCTGACCAGCTTTACACACACACACACACACACACACACACACACACACACACACGCACACAGGCACACAGGCACTCAGGCACACAGCCCAATAAATGTGAAAAAGAAATGAAATTTACAAAGCACACCCTGGCAATGATCTAAAGGGTTTGTTTGTGTGTGAGAGAAAATCTGCTTTTCTGGCTTTTTTGTTGTTGTTTGTTTGCTTGTTTTGCTTTGCTTTGTTTTGAATAGGGCCTTACCCTGTAGCCCAGGCTAGCATCGAGTTTATTATGTAATCCTGGGCTGTCCTCACATTTGCAATCCTAGTGCTGGTCAGCCTGTGCCACCACACCTACTTGTTTGTCATTCTTACCATAGAAACAAGATGTTTGGAGAGTTAAGTAGGCACCTTCTCAAATGTCCTCTCACTTATTTCCATACTTCATGAGCACAACTCTTGTACAACATTTATCAGTTGGTTATCAACAACTGCTTATATGAAACCAGAGTTCAAAAATGTGGTTAGACACTACCAAGAAAAAGAAAGACAGAGAGAGAGAGAGAGAGAAAGAGAGAGAACACTTCCTATTTTTTTAGCTTTATAAAGAGAAAGGGTGTGGTTGGCAGAAATTTTAAAAAGCCAGAGTGCTTCTGGAACAACTGATGGTTATTTGAGAAAAGCACTGTGATATCTTTTAAATTGCATCCTTTCTAAAATGATGCATTTCATTCTGTGAAGAGTTATATGTCATAACTAAAAGCTGCTTCCTAAAAAAACTATTAAAGTGAAAAGTTGCTTCTGACTTTCTCAGGTCCTTGTTCTACCAAGAAAAGCCAGCAGGACAATTCATCTAGAAGTAAAATGTCAGAACTGGTCAGTTAGAAGAGAGAGACTGAAGAGCAGAAAACTCAAAGGAAAAAATGTAAACATACACTTAGGGACTTTGAGGAAAAAAGATAGGAAGTAAGAGGGGCAAAGAGGACAGAAAATGGTGCAAACGGGTTTAAAGTGGGAACACATTGACTAGATGCTGATTTAATTGATTTTGTCTTCCCCTAAAAACACTTACGAAACAGAAAGACAGAAAAGCTAAGTTATGGAAACTGTCGCCACCCCAAAATTACAGAATTGAAACTTACTGTCACTAAAGTAGCACTTTTGCTTCACAATTGCATGCCTCGCCTAGCATTTCTGAACCCTGTCATCACCCGACCTACTATGTTACCTGCATCTGACTCCACAGTGCGTTTCTTGCATCTTCAACCACTACAGAGTCCCAGGAGTATAAGGGCCCAGCATACCAGAAGCAGGGAGAGATGATGGGAATTGTGTAGCCATCACTGAAGTAACTAATCCAGGTTCCTGGGTGCTGATGCCTTGGGCTCAAAGACCACTCCACAGATAACATAAATTCAAGATGAAAAAGTGCATTCTCACAATGAAGAATTTTGACGTTCTCTCCTTAATGGAGTGACCATTCTTACCAACACTGGATGGGCGACAGCCTGACATTCAACTGTGTGCTAGGACTGCCCAAAACACCAAAAATACTTCAACCTACATTGAAATCTGAAGAAGCAATCAAACAAACAGAATTCAGGACTCTCACTATGACAAGTGACCTGGACTGTTCAAAACAGTTAATATCATTTTTAAAAATGGAATAGTTCTGTTAAAAAAGATGGAAGATATTGTACTCAAATGTCATGCATGACTCCAGATCACTACCTACAAAGAACAAAACATAGCTAAAACAGGTATTGTGTGGCAGTTCCAAAAT
Source organism: Phodopus roborovskii (assembly GCF_943737965.1). Classification (NCBI taxonomy): domain Eukaryota; kingdom Metazoa; phylum Chordata; class Mammalia; order Rodentia; family Cricetidae; genus Phodopus; species Phodopus roborovskii. The sequence continues at coordinate 9,370,356 of NW_026126618.1, forward strand.
TTAAATATAAATAGCATAAATATAAATAGAGATCACAGATTTTAAAATTATTATTAGTTGTCTTAGGTAAGAGAAATTTATTATGAGGATAATATCTTAATTGTTAAAAGATATAGGTTAAATATACTTGAATGTGACAGAATGCCTGAAAGTTACTTTCAAATAATCCATCAAAAAATGTGTGTGTGTGTGTGTGTGTGTCATAAATTAAACGTGACAAGATAACACTTGGTAAAATATATAAAAACTATTTAAGGACTTAGTGTACTAGTATACATTTTTTTAAGTTTTAAAACATTGTAAGTTGGGGGATTGGGAGTGCGTTTGGTCCTGCCTCAACTAATGTTCCAGCCTTCGTTGATTCCCTATGGGAGACCTTACCCTTTCTGAAAAGTGGATGAGGGTGGGTTGGAAAGGGGTGAAGGTAAGAGGGAGGAGGAGAAGGAGGGGGCACTGGGGTTGGTATGTAAAAATAATAAAAAATGTTTTAAAAAGTGAAATAAAATAGAAAAATTAATAAAGTCTTGTAAGTTTAAAGTTAGGTGGCAAAGAACTATGGGGAAATTCTTGGCCTGGAAGTCATAGAAGCTGAAAGGCTTGTCTCTACACTAAGCAAGGCCTCCGGCCCGCAGAGCATGAAAAGGGTAACCTCACTGACAGGCTCTACAAGACTGTTCTAAAGATGAACAATGACATGATGTCAAGGGCGTTGTTTGTGAACTACAAAATCCTCCTGAGTTCTCTGCTTTGGGCAGAGGCTAGGAAACTCACTCACCTTTAATTGAAATTTAACATCTCCTTTAACTACAAAGGTAGGCATGAGTTAGTGTGTCACATCTCTAGTGTATAATAAGAGCTCAGCAGTCCAGGCTCTATTGTCACAGCAATAGAACAAATGACGGTCATGAAAAGCATGAGTCAGTGACAGCTCCCATATCTTCTTTCCTTTCCACGTCTCAAAGACACACCTACTCTGAGCTAACACTACAGGAAGATACTCTATCACTGACTCATGCTTTCCATGGCCCTCACTTGTGCAACTTACAAAAACAAATTGTGATAGCAAAGCTAACACAGTATGTTCCGAACCTGACTCGTGATCAGCATACCCCCAAACAATCCATTAGATGCCTCTCTGCTGATGGCATGACAAACATCACAAAAACCCTGAGACTCAAGACAAAACTTTGGCTACATCCTTGAGTCCCTTTTTTTTAGCAGCTACCTCTGGTTAATCAGAAAGAAATTCTGTTGGCTCTTTTAAAGCATGTGAAAAGTTGAATTATTTCCTACCATGTCTACTACCACTACTCAAATGCAAGCCATCACCACTCTTACGGAAAACCGATGCAGAAGGCCTCCCTGCATCCTCTCTTTTCTTGCTACTTAATTATGTGCCTCCTGCATCTAATTATCCTTTTAAGAAATGTCACATTACCCATTCCTCTACTTACTACCTTGTAATAACTCCCATGTTCTTCAGAGTAAAAGTCCAAGGCATACAAATGGTTTCAGGAAAACACATGTATATGTGGGAAAACTACAAAACTAGACTCCCTAACCACTGACCTCAACTCCTGTCTCTCCATTGCACACTGTCACAGCCACACTCACTTCCTCATGGCTCTGAACAGGCAGACATGTTCTCACCGTAGGGCTTTGATACTAGGTATTCCCATTGCTTCAAACGCTTTCCTCGGCTGGTTCTGTCTATTATCGCTTATATGCCTTCGGCATATTCTGCGAATCTTTTTAAAATTAGTAACCAACTCAGTATTCCCAATCCTCATTCCTTTGTACTTTTTTCTATAGCACTTGTCACCTCCCAGAATATAAACAAATTATATGTTGTCTATCACTACATTATATTTGCTTACTATAGTATATGTTTAACTGCTTTATTTGTTTTTGCTATTCTGTTCTATTTTGAGACAGAGTATCATATAGACCAGGCTAGCCTCCATCTCATTGTGTAACTAGGGACAACTTTGAATTCCTGATCCCTCTCATTGCTGAGTTAACCACTTGGCTTCTATTATTGTTAGTTTTATTTCCAAATTTTATGCAGCAATATACAAAAGATGTACTATTGTGACCCGGTATGGTAGCATACACTTTTAATCCTGACACTTGAGAGGCTAAAGCGGGTTCATGCATGAGCTCAAAGCCAGCCTGAGGTACATAGCAAGACCTTGTCTCAACAGTGATGCAACAAAATACAGCATCTGAATCATGCTTAAGTATGGAACTCAATGGTAGCAAGCGCATTCATGTTGCCTATCAACACCATCCCTCTCCAGAACGCTTTCCCTCTTGCAGAACCTAAACCACAGCCATGAAATATTTCCTCTTTCTCATGTCTTCACATTTTATAAGAACCTAGAACAGTTTCTACCACATTGGTAATTACCATGTTTTTTGTTGACTAAATAAATAAAATACTTCACACAGAACTTAAGGTGTCATCTCTATGAGGAATATTTCCAAATGCATAACTCGAGCATAGATTCTATGTCAAATTCCTCCAGTTTTATCTGAAGTACGCCCTTTCTTTGCTGTCAGAAGCACTTACACTGTGCGAAGCATCTGGACTATTTGAAGTATTGGCCAAACCTCTTGTACCGTTGTACTTTCCAGTATCACAAGCAGATAATCTTAAGAACAGTACACGTTTGCTGAGTCTCCAGCCTATGAAGAAATGACAATGTCAGAGTTGTAAGCACTGAGCCTTCCTAACACACTTCTTAGTACCTCCTCTATGGTTCCAAGTCTGCCAACGTGTTAAGGCTGAGAATAAGTAGACATGCATACAACTATTGCTTTAGTGTTAAAAAAAGTCAAGGCTCGGTAGACACATTAATAATCTTAATATCTATTGCTATGTTATATACTATATTATAATTTATTATATAGTTCTATTTATTATATAAATGCATATAATCAATTATTATACATATTAATAGTATTTATTATATAAATAATATACACATATATATGTTGGGCCAAGTGACAAGGAAGAGCCTGGAGACAAGGAAGAAATGACTCAAAATACTCACTCACTTGGAAACTTTAGGACAGAATAAAAGGCTCCCAGGAGGCTAAGCAGTTGCGGAGACTGCTGGTTTTCTTGGGGGAAATACTGAGATGGAAAACTTGGGACACCACAATTGACACTCTCCCACCTCACCTGAAGTGGAAGGTCATGATGTCTAGAGTCCATCCTGTGGAGCCTATTATTAGCATCAAGGAAGCAAACTTTTTAGGAAGACATATGATTGTGTCAGTCAAATTTACTTTCATGCAGCCAGTAGGAAAGGTTCCAGATTCCTTGGCAGACGAGCCTGTAAACCAAGAGGCAGGCTGACAGTGGGATCCGGAAACAAAGCTGTGAGCTGCACCGAGGAAGAAACCCTTCCGCTCTTCTGTAAGAGTAGAGGGTGGCAGCTGCAGTGGGAAGGTACCCCAGAGCCAACACGGCAGAGGAAAGTGACAGCTGCCCCGGGGTCATGGGAAGGGGTCCAGCCAGCATGCAGAAAGACTTAGGGGTTTACACAGGTCCATTTGTAATTAGACCCTTGAAGCACCTCTTTTCCCCCTGCATGTGCTGTGGGATAATTCCAAGGAAAGAGCGGTCCAATTAGATCAGCTTGATTGGATGATTTCATCTTTGAATTGGTCACCTACAAAACAGGTCATCGAAGGCCTATATGCCCTAACTCATAGAATCCTGTATTCCAAAATTTCACTGCAGTTGAATTTTTTCTCAAATTATGAGTTAAAAACCTCCATAGCCTTAGAAGTGAAAAGGTGGAACTAACTTCTAATGGCTGTTCAACAAAGGGAGATAGTGCCCTTTTCCTATCCTGGACCCTTGTTCCTCTATTTTTAAACCCCCCTGTTGTGACACCTCGATGAAAACCTGTGGCTTTTAGAAAACCAAGGAAGAGGAGATTGTGTGGTGATAAAAAATTTTAAAAATTAATAGTAATTAAAAAAAAAAAAACCAAGCTTGTCATATGCCAAGCATCTCACAAGAAAATTCCTCCTGTGCCCATCTTCCACCAGGCAGGCCCAGTGGCCTGTTGGGGAAGGAAGTTAGACACATTAACAGTATGAGGCCAAGAGGTGTCCTTAGCACATATTGCGGAATATGTTTTAATGAAGTTCAACCAGGAATGGTAGCACACATTTTGTAATCCTGGCAATGAGGTGCTGGAGGATCGGGAGTTCAAGGCTGGTCTCAGCTAAATAAGAAATTTGAGGCAGGCTATGGTACATGAGACCTTGTCTCAAACAAGAATGGGGGCTTGGGAGATGAACCAGTCAGTAAAATAATTGCTGCTCATGCATAAGGATCTCAGTTCAGGCTTCCTAGGACCCATGTAAAAAAGGTAGGTACAGTGGTATACATTGCTAATCTGCATGCCAAGGAGACAGACACAGGAGGATCCCTGGGACTTGTTGTCCAGCTAACCTAACCTACCTAGCAAGTTCCAGGTCAATAAAATACTCTGTTGAAAAAAAAAGAAAAACCAATGTAGATGTATTTTAAGAATGATGCCTTAGTTGACTTTATGCATAAAAACACATGTGTACCTACCCACCTATGAACACACACACACACACACACACACACACACACACACACACATTACTCAATTATCAAATCCTATGTTACATTCGCTCCAGAGCCTTGAAGTCTGAAGAATTTTTAAGATCTTCTAATTCAAAACAAGTGATGAGAGAGAAAAAACATAGATAATATGTTACTAAGGTTCGCGCAGAATGGTGGGAAGACAAGGGGAAGAGTCGGGTTTTCAAACAGTACACCTGTTGGTCAACTATAGACACATTCACTAACTTAACCATGTAAGCAATCTTTTAAGCACAGTGGGGAGCTCACTGTGGATCGTCATCTGAAGTTATACTTCTTGTTGTTTCAAGAATCCTGCTTTTGTGGTGTCATGGGATGAGTGTCAGTCTAAGTCAGAGGAGAGAAAATTTTCTGTATAGAGCCAGGTAGTAAATACATTTTGCAAGGCAGATGGTTTCTGTCACAACTGACCAACTTTCCTGTTCTAACACAAAAACAGTCATGACTGACATAGATATGAATATGTATGGCCGTGTCCCAATAAAACTTTATTTCCAAGACAGGTCCCAGCTGATTTTTTTTTCCACTATCCAGTTTGTCAACATTTGGCCTACAGCCATCACAGAGGCTTCATTTCCGTTTTGGTAGTGACTGATCTAAGCTAGGGTGGGTGACCTAGTTCTGCCCAGTGAGAAGGGGAATTCTGCTAGGAGGTTTCTGATAAAGATTTCATTTGATGATAAAAAGAAAAGGGTTATAGAGAGGAGGCTGTTTTATCCTCTTTCCCTTTCTGCTTTGGATACTTGTTTAAGGACATAAAGCTTGAAGTGGTGACAGTCATCTTGTCCTATGAAACTTTAAGTTGGAAGACAAAAGCCAGAACTGAGGGTATGCAAAGCAGGATGTAAAGATCTGGGATCCGTACTGACTCACTGAACTTCTACCTGACTCAGATTTCTTAAGAAAACAGTAACTATCCTGATGACTAAGTCATTGCTGGTTTGATTTTGCTCCTTGCAGATGGAAATATGCCTAACTCACACATTCACAAAAGCACAAAAATGGGAATGAAGTGATTTTAACATTAGCATTAAAGTCTTCTGTGAGGTTTGAGTTGATTTCCTACCCTGTGATTGGGGCATGAACACCTAAATCAGGAAAACAAAGACTAATAACAAAAAAGTAAGGCTCTCTATAAAAATTCTACAGAAGCTACTGAAATACAGGTTACCCTACTATCAGCTGTGGGTCCTGTGGAGCTGTTAATATGCCTGTAAAACAATCTCTGTCACATGTGAGATAACACTAAGTCTATATGTAAGTCAGCGATGATACACTGATGTTCTAAGCTTGCAACTGGCCAATCACAGCCATTTAATAAAATGTTACCTGAATACGTCTATTCTGAAGTCCTTAAATACAGTGTTTCCTTTTTATCAATAGTTTTGTTTCCAGCAGTTATGGCTACCCACTGTCCACTGTAGTCTGGATATAAGTGGAAACTTCCAGAAAGGAGGAATTCATAAGTTTTAAAAAGCTTGCCATTAAAATTAATGCAACAAGATCTTATACCAACACTATCGGTCCTTCCCAGAACACAAATCAATTTGGCCAGTGTATCCACACAGTTTATGCTGTCTGCTTCTTATGCATTTGGTCCTCTCAGTTACCAGAAGACCAATCACAGTATTGTTATTGTTTGTGTTTCAACACTTTTCCTTTCTCTAGAAGTCACTGGTGTTTAATGTCTTACTCTGCCTGACTTGTAAATTAAATTTCAAGAGTATGCAAATATAAGGAAATCATCTCTCTCCTCTTCTCTCTCTTTCTCTCTCTCTCTCTCTCTCTCTCTCTCTCTCTCTCTCTCTCTCTGTGTGTGTGTGTGTGTGTGTGTGTGTGTGTGTGTGTAATTTATTATTAGCCATGGTTGGGATAGTCATTAGTTGTCTCAGAACATAGCCAACGCAGATAAGGGGAGAAGGCTGTATTTTCTGTGATTATTTTGAGATACAAATGACAAATTGAGAAACAGCAACAAGGTACACAGGTCCTGCAAAACCTATTCTACTTGCTATCTATTACTGGGTGTTGTCTTAGACCCAAAAAGTTTACTGACCCCCTAGTCCAGACCATAGTTATAATTACCCCTATCTAGTCCTCCGAAATAGGATTTAGTTAGTCTCTTCGTACTGCAGATGGAGAAACGATGACCTAAAGGTAAAGTATCTGGCTCAGTCATGTAAACACTGCAGGCAGAATCAAGACTCATTGCATATGTCATAAAGAAAAAGCATCAGATGTTACAAGCCAAAAGCTTCTAGTACTTGTGAGCCTTTTCAAATGTATTTTAATGACCAGGCTTTCTGGGCTTTCAGTGGCTTATACTGCTTAACAAGAACTCATTCTGTTCCAATATAATCAGTAATCTGTCTACATGTTTTATTTTCACTAGCAACCATTTCTCTTTGAAATGGAGGTAAAACAAATTCTGCTGGTACTGGGTGATTTAGTCTGTCTCCCTTTTTAATTCTCCTTCTCTGCATTCTTCTCTCTAATACATGGACCAGAGTCCACTCAACTTCTCTATTCAAGGCCGTGCCAAGATCTTAGAAGTAATCAGCAATAACTTGTAGGGTCTCAGCATTCATACCCTTGAGTTAAAGTACCTTAGTCAGGAAAGAAGGCTAAAGATTCTCAATAAGAACATACTTACTGTTCTTTTGGTGAATAATACAACCGAAGTCCAAAAGTGGGTTCATTAGGACAAAGAGGGGGAAAGGCTATAGAAAACCACAGAGACAAACATAAAAATCTGAATCCAATAAAATACCTACAACAATGAGCAGAAACTTGGATGTAAGATATAATTGTGTGGCTAATAACATTTAACTCTTGGCCAAAACAGGAAACTTCTTTAACATTCAACACAGTAATCTAGAATTTACCATAGTGTTCTAATGAAAGAGCTACCTTAGAAGATGGCAACAGGTGTCACAACAAAATTTCACAGTAAATGAAATCCAAACACAGTACATAACTTTACATAGTGTCCCCATTAGATATCCACAACATACACTAAAATAGTAACATTTCATGTATTTTTGTAACATGTATTTTGTAACATGTATTTTTGAAGCAATGTTTCCCAAATTACTAAATAATGAGTACCATACCTTTGTCCTTTAAGAAACAACTAGCTCTTAGCTTAAGAGAAAAATTAGTTTCGCAACAATGTGAAAGTCACTAAGCTCCCCTTATGGTTTTAGATATCAAGTATTTAAGAAAAAAACTTTTTGTTAAGTAGGTATTATGTGTAAAATATTGTAGGCCCTATAAACAAAAACTAACTCGATGAAGAGATCTCTACCCACATGGATGGCGTGTTCAGGATCAGAGTAACATTTTACACTATGTAATTGTGGTGGATTTAATAGAAAGGGACCCCATAGACTCGTGTGTGGATGCTTGGCCCATAGAGATTGGCACTATTAGGAGGTGTGTCCTTGTTGGAGTAGGTGTGGCTTTGTTGGATGAAGTATGTCACTGCAGAGGAGGACTTTGAGGTATTAAAGCTCAGGTCTGGCCAGTGTGACTTCGTTTTTCCTCTGCTGTCTGTGAATCAAGACATAAGAATCTCAGCTCCTTCTCCAGCACTATATCAACCTGTACACCACCATGTCCCACCATGATGACAGTGGACTAAGTCTCTCAAACTGTAAGCAGCCCCATTAAATGTTTTCCTTTATTGGAGTTACTGTGGCCATGGTGTCTCTTCACAGCAAGAGAAACCCTAATGAAGTCAGTAATGCAAGCCCAATGAAAGCTACGAACACACCGAGAGCATAAGAAGAAGATAAGAGTAGAAACAGATGTAGGAATTCTGGGAAGTGACCTGGGAAGGCCTCTTTGTTGAGGAGTTTCTGAGCTGAAGCATGAACGGGATGAGCAAGGACATCATGAATGGATCAGACAAAAAGCTTTACAGTCAGAGGAAACAAATGTTACAGCAAATAGGTCAGGGAGGCTAAAGCGAGGCAAGAGGAGAATAGTGACAATCAAATAGGCAATGGGGACCAGCTCAGGCAGGTTCTTGTTGGTCATAGAAAATAACTGTAATTCTGATCCCTTCTCGGTGGCTTCTGGGATTTTTCATAGCTATTTCGTCTGAAAGGAACAGGTTCCCTCCTTGTCCCACCTTCCCATCTCCAAGTCTGGATGACTCTAGACCATCTTCCAAGTCTCAGATTAAATGCTGCTGCCTCGGCAAAACCTTTTCCCAATGTCGTACTTCCACGGCCTCCTGCCACCCGCCTACTGTATGTCCACTGGATTTTACAGTAATTTTTTTCCCTTATTATTCCACTACTTAGATTGATTGCATGCCCTACAAGGTCTAAAACCTTGTCTATTTTCATCAGAGACTGAAGCAGACTGTCTGTCCCCATATTTAATATAAGATTATTCAATGAATAAGTGGATGAATAAAATGTCATTTATGACACTAAGTAATGCATATATTAAATTAAAAGTACAGTATGGTGAATGCTATTTGTTATGAATACAATGCGTAAAATGGAGAAGGAAAAACTCTGAAGTGCATTTTAAGAGGTTTGTCCCTTTGCAGTCAAGGTGAATAAGAGCATCCCAGGCAGGAGAAATGACATAAGAGACATAAAATCCTAAGTCAAGGCAAATGGAGTATAGGTCAGGGTGAAAGAAAATTCAATACTTATTTGGGAAGTAGAACCAGTAAGATTTGAGACAAAAATGATCAATAGCTAAATAACAACAGTATCAAGAGCTGGGTAAATACAGTTTTTAAATCAATCTCAAAGCAACAGAAATCTTCTTAACTGATGGCAGAAGTTGTGACGCAGCTGCTGAGGGAGAAGACATTGATGGTCTTACCCAGAGCAGGAACCTGCATGATACATTACCAACATACCAGGCCCACTGGGGCAATGGTGGCATAACTGTTATAAGGTAACCAACTGTTCTCTGATAGGATTTGAGGCCCGTTCTATAGAACAAAGCTCAGGCCTGTTACTATAAACCCCGTCAAAAGCCTAAAGCTGGTGAGGTCAGAGGCCCTTGGGGGAAACCTGTCATTGTTATTTTGTTAAATGTGCACATTGTCATACGACCTTCTAAATAAATGCTTATGCCCATGGATTTATGTTTCTCTCAGTGTTGGTCAGAGAAGCTTCTTTTTGCAGGGGATAGTAGTTTTTGCAGAGACTCATATCTGGTAATACTGCCAAATGTAAGTAATCATGCCTGCTTAGCTGCTACTGAATCGTCCCCATTAATGTCTAAGACTTGGGAAACACCCAGGAAGAGAGGCATAACAAAGGTAAGAACCGGGGGATGAGCAGAGTGCTTCGAAGTCTTGTCTTGTGAACGGGGCTACTGAGCTCACGAACTCACAGCAGCCGTGCTTACATGAGTAAGAGCTGCACAACTTCAAGGCAACCAACATCCGTCGGGAATGGGGAAGATGTTCACCAGACCCACCCCTAAGTGATGGTTGCTGCGGGAGGAAGAATAATTCTTCTTTGGGTGTGTGGCCATTGGTCATTTTCTCAGGCTCCAGTGGACATTCCCACCCATATGTGCAGCACTAACTGGACATTACAGGTTTATTTAAAGATAAAAAGATATGAAGTTGGAAGGGGATATGGTATGGGAAATCTGTGATAGTAGGGGTGTGGGGATTTGATATAATTATATTTGGTTGCATGTGTATATGAAATTCTCAGAAAAACAAATACTTTAAATGGAAACAGAAGTTCCTGTGTCTATATAACTGAGCTGAATTCCATTTTATTGTCCAATACAGCTCTAGGTGAGCATCTCATTGATGGAATATTCCTAGAATGTTATCATGATATATATTCACCTCAGGATACATTATGATTATCTTATGCAATACTAAGCACAAAGTTGTTACTAAACATTTGATTAATTGGTCAATGGATTAATGAGGAGTGGCTGAGTAGCTGACTAATGTTTAAATTCCCTTCAAATGCCCCCTAGCCCTGCAGGCTTACACCTGTCAGAATCTCTGTATATCTGTTATTTGCTGTATGAGATTTATGAATTTGGGGAATCTGTCTACTTGTATTTTCTATGCTTTTTGTAGACTAGGACTGTGAGGGTTAATTTTAATGTAGTTGATTTTTCAACTTAACTGAACTATATACACTCTGATAGGTGGGAAGGCACCCTGCCTAAGTGTGTCTGTGAGGGTGTTCAGAGAGAGCTGAATTAGGAGACTGGGCAACATGGGTTACCCTTTCTAAGATGGTCAGGATTCCTTTAATATGCTAGGAGTCTAAATAGAACAAAATAGCTGAGAAAAGGGAAAATTGCTTTCTTTAAAAAAAAAAAAAATACTAGAGCTGAGACACACATTTTCTCCTACCCTTGACTCTGGAGTTCCTGGTTCTTAAGTTTTGAAACTTGGACATTAGCCCACCCATGAGTCCTCAAGGACTTCAGCCTCAGGCTTATTACCACAGTTTTTCTCACTTCTGCAGATCTACCCCCATACCACAGTAACCATATTGAGAGCAATAGTTTTGCTTAGGTCACTCATAAATAAATCTGTCTGGCACCAGAACAGTTGTTGGCACAATAGTTTATTTTTAATAAGCAAAAAATAAATAGAAATAAAGAAATAATACAATAATAATAATATTAAAAATAAATAATACTTTACTTTGGCTATTCGTTGTGCAATAAATTACTTCAACGTGTAATAGCTTAAGACAACAAACATTTTATTAGATTTCATGATTTTTGTGGGTCAACAATTGTGGCAGGGCTCAGTGGGGGAGAGTGCTCTGCTCACTGAGGACACTCGGTGATAATGAGGTGGCAGACGACATGGTCTGGAAGGCCCGAGACAACTTTACTTGACAAGAATGAGTGGAAGTCCAGGCTTATGTGGATCTGATGGCCAGGGTCACCTACACTTCTCCCAAGTGGAGGTCTCAGTGCTTTTGTTTATTGGAGACTGAGAGTCTCTGGGTGCACATTCAGAGACACACAGTGGATTTCCTATTACTTAGCCTTAGATTCTCACTCTGTCTTGGCCAGTTCATTAAGCGTGTCACTAAGTCTAGTCTGTTTTCAAGAGAAGGATGCTCTCAAAGGGAGGATTAGTGGTGGAATTTATAGGCATTTTTCAATCTTCTGCATGCATCAAAGGAAAAAAAGAAGAACATGTAAAATCAGGCAGGGATCTAAAATAGAACAGTGATTGCCAAATGAGCCATACATAAGTAGCCAGCAAGAAAATTTATAGCTTATGCATATGAAAAGCCAACTTTTTTTTTCCAATGCCAGGGATCAAACTCAGGGCCTCAAGCAAACCAACCCAGTCTCAAATACTGACATTTATAGTGGGATCAAAAACCCTTAAAAATATCTGTAAAACACTACTATTGACTAGGTCGGGCATATTCAGGATGGTATGGCCATAGACAAAACACTACTATTGCCTGCTTGATTGATTGCCTTATATGTATTCTCTGTGTCCTTATAAACCATAATATTAAGTGGATACTGTTATATCCCCACCCATTTTACAGATTATAAAACAGTAATGCTCACTACCACAACTGATGACTGATAGAACTGAGTTAGGAGTTGGATTTTCAACTCCAGAACCCTTCCTCTTTTCTACCAAAGCAGTGGACTCTGGAAGTTAGCATTTTAATTTGTTGCAGAGCTGATTTCCACCCTCAGAATGAGTAGGAAAGTCCTATTTTAAGAACGAGAAAAGGGAAACGAGCTTCTGACGCAGTCCTGTGTTGTAACCCTGGTTCTCCTTAGTGCTAACTGCAACTGTGGGCAAGCTATTTAACCTTAATTACTCATCTGTGCATTGCGGGTGATGACATCTAGTTTGTAAGGTACAATCAAGATTAAAGAGAATAATTTCAAGTGCCCAGAATAGAGTCCTCACTTAGAAAGACTTAGAAAGTTTCAGTTCTTTTTTCAGATCTGTAACTAGTGCCCTACTTACAGGGAGAATCAATCCTATCGTGTCTCACAATTTTTCATAAGAATTTCTCATGACATAATTAAATATTTATACTGTAAGAAAAAAGTGCTCCAGAAATTTAGATTTATCTTTCTCCCTACCACTTTAGTTGCTCTCCAATCTAGTACAAACAACAGAACCAAGTCGTTAAACAAGAGCACGGTTACCACTAATAAATTAACAATAGGGAACTGCCAACGCAATTTTTTCACTGCTTATAGAGACAACTTTATAACTTGCTTTCATTTTACTTAAAATTGAAATCAGAATGACCTACAATATAACATCAGAAAGGAAAACAAACAAGTGTCTCATTCCAAGTTCTACTAAGTATCACTGGAGGAGGGGCCCTGGTAACACTAAGATGCTGGTGTTTCTAGCCCTCTTAATGTTATCAGCATATGAACATGAATATTTCATCACTAACAGTGTGCAGTCAGATTATCTGATAGGGTTCTTTTGAGACAGGGTCTCACAGTGTAGCCCAGACCAACATCTTGCCTATGTCTCATAATACTGGGATTACAAGTATAACCCACCACACCCAACTCCTACACTGCTATGTTAAATCTAACTTTAGCGAATTCCTTACCAAATAATGAAGAATGTCAACTGCATTTAGCATGCTCAAGTTCTTTCTGTGCTGTCTGAGTAAAGGTAAGAGATAAAGTGAAGAACAGGCAATCCAAGAATCCAAAATGTGAGTGTGCCTGTTGACAAGGGAAGTAGAAAAGCTTGCAGAACCACGGAGAAAGAATTTTACATGCTCAAGAAAAAAAAAAAAAAAAGGGAACAAAAAACAAACAAAAACCAAAGATAGAGTAGCCTGAAGTCAAGTACAGGATGGTTTAGAACAAAGACTTAGACAAATATTCAACAAATGCAATAGAAGAAAACTTTCTTGACTTCTAAAAATGTCCTATTTGTCAGCCCCATATTTCACAATCAGAACATATCTCTATCATATGCTTTACAATGGCCTAAGTTACAAAACTACAGTTCTGAGTCTTAAAGTAGAACATCTGTAAAGCCTTAGATGTGAGAAATAGAGAAGAAAGGGAGAAATAGGCACAAGCAAACTGGTGATTTCAATGTCCTTGAAATTGATGAGCTTACGGTTTTTACAAATGAGAAGAGCAATGGAACTTGGGTTGTGAAGGAAGCAGAATGCAGGGAGAGCAAAAACAGACACAGATTTGACTTTGAGAAAACGATCTCCAAGTGTGACAGTAGGCTGCTGACCCAGAGCAACAGGAGAAGTGACTGTAATTATTATATTAAACAAAGCCTTTTATGGTCAATGACTTAAAAGGAATCGCAAATCTCTTAATTATATAATAAACGCATTTCTAAAAGCCTCCTATGAATTAGCCAGTGGAGACCAATTAAGGCGATAATAGTTTACTCTTTGTTCATTAGGTTGATATCAGCAAGCTTGGCAGCCAAACAAGGAAACAACAAGAGAGGAAAATGGACTTTTGTCCACCTATAGTATTAAGTCTACGAATCTTTGCAGTCATGGAAAATTTTACAAGTTATTTACACAGGACGCCTGCAATTAGCACATGCATTATGGGAAATATAGTGGAAATAATACAGTGAAAAGTTCAAAAGTCACATGCCTTTCAATGTCCCAAGTCACCATCACCACAATAATGTGAACTGGGTAATTGCTACACATCCTTTTCTGCAGAGAGGAAGAAAATAGACAGAGAAATATTTGCACAATGGAAACTAACTAGATGGCAATGTAAGTATTTAGCTGTTTTGGAAGCGAAGAATTAAACATATCAATGGAGGTGGTTCCTAAATGCTCTATTATTCGAGACCCACAAAGGAGTGACTGCTTGCTAAGCAAAACTGTCCTCCAATAGTCAGGTCCCTAAAGTTCATACCATCATCTATCCCTTAATGTATAGAATGAGAAGACGACTCGAGGTCTTTCCAGAAATGATGCTGAAATAAAGCAGCAGGAAGGAGGAGCCTGGACTGTGAGAGAGTCACTTGGTATTCAAAAGATGACACCGGCAGCAAAGGAGAAATAGAAAGCCTCCAAAAGTAGACCTCTTGTCTATTGACCAACACCTTGCCCAAACAGAAATGGAGGCTGAAGTTTCCCATCACTTTATCTTACTGAGTAGGCCATTCTGAAGCTCCACTATTTTTGCTGCTTACAGGGATGCATTTTGTGTATTTATTATGAAGGTTTTGTTTTGTTTTTTTTTTTTAACAAAATGATTTTTGCCATTTGGTTCCTCCTAGATCAATATTTTCTAATTGTCATTCATGGCAATTGACTGGATGTGACAATTTTAACTTCCATAGATTTTTTTTTTCTTTTCTTTTCTCTTTTTTGAGACTGGGTTTCTCTGTGGCTTTGGATCCTGTCCTGGAACTTACTCAGTAGACCATGCTGGCCTCGAACTCTCAAAGATCAGCCTGCCTCTGCCTCCCGAGTGCAGGATTAAAGACTTATGCCACCAACACCCAGCTCTTCCATATTTATATCAAAGCCAAAATGTATTTTTTACCCAGTGTTTAGAACAACCATGTGCATATATATATATGAAATTTTCATATGTATAAAATTTTCAATTAGTGTATGTATGTGAGTGTGTGTGTGTGTGTGTGTGTGTGTGTGTGTGTGTGCGTGCGTGCACATGCTATCCATTGTTCAAGAATTTGTCCTACAGGGGATTTATCTATGTTCCATTCTGTTATCATAACCACTACATTGTTCATTTTAGCCTCAACTATGTGTTTGTATTAATCTTGCATATTTACATACATTATTTTTAACTCTTTTACTATCCTATCTCCCTTCCCACTTTTATTCTTCCTGACAGGACACCTAGGATTATCAGCAGGGGTGTATACATACATATACTTATGTATGGTATGTATTTACATTTAATCTTTGACATTCAAGGATATTTTATTTGATTCAGATGTTTCAACTGGTATCAGTAACAAACAAGAAAAATGATCCTTGATAGTACATCCATCAGCTGATACTAGAATCTAATAGAATTCGAATTTTTAAAAATTATTTTTATTTACATTAAAAACAATCTTATCTTATATACCAATCTCAGTTCTTGCTCCCTCCTGTCCTCCCAGCTCCCCACCCACTCCTTAGCAAGGGTGAGGCCTCCCATAGGGGATTATCAAAGTCTGTCACATCATTTGGGACAGGACCTAGGCACTCCCATGAGTATCTAGGCTGAGAGAGTAGCCCTCCATAGGGAATGGGCTCCCAAAGTTCATTCATGCACTAGGGATAAATACTGGTTCTACTGTCAGAGGCCCCATATCAACTGACTCCCACATTCAGGGGTCCTGATTCAGTCTTATGCTGGTTCCCTAGCTGAAAAGACTTGAGTCCATGAACTCCCATTTGCTCAGGTCAGCTATTTCTGTGGGTTTCCCCAGCATGGTCTTGACCCCTTTGTTCATCACTATTCCCTCTCTGTGACTGGATTCCAGGAGTTTGGCTCAGGGCTTAGCTGTGGGTGTCTGTTTCTGCTTCCATCACCTACTACATGAAGATCCTATGATGACATTTAAGCTAGTCATCAATCTCATTATCGGGGAAGGGCATTTAAAGTAGACTCTCCACTATTGCTTAGATTCTTAATTGTGCTGATCCTTGTAGATTCCTGGGGACTTCTGCAGTTTCAGATTTCTCTTTAAATCCATAATGACTCCCTCTATTAAGGTGTTTCCTTTTGTTGCTCTCCTTCTCTGTTCTTCCCCCAACTCAATCTTCCTGCTCCCTGATGACCTCCTCTCCCCTCCTCCTCTCCCCTCCTCTTTCTCCTCCCTCCCACCCCCCAAGCTCCCAATTGGCTCAGGAGATCTTGTTCCTTTCCCCTTCTCCAGTGTTGATGTATGTCTCTCTTTGGGTCCTTGTTTCTTAGCTTCTCCAAGATTGTGGATTGTAGGCTGGTGAGCCTTTGCTGTATGTCTAATATCCACGTATGAGTGAGTACATACCATGTTTTTCTTTCTATGTCTGGGTTACCTCACTCAGGATGGTTTCTTCTAGTTCCATCCATTTGCCTACAAACCTTAAATGCCACCATAGAGCTCAAGCTGATCTTTCAAAACTCAAACTTCAAAGTGGGCACCATCTCCTCTGCTGAGCTCCTAGGCACAGCACACATGGAGAATTGGCTCTTACCACACTAAACTAGAACTGCTTTTTTGTTGTTCTTGTTGTTCTTCCTACCAGGCTAAGATCCTTGCGTCTGTCATACCTACCATATTATTATGGTGCTCAAAATGTAGCTAGTTACTTACTGTTGAATAAACATGAAAGATCGCTTCTATCAAGCAAATAATTACCTATGGGTAGATAAATTCTGGCTAAGTATCCTGATATTTGAAGACAACTCTTGTGTCTTTCTTCCTATGCTCAAAACCTACACTAATTCAGCATCCTGATCATCTTTGCCTTGGTGACTTAAAGATCCTTTAAATAAATTGCCTCCAAACCCATCATGGATTTTTGTCCTTAGCATACCATCTAAATTTTATTCAGTTTGTTTCCTGCCAGCAATAGTAGACTTCATTTTCTCAATCATTTCTCACTCAAAAATCCATTTCCTTCCTTTTTACTCATTTTACCAAGTCATACCATTTTTTTTTTTTTTTTTTTTTTTTTTTTGCCTTGGGCCTTCTTCCAAGCTACACAGCCTGCATATGAGAAGACAAGCACTGACCAACCAGCTGCAGCTGTGGCTGGTGGACAAAGGCAAGCACGCACTGAAACACTTATCAAGGAAGGGTCTGGTTCGTTACCGGCTAGAGAAGATATTTGTAAAAGCCTGTGTTTTGTTTCAAACTGTAAAACCTTTTAGAGAAAGAAATCTACCATACTACTTATTTTGTTTTTATTTCATTAGTTTTAAAAGACCAGTCTTGAAGAAAGGCTTAAATTACTACTTCAAATTATTTAAGATGATGCTTGTGGCCTTTAGATAGGGACATACTTGCTAAAAAACCCTATGGCATTATCCTACACTGTAGAAGGACTTGAGTTTCCATATAGAAAGGCATCTTCTAGTATGCATGTGTGCACACACTTTGTTAAAAGTTTACTGGTAGATTATCTTTCCCCCTCTAGAGTTCATATACTATTACAATCCTGTAAACACATCCTGCACTTATCTATAGACTTTACTGCTTCATAATTCAGTAAGGAGACTATTTTTAAGGACATAGACATTACCCTCCACAGCCTTCTTCCTTTTTCATCAATGAAACCTAGACATGGGAGCACATGCAGGTCACGTAACTTCCTTGTCTAGATGAAGGGTCTTCTTGTACACAATGGTTTTTACCTGTAACAGGTTTCAGGGATACTGAGTTATTCAAAACCTGCTATTGCGCTTCATTATATCATTGGGAGAAATATGAGCTCAGTGTTGCTTCTCCGTTTTCGAAATAAATGAGTAGAACTATAAAGATTTCACCACTTTTCTCCATGTAGCAGGATGCCTGAACTAGTAGGTGTCTTCTATGGCCTCCAAGAGTCCAGTCACTAAATGGCTCTATACTTTACTTCTCCCCTTACTATGAGCAATTGAAATGATGATAGCTGACAGCACCAACTTATAAAGGGTTTGTTTATTGTTTGGATATTTCAATATAAATTTTAAAGCTTAACTATCAAGATTAATTAAAGGGAGAAGTGTACTTCACAGTACTTTAAGATACCCTTTTCTCACACATTCCCATTATCACGGGTGTATTTCTAAGTTAATTAAGCACAGAAAGGCTCCTCGTTTCAGCTCAGAGAGATTCCAGCATATTAGTGGTTATCAATGTGGCTTTTAGCATTTTAGAAATGGCCATATAGAGTATAAATTTACTTCTTAAAATGCTCTTGGGTTATCTAAAATGCTATTTTTAGATTTCAGTCTCAGTGCAATAGTCTCATTAGTTGGCTTAGAAATTCACTGCTTAACTTCTGGATCTATATGAAAGATCTCATAGGCTGTGTCTATAATAAGCAGCTTATCCGGTATGTTAATTTTAAGGGCCGCTTAAAAAAAAAATAAATGCTGCCTTCTTCTGATAAACCCCAGACTTTAATAGCATGTCCTCTGAAGTCGTTCTGTAAATGCAGTGCTAAAGCTCAGCACAGCCATCTGGGCTATTTAATTAGCTCCCAGATGCAATGCTGGCATGCAGTGCAGGGATCACATGACTTGTTGAAACGGTCTGGTGTTCATTGTTTGGGCTCTGGCTCTGAATTCAGTGGTCATCTTAAGCTTTCTTGAAGAATGCTGTGGTGGTTTGAATTAAAAATAAATAAATAAATGTCCCCCATAGGCTCGGGCATTTGAACACTTGACTCCCAGCTGGTGGACAGTATGGTGAGGTGGTCCAGCACTGCTGGAGGAAGTATACTGTTGGACACAGGCTTTGAGAGTTGATAGCCTCACCCCACTTCCATGTCACACTCTCTGTTTGCGGTTAAGACATCATCTTCCCAAATCCTCCCGCCACTGCATCTCCCCATCATGATGGACTCTCACGCCACTGGAGCCATAAGCCAAAATAAAACTCTTCCATAACTTGCTTTTGACCTTAGTGTTTTAACATAGCAACAAAAAAGTTACCAAGACAAATGATTTTTTCTTTATTTTCAAGGGAAACCATATTGTCTCTTGTTTAATAACTACTAAAAGATATTTTGATAATTTTTTTCTTTCTTTTTTTTTTTTTTTTTTGGCATGCCTATGTAGTAACATAGCTGACCTTAACTTGAATTGTAATGGTCTTCTAAAATAGAAGGGAATTTCTTATCTGATCAAAAATAATCTGAGCTAGATTAACTAATATGTCATAGAAATAGAACGTTAATCTCGTCTTATTATTTCAAATTCCTTAAACTTTCAAAATCTCCCTTACAATGGTGAATACAGTTTATAAAGTTTAAAAACTTCCTCTAAAGCTGTATAAATTTTAACTATATTTCACTCATTTTCCATTAGTTATATTACTCTTATAGATACTAAACACGATGTTTCTCAACCAGTGGGTCATAACCATCTTGGCCAAAAATAGTTACATAACAGTAGTGATATTTACAGTTATAAAGTAGCAACAAAATAATTTTATGGTTGGGGATCATTACCACAAATATGAGGAAATGTATTAAATGTATTAAAGGGTCAAAGTGTTAGGAAGGTTAAGTGGTCTAGTGAACTTTAAAACTTACTCTAAAAGGTGATAGATTACGTAGGACAATGGTTAAAGACCTAATCGTTGGCTTTAATCTCTTCACTCAGGAGGCAGAGGCAGGAGGATCTCTGTGAGTTCGGGGCCAGCCTGGTCTACAAAGCAAGTTCCAGGACAGCCAGGGCTATACAGAGAAACCATGTCTCCAAAAACAAAAACGACCTAGCCACTGAGTACCTGCTATGAAAACTGCACTGTGTAACTTCATTCTCAACAGTGTCCTAGAAAGTTGTTGTTTTATACAGAGGAAAACCAGAGATGATAGGATGTGGTTGCACAAGATCAGGTGGCTGTAAACTTCAGAACTGTGGTTGGAGTCCAAGTTGCCTAGTGCCTAACCTCAGGCTCTTTTTAGATGCCATAGTGAATCTGCCTCAAAGCCAAGTTTTTAAAATTTCAGTTCATTTAAATTTCCCTAGCAGACATTTATACAGTTTATATTATACTGTCACACAAGTCTTGTCTTTCTTTGAAATCCTCTTTCTTACTATTAGTAAATTACCAATGCCACTAGAAGTGTGCAGTTCTTAGGTCCAGACTCCACATCCTATGCTATATCTTATTTCAGCACAATAGCTACTTGGCACTAATTACAACAGCTTCCTATCCTGGTTATACCAGGATGTGACTATAGAAATCTTTCTCTCACATATCATGTATTTATATTATTAGAACTAGGAAAATATATAAATACACACAGGTAACTATCTACACCTATTTTTGAGACAGGACTTGAACTCGCTGTACAGACAAGAATGGTCTTTAAATTTTGACTCTCCTGCCTCCATTTCTCATGTGTTGGGATTACAGGCATGTGGCATCATACCTGGTTTTGGATGGCTTATTATTAAAACTCTAATGTTAAATGTCTAATTTAGAAAATACTTAAGAAAAAATTATATATATGTGCATATATATAATATGTACACACACATACTCATACATACATACATACACACACACACACACACACACATATATATATATATATATATATATACACACACACACACACACACACATATATATATACACATACATGTCCTTGATAGGTTTTCTATTGCTGTGATGAAATGCTATCACCAAAAGAAAGTTGAGGAGGAAAGGGTTTATTTGGCTTACACCTCCACATTGCTGTTTATCACTGAAGGAAGTCAGGACAAGAACTCAAGTGGGGTAGAATCTGGGGTCAGGAGCTGATGTAGAAGCCATGGAAGAGTGCTGCTTACTGGTTTGCTCCTCATGGCTTGCTCAGACTGCTTTCTTTTAGAGCCCAGGACCACAAGTCCAGGAATGGTACCACCCACAATAGGCTGGGACCTCTCCCAATAATTACTAAATAAGAAAATGCCTTACAGCCCTGCCTATGGCCCATCTTATGGAGGTATTTTCTTAACTGAGGTTCCCTCCTCTCAGATGACTTTAGCTTGTGTCAAGTTGACATAAAACTACCCAGCACAACTGACCCCCTATCAACTTAACACCAAACACATCACATTAAGCCACAACACTTTCTCTTCACCCCCAAGATTCTACATTAAAAATATAAATAACTTAAAAAGTCCCATAGTCTTTACAAATTCAAACACACTCAAAGTTCAGTCTCTTTAAAATAGCCAATCTTTTTTTTTTTTTTAATCCAATGTCTTTTAAAATTCAAAGTGTCTCACATGTGGGGTCCTGTAAAATCAAAAATACATGAAACACTTTCTTACTTCAAGAGGGAAGAACCAGGACACTGTCACAATCAAACCAAAGCAAAACCCAACCCCAACAGTGTAAATAACTCAATGTCCAATGTCTGGAATTTACTCACCACCTCCTGGGTTCTTCCAAGGGACTTGGGACATTCTTTGGCTCTACCCTCTGCAACACACACAGCCTGAGTTCTAGGCTCTGGCTGGTTCTACTCCACCACTGCTGCTGTTCTTGGTAGTCAGCCTATGGTACTGGCATCTCCATAATGATAGCGTCTTCTGTGGAAACTGGGCAGCACTCCTACTACTAGTTTCTCAGAGGCTCTCTTCCATGGTGCCAAGCCTCAACTTCTCTATGAGCCCTTCAATCCTGTGCCTTCAACTGCCATTGAGGCTGCACCTTCAACAACGGCCCTTTCCTGGCCTCTCCATCTGGGCCATTCTTACACTACCAAGTTCAGTGTCCAGCTTGAAGTACAACCTTGGCAGCCTGTGGAACACAGCTCCTGTGTGCTCTCAGGTAACTAACACTTCCCAGAAGATTTGCCCTCAAGGATGCTGGTCTCTTCCTGATCACTATTAGTTTCTCAGTTCCAGCCAACCAGCATCGAGTATCACAGCAAAGCAAAGACTTCACTGTAGTAGTTCTAGTTTCCTGTTGATGACAACTGACTCTTCTTCAGCCCTGGCTAGCCAGAGCTTCAGAATAACAAATGGCTCAGACAGAGTCTTTGAACTTCCCTCTGAAACATTACAAGCCAGGTCTCCATCTTCTGAGTTTCCCTCAACATTCCTATCTGCCAAGCTGCTACAGAACAGCCCAATAAGTTCTCAACACTCAATGAATTTTCTAGGCCAAAGTTCCAAAGTCTTTCCATAATCATTCCCAAAACAATATAGTAAGTAAGGCCTGTCATAGCAATACTCGACTGACCTCTTCAACAGTAGGTTTTTGACTGAATTCACTGTATCAGGCATGAATTCCCTCATGCAGAGTAAGCCTCAAACCCAAGCAGAGAGGGGTTGGTCACCCCCAAAGCTGTCTTGCCAGTATTGTACCAGTGAAGACCTTCTCTCCAGTAGGTTATTACAGTTCATAGGATTCACAGCTGGGTAAGATAGCTGTTACCTTTTTTCCCCTAGCAGCTTGCTTAGCACCATCTAGCACTATGAAAGCCAACCAACAGGGAGTAAGCTTCAGTTCAGTTCCAGCTTGATTTCACTGTTACTTGCAACAAAGATGTATGGTTATTTCAGAGACAGTATTATCAACTATTTCTAATGGACAACCAAGAGGAACTGCAAGA
Source organism: Phodopus roborovskii (assembly GCF_943737965.1). Classification (NCBI taxonomy): domain Eukaryota; kingdom Metazoa; phylum Chordata; class Mammalia; order Rodentia; family Cricetidae; genus Phodopus; species Phodopus roborovskii. The sequence goes on from NW_026126618.1 coordinate 9,393,255, forward strand.
TTTTGTACGGTCTTGGGGACCTTCCTAACTAGCAACTCTAAGGAACACTCAAATCTAGCACTTGGGTTCTTGCATAGTGACCCATGGCTTTTAGGAATAGAAATACACTGCGATTTAATGGCAGCAAAGCATTAAAAGGCATTTAGAATTTGGAACTTGGAAAGCTAAAATATTACAAAAGAGTCAAGAATCTTGGCAAGCCAATAGTCAGCCATTGCAGCACCTTCCAGAGACAGGTATAATTCAAGTTTCAGATGGGCCAGAGAGGGCACAGGCTAAGCTGCAAGCAAGCAGTGAGTAGAAACATATGTGTGCAGGAAATCTCTGCACCAGAACCTGGGTATCAAGGAGAGGGAAAGAACACCGTTGCTGGAGTTCAAGGCACAGAGGGAACCTGGAGGACCCCAGACCCCAAACAAAGAAGGAAAGTACAGGTTCCGAAGTCCTCAAATGGTCTGGAACTCACAAAGTCACAACAGTCAGGGCTGAAGAATTAGGAAAGCAATTGGTCTGTGACACGCTGTGCCCAGAGATCTCACCATTGCTATAACGAGGATTGATAAGCAACCCAGCATTTCTGGATCTCACAAGTACACGGAAACTCACATCTGACTGGGCCCTGCTACTGCCAGGGTTTCACAGCGATCAGCATTCAGGACTTGACAAAATTTTAAGGTGGGCGTTCTCTTCTTGTTCAGCTCAAAGACACTCCTTGTCAGTACAGTTTTCTGTGTGTACTGGCAAGGCTACCTAAACTGTTTCCATGAAACTGAGGTTTGCAGTTGCTAGAAGATCTCCTCTAGTATATTCATGTATTCTCGTTCTAAACACAGTTTAGTGCAACTGAAGTGTTTTGCTGGAAGGATTGATACAGGGCCTAGTGAGCCTCCCATGGCTGTCCATTGACATCTGAAAGACAGTCTTTTACCTCCTCAGAGTTGTCAACAATGAAAGTGTAAGATCACTGGAAGCAAAGGTTTTCTCTCCCATCACTATCTGGTGTCCTGGAGAAGAGCTTGCTGAGTCTCCGTGCTGTCGTTCTCTTTCTCTTTCATTTCTCAAAGACACAGCTCTTCCAGTGTGGAGGACAAGGAGAACAGACGAGGAGAAAGCACCCAGTCTGTTTTCTTGGCTAGGCTCCATCTGCAATGGCCTCTGGCTGGCTGTGGACACCTTGGGAGCTGCAGACATCCAAACCTTCATAGAGGTGTATGTGAGAGTTTTGGAGAGGGCACAGCAAGACTGTTGTTTCTTATCATGATGGATACGCTTTCTACCAGCCCTTTGTTCCCCCAGGCCCCGCTCCTTGCCATCTTCTGATAAAGACATTCCAAGCCGTCCAGCAGAGAAACTGGTGTCTATGCTGAGCCACATCACCCACCGGCTTTTCGTCAACTCTTCTGTCATGTGTGTCCCACACGGGCATCTCCTCCATTTCTCATTATTCCTGACGTGTGGACTATGCGGACATCCAACTGGTATCTGCAGAAAGTTCCAGTGTTTGAGTACGATTCTGGTGACAAGGCAAGAGCATTTTACCTAAATATGGAAAGCTAGGAGGGTTATTTCCCAAAGAACTCTGAAGAAAACATCCTTTATCTTTCCACCCGTGTTGTTGTTAATACATAGTTAGCCATCAAATAATTCTGTATTTTTTTCTTGTACCATTTCTAGTGGCTGCTATGACGCCCCTGTCTTTTGTGTCATGTGGTTTCTTAGTAAAGTTTAATGTCTTGCATCACTAGTGCCTTTAAAAAAAAAAAATCTGGTGAGAAATTAAGCCTCACTGATACCTGGCATAGGCAAACTGGCAGGAATCAGGACCAGCACACCATTGTGAGATGCAGGATCTCCTAATTTTACATGGCATTATAGCCCAAGCAGAATGCTACCAAGATATCGCTGATGATATTTTATAGACAACTGGTGCTAATTTATGCAGTTCTGGAGGTTGTGAGGCCCACGATCAAGGGAGAAGGGGGTTAGCATCTGGTAAGGACCAGCTTCCTTGTTTATAAGCAGTGTCTTCTGTGTCCTGAGATGGTACAGACAGAGTAAGTTTTCCTGACTGTTTTACAAGCAAATTAATTCTACCCACAAAGGCTCTTTAGAATTCTCACTACTTGATTAGTTTGGGAGACTAGAATTTCAACATGACTTTATGGGGACACACCATGCAGATAGACATGCAGCCACGTCGCTGCTTCAGACACATCCTGCCACGAGTTATCAGTAAAATTCTGTGATTGTATACATCTGACTCATTTCCAAGTTTAATAATTCCCTGAACTAACAACTGCTTGTGATTGCTTGTTCATCTATTTCCAGACTTACAAATTTCTTGTGACTTTACACTTAGTTTCCTATCAGTATTGTTTCCTACATGCTCAGTACCATTTATATGCACCACCCACAAACATTTGAGGAGCAGTTACATAATGCAGGAATTAAATCTAGCAGATCCGAAGAGGCTTCAAATGTGAACTCTAAAAACTCCTTAGCGAGAAGAAATCTGCATTATGGAATGAACTGTGTCCCTTAACATAGTATGTTGAAACTCTAATGTTCAATGTGCCTGAATGAAGAAGAGGCTTTTAGAAAAGTAACTAAAGTGAAGTGGGTGCTTAGTCTGATCGGGCTAATGTGTTCATATGGGAGAGAGCCTCTTTAAACTCCCACCAATGAAAGCCACCCGATGAAAAAGCATGGCATTATGTCTTAGAAGCCAGGTAGAGAACCCTTCCCAGAAACTCCCTATAGGCTCTAGAATGGTGAAAAAAATAAATGTGTTTCTTTAGCCACTCAGTCTGGTATTTTGTTAGCAGTCCGGAAAAGACTAATATACTCTAATCATCAGGGCTATGTCCAGACTCATTAGGAAGGTTTGCACCAGATCCTTGACTCTTACATGCTGAAGGAAAAAAAAAAAGTCCCAATTCTGGGTTCTGACAAAATGTCATGCAAACTCATATCGATATACGATTACGCTAAACTTACCCAGCCTTTGATATATACACATTACTTATTCTTACCTATATTTTAATTCTTTCCATCTACCCACCTCAGTCTTTGGCTTACTTCATCCTGGCTGATGGCCTTAATGGGTATGTAAGGAACAGCAAGATTTCTATTGCTTGCCTGCATCATCTTCCCTAAGAACTTTCTATTGCTTGCCTGCACCATCTTCCCTGAGAACTTTCTATTGCTTGCCTGCATCATCTTCCCTGAGAGCTTTTGTTTTCAGGCTTCCTTCTTGTTCTCTACTTTCTAGATTCCATATTCCTCTTACTGCCCCACTCACATCCCCACATTTATCAACATTCTTCTCATGCTCCCTGTCCTACTGAGGCTGAGGTACATGGATCAACTAAATGGCTTTTCCGGGGCCTTGTTTTTTGTGACGGGCTGATTGCTTTCTTGCTGTCATTTCTATGTGGAAGGAAAACAGCTGACCCTTGAGAAGGTTTCCACACAGGGCAAGAATAAAATCAGGTTATGTCCATAAACTTGGACTTCATCATCAGAGAAATGGCACTTCATTGCTTTGTTCATTCATTTGAGCTCAATGAATTGGCATTTACTTGGCGCCAAATTCTGTGAGGCCAGCCATGTAGTAACTGCTTAATAAAAGTTTCTTTGTGTACATGACTAGATGAACTATTACCTTGATGCTAATGTCTCCTAACTAGAATCTTTCTTGTTTTCCTACCTCAGAGGACATTTGTCAGGCTCAATGAATACTTAGTAAATAAAACAGCATTACCCTTGTCATCAAGGGGCTGAAGTCACAAAAACGGGCATACTTTGTATCAAGATGGAAAAATGCTTAAGAGTGAGAGCGAGCCTACTAATGGAAATAGGTAGGATGAATAAAAACAACAATTAAAAAACACAGAAGGGCTGGACATACCTCAGTGACTAAAGTGTGTAGCATACAACCACAAGAATCTGAGTCAATCTCCAGCATGCACATGAAAGAAAGCTAGATATGGTGGCATATGCTTGCAATCCCAGCAAACTGAGAGACCCTGTCTCAAAAAACTAAGTGGACAGCCCTCTGAGGTCAGAAAACACTCTCCTCTAGCCTCTACATTCATGTGAAGTATCACACACATGCTCCAAAACACATTTGCACGCATACACACACACACAAAATGGCAGAGGAAGAAGGGGGTATTTCACACAAGAATCAGCTAAAAGGACTGCCTACTTTTGAGATATTCAATCAGAAGTTCTAGCCCAAAAGTCTGCATTGCTTGCTGAAGTAATTCTTCACTGTGGTTCTTGAGGGATCTTCAAACAAACGAATGAAAAACAATAACAAACAAAATCAAATAAAAATTACATGGAAAACAAGCTAACAGAGGAAAACAACTAGACTTTGATATCCTGATTGGTCTAGTGACAGACTGTATCATAAATGGCGGGGCAGAAAACCATGAAGCAGCTTTCTGGATGGCCATATTCAGCAGCCCATTGCATACCACCAGTTGTTCTGAACTTCTGAAGTAGAACTGGTGTCTGCTGTGGTTGGGATATGCTACGTTTCCGAAGGCTCGCATGCTAAAGGCTTGGATCCACAACAGTGTTCAAGGATGCCTGGATCATCACTCAGCAGTGAATAAATCCACTGATGCTATCTGTAGTTGAGTGGCCTACCTGGAGTAGGCCACTGAGGGAGCAGACTATCCCTGAAGGCTCTATCTTGTTTCTTGGCCTCACTCCCCACTCTCTCTTCCCTTCCTTCCACCCTACTCCACCTCTTACCCTGCCACCAAGAAGCGAGCAGCTTGGCTGTAGCACAGACTTCTAGGTAGGTAAGATGCTCCATCTCAAGGCAGCCTATCACAGTGGTTCTCAACCTGTGGGTCGCGACCCCACTGGGGTTACATACCAGATGTTTACATTACGATTAATAACAGTAGCAAAGTTACAGTTGTGAAGTGACAACAAAATAATTTTATGGTGGGGGGTGGGTCACCACACCTTGAGGAACTGTATTAAGGGGTCAGTATTAGGATGGTTGAGAGCCACTGGTAAAGCAATGGAGACATTCACTATGCTTATCTCCTTTGTATTTTCTATAGCAATGTAAGTTTCCATAATGTGTATTCATAAAAGCCACTGTTAGCCCATAAATGATGACATTTATTGAGCATATATTATAGAAGCAGTGTTGGGGATGAGTACAGTGGTACACACTAACACTGGGAAAGGCAGAAGGAAAGTGGGAATTCAAACGAAGCCTCAGTCACACGTAAGTTTCAGGCCAGCCTGGGTTATAGAATGAGAACCTTTTAAAATCAACAACCAGCCCAAACAAAAGGACAGAAAAGCAAAAAAACAAAAACTGTGTTGAAACTTTATGCAAATACTTCCCCAAATTTTATCATAGCATTATGACATGTCAGAATTCAATATTAGTAATGTAAGAGCAATGCATTCTTATTGAGGTAAGTGAGTGCTCTCAAAGACCATCGGTATATGGTCTTAAATAACGAAGGGCAAGGAAAGTGATTGTGGTAAAATTGTGCATTCCTAGCACTTTTACTGTGCACATTCTTTCCTATTAAAATTATATGTGTCTTTTTTTGTACAAGACAGATCTAAATCTTCCATGAGAAATCAGCATTTAGGTATGACCTCTCTATTAGCTGGAATTTATATTTGGGGGTCAATATGGTATGTCTAAATTATACAGCATTTGCGGTGGGAAAGATGCTTTACTCCTAGAAGGTACAAAGTATGTAAGCACTAAATAATTCCAAGAAAATGATGTCATCCAACTGTTTTGAATTTCTCATGTATAAAAATTTTCTATTTTGTGACTTGGAGATTTTTATTTTTAGGTTTACTTGTAATTGTACTCCATTTAATTCAACAAATATAATTAATTTGTTACTAATAAGTAAGTTTTCTGTGGGCTTTCAGCTAAGTAATATTTAGCTCCAGGTTAATAGGAATTTGAGAACATACATGATTATATTTTATGAAATATTTGATATTACTCCACCCCGCTCCCTCCCTCGGTCAGTCCTCTTGTATTCTGTTATGATCAGGACTGACACTTTTCACATATAAAAGCCCATTTAAGGAATGTATCTTGTTTTAAAAACATACTACTGTTAGTGTCTTAATTTTGCTCTAATGCTTAACACATATGATACCTTTTTTTTTTTTTTTTTTTTTAAAGGCAAGTCTTGCTATGTATTACAGTCCTGGTCTGGAACTCACAATGTGGCACAGGCTAGCTGGAATTCATCCTCTTGGCTTTGGATCCTGAGTGGTGGGATTTTGGGAGTGTGAAATCATGCTAGGTCAGGATTCTGAAGAGAATAAATAGCCTAATGTTTCTCTTCACGTGTGGCTACACTGAGGAGTTTCTTGAAATAATCAATTTACCAGTAAAGATGTCAATACAATTATACCATTAAAAGGAATGAAAGGACTGTACCTATTAAAATCCTAATATGTTGCTGCAACTTAAATATAGCATCCAAAACAGTAACTATTTTAGAGTTTATCTTTATAAATTTTGTATGGTAACTAAAAGGCATATGTATAGAGGAAGTATAATGATATTTAGTAGAAAACTGTATTGCATTGTTCTTATTATATGCTGATATAGTCCCAGATCAATTAGATTCATGGAATAAATTAGTTCTTAGATGAAGATGATTTGCTCACATAATGCACAATGGCACTTCTGACTTCAGGTAACCCAATATTTTATAAGAAATAACTTTGGAGAGATGGCTCAAGGTTAGGAGCACCAGCTATTTTCCCAGAGGACCTGGGTTCATATCCCAGCACCCACATGGCAGCTCACAAATGTCTCCATTTCCAGGGGGATCTGATACTTCATACCAATGCACATAAAATAAAGTTAAATTTAAAAATATTTTTTTAAAAAAGAAATAACTCTGAAGGGCTGAGTTCTACTTCAGTACCTGGGTATTTGCTTGTTACCATGAGGTCCTGGTTCCATCTCTTTCACCAGAAGCAACACAAAAATCCTAATTAAGCAATTCAGCATTTTTACATTGAAAAGTGTGTCATTGGGGAGATTTCAGGATGAAGCCCTGTTGGAGGAAAGAAAATTGAATTTCTTAATGTGCAGTTGGTTCTATATTACTACCAGCTTTAATTTTTGCATCGAGGGGATGAAAACATACAAATCACATATACAGGACAATTATGTTGACTATATGAGAGTAAGTTTATCATGTATGTAACTCACGTTCTGGGACATATATGTTTTTAACTTGTGGGTACATCTATATTTCATTGCAATAATGTTCTATGATAAGAGTGCTCAGTGATTTCTCGTGAACATATACTTTTAAAATATGCATTTTATGATTTAGAATTGCAACAAACCCTAAAGTGAACAGATTCTAGTTCAATTTATTATCAATTTTGCTATTGTAGCTTACACTGATTCATTTATTACTTTAATGTCAACTTCTTGACTAAAGTACAACACATAATTGAATTTTCTATGGGAACTTCCTTGGAGGAAAGTTGGGAAACAGCCAAAGGTCCATAAATGTGTCTAAATTATTCTGAAAGATATTTCAGGGTGAGAAAGCACTGGAAACTACCTATGTGAAATTCAATTAATGTGCTTTTCTATTTGTAGATTTGAAATAGTATCAGGAAGGGCTATTTATTGTACCACACCAACCAATTCTTTGTGATGAAACAGAGAGGAAAAAAAAAATGCCAGTTTTACATGTCAAGGGCACAGCTCAGAGGGTTGGTCATGTCTAGCCTGGTGAAAGTTATCAATGGAAAAAAATGCATTTTCCAACAGTCTTATTGTGGAAAAAATTGCATTTTAAAATTCCAATATCTTGTTTTCAAGTCTTTCCATTATTTTAAAACAAATGCAATGAGACAGTGAACGTACCTAATGCAGTAATTGCCTTTGCCTGTCTGCTTTTGAGAAGGCTGCAACTATAATTCTTCCATTTCAGGGGCTCAACAAGAACAGAAAACGCTACAGAACTTTTCTTCCTTTCTGGTTAAGTGATACTGAAAATAACCCTGAGAGGGTCTAAACCATCTGGGGGCCTTCAGTTAGAGCAGCAGCGATTAACACAAGGGTGGGGCGGCACACACACATCTCTAAATGTGTGGACAGTCAAGGAAACCCTTTCGAAAACTAGACGCAATAAACGAGCGGTTTCCCTTTTCACTGCAACGTGTTTGAATGGTTGGGCCGGAATCGGCTACCTTTTACCATCGCAATACTGCACACGACTCCGTACGATTTTCCCCCCTCTCGTTTCTTTCTCGGGGAGAGAAGAGGGCAGGCTTGGAACACTGAATTAAGGAGCTTGCCACAGGTAGAGCAAGATTTAAAAAAAAAAAAAAAAAAGCAAACCTAAGAGACACGAGGACTTTTAGCGCGGACCGTGCGAGCGAGGCCTGTTTGCACCGGCCCGCGCGGACACCGTTTGGGCGCTGCAGCAGCGGGGACTGCCGGTGTCCGCCGGCCGGGCCAGCGCGCCCTCGAGGCGGCACTCGGGGCTGTCGCGCGAGTGCGTCACTGTCCGGGTCGGGCCAGGGGACGGGTCCGCTACGGGAGTGGGCGCCGAGCCGCAAGCAGCCGCTCTACCGTCCGCTGTCCCGGCTTCGCCTCCAGCGCGCCCCGCGGGGGCGGGGGCGGGGGTGCGGGCGGCTGCAGCGGGGACCCCGGGTGAAGGTCGGCCCACTGCAGCGGCGACACTCATCACTCTCCCGCCGCCTGCACTCGTCGCGGGAGCCGCCCGGCCGGCCGCGCGCCTAGGAAGCGCCGGTGACTGACGGAGGCGCCGCCCCCTCCGCCCCCGCCCCTCCCGGCGCCCCGCCCCGCCCCGGGCCGACACGTCATGGAAACACAGACGTCAGAGCCCCGCCGGCCAATCGGAGGCCGCCGCAGGAGGGGGCGGGGGCGGGGGCAGCGGCGGGCCCGGCGCGCACGGGGAAGGGAAGGGAAGGAAGGGAGGAGGGAGGGGCGCCGCGGAGGCGCGAGTCGCCCGCCCTGCACTCCGGCCACCCTTTCGCTCCCGCGCGCAGCCACTTCAGCTCTCCGGGCACGCGCTCGCCGGCCGGTGTGTGTGCGTGTGCGTGTGTGTGTGTGTGTGTGTGTGCGTGTGTGTGTGCGCGCGCCGCGCGGGGGGCGGAAGCGCCCTCGCCGGATCCTCCCCTTAAACGCCCTCTCGGTGAAAGCGCCAGTCCCGGCCGCTCCGAGCCGCGCTAACCTCCGCTCTCTCGCTCGCTCCCTCGCGCGCGCGCCCGCCCGCCCGCTCGCTGGCTCGCCCGCCCTCGGGCTCCCCGCGGGCCGCGTCACGTGACCGCGCCCAGCCAAGGCGGCAGCGGCAGCGGCGGCCGCGCGAGCATCGGCGGCGGCGGCGGTGGCAGAGGCAGCGGGAGGCAGCTGCGCCGCCAGCGTGGAGCGGGAGGCGTGGAGGTGTGGACCAGAAGGGAGCGCCTGACCGGAACGGGTGAGCGTCCCGCGCCCCCCGACCCCAACCGCACCCCACCCCACCGCCACCCCCGCTGCCTCGCACGGGTCCCCCCCGGGTCACCCGGTGCGCACGGGCCCCTGGCCCCGGAGCTGCTCGCAGCCCCTCGTGCTCGGCCGTCTGCTTCCCGGTGCCCCCGGACCCCGCCCCGGGCTGCACCCCGCCCGCGGCTGCCGCTGCTGTTGCTGCTGCTGCAGCTGCAGCGGACGGCGGCGCGGGGCCGGCGGAGGAGCCGCTGTGCCGAGCGCGGCGCGGCGCGCCCTGAGCGCGGCTTTGCGGAGCCGGGGAGGCGGGTCCTGCCTGCGGGGACGCGAGCGGCCACTCGGCGAGCGCCGGGCTCTGGGCGGGGGCCGGCCGGGCGCCGCCTCCTCCTTCCCCGCCGCCGCCGCCTCCTCGCGGTGCAGCGTGAGTAGGGAGCCCCGGCTGGTGGACGCCGAGTCTCTGGGCTCCTCCGCGGCGGCCGCCTGGTCCCCGAGGTGCGGCCGCACCTCCGCGTGGCACCCGGAGCCCAGCGAGCCGGCTTGCGGCCACGTCCCGAGACCCCACGCCGCCACCGCACGGTGTCCCGTCGTCCCCCCCCACACCCCACCCCCGCCTCGCCGACCCTCCCGCCCGCCTATCCTTCCTTGAGTCTTCCCTCCCTCGGAAACATGGTTCCCGCTGCGGGCGAGGTGAGTGGCGGCCGGTGGCTGCTGCCCGCGGCGGGGGCGGCCACCTGCGGGGGAGGCCGGGCGGAGCGCGCAGGGCGCGGCGGGGGTCCTGACAGCTGGGCGCGGGGTGGAGCGCGGCGGGTCCCCGCGAAGTTGCCGGAGCCGCCGGGCTAAGCTCCTGCTAGGGGACCGCAAAGGTGAGAAGGCTTCCTCCCCGCGCGCCCCGGCGCCGGCTTCCAGCTCGGAGTGGCCGTCCCGGTGGCTCCTGGGCTACACCCGCGCGGCTCCCCTACTTCGCCGGGCGCCGCCGCCGCAGCCCACCCCGGACACCGGTCGCCCCCACCCCGGCATGTGGTGACCTTGAGGGCAGCCGTGCCCGGCGCTCCCTCTCCCCGCGCCCCGGGGAGGGGTCACCCGTTTGATCCCCAGCCTCGGGCCCCCCGAGAGGTGCTGCCGGCGCAAGGTGAGGGTTCGTGCGTCGGTCCCCCGGAGGGGGTGGTGTGACAGATGCGTGTCACCCAGGACGGTGACTCCAGGCGAGTTGGAGAGCCGCCTGCACTCTGGCTGGCTTCGGGGCTGGCGTCTGGGCCCCCTAGGATGTTCACGGTTGCTTCCGATTCATGTTTATGTACTTAGTTTAAAAGGAATATATATATTTATTTATGTCTGCGCTGTCCCCGGAAAGGGTCAGTGAAGAGGAGGGTGGCATTCCAATTGCTGGGATGCGGAGAGGGTGGGGGCCCTTCTCTGTTTCATCTGGCAGGGGAATTTTGTGGCTTAGCTAATTAGCGACCCCTGCCTGGGTCTGCGCTTCGGCCCCTGCCTAGGTTGGTCTCTCTCTGTGCGCATCTCGTTCACCAGTTTACTGCGGGACTCCAGCATCGGGAGTGCGGAGATAGGACCCCAAGGGGGAGCTGGGGCTGCTCGGCCTGCCTAGAGGGGTCTGCAGGAGCGCCAAGGACGCCGACCTCGTCGGTGGGTTCGTTTTTTTTACCCTTCCTGTGGGCTAGGGCGCTGCAGACAGCCACCGTTGGCTGCTATGCATGCTACTTTTCTGGGTTTATTAATAATCTAATGGCTCCCGTTGGTATCGATTGCTGTTCCTGATAAATTAGTTATATGGATTTTTTTTTCATACGTGTGTAGGTATATGCACGTCTGGACTGCCTGCCTTTCAACATGGAAGGCTTTGTTGTGTTTCACCTCCCCCACCTGAGGACAGTCTTTACTTTAAAATAAGGCTCTCGCTCAGCGTAGGTGTATTTTGTAATAATAAGCACTTGTAAGGGCCTGGTTTGTATAAAGCGCTCACAGGGCATCCCTTTGGATGGTGGCCCATGTGAGTGAATGGAGAGCCTTCACTTGCTGTGCGACCAGCCTTCCCTAGGGAGACTCCCTGTCCTTGTGTGTGGCAGGGACAGGATTGGGGGAATTACAGAGGGATTGGAGGAGGAGAGCCGGCCTTTTATGCTAATTAGTTTAGCACCCCCACCCCAATCCCTCTTTTTCCCCCCCTCCTGATGAGTTCAAATTTGAAGTAAATAGAAATTATTTTTTTCTTATCGGGAGTTCTGTGAAAGCTAATGTATGAAATGGGCCTTTTAAGCCGTGTTTTCAGGGAGCCGGTTTAGTTTTTCCCTTGCTCTGGATAAGACAGTTAAATTGCTGTCATTAAGGGTGGATCTCTGTCCTGATTTTGGCTTGGGTGTAACTGCAAAGATCTTTGAAAAGTAACTGTTATTTTCTACCATATAGTCTGCAAAAGTGAGTCACATTCGGGTGAGATGAGGACAGAGCGCCACCTTTGATTTAAAATTTTGTTAACCACCCCCTCCATCGATGGTGAAAATTAAAGTGTGCCTTCTTCCCGCACTTGTCCTCACCCGTGTGTCCATTTAGAAGTAAGGGGTTTCTGTCTTCATTTTTCTATATTCTATAATTTCTAGATCTTGAGAGGAATTTCAACAACCATGTGTGGAACCGTGGTGTCTTGTTTTTAGTTGAAGCATGAGACCTTACATACACAGCCCTCTAAGATGAGGTGAGGAACTGACTCGATTGACTCATGTTGATAATAAAATAAGAGGATATTGATAATCTAGATCGACCAAGGAAAGGAGGCAATACAGCAGTGTTGTCCACTGCGTTTAGTCATTCCAGCAAATTCCAGTACCTACCAGCATGGTAGTGCTTTTACTTCATCTTTTTTTTTTTTTTTTTTTTTTTTTTTTTTTTCCTTTTAACTGCTGAACTATGAACAGGTTCTAAAATAAACACTGAAAATGTGGTGGAATTATTTTTCTGGCCTGAATATGATATAGTAATTCTTTTTCATTTGATATCTTATTTTTACCTGCCTTTCATGGTTTCACCGGGGGCTTTTAATTACGTGCTTTCATACGAATGAGAGTTTAATCGAGACCATGTTGGAAAAAGTGGTTTCTGCGTAGGGCTCCTTACATGCATTGCATGTAAAAATAAATGGAATTTTTCAGCCTTGGGGGAAAGAGATAGAGTAGTGGCAACTGTACTAATGAGATATCTGTGCTCTCTTTGCAGCCTTCTCCCTTCTCAAGTCCAGAGTTTAAGGTACACTATCTCTTTAGACAGAGGGATAATTCTTTGTCATTCATAGAACACAAGAGAAAAGGATGGAGCTTTTAAATAATGGGTAAATTAACATAGATATTACCTAATACAGATTTTAATTACAGGCCAAAAGCTATTATTGCTGTATTATCCGCATTTAAATTTTAATTCAACATGTGTGAGTTCTTCTGACTACTGTAAAATGTTAGATGTTGAGCTGTAGATAAGTATTAAACTATAATTAAACAAAAAATCCGTTTGAGATGCTAGATTGTTTATGCCTTTACTGCTACAAGGACTCCTTGAAGCCATAGTATGTGGCTCTAGTAACCTGTAACATCTAGAACCATTAAGATAATGCATGCAGGATAATAAAAATAAATATATTTTGATAAAATCCTTTACTTAGGGATTCAGTTGACTAATTTCCTTGGGCAAACTTGTTAACTTCATTTTGAATGAAACAATCTCTTATGGGAAAAGAGTTTTACACGGATTTGTCACTCAGCAAAACTATTATAATATTGAACATAAAAACATTTGGCAATTTTTCCTATATTTTATACATATAAGGTTTAAACTGGCATTTTCATCTCTTACAGAATTTGAAATTAATATGAAAAAAAACAGTTTCTGCATCTCATATAAAAATATTTACTTGATTAGTTGGAAGGAAAAATGATTTTCTGGTAAATGTCTTATAGAAAGGTACTATTAATGGCTTATTGGGATTTACAGACTCTGAGGTAACATTACAAGGAAAATTTTTAAAAAGAAATGACAATTTCTTAGTCATTAGAAATGGTACTTATACATACATACTGAATATACTGCTTTAAAATTTTTGTTATAGAAATTACCAATGCAAACTGACTATCAAAGTTAAATGACCATTTTGACAACTCAGAGTCTATTCATAGTCAGTATTACCATACGAGAAATAAATCTTATACATGAGCACACTAGGTAAATAGATGGAATTCTTGGGATTTTTTTGGGAGGGGGTTCAGATTCTTACTATTTAGGCCTGGCTGGGCTAAAACTCACTATGTAGACCAGGCTAGCCTTGAACTCATATATAGATCCACCTGCTTTTGCCTCTAGAGTGTTAAATTAAATTCTTATGTTTAATACTGAAGCATAGAAGATACTCAGTAATACCCGAAATTTAATAGTACCTGAAAAATTGACTCAGTAGTCTTTCTTCATTGTGGGTTGTTGGTTTTTTTTTGTTTGTTTGTTTTTTGTTTTTTTGTTTGTTTTGTTTTTTTGTTTTTTTTTTTAAATACTTTTCTGCAGATACTCTGTTGTATAGTATAGTAGCTTTTCAGGTTTCACTCTTGTTGATGCTTTTATACTAGTGACTGAGAAATGCTCATAGTTGTTTAGTGTTTAACATGCTGTGCTGCTTAAGTCTCATAACAAGTCATTTTTCAAATGAGATACATAAATAATTATACCTCCCCCCTCCAACCCCCCCAGTAGTCAAAGTGATTTATCTAGGTTCAGTGTCACATAGCTAACAGATAAAACAGCCAGACCTGGACTATAGATTTTATCCACAGGTGCCCTCCTAGTTCTGCTCATTGCTCTTCTCTCTTTATGTCTTTGTATATGTTTACAGGTATTCACATTATATTCATATTCATATTACATGAAAGGTCAGCTTCTGATCAGCATAAATTTACTAATATAATAAAAACAAATTTACTTGTCTTAACTTTATAGTTTAATTATTGCTTATCCTTGGAATACTATAAACAATTCATACATATCCTGATTTGCTTAACAGTGTGTGAATGAATACGAACATCTGTAAAATATTATAAATTTATTATTTTTTAAATATCTCTTTTTCAGTGACATTGTTTTGTTTTGCACCAACCTAGTTAAAAATAAAGTTAGTGTAAAAAAGTTCCTTCAAATCCTGTAATGTTTTATGCACTTGTTTTTCCACCACAGATAAGTTATCTACATATTTTTTAGAATATTATTGTTAAGCAGTGGAATTTAGAAATTTAAATACATCCCCAGTGAGGAGATCTTAGTTCATGAAATCCAAAAAAACCTTGTTATAATTCTCTCTCACACAAAAAGGTAGTTGTTCTTAACTGTTAGTGTAATTACCTGGGACAGTTACTGAGAGCACAGGTCCCTTGGCATCGCCCCTGCAATCCTGATTCAGCAGATTTGGGGTGGGGCCTACCAGTCTGCACTTTGAAAAAGAATAGTGATAGTAAATTAATAAGTTAGGCAAAATTATAACATTATTAAAAATCCTTTTATGACTCAGGAGGAAATCTTTGAGGTATTTTAAGCATAGTCAAATTTGTGTTTGTAAATAGTTTGACTTGTAGAAAAGTTTGATTTGTTGGCTTGGGTAGTTTTGTGACAGTTGTAAAAATTGATAGATGGAAAATCCTCTCTTATCTGTGTGTACAGTCATCTTGCAGAAGACCTGTCTGTGGTTACTTATACAACACTGTAAACTCTCAATATTCTTTTTTATTTTCATGTCTAAATGTCTGTCTTCAGAGGATTTGAACACAGGCGATTTATGTTGTATCATCATAGTTTTGCATTTTTAGGGTTCAGTCTAGCTCTTGTTTTATTATTAGTGGAGAAAGTCCTTCTAACACATGGACATTTAGGAAACAGCTACCACAAAAACAGCATGTTAGTCCTGATGTTCTTACAAGAATATTAATGATACTAGGTTGCTAACTTACCAGCTGTCCACCAAAACAAAAGTTAGTGTTGTTTCACTTACACGTTAATAATTTGTGTAGTTAGGTAAGCTCCATCTCATCTGGGTGTTAAGGCTGCTTTAACTATATATGGAATAACTGCCTTTAATAACTTTCCTGATTAAAGTCAGTCTTTAAAAGTGATTGTTTTGCTTTATGTATATCAGTGTATTAAATAGCCCATGCATTAAAATGAAAGTAATTTCAAAGCCTATCTCAAGACTACTGAACTTGTTTTTATTTTTAAAACTTAGCTTACTGGTTGAGCCTTAGGGAGCAGTTAGGAACCATGGGGTATAATTTACTAATGATTATGGAAATCCAAATTAGTATTTTTGGCAGAGTGAGGAGACTTCTCCCTATAGTCTCTATAAGCTGTTGTCTGTTGAATTTTCCAAAAACAATGTTAACTAAAGAATATATGATGTTTTGAATTACTACTTTGGTAAGAAAATTATTTGCTATTTGTAAGTATAGCAACTTCTAACATTGTGGTTTCTGCCAGTCTGGGATTCTGGTTTTGTATTAATGTTACTGTCACCTGGGACTCTAGAGACAAGGAGCATACTTTTGAATGGACCACTACCTGCTTACACTGTGAAATCTGAGATTATGCTCTTCACTGAAAACTGGTGTGACTACAGGACAGACCTGATAAATTTAAGAATAAAATGTATGTTTTCTGAAAAGTCAATCCTAGAAACAATTTGACCATTTAACATACGGGGAGCTTTTGCAGTGTTATTGTTAGCAGTGTAGATCTTTTCAGTTTATTAACCCAGAACTTTCTCCTGCCACAAGGACTAATGGGTTTGTTTTCAAAGTCTCTCAGTTTTTTTGTTGTATTCTTCTTTTTATATTTGGTCTGTAGTCTGTTGTCGTTTTTTTTTTTTGTGTGTGTGTGTTTTGTTTTGTTTTTTTATACTTTATCTGACATTTCTTCACTAAAACATTTAGTAGTTCCTCCTTTCTTTTTTAAATGTCATACAACTTATTCTGGAGGCCTTGCATCAAATAAGTAACCAGTGTTATCTAAAGTGTGTTTGAAAACTCTGACTCTTAGAAATATTAAGAGTTTGATGTGTGGAAGGTGACAGAGCTAAAATCTAAGGTGTACTGTTTATGCAGTTTTCTTTAATGTGAGAATATAGATAGAACCTGTCCGTATGTGCTCAGTGTTTGCTTCTATCTCATAGACCACCTTGGTGGCACACCTCTCCTCTGTCAGCCTTAATATCTCCTAACCAGGGTCACAACATTACACCAAACCGATTCTGTTTTGTGGCGCTGAGCAGTGTGCGTGCACAGCGGTGTTGACTGTCCCTGGAGACAGCCTTATAGTGTTTCCCCACCCCCTTTATGATGACTTCATCATGGATTTCTTCTAAACTGAGAAAACTCTGGGTCTTCTGGTCCAAGTTTGCCTATTACTCAGATCCCAGCACCTGCCCACTCTTTGTAGCGTTCTTCATTGATTTGCCTGTCTGAATCCCTCCTAAGTCTCTGCTCTTGACTATACGCCTATTTCTCTTTCCTTACATGGGTTTGTGTGTGCCTGTGTAAGCTTATGTGCCCCAAGTGTGTGCGGGTGCCCACAGAGGTCAGGGAGTAGCTGGATTCCATTGAGCTGTTGTTGGCAGTTTGAGCCATCTGATGTGGGTGCTGAGAACAGAGCCCAGGTCCTATAGAAGAGCAGCAAGTGCTCCTAACTACTGAGCCATCTCTTCAGCCAGCGTTATATACCTGCTTATGGTATATATCCCCTTCCTGTGAGAGTTTTCATCTGGAGGTGATATGGAGAAGTTGAGACATGTGTTCATTGAAGATGTTGTGTAGACTTGTAGACAGCATATGTTCAGTCAATGTTTTTTTGCACATGGATTGTGTGTCTTTTGCTAAGGTATAAATAACAGAGAAGCTTGCAGAAAATGGAAAATTTCCAGAGCCTATTATCTTTGACTTTTTAACCCTGCTCCTTTTGCTTCGAGGCACAGTCCGTTTTACTACTGGTAGAATGATTGGTTTCCTTTTCATTGAATATTACTAGGACAGTAGAATTTAGCTTCTATATAGGGAGTGCTTTCCATTTTTAAACAGTGTGTTATATTTGTTCTTATTGGACTTTATTCGTATTCTAAAAAGTAATTACTGTTAAGATTTATATTTTTAATCAAAACATGTATGCAACTCAGCTCCCAAAGAATTAATAAAACACAAAAGAACAAGTTATTGAGGAGAATATATTTTTTAAGTAACTAATTTCATTTTTGGTGTGTGCTATCTTTGTCTTTCATTTGGATTAATGTTGAGATGTGCTTTCTGGGTCTGTATATAACCCATGGGTATAATGCATG
Organism: Phodopus roborovskii; assembly: GCF_943737965.1. Lineage (NCBI taxonomy): Eukaryota > Metazoa > Chordata > Mammalia > Rodentia > Cricetidae > Phodopus > Phodopus roborovskii. The sequence continues at coordinate 9,411,107 of NW_026126618.1, forward strand.
GTGTAAAAGGACGTACTTTGAAGCATATATTGTGGCTTATAATGTAAATGTTATATTCTTGCAGCTCCTGTTTATGGGTAGAACTGTTTGTGGAGCTGTAGTTACAGTTACAGGTTCTACTGTTTTGGGAGGGGGTTTTGAACTGAGAGTTAACTGTTAGTCAGTCCATGACCTACTGTCCAGTCACTGTGGGCATCAGGAAGAAGTTTGATACAGTCTGCTAAAGTTGAAAAGTACCTGCCACATCTGTCAATTCTCTGGAATGCTAATTATATACACACAATATTAATTTCAAGCATCAAGCGATTATATAAATTTACCACGTATTATCATCACTCTCAAGATACTTGGGGGACCTCTATAGACATTACCCATTATCAGTAATTAGCATATTATGCTAATGTTTGTGTATTTTAAATTTTATACATGCAGTTTTTGAAAAGGTTTTAAGGATTTATATTTTGTGCTTACTATTTTCTTTAAAAACTTTTAATTTTGAACACTATCCTACATAGGTCCACTTTATTATGATTATATTTATGCCATCCTCCTTACCCGGTTACCCCTTCCTTTCCTTCTGATTCTCTTCTTCCCAGCTAACCTGCCTGTGGCTTCACCACGAAAGAAAACCATTAACGTTTCCCGAGAAGCTTCTCGGGAAGGGGTGGTGCTCTTGTATACCTCTTCGTGATAGCATGTGGAAGGGCCAAATCCTGTGCTATGTTTTCATAATTGCAATATCATGTCTGGATGGCAATGCTTAATGGAATTCCTTCCCATCCTCCAGCTCAATTTGTTGCTCCCGCAGTGTTCCTTGGGTGTGTGTGAGACAAAGACAGAGACACACACCTTCTTTAGGGTTCAGGACACAACAGTTACTTACTCAGCATTTGACCACATAGACGTCTGCATTAACTGTCACCCTCCACATCAAGGAGCTTCTCTGCTGCAGGCTGACTACCACACTGGTTCACAGGTATAAAAATAAAAAACTTAGAAGGCAGTTTGACCACACATTCATTTAGGGAAGCAGTTACAGTGTGTCCCCTTCGTAGGACGATGGCCTCCTTAGGCTTTCAGCAGTTTTCTAGTACCAGGCATTCCGTCATGTGGGACAGGCCTCCAGCCCAGTTGCAAAGCAGTGGATTATCCCCAAATAGTTGTGCTGCGTGTGTAGATATAATTTAATAAGGTGTTACAGAACGTATTGACACTGTTATGAACTTTACAGTTGTAATCGTAATACGCCTGAAAGGGATGCATGGGAGTGGTTTTGTTAGTGAAAAATATAAGGGATTTGAAGGCAGCAGTTAATAGTACCAGCAAAAGTACACTGGGCGAAGGCAGGCAGTCTTCATCCTTTTGATCCAGAGTACACGGGTGCTACTGGCATATATGGAGGGCTGCCTGCTGGTGCCTAGAGTTGTGTGAGGTCACCTATCCCTTTGCTGCTGTTCTGTCCTTTTCTTCTCTATCCATGCTGTGACTACTCTTTTGTTCCTATAAAATGTGCTCATGAACGTCAGGTAGTCTGTATACTCAAAACAGCTAGTGCCATGGTAGAGAAATACTGAGGGAAAGGGCCAGTGTGTACAGAGAAGACAGGGACCAGGATGGCCAGCCAGTGAAACAGCAGAGGGGCGGGGGAAGGGGAAGGGCTGGCCAGCATGCTGAGGAAGAGGAGCTCTCAGCATCAGACTCCAGGCCCGCTGGTCCCCTCTACACACAGCAGATAGATAGGTTGGGTTGCCATTGAGTTTGAACACCAGTCGTTTGCATGTGTAGGACACTGGGACCCACCCATTTCTCTGTCCTTGCTTAAGCACTTTCAGTGTATTGTTAATGGTATTCCTGTGTGTGGCCACATGTAAAGCAGTCACTTTGCTTTCCCCTTTGTGATGTTTCCTGGAGTTGGAGGAAAGTGTTGATGGAAGGAGTATATGAACCCTCAAACGGGTAAAGCAGGGCATGGTGCTGTCAGCGTTACTCATAAAGATGAACATAGGTACTGCTGATCGCCTTGCCATCGTTGTGGTGGTATACCCCAGCAAGTCAACTTAGAGGAGAAGCTGGTTTGGGTTCCTGATTGCCTTGCCCCGTTGGTCTGGGCCTGTGGTAAGGCATGATGAGGCAGAAGCCTGTGGTAGATAGAGGACTAGATAGCCCCAGGGCAGCCCCGAAGCAGGGACTGGGCAGGCTCCAGTGTCTCCTTCAAGGGCACACCCTCACGTCTCCCAGTGTGCCCACTGCCTCACAGGACCCTAGGTTGGTAACTAGGGTGGGCGTGGGAAGCCGTATCTACGATCTGAAAAATAAGAACTAATGAGTAGTGAATAGATAGAAAGCATAGCCTGTAGTTGCCTCTGAGTAGAAAGTGATGTTTGACAACTAATGGGGTTGTTGATATGTAAAAGAGCATTGTGGATCTTAGCTCTAAACAAACAGTGTGCTTAAAACTTTGTCAAAACTACAGATGAATAAATGTAAGTGTGTATCCCAGATATGTTCCTGTGTCTGTTTGCAGTCTCCAGTGACTTAGATATACAAGCCATGTTATTTTGGGTAAAATAATTAACTTTTGTAGAAGCATAAAGGAATGATGCAGATTATGACTGAACGTTTGTTTGTTTGTTTGTTTGCAAGGATATTCTGTGGACACTTCGCAGGTCTGTTTTTCTGCCCTTCTTCATTTCTCCTTCAAGCCCATCCTAATTCGAGTTAAAATTCCTAAGTCCTTTATTAGAGAAACAGTGGATTGCCATCCATAATATCATAGTCATGTTTTAGAGCTACTTTTTCCTGACACCTAAGTAATTCCAGTTACTCTGACCAGAAAAGGGAAATGTAAAATAATGGAATAAAATGAATCGCCATAGACCAACTTTTTACCTGTAACCCACTGTTCTCAGACAGTTAAGTGGGTGGGTTCTGTGGGGTTTGTGGGTAGGATAGTCCACAGAAAAAGATTTAAGGAGTTATTGAGTGCTTTTGAAGGTTATTTGGGCTGGGGAGATAAGTGAATGAGTAAAATGTTTTGCATACAAGTAGGGACAGGAATTCAGATCTCTAGCACCCACTAAATGCCAGGTAAGCATGGAGGCTCACTTCTGGTCCAACCTCGAGAGTTGGAGACAAGGAATAAGCTGACTAGCTAGAGTAGCTGAATCAGTGAGCTATGAGAGACCCTGCCATCGTAAATAGAGAGCAAGAGAAGGTACCTAACCCATCATCGGCTTCCATATGCACGTGCACACAGGTGTGTGTGTACCTCTACACATGAAAATACACATACCGCACACACAGTTATCTACAGATGCTAACGTTTCACTACCTAAGATACAGAGTAATGTAAAAGGAAAAGGAAGTCAGACTGGAGAGACAACGGCTCAGTGGTTAAGAGTGTGAGCACTGGGCCCGAGAGGACCCAGGTTTGATTGCTAACAACCGAGTGCTGGCTCCGAACCCTCCTATAAGTTATTTCCATGGGATCTGATGCCCTCTTTTGCCCTGCACAGTCACTGGACACACACGTGGTGGTGGTACACACACTACATGGAGACAAAGATAAAAAGAATTTTTAAAGAAAAATCAGTTATTCTGTGTCCGATAAACAACCAACTTTAAAAATTAATTATTTTGGTGCCTAAACTGTATATGTTTTCACATCCTTGAAGTAATAAAATATGAATATATTGTTCTTTAAAAATTGACATGATTTCCCCTCTATAAGTTTTCTCTTTGTAAATTGACCTGCTTACTTGGAATGTTTTGGTTTTCTTCTCTGTTAAATAATCTCAGTGTGAGTCTTTAATTGTAGGACTTTGTCTCTACTTATGACCATGCCCTTTATCGTTATTAAATTTTTTAAAAATGTGGTTTTTTGATACATTGCAGTTTCCAGCTTCCCAGAGTCAGGTGTTTTGGAATTTTTGTTTTTTCTTGTTCTGTATATAATGTTTTCTACCGGTTTACAAGTCTTTCCGCTGCCTCAGACACCCATCACACTTTTTAAAATTGTATACCTGTTCGACACTTCCAGGAGTGTTGAATCTGAGAGTAGAGAATGTTAATGTTCCTATCACTTGCTCTTGGCGTGGTGCCTGTTCATACCTGTGAGATTTGGTGTGACTATCAATGGGCTTCTTGTATATAGTGTTGAGCTTGTGTCCACTGGCTTCTGATCCTGTAAGATATTTGTCTCTGCTCCGCTCTTACGAGCACTAGCTTCTCTTCTAGAGGCCCCAGGTTCCATCCCAAGGATGCACATGGTGGCTCACAAATGTCGTAACTGCAGTTCTGGGGGATCTGATTCCCTCTTCTGGGATCTTCAGGTACCAAGCACACATGTGTTGCACAGACATACATGCAGGTACTAGTACACATAAAATAAAAGTAAAATGTTAATTCCATCTTTTAGAAGCATCTGTGTGCTCAGAATGAGTGTTTATCAACAGTTCCTGCTTTCCTGCTTAACTTTGAGTTGACTGACTTGTTAGCTGAATGCTACAAATGAGAGTTTGTCACATCTGCTGCTGTATCCCTTTCAAGGAGAATTGGCTGCCTGTGCAGATAGAAAGATGTGCTCATATAAGGGGCAGTGACTAGGAAGAGTCAGAGAGTCATGGCCTAGACCAGAACAATGTGGTTTGCTTTTTTTTTTTTTTTTTTTTTTTTTTTTTTAGAACAGAAAACTACAGACTTTTAACACCTATCTAAATTTATGGAGACATCTATCTGTGTGGAACTAATAATATATTGATACATTGCAGGTCAAATAAAATTGTGAAATTGTGGGGACATTTCAAAGTATTTTACTAGATTTTCATATGATATTTTCTGATTTTGTTTTTCAAACTTAAGATTTGGAGTGGAGGATAATTTTCTTAAATATGGGTTAAGGTGTGGGGTTTTTGTTTGCTCGTTTGTTTGTTTTTGTTTTTGTTTTTGTTTTTTTTTTTTTTAACGTGAAGACAAGATCAGGAGTTCAAACCCAGACTGGGTACGTGGCATTCTGTCTTATAAAAAAGACAAGGAGACAGAGAGAGGTGGAGGAGTGTGCAGGGGTGAGTGGGGGGGGGGCGTTGCCGGGGCAGTCATGGTGGGACCCCTCTGGAAAGAGACTGCAGCTGTGACCCTGCACGCCCACTGCTGCTTCTCGGTGTCCGTCCCTCATGAGGGTTTTCATCGGGTGTTCTTGCTACAACCAGTATTGTGTGTGCACCTGTCGTCCTGGCTTGTTCCCTTGCCATTTCTAGCTGTTCCTGCTTTTCCTTACAAATCAGAGGAGCATTCTGGGATGCAATTTTAGACCTCAGCCGTGTTGCTGCCATTGTCCCAGTTCTTAAAATTTGCTCCTGAAGACTTTCCTAAGTGGCATGGAGCTTTCCTTGTGTTTCCACATAGAGCCAAGGCATGGTGAGTTAAATTCTGCCTGCAATTGTATAATGCCGGGCTTCCCCCTGCCCCCTTTTTGATACATATTAATTTTTGTACTATAGTTAATTCAGATTGCATGGTTTCCTAAAAAAGATGCTGTTGGCTGAAGATACTTGTCCTGAAAGGAGTTTAAACTGTTGACAAAGTTCTTTGACCACACTCCTACATTCTGTTTGCTATCAGCTGCTAGCCCCGTTGAAATTATATTGGTTTTAGGGTTCCTGGAGATATTTATTTAGTTGAAACTGCAAATATATACAAGAAGCTGGAGGTCATCATTGAAAGGCACAGATAATACAGAACTGTGGGCTTTTGGATTAGGATGGCAGCTACAGGAGTGGGATGTGGTGGGAAAGAGACAAGAAAGGGTTGTGTAGTTGGTTGTACCATTTTCCCATTATTAGCTGCTCATATGTAAATCATTGGGAGTGCAGAGCAAGTAGGCTTTTTTCCCCCTATGTAAGTAATAACATTTAAAGAAAAAAACATGGGTATAAAAGAAGTGTGCCATAATGTACTCTTTAATGTTGAAGTCAATAAATACCAGTCTTGGCTAGACATGGTGGCACACTCTATTAATCTCATCACCCGGGACGCAGAGGCTGTCAGATCTCTCCAGGCCAGCCTGTCCCAGGACTGCACAGTGAGACCTGGTTTCAGAAACCTTGAGTGCGGAGTTCCATTCGTGGACTGATTGCTTCCTGGAATGAGAAAGAATGAAAGCAGCAGCAGGGATAGAGGAAAGGTTAAGAGCTGCCGGTGTTTTCTGGGCTAGCCTGGGGCAGTTCATCCTATTTCCTGAACCATGTAAAACGAAGTAGAAAACCAGGAAATTGGCAGAAAAGCATTTTAAGAAGCCAAATTCCTCCTGTCAAAACTCCAAAAGCCTCTTTTCAGTTTACGTGTTTACTTGGCATGTGCACTTATTTTAGAGTCATTCCTGTAAAATTTTCACAATTAGTTTCCTAATAAATATATTGCAAATGACAGCACAGATTTGAGAAACAAAACTGTTTGGAGGCAAGCACATGGATAGTGGTTAAAAATCGAAATTTGACGTCGTGATGGCAAAAGATGACATTTTTTAATTGATGAGATAGAACAGTCCTGGACAGTTGGTTGCAAAACATTAGCTCTGCTGTTCTCCATATCGGGAAAGCCATCACTTGGAGTTAACATCATTTAGACCCTGAAACTCCTTCACAAAGCCCCCTACACCTACCTCTCCAAGATTGGATGCTTCTAACTTGGTAGCCCCCAAATTAGTGGTCATCTAGTTAGAACCTGCTGTGTGGTCCCCGCTCTGCTGGCACAGTCATCACCCCAGTCATACTGGGAGACCTTGCTGATTCCAGATGTGCACAGACAGCAGCTGTTCACAGTTCCCTCCTTTGCATGTCACACTCCTCTTCACTAAGTCCCTCATATTACAGAGCCCTGCTCCTGCTGAAGGCCCACTTTAAAGGCCAGGCTCTGATGAGCCACGCCTCCAGCTTCCCTGCACAGAAGCCTTCCCATCTCCGTGTTTCGGTCGTTTTATATTGTTAATGTTCCCTTGTCTGAAATCGGGGGGGGGGGGGGGGGGGAGGATAAGGGTGAGATAGTAACAGTTGTAGGAGAGGGGAAAGTATACACACAGAAATGCTTGTACTGGTGATTGTTGTATCCGTAAGAGAATTTTAGTCTTCAATTAAGAACATAAAATTGTATTATTGCTGGGATAGCATCTTAAAAAACAAATAATACAGAAATCTACCATCAAGTGTTCCATTTCAAGTCCACTGAGTCATGCCGGCCTTGGATTGAGAATGGCGTCACCGCAGCATGTTACTTTTTATAACCCGTGTTCTTCAGTCTTAACCTCCCCTACAACTTTTACAATAGGCAGCTTAGGCAGCTTAGCACAACATCTAGATGATTTGAATGTGAGGAGCTCAGAGGACAGCTTTTCTGGGAGTCGGTCCTCGCTGAGGCAGTGTGTCCTGAGAGCCTGTCCTGCTCTGCCTCTCACCTTGTCCCCAGAGAGGCTGACCCCAGGTGATCAGGCTCCAGCCACAAACGCTTTTACCCATCGAACCCTTCTTCTCAGCCCACATTTCACATTTTATAATTACCTGTGGCTTTCTTATTTTTATTTCTGTTGTTAATGTAATGACGATCCACTGGACTAATACATAAAAAGGAAACAGAATAGGCCAATCCCTTTTTATCTGCCACACCTGGATTTATAAGAGTGTGCTGGGGATCCAGACTCAGATCATCAAGCTTGCACAGCATTTCTCCCTGCCGGCCACCTCTCCAGAACTGAGTATTTCTAAAATAGCATCCGTTGTCTTAAAGTTGTCTGTTTACAGGTCTGTTGTCTTTGTTCAGAGTGGGGGCTCTTCCAGAGTTAGTTGATGACACTGTAACCCTCGACCTAGCAGGGTTCCTGGGATAGTGCAGTTCTGAGGCTGAATAGTAAGCAGGAGATTCACCGGCTGGCTTCATTCATTGTGTTTGGCTTTTTAAATCATCCAAGACAATTTGTGGTATGTTGGCAAAAGATTTTTAAGTAAATTATTTGGCTTCCATATTTGTAAATTTTTATTTATGCCATGTCTTAGTTAGGGTTTTACAACTGTGAAGAGACCCCATGACCTTGGCAACACTTACGAAGGGCCTGCCTTATAAGCGCAGAGGGTTAGTGCACTGTCGTCATGGCAAGGGGCACATAAGCAGATCTGGGGCTGGAGAGGTAGCCGAGAGTTCTTTATCCGGATGTGAAGGCAGGAAGGAGGAAGGGTGGGTGGAACAGTGGGCCTGGCTGGAGGATTTGAGACCTCAACACACACACACATACAACACACGCACACAGCGCGCGCGCGCGCACACACACACACACACACACACACACACAAGTCCTTCAACAAAGCCACACCTACTCTCCAGGAAGGCCGCACTCCTCATAGTGCCTTTCTCTATGGTCCAGTGGGGACCATGTTCATTCAGACCGCCACATGCCACATATTTCATAGCACAAGTTTTTCCTAGTAAGTCCTTTAGTCGTGGGTTTAGCTCACTGGCTTTCGTGTTTGTAGTCATGAGGTTAAAGAGTGATCTTACACAGTGAGGTGACTGTGTGAGAAGCATGTTATCAACAACTGGTGTGTCTTGATCTTTGTGGCAGATTCCTGATAAGGTACTAATTGCTCTCTCTGTAGACAAAGACGTAAGTGCCTATGGACCTATGGGCCAGTTCTCTAGTTCTGGGTTGCTGTAATTGTTTTACTGTTTTCTCTTTTGTCTTTGGAGGGGGGGGGGGCGCCACCCAACTCCCAAATAAATTGCACACACAGGCTTACTCTTAGTTAAGAATACCCAGCCTTAGCTTGGCTTATTTCTAGCCAGCTTTTCTTAAATTATCCCGTCTACCTTTTGCCTCTGGGCTTATATTTTTCTTTTCTGTGAATCTTGCTTTCCTTCCTGCTCTATGACTGGCTGGGAGGCTGGCCCCTGAAGTTCTCTACCCTTCCTTTGCATCCTCCTTTCTCCTAATGATACCAGCCATGCTTATCCTTGATTTTGCCTCGGTATTGGCCGTTCAGCTCTTTATTAGACCACCAGGTGTTTTGGACAGACACAGTAACACAGCTTCACAGAGTTAAACAATTGCAGCATAAACAAAAGTCACACACCTGAAAATAATGTTCTACCACAGGTAGCTATTCTTTTCACCACCCATAATGCTACTGTGTACACTGTGTGTGTGTGTGTGTGTGTGTGTGTGTGTGTGTGTGTGTGTAATCTTTTTCTCGATATTAGAATTTCTTGGTTGATTCTTGAAATGCTTGCCTGTTTCACCATTTATTGTCACGGAAATGTTCAGATTATTATGCATTTGATTTATTGACTGAATGTTGTTTTTTAAAGGACCCTTTTAAATATGGTTCTGTTTAGATTGTGCCACTTGTTTAAAGTAGCAAATAAGCAGTAAATATTTAATACTGTCCTAATTCTTTTTTTCTTTCTTTGGGATAGGGTCTCGTGTAGCCCAGGCTGGACTTCATCTTCTGACCTCCTGCCTCTACCTCCCAAGTGCTGGGTTTTCAGGTGTGCGCCACCATGTTTGGTGGTGCTATTCTCATCTTTTTTTTTTTTCTATTTTTTATTTATTCTTATTATTTTTATTTTTTAATTTTTTTAAATTTATTTTATATAACAAAGTCCATTTAAATGAAAACAAACGTTTATAGACAATATTTGGGAATTTGGGCATTGTTCTTTCCAAACTACTTCCTGCTGGTAAGGGGCACTGTCATGGGGGATTCAAAGAAGATTCAGAAATCCTGGCTGTAATCTGTAAGGCTGCTTTGTCCAGCTGTTTTGAATGTAGGATCACCTCGTACTCTGTTTCAGGTGGTCTGGCTTGATCAAACCACATTAGTCTGGAAGGAATCCACAGCTTTTCATTTTCTGTGGAAACAAAAATAGAAATCCTTTTCCCCAGTAACTTGTCCTTCAACTTAAATTTTGGAGTCAAAGCATTTTTTTTTAATTTAATTTATTATTTTACATGTCAGTCCCAGTTCCCTTTCCCTCCCTTCCTTCCTCCTTCCCTCCCTCCCTCCTTCCCTCCCTTTTACCTTCTCTGCCCTCTCACATGCACTCTAACCATCCTCCCCTCCCATCCCCCCACCCCAATTCCATATGTAGGGGAATGCCATCCAGTTGGGGTCATGTAGATCTGACAGGTCATGTGAAGTAGGGACTAGGGCTTCTCTCCTATCTCTAGAATAAGGCAGTTATCCCTCCATGGGGGATGTGTTGGCAAAGTCCTTTTGTGCACCAGGGATACATCCTGACTCCACTGTCTGAGGTCCCTTAGACTGCTCAGTCCTTCTGGCCCATATTCAGGGGGGCCTCAGTCAGTCCCATGCTGGCTTCCCAACTATCAGTCTAGTGGCCCTTAGCTCCTTCTTGTTCGGTATTCTCATCTTAAAGGGAGGATTTCAACCAGAAACTTGGTTGTAGAAGGTGAGGGAGAAAATAGTTAATGAACTGTGGAATTTCTGATGATTCCAGGGGACGGGGAAAATAGAAAAGGACGTTTGTCAAAGCTAACAGGTGGTAAATAATGGATGCTAAAGCATGTGCTTGAAGTTTAAAAACAATTCTGTTGAATCTGCACTCAGCTTGATGCTGATCTGATTGATTTAGGAGATTTTGTATTGCAAAACACTGCTTTGTGTTGGGACTTGCCTCTGACAGTTTCTGTGATACAACTTTGCCAGTCAAGATGCCAAGAAAGGGGTGAGCCACAACCTTTCCACTACCCTGACAAAGGGGTGAGCCACAACCTTGTTAATGAGACTTTTACAAAATTACTTCATGTATAACTCTTTAAAACAAAATGAAGATTTGCTATCTTTGAGACCCCAGAGTAGAAGCTACAGGTGATTGAAGTAACAGGAGCCCTATTCTGGATGTCTTAAGATAATTATTTCTTGGTAAACTGCAGGAATTACTAACCTGCATATATATTCTGGTACTTTTAAATTTTTTCTAATTTCTTTATAGCCATATCACATATTAATGACATCTGTTTAAAAAAAAAAGCGTCTATAAATTGTGCCGAGTGCCTAGTGAAATCTTAGTATAAAAAAACCCAAGCTTCCAAAAAGTAAGGAATTAAACTAGCTAGAAAACCAATGTGATTTTATTTAAGAGAGAGAGAGAGCGCTCCATGTTGATCATAGGACCAGTGTGATTCAGTAGCGCCATCACTTGTGTGTTGTATAGTGATCTACAACCATTTGATGTTTAGAAAACAATGATGAGCTGGTCATGGTAGTTCATTCATGTAGTTCCATCTCTTGAGTGGTAGACAGAGGAAGAGCAGGAGTTTGAGGTCAGCCTGGGACACATGAGACCCTGTCTCATGATAAATGAATAGAAAGAAAATTAATAGAAGCAGAACACTGTATGTGCTGTGTGTATGGGAAAATTAATGGGTGGGTGTGAGGACAAACTGTATATGAAAGACAAAAGTAAGTATAAATACGAATACAGCAAGGGAGTGGCTAGAGTAAGGATGAAGAAGTCATGCTGAGCCTGGGCAGACCATGGGTTAGAGGATCCCCCTCCCCAGCTGCTATTGAGCATTTGATGTCTTTAAGCTTACTCTCAGAAGCACAGTGTTCAGTAGGTGGGGCTGAGCGCTTAGGCCAGATGGATAGCCTGGTATCTTACTATTCATTTCCAGTGTTTGCAAGCGTGGCGGGCTGTGAGACCGGAGTGAGGTGACACTCGGCTGCTGTCATAGAAAAACTAAATTACACTTGATGTTTAATCTACATTTAAATTTGGCTCCTTGGAAACTGGGCTTTGTAATCATACAAAACAAAGACCTATTTGCCAATGATTATTTTTTTGTGTGCCCCAAATACTGCATGAGACAGACATGCCTGGACTATAAGTTATTTGTCCATTATTTGATGTTTAAATTTAATGGCAAGTCCAGGTCTTGGCGTCATAGTACTTTTCAGGAGCTGACAAGGCTGGCTGTAATAGGGCGAATCTGTGGTCTGTGTTGGTAAATAGGAGTCGTGTGTGTGCGTTTTTAAAGATGTACCAGTATTCAAAGCCAATAATAAAGGCCACCTGTTTTTGTTAATTAGAAACCAACAAGGGATTTTTACATTTAGGAACTAAATTCAGTACATTGAGCCAGGGTTTTGAGCCATTAACATAAACTCAGTAACGAGTCTATGTTGGGACCCTTTGGGGCATCTTCATAATCATTTCACAGTAAAAGAGACGATACAGGAAGTGTGAGTGGGCCTGTGTTCGATAAATGGGGCACAGCTGTTTCTGTGCTTGGAGACGTCAAGGATTTAAAGCATTGTGGGACCTGAGAACCCAGGGCAGCCACCCGCTTTGTAGATGAGACCCAGTGGTGCTCCACTCTGCTCTGGGTCATACAGGTGCGTAAGACTCAGGTCTCAGAGTCCTAAGCACTCACAGTAGTATCCATTGAAGGTGATATGTGAGTGTTAGCTTTATGTTGCTGCAGCTACAGCTTCGAGTGGTGTGTTGGATACTGAGGAAGACGGCTATTAAAGCAGCTTTGCCCTGTATTCATTTATCCTAAATAGATGGCATAAAATGATTTATTTATGAAGTATATAGTCCTGAGCTACAAGCCTTACTTTTTATCCTTGGAGCGTATTCTCCTGTTCTCCAGTTTAGCTGTACAAAAATTTCATGCAGGTCTCTAGGTATTTTGCAACTTAAACACTTAGGCACCTTATATCCTTGAGCTGCTTCTTTATTTGTAGTTGACTTAGTCACTCCCAGTAGTGATGGTTAGTATTGGAGAGACCTGATTGGTTGCACAAAGAAAAATGTTATCAGGTTACATCATTGCCCAAGATAACGAACAAACAAAATCATGACCTTAACTAACGCCTCATCTTCTTGACTTAGATTTTCCACATGCACTCACACATGTGTGCACCTCTCCACACATACATGTATGCACACCTGTACATACATGTAAATATACTACAAAAAATAGAGAGAAACGATAAAAAAAGAATACTGAACTAAATTGCCACTTTAATAACTACTTGGAATGAGGTTTTAATAATTTTAAACATTTATTATGTTGGGAAGATGGCTCTGGGAATAGATGTGCCTGCTTCCAAGCCTGAGGACCTGAGTTCCATCCGCAGGACCCACAGAGCAAAGGGACCACCTCCTGCACATTGACCACTGTGGCATGCATGATCCCACACAAGTCCCTGAAAAATGAGTGAAATGTAATAAAACAACTTATTTTTATAAGTTTGACCGCCTCTTTAAGTTGAAATAAATTTTCTAATTAATTATTCAATCTAAGTTCTAATTAAAGTTTTATGTCATTTTTAAAAGCATTTTGTGTTACTATCTTTTTGGAAAAATAATTTTGTTGGAATTTGAATTAGGAAGGAACTGGGTGATTAGTGTGTTCATTTCTTTAACCTTAGTGCATAATAAATTTTAAAACCCTAATCATTTGTTTTAAATCATTTGTGTTTGTGGAAAACACAAATATCCTCTAAAGCGTATTATATTAAATTAATTTAGTAGAGGTCCGCCAGCCATCTTTGCCTCGTATATGTAGCTCTCACCCTTAATCAAAGAAGCTTCTCTGCATTATGGAGGGTCCAGGCTCAGTAGATACATCATATGATTCCTACACCTAAAACTCAAGGAACATTGCAAAGGAGACAGAACCAGGTCTGCTGTGAGAGAAATTGTGTCTCCTAAAAACATCAGGGAAGCTTCATCCGTTGTATCGCAGCAATATAGTTGCCTGCACAAGACCCAAACATTGACAGCACTAATAGACACAGGAGCACAAAAGGGAGGACTCTCAAGGAGATTGGGCAGCTACAGACAACTCAGGACTACTGAAAGTGAGGGAATTGGTACTTTAGATAACCCCACACAGGCACACACACAATTGGTTATCCAGTGCCAGGTTTTATCAGTGTTCCCTAATAAAGGGCATACTCAGTATAGTATTAACTGCGCTAAAACTTCCTTATAGGAATTGATTTGGAAGTTTTGATGCTCTGTTTGTTGCATTGTGTTAACACAAAAGAGGAAATAATGTCTATAGTTTTATTCTGTATTATTCTAACCGTGATATATATAATAAAAGTATAGTTACAAGCATATGATATGTCAGATGTTTGAGAAAGGGTCTGCAGTCTTAAAGAGGATTGAGTCAGAAGGATGGATTGTGGCATCAGGGTGCAGGTCTGCTACAGCTTTGCTAGTTATATTGGATTTGTCTTCTCCAGGGGGTTAGGGACAGAGTAATTCCTTGCCATCTAAACTGAAAATTTAATTTGATGAGCAGGTACTGAAGAGAAATTCAGAAATAATTCTAACAGTGACTGGTGGTACCTTCAGTTCATACAGCAAAAACGAAATACTGGGGTTTTTGGTTTTTGTGGGCATTAGTTAATTAATTTTTGTAAAAGGAAATATGTTAGTCTGCTGTGCTGAGCTAAGAAGACACCACAGGCTGGGTTATTCCTAGCAGTGCCAGCTCTATTGGATTAGGGCCCCACCCTTGTACCTCACCTAATATTTCATTACTTCCTTGAAGATATAATCACCAGATGTCATATTGGAATATAAAGCTTCAGCACAGGAGTTTGGGGTGGGGGGCAGAGCTCACCATAACTGAGAAAGTAAGGAGATTTGCAGCCACCTGGAAGGCTCGGCCAGGCCTCCAGAGTTCTGAATCTGGGTCATGCTTGAATATTTGTTAGGCTCCATTGTGATGCTGATGCTATTACTTTGGGGACCATACTTGGAGGATAGATTTTGGGTTTTGGGGGTGGGGTGTTACACTTTCGAGGTATGAGAGAAAGATATAGCCAAAATCAGAAGACAGTGGAAATGTTCAGGAGACTCCTTTGTTCAGCTTACCAAGTTATGTTTATTTCCAGTTTAGTGACATCAAGAGCAATTTCATTGAAAGTTCACTCATATTGTCTGGAAAATAAGTTCTAATTTCACTAACAGTCTTACTTCCGCCAATATTCAGAACTCTGGTAAGATGTCACCCTCTCAGCCCCTCTGACGCTTCCTGTCTTACTCTCCTGTCCCAGTGTGTGTGTGACTACAGACTGGGCTTCCCAGAGTGCCCACACACTCAGAATTGCCAATCCTTTCTTTGCTGCTCTGTTTTGTCATACACTTCCTTTTACAAGTAACCATTCTTCTGCTTTATTCTTATGTTCTCTCTCCCCAAAATAAATAGACTTGCATAAGCTGCCTTATTTCTTGTATTCTTCCAAAGAGGCTGGCACTTTGCCCTGTACTTGATATATTTTAGAAACTCCACCATATTGGCTTGTAGACCTTGTCATAGGTGTGTTGTATTCTGATCTGTGTGCCATTCTGTAGGCAGCCACGGCCCTATGTTTGGATTGAGGAGGCTCCCAGCACTCTGAAGTTTAAGTGATGCCACGGTGAATAACCTTGTGCATATGTATTTCATATTACTGAGGTGTAGATTGCTAAAACTGGCATAGCTGTGATGGTGAGTAAAATAGTGTTCCCGGTATCAGTTGAAACTCAGTTGGAGTTCATTATTGAGTAAGTCCCTCATGGGACCATGTATGGAGTATTCCCAAGTCTTCATACAGTTAAAACTTTTTTTCCTGGCTGGATGTGTAGCTGGGTACAGGCATATGTTTGTCGTATACTTAGAATGCAGGAGACCTCTGGTTCAATCCCCAGTGCCACAAATAACCTTTCTACTGGTGAATGTCTTGACTCTGGCAAGTCACTAAACTTGTGAACTTTCTCACTAAAAGCACTGTCTCACTATTCTCTTTGTAGCCTTAAAAAGTCTCATTTTCCTGTCTTTTCAAATAACTTTCTGTGTGGGTTTTTTTGTTTTTTGTTTTGTTTTGTTTTGTTTTTTGGGGGTTTTTTTGGGGTTTTTTTCCCCCCTCATGTTCTGTGGATTTCTCTGGTTTGTCTTTAAATTCTAGTAGTTTGGTTAGTATGTGTCTTGAAGTAGATTGATGTAGTTCAGGCTTCTGGGCATACTATGGTCCTGTTCATACTAAATATAGTGACAAAAAAGCACTTAGAAACAGTTGACAGGTTCCAAAGAAGGTACTTAACTTTCCCTCTCAGAAATTAAGAATGAATTCGGAAGGCCCAATGTGGACCGGATCTGAACAGCATCCGAGAAGAGATAGTGAGAGAAGAAAGAACAAAATGAGACCAGGCGTGAAGGGACCCTAACGAATGCAGGGGCTGAAACAGAGGACATGGAGAGATTCATTCTTTTTCCTCCCTTCCACCTCCCCTTAAAAATAAAAAAGTAGTTAACCTAAAGAAAAAGATGATGTGGGATTTGGGCCAACTTCTGCCATATACTATTTTCAAGAGTTTTATTTATTTAGTTTGGCTTGAATGTTATATTTACTTCTTGTGATGGTTTAATAGTCTTGTTTCTAATAGCCTTAGATCTACTCTGGCTACAAATCAATAAGAACAAGCCAGAACAGCAATGTAAATTCAGGTAGTACTGGCTAGTTGCATATGCAGCCAAGGAACTGTCCAGGATTCCTAGAAAACAGCCAATTTTACAGACACTGCACTTTTACATGGATGCCTTGAGTAGTGATCAACAGTGTGAGCATCTGTTGTTGTGACTATCCTGACAGAAGTTTTTAAGTTTAAGAATGCATCCTAAAATGGCTTTCACTTTTGTATGGCTGAAATTGAGCTTTCCTGGCTGTGTACAGGTGCCATTGCTTCCTGCAGCAACTCTTAATGTGTCTTAGGAAGACATACTAATGTGGGAAACAGCCGCCTCTCTCCCGTGGCCGAAGGGTGTGCCCTTTTGTCAAAGCTGAACCAATTGTCTGAAGGAATTAGAGAAAGAGGTCTGTGGTGTGCTAGCCATCCTCCCCACTTGTAGTTTCCTGTGTCATGGGCAGGGTAACATTCCCTTGAGGATTATAGCATATAAGTATTTTGAGAGAGTAAACAATGTACATGAATAATAGAGAGCTAGGAACACATAAGGTTCAGCTAGAAGTCACTAAGTAATTCATCCGCAGGTTCTTTATATTCCCTCGAGAAGAAAACATGGAGGTGGAGGCCAACTGGTCGGTCACTCTTGCATATAATTCAGTCCTCCTTATTTCATGAAGGGATTGATTTCCATTATGAAATCACTATGGTTTGAAGGTGTTTTGTCTTTCCCCCCATTGTGTTTGTTAGTCACCTCTATTTTTGGTCACTAGTCATCCTGTTTTTCATGATTCACTGGTGTGGTCAGCATTTGAAAGGCCAGCCGATTGGCTTGTTTAGGGAAGGCAGTGGATTAGGGTTAGTAATGTGTTGGTAACTCTTTCCATCATCTTAGAAATGTTACAAGTTCCCAGGCAAGAGAGATGGCTCACCAGCTACAAGTGCTTACTGCAGAATCATTGGGACCATAGTGCAAATCACAAATCCACACAAGCCAGGTGTCCTGCAAAATACCTGTAATTCAAACCCTGTTCTGGTCTCTACTCTCATACACACCTGCTCATTCATACCTGCTCATGCTCTCTCACCTGCTCATGCACATATATGAATGAATACATCAATCATTCTTAAAAAGTTAAACTTTTGGGCTGGGTGGTGGTGCAACTCCTTTGATCCCAGCACTTGGGAGGCAGAGGCAGGTGGATCTTTGTTAGTTTGAGACCAACCTGGTCTACAAGAGCTATCCAAGACAGCTACATAGAGAGGGAAAAAAAAAAAAAAAAAAAAAAAAATCCTGTGGAGCACTGTTACCCTCCCTTATTTTTACAGAAGTCGTAGTAATTATGCAGCACAAATTGAACTGTGCATTGTAAAACAGCAAATTCCTTGCTGTGCTGTGGGTTGCAGGCTCCTCAATGTCTAACTAAGCCTTACTAACTCACAGGCTGCTAGGTAGCTGACCCTTCTACACTTGTGGGTATTGTAGCTTCCTTCTTGCCTTTGCTATTTTTTTCTGCTAAGAATGCATACACCCATGTCTTCTTGATGCTGCTTCCTTATCATAAATCATTGAGAACCCCTGGCATACTACCCTTTATGTATTTGTATTCTTTAAAATTAGATGGAGGAGACACACAAATTAATACAAGTTTAAGGTTTCTTTAACCCAGGAAGGCAGTCACCATGTTAACCACTCAGTTGTGTGCTTTTCGCCCCTGTGTATTCTTCAGTTTTGGTTATCTCGTTTCCTGCTGATAAATTTTGAACAATAGTGAAGTTCTCCCAGAGCCATCCCATTTATCTCCATGGAAGCTAATGGGTAGTTGATCTCGGCTTGGAAGTGTGCCTGGTGATATCTCTCTATGTGCTTCATCATCGACCTGTAGACTTGAGGAAGAAGACGTCTTTTAGCCTTAAGAGAAACGCATAGTAGTGTATCTATAGCTATTTATTATAACCAGGAAGGATGTAGTCAGTTACCTGAAGAGCAGTCAATCCTCAGTTCTGACTTAGACACTGCATATACCCCCACTCTAGTCTGAATGCAGGGAATTCAAAGCTGCTCTTTGTAAGCAGAATAATTTATTGTGATTCAGATTCTCTCAGTTCCACTTTCTGTAAAAAGGCCCCCACCCCCAAACCAGGTCCTTAATCATTGACCCATGCTTTCAAGTACTGTACACAACCTCCAAAGTTGGCCCTGTTTTTCGGGTATCAGAGACATTTTCAAACAGTGTTTTTCATTGATTAACCCCTCCCCCAACACTGTTGTCTCTGCTGCCTTCCATACTTAACATAGATTATACAGTCAGGCTTAGGTTTGAGTTGGTTGTGAACTAACAGCCCTTCAGTTTGTTAAGATGTCTCCATTTTATTCGTATATATCTATCTCCAACCTTCTAAGGAGTCTAAACACAGAGATTAATATTTTTAAATTTCATCCTATTTTTTTCTGTTCAAGTCTTTGAACATGTAATCTGGCATATGAAATCTCTTCTTGCATTATTAGAAAAACTGTATTTTATGGCTTTTTTAAATTAAAGTGTGCACGTGGGCATACATACATGCATATGTGATACTTTACCATTGGTGAAATTCTGAATAGCACACCTGAGGTTTTGATACATATAGAGAAGAAGAGATAAATACTAATTTGAGGTTTAAAACCAGGAGTTAGCAAGAAAAAAGTTGAAGGATTTGCTTGGTCCATGAATTTAAGGAAGTAAGTAGCTTTACTTCACTACAGTTTTCATTGGAAGACAGAATGCTTCTGTGGCAGTTTCGGTAAAATTTGAGTAAAGCATACATTCCATTGTCAGCCTGGTCTTGTGTTCTTTCATTTAAAGTGTAGTGGATCAGAGATTGCCATTGGAGTATTAAGAGGAGAATATTTGCGAGACAAATTAATCTCAGTTGGAGACTATTCCTTAAAATATCCGTTAATGTGCTGGGAAGATTTGGGGAAGGTATAATCACTGCCTCCCACTTCCCCACACACAATTGAAATTAAACTCCTGTGGATAAATCACTCAAAACAGCTGGGCTCTGCATAGGAGTGGCTCAGAAGCTAGGTCCAAGCTCCGTGTAAAATACAAGGTGTTTAGTGTCCTACAGAGCCTGTGTTCAGTATCATTTGGTAGTGATTAAGGAAGCTCCTAGCTGCCCTCACAAACATCCCTGGAACTACTGGATATGTGAGGCTGTTAATATTTAAAAATGTTAAATCTCTTTCAGGGTAGCACAGTGATTTGGAAAAGTGGTTTTTTTCTTGTTGTTTTGGCTTTTATTTATTTGTTTGTTTGTTTGTTTATTGATTTTTGAGAGTGACTTGAATTTTAAAAATCCATATGGATAGTTCTACAAAATTTTATTCTAAGGAGAGAATGATTTGCCTCTGTGGGGTGGGGGTGCTACCTTTTTGTGTCTTGTAATAACAGTTTTAAATTTTGCTTTATAAATCTGGGAATTGGGAATTAGAATTGTTTCAAAATTGGCAGTTTAGAAGGATAATTATCTTGTATGAATGTAGGGATCTGGAAGTTTTGTTTTGTGTGAATGTGGCAACAGCTGTCAAATGAATGAGTTGTTTCTATTTGCAATTTTATAGCTCTGGTTAAGTAAAAGATACCCTCATTCGGGAAAGACTGTATTAACACTAGCCTCCCTATGACTTTATCCTGTAATGCCAGTAATACGTACATAATTATCCATGCTCAGATCACTCTTGTTTAAAGTTGAAATGCAATGTTTACATTGTAGATAGACCTTATCTAGACTGTTGTTTTTAGTGAGCACTGGGAGCATATACAGTTGTAGCTAACACATGCTTAAGAGAGTACCACCAGAAGCTCCACACCATTGGTGGTACAGACTTGCCTTGATTGCCTCTGTAATTAATGTCTGTCAATGGTTCTCAATCTCCCTAATGCTTCAACCCTCTAATACAGTTCCTCATGCAGTGGTGACCCCAACCTTAAAATCATTTTCGTTGCTACCTCATAACTAAAATTTTGCTATTATGAATCATAATGTAAATACCTGTGTTTTCCAATGGTCTTAGGTGACCCCTGTGAAAGGGTCCTTCAAACCCACAGGTTGAGAAGAATCACTGCCTTATGTGGTTCTGTTCA
Source organism: Phodopus roborovskii (assembly GCF_943737965.1). Taxonomy (NCBI): domain Eukaryota; kingdom Metazoa; phylum Chordata; class Mammalia; order Rodentia; family Cricetidae; genus Phodopus; species Phodopus roborovskii. Next base: position 9,431,710 of record NW_026126618.1, read on the forward strand.
TCCAAGATTGACTAGAAGAGCAACAGTTATTGAGGATATACTGAAAACCTTTGCCTTTAACTCCGTGCTTGCCTTGATGGGCCGAGACTAGGGCACTTCTTTCCCCAGCCCCTGCCATCTAATGATTCTAATACGTGCTATGTAAGACAAAATCTGAGCTGGCTGGGCTTTATGTTTTAGATACCAACTGCCCATTCACTATGGTGAAGAATTTGATAGGCAACAACATTCATCTTTGAGATTATTAAAAAAGACATTCTTCTGCTTAAATGAATGTATAAAGTATTCTTTAAAAAGCAACACCGACACACACGTACACACACACAAAAGCAAAAACAAACAGGGTTTTACATTAGGCTGACAGGCCTAGAACTCATTATTTAGCCCTCTATACTTGAACATAGAGCAAGCCTTCCTTAGATTTAGCTTCCTGCAGCCAGCGAGCCAGCATTGTTTCCGAAAACTTTCATCATTTGAGTTTTGGAAATAATGGCACCTAAACGTTAATACTGGCTTGTCATAACTTTTGAATAAAGCAGTATCCTTCCAAAACTGAAATTACCATAGGGACTATGACAGGAGAAAGGACTCTCTTGTACAAGCCTGTTTACCTAATGTTAGAAGCATATGACGTATTTTGATAGATATTTGTAGAGGCCAGTTTTCCAGAATGTAGTTACAAGAACATCATTGCTTCCGCTGTAAATTATGTAGTAGCCATATACTGGAGAGATTGCAAATTCTATATTTGTGTATTTTTTCCAGCACTGTGGTTCTGTTGATGCATTTGACAAATACGTGTCCATCCTGTGCCATACCACACTGTCCAGGGGTAAAAGATGGGCTTCTTAGGGTTAACAATAATAAAACAATAGCAGAAATGTTCTCATGGTTTAGAATCATACTTTTAAAATAATAAATAATAAATAGTGCTGCCTTCAGAATAATGTCATCATCCTTGAATAGGTGAGTTAGCCTTGCATAGATGCTCTGGCATTGAAAGACATGAATTACTGTTTACATATTGATTTGCTGCATACTGTTACATGCATGTTTTATAACAAGCATGAATATAGGCTTATTGCTAGAACAAACTGACATTTCCTAACCCATTTTTAATGAATGATTCTGTTCTTGGATTATAAACTTAATAGGACTTTTACCTTCTGCCTCTTCTTGTTTCTATAATGTAATATGATGCCGTTTACCTAATGAGTTTCGATGTAAATATTGATGGTAACGAAAGTGTCTGATTTTTAAGATGAAGGATGCTTTGCGATTACAGCTCTAAGAATTGTAGTATCTGCTTTTTAATAAATAACAGCCCTCTCTCTGTGTACCTAGAGTTTCTGTAATACCTGTAAGAGCATTGCAGATGTGGGGTTATTAGAGCATGTGACTATTTTTTAAGTGCTCAAATATCTGATTCAAGTAAGTGTGCTTTCTTCTGTAATGGTGTTTCCAGTAATGCACGGCAATATTTCACATTTAATGGGAGGCTATTTTTATTTTTAGTGAATTGCTATCTTTCCTGATAGATAATCGTCTCAGAGAGGTCAAGGATCCTGCCCCCTGAAAATGCATGCAAACACCAGAGATATGTGGAGGTATAAGCCACAGGACTGGGGTACAAATCCCAGCACTGCCCTTTAATGGCTTTGTGACCTTGGGAGAATTAATTAGCCTGCCTAGCTTCTGTTTCCATATAATGGAGCATGGTGCTGATTGATTATCCTTTATCTGGAATGCTTGCGGCCAGAATAGTTTTCAGGTTTGGGAGGGCTTGGGGGTTTTTGTTTTTTGTTTTTATGTTTTTCAGTAATTGTGTAGACAGACTGACAGATAATGATAGAATATCCGGCACTCTAATTCATAAATGCTTCAGAATCTTAACACCCTCAAAGTGTTCAGACTTAAGAACATTTCAGATCTTTGCATTACATGTTCACCCTGTGGTACCAACCTCATCAGGCCAAATTAAACACTGTATGAATTTAAACTATTTACTGTTAGCATCATTATTGTAATCATTTACTCTATAATAAACTAAGGTTTCCCTTACCTCAGTAAGCCAAAGGAGTACTAATCTGAGATAAGTTTGCTATCACAGGAACATTTTAAGAATTTGCTTCTAATACTGCTTTGTGGCCACAGCCTACCTTGTCCCTATCTTCATTCAGATTCCTTGCATTTTCTTGCCAGTCCCAAAAAACTAATCAGAAAGCTGGAATTACCCCCCCCCCCACACACACACACACACTTTTTCCATTTCAGTTTTATGGAACTGTAAATAAGCAAAGAGAAAGGAAGGGGAGAATCAACCCACATCAGAGCATGCAGTTCTTAACAGTTACACTGTGCAGGAGAATCACGGGTTCCAGGCCAGCCCGTGTGCTTAGTGAGACCCTGATACAAAGCAAAAATACAAAAATTGTATACTTCCTGTACTACAGGAGACAGATGTTCTGAATAACTTGTGGGGGGGAGTCCTGTCTTCCTCTCTGCCCAAAAATACCTGGGACTGAGGAGATAATGCTTAAATATTTGTCCTCTTTCCGTGTTAATATGTGTTTATGGATTAAAACTAAATGGACATAACAGTTTTGAGAAATGTATAAACTAGTTGAAAGATGCAATATGCAATAGTAAAGTATTAGGGAAAGTCAGCATTAAATATTTGAATAAATGAGAAACAAGCTATAGCTTGTTACTTTCTCTGTACCTGATTATATTTCATCCTCATTTCTTATTTGCCTTATTTAAAAGCTTCTATTCTTAGCTGGTATTTACAATGTTGGTGCTGCCTGAATTGAGGGATAGACATCCTGATTCTGCATCAGCATTTGCCATAACAAGAAGGATTCCAACTGTATCACAGAGAAAAGATGCCACATTTGGTTCTAATCCTTATAACAGTCCTGAAATGCTGATAGCAACATTTGTTACTTTTTTTTTTTTTTTTTATAGAGAGAGAACCTATAACTCTTACATAGGACAAGATCTGTAATTCAGTGGTTTAGGAGGGAATACACCAGGGATATATGAGGAATAGAAAAAAAAAAGGGAATTTAGTAGGCTGGGGAAACGGCTTAGCAAGTTCAGATCCTCAGAACCTTTGTTAAGAGGCTAGGGAGGGTGACACCTCTAATTCCAGCACTGGGCGGATCTCCAGGGTTTGCTGGTCAGGTAGTCTCCAGCCAGTTAAGAACCTTCCTTAGGTTCAGTGAGTTACTCTGCCTCAAATACAGTCCTCATGTGGTGGCCTCAACCAAATAATAATAATTATTATTATTTTGGTTTTTTGAGACAGGATTTCTTTGTAGCTTTGGAGCCTGACCTGGACTGGAACTCGTTCTGTAGACCAGGTTGGCCTAGAACTCACAGATATCTGCCTGCCTCTGTCTCCTGAGTGCTGGGATTAAAGATTATTTTATTGCTACTTCATAACTGTAATTTTGCTACTGTTATGAATCATAATGTAAGTATCTGATGTGACCCCCCCCCAAAGGTATTGCGACCCATAGGTTGGGAAGCACTGTTATATATAGAGGGACTGACTGGATGGATATTCGGTCATTGTAGCAGATCAGAGTTACTTTTGCATATAAGTAGTAGGTACTTTGAAATAGGAAAGCCTGGAGAGTATTAATAGGTGTTCATGTGTAAGGAGTTACGTGTGCAAGGCCTTGAAAAGGCTGAAGAGCCTTGTTTAGCTGGGATGATGGACACTGACTCTGTTCGTTAGCCCCTTTTCAGGACACCACTTTGGAAGTCTGGTATAGAGAACTTGAGATAGTTTTTAGGCTTGGAGTTTAAAGTTTTAGAGTCAAGCAAGGAAAAGCAAGAGACTCAACTTGGGAAGGAAAAATACCAGTGTGCAATTGCAATCTGAACCTCGTTCACACTATTAAACTGTGTGTGGGCCTTCAGGTCTTCATTACTTTGAACATACAGAAACACATGAGACTATATTTCAGAGTGATGGGTAACGTAGGGTAGGAACCTAGTCGTAACTGGGTGCTAAAGAGACTGTGTGGGACCTCGTACTCTGCTGAGGTAGAGGGGAATGGTTTCAGAGAGACAGGCAGTAGGTAGGAAAGTCAGTGAAGATACAGAGAAGGAATGCTGGCAATGTGAAAACAGGAATTGTCCGTGGGATGTGAGAAGAGGATGCATGTGGCAGACAGGAGCCATGAGTATCAATAGGAAGAGTGAGAATGAACGATGGTGTGGCTTGTTTGCAAATGAGGCCAGGAGAGACAGCGATTTGCTAGGTTAAGGACCAAGGTAGCTTTTTTTTTTTTTTTTTTTTTTTTTTTTTTTACTCTCTACTTATGAAAGGAAAAGACAGCAGATGATGGTGTGAAAGTGTCTCATCTAGGGAAGAAGAGGACTGTGTCTGTCCCTGAGGGTTCCACAGGGTGGGAATTCTCACAGCCTCTAATAGATTTCCCTTGTACTGAGTCAAACTTGCAGCTTATAGCACTCAGTGTAACTACATCTTGGATGTTTCACTCCAAGTCATACCAACAGTTGGTGAGAGTGATGTAAAACTCAGAAGCTGGTTTACTGACTTATGGTTCTAAATTCCATTTGTCTCTCTGTGTGGTGTGAGTGTACATGGACAGGTTTTTCACAGCGTGTGTGGTATGGAGGCCAGGTGTCAGCACTGGGTGTTGTCCTCTGCCAGTTTCCACCCTTGTTTTTCAAACAGGGTCTCTCACTAAACCAAGTGCTTGCCATGTCCACCAGACTGACTGGCCATAAACCTCTAAGCCTCTCAGTCCTGTCCCCAAGGGCGCGGTGGGCAATTCGAGAATGAGGGTTTACAGACGGTGCCTCCACCCCGGCTTTCCCATGGGTGCTGAGTGTCTTGGATATCTGAACTTGGGTCCTCATGGTGTCCCTCTGCCCTTTCTCAATCCTGCTTGGTTTTTGTTTTAAGCCTATGGCTAGAAACTCTCCAGTCCTGGCTATTCTTTTCACTATAGCCAAGCTATCCAGACAAAAGAGTAAAAAGTTTCTCAAGAACAAGTATCACGTTGGAATGTTATAGTGTTGTCTCTTGATCTTGGGGCCCCGGGGGTTACATAGCAGGATCCATCCAATGTACCCTCAGTTGCTTAACACAGTGCCTGCTCAGGTCTACTCTTCAGTTCTGGTGACCATGGTTAGCGCGTCACTTTCTTCCATCTGTGGTACTGTGTGCTTGGAGCACTCTTAACACTAAATGACAAATCTGGGTTTTCCTTCCTTCTCTGCTCCAACTTAGTCTTTGCTTACTTTGTTGTGTTTGGCAGGCCAGTTTCCTCCCTGTGTAATGCATCCCTCCTCTGGTTAAATTGATTTAGTCTGTATGATCATAGACCTTGAGATATGGACTCTTTATTTTATTCTCTTGAGGATGTTTGGTTAAGGTGTTCAGCTCCTTAGACCAGATTAATCTCCTGGATGGTTCCATCAAGACAGACTAAGTCAGTTGAAATCTGAAGCTGTTTCTTTTCTTTACTAAAAAGGTCCGGGCGTTAATAGTTGGTTCTGAGAAGGTTCTTCTGAGAGCCGTGTAGCTCATGTGTGGTGCAGGTTTCCTTTACTTGTTCAGGCTGGCATTAAACAAAGTCTACTGAAGATATTAGCCAGTACTTGTCCTCAGTAGTCATTAAAGTGGCCAGAGGATGTGAGATTAGGACATTCGTGGCATTGCATTTGGCATTTTAGTAAACCGCTGGTACAGAATGCCTAACAGTTGAAATAAAAGCACTTTGCTTTGTATTGTACAAATGACAAAACATTTGGGACTTGTGCTTGCTATTTAATTTAAAATGTATTTATCTTTTCTTATTTAAAAAATAATCTGGAGCTAGCTCCTCACTTCTTTCTCGTGTTTGCCAATCTCCCCCTCCCCCAGTGGGAATTAAAAAAAAAAAAAAGATAGTTTATTCTGGAGTCAGATTTGAGTGACTCTAGTCTGAGACAGATTTTGGTTACCCCAACTTCCAAGTCCCAACGTGAAAGGAATTTTATGGATTTTATAGTTTTACAGAACAAAGAAAATCATGAATCAAGACGATAAAACACATTCCGTGTACACCTAAGAGGTGGTTATAGCAAGAGCTTCCTATGGGCCTCAGATGCTGATTGAGCTTTTAGGTTGTGGAAACTAGTAGTTTGGTAATAGAATCCAAAAGACCTTTTATCTTTTATTCATAGGATGTCTAAAACACAGGCAGCCAAGGAATAGCTGGCTAGTCATGGGGTAAAACTAGTTCAGATAAGGTAATTAGCCTGGAGACCCACAACATTCTAACCATTCCATGTCGCTACAGTTCTAATCAGGGGTCTTTGCAGACACAGCTTTTTCTCAGGGATCCTCACTGACAAGTAGTATAATATAAAAGACATACATTGGCCTTTGTGTGTACCCTTTAATCTTGATGTTTGCCAAGTCTTGTCTCTTTGTAGCATTTGGACTCTGCTTGGTTGCAATCATTGGGCACGTATATTTCTGCCCTGCCTCCTACCCCTGCCCAATATTATACAGCAGAGTTTTCCAGGTTTGTGTCTTAGTTTTCTGTAACTGTTGTTTTGTTCAAAGAATCTTAAACATCTAATAATTTAAATATCTGCTTTTAATCATAGGAAGAAAGCTTTTCTCCCTTTGGATGGCCTTAATGATTGTCTCTGAAATATGAGCCAACTTACTTTGGAGATTAACTGAAATTCCTCAGCTCTTTGAAATTCTTAAATTTTATTTGGAATCACTATATGAAAGGATGTCTGTCACCTTCACATACCAAAATAAATACATTCATCTGTTTAATAAATATATAATGTATTGACTATATGCATATATAACACATTAATTATAATATATATGCAAATATATATAATAACCCTGCACAACACAGGGTTAATTTAGATACATGTGACAGGAAGCTAATCCAAACCATCACAGTAGTTAGAGTTCAGTAAGTGCTGAATATCAAGTAATAATTGCACTGACTCTAATGAGCAAGCCAAGTCCAGAGAGTTGGGGTTAACAGTTGACTCACATTTTAAAAATTTGGAAGCTGAACAGTATTTGTCATGGTCACTCTCCTAGTTCAAGGAGGTTGGCATGGACTGTAAGAAGCTGTGGACTAACCATCATCCCTGTTCTGATTAACTCGTGGGTCAGACGTCATTGTGAGTGCTCCAGTTCAGTGTGATTACCATGTGTTAAACAGTCTCCAGGGACAAAGTACGATTGCCGGAATGATCACTAGGAGATACAGAAGTGATCGACCATCCTGCTATTTAGCAAGGAAGAGTGCATCCTGCACAAGAGGTTGCAGTACATACTGAATGGGTTGCAGAGGCTCCAGAACACCATAGAAGCACATACATGGATTGTTTCCTTGTTGCCAGGTCAGAGTAGAAGGGCATTGGGAGCCTCCTTTGGAAGAAGCCAATAAAAGGGAAAGGAATAGGTCCACATTCACAGGGGAGCATGCAAAAGTCGAGGACTTCTGTTTATTTGTAGGTCTGTTAAGATCTCTTGTGGCATTAATTAATGCTCATGAGCAAGGTGCTTCCCAGTTTCCATCACTGGCTGAAAGCAATCCTTGTCTTTCTGGTTCATTCAGTTTAACTTTCTACAATGCTAACAAAGGAAACTAAGCTTCTTTCTGATCTTCTCAAAAGATGGCACAAATACCTTTCTTCTTTCACTTGTCTTTAATTTAAAGTAAGTGTGTGTGCACATGCCCACGCCCACATGCTGTGTGGGGTGCCTGTGGAGAAAAACTTGAAGATCCCATGGAACTAGAGTGTGTCCTGGGACCTGAACTCTGATCCTCCCGAAAAACAGCAAGAGCTCTTAACTGCCAAGCCGTTTCCCGAGCACTCGCTCTTTTTTACAAGAATGCAGCTGTTATTCTAGCACTGTTATGGAAGCTTGGGTTGTATTTTACGAGCGATTACTAACTGTGGAGATTGAAATAGTGCTTTTATCACAAGACCAGCTATTTATTGATCTACATTCTTGTTCTTGGCAACATCAGTCCGCCATACCTGTTCTCATCTCCTTACCACCCTGCACTAGTGGTCCAGGTGGGGTATAATCTAGACACTGACGTCGGAAGTTGTTCTCAACGACACACACCATTCAGTACTGTATCCTTTGCCTGCTCACCACTTCCTTTGTGAGTACTTGTGTGATGTTTGCTTGTAGTTGCTTATACATGTGTCTTTCTACCTTATAGAGACTGTGAACTCCTTGAGGACAGATCCTTGGACATGGGATTTACTCAGACATCTTAGGGACTGATAGAAACTTCAGAGAAAATTTTCAATCAGACGGTGTTAAGTTTAATATTAGTGATTTATTTCACCTGACCTACTGCAAAATTAAATGGTAATGTGGGTCGACAGCTGTAATGTAACCTGGAGCATGTAGGCCATGGTGTTATATGAGTTGCCAAGAGAGTCGTGCAGATAGATCCGGGTGATGCCCTCATTTAGGATGTTGTAAAGATTTAAAAGGCCAGTGAATTTGGCCTCTCATAGAGACCTATGAGAACTACATGATTAGTAAATGGAAGAGACTGTATGCATTGTAATATGACAGCTGCATACAGAAAGATGGGGCCTGAGATCATTAATCACTGTGACATCATCTATGTTGTCTCAAAAATGGAGCCAATTGCCAACCTCGAGGTGAGAATCATCAGTGTTTTTCCGGAGGTGTCGTAGGAGATGGGTTAAGAAAATCCAATAGAGGCGGGCTTTTGAGAGGAAGAGAGTCTTTTTTATGGAGTAGGATGTATGTGAATAGTGGAAAGGTCAAGTGGGAGACCTAGCAGAAAAGGCATTGAGATGCTGGCTTGCAGTGGCAGTTAAAGAACCAGGATTGCAAGCAGTGGAAGTCTTGAAATCAAAGTCAAAGTACTCCGGGAAGATGAGGTGTGTCAGTAGGTTGTGTGTTACTAAGTCATGTAAGTTACTAATGAACTAGACCCTGGTTTGTTTAGTTTTTTGAGACAGTCTCATGCAGGCCTGACTGGCCTAGAATGTGTTAGGTAGACCAGATGGGCCTTGGTCAGCCTCATCCTCTCCTACCTCCAGAGTGCTGGGATTAAAGGTGTGTGCCACAATACCCAGCCTTAAGAACTTTGGACCTGAGAAGAATGGGAAATAAATGAATGTTAACAGATGTGTTGTGCAACTTTCCCAAATAGTAAATTTAAAAAAAAAAAAAACAAAACCTCTAAGAAATAGTCTTTCATTGGGCAATCGAGAGGCAGAAGCAAGAGGATTGCATCAAGCTCCAGCCACACAGAGATACATACTGAGACCCTGTCTCCCCACACACCCCCATTAGTTAAATATGTCTCTTTTCAGTATTGCTTAAGCAGATGGTCTGTCTCTTCTAGGAATGGCTAATTAACCAATTGGCTATAGTAGAAGGATCAGAGCAAGTCATGGAAAGTTAGCTTTTTAAGGGAAGCTAGTGTGGCTAAGGAATCTGGTGACCTTAGAACTAGTCAAATGTGTGACAAGATTGAGTAGAACTGAAGAGAACAATGAGAAAAATTGTGCCAGAGAGGACATCTGAAGAAAGAACAATTCTAAGTGATAGTTTTAATGGGTGGCACTGGCTTTCAATAACAGTCAGAGTGAAGGTCAGGAATATATGTAAAGAAAAAAATAAAGGGGAAAGTTTGGGAATATGTGAACAGCTTAGAGGACCATTGGTGATGTGCTGCTCAACACGTTCCCAATGCCCAGGCTTTTTGCACTTTATTGAGTTAACCATCAATCAAATGTTACATAATACCCTCTTAAAACAGACCTTATTTTTCAGCCAAGTTATTTGAAATAGCATTAAAGTGAGTATTGGTTTTCTAAGCTCCTTCAGTACATATAGCTGAAATTACATAAATAAAACAAATAAAGACATGGGAAAGTGTCTCATCCTCTGAGCTTTGTGTTCAGTTTGGAAGTCCTGGGACAAATCTTTGAAATCTGGAATTTTCAATTTCTAAAACAGAAAGCTCATGTTAATTTACAGAAAAGAGTTAGCCTCCCTTGGTGTTGCCAACTTTATTTTTGTGAGCCTGTTCGGTGACATAATGAGCGTCCTGTTTCCTTAAGCATTTAAGTGTAGGTTCTCGTGAATTGACAGGATAGAGGCTCTTAAGAACTGAGTAGGCCGGTGGAGCAGCTGGTGTGACATTCAAGTGTTCATGTTGCCTCTTAGCCCCTGAACAGAAGGAAAAAACACTGTTTTAATTTAGAAATCTCTTCCTTGACTATAGCTGAAAATTTCAACACCAGAGAGACTAGAAAATGATAGAACATTTGGTTCTCATATTTAACCGGAGATATAGTATGTTCTTATATTTGGTAAATTGCACAGGATTATATAAAATTAACTTTATTTTGGAGCTTTTCAAAAGTCCCCCCCCCACCCCCAACCAGGAATCTTACTGTAAAAATGAAAGGTTTAAGAACAATAGGATAGGAAAAAACAAAGTATAATTTATCTTAGAGGTGTGAATAGAAGATAGGTATCTAAATTAGAGCATTTTGTTAAAAAGCAATGCGTTAATGTTAAACATTTAAAAGAAGAAAATTATTCACACTATTTGTATGAGACATAAGTAGAAACACATCAATGTACTTGTATTAAAAACCAAGACAGTTAAAGCACCAGATCACAAAATAGTTTCAGAGTGTCGTCTCACTTTAAGTTATTCCTGAAAGTGAAGAGTAGCATAGTGCAGAATCATGAATAATTTGCCTATTTTGCCCAGAGACTTCTAGATCAAGATGGATATCCAACAGTTAGTTCATGAGTCAATATTCAGGTCACAGTTACCTTGAGTAGTGGCTTACCAGAATGGCAGCAAGATCAGCATCCTAGAAGTTGTTATTCATGTAAATTTTCACTGAAGAGGTTCTAGAGGTGGGACCCAGCAGTCCATGTTTTAAGAGCCCTACAAGTATTACTGATAGACACTGCAATTGAGAAGCAGAGATGGCTTTAAAATTTATCGTGGTTTGTCAAATTCAGAGGTTGTGGTTTGTTGATTCTGCAGGTACATCCTTGCAAGATTCTACCAGCTTATCTGACTATAAGGCAAACAGTTCTCCAGTGATCATCCAGATAACCATGCTTTTGATCATTGACATTCTAAATTGTATCTTCCATTCTTAGTGCTTTGTTGTCCTGAACAAGTAGGCTATGCTGGAAGTGGCAGTTATCTAAAGACCCAGAGATGTGGTTGAATGGCCAGGCTATACCCCTGCTTTGTTTGAGGTTGGCATAATCTTTTATAGATGAAAAGTTAATGGGAACAAGAAGAGTTGCATTGGGGAAAGATAAGGAAACTGATTTTTTTTTTTTTCTCCACACTTTCTCTGAGCCAGACTGCTATAGTGTGTTTCAGTTGAATGTGAAATTCTGAAATAATAGAAAAACAAAAGTCTTGGAATTGCACTTGCAAATAAGTTTTTATTATTGAAAAGCCAATCTCTTGTGTGTGTGTGTGAGAGAGAGAGAGAGACAGAGAGACAGAGAGAGACTTAAACCAGATGAAAACAGTTACCGAATCACCCAATGCCTTCCCACTGAGTCCCTTGACAGTGTGGTGGGAACAAGAGTCCAGCAGTGGAGGGATTAAAACAACAGAAGCTTCAAGAGTAGGGAGACTGGCAAAGAGCAGCAATGGTTGCCAAGAAGTCAAATAACGAAGACTGCTCTTCAGGTTCAGGAACATGGGCATTTCTAGGTTCACCTAGAAAGTGGTTTCTCAGGACACAAGAGAAGCTAGAGTAGAATAAGTTGATCAGGGAGGGGGAGGTAAGTAGGAACAGCACATTTCAAAGATGATAGCTAGCTAGCTACCTGTGTGGTTGGGGGCTTAATTAAATGGCCTTTACTAGGTCAGAGTTTAGTATCTTTGTTTCTTAGGAGGACTTGCTAAGTTAATTCTTGTACTGATTTAATAACATTTTTTGTCTGTCATGAGTAACCTTAACGGTTTAACGCTCAAAAATATGCTTCTCCTCCAAGCATTAGGAAATACTAAAGCTTGGAATTACTGTTTGGCCTCCTCTCAAAGATTTAGTGTTGTAATGTGAAAAAGTGCCACGAGAAAGATGCCATGCTACAGAGCTTGGGTGGAGGGGTTTTATTGGAGGAAAGTGGATGGGGTAGAGGGGAGAGTGGGAGAGACAGAGAGACAGGCAGAGAAGTGGGGAGAGATGGGAGGTGGGCAGGGCCCTTTTAAAAGGGAAAGTGGTGAATGTGCACAGGTGATGCTCTTAGTGGCTGCAGTTGAGGCCGAATCCTGTCAGAACCCCAAGGCCATGCCAGTACAGATGCCCGAATACCAGCATCTAGGGCCATTGTTCAAAATCATTGACAGTAATAGTGTATAATTCATTTGAGACACTCTTCAATGTATGTATGTATGTATGTATGTATGTATGTATGTATGCATGCATGAATGTTGGTTTGTGGAACATGGTCTTGCTATGTACTCACTGTGTAGACCCTGCTAGAACTCATGTAGATCCTACTGGCTCTGCTCCTCCGTTGCACAGCCTGGAGTACTTGGTAATTTCTGTTGTCCAAAGGGATTCAAAGGGAAATAAACATCTTTAATACCTAGATGGTCGAAAACTTCTCAAATGGGCTTTCTCGGAAATCGTAATGCACTTCGCATATATTTTAAACATGTTGTAAGGCTTTGTTTTGTCCTTATTTGAATTGCCATTACCCTGTTACAGAGCTGCTTTTTCAGATAAGTTATAGCTCATGGCATAAACTGAGAGTTTCTACTCAATAAACATTGGACCCTCAGTATATCACAGGCACACGTGAGGGTTAAAATGCAGTAGATTCTATCCTGAGGTCACAGTTCACTGGGAAAGGCAGAGAGGTAACTCAGATGGCAACAGCTGTGTGAAACAGTTGTGACAAGAGATGGGCTAGGTCCTCTTCTGTCCTAACAGCCTGTGCCTACCCACCCCAGACATTAGTTGAAACCTTCATGCTGCTGGGCTTACAGCTTGACACAGCTGCAGCTACTTTTACAATACCAAGTCTGCCTGGTGTAGTCCTCAAGAAGAGAAAAAATAAATGACTGAACAGGGTGAGAATGGTATTCACAAATCTTTCGAGATTAGTAACGAGGCATTGTGAACAGTGCTTGTTTGACTAAGTATGTGGACTTTGTGTTCTTTTATGTTTTCTTTAAGTCCTTTGAAATGTATAAAATAGGAGTCCTGAGTAAAATTAAATTTGAGTCTTCCCTTAGTTTCATAATTAATTTAATGAGATAATTTGGATGTGCTGTAATTTGCAAAGGAGGATCCCATCACTTGTGATTTTAAAATACGTGTTCTCTGAAACTATAGCATCAGAGCCCAGGTTCTTTCCACTGTTACAGTTATATATAATAGTTGACAATAAGTTATTATCACTTCTCCAAAAACTATTTTAGTAGTTTAAAGATTTCAGGGTTTTAGGGCAGGAATCTGATGAAAGGTGTTTGTTACACTTCTGCAGAAGTAGCTCTGAAGTAGTGTGAAGGATTATAGTTTGTCTTGCTGAGACACAAAAGAGCATAGCAAGTGTCTTTCCTTTTTGTAAGTTCTCAATGTAGTAGGCAATCCATCCGATCTAACGTGTAGTTTTTATCTACCCACCCCCTCAAGAGACCCTTTAAGGCAATGGTTCTCAACGTGTGGGTTGCCACCCTTTTGTGGGTCACATATTAGGTATCTTGCACATCAGATATTTACATTATGATTACAGTTATGGAGAAGCAATGAAATAATTTATGGTTGGGGTCATCACAAGGTGAGGAACGGTATTAAAGGGTCACAGCATTAGAAAGGTTGAGGACCACTGCTCTAAGAGGATGAGGTTCAGATTGTCCACACCGAACTTAAACATAACTGAGGGAAACTGGGTGGGGCAGCTTGGTTCTCTGGTTTGCAAAGCGCCTCTCAACAAAAGGCCAGCCACAGTGGGAAACAGCTACAGGAGTTGGTGACCCTTCTGTTAACTGCCTGTCGAGGTGCAAAGGAAAGAGAAATGATTTTATGACGAAACACATGTGCATATATCCACACAGCCTGAGAGAGAAAAGGGGGCTGGGAAAATGGAGTTCTCTTTACGTGTTCTTTGGTGAGCTCTAGTTCCAAACTGCTTTTGAGTTCTCTGGTCTGTCTAATGGCTAAGTTTAGAGTATAGACAGCCATTTTGCTGGATGGCAGGTAGACGTTCTTAATATTAGCACATTGTTAGGAAGTGTACCCTGATTATGTGATTAAGGTTGAGGCCTTACTTACTATTAACATGATAATACTGATTACTATCAAGTTAACGTATTTAGCTTTTGATAACTGGGTTTTTTCATATATGCTGGTACATTCTTATATATCATATTTGTACAGTTACATTTTCGGAATTAAATTTAGGATGATCATACATGTGTGCCAGTTAAATTTAGTCTCATTCCCATCTGTGTGTTTGGATACTGATCCTGTTCTCTAACATTTGCTGATTATCCTGCTTTAAATTTTATAGATTGAATGAACACAACTTCATGTCTTCAGCTCACTTGCATATGTTTAGAATTATTAAAGAGATGGAAAGCCCATTTAAAAGGGGGTTTTGTTGCTAATATCCTTAGTGTACCAGCACACATTTTCCTGTTTTACGTACAGGAGTCTTATGTTTGTATATATTACAATCATTTCACTGAGTGTTTTACATGACTCCATATTTCATACTTAGCTCTTCTACATTTCTTTTAGTGTGTGTAAATGGTTTTTAAAATCTGGTTACCTGTGTTGACCCTAAATAACTTTTATGCAAGTTCTTTAAGTCAGTTTACCTTCAGAAAGGAATTGACATTGTACATTAACAGTGCTGTCCCATTGGACACCATCCTTTTGTATTCTTTTGTATCTCTGCTCATTCCTAGGAAAGTTTATGTGTGGAAAGAATCCGCTTTACCACCCCACCTCACCCTGTGTCAGGCTATAGCCATCCTTTTCTAGAAATCCTGAGACTACTAACAGTGACTTAATTAGAAATGTCATTTGTTCTGGCATAAGTTTTATAGGCCAAGTGTTCTACATAGAGTTGTGTGTCTTCTTTAAGATGTCACCCTTCTGGGATCTCAACTTCCACATTTTTTTTCCTTAAGCCTTTAAAATGGAAGATGAAATTTCTTTGAAGAACAAAGAGGATCAACATAGATGTTCTGGTTTTTGTTGTATTTGAATCCAAAAATAGTCCACTTAACATGACTATAACTTGAAGCTAATAAAGGCCAGGAGTTGTGGCATTTCTGTCAATTAGATGGATGAAGAAATAAGTGAATAAAAGAGAGAGAAGGAGGTAATAGATAATCTGGTAGTAGAAAACAGCCTGATGTGTGATTTGTAGAGCATTGGAAATTTGGAAAGTGGCGCATATTTGGTGCTTCTCCTGAACATCCTTTTTCTCAAACTGTTTATTTAGTGTACTGGAACTGAACGTAATTATATACTCAACCAAAGCTCTGTGGTTATAAAATAATAGAAAAGTTAACTTGTAAAATTAATTTCTTGATGAATTGTTGAAAAAGTCAAGTGACAGGACACACTTTCCGTTTTATTTATACTGGGGACTTATCTGATGCCCTATGTCTGAAAGGTACATGTGCATCCGTGCACACATGCATCTATCCATTATCCCTTCGTACATGTCTTCCCTACTAGATGATGTACTACGAAATGATCATAGCAGCTCTGTATGTTTCTCTCAGATTTAAATTCAGTAAGAAGATCTAAGCTGATAAGGCACAGTAGAAGTTTTGTTACCGTTCTGTTCAAGCCTCATTCACATTTCTGAAATAGGGACAGCATGGGGAATGGTTTTCTATGGAACCCAGTTCACATTTAGTAAGCACTGGTAATAGGCTGTTGAGGTGACAAGGAAAATCCATAGCAGTGTCTGTTGAGTATTGATTTGATTATATAAATCAGTATATTTGATATTATTTGACTTTGTCCATTATGACTTAGTAATGTGAAAATTTAGTGGAGGCAGTATTGCTAGCATTAGGAGCATGGCATGTCACTTCTACTCCTTGCTCAATTATTTCCCCTTCTCTTAAGGTACGTAAGGGCAGCCAGTCAATTAACATTCTTCCATCTTGTTTAAGTCTGTTGGAAGAACAAATGTTGATATCTAAGAATCAAAAGTTTAAGTGCCACTATTGCTTCCCTAAATAAACATGTTGGCAAACTGCCTTCTATAGACTAGTGAGGCTTGTAGCCTAGAGCAGAGAAGTTCCTTTTTGGAGAGGTGGCAGTTAATGCAGAGACCTACCTCATATATGGTCAGAGTACTGAAAATAAGTGACTCATACACATTTGTCCTTTAATGGAACATCCATCACAATACACACAAATACTAAAAACATTACAGAAAAGAGTAGAAAGAATTTAAGAATCAGAAGACGAGGAAGCATATCATGAATCACTGCCATCTAGATAATGACATTGTCTTTGCAACCATGAAAACATAGCAGCTGTGAACATCTGCACAAGATCGGCCTCTGCAACTTTTCACCATGGCTAGAGGGAGGTGCTATAAGGCTATGAGAGTTAATTCTGCTAATGTCTTTTGCAGTAGAGAGGGTATCATTTTCTCTAATAGAGTAAGTAGCCCCTAGGGGACTAAGTGAGAGAGAAAGGATTCAGAGGGAAAGGAGTAAGGACACCAAAGGATAGTGGAGTGTGACTAAAAGTATATTGTATGTATTTATAAAAGTCAAAAAATAAAATTAATGGTATTATTACTGACTAAAACTAAATGGAAGATGATTTTGTGTGAAGGCAATGCCGTTCTAAAAGAGCCAGAATGGCTCTTTTCCTCTGTTCCAGGCACTTTGAACAACAGTGGGCTTTATAACGTGTAAGTCTCCTCATTAAATCTCAGTCTAGAATATATGAGATATACAGCCGTGCCATTCCTAAACGGAAGGCAGAATGAAGAAACCTGGCTGTGTCTCTAGGAAAATACCTCAGGCAGACTCATCATGTTCATAGTGGGATAGTGGGCCAGGAGTTATGGAGGAAGTCTCTTATGGAAACCAAGGACAGATGAACACGTGTGTCCTTGCCACAACACAGACAAGAATCTTAATTATTTTATCTTTTAGAATAAATAATCTATGTTAAGGTTGATATGATGGTCTAGCCAACAAATTATGAGTATGAAAACTGATGATTATCAAACAACTACACTCTCTAGGTTGTTTGTTGGCTATTATAGTAATTGATGTGAGTAGGTGGGAACCCACTTGGCCTAGGAGATGAGTAAAATGTCAGTAATTGGACAAGTGTAGGGTTATGAAGTGGGAGGAAGGAAGAAGGCAGTAAAAGAAAATGCCTTACAGAATTTATCACTGGGTATTCTTGCAGATTTAACCAAAGGCAAACAAGCGTTCCTCAGCACAGTGGTAGCAGTTCTTAGTTTTTTTTTCAAGTAGCTTCCATTCTAGTACTTCTCAGGATGCTCTCTGAGCAGATTGCACCTGTATTGTCTAGAATCTTGATAGAAATGTAAGCTGTGGAGTATATGTTTAATGCTACTAAACTTATCACTTCTGGGGTGTATGTCCCATCTGTTTGTTTTATAAACAGCCATCCAACGACTTCAACGACAGCTAAGTGTGTGAACTACAAACCATGGCATACATACACCCTTCTATCAGTTTACTAGATGAGAAGCAATTGTACTTGCCAGTGTCTTTTCCAATTCTCAGACATTTTATTCAGTATTGGGGGGGGGGGGGTTAGATTGCTTGAGAAGCCGAAAGTTAATTCAGTTAACTGAAGTTTAACTGTGGATGCCTTTGAAAACAATTTAGTGGCAGAATGTGCAAGGGATTAGATGAAGGAGATGTTATCATAGTAACGTTTAACCAAATCCAGTCACTGACCAAAACAGTTAAGGATGGAGTCAAAAATTATCCACGGTCAAGCCAAGGTAATTAGGATAATGGTGATCATGGAAGGGTGTAGTTCTAGAAATGTTATAAATCCGGTCTTAAGCATGTTAGATGAAGAATTGACATATTTTTAGGCAGTTAAAAAAATGAATTGAAAGTACAGTGAAGAAATTAAAACTGGTTCTCTAACTTTATTATCCGTCTCATTTTTGTATTTTATTATTATGCTCATTTCTTTATTATCTGTCATGGTCTGCCATAATTCTTGACTCTAAGAATGGAATAACGTGTAGATAAATCAGATAAGCAGTAAGAAAATGAGGTAATGGGAAAGATTAAGGCATAGAAAGCCAGTGGACAGAAGTTCTGCGGTGGTAAAATGATGGAACCTATGTGGGAGATCTTTAGAAAGCCCAGTAAGGAAACTGTGTGTGTGTGTTCAGTTCTTAGGCTTCCTGTGCTGTCACAGGCTGCTAATGGGAAAAGGTTTAGTGAGCCAACTTAGGCCAGTGTGTCAACTTCAGATACTGTAGCCACTGTTAGCTGAAAACTCATTTGTCTATGCCTTACTGTTCTGGACAGAGTAAGAAATGGTAGTATTTAATTTTAATAGTTACATGAAAAAAGAAGTTAAGGCAGCTAGCAAAGTTAGACCACTTAAAGCTAAGCACTTCAACAATAACTTTAACAGTAATGAACAAGCATGAAATTCAGTAATGATATGCAGTTTCATTTAATTGAGTTCTAATGACTAGTTGCACATTTTATTTAGAAGTTACACTATGATCCAAAACCACAGTTCACAAATATTTACAGCTACTGTTCTTTGTTTAGCTGCCTAGTGGCATTAAAAAGTATGCGTACGTGCATGCATAATACTCTTGAGGATCAACCATTAACACCTAAATATTTTCTTTACAGATGTATACATCTCAGGATTGAGAGGAAGAAACAAGTCATGGGCCAGTGGTCAAGATACTTCTCTGGGAATTGTTGCTGCTGATACTACTTCACAGAGTCATACCATGAGTGTTTGGTTTAAGGAAGATTTTCATATTTAAAAGATTTTCACCTTGGAAAGATATCAAGTGAAAATTTCATTCTTTTGGGAAACAATTTCCTCCTAATAAGTTATACTGGTAATGGGCGACATGGCAAACAACTCAGTTGCATACAGTGGTGTGAAAAATTCTTTGAAAGAAGCTAATCATGATGGAGACTTTGGAATTACACTTACAGAGCTGCGGGCTCTCATGGAGCTCAGGTCCACAGATGCATTACGAAAAATACAGGAAAGCTATGGAGATGTCCATGGAATCTGCACCAAGTTGAAAACATCTCCCAATGAAGGTAAGCGTTAGTGTGTGTAGATTTGTCACTGGCGCACAGAATAGTGCTTATTCAGCTCAGATGGAAAGATACAGGCTTTTAGTAATGAGTTATCAGATTGCTACAGTTAGAATCTGTCCACTTACATGTTGCAGAAAGGTGAGCTGAAGTACTTGTCCTTTAGTCTGCATTAGTGCTCCACTGGAGATGCAGAGGACGGAACTGAGAGGTCCCCCAGGGGACTCAGTGGAAATAAACTGCTCACTAGCCTTCATTTTGCCAATGGCTTAAAATAGTTCTCACTTCCAGTAGCTGTCAAAGTTGTTTTACCTCATGGGACTTAATCTAAACTTTTAATAGTCTGTTGGCGAGGTCAGAACTCAAAATTTTAAATTAGATGACACTAAGTTGTTCACTTGGTAAACATTGATATAGTCAAACTATGTTGAATTTCCCTGGATTTGAAAAGGCTGTAGCTTCATGAGTCCCTTGTCACAGTTTGTGCTGTGACTTTGAAATGAGCTGACAAAGTTGAGCTTTTACATACTGATATTATTGTTCACAAAATGAGGGATGCAGAATGTGAAGAGCGCATTCTCACATTTCAGAGGAGAAAGTGAGCGAGTAAATTAAGTATATAGTTTGATAGTATCTGTGCGTAGTAGAAAAATCAGTGGAAAGGGGAAGTTTTGAAGGTTCCTGTATTAGATTGTGTGACATCTTAGGGAACAGCTCTAGACATGAGGGTAAGTGTTCAGTGGGTACAATTTATTTTAGTAAGATGGGAATTTTTTTATTTTAAAATACTATATTGATATATATTCCAGATAGTTATAGAGAAATTATGAAAGCTGTTTTTTCTCAACATTTTTATAGCAGTATGTAAATTAATAGTAAAAGATAATTTTCAAAATTCAAGAATTTTTAAATCATACCATATTTGAAAATATTTGTATAGTGTAGGTGAACTGCTCACTACTAATTATGATAGGTAGGCTCTCCGAGTTCTCTGATGTACCATAGTGTTGAGGAACTCAGTGTTCATGCTCACACGTGTCCTAAAAACAGACTCGTCTCACTGCTTGAGATCATTTTCTGCAAGATAAACCTCAAGATTTTTTTGTATCTTTTCAAGTCAGGACTACTAACAGCATAGACTTTCTGTTGTGCTGTAGTAATAGGATATAAACTTGAAGCTTTTCATATGCAAACATGATTTGAGATTACTTAAGGTTTTGACATGCTATATTATACTTTAATGTGCTATTCTCCATTGGTGGGTTTATTAATTTTCTTTACCCATACATACTTACTGTATTTCATCTAAAACCCAACTGATGGATGCTTAATGATCAGAAAATTAATAGGAAATAGTGACATTAAAAAACCCTCCTCGTCACATACATTTGTTCATAAAAGGCATATTACGTGGCTAGGGATGTAGCCCTGTAGCAGAGCATTTACCTAATAAGCAAAATCCATAGGTTGGATGCCCAGCACTGCAAAAAGTGTATATTGAACTTCATTCAGTTATACAGTTGATTGCCCTCCCACCAACTATATTTTTAATTTTGTGGCTATGAGTTACTAGAGTCTTTATTTCCTCATTACTGAATATACCTCTCACATCTTGTCATTTTTATAAGCAGGATTTCTCAATAATTTGCACTAGTTTCTTTTATTATTATGAGTACTATTTTACCTTGATTTTGATTTAATGAATTAATTGGAAATTTTGCTTTTAGTAAATTGTGGGAAGAAGAGATTATTTACTCATGACAGCATGATAAAAGCCATGAATGGTCTCTAGAGAACTAATTCGACGCTTAACATTTTTTTGTCTTTATTGTTTGTGTTTTGGGGCATCAAATGAAATTATACATTATTTTCCCCTCCTAGTTTTACAGAGTTCTTGGTGTTTTTCATAATAATGTTTGCCAGAATTTGTACAAAATTGGTCTTTACAGTTGGTATATAAATTAATCTGTCATTTTGAACTGTTCTTTTAAAACGGTGCATTGTAAGCATTATATTTGTGTTTATAGTTACTGAAAAGTAACCAAAATGGCAGCAAGCTTCATAGAAATATTTCCAAAGGATTCTTTATAGCTTTCACTTATTGGAAATATTTTACTCCAAAGTGTTAACATTTTGTCTCTGGTCAACCAGCCAAATCCTATTAAGTGAGTCAGGATCAGAAGAACACAGCTGGGGCTTGTGTAGCCAAGGGTGTGTCTAGAGCGTAAATCCCCTGTTGTTAGAATAGTCTGTATTCGGAGAAAGAGAGAACTGAAATGGTTCTTCAAAGTACATAGGTTTTATTGCTGAAACTAGAGGTGTTCTTTGTCCAGTCCTTTTTTATCCATCACTCACCAACACAGCCTTTAATCAGAATTGGTAATCTCATGTGTTTCATAGATTCCATATGTATATGTCCCTAAAATGGAAAGGCACTGGCAGTTCTTAGAAGAAACTCTGAGTATAAAATTAAGTTACATCTAACATTCAGAAGTTATACTCAAATACAAATCTATGTATTTTTAAATTTGCTGTAGTTCAGTATTAGAAAGTATCTGCTATGTGACAGGTAACTTTTCTAGGCCCCAGGCATGCATACATACATGCATACATGAATAAAACAAAGATCTGCCCTTTATTCTAAGAAAAAGGAGAGAGACAGTTCACCAAGTTAAATGTATAGCTACTAAATTAAATAGACAGTGTTAGTGTATAAATGAATGGAAAAGGGAAATTGGTTGTGCCAGAGGTGCCTGTGTTAGATTATGTAATATCTGAAGGAGCAACTCAAGACATTTCTTAGGAATAGCAATAACAAATACAATAGCGCTTACACTCAGTAACATTTTTGTGCTAGATTGACTATTCATGCTTTCTTACAAATATTAACTTGTTTTATCCTTAAAACTCCTTCCTCCTATATGATTGGCAAGAATGCCACTCCCTCCTCCGAAAAAGGTTAAACAGCTTGCCCAAAGTCATTTTAGCTGTGGTCTCATTCTGAATAGATGCTTTTAGCTGACACCATGTACTGCCTTTTATAAAAATTCAGTTCGTTATAACTTATACTGGAGTGGAGATACTGAGAAAGAGAAGCCTTTGTTCTCTTCTCCTAACAGATTTTCCCCCAATGGAAAAACAAACTTATTTTTGGAGTTACATGGTAGATAAATGGTTTTGTGTGTCAGCTTTCTGTCAGTGGCAGAATATTTGAGATAATCAGCAGTGAAAGAAAGACAGTTCATTTTGACTCAAGTTTTAAGGGTATTTACATGATTACTTGGCCTGTTGGCTTTGGGGTGTAAGGAAGCAGTAATTATTAGCAAGAGTACATGGCAGAGCAATGCATTCACTTGGTTTCTGGGGTGAGAGGCCTTTTTTGGGAGGCATTCAAGATCTAGGCTGTGAAGTTATGGGTACTCTGTCCTTTAAAACATGCCCTTCCTATCCAAGGTCCCACCTCCTTTATCAAGTGCTCTTTAAAAAAGTACTGTTTGAGCCTGGTGAGGCTTTTTCATCTTTTTTGATTTACCATCACAATTTCCCAAGGGATTAAAATTAAAAGTTCAGGGTAGAATGAAGTTGAGACTTGGAATGTCATATTTTTATGATATCTTTTAGAACTTTTAGAGCAAACATGTATCAGAACTCTAGAGGGTAGTTTTGTTTTTTTGTTTTTTAATGTCAGAACAATCTGCTTGTAACATCCTAACACATACAATTATTTTAAACTGTTTTCCTTTTGTATGTTATTTCCTGTATTGACTCTCATTCATACCTCAAACCCCATTTCTCAGCCCTTTAGTTTTCTCCTCTGCTTTAACCCTGTGTTGGCTGCCTTGTGCTTTACTCGAATGGCAGAATAGACTGCTGCAGATTTCTGGAATGCCGCCTCTGGTTCCAGTGTCATAGTTGTTATACAGTAACAGCACACTAAACACAGTATAAAAATGTATTCATGAACATTAAAAAAGATGCACCACAAGGGGAAGAACTAAAACTGACTTTTTTAAGTGCTAGGAAAAGAGAGAGGCTAAAAACCCAACAAGGGAAGAAAAAGGTGACCACAGAGAGCAGCAGACAAGGTATGGAATAGGAAGCCGGGTAGGATCAATAGCCATTGTCGTTGGTTGCCTAGTTTCCACGTTTCGAGTGACAGTTCATATTTGCACTTCCTAGAAGTAAGTCTCTTGTACTGGTGTACTTTGACCTTGTCTCCACGTTGTGATATATTTTAACTCTTTTGAGAAAATTGACCTTTCCCTCGGGATAAATCATTATTGACTTACAGGCTGGTACAAAACGCTCTGATGTCCCATGGTTTGTGCTTGGCTTTGCAGATTAGCACAGACATTCAGCCAGTGTTTGCATGGTCACAGTGCACTAGCATGTATAGTTTTATGCTTGTGAGTTCTGTGATCCTGCATGACCTTGTCCTAGAAATGTCTTGACACTCTAGTAGAGAATTGCATGTCATTTTGATGCCTGCTCTGGTCACTTGTTTTCACTGCTTATAGAATTTTTTTATTAAGATCGTTTTAACAAGTTCAACTCTATAGCATGTATATAATTTTTAAAGTCATGTGTGAGCCTGAAGTAGCATGTCCTTGGTTTTCTCTTGTGCTCCTTAGTTTAGGTTTTAGGTAATAGTGGACTGAGTTCATTTTCAAATACTCCCGTTCTGTCTCCCCTACATACTCCTGGGGTTCTCCTTGCTAGTAGTAGGCATCCTTCTTCCCCATCTGGGCTCTTCTACAAGGTTGCTGCTGCTCTGTGGGTTCCTGTCGATCGGTACTTCCTGGCAATGCCATCCATTCCTGTTGCCTCTGACTTCACAAGCCGACAATATCTTGGTGCTGGTTGTTCCCATGTTAGCAGTTCCAACCTGGGATTCCCCACAGCCTCAAAAGCCCAATTCTTCATCCTATTCCCACAGCCCTGTTTAATGAACCTCTCCAAACTGCTTTTGCTGAAACTGTTACCCATGTTGCTACCAAGTTAGTAACTTGAATCCCTTTGACATTGGTTTGGTTTGGGTTTTTTGCCTATTGTCATGTGATCATTAAGTCTTGAGAATTCTAACTTTACCAACATTGTGTCTCCTTCCCTGCCGTCTTCACTTTACCCTGTGGGATCCGCTGTTAAGAAAACTCAGGGTTATAACTGATGCCTCTTCCACACACTATCGTTTTCCTACTCTTGAAGCCAAAGAGTTTCCAATTGCTTTTGGAATGGTGCTATGACTCCTCAAGGAGACCTACAGCTCTCCCTGCAGTCTGCTCCGCCTGACCTTTCTAAGTTGATCCCCTTTCTGATTCATGTTTGAAGCTGCCAATTTTGTTTGTATTCCATTCCCCAGATGTATTCCATAATATCCTCTTTACTGCTATTTAACACATAATACACTGGGTGAGTCTGGATGGTTGCTTATTAATCACCCCTACCAAACTATGATATTTTTAAAGTCAAGCGCCAGGAAAAGGCACCCTGCCTGACCCATCTCTTGTATGTTGAGTACCTTACACAGTGCCCAGCACACGGTAGCATATGGAAATGAATATTTCAGTCTGCGTTTAGATGGGTAGACCTATAGTTTGAGGGCAGGCGAGGAATCGCCTCCTCTTTCAAAACTGAAACAACGAACACATGTACGTGAACATATTTCCACATACTTCTTCAGTCTGCATCCTCCTCTCCCATGTAGGATTGTCACCTTACCTGCTGCATCCATCTTACCGTCACTCACACACACACACACACACACACACACACACACACATATATATATATATATATATATATATATATATATATATATACACACACACACACACACACACACACACATAAACATCCATAGTCATAGTTTCTAGTTGTATGTGGAATGTATTAGCCCTGATTTTCGGCTAAACCCAACTGCTTCAAACCCTTCAGTAAACTTACCCTCCTTTCATAAGATACAGTCAGTGATTGGGATGTCATATTTCCTTGATAGAAGTGACTTGATATAATTGGATTTTATTCTCTCTTCATTCAAGAGTAAGATAGTACTGTAGATCAGTATTATCTGTTGGTAGGATCAATTTCAGGCTAATTCTCCTCCCCACCTTGGTGGGTGCAGACATAGAAAATATATAATTTTGAAGCTGCTTCCAATGGGTTGTGGTTGTATTTTTTCTTTATGAAGCTAACTGTCCTGTTAGAAGATGAATCCTTGCTTGACCTTGACCTGGCTGCCACTGTGCTATCATCAGCCAAGCTCACAGAACTCAGCAATTCTTTCACTGTATTTATTGTAAGGTAGTTCTAATAATTTGTTACTTCTATAATTTAAAAACTGGGACCAAATAGTTTCATCACCAACTGTTGTAGCTAGCAGTGGCAGTACTTTCCTGGTCTGTCATCCTGGTCTGTCAGACCTCAGCCTGTATTCTATCCCTTCCCGCTTCCTCACAGGCCTTACTCTAATAGTATTCATGATTTCATCTATCTGTCACCAACTCTGTGGTGTAATATCTGCCAGCCACCTTTAAAAACACAAAATACAAATAATACCCATTCTAAGTCACCTTCACTGGTATATTTCTCCCCGCTCTAACACACTTTGGGGGCAAGAGTGGGTGATGGACTATTTCCACTTGCTCATTACCATTGTCTATTCAGTTCATTCTAATCAGACTTCTTCCACACTTTGCTACTAGAAGGTTCTTATCAAGGTCATTATCTTTTGTCTAAGGAAAGAAAATAAGCAGCTTTTTGCCTTTATCTTACTGGGCCTTCTCACAGCATCTCAGCATCACCCTTTAACCCTTTTTCTTAGGGAACCTTAGGTAGCGCTGCTCAAACATGCTTCATTCTGTCCTATGTTGTGTCTTGGTGCATCCTTCCCCATCTCCCCGTGAAAACTTCATTTTATCCTTCTTGCCTGCTTATTCTGGCTTCCAGAAGGCCAGTGTCTCCAGAAATCTTTGTATGTTGCTAACCCTCTGTTCAAACTTCGCACAGAAATTTTGTCTGTTTACTAGATACAGCCACTTGTTTGCTCAAGTCTACAAAACAGAGCTATTAATTCTTCCTTCGCCTTCCACCAGCCCTGCAATTCTCCAAGCCTGCCCACTTGCATGCACACACATTAGCTGTGATTTTTCAGTTAAAGCCACCTGCTTCAAACATTCCATTAAACCACCCCCACTCAAGTCCTTGCGCGCGCACACACATACACACACACACACACACACACACACACACACACACACGTTAAACGTTAAGTCTAGATACCATTCTTTATTCTTCTCTTTCCCTTTCATCCCACCTCCAGTCCCTCGTCTTGTCTGATCTCCTTCCAAGGTACCTGGCAGATCCAGTTACTCCTCTCAGCCCCTGCATCTAAAACCCAGAATCAGACACTATTGTCTCTTTGTACCACAGCCTCTTGACTGGTCTTTTCCCTGGAGCACTCCAACCTGGCAGTGTAAATGACCTTTCTAAACTGCACATTAGTTATCACTTCCCTGCTTAAAAACCTCCAGGTAGTTTCCAAGCGGTTAAAGTGAATAATAGTCTTCCTGCATACCCCCATGATCTCTGCTCTGGTTCATTTTCCCCCCTTCCCTGCTTTGAGGCATTCTTCTTCCTCCCTCCTTGATCACTGGACCTTAGCCACAGTGGTTTGTTTTCTGGTTCCTAAATCTTGTAACCTTGCTTTGATCTCTGCCCAGCCTTTGCATTTGTTTGTGATACAGGAAATGCTTTGTTCTGGTCTATCTCAGGGTTGACTCGCAGTTAAAAAGGCCAATGTTGTCCACTGAGAGATTCTCATGGCCTTATAAAATCCATGTTCTCTGAATTACAGGTATCCTTAAATTTCTTAGTTTTATCAGTTTGTATCTCTCCAATGTAATTCACACAGCTGAGGGTAGAACTGGCTCCTAGCATGTGGAGCAATGTCTGGAAATAGTTGATGACCAGTAAATAGCATCTTTGGGTAACTCACAAAACTTCATGATATTAATTTTATTAAATCCATAACTAAAGATTGTGTCCCAAATGGGCTTGAAGCTTATAGTATTAAATGTATAACCTGTCTTCTCTCTACTTAATAAACTTTACCCTGTAATTTGTTGTCTTCAAAATAACCTGTAAGCTATTCCATCAAGGAGCACTGTGTGCCCCTCCCCACAAGAACAGTGACACAAGATATCAGTATGGGACATGCATCTTAGGTTTAATTCCTTGTCTTCACTGTTGAGTGTTACAAGCTTAACCATATATGATGGGGTTTTTCTTGGGGGTGGGGTGGTGGCTGGTGAGGGGGTAGTTGAAACAGGGTTTCTCTGTGTAATAGTCCTGGCTGTCTTGGAACTCACTTTGTAGTCCAGGCTGACCTCACTGAGCTCCACCTGCTTCTGCCTCCTGAGTGCTGGAATTAAAGGCGTGTGTGGCCATAGCCCAACTAACCTGATATGATGTTTAGAAGAATAAGAAACCCTAAGAGGAGCTGCCTCCTTTTGTTTTTGCACTTTTTCTTTTTGCTCTTTTTAACTATGTAACTTTTCAGTTTTAACATAGAACAGTACCTGTAGCTAATAAAAGATTTGCCCTAATATTTTGTAATTAAAATGATAATATTTGAACTTATCAGGTGTTAGTTTTGTGATCAGTGGTAATCTCCAGTCAGTATGAGTTAAAATATATACATATATTTATATGCATTTCTTAGATAGTGGAGACCACCAGCACAGGACAGAGGAGGACTCAGCTTCTTCCTGTATGTGAAATAAGTAAAACAGGAAACTAAACAAATTACCCAGACCGTAGTCCTCTCTGACTTTGTTCTGGTGACTCCATTGCAGAGTTTAGAGTGCTGGAAGGTTTTGGTTGACTTCTCATCAAGGCTTTTTGAACTGTGCAGTGTGTCCATGTTAGAGTTGCCAGTGAGAACACTCTCTGGAGTCTTCTTTTGGTACAGTCAACAAAGCCAGTGACAACTTTGAATCTGTGTGTTCGTTTCCTGTTCTTGTCTCTTCGCCCTTTGCTTGCTTCACCATTGAGATGAACTGAAACCCTGAAGACTAGAGTCTCCTAGTAACACGGACCTTTCCCGTTTTCTTTGCTGACTTTCATAAATGAGCTTTAAAAAGGAGGTTGGAATAAGGTCAAATTTGACAGATTAAAAGGTACTAGTCTGGTACCTCCAATGCCTTCAACATTCTTAAATAAACTAAGAAAAAAGGAAATCTGTGGGTGCTGGTCTGGTTTTGCTTGGTCAACATGTGCATGCATGTGCATTTTTTATTAGAATTCTTTATAGATCTGGGTTTGTCTGGATGGGTGAGATTAAATTGGAGGGAATATGCTTTATAGGATAAAGTGTGGTGAGATATTCACCTTGTTTGCACCTGTGGCGTAGACCACACCTATTGGGGGTGGAGACAGGGCCAGATGTGACCTGGGGGAACTAAGTCTGAGGAAAGGCAAAGCTGTGCTCCTGCAATTCCTTAATCTCCACCTCCTAGCTTTCCAATTCTAAAGCCTAACCAGTGAATGTTCATCCTGACGTGCACCTTCTCCTCAGCACCAATTGGTACCTGCAGTCTATCTTGAGGCCATTGTGAGTCTCTGCTTTATTACAACACAAATCTTACCAATCTACCTAAAACAGACATTTTAGTAGAGATGCTTTTAGAGACTATGTTAAAATTAACTCTTTGTTCTTCAGATTAGCTAGCCAGCATTCAGTACTTAAAGCAAATCTGCCTTGTATATTTTTTTCTTACAGAAACTTGGCCCGTTTTAGAAGTTAAGCGTTCCTAAACCAGGGAAGCATTTAATTTTAGCATTTAAAAAAAAAAAAATCAGATTGTCATAATAGGCTCTTGTGTCGTGGAGTCTGTAAGAAGTGACAGTGGGATTTTAAACCCATTGGAGTGGGGGTGGGGGCGCAGTGCTGGGCATGAAGCCCAGGACCTTACCTGCCCACGCCCTCTACCACTGAGCTTCTCCAAGCCCGTGTGATCCACTCTTAAGTGAGCTACTTCAAGTAAAGCTCTGCACGTTTCTCACTGATTTAAACTCTGCATGTTTAGACTAAAGAGCAAAAGTAAACACTCTGGTATAGGCCTGTGAATCACCGTCTAAAAGTGTAAGGGATTTAAACCACTTCAAATGAAGTGGGTACTTTCACTTAAAAGTTGTCAGACTTCACCAAAATTTGTTTTGTTTTGTTTGTTTTAATCAGGTTTGAGTGGAAGCCCTACAGATTTAGAAAGAAGAGAAACAGTGTTTGGAAAGAACTTTATACCTCCTAAGAAGCCAAAAACCTTTCTTCAATTAGTATGGGAAGCATTACAAGATGTCACTTTAATTATACTAGAAATTGCAGCCATAGTATCATTGGGCCTTTCTTTTTATCAACCTCCAGAAGGGGATAATGCACGTAAGTAAATGGGGGTGGGGAATGATGCTAGTTCACCGTATTTATTTAATATATAATTATAATAATAAAGCCAGAGAAAATGTATTGTCCGCCGTGTGCTAGGCTCTGCTTTAAACACTTCAGCTGTGTTATCCCAAATGATGTTCACGATGTTGGCTACATCATATAAGGAGTCACGGTTTGATTGTTCCCCCACGCCTGCATACTGTGTAGATGTAGTTATACATCTGGGCACTACACATGGATGACAGCCTGCTATCGGGGGTTCAAGGTTTTAAATTTTGGTTTTGTTTAGTGTAGAAATACTTACAGGCTTAGTTCAGTACTTGCAAGGTGTTGGAGTTCATGTCTTTGGATTGGGGATTGCAAAATACACAGAGAATGAAAATCTCAAGGAAAGGGCCTGTCTAACTGCCACGTGTATTTATGATTCAGTTATACATACCTGAAAATATTTTATACAGTTTTTAAAAGAATTATCTGCACAATTTCTTGGGTAGAGTTTTTGACTGTGGCATTGTGCTTAGGGTTTTTGGAGATTGAACCTGGGGGAACCTGTGAGGGGGTAACATAGAAGAGGCAGGTTGGCTTACGTGTCTAGCCAATGGCTTTGTTGTGCTCTTTCTGTGCATCTTATCCTCTCCGTTCCTTTTAAAAGAGCTTTATAGTAATGAATATTACTATTACTGTGACCTGTACACTGGACAATCTTGCCTGGATTTTGGATAGTACATTCAATCATCCTATAACATTTGAGATCAAAGGACTGAGTCTTTAAAAAAAAAAAAATGTTTTGTTTGTGAAGGCTTCGTTCTTAAGCCTTCTATACTATGGAGAGTTTAATTAAAAAAAAAATGGTACCTCTAGAAGTTGGCTAGGTAAAAGTAAAAAGAAATTTCACAAAGGTGTGCCTAGGACTTGTGTGAACGCTTCTGTTTAAACTGAATTTTAAGGAAGTTGGTCACAGAATATGTGTATTTATCTTAAATAGTGTAGAGCAGGGCTTCTGAGCTTAAAATTTCATCAAAAACAGTCCTCATTGTTCACTGAACCAAAAAAGCACCCAAATTTTATAACCTGTCTCATAGGGACATAAATTGTACCCAGACCAGCATCTCTGGTGCAGGAAAGAAGATGTTTTGGTAATATATTTGTCAGTATTTAGGCAAAAACAAAAACAAAATTGTATTTAAGCAAGTAGTATGTGGTGTGTGTGTGTGTGTGTGTGTGTGTGTGTGTGTGTGTGTGTGTAAAATGGAGGAAGACAAGGTAATCGGAAGGGAATTATTATTCCCTTTCTGTATTGTACTCAGAACCCTTCTAGCTTGTATAACAAGTGTCCATGCGAAGTCATGTGTTTGAGTGTGTGCATGCTTTTTGCAGCTCTTAAAACATACAACTGAATTTCTCAGTTTTCCATTACCTAGCCTTCATTATAAAATATTGAAAATTGATATTCTAGACTTCCGTTAACAAATTAATACAAAAATATTACTAACATTTTCTTTTTCTCAAAACTGTAAGGAAAATATTTTTAGTGGTGTAAGGTTTATTATGAGCAAACTCTAAGGTAAATATTCCTGGAACCCAATCCACTTCATTTATAGAATGTAGTGACTAGAAATTTCATCAAATTTATTAGAGGCTCTACTAATTGAATGTGTCTGAGATGATAATCTAGAGTTACCCTAAAGCCTTTTAAGATTCAGAAACTAGTGAAACTTGCCAGTGAAATTTAGGGTTTTGTCCCATGGTAGAAAGTTCTTTGGGGTTTACATGTACCACCCATGTGCTGCCATTCCAATACTTTTTCACATCAAAATGTAATAAATTTAAGAAAGTCCACTATTTGTGAATCTTCTAAAGAAATGTGCTTTATCAACATTTTTTTTACAAGTGCTATATAATTCGTGAGTCACTAGTGTCTACATGGCAGTAATTCTAGACATTTTTGGTCTCAGGGGGGGCCCTTTATACTTGGTCTTCGACTCCAAAGGGCATTGGATTATATGAGTTAAGGTATAGATATTCCCTGTATGGTAAGTTAAAGTGGAAACATTAATTAACTTTTTTGTGGTAATTATTTCTCAGGGTATACATGAATCAAAATGTTATATTAGGGCAAAGGAGACACCTCAATTGGTAAAGTACTTGCTGCCCAAATAAATATAAGGACTTCTGTGTGGGTCCTCTGCATCCATATAAAATCAAGGCACACTGTTAGGAGACAAGACAGGCTTGTTCCTGGAGCTCATGGATCAGTTAGAACAGCAAGTCAGTGAGCTCCAAGTTCAGTGAAAGACACTGTTTTATAAAAAAGTAAGGTGGTGAATGACCGAGGAGGACACCTCACCTACACACAAACTTGCCTTGAGGTAAACTTCCTCTTGTTTGAATATATTTCTAGGAGAACACTTTTGGTAAAACATATTTACAGTAGGAATAAAAGCATTAAACTTTTTACACCTTTGATCTTGGATTTACTTTCTTTGTCCCTGTAGCTTCTGAAAAGTTTGCAGTGGTCACCAGCCAGAAAAGGTCTTATTTTCTAGGGATACTGAACTACTTTCTGTTCAAAGATCATGTGATCTTGAGGAATGTGGAGTAATATGCTGTTTCATGTTTTCTTGAAATAATTTAGTGATAAATACATGTTTCAGTTTGTTTCACAATTCCTCTTAACCTCTATTATATTGTCATTAGTCTTTTACGATTACTCTTAGGAAAAATGTGAACCTATATCTCTGAGTGGTGAATTTAATTATATGTATTTGCAACTGTGTCTTTATAATGTATAATTTCAAAAATAGAAATTGGAAAAATAAAAGGGCAGATTAAATTATTACTGTTTTTCTTCTATAATAGTAACTGTAAGACTTCATGAACTTAATTAATTATGGCCTTTATTTCCATGATTTTACTTGGGGGGGGGTTATAGTGGAAAAACACACTTAGCAAGTACATATTTGTTCTCAGTCCTTTTTGTCGATTACATAGAAGCTTTGTTGAAATGATACATCTTCTGTATCTATGCTTTTAACAAATGGAAGTTCATGTAGTTGCTTCATTTGGACAATATTTTAGCTCATTTCCAGGTTGCTGAAAGTGTTCAACATGGTATTTTGACCTTTTTCTCGGGGTTTCTATCGCTGTGAAGAGACACCATGAGTACAGCAACTCTTAAAAAGAAAAACATTTAATTGGGGTGGCTTACAGTATATAAGTTCAGTCTGTTACCATCATGGTGGGACATAGCATGCTGGAGAAGGAGCTGAGATTCTGCATCTTGATCAAAAGGCAACAGGAAGTGAACTGAGACAGTGGGCGTGGCTCAAGCATGTATGAGACCTCACATCCCACCTCAGCAGTGACATTTTTACTCCAAAAAAAGACCATACCTACCCCCAACAAAAGCCAAACCTTTAACTTTATGAGGGCCATAACATTGTAACTATCACACCTTTATGTGTTCTTGAATCCTAGACTTGATCTAATTCAGAGAGTTAGTCACTTGGTTATTGTACCCAATGATGTGGTCATTTCTTCAGGCAGAAAATAATTAAAATACAAGTCCCGATAACTGAATTGGGGCAGGGTCAACACAGCACTAAGTGGATCATTGGCTCATCAAACAAAATTGCTTTGTACCCACTGATAGCTGTTTTGATAGCATTCAAAATATTTTTCGTGATTATTAACTTTATCCCAAGTTGATATTAGGTTTATCCTTTCTTCCTTGAACATTTCACATGTTCCTCTCCAAGATTGATCATTGCCCAGTAACCTCAAACTACAGATTTTTTTCTTTGGACTCTGCACATTTCTGGAATATTCTTAATGGTCATAGCTGACAGGCACTAGAAAGTTGAAATTGTGCCAGGCGGTGGTAGCACGCGCCTTTAATCCCAGCACTCTGGAGTCAGAGGCAGGCCGATCTCTGTAAGTTCAAGACCAGCCTGGTCTACAAGACCTAAGCTAGTTCCAGGACAGGCTCCAAAGCCACAAAGAAACTCTGTCTCGAAAAAAAGGAAAGAAAGGAAGCTGAAATTGTGTAAATTGAAATATCGATTTCATTGGGTCTGCCTGAAATGAAACTATATATCAAAGAGGAATGCCTGCAGCTTCCCTGCCGGAAGTTTGGTCTTCTCCACATGCTTCCTCTTTACTGGCACCCTCTTAAAGTCTGGGAACTTGAATTTGACAGAGTCGGGGTCTTACCTTTGTAGAAGGATTGAGTTCAGTGGTGTTCAAAGCTCTGGGGAAAATCGGTGAAGTAAAAAACTGAAAATGTTCCCTCGTGTGTTTGTTTGTTTGTTATTTAAGTGCCTTTTTGTTTCCTTCCAAATAGTTTGTGGAGAAGTCTCTGTCGGGGAAGAGGAAGGTGAAGGTGAGACCGGGTGGATTGAAGGCGCTGCAATCCTCCTGTCTGTGGTGTGTGTGGTGTTAGTGACAGCTTTCAATGACTGGAGTAAGGAGAAACAGTTCCGAGGGTTGCAAAGTCGGATTGAGCAGGAGCAGAAGTTCACCGTCATTAGGGGCAGTCAGGTTATCCAGATACCTGTAGCTGACATTACTGTTGGAGACATTGCCCAAGTGAAGTACGGTAAGCCAAGCTGACCCCCACATCCATCTGCAACATTCAGAGCTGTGCTGAACTTGAGGATGGTTCATTCAGCGTACCTCTGCCTTCTGTTTCAGGTGATCTTCTTCCGGCTGATGGCATACTGATTCAAGGCAATGACCTGAAAATTGATGAAAGTTCATTGACCGGTGAATCTGATCATGTTAAGAAGTCTCTCGATAAGGATCCCTTACTTCTATCAGGTATGAATTTATAAACTTTGAATGTTTTACTAAAAGCCAAGAAAGTGTTACCCATAGAATCTATGAAGATTTTGTGAAATAACAGATATATGGCAGATCTTAGAATACAGAGGTGTATTTCATAAATGGGGATAGAATCCAAAAGATGAAGAAATTTGAAAGATGGTGTTAATGCTAAAACTCAGATAAGCCTATTGGTATCTATTAAACTTTTTCTGTATCACATTTACTCTTATGGCCTGTTAAAGTCAAATATTAAAGAATGATTAAAGGTTTAAGAAAAAAAATGCACTCTGATTTGCAACAAAAACTGGTTTTGTTTTAAATAAAACCTAAAGTTTGTATAATCAACTACCTCACTGAACTGTAAGATATTTGTCTGAAATGTAAACTATGTCAGGTTATATGAGTAACTGACAGTAGGAATACTGGAGTGGATAATGTATACTTATTTTACTACTATTTGCCATTTTTTCTAAGACACTAAAATCACTGTTAACCAGGTAAGGCTCATAGTCTTTCCAAAGAAGACAGGAGGTATTCCTAATCATAATCTTATCACCATAGCTCCCTGGTATTATATTGGGTAAACATAGATAATTTTGTGACACCTTTTGATATATATATCTCATGGAGTTTTATGTATGTGTGGTTTATGTACTTGGTGCTTAGCTGTTTTGGCCTGGTCCTTTTAACTGAGCTTTGATTCTCTGACAAAGATGACTGGTAAACTTGACATACACTCGCCTTCCTAACATGCCAAGATACCAAGAGAACTCTATAAATTTTCCATGTTCTAGAAAAGACTGGAATAACTTTGCACAGTCCCTTATCACAGTACGGGTGGGAAAGTTTCTCTGCATTTATTTCCATGTTCCAAAAATGTACCAAAAACCATGACATGCATTTATTTTTAAATTTACTCTCATGATGCCATCTCTCACTGCTGTTCTTGGCTTCTTAAATTTAGATTTTTAAAAGCAGTGTTCGGTTAGTGGCGGGATAGGACCTGAACAAAAACTGTTTACTTTTCCTGAGCACATTCACTGTTAACATTGGAGCAGATTTGGACTAAGGAAAAACGGAACATGGAAACTGAAGTCTGAAGAAAGCCAGGGTCGTTCAAAGAAATTATCTTTTATACATACTTAATAAATATTATCTTTCTGAATTTCATGTGTTTACCTTTTATTTTCACTGACAACAAATGCAGTAATTAGTAAAACACTAAGAATATAAGGTTTTCTGTCTTGTTTGTTTGTTTGCTTTTTTAAGCAAGAAAAAAATATCAAAGACCTCAGAAGTTAACATTGGATAAGTTACCCATTAATTTGTAGCCAAATGTGAATTCTAGTGCCTAGAGTAAGTGCGTGAACTTTGTGGTCTTATTTAGCAGTTATCCCTTGAGCACTGAGCTGGCACATAAGATGGTGGTAAGACTGGAGAACATTAAGGAAATTGGTTGCTATAAGTATCTGTTGTCTCTCACAGAGCTACATTGAATCTTTGCCTGGTTTGTGATAATTGTACAACTTTAGGCAAATTTCTAGAAAATAATAATAATGTTTGTCAGCTTTTGTTGTGGAGCACATAGTCTGAATTCTGTGTTGTCAGCTGTCTGGATTGGAATTTTATGTTAGAATAATGGACAGCAAAATTGAGAAAATTGATTGGTCTCAGCTGAAGGTATTGGCTTGATTCAGAGGCAGCGTGTAGAGTCAGAAATTACTGCACCCTGAGAGGGATGTTAGATCACACCGTAGGGATATTAAAACACAGGCATAAACTAGGGAGGCAGAGAAACTATTTAGGGAGCTGGGCAGTAAAGTAACCTTGGTAAGCTGAGTTGAAAGCCTGTGTTAAGAGGTGTGGGGTTGAGTATGGGAACATCTTTGTCCTGTGTCCTGGCAAGAAGCGTATTTCTGTTTGATATACTCTTTAAATGCTACCCCTCATGCCCTACATGCTTTATGTTACAGCTAATACTGACTTCATTTAATACCCACACAGTCCAAGCAATGTGGTGATTTTTCATTTATAGTCTTTTTTGAGAAATGTAAATTGCATTGCATTTTA
This sequence comes from Phodopus roborovskii, assembly GCF_943737965.1. Lineage (NCBI taxonomy): Eukaryota > Metazoa > Chordata > Mammalia > Rodentia > Cricetidae > Phodopus > Phodopus roborovskii. Next base: position 9,468,397 of record NW_026126618.1, read on the forward strand.
TGAAATATGGGTAACGTACTCCGTAATCTATATAAGGAATTGATACATTATCATTTTCCTATTGTCACTTGGTGATAAAAGCTTGAACTCATAATGACTGCAGATTCAATGTGTTAGTTTGCTTTGTTAAATATTGAGTTTACTAAAAACAGTATTGCTGAAATTTGAAATTGGGTAGTTGGAGGGAAACCTATTAAAATGTTTACAAAGTTCTCTGTTGTTATAGGTACTCATGTAATGGAAGGTTCTGGAAGAATGGTAGTTACAGCTGTAGGTGTGAATTCTCAAACTGGAATTATTTTTACCTTACTTGGAGCTGGAGGTGAAGAAGAAGAAAAGAAAGATGAGAAGAAAAAAGAAAAGAAAAGTAGGTCCAGCAGTTTGCTGTAAGAATTGGTATTTGGAAGTAACAGCACCTACGAATCTTAAAAACTGGTACAGAAATAGATTTCTTTCATGAGAGTGTGATATAAAAGTGTCTGTAAAATTTTAATTACCTGATGCACTTTCAAGTAACACAATTAAAGGTGAGGGGATTTCTTGAAATGGTCCTTTAAGGATTTTCATTGCACATGAGCCCCCTCTACCACAGGAAGAGAGAGGAGTCAGCACACACTTGGTTCTTCTGTTTGGGCTTTACCCTGTTCTTCTCTGCTCATTTCATCCTCAAAACAAGTTCACCTCTCCCTTCCTGGTGATGTCTGGTTTTTTCCCTTCTCCCTCACTGCTCCTCTTCCTTTTCAGCCAGTTGCATCGTATTCTCACTTGGTTTTTAATCTTCATATTTTCGCCTTACTTGTGTTCTGTCTATACACACATGGGGGCATGTTTGGGCACTGACTAGGACTGCCGTTTGACACTTTGTGCTCATCTTGCCATCATCTGACCGTTTCTGCTGTCCCCTCTGTGAGCCCTGAGCAGACTTTAATATGGTTTATCTACAAAGATCTTATTGCAAACTGATGTACACAGGGGGACCTCTCAGAATGTACGTTCAATCAAGCAAGGTGTGCCACTTTTGAGTGCCCTCCTGCTCTGTTTCCTGGTGTCTTCTGCACCCTCCATCTCACTCAGAGCTTTCAGGTCTCCTTCCCCTCTGCCTTGGCAGCAGTTTACTATCCTGTAACCATTTGGGTTTATTTAATTTTCTTTAGGGTATAAGCCTTTATTTTGCTTTCTCCTCATGTGAGTCTTTTAAGGTCTTCAAAAATAAGTGCCTGGCTAAAACTTTGAAACTTTTTTTTTTGTTGTTGTTTTGGGTTTTTTTTGTTTTGTTTTGTTTTTTGTTTTTTTGTTTTGTTTTGTTTATGAGACTGAGTGTGGAGCCTGAAGTCAGCCCCACAGTAGAGGTGCATGTTTAGATTGACTATTTTTAAGGCCTCGGGCTAGTCTTGAATTCAGGTTGGCTTGAACTTAAGGCAGTTGTCTTGTTTGAAATTACTGGTATTACAGGCATGATCCATGACCTGGCTTGCACCAGAGTCTCTAATAGTTTCCTGTGTTGTTTGTTATTGTTGTGTTATCTATTCATATGAAGTTCTTATTTCAAGCAAAATGTATTTGAAATTTTCTTTAGGTTGAGAGTGTAGATTATAGGCACACTCAGTCTCTGTGTTCATTTCCTAACACCAGAGGTGGAGGCAGGTAAAAAGTGGTGGCTGAAGTTGAGGGTGGCTAGCCCCATGTTGTAGATTTCTCTACTTCAGTACCCCAGGCAGCCCTTGATGAGCCAGCTTAGGCTTCTTGAAACATGACAGCAGTGGTTTCTGAATGCTTTGCACACTACATCTTCATCTACCTTCATTCTTACTGTTAGGAAAGTGAGCATCATGGAGAGTGTGTGACTTAATCTGGTAGCAAGTGTCTCAACAGGAGTTAAACATCATTAAATCCTATGAAAACAAGAAGCATGCTAATGACTGTTCTTACTGATACACAGTAACTTTTCTAATAAGCAGGTCTTACCAACTGTTTTTATTAGTTCAGCCTGAAATAGCCCTAGGAATTCATATCAAAATTATTGTTCATATGTTTTTACTATTCACGTCTTTCTCCTCCCCTCTAACCTTTCTCCTATTCTCTTGACTACTGTGTCATCTAATCAAACACCAGCTGGGATAATCTGTTTCCATGTCCTGCCCATTTGCTTGCCAGCCTAGAATGTCGTTTTCTGGTCTCCAAACCTGAGCTCACTGAAAGCAGCTAGGTATTCTCTTACTATCGCCTCATCTCTCCCAAGCTTCTGTCCTTTCCAGACATATTTGTTCCAGGTTTCCCTTGAAGATTGAAGCTTGAAGATGTTCTTCTTGATAGAGAAGTTGCAAAGAAGTATGCTGGTTTGCTGTTCCAATAGTGGACTTGTCCCCTCTTGATTGTTGCTTCGGATGTGTGATCCCCTGTGTTCTGTGAATCTAAGCTAATTTAGGGGTTTGCTTCGACTGGCAACCATTCTGGCTTGTTGAGTCTCACTCTACTACCCTGCCTCCCTGTCTCTCGCACCCGTTTTCATTCCCACTCCCACTCGAGCGCTCCTGATGCCTGGGTTCTTTTTATAGCATCTCCCTCCCTCCACCCTCTCCTTTTCTGCTTTCTCAGGGCTAGGTCTGTATTTAGCTTGTCAATCTCTTGTACCATATTCGGGCTTATAACTTATAAAAGAATAATGCCTTATGCAGTAATACAATATGCATGCCGTAACTTATTTTGGAATATTCTCCCATGGTAAGATGTAGGAAGTGATTGACGCAGGTCAACAAGCTGTTGTTTTCTGTTTGTATGCCTGTGCACCATTGTGTAACAATTCTCTATAGAAATGTGAACTACCTCTGCATAATTTAGCATGGCCGTATTCATTTCTTCTGGAAAGCTTTAATTCCCATTTTGTTCCTACAGATAAGAAGCAAGATGGAGCTATTGAGAATCGCAACAAAGGTAAATTGAGTAAGATAAAAAGTACAGTTAGCTTGTTTTCATTATCTCCAAAAATAGATCTGCTGTGTACTATATTTATCCAAAATTAGGGTACACGTGACAGGAAACATCAACAATGTTAACTTGGATTACCCTCTTGCCAGTGCTGTATCACGCTGCCTCTGCAGTCTTAAGAGGGTGTTAGTTATAATTTGTGCTACTATGTTTAGGTAGCTTTCCACAGAAGTGTTTCAAGTGCTCTAACACACCTGAAACGTCATTACATAGTCATAGAAAATGTAATTATACAGTTGATAGCAAAAATGGGTAAGAATCTGTAGAGTGTAAGTTACATTTAAGAGTCTATAAACGTATGTTTATTTTTATGTATGGATCATATATGATGTTCTATATTTGATTATAAATTACATGAGAAGGATCTATAGTCTTTGCATATAACCTAATGCCTAATCACATGAAAAGAAATGTCGTATTCTTAGTTCTTAATTTAAGGACTATGTATGCCTCATTCCTGTCACTGAACATGACATTCTTAAGTCTGGAACAGTATCACAGACATTCTTACATCAATGTTGTCTTATTCCCTCTGTGTAGCTACCTCCAATACGCACGCATGCACACACACACACACAGAGAGAGAGAGAGAGAGAGGGAGAGAGAGAGAGAATGTTTATAGTTCAGTGTTTTTCCTATAACAAGCTGATTTTGTAAAAAAAAAAAAAAAAAGTTTCAAAATGTTAAACGTGCCTTTAAAATGCATCAAAATTACGTTTCCTTTGAACCTAGCAAAAGCCCAGGATGGTGCAGCCATGGAGATGCAGCCTTTAAAGAGTGAGGAGGGAGGGGACGGCGATGAGAAAGACAAAAAGAAAGCAAATTTGCCAAAAAAAGAGAAGTCTGTTCTACAAGGGAAACTTACAAAACTGGCTGTTCAGATTGGCAAAGCAGGTATGTAATGGAAGAAAGTGGGGTGATGGTTTTAAAATCCATCTATACTTTAATACTTTAAGAGAATCTCTTAATACAGCGAGGGCTGGAAATTGTTATTTAGCAAATATAAAAGATGTTAGAAGAATATGTTTTTACTTTGTATGGGGCCTTTTGAATTACCATAGACACTCATAATATGATTGCAGCATGAAGGCCATTACTTCTTCTGTCAGTGAGGTAATCAGTGGTCAAGTAAAGATTAGTGTCTAAATTCGCTTACTTTATAAGCCCTTGTAATCATCTCTAATTTTTTAGGGACAATAATGGAAAAGGACTATCAGGGAAGTTACTTCGTACAAATGATTAAACTGTGACAGTTCCTTAGCACATATTCTTGCTCAGCCTTTTATTGGCTGTCTATGAGAAATGTTTTTGTAAAAATAATAATTTTTTTCCCATGAAAACATGGGTTATTGTGAAGCTAAGATACTAAAATGCATTCTTCACTAGAGAATGCCTGCAAAACTTAGGACTGCTCTTTGGAAGGGGGGGGGGCTATGCGTAAGGTAGCATTTCCCTAGCCTTACCATCTTTTGACAGATCGCTGTATGTAAACAGCATACATTATAAGGATCATACAGGCAGTCATTACAGTGTCTGTTACAATAATAGGTGAAGCAGCCTGTGTTCTGTACTCAATAAGCTTATTCTTAATAGCAAATACTTATGTATATTAATTACTAAAACATAGTATTGGCTCATAGTGTTGGAAAGGATAGACTTGAGATGCTAAGAGGAGCATTTAGTGGCTACTAGGTAGGGTATTAGACCCAGATATTTATCTTTTAATACTCATTTTTTAAGAGGCTAAATAGAATATATCATAGAAGTGTAAATGTTTTATAATATGTAGTTATTTTTCTGAGTTAAGGTATAAGTGAAGATAGATTTAAAGAAAGTATACTTTTTTGTGTATATTTTTAAACATGCAGTTTAATTTAATTTTGAGACTCTTAATTAAGTTGACTGGTCTTCCCAGTGTCTTTCAGAATGTTGTACATTGCAAGCACCAGCCTACACTGACCTGTTGGTATTTGCTTTGTCTGAGCCTTCGAAGACAAGACACAGTTATCAAAGATGACCAGAGCTCCCCTCTCAGTTCCCTGGGGTCAGGGTTATACCTAGAAGCAACACTGAAATCTAACAGGGGTCAGGTTCGATGAGTGAAGTGCAAACTGGACAGAGCAGCTACTAGAATGAAATAGAAGTAACTTAGTGACTTATAAAATAGCCTTGCAGTAATAATACGGAGTCGGCACTGGGTAGTGTCTGCAATATCCAAACAGTTGGCCCTTGTCTGTCTTTACAGGTCTGCTGATGTCTGCCATCACAGTTATCATCCTAGTGTTGTATTTTGTGATTGATACCTTCTGGGTTCAGAAGAGACCGTGGCTTGCCGAGTGCACACCGATCTACATACAGTACTTTGTGAAGTTCTTCATTATCGGGGTCACCGTTCTAGTGGTCGCAGTGCCCGAGGGGCTTCCTCTGGCTGTCACAATCTCACTGGCTTACTCAGTCAAGGTTCGTGGGGATAGGTAGTAGACGTGTTGTGTACAGCCTTGGCTGCTATAGGAAACGTACACTCTGGTCTAGAGAGTGGAGGGTTTCCATTTCCTTAAAAATGCAGGCAGGGATTCCACTATTTCTGTGCACTGTGTGTGTGTGTGTGTGTGTGTGTGTGTGTGTGTGTGTGTGTGTGTGTGTGTCACATAGCATGCATGTGGAAGTCAAGACAACTGGCAGGAGTATGGGTTCTCTCCTCCCCCCTGTGGAACCCACAAATCCAACTCAGACCGTGAAGCTCGGTGGCAAGCAGCCTTCACCCGCTGGGCCACTTTGCCAGGGCCCCCACTCCTGATTTTCTCTTCGCTCATTTAACACATTTTTTTGTTGTTGTTGCTTGTTTTTTAAGACAGGGTTTCTCTGTGGCTTTGGAGACTGTCCAGGAACTAGCTCTGTATGCCAGGCTGGCCTCAGACTCACAGAGATCTGCCTGCTTCTGCCTCCCTAGTGCTGGGATAAAAGGCGTGCATCACCAACACCCACCTTACCATAGCTTTTATAATTTAAAATCTTTAATATGATAAGGTGTTTACAGAACACAGTCTAACCATCTATTTGTACTTGTGTAGGACTTTAGAATAAATACTGATCTTAGACAAACCAATCACCCATTTTACCAAAATTGTCATTAGTTTATTTTATATAGTCATTAATGATTTTTCAGTTGATCAAGAAGATGTCGATAAGTTGATCTGTGTTTCTTGAATAGGAGCGTGAGCTCAGCCTGAAGTCCTTTGAGCTTGTGTTAAACATCTGTTGGGTCCTAATGTAATCAATCACCTTCTGTCCTTTTGCTATGGTGTAGTCTTTCCACACCTTGCCTCTCTTTCCTAAAATTGAAACTTCTTTACTGTAGATTGTATTCTTTTAGGTTCCAATATTCAGATCATAAGCAATTTCAGAAGTACACATTTCTCTTTTCTACATTTATTCAAAAAACTTTTTTTTAATATTCTCTTGTGATTTAATTATGGGTGGTGGGATTTTGGAAATGAATTCATGAAATCGTGTGAGAGAGAGATTTTAATGTAAATGTCTTTTTCAACTATTGTGGAAACTCTTGGCATCTTTGAAACCATCCTCTTTGATTAGAAATAAAAGCACTTTGATCCTAAGGATGCAAATTTCTAGCGTTTGGATTGGATGCTAATGACATAGTCATGTCTTTGAATGTTAACTCGGCCTGTAAAAGGGGAAGAAACAAGCACTACCACAAATTTTTCATTTTACTTGACTAGAGCTATGTTTTTGTTGGAAATTTTGTACTTAATGAGACTTAGTTTTTTATCTTGCATTACCATAATTGCCACTGTACCTACAGTAGACCTTTCACTAAGCATATCACAGGCATGTAGCATCTAAATATAGACGCTGAGATCTCGTTTGATTATGTAATGCATCAGTAACATGGTTTAAACCATTAAATGCTAGTAGTATTTTCTTTGGCTTTATTTGAGTAGGTCAAATATTCTAAAATCCTTCCAGTGTTATTCTGATACTTTTTAAGCTTTGTTTGTATTAATTGATTTTATCATTGTAATGTAATGAGATGATTGTCTTTCTGTGTACTTTAACTGTTTTAGATTATTGGTTTTGTTTTATTTTTTTGTCACTGTAGAAAATGATGAAGGATAATAACTTGGTGAGGCATCTAGATGCTTGCGAAACCATGGGGAATGCTACAGCTATTTGTTCAGATAAAACGGGAACACTGACGATGAACAGAATGACAGTTGTTCAAGCTTACATAAATGAAAAGCATTATAAAAAGGTTCCTGAGCCAGAAGATATTCCACCAAATATTTTGTCCTATCTGGTAACGGGAATTTCTGTGAATTGTGCTTATACATCAAAAATACTGGTAAGGTTCCTTTAATTTATATGCATGAGGATTACTATTTATGACTACTGTAAGATCTATTTACTTTATTTTTACTGTGTTTGTGTGAATGGTATTTGTGTTGGTACAAATGCCATGGAGCAATTGTGGGGACCAGAGGATAACTTTGTGAAAATGGTTTCTCCTTTTAAGTTTACTTGTGGTCCAGGAATCAAACTCAGGTCTCTGGGTGTATACAAGTGCCATAACCCTTAAGACTTCTTCTAACCCACACTTGTCCTTTTTTTTTTTTTTTTTTAGTCTTTAATTTCTGGTATTCAGAAACTTTGAAGTCTCACAGTCAGAACACCAGGCTCCATTCTTAATTGTATTATTATTTAGAGTGCTGGTATAGCACAGAGGGCCTTGTGTCTATTAAGCCAGTGTTCTACCACCATTCTACCCCCAAGCCCATATGTTCATAATACTGAATGATAGTAACTATGTTCATTTTCTTAAAGATCTAGCTGGCTGCCTCACGGTAGAGCATCCAGCATCAACTTCAAGAAACTCTTGAAGCTGCTGCCAGTAGCATACTTTATATGTGCTTGAGCTGTTTTCTTTCCTACCTGTAAAGTTGTCGTCAGACCTTTTAAAGGCTCATAAATTAATGACAGATTCTGTGAGAACTTTATTAAGGGATTCTCAACTTTGCAAGCTTTAAAATTTTATTAAATAGAATGTGTAACATGTATATTTGACTTTTTATTGTCTAGTGATTTATTAAATCTTTAGGCAAAAATTATAAGTTGCTTAATGAAAGAAAACATGGGTGGTAAATGAAAAAGTTAGATTCTGGTTCTAGACCTAGTGTTGCCATTTATTAGCAAAATGTCTGAGTTTTTACTTTCTATAATTATAAATAAGGACTTTATTTAATTATTTAATATAAATATTCGTTGAAAACGGGAAGAGAGAAGGAATTAAAATTAAGTCCTACTGTGTATGAGGAACTAACTGTAAGATAGATGTATCTTATGTCATGTTAATTAAGTACTCCTATTTTTAGCTATTGAAGCTACCACCATAGTAGTTGGAAAAGCTTGACAGAATTTCACTTTTCTAGCAACTAGCTAGGCAGAGATGGAATCCATGTTACCTTACCCAAATTCCTTTCTACCTTACCTATGCCCTTCTTTGAACTCACATCAGAAGACATTTTCTACATCATTTTGTTGCAGAAGCTATATTCTATTTTACATTTTAAGTTAAATTTTTAATAGGGAAGCAAGATAATGCTAATTTCCAATGCTTTCTTTTACAGCCACCAGAGAAAGAGGGTGGATTACCTCGTCATGTGGGTAATAAAACAGAATGTGCCTTGTTGGGATTTCTCTTGGATTTAAAGCGAGATTATCAAGATGTTAGAAATGAAATACCAGAGGAAGCATTGTACAAAGTCTATACCTTCAACTCTGTTAGGAAGTCCATGAGTACAGTCCTGAAAAATTCAGATGGAAGTTTCCGGATCTTCAGCAAGGGTGCATCTGAGATCATTCTGAAAAAGTAAGTGTGAAGTGCTCAGATGAGCAAGCTGGCTGCTGGCTCATGCATTTGATAGCATCACAGAGTTTTGTAGCTTACTTTCTGATATCCACAGATCTGCCTGCTCTATTCTGCCTTTCACATGCTATAGTTTCTAATTTCTCAGCATCTTGCTCTAGGGAAAATATGCCTATTACATTTAGTGTGGTAATTTAAATAAGGTAAACTTCAGTGATTAGGTTTTTTGATAGATGTTGATTCCATTATTTTTATATGATCTTGAAAAAAATCCCCATTTGTTTTTTGTTTGCTTTTGTATTTACTTGTTTGTTTGTTTGTTTGTTTTGAGATAAGATTTATTTGTGTTGCCCTGGTTGTTCTGGAAATACCTCTGTAGATCCTTCTGCTTCTGCCTCCTGTTGCTAGGATTAAAGATGTGTACCACCATCACCCAGTGAAAAAAATCCCCATTTGTATCAAAGAGCAATTTATATTTATGCTGTTGCACTGCCCTTTAAGTAGAACCTCTTATCTTATATATAATCTTTGTTTCTTGCTGTTGTTTTATAGTTTCATAGTTTTAAAGTTAACATTCCAGGTAAAGACATAATAATTTCCTATTTATGTTACTATACTACAGCTATTAAAATTATTTTGGATTTCTTTATTCTAATAGAGAAATAGATAACTATCAAAAAAACATAAGGGCAATTTTGGAAAAGTAGAGTTGTCTTTAAAACATTCTAAATATTTCTACTGTTAATTTGCTTGTATGTGTTTTATAATTTAACATTAATGAACACTTGACACAGTATAGTCTTTATAGCCTTAAGAGACTAAGTAAATTTTTAAAAGCAGCTTTTGCTAAATTTACTGTTTGGTTCTGAGAAAGACTCTCGTGTGTGTTTCAGGCTGTAGCTCTCTGCTCCTACCTCCCAGGTAATGGGATTAGAGGAGAGATGGCATTTAAAATGGGGTTGGGTATGAATTGTGGGCTTCAAGATAACAGGATGCAGTCATACCGGAAAATGTCCCGTATAGTTAGTTAAGTAGGAAGTGAGGTTTTGTGATACCTAGGCTGCAAACAGCTTTCTCTTATCCAGAGCACACCTAGTTATGTGATTTCAGTGTGACAGGTTAGAAACCTGTTGTATCCCTGGCTTGCTTAGTATTGGATAAATGGCAAATCAAAACCAGTCAGGCATTCACTCTTTCCTTGCAACTAATTAGCTTTGAAATCTGAGTCAAAATTTTTTTCTCCTTTCTTTTCATTCTCTGTTAGAACAGGGGGTGGCGACCAGCAACAAAGCCAGACCTGTAAATTTCTCTTGTATACTGTATAGGTTGACAGGTGTTTAAGTGTATAACTCACAGTGATGTTTATATTCTGCTTAAAGATTTGAGTATTAGTCAGACTGAGCAGGAAGAATGAAATAAACCAGGTAATAACATCTCAACACCTTCTTCGATGCTCTATGACCGAACGAAAGCTACACATGGTGTTGCATGTGTGTAAATGTGTTTCCTAGCATTTGAAAGTCCTGGGGATTAGACACCAGACTGGACAGTCAATGAAACCTCATTTGAAAGACAGAAACGAAAAAGCTGTGACTGAAAGTAACTCTTCACCCGGGGACTGATCCAAGGCCAGGGTGAAAGGAGTGGCTGGTGCCAGGGACTGATGAAATGGCTGTTGCTTTCACACAGCAGCTCGGGCCGCGGGAAGGAATGAACACATTAAGTAGCACTGAGAGAAAAGGAACGTGGGCGTGGCTTTGCAGATGATAGAAGCAAGTGTTCCCGTGAAACATTAGAGTCACCAAACACAGCTGGGGTAGTTGATGCCGACTGCACGGGCATCGAGCGGGCAGCTTCAGTCTTCTGCAGCAAGGTGAAACCGTAAGGCAGGACACATCAGCACTAATGGGAAGCCCTAGAAAACAGTCACAGACACCACCCTGCAAACCAAGGGAGGCGTGTAGAAGGGTGACGTCACTGTGTGCCAGGGGAGTGTTAGGGTTAGTTTCATTAAAAATGAAGCTAAAAATTTGATGTAATCTTTCTTTCCTTAGTATAATGCCTATTTTGATATTTTAACAAAAAGATTCTTTTTTTTTTTTCTTTTTTTTTTTCTTTTTTTTTTTATTTTTTTTCCTTTTGTGGTTAAAAAAATAGGCAATGAAATAACCTTACATACAGGTAAGGGGTTGATTTGAACTTATCCTGTTTATTTAAATATTTTGTGTGACCACACGGGAATCTTTGTGAAATGTTTTAAAAGTAGCATTTCCAAAAGAGAAAATCTAGAGACTACCTGTGTAACTGACTAAGAACCATAAATAAGAGCCATACAGGTGAGACCCATTTAGTCAAGTAAACAGGTCTGTAAAATGTGCGGTGTAAGATTCCCTCGTTTCCAGATGTCATACCCCATGATTTCCCTTGCCATTGCAGTTCACTTAAGTGGCATCAGCTCTTTGTTTTGTTAATTATTGATGTTTGGATTCATTGTTTCCTTTAGATGTTTCAAAATCTTGAGTGCTAATGGTGAGGCAAAAGTATTCAGACCCAGGGACCGTGATGATATTGTGAAAACTGTGATTGAGCCGATGGCGTCAGAGGGCCTGAGAACCATATGCCTGGCGTTCAGAGACTTTCCAGCCGGAGAACCAGAACCAGAGTGGGATAACGAGAATGATGTCGTCACTGGCCTTACTTGCATTGCTGTTGTGGGGATTGAAGACCCTGTGAGGCCTGAGGTGCTGTACTGCCCTGTTCCACCTGTGTAGAGTCTTGTTCATCTCGGCATTAACCATAGCCAGTCTTCCAGTAAAACTCCTGGTGCTCATGATTTTTGCTTTCTGTGAACCAAAGATGAATGAAATAATAACAACATAACAGTAATAAACTAGCATATGTTCCCCTTGCTGCTATTTAGTGAGACAGCTTCCCTCATATCCTGTGTAGTTATAGTACCATAACCTAGCACAGTACCTTAACTGTGTACATTTTTCAGTTGATGTTTAACTTAATAATGAATGTCATTAAGTGGTTAAGTTTCATTCTGCAGCCCAGGACCGTCAGTTTCCCTCAGTACAAAAGCCACTGGCTGTGTGTATTTATCATGGTCTTAAGGTATGACTGGTACAACTGAAAAACTTGACTGAAATTTAAACATCTGCCGTATCAGATAGCAAAGAATGCCAGGCTTTGTCTTTTATATTAATTGAAAGTTTTGTTTGCTTGCTGGTTTTCGGTTTTGAAGTGTATTCCAGGCACTGTTCTATATAGTAGAGACAGAAAGTGTTTAGAAATCTGGTCCCCAGCTTCAAAGAAGTCAGTGTTTCGGGTGGCAGCAGACACAGTATTTGATGAGTCCATTGCCAGTTTTATACAGAGCATGTTATATAATGAACACCAAGGGTATCAACCTAATCTAAAGCAGTAGCCTCCTTTTTATTTATTTTTTTTTTTTTTATTTTTTCCCCTGAGAAGTTCACATATAACTTCGTTTAGTGCTTACCTGGTGGTTGTAATATTAATTACTCTGATTTGACAGAGGAAAATACTGAGATGTATGGTGAACTATGAGTGACAGACATAGTCTGTTCAAATCCCAGCTCTGACTCTAACATAAAAGTTTAAAAGGTTATTAAACTGTATTCCTCACTGCAGGGTTCAAGTAAGACTTCTTAAAGGCTGATTTCTTTTCTCAAGGGATATGAGCTAAAAAAAAAAAAAAAAAAAACAGCAGGGCAAGGAGTTTTTGTAACACAGTGAATACAATGAGCAAAGAAGGAACAAAGCAAAAAGTGTTGTTCAGTGAGTGTACTGAGTAATTTATTCCACAGTTAATAGTGGGCAACCTTCTGAGAACAGGAAATGCTGGCTTCAGTGAGCAAAACAGTCAGAGAATGTATACTCTGGGAAAAGAGTACCCTAGTAGTACAAGGATAGACGCTGGATGGTATGCCAATGAGAAGGACATGCCCAAACATGTATAAGGATGGATGCCTAGACAGTATGTATGCCAGTGGAAATGATAGCCTTTGTGAGGAATACTGATGGTCCCTGCACTCATAACCCTTACATTTTAAGGGAAAAGGCATGGAAATGTGACATTAAATGGATTCTTTTAAGAGTATAAGAGTTGTAAAGGATCTGTACAGGGTAATGAAATAAGGTAATTGGGGAAGACTATATTAAGAATTTGAGCTGAAATGAAATATGGTGGCTCACTGTGAGCCAGGCATATAAATAGCCACAAGAACATTCCAGACTATATTAGTCAGGGTTCTGTAGAGGAACAGAACTTACAGAATGAATGTATATGTACATAGAAAGGATCATTATTAGACTGGTGTACAGGCTGTGGTCCAGCTAGTCCAACATTGGCTTCCAGTCCATGAGGCTGACTATCTGGGCTAGTATTCAGTATACATCAGAATCCTGAGAAGAAAGCTCATGGCCAGTCGTTACTTTGCATAATGTGATGGGTGATAGAGGACATTTCCATGTCATAGACTAAAACAAAACAGTGGCTTGAGAGATAAATTTAGTTTGATGTTTTGCAGTTTCATGGCCTCATCTAACATTCATATCAGTGATATTTGTGATAGGAAAACCATTGTTCATTTACTTGCAGCTTAAATCTTATCTAACAGAATACTGAGTCATGGTATTCGTAACTCTGTCCACTAGAAAAACTCCCAAGTTCTCTTAAGTCCATTATATTCTTGTCATATTAGTTGGGGGGGGTGTTCTTTTTTCTTTATAATATATTAATTGGCCTTTCTTCATGAAATAAGATGAGTGTATGCGGCAGATGGGATTCGGGAGTATAAACCAGCAGCTTCCCTGATGTCTGGCCTGTGCAGTTCAGGAGTCAGACACACTACGAAGTCCTGCAATAAATACAATTGACCTGTGCAGCACTGAATCAGGAATCTTGATGGAGGCTACAGAACAAATAAGTCAGTTTTCCTGCAGCTGCCTGGGAAGTTTTACAAGATGTGTCTGTCACTTTGCTTTAGTACCCTTCTTGTAAAAACGGAGGCATTTTGTAAATGGCAAGTTAAAAATGCTTTCTATTTAGTAGGTAGAAAACAAGTAGTAGTTTATCATTATTAATCAGCTTACTTAAGATACAATTCCTGGATCAAATCTCCCATTCTGAAGTGTGGTGTAATGGTTCTTCCTTTGCTTCCTTAGGCAGATGACAGTCAGTCGGAAATTTCATCACCTGAGACAGAAGCTCCACAGTCACTAGTACCCATCCCCCATCCTCCCTATCCTCCATCCTGTGGTGCCTGGGAGCCACTTGTGTGCTGTTTGTGTCTACATTTTCATACCATATTCTTCTTAGCTCATTATAATTAAACATTGACTGGCCTGCATCTCGCCATTCCCCCTACTTCTCAAGCACCCAAGTTGTGATAACCAACATCCACTCTGCCCTTCCTAAATATTACTCCCACACAGTTTTAAACCAATCACAGTCTCTCTGTACTGTCTTCCCCATCTAAATGATCCTAGATAAGTTTCCAGTCATAGATTTGCTTAGATGTTTAAGCTAAAATGTCTCTTGAGCTTGTATGAGATATCAAGAGTACATTGTATTTAAGCAACTGGCCCGTATTTTATAAATCGGATCTCAATTTAAAAAAAAAAAAAAAATCGATAACCCAAGCATCACTAGGACCTCATACAGTATTTGGCACCCAGTAAACATTAGCTACAGGGGGTGGAGAAGGCCTCCCTCCAGTGATGTAGATAACTAAGGGTTGTCGGGGAGTCATAAATAACAGTATAAACCTTTAAACTTAGACACGTATTTAAGTTGTTTGGAATTGTGTGTTCTAAGACTACCAGATACCCTGCTATTTGCGCCACCCTTGAAAATCATCTTGTGTTAACTATTTCTCTAGAAGCACAATAAATGCTAAGTTCTAGTTATTTACCAGGTACATCAATATATAAGTAAATGAAAGAAATCACATTGGTGATTTAGAGATAAGTAAAGACCCTGCCTTGGGAAACAGATAGACTTGCAGACCACATGGAGAAACAAATATCTGTAATATGATGGGGTAGCCAATAATAGAAATATTTATTAATGAGATGAAGCCTAATTTTTTTGTCTAGCTAATTCAGTGGAGTTCCACAGAGGTTGCATTGAAGCTGGACTTGGAATAGTCATAGGCAGGCGGCTCACAGGATTTATCTTAGTGCTCCGTCCTCTGCATGTGTGTTCGGGAAGTGCTGAGAAATGACACACAAGAGTTTCTCCTTTCTCTTGAAATCATAAGTTGTGTTGGCATTGGGCTCTCTTCATTCTTATGTAAGAACAAACCAGATGAGCACTGAGTAACACTTTTCATTAAGTGTTTTTCTTGGGTATGTCATTATCAGCATGTTTTCCTCATTGAAGCTGTCTGCACGGCCCTGACACATTTGAATTTGCAGCCTCTGCTGTAGTAGGATCTGTGGATTTTCTGGCTAGAGGAAGGGGAAGGGATTTCCTGAGCAGAAGCACACACTGCCATGTCAGTCTGTATGTGGTAGAGAAAGGTTTTAGTAAATCTAGAAGACTCTCCTGGGGCCATCTGTTACTCTTCAGTACCAAAAGCTCTGTGCCTTGTGTGTAACAGCTGAGGAGTCATTGTGTATTTTTAACATGTGTTGCTATGGCAAAAGGAATTCTACCATATAGTAGTACCGCAGACGTTTTAAAGAAGACGTAACAGACGGGGATAGCAGTTAAAGCCGCTGCAGTAAGCGCTGGGGATAGAACTGACTCAGAAGTTTGAGGTAGAATCTGTTACCGCATGTTGGTCCTTAGTGGAAGCATAGGGAGAAAATGGAAGAGGAAGTAGTGTTTGCTCCCAGGTTCTGGTAGATAATAACATTTGGAAAGCACACTAGGCCAAATTGTGAACCCGCAGCTCTCAGTGTGTAGGAAGTGTGTGGGCCCATAAACGGTTCAGAAGTAGATAAAGGATGGACTAGAACAGTGGCTCTCTGCTTGCCTAACGCTGCAAACCTTGAATACGGTTGTGACCCCAACCATAGAATTCGTTTTCATGATACCTCATAATTGTAACTTTGCTACTATTATGAATTGTAATGCAAATGTCTGATAGATAGGATATCAGTCAACCCTCAGGTTGAAAATCACTGGATTAAGAGAAGGGAAAATAAAGGTGAGCCCTCCATAACCAAACATTTCACCCAGGTGTCACCCTGGGCAGTGAACCTAAGCTGTTGAGAACTACCACATAAGAATGGCCTGCTGGATTCCAGAGGGAAAGAAGCTTTAAACAGACTAAGGGTGGCAACTGAAAATGACAGGAAAGACCGCAGACATTATTGGCAGTAACTGAAGAAATTTTGGACATCTTGATATAAAGTTGTCAGTTGTGGGTTTGTGAGGTCATATTTGTTCAATGAGATGTTTTTCTTTGGAAATAATTTTCTGTCCTAGTGATTTTTTTTTTTTCTGTGTAAACCAGGTACCAGAGGCAATAAAGAAATGTCAGAGAGCCGGGATCACTGTGCGCATGGTCACCGGTGATAATATTAATACTGCTCGGGCTATTGCTACCAAATGTGGTATTTTACACCCAGGGGAAGATTTCCTTTGCTTAGAAGGTAAAGATTTTAACCGAAGAATACGAAATGAAAAGGGAGAGGTAAGAATTAAGTTTTAAATTGATGCTTAGCATATTAGTAATTTCTTTAGCCAATACATATTGAATATACATTCTTTGTTAGGCACTATACATCAATAATGCTGTTCAGAAGAAAACCGTTTTGTATTCTGGGAGATAGGAATTGTGGTTATGAAAGGGCTATGTGTTACAACACTGCTTTATGAAAGGAGTTACATGTGTGTAGACTACTTCTCATAAACACGGTACTACTTAGTAACCAGGAGGGCAGGAAGAGCTGACGTGGAGGGGAAGTTAGGAGACCCTGTCCTCAGAGTTCTCATGCTAAGGAAGTGCATTTTCATAAGCATTGGGGGATTTTCTTCAAGATTTGATGTTTAGGTGTAGAGAGCATTGGTTTTTAAACTTGTAAGGCAGCTTCTTAAAACACAGATTGATGCTTCCCACTCAAGAATATTTATTGTTTGACCTGAGGCCCTGCCCAAGAGTTGTAATTCTAAGAGGTTCCAAGGAGTTTTCTTTACTCTTTGGATCATGACTAAAGAACCACTAGTAAACATGGCAGCTAGCTAATTTCAAATTATAAGACTAGTTTTGGCATATTTTAACTTTGATAAAAAATTTTTAGATTGAGCAAGAAAGGATAGACAAGATTTGGCCAAAGCTTCGAGTACTTGCAAGATCATCTCCCACTGACAAGCATACACTGGTTAAAGGTGAGTGCTCGTGTAACTGTCTCGGTTCCAGGGTTCTGCTTCCCTAAGTTGAAATAAACCCTGAATATTAAATTGAGTCACAAATAGCAATTTTTCTAGTAAAATGTAGAAATACTTCCTTCTGGTATCATGGCAAAATTATGCTCATCTTCAGTGATTACTAATTCCTAATATAACCTTAGTTTCTACAATTGATCTTTGCTCTATAGCTAAGCAGTTTATACTTTTAATGTTTGTTTAAATGTGTTTTTAATTTTGAGTCTATGAAAGTGACTAATAGGGATGTTCTACAGAATAACTTTATTCATTCAAAGGATCTTATAGCACTAATATTTACTTCTATTTAAGGTATCATTGACAGCACTGTCTCAGAGCAACGCCAAGTTGTAGCTGTAACTGGCGATGGTACAAACGATGGTCCTGCACTAAAGAAAGCAGATGTTGGATTTGCCATGGTAGGAACCTACTTACCCAAATATTTATATACAGTTTGCTAGCTGGGTTGTCTGTTTGTCTATTGCCAAAATGACTGCTTGTTTTAAACAGTGTTGCTCAAAATTAGTTTAAGAGATAAAGATAAGCCTAAGTGAATTTTTAAATCTAATTATTTTATATGCTAGCTTTATTAGCTCCTGTGAAGTCTGGCTAGAAGATGATTTCTTTGGACAACTGTTAACACTACATATTTGCTTTGTGCTCTGAGAAATATTTAAACATTCGTCAACTCCCTTGACTCTCACAACCACTTTCATAAACAGACTTGTAACAATGGTGACTTAGCAAGATAAATGATGGCATTCCAGTATTGCTTCCTGGAATGCCATCATTTTATATAGACACACAGTCTCCTGTGTGTACAAAATAATGTATTTCACTATGACATCCTCACACGTGCATTTAATGTGCTTTGCTCATATTCGCATATAGCCATCGCCTCTCCCAGTGACCCTCCCCTTCTTGCTAGTCCTTTACCCTCCACAGATTCACCCTTCTGTTTTGACGCCTTACATAGTTTTCAATGTATTCTACATACAAGAGGGTTGCTTCAAGGGGGATGGGAGTGCTTAGTCCTTAACTAAAGTGTTTTATTTACTCTGCCTTATTTTTAGAAAGTAATAGTCTATAGTCCTGATAGTTTTTCTGGTTAAGCTTTGGATTTGACAATCTGAATATTTTTGCTTAATATATAGCCCAGTCTTTGTGTCCTCCCCCCCTCCCCCACTGGACTACAAAAATCTCTGTTAGTTCCACTTAATGTGACAGTCTGTGGCCATGTGGCCATTGTAGAAATGCTAAATTTTTTTAGGGGTGCTGAGTTTGCCTCCTTATCCTATGGTATCAGACACATTGAATTCAGAAATAAAACCCAACACTAAAGTTTGCAGGTATGAAGATATTTCAGTGCACTAGTGTGTACTTGCATAATTGTCCTCCGGTATTTTTTTGCTAAACTGGAGATTTAAAAAAAGACTCATGGTAGAATCTAATTAAAAGTGGTGGTAAGAGGAAATACATGAGTGAATTTCCCCTCAAGCAAAAGAAGAGATCCCAAAGACTCTCACCCTTCCCTCTATCTGAACTGCTGTATTAACATGAAATGTTGAGAACTTTGAGGAGTTCCAGAAGTGGGCCAAGGCATGCGTCAGGATTCCTTCCACCTTGTGCTTTGAGCAAGCAGCATCATCCCATTCAGGAACATTACGACCACCAATTCCACAGATTCTTACTGCTACTGTGACCTTGATGGCTAACCAGAATGCCAGAACTAGCTCCATCTAACAAAGGATTTTCCCCTCAGAAATTGGGCATAAGACATACACTGTGAGTTTTAAATAATTGTTAGTAAAACTTACCTATACAAACAAAAAAAAAAAATGCAGCACACAGGCTATGTTGGTAGTAGGTTTTACACAACTTTAATTAAATTAAAAAATGAAATTTACTTCAGAAGAGGATTAAGTCCTTGGGTGGCTTGGTCTTACAGCCATTTTTGCTAAAACTTCTGATAAAGGACAAACCAGTTTAGATAGATGTGTGCATGTTGTCACACTGAGGAACTCACTGAAAACTGTTGTCTGTTTGATCCAAAGCTCCCAAACACATTTGTCCATGGAATTAAGTTCTGTCTGAACACCGACTAACCTTTTATAACTACCTCTTAAATTTGTAAGGATTTGAACAAAGACATGAAGAGGTTTGCATTTAGAAACTATAAAAAAAAATGACTGGGATTGATGAGATGATGAACTGGGGACTAAAAATGTAAATCATAGTTGCGTGTGAATTGAGTATTTTTAGTAAAGCTCCATTTCAGCTCTTCATGCTGAGCCACACAGTGTGTGTAGCATTCTTAAAGTCTGGTATCAAACGTCCTACCACGTGCCATGTCTGTCGCCTTATTTTTTTGACTCTCAAAAGGAAATGACTATTTTAGCCATTTTGTCACCATGCAAAGCCTTGACTGCTGGCTTTTCTTAAGGAATATTAGGACTCAGCACTTCCCAGATAACAGGTGCACAGGCACGGTGCCACGTTTACTCCATGGACACTCCTGCTCGACCTTTCTTCAGTAGTAGTATGTCACCATTTCCATTAGATCCCTCTTACTGTGACTGTCAGTGCCATTTCATCCTGGGCCACATGGTCTACAATTAGTTTTCCTTTTCGGTACAGCTTTTTGTATTTCCTGCCGATCATCTGTTTCTGTAGTTCACCTGATTCTGCCCCCCCCCCAATTTTTAATGTGCTTAGCACATACTCATTCCCAGCGTCTCTGTGTATGGCTCAGACATTTGGTGATCTTACCAGTTTTACCTTAGAGACCCCTGTGCCCTGCCTCTTGCCCTGCTTTAATCTGGCCATGGAGCGCAACCGGCAGCCTGCCTGGGTATATGAATTCAAGAGAGCATTGAGGACCTAGGTACCTTGTCCTGTGCAGTGCAAGAAATAGACGCAACCTGTGACTCCTGGAGCTCCGTGCTTCTGCCTGTTTTAAACTCTGTACGGAGTCACGTGTACTGCATCTTCTGTCCAGCGTCAGTACATGGAAATTACCTATGATGTTTATAGGTAAAATTACTTGCTGTTATTAACCCACAGTCTGTTAATCTGCCCATTCTGCTGTGGACAGTGTTACTAGTCTGAGGCTTCTCTCTGCTTCTGCGGTGTCTTAGGTCTTCAAGAGCACCTCTTGTTTCATCTGTTTCTAAATGTCCCCTGAAACTGCAGGGCCTGAGCCTTAGAGGAATTCTATAATGAGCAAAAAAGTTGTCTCTGCCTGCCCTGCTGATGGTTTAAGTGTCAGATCCCTTCGCTCTCCTGAGTTATTTGCCATTCAACATCTGCTGCCAGTCCCTACAGTTTTCCTGCAAACATTCCTTTCCCTCACATTTAATCATTTTCAGTATTTTCAAAAAATTTTTAAATGTTTTAAATTTGAGAATTCATACATGTATATGGTGTATAATAATCGTGTCCACCTCCTCCATTCACCCCTCCTACTGCTCCAGCCTCTCCAACATACCTCCCTCCCAACATCATGTCCAGTACTTTTCTGTTAGTATTTTTCAATACACTTTTTGCATGGCTTTGGAAGAGGCATTCTTTTATTTGCAACACTACTTAGGTTTTGCTTTTCATGCTTCATTGTTTACATACGGTGTCTCCTAAGCCTGAATGTCTTGCTCAGTGGCATCTTAAAATTAAAGTATTATCTTCTTTTAATGTAAATGTAATTACTTTTATTAAGTATAATGGTACACATTTGCGTATGTAAAGTTATTTTAAACATTTAGTCTAATTCACAGACTTTTTTAACAGGGCATTGCAGGAACTGATGTGGCTAAAGAAGCATCTGATATTATTCTCACAGATGACAACTTTACAAGCATTGTTAAAGCAGTTATGTGGGGACGAAATGTCTATGACAGCATCTCAAAATTCCTTCAGTTCCAGCTTACTGTTAATGTAGTAGCAGTGATTGTTGCTTTCACGGGCGCTTGTATTACTCAAGTAGGTGACTGTTAATATTTATTTCAAAGCAAAAATTCTGTGATCTACCTTTTTAAAATCCTTAAGTATTTAAATATGATAAAGCTTTATATTGTAGGTTAATTAACATAAAATGTAATCTATTTTGTTCCTTGAGTCTTTGTAATCCTAAAGGCTTCCTGAAAGTCGCTACTTTCCTGAATACTTGTGAATGTGTATTAGGAAGCCTGTCTTTTCTAGGACTCACCACTTAAGGCAGTGCAGATGCTGTGGGTAAACCTCATCATGGACACACTGGCTTCCCTGGCCCTGGCAACAGAACCACCCACCGAGTCGCTCTTGCTTCGGAAGCCTTATGGTAGAAATAAGCCTCTCATCTCACGTACAATGATGAAGAATATTTTGGGTCATGCGTTCTACCAACTCGTAGTGGTTTTTACGCTCTTATTTGCTGGTAAGAGTTCACTGTAAGAAAGCGTCCGTTAAACTGTTTCTGTTACACATTACTACCACCCAGTATGCCTTCGTGTGACCAGGATTCTCAGAAGCCTCAATTTTGTTCCTGACTCCACGTATCTTAAATTTTTCCTTGTTTTTCATGTTGCCTTCTCGGTTTGGGGAGAATGATGAGAGTGTGGAGGAAGTACAGAGGCTTGGCTCTTACCCAGGCTCCACTTTCCTTAACTATAAAATAAAAACTGTACCAGATAATACCAGAGTCCATTCCACATCCAAGACTGACCAAGCTTTGCTAACATGCACTTACTGAAATGCGTTGTGTTATTTCAGTGATAATTACAAAACGGTGACTTTCCATTTCAGGGGAGAAGTTTTTTGATATCGACAGTGGAAGGAATGCCCCTCTGCATGCTCCCCCCTCGGAACACTACACGATTGTGTTTAATACGTTTGTGCTGATGCAGCTTTTCAATGAAATAAATGCCCGGAAAATTCACGGTGAAAGAAACGTGTTTGAGGGGATCTTTAATAACGCTATCTTCTGCACGATTGTTTTAGGCACTTTTGTGGTACAGGTGAGTAAGTAAGTGGTAAAGAAGGTTAGATTATATGAGACATATTCAACAAACCAGTACTTTTGCTCTGTAAATGACCCCAGCTAAGGTATTCACTTAGGATGCCTGCCCAGCTTCATGTGGATTGAAGGCATATTCTGAAAACTATGGCAGCTCATCTGTAGCTTTTTTTTGCAAAAGTCAGTCCCACAGCTGCCTCAGCAAATAGCTTTATTTATTTCAACTATAAAGAATTATTTTTAATGAGACCAAATCATCCAGTCACATAATTACTGGTTTTCCCCAGTATTTTAATACCTTCCTTTCACACCTCATTACACTCCAAGGGGGGAAAAAATCGTTTAATTATTTTAAAACCTAGAAACACTGAACATTTTCCCTTTCCCTGTTTTCTTGGTTTACAAAAGAAAAGAAAAACTATTTCAGTTTCATTTCTTTATGAAAATACAAACCTAATTACCAAATCAGTTCTAATGATTATAATACTGTAACCATTAGACGATACTAGGCTCTAGCAAACCAGTGATGGCTGTCTGGACAAATATTCTTGACATTATAAAGCAATGAAATTAACAAATAAATGCAAAGCATGGAAGTTATGATGCTTTCTAGAGTATAAAAATGGTAATGACTATTCAGTACCAAAATTTCTTTTAATTTCAGTATTTCACAGCTACTTACCTTATATCAGAGAGAATTGTCAGATTCAGACATAGGTGAATATTTTGTTGCTTAATACTTATTCCCAGGTATACTATTGTAGGACACAAAGGATCAGGAAGGAATCACAAGCCGCATAGTATGAATTTTGTGTGTGTATGTATGTCAGTGGACTTCACTCTCTCTATTGGACAGACGAGCAGAGCTAGTAGGTTGCTTTTGTTACAGAGCATGCTTAGTTGGCTTAACATCTAAATGTCAAAGGGGAGTGACTGCTGTGTAGAAGGAAAAACAAGGTGGCATATTCTGTCCACATGTGCCTCCATGATAATGTGATACCTACCATAAAACATATACTACCTTTCATGAAAGGCATAAACTAGTCAAAGAATACCAAAGAATGTAGTTATTTGAGATAATATAGGAAAGAACAGACAGATATTCTTTTGGCCATGTGATTTTTATTTTTAGTAAACATAATTTACTATGTATATTTAAAATTTGGGGCAGAGATTTTACTTTATTTTAGTTGTCGTTTAAGTAAATGTACTCTTGATTATTCCTCCAGATAATAATTGTGCAGTTTGGTGGGAAACCTTTCAGCTGCTCAGAACTTTCAATAGAACAGTGGCTGTGGTCAATATTCCTGGGAATGGGGACCTTACTCTGGGGCCAGGTAAAAATCTCACTGCTTTTGTTACAACCTTAAAGTAATTGTTTTAAAACTCTCAACCGTTTGCGTTACTTATTCTAGTTACCTCTTGAGTCACAAAAGGGAATTCTGAGTGGGACAGGGAGCTTGTTTCCCTTTCCCAAATGGCTTGTTCCTAGGTGGCTCCTGTTCACTATGCTCATTGCTGTTTCTCATCTCTAGGTGTTAGAGCAGGTGGGTCCAGTTACAAACATGGTGCACACCTGACTAGTAACGCCTGTATCTTTACCACCTGCTTTTGTATTTTCAAAATAAATATACTTCATTACTTTGCAACAGAATTTAGTATCTTTAAAAGCCTGGGAGGATTTTGAGTCTTAGAAGGTGGTTTGTTAAAATCACGGGTATC
Source organism: Phodopus roborovskii (assembly GCF_943737965.1). Lineage (NCBI taxonomy): Eukaryota > Metazoa > Chordata > Mammalia > Rodentia > Cricetidae > Phodopus > Phodopus roborovskii. The sequence continues at coordinate 9,492,379 of NW_026126618.1, forward strand.
TAAAAAAAACAGCCACAAAATGGGATTTTAAGGCATTGGAGTAGTTTTAACAGTGTTTATAAATGAAAATGCCGGTTCCATATCAACTTTACTGATACTCATCTTAATTCAGTTGCGAGCCATGCTTCTTTTAAAGATGAGTGGTAATGACATACGCAGTGTTCAACTTCAGGCTGCTGTCAATAGTATCAAACCATCTATTGGAGAATCCGTACTGACGTATCCATGAGTACAGGGTAGTGTGTTACCGTATAACTTGTATGAGCTCATTCATTGTCATTCTGCAGATCAAACCAAGTTTTATCTTTTTCTTAGTTCTGTTTCTGGGCTCTAAGTGGTTTTTGTTATCTTAAAAAAAAAAAAAATAATCTCTTTCTGGGTGATCCCAATTGGTCCCATATCTCTTTCTTGGTTGCCAGGTTAAGTATTTCACAGTGTTCTCTGATAGGCAAATCACAAACCTACAACCTTAAAGCTCTGCCTAATTTCAAGAAGGAAAACTCAGTGCTGTGCGTGCTCACAACCAGCAGCAACAGGGTTATATTGATTTTTATCTGTTGATTTTAAGTGTGTGAATCTAAAAAAGGGGGGGGGGCTTGACTTTGGTGCCTGGGAAGCCTGGAATCTTAGCCATTTCATGAGCAAGTCGCTTCACAAATATCCTGTTTTACCTCTTGTGAGCTCAGATGGCAGAAGTTCTTCAGGCTGTTCTGTGTCTGAATGCAACTTGGTTTCCCCTTGGTAAACTCTTCATAGGTATTGCCTGTTAATGCTCAAATGCTAATATGTACTGTTGATGTTTCTGATAATGTTCACGTTTCTAGAGGCATCTATTGCTGTATATTGCTATTATCGATCAGTGTTGATTCAGTTTAGTAAGTTTTATGAAAATAGTTAACTGAATTGTATCATTATAACCATAAAGATTTTCTGAATTCTTACATTGTTTTACTTGTTTTGCATCCAGTAAGATCACATGCCATTTCATGTTACTTGAATTAAATGTAATTAATATGAGTTCAAGTGGAGATTTTAAACACGGTAAAGCATGGTTGGTTATACCATTTAATGTCATGAATGTCTAAATTAAAATATGAGAAATACCATCAACCTAACTTCCATTCAGAAAATGTTTTGTTTTGTAAATGTAATGTCTTTTTAATAACTGAATAACTTTTGTTCTGAGAAAGTCTGATCACCAAGATCTCGTTGCTTCATTGGTAAAAATAAGTGGGTATTCCTGCAATTTTTAATAATACCTTAAGCTCTTTCCCCTGTGTTGTAGCTTATTTCAACAATTCCAACTAGCCGTTTAAAATTCCTAAAAGAAGCTGGTCATGGGACACAGAAGGAAGAAATACCTGAGGAGGAGTTAGCAGAGGATGTTGAAGAGATTGATCATGCCGAAAGGGAGTTGCGGCGTGGCCAGATCTTGTGGTTTAGAGGTCTAAACAGAATCCAAACACAGGTATGGGTCTGGTAGAGAGGTAGGAAGTCTGATGGGAACAGTGACTTTTATCTGGGGAGAGGTCCAGACCACCTGTGCTTTGTAACTGCCCTTCTAGCCCTCCCAGCCCACAAAACGTACTCTTGAAAAATACTACTGATGGCTGAACTGAAAGAAACTTTTAACTGATTATGAAAGAATGTCTCTTATATGCCCTAAGCTTTTTTTCCTAGCTTTTATTTTCCCCTTTCATCTCAAAAATGCTACTCTTGCCTATTTATCTGCTCTGTAAAGTGCCTTTTTTCTTACATTTTGAATGTTGGTAGATGGAACGGTCCTTTCTCTTGTTCTCTCTCTCTGAGCACGCTGTCACAATCTCTGATTCCTTGCAGATGGATGTAGTGAATGCTTTCCAGAGTGGAAGTTCCATTCAGGGGGCTCTAAGGCGACAACCCTCCATCGCCAGCCAGCATCATGATGTAACAAATATTTCTACCCCTACACATGTAGTGTTTTCCTCTTCTACTGCTTCTACTACTGTGGGGTGTGAGTGTGTGTTCCTAAGTGCATGAAATTAACATTTCCTACTTCACACACCTAACGTTTCTCATTTTCTCCTTAATGTTTAAATTCATCGTTCAGGCTTTTCATAAAGCTTTCTTTTCGTAAAGTGGATTGAGACCTCAAGTGTTGCCATTGTTGTCGTTTTATTTCTTAGAGGGTTAGGTAAGAGGTGCAACAATTGCAGGCAAAGATTAGACGTGATATCTGGGAGCTTGTCTCTGTGCTACCTTGTTTATTGAGATGGGGAATAATATTGTAGTTTAGCATTTACGAAACTACTATAAATTTTTGAGTATATGCCTTTAAGCTTATTCATACTGCATGGTTTCCAGAAGCATGTGATTTGAAAGTCAGCTAAGAGATCCGGAAAATTACATTTATAGCACTAAAGAATGAATTTAGCATGTCAGCTTTTAATATTATTCCATTTAGAAGGGAACTTAGTAGCATGGGTAGAATTCCTGTGTAGACAGCCAGTTGCTTGCCTTGCTGACTTGAGCTTTTTTTGCCATGTTCTGTGTGTTTTTCAGAAGGGGTCCTTAAATAAGTTTATATCTGTTGGCTTCGTAGGCTTTTCTCATATGTGTGTATCAGTTCAGCTTAAAAATCCAGTGCAGATAATATTCTTCTGCTATATATAAAATTGACAGCGTATTCACTGCTGTTGATCTGTGAAATTGCAATAGAAACGCATGAATAAAGAATTTAGTCACAAGATACTATGGACAAGACATATTTGGCTTCGTGTGTGAGTGTGGTCCAGCTTCTCGGCATCAGCTACAAAGCTGATGGAAATGCAGACTGTCCCAAATCCCTACTGGATCAGAATCTGCCATTTCCCGGGATCCCCAATTGGTGCATTTGCGCGTTTGTGTCTGATGGTCCTGGGATTCATAGTCTACGCTAACACTGCACCATACTCCACAACAACAAAAGAGGTGGATGTGGAGGGACCGTATTACTTGTGGTTTACTGTTGAGGAATCCATGTGATTTGAGTTCCTCATCCTCTAGCTGGAAGACTAGAACTCATTTTTCATGTTTGTATTTCCTGTGTAAAAGGCCAAGTTAATCTAGACCAGTGCTTCTCAACCTTCCTAATGCTGCAACCCTTTAATACAGTGTCTCATGTAGTGGTGACCCCCAGTCATAAAATTATTTTTTATTTCCACTTCATAACTGCAATTTTGCTACTGTAATGACTAATAATGTAAATAATGTAAATATGCAACACCACCCCCACCGCCCATTGATGTTGAGAACCACTGATTTATACTAGCACGGCTTACAGGTAGGGGTGCTGAGTCTGGAATGGCAAACAGAAGGAAGGGAGGGGGGTATTTGAAGGGGTATATGACCCTACCCATACATTTTAAAAATATGCATTCGAATATCTATTTGAATATGTTTTTTAATCATCTTTTTGCTATTGAGATGGCTCTGGTGATGATGTTTTCTTATAGAATGTTGGTGTCAGTTACTTAATGGTGCCTTCATTCTTAAAATTATTAGAATTGACACAAAACGAATATTTTTGTTATAAAACATTTCTATTTTAAGTGATGCAAGTGCTCAGCTGAATGGTTTTTTATCTTCTTTTTGGTTTTTCGAGTCAGGGTTTCTCTGTATTGATTTGGAACCTGTCCTGGAACTCGCTCTGTAGACCAGGCTGGCCTCAAACTCACAGAGATCCGCCCGCCTCTGCCTCCCGAGAGCTGGGACTAAAGGTGTGCACCAATACCCGACTTTTTTTTTTTTTTAAATCTGTTTTTAAAGACTTTTTGAATAACACTGGTTTACTGAAGCCTATTGTTGTCACTCCAGTAACATTTTTATGCTTGTCCTTTAACCTAGTTTTCAGTGAGCAGCAAATACACAAGGAGAAGAATAAATTCCCTCGAATCTAAACAGTTACTAGAAAATTTGGGGATTTTGTTTCTTTTCCTTTGAGAATTTTTCAGAGTAGCAGGGAGGGCAGGAAGGTGGGCGAGCTGTGTGTGTTTGAGATCTGTTCTTTCCAGTGAACTGTAGTCTTCAGATTATAATCACATACAGAAAACCACTAACACTTGTGTAGAAATGTGGCATATACTCAAATATTTATAGCCGTTTATAGTAGCATTTTGTAGATACGTATTTGGGTTTGTCTTTATTAATTTCTAAAAGGAATCAGTGGGGCAGATGTGAGTTCATTGTGGCATTCAGCTTATACTTGCTTGGCTTTCTCATAGTTGGTGACACCCTGACTCCTAGCATGATGAATAGTAACCCTTTGTGCTTGACTTTGTTTAGCTTATTTGAGTTGTTTTGAGAAATATGTTCTTTTTGATTTAAAGATAATTCAACCAAGCTTGTGTATGGCTAAGTTCTCATTTTGTTTTTTGTTTTTTGTCGTCTTAGGGAGAAAAAAAAATCCTACACAATGGCTATTAAATTTTTAGCCAGTGACAAAAAGATTTTGTTAGTTTCCTTTGAATGTATACCTCTTAGAGTATGTGGTTTTGTTGTTCTGTAGTGTCCTACTAAAATATTCATTTTTTTACAGTGTATTGCAAGTTCCACTGCATTACATGCAAATATGATTCACTCATACCTAGCTGTTTGTGGATTCAAACTCATAAGTAAACCATTATTGTAGTTAAGCTACTGGTGTTCTGACATCTTTCTGTGTTTTCTACTGTTCACAGATTCGAGTGGTGAATGCATTTCGTAGTTCTTTATATGAAGGGTTAGAAAAGCCAGAATCAAGAAGTTCAATCCACAACTTTATGACACACCCTGAGTTTAGGATAGAAGATTCAGAGCCTCACATCCCCCTTATTGATGACACTGATGCTGAAGATGATGCTCCTACAAAACGCAACTCCAGCCCTCCACCCTCTCCTAACAAAAATAACAATGCTGTTGACAGCGGAATTCACCTTACAATAGAAATGAACAAGTCTGCTACCTCTTCATCCCCAGGAAGCCCACTACATAGTTTGGAAACATCACTCTGATTGTAAGCTGAATGTTAACACACTAGCTGCATTGTAAAGAAACAAATTGAAACTGAGTCTTTTCACATATTGTGACGGACAAGATAGTATTCTTGTCTTTGGACTTCAACAGAAGACACACTTGTACGAATGTAGATTTATTTTTTTAAAAAAAAAAAAAGCAAAGCTTTCTGCCAGACTGAGGGTGCTTTTTGGGGGGTGGGAGAAACGAACTGACAGATAAACAACGGTAACTCGGCATAAGTGACCCGTGGATCATCTGTGGTACCTACAGTGGTCCTGACGGTGTATTAGCAGAGCTGTGGTTTATCTCAGTCCTGGATGGGAGAGAGGGAGGAGTGAAGCTGGGCAAGACAGAGAGCCCTGGATCATTGAATGAGTACTTTAATTTCTGCTGTTGGCTGTTAATAATTTGGATTATTTATGTTTATAAATGATACAGATCTGTTTACAAGGTTTGTAGATACTTTTTTTTGTTCTTCATAGATGGGAAGCTTCCTTATAATTAATGCAGAGAAAAATTAGTCCTTCAAATACTGCTGTATTTTCAGGAAATAAAAAAGGGGTGTTTCTATTGAAACTGTACTAAATTTTTGCCTACAATTTATCTTGTTAAAATATTGTAGATAAATTGCTAATACTAATAGCCAAATAGATAACACTAATGCTTTGTTTAAAAAACAAAAAAGAAAAAAAGAAAACAAAACAAGACAAAAAAAAATGAGCAGTGGTGTTCTAATGAAGTTATGGCATCTGTCCTAATTAGTTTCTTAAATACATTTACTACTTAATGGTTTTGAAAGAACTGTTTAATTTTTAAATTTTTTGAAAACTTGCTAATAACCTTTTGTTCAGAATTTAGTAGATTGTTTATTGCAGGACATCAAATACACAATGAAAGATGCTTGAAATGCTTTTGTTATTTCAGGCGAATCAAATTAAACTATCAAACTACAAGAGAACCTTTAGTCCTTTTTGTTTTTGTCTGAATATGTTAGTTCAGTGATGTCTTGGTGAACTGTGAGTGAACTGTTTTGATTTTTCTAATAACTCCTTAGAGACCTCATACAGCATTGAGGCCTGTTGGCATTTTGAAAAAGGTTAATAGGTAGAAGCATACATGTTTTCCTTTTGTTTTTGAAACGTGTTGGTAAACATAAATGAATATGCCCTTCTCAGCTCCTATCCTTAGTTCTGCATTCGTGATACATCCGTCTGTTCCCTTTAACCACAATTGGAATAAATTTCAAGCTGGTAACAGCCCCACGAAGTACTGTTTGAATTCTTTGTTGGTCACCTCAGAGTCAGGCTGAGACAGCACAGTTTTGCCACCTAACGTATTCTTCATAGAATCTTGTTTTATCTAAAATAGTGTCACCATTTTATAGAGTAACGACCACCATTTTCTCTGATAACATTTGTTTTTACTACGTGGCCAAATAACAGATTAGGTAAAAGGAGATAATGCATGAAAATAGGGGAAGGCTTCTAAACGTGATCTATGCAGAATTGTTGATTAACCAAGTAATGAAATCCCATTCCTGAGTCAACTGAATCTCCGGGCTCTCTGCTTCTTTCCTGTCTCCCTTCTTCCTTTGTTTGCCCCTTGTCTTCACCCTTTAGAAACTGGTATTGTTGCAGGGCACAGATTTCACCAGATAAACAATCCTCAGGCTGATAAAGTTTACGAGGACTACTGCATCCAGCAGAACGCTGACCCAGCAAAGAAACATGGTTGATGGTGCTTGATATTTTTTGGTGGGTGGGGGGGAATCTTTTCTCTCCATCAGTTGCCTGCAGTAATCCTCTGCAAGTCTTAGAAACATATTGGCTCTGTCGCTTTTATCATTGTACATTTACTCATCAGGTATTTGTAGGTATTCATACTGTAAAAAGAGGTAGCATGATATGCTGGGAAGCATCTTTAGACCAGGAGTCCAGAGTGGGCTCCTAGTCTTGATTTTGCCATTAATGTGCTGCATGATCTTGGAGAAATTACTCACCCTGAAAGAGGGTGGGGGACTAGACTCCTTTTGAAGAACCCTTTCAACTCTAAAAATTGACCCTATCCACTAAAGAAGCCTGCAAGGCATAGGGAATAGAGAAAAGGGAAACGTTTTCAGTTTTCTTTCTTTCTTTCTTTCTTTTTTTTATTTTGGTTATGCTTAAATATGAATGTAATTACCAAAAGATTTATAGACGTGCATGTGCTTCAGAGGGTTTGTATCAAGCTTTTCCAGTCTTCATCTTTCAACTCAAGGCAATGGCTTTTAAACCACCTCCAATCCATAAACGGGTCTTAGAGCGTCCATGAAGTAATAGCAAGACATGCTCAGTGTTTGTTTCTCTCTTTGAGACACTGTAATTTCTACCAGAAATTTCCAGAACATTATGTAAGTAAGGAAAAAAAAAAATGCAAGCAAGCTGTTAAAAGATCTTGGATCCCATTATATAGAGTGTATAGCTAAATCAACATCTGTAATTCACATTTTATCTTTTATCCTCTAACAAAAGAAAAGATATACTTGTTTAATTTTGCATCCCAAATGTTTTTAATCTTTGTATATTTTTTAAAGATCCTTTTCTCCTCCTCATTGCCTTTTTTGTGGTTGTAAATAGACTTGCCGCACTTTGATGCTGAGTTACTCCTTGTCATCTTACGAATATGTGATATGGTAATTTTCATAACAGATATCAGTTTTGAACCAAGAAATGGTGATTTGTTTATAAGAAAAAAAAAACTGGCTTCATTTCTGTGAAATTGCTCTTTGAAAATTTCATTTCCACGTGTAAGCCAACTGAGATACTACCGTGATGGTGTTGATTTCTTTTAATGATGCTTACCATCTATTTTAGCCACTGAGCCTTTTATTATTTGTCTATTTGTAAAGTTTATTTGTCTTAACTCATTTAATAAATATACTGTTTATCTGTTTCTGAATGGGGACTGAACTTTTTGAATATTGGAATGATTTGAACATCATATTTTGGCATTCCTTTTTTCTACTGGAGATTTTTTAAAATCTGCATAATGAAAATTCTATAATACACTTGGAATGTTGTGACCGCTGCGATGACTCTGTTCTCATGTGCTCGGTGTCCTGTCGCCTCTGGAAGGAAAGCATGTTTAGTGAGTGCCTCCACCCCTGCCCAGTGTCAGCCCCCCACCCGGCATCATGTCTGGAGTTTAGGGAGTACAATGTTCTGGTGTAGAACAGATTTGTGTTCTGTATCATTAAAATTTTATTGAACAATCCAAACTTTTCAGTAACAGTTATCTTAACCTGCAATGAAAAAAATGGAACAATGAAATTCGCACTTAATGATATTTATAATAAATTACCATAAACTCACAGAAAAAAAAAACTGCCAAGCCAGCAAGATAATTATGGATGTCAAATTTTGATAGCACCAATTGTTAAATGATTGGATATAAATACTATGTAGCAGGAGTAATAAAAACCCAGAGACAGATAGTGGCATTACAGCTGAAGATCAGAAAAGCAAAGCAGCCAAGCCACCAGAGAGCTGTTACCTCTATGGATCTTCAGACTGAAAAGAGAGAGTACCTGTCTCATCCAACCTTATATGCCCCTCTAGTGCTGTTACTGAAGGCAAGCACCTCCACCACAGAGCCTCTGGTTAACTAGTGTGACTGCTGGTGTTAAAGGTGTGTGCCACCACTGCCTGGCACTAGTGTGGCTAGCTTTGCACTGTGACCTTCAGGCAAGCTTTATTTGTTAGGTCATAAAATACCACCACAGTAATACACAACATGAAAGATTTTCGATCTTGTCAGATTAGGAACCTATGCATGTATCCTGTCAATCTAATTTTTAATTCTCTATTTATAAAAGCTAAATAAGAAAGGGAAAGTTTTTTTTTTTTACCCTTCATTTCTTAGTATTCTTTACACACACACACACACACACACACACACTCACTCACTCCATACCTTTAGAGACCTCAGGTTCTTTTTTTTAGGGTTTTTCAAGACAGAGTTTCTCTGGCTGCCCTGGAACTATCTCTGTAGACCAGGCCAGCCTCGAACTCACAGATCAGCCTGCCTCTGTCTGCCTGGGCTGGGATTAAAGAGGTGCGCCACCGCCACCCAGGGAGAACTCTAACTGCTTTGTCTCTGTAAACTGGGCTGCTTTAGAACTCTTCCGTCCTAACTCCATAGCAGACTTCTCCTTTTTCAATTCTATCTACAAGCCGGTGTTTGTGTTTGTATACTGTTCCCATAGGCATGTATCAACAAAGAAATTCTCTTCACCCCGATCACTTATTTTTCAACAGATCGGTAGCTTTCCCCTTGCCCTCTCAATCTGTTTACTATATACTTTTGCCATTAGAATTACTTATTTTCCCTATTTGTAAAACAAACAGCTTATAATCAACTACAGTACAAGAAAGCTGATTCCATCTGTTTTCTCTGAGTTCAAATTGTCATTATTGAACAGTACATTAATGGCTCCAAAATGGGGACTTAAAGTTAATGTGTGTTTATGCAGTGTTGGTGCCTTGTAGTTTCCTTCAGCTGCACTGCCCAGTGAACACTACCTAAGTCATTAACAGTGCACATCTGGGTTTGGGTTCAACTCGGGACGAAGCTTCTCATTTAAGTCAAGGCTTGAAGGTCATAGTTTTTCCATATTAGCAATGGGTTATTGGCTCTTAAATTAGTAGTTACGGAGTATTTTCAATATGCCATCCATTTTATTTGGATTATGTAAATAATAACCCTGTGAACCCCCATTGTGCATATGGAAAAACTGAGGCTTGGAAAGTTTAAATCTCTTGCTTTGGATTACATGGTAGAACAAGGCTTCACGCTAGAGCCAGCTTTGAAGATCCCCAGCTGGTAGCCCCTGAGTCAGATCACTGTCATAGAAACTGCTTGAGTTCACTCCTGCTTTGTCCTGATGATGGATGCTTCCAAGAGCCTTTGAGAAGAGCTCAAAGGCCCAGGTAAAGAGTCACTGCCTGCCATCCAACTAGCCTAGGCTCTCCTCACAGACCTCTAGCCAAAGGGTCCAAGGAAGACAGGACAAGGGTGTTCATAACATGCTTTAGTTAGGATTTCTAGGATGGCTGTGTTTGTTTTGTTTTTTTGTTTTTCATTTTCATAGATAGCATTAACACATCATCACTCTTTGGTTTTTTGAGACAGGGTTTCTGTGTAGCCCTGGAACTCGCTCTGTAGACCAGGCTGGCCTTGAACTCCTGAGTGCAGGGATTTAAAGATGTGCACCACCAATGCCCGTAACAGGTCATCGCTTGTGTGGGGGGTGGAAATTGCTCTTTTCTCTGAAATTTGTAAAGCTTATGTGACTCCTTGGCAGGAGACTAGACCTAGGGAATGGGATACTCTGCTTTCACGCTGTTCACTGTTGCTCTGTTCTCTTTACTCTGAAATTGCCACAGCCCTGTTTTATCCCATCCACCCCTCATCCTCCCTAAGTTTACTTTAGTAAGTTATTTTGTACTTCAGTAGTATTTCCTCGGTGAAAATTCTTAATGCTTTAATATCTAGCTAAAGGAAGTGTCACTATTGCACACTGGGTTTCAGTGATCCAAGTTCAAGTAAGTGACAACCCTTTTGGACTGCCATCTTGTCACATCTGTGTTAGTGCAGTTTGTGAGTCCCCTGACCCTTAGGTTTATAAAAATGAGATGCTGCTTGCTGGCCTCTATAGTCATTAAGGTATCTTCGTGGAGATAAAAAAATATGCTAAAAGCTTTTTTTCTCAGCAAGATTGCTTTTGAAATCAATAGGGCATATCTTAATAACTGGAGGGTACAGACAGAAAAAATAATAAGAGTGGCCACCAAGAGAGACCTGGAATGTGTGACATTCAAAATTCATCATAAGCCTGCTCTGAGGTGAATTCATGTGTGTCAAGTCATGTTTCATGTTCCTGTTGTCGACTTGGGGGAAGTAGTTACTTTTCCTGTGAGTGAAGGCAGGGCCCTTCAAACAGTCCAGCCACTGCAATTCTAAGGAATCTGATCCTACCATCTTAGATCACTGCCTGCGAATTAGTCCCCTCTGGTCAAATTAGCTGCTAATTGTTTTGATGTTTTGTCATCCACATCTCTTGCTCTCTGGGTGTTCATTCAACAAATATTTGGAACCTGAGAGAATGAATTCATACCTTTCTGACCCTTAGCAGAATCATTGGGGATGTGACCTAAGCCAGATCATGGGGAGTGGATGTGATGCTATGTTGCATAGAGTGGCCACAGAGGTCTTCACAGATGCCTCACAGTGGAGCAGAGACGAAAACTGCAAGAACCATGCACACAGCAGCACTAGTAGCTTGGTGCTTGTCAAGTTACTAGACCAAAGTAGCTGTCATGGGCGGGCCAGTGGGGGAGCGCTTTAGAATTTGCATAGGTAATAGGGTACCACTTGACTTAGTATTAAAAGGCCTGTTGAGAACTTTGGCTCTTAGTCTGAGAGAAACCAGACGCCGCTGGGCAGAGGGAAAACAGCCTGGGTTTTAGAGGGCCATGGCTGTTTATGGATATGGTTGGAAGCTGAGAAACCAGTTGGGGAGAGATGGTTTTCACAGATCTGCTCTATTGCAGTCTAGTGCTCTCTGCCTCTTTATGACCCTCTTCTCAAGGCCTGCGTATGTCCTTATCTTTACTAGTTTACTTTTGTTCTGTTCAAGGCTGGTACCATTTTTTAAGCATCTCATCTCTTCCCCCATTTGTTTCAAACTGTATGGATGTTTCTCCCTGAATAACCTTCATATTCAGTGGTTTGTTGGGGGGTTTTTTGTTTGTTTTTGTTTGTTTTTCATTCCAGAAACAAACAAAAGTTGGGCCATCCTCAGCCCTCCGGTCCAATGGCAGTGTCTCCTCCAGTCCACCCTTTGTTTGGCTTTGTTTGCTGGGCATACTTATCTACGGCCATCTTTGCCTGCTAACCTTTGTTGACTTCACCTTTACCATGTATTTGAGTTGGCTCCCTCTTCCTCGTCTGTCATTGAGTTGGTGGCCAAGAGGGCTTTGCTTCCTTGATGTCACACCACTTCGATGTCTAAACCTGAACCACCTTCCACTCTGTACCTCAGCTCAGCTTCACAGGGCACTCATGGTCTTGACAGAAATGAAAATAAACTCACCTTGTTTTCTCACTGACACTTGGCGCCAACCGTTTACTAGTCTTTCATTATTCTCAGGTATATTCCTCATGGCATGTATTCTAGATCTCTTATATTTTATCCCTTCAGCCAATACTCAAGCCCTGGTTTGTCTGACCCAGACTCCCACTGTGTTATTCTAGCCAAACCTGTAGCATTTTGCTGTCAGGCTGTGGCCATCACGTGTCAGTATCTGCTGCTCATTCGTACTGGGCTGTTAGGGTTTAGACCGAAGCAAGAGTTTACATCTGTCTGTATTAAATCACATTAAGGTTTGCTACTTGACTCAAACAACTGCTTTCCTAAGGAAAACTAAAAGGCCAAGGAAGACCTGCAAACAGACTTTGCCTGATTTTTCATAAACCCTGTCTACCAGGCTGCTGTTTAACCCAGTAATCAATTCAAGACCACCTTGTTAAATATTCCACTCTGTCAGTGGCCATTAAATCCAACAGTAGACAACGGCTGAATGAAATGCTGTCAGTTGCTGTTTCTTTCACCTCTTCATTAGTTTCAACTCTTGTCAACATCCTCATGTTCAGTCATCTTAAGTCCATAGAAATAGTTTCTGGATTTTCTCTTGTCTCTACCCTGTCTCCTAAATCATGCCACACCAAAAAGTTCACCATTATCATGAGTTTTCCCAAAGTCCCTCTTCAAGAAATAATTAAATAAGTGACCCCCCCCCAAGAAGCGTTGAATAGCCCTTACCTCCAAGCTCCCCGCTCTTATCCATCCCTTTCCCTGCTGGGAGCAATGTGTTGTTCCTGTGTTCTCCCTGCACCCCCAAGCTCTTCCCTGAACTCCATGCTTTCCTGGGCCCTTTTGCACTTTGTACCTCCATGCAGTGCATATACCCCCCTGCCTCTGTCCTTCACACAACAAGGGACAAACGTCCCAAGTGTAAACACTCACCTGAGGGTCCGAGGCAAGAGAATCCTGAGTACTCAACTAGTTTCATAAAAAACATAACCAGACCCTCAGCCAGAAAAGCAAGGACTGGGAAAGTGTCCCAGTAGCAGAGCACTTTTGTAACACTGTGGGTTTGGTCCCCAGCATCACTCAAAGGAGAAGCATCACTGGGGGAGAATCCTCCTTCCAGGAGAGGATGCTGAGGCTCTGGGTGTGAGAGGTAGTAGGAGGCAGCATTATGTAAGAAGAGCGCTTTTTGCCTGGCTGCCTACAGACCTGGTTCTGGTCTCAACTCTCCTTGCTCTAACAAGGCTTTGAGCCCAGTTTCCTCAGGGGAACGCAGTCCAGCTCTGCCCTTTGATGCTCACATGAAATCCAAGACGCGAAAGTGCGTTAATGATTATATGATTATAAGAAGAGTGCACAATGGCACTGTGGTACTACAAGCTCAGCACCACCAGGACCCTGGGAGAAGCTGTTCCTGCCTCCCTTCATTTGATTTAAAGAAAAAGTCTGAGCTACGAAGAATTAGCAGATCCCATCTGGGCCATAAACACAGCCTTAGGAAGACTACCAAATAATAGTACTTGCTTCCATTTCCGCTTTGGTATGAACTTAGTCAACAATAGAACTTTTTTTTTTCTTCTTTAAAATGGAGTAGCTTATCTGTTGCACATCTGGCAAGTGGAGATCCAATGGAATGTGCAGTGACCCAGTCAGGTTTTACCATTTATTATGTGGCTGAATACCACTAGATCTCTGATGCGCTGGGGTCTGTTACCTTCGTTTAATCACCTTGTCCCTAGCCATAGGTTTATTCTCATAATGATGATGGGGTATGACAGTATTCCCCAAGCTTTGTTATAAATGAATGGCTGGAGAGAGCATTAAAATGCTGGTGCCATCAATGGTGTGACCAAAACACTGGCAGCTTTTTTTTTTTTTTTTTTTTTTTTTGTAAGTTCCCAAATGATTCGTGCATGCAGCCAAAGTTTGAGAACTCAGATGCCCTGAGAATGGCGGTCCGGAAATTCAGAAACAAGAACAGAAGATAATAGTGAACCCACCCCATGATCGATGTTATTTTAGTACCAGAAATGCAGTTTGCTTCATTTAAGATGCCAAAAAAAAAAAAAAAAAAAAAAAAAAAAGTGAAAGTATCTCCAGTGCTCTTCAGAAAGTGTACAGAGGAAAAAAGCATAGGTTAAGAGAAACTTAGCTGTTTTCACTTAACAGAACTTATAAACTAAACTGAAGTCTGTATTGTGTGGAAACATACTGATAGCAAGTTTCAAACCTCTCAACCAGATAATTTTTAAATTGGTTGGTTACAAGAAAGCAAAAGTATTTCCTTCTAATATCCAAGTCCATATTTAAAGCTGCCTGTGTGCAGGACAGAAGGCTGGACACTGCAGAGTACATGACACCTTTCCCGGGTTTTGGTTTCTACTCACATCGAACAATCCACGGCCACCTGTAACTCCAGCTCCAGGGAAATCTGACACCTCTGGCCTTTTTGAACACCTGCACTCTCTCACACACACACTTAAAAATAATAAACCGAGGCAGAGGCAGGCAGATCTCTGTGAGTTTGAGGCTAGCCTGGTCTACAAAGCTAGTTCTGGGTCAGCCTCCAAAGCCACAGAGAAACCCTGTCTTGAAAAAGCAAAAATAAATAAATTTTAAAGATGTAGTCTGAAGCAATCTAGCATTTCTTTTTTTCTTTTTTTAAAGACAGGGTTTCTCTGTAGCTTTGGAGTCTGTACTAGAACTGTAGAACTGGACTTGTAGACCAGGCTGGCCTTGAACTCACAAAGATCTGCCTGTCTCTGCTAGGATTAAAGACACACCCCACCACTGCTCAGTCTACATTTCTAAAGTTGACTTCCACATCCATTCCCATTGCTAAAAGCAAATAGCATTTATCACGTGACAGCTCATGATTGTTAGTGCACACTAAATATGATCAAAATATAAAGACTGTATGTGATTAAAATAGGAGTTTTTAAAAATTTTTCTCCAATTCAGTTGAGTTTTTCTTTCTGCTTCTGGTGGCAATGTCGTAAGTCACTTTATTCTTACGGAGTTTGGCTACACCTGTCCACTCAGCGGAAGAGCTGAAATATCCCACAGCGCCTGCACTGAGGGCGGGTCCCATGCTGGTTTCCAAAGCAGCTGTGACACACTACAGGCACTCAGTGTGCTCTGCTCTGGGTCCCACAGTGAATACTTCCCATCTACTTGTTTGTAATAACTAAGAAGCATCTGCTATTTTAATCCATTCACAAGCATTCCTTGCAGCCTGGGAGGCCTCATCAGCTTAGTCAACATTGCTGCAATAAAGTAACGATTCTATCAGCCGGTTCATCGTGCAACTTTTCCAGATACATAAAGGGGACTTCACATGTCCCCAAGTCCCAGATTTCCATCCTCACTTTCTCGTTCCCATACTCACGGATCTAGTACCTAGAGCTGTTCCTCACAACGGAGTACCGTCTGTCCGTCTCCGTGAGATGACTAACACAGGCTCCCTACCAAATCCTTCTTGTTGGAATGGTGGAAGTTACATTTCCAAGTTTCTCCATCTCTTGGTCTCTTACCCCCCTCCCCCCTGTATGTGTGTTCTGTGTCTGCAGCCTGGCAGGCATTTTGAAATTGTAGACTAGGGTTCTACTGTTATGACAAGTAGAAAGTTGAGAAAGGACATGGAACCCCTTTGTGTCTGAACAGGTGACAGAGAGGCTCCCACCTGTATCAGTTCAGTCCATAGACGTCTAGCCAAGAAGCCGGCTCCAACTGATCGCACGGGGTCCAGACCGTAGCTATAAGCAAGCAAGCCCACCTGCTTCCAGCCCAAAGCTGAAGTCTGAGGTGTGACTAGGGAAACTGGCTGTTGGTTGAAAGCTGATTGCTGAAACCTCTTAAGATGGACATAGCTAAACCTAGTGTCTCCCTTTGTTCTAAGAAGGCTTTCAGCCTTGTGTAAGGAATATTTCATTTATTTGCTTACGATAAATTGTGCTTCCCAGAGGCACAATGGGTATCAGATTTCCCTGTGAAGACGGAATGCCACAGTGTGGTTAACATCCATTCAAATGAATGACAGTGTTTGAAGAAGACACTTTCCTATCAGATGTGGTTGTCCATACAGCGTTGGGAGGTGGAGGCAGGCTTATCAGTAGACCCTGTCTCAAAGCAACAACAATAAACTATAAAAGCCATGAGAGAGAGAGGGAGGGAGGAGAGAGTAGAAATGAAACTGCTAGATGAACAAAGGGAATCAATGGGGTAGAAGGAGGAAAGAGGGGGAGAGGACAAATACGATCATACATACTTGTGTGAAAACTGAAAAGTAAAGCCACTTTCTGGGTTTGGGTTTGGCTTTGTGAGACAGGGTTTCTATGAGTAACCCTGGCTTGTCCTGGAACTCGATCTGTAGAGCAGCCTGGCCTCGAACTCAGAGATCTGCCTGCCTCTGCCCTGAGTACTGAGATTAAATGTGTGAGCCACCATTTTTAAACGGTGTTTTCCAACACAATTTTAATAGAGGCTCAAGCATTTAATAACAGAAGCCTATTTCAGCATACTGTCACATCTTTCATGGTGAAATTTATGTACTTGTTAAAATATAATCAAAAATATTAAACATGGACTTTCCATACTCTAATTCTTTTTTTATTGACCATAGCAGGGTAACTATTTCCACGTGAATATTACAGACTCGAACCTGAAAACAGTGAGTTAGGACACGTTATTCAGCTTGTGTGATCTTTGCTGTTTCTTTTTTCTTTGGCCTGGAAACTGAACGCAGACTATCTAGCTATTTCCTAGGGTTTCATGATGAAGAGTCAGAACACCCTGGCACAGAGCACGACTTGACAGAGAGCCCTGAGTGTCCTCTGAGTGCTATAGTAAGAGCTTTCATTGATGCACTTCTAGAGCAAACCGTTCAGTAATACATGCTGCTCCCAGTACAGTGAGGAAGACCAATGGGCTGCTGGGATCGGGAGCGTGTCTAATTCCCTGATGTGCTGTAGTTGGCTACAGTTGTAATGGTAAACCTTGAATGTTTTTTGTTTGGTCTCTTTGTTCAGGTTGTTTGCTCCATTGACTTCCTATATTGAAAATTAGATTTAAGTAAAAGTGCCCCCAATTTTTTTTCTTTTTTTTTTTTTTTTTTGGCACCTGGCAATATGGACTTTCATTCCCATAACAAACAATACTAGCTAGGTGCTATGTGCATGCTGCTCAGTGTTCCCTGTGGGCCAATGTCGCTTAACAGTATCCAGACCACTTATTATTGTCTAAAACTAGGACTTAGAGGACAGTGAGATTAATTTGTTGCTATTGAGTCTAAAATAATGAAGAATTGGTCAGGATTCAGTTTAAAGAAAATTTCTCACCTTAGTCACCCTTGCTTGTATTTGGTGCCAGCCTAGGGCCATTTGGGCATTCTTGTAGAGCCTAGAACCTGTCATCTTTTAAATTACACAATTGGTATAGGTTAATTCTCTGTAGCACTAACTAACCCTCTAATGTAGCAGTTCTCAACATTACAGCCCTTTTAATAAGGTCCCTCATGTTGTGACCCCCCAACCGTAAAATTATTTCATTGTTATTTTATAACTATAACTTTGCTCCTGTTATGAATTGTAATACAAATATCTGATATTCCGAATATCTGATATTTGGAATCAGGGGTCAGGGTCTAATGCCTCTTTTTACTACAGAATGCTGTGATGGGTGGCGTTCTACAAGTCTGTTCTCTGGCAGCTTCAAGGAGCCATCTAGCTTATTACACTCTAGTTTGTTCCAAGGTTTGTGACCAATGTGAAGAGTTCATTGGAAAGCTGTGCCCTTGTGTCCCTGGATTAAGCCAGCAGTGGTGAGCTGGGGAGGAACCTGGCCCGTGGAAGCAAATAGCATGCATGTGGCAGTGGTTATAGGTGTGGGATGATTATAGCTATAGGGTTGTAGAGAGCCACCGCTGCCATTCCCGAAGATGGCGCCGGTTTCCTGTCCATAAGCCAGCAAGGCACGGATGCGCAATCCACGTCATGGGGTGACCATTACGAGCATTGCGGGCTGCACCTGTCAGTAACGGACACGACTCCTCTGAGCATATATAAGCAGAGCCCTTTTTCCTCCTCGGGGTCTTCCCTCAACTTGCTGTAATGAGCCGTGCAATAAACATAGCTGCAGAAGAATCCTGTTGTTGATCGTCGTTCTTGCAGGCAAGGCGATAGCGCTCGACAGGGGTGTCTGTAGGTGTGGGAGTGATTGTAGGTTTGAGGGTGATTGCAGGTGTGGGGTGATTATAGCTATAGGGATGATTATAGGTGTGGGATGATTGGAGGTGTGGTGTGATTGTAGGTATGGGGGTGATTGTAGGTGTGGGGTGATTGAGGATGTGGGCATGGTTAGTTGTAGGTGTGGGGTGATTGGAGGTGTGGGGTGATTGGAGGTGTGGGATGATTGTAGGTGTGGGGTGATTGTAGGTGTGGGGTGATTGTAGGTGTGGGGTGATTGGAGGTGTGGGGTGATTGGAGGTGTGGGGTGATTGGAGGTGTGGGATGATTGTAGGTGTGGGGTGATTGGAGGTGTGGGGTGATTGTAGGTGTGGGGTGATTGGAGGTGTGGGGTGATTGTAGGTGTGGGGTGATTGTAGACGTGGGGTGATTGGAGGTGTGTGTTGTTGGTGTGGGATGATTGTAGGTGTGGGGATGATTGTAGGTGTGGGGTGATTGTAGGTGTGGGGTGATTGTAGGTGTGGGGTGATTATAGGTGTGGGGTGATTGGAGGTGTGGGGTGATTGGAGGTGTGGGGTGATTATAGGTGTGGGGTGATTGGAGGT
The DNA here is from genome assembly GCF_943737965.1 of Phodopus roborovskii. Taxonomy (NCBI): domain Eukaryota; kingdom Metazoa; phylum Chordata; class Mammalia; order Rodentia; family Cricetidae; genus Phodopus; species Phodopus roborovskii. The sequence continues at coordinate 9,511,308 of NW_026126618.1, forward strand.
GTGGGGTGATTGGAGGTGTGGGGTGATTGGAGGTGTGTGTTGTTGGTGTGGGGTGATTGGAGGTGTGGGGTGATTGGAGGTGTGGGGTGATTGGAGGTGTGTGTTGTTGGTGTGGGAGTGGTTGTAGTTGTTGAGTATGCAGATGGTTGTAGGTTTGGGGTAGTTGTAGGAGGTTTGGTTGTAGGTGTAGGGTGGTTGTAAGTGTGGGACTGGCTATAGTAAGTACATCAGGAAAAATGAGGTGGCTGATGATTGCCTGTGGACTGATAGGCCTATAAATAACAGATCCACCTTTATGTAATTTCGAGTTTCTTCTCTAAAAGATTAATAAATGCAAGTAGCAGTGAGTGAATTACTCAGTTTATTTTTGCATTCCTTAACATATTTCCAGCTCAAAGGAGTTAGAAGCAGGTTGCATGAGGAGTTCACAATTGGGTTTCTAACAAAGACATGAGCCATTGTCTTCATGTACAAAATACAAAGCTCCTTGGGTAGCAAAATGGTTCACTTGCCACCCAAGCCCAGTGACCTGAGTTTGATCCCTGGAGTCATAAGGTAGAAGGAGAGAAACACCTAATCTCCTGACCTCTACATACATGGCAAGACACACCAAATAAAAATTAAAATAATAATGATAATATTTAAAACTAAAAGCTCTTTTGAGATTCATCATGGGACTAATTTAGTAAATTTGAAGATGTAATTAAAAGAATAATAATAGCTTCATTAAGAAAACAGCCTTTTTACTTTCCCTTTGGGAGCATTGTTTTAATTATAAGACTGGAGACATTGTGGGGGGAGCATTTCACAATATATTTATTACAAAATGCTACTAAGGATAAGGAAGTTCAGTTTTTATTTCAGGTCCATGTTCTTTATTAAAATAGAGATGAACGTAATGAAAGGAAATGTCTTACCCCTCTCCGCATGTTAAATTCTAGCATCTGTGTTTAGAAACCTTTGCTCTGCGAGGGCAGCCAATCCCTCACATCTAGCCAAACCTTTGGCACTGTACACATTTGACTTTTCAGACACTGTTGACTAGAGCAAGTTTGATGGAGTAGGGAATAGCCCGTTGCAATCCAAAGGGACAAGACAAAAAGAAATCCATATGCGTGAAGGTGTAAAGGCGTGACTCGTCAGCCTTATTGACCAAACTATCTGAGGAGGAAAGAACAAATGTGTCTGTGAGAAAGAGTGAGTGTGCTGTGCTGTGTGACGAAAATCTCAGCCACCGTTCTGAGTGGCTGCTTTAGTCCTAAGGAGGCTGTCGAATGAAGCAATGAGTTCACCCATGGCCCACAGCACTCTTCTGTGGGCTCCTTCTAAGGTAAGAGGAACATAACCCGAAGAGCATTTCCCCCCTGGAGAGGAGAGGAATCGGGCAACAGAAGCAGGCTGAACTCAGACTTGAAATGCGATAACCCCAGAGGACAAGTGTGGAAGGCAGAACTGAACAGCGCAAAAGCCGCCTGAACCCACAGCCCAGTAGTGACAAACTGGCTTCGTCCACTGAAACCTCAGAGTGGGACGCTTAACTCTGTCTACGGGAACTACATAGGCAAAAGGGGGACCAGGGTGTGAAAGGCACAATTGCTGTATCAGAGGCCAATTTGCATTAGCCATTGAAAATACTGTTTAAAATATCATTTAAGTACAGTTTTAAGTGCCAATGTCAGAGCATTGGCAAGATTTAGTCCAATAAGCATGAAGATTCAGGTTTAGAGAACATTGAACAGAGAAATCCCCTGGCCAAAAAAAAAAAAAAAAGCTCAGAGAGACAAAAGATCAAAAAACGGATGTTCTTGTCATGGCGGGCAAGCCAGTCAGGTAAATGGCAGTGCCGAGCTTTACATCCTCAAAGACTTGGTGAATGACACATGCTTAAAATATAACCAAGACTTTCCTAGTCTATGTTATCAGCCAGCTGATGCAAAAGGCGTCTGTGATGAACTAGAGTCTCGGAGACAGCACTGAACTTCTTATAGACACGCACCAGCATCCCAATGAGAAGCCTAATAAAAGCCTCGGAAACTGACAGTGAAGCACAGGCTTGGAGATGTGCACGTCCGAGGCTGTCCTTGTAGCATTCTAGGGCTCCCTCCTACAGTTCTTAATGATGCTGTGAATTGTCGAAGGTCACTTTTCCTTCTGCTCCCGTTGTAATGAAACCCTGAATCTGATGAGTCTTTCGCACCAAAAGACAGTAGTTTGGCCACCGAAAGAGCATCCACTTTCAAAGCGAAGAATGCCGCTAGTAATTATGATCTCTTGCATTGCTTTGCCTCCAGAATTCACAGGAAGGTTTGCATGCAGAAAAGAAGCTGTGCCTTTCATGTCACATCACATCAAAGCCTCAAATAACTGGAAAAAGTCTCTCTGTCTTATTCCAACACAACTAATTTCATGTAGTTGAGTTAAACACAACTTGTTTTTGCAATCTCTTTCAACTACGCACTGCGTTTTGCTGTGTGTTCGGCTTTATGGAATGTGGAGGCAGCATTAGACTCAATATTTTTATTTGGGCTGTTTACTTTGTAGTCAAATATTCTTCAAAAACATCTTAGCCTCCCCATATTTTCCATCCAAGGCTGTCAGTTCCTATTTGGAAAGGTTAATTGAGGCCCAGAGTCGCAGAGCCTTCGACAAGGAAGCAGCTTCTGCCGCCTTTAATAGCCTTCTTTGAATTTGCTGCCAGGGCTGATCCTGCATGTAAATATTTAACTGACTTGTCTTTAATTTTTTTTTTAACCAGAGTCGGGGAGTGCATTACTATAATACAACGTGTGAGGTGGGGAAGCCAACTTAGTATTTCTGCGTGTTTCTTTTTGCTAATTTCTTGGTTAGTGTCACATTTCCAGATGTCTTAGATGTTCTTCATGACACCTTTGGCCTCCTTTGGAGTTGCTGAGTGGAGCAGGAGACGATGAGGCTTCCTTATTAGGAGCTCAGGGTGTTTTAATCCCCCACCCACCCGCTCCCATCCCCACCCCACCCCCCACATCACTGAGGAAGCTGGGCTGAGCAGAAACTTTGCCGTGACCCTTAACTCTTGACAAGCAAGCATCTCTTCGTGAGGACTGCCTTGAACAGTTTGTCTAAGCTGCTGACATGACCTCCTTTTTTAATCTCTCCAGAAAGTACAGCCTGCCTGGAATGTAGAAGAAATAACCCATTGCTGAAGAAACCGCTTGCAAACCCAAGAACTCACTATGAATGCTGTCTTTGCCACAGCTTCCTGCCAGGGAAAGAAGAAAGTTTGTCCCTTCCCACCACCTCTTTTCCTCTTTTCAGCCAGCTGCCACTGCATTTAGACAGGAGAAGGCAGCTAGCATGAGAGCCCGGCCTGAGATGGGTACTCTGCGCTGAAATTATCTGTTAATCGTGATACACGCCAGGCGCAGAATTTTGAAAATATTTCACATGTAATTCAAGCTGGGTAGGATGGCACCATTATAATTTCAGCTCTTGGGAGATGGGGGTAGGAGGGTCAGGAATCCAAAGTTATCTTCAACTACATAGTTCAAGACCAATCCAGGCTACTGCATCACCACCCCCAAAAAACAAACCCTAGAAATTTTATCAGCAAACTAAGTGTTCAAAATACGGTGTTTACACTTTGGGTATATCTCAATTCAGATAAGAATTTTTCATTGGAAATGTGTATATGGTTATCTAGATTTCATAGAAATAATAGTTGAAAAGATAGGAACAGAACAAAACTTGTTCTAAATATGCTAAAATGCAGGTTACCAGCAACAGAACCAAGCATTGGACCGTTCGTACCTTCAAGATTAACGGACAGAGATTCAATAGAAGTCAACGTTTCACATTTCAGATGCAGTGCACAACCACAAAACTCCGGTCCAATGGGGGCTTTGATACAGGAGACAAAGGCAACAAGAAGAGGCAGTTTTAGAATAATTCTGTTTTAATCCCTGGTAACCTGCAGTGCAGTCTGGAACAATGGAGCACTAGGTACTTTCCAGGGGGTCACATAGCTAAGGAGCACAAGGTTACGGATGCGGGATTTAAATCCCAGCCCGACTCCAAAGCTTAAGATTCTAATGACCATGTTGTACTATATAGCACATGCATCATTTGTCATAAGGACTGATTCCATCTTGTTTTGTTTTATCTGTGTGTGAAAGAGGGGGGCAGGGTACATGCCAGACTCATGTGGAGGTCAGAGGACAAGACGGGAATCCAGCGTTTCTTTCCACCACATAGGTCCTGAGAATCAAACTCAGGCCATCAGGCTTGACAGCAAGCACCTTTACCCCCTGAGCAGTCGCGCTCGGGCTGAATCCACGTTTTGGTGCCTGACCACTAAAAGTAAAGGTTTCAAGTTCCTACTCTCTTCTTTCTCCTCTTCCATTTTACCCTACACATGGCCAAGCCTGTAAGAACATCAGTGCATTCTGTCTCCTGCTTCCAGAAAACAAGCCTACTACATTGTGCCTTCACCACCCTGTGGCCTCCTCCTACTCACTCGTGTTCAGCCTAGCTCGAATATCTACTCTGTTGTTCTTCAGGAGGGAAGACTACATCTCTTTATTTTCTTAGCTGGGTGTGGCAACATTTATCAACTTCTAAACAAATTTTGGGGCAAAAGGAATTGATAACACCCTACATGGGACAAAAATAAACTATTTATTAAACATGATATGGTACTGGAAGCTTTCTCCAGTGCCGGCAATGAGAAAGATTACTGGTGAGCCTGTGGTGCTGGGAATTGTTTCCAGTACCTTGGGCATGCCAGCCTATATCCACAGACCAAATCGATGAAACGCATAATTGCATTTGCAAAGAACTGTGGTTACTATCTTGTCGAATTGTTGTTAAAATATTACTGGTGGGGGAAGTATAATTATCTTTCTCCTCACTCCAACTTACCTCGGCTCTTCACTAGGCCATCTTCCAGCTGCAGGGAACAGGAATTGCTCTTTTGATAGGTGTGTTCCTAAAGCTGTTTCCTAGCGACCAGGGTTCTTCTCATTCATATAAAAATTAACCCTTGCACAGGATTTCAACAGAACATTCCATTCTATAGTAGCACAACTTTCTGTTCTCCCACCACTACCAATCCCTCGGTGTCCCCTCAACACCCCCCCCCTTCTCAGCTTTAGTGGTAGTGACATTCTCCTATACCTGTTTCATATTTCTCAGTTCACTATGAAACATATCTGTCTAGCCAGTACCAGCCTTGATGGTGGATGGGAAAAACATAGTCAGTTGCTGACCTCGAATTGCAGGGACCCTTGGTTACCTCATGATGCCACTCACTGCCCATTCACTCCCATGTTCAACGAACTTATCCTTTTTCATTTCCTAAGCATCTGCTGTATGCTCTTATATTCTTGTGACTAGCTAAGACATTCCTTCCTACTCCACCAAACCAAGCTAACTCATTCAGAAGGGAATGCCAACTGGTCCTCACCTCTAATGGACATGCCGGCAGCCTCTGCATCCATACATTCTGCCTTCTTGGTGGAGTTAGAAGAACGAGGCAAACTCCCATTAACACACACAACACAGGCCCTGTCACCTGGATATTGCTTCTAGTTATCTGCTATCTTTCTCCTAAGTCGCCAGCCCTTATAATGGCTTACTCCAAGGACATGCATGCATCAAAATCTCCCTAAACTCATTTTCCCTACTTAGGATCACACTGTCTTTTATTCCTTTTGTAACAAAATTCTTCAAAGAGCAAGCTCCACTATATTAAATTCCTTACCTCATATTTTCTTTTTAAATTACTATACTCAGCCTTTTGGCCTTTTGAGACCACTTAACTACATGTTTTAAAATGTTTTTATTTTAGCTGTGTGTGTGTGTGTGTGTGTGTGTGTGTGTGATATAAGAAGACTAGGCACAAACCCAACAGAAGATATAGGGTCTGAAGCATTGGCAAAAGAGTCAGAAATGCCCCCCCCCCACTCCCACTCTGAGGAGATCCACAAGAACAACAAGCCACACAACCATAACATATATGCAGAGGGTCTAGCATAGACCCATTCAAGGCTCCAGGATTGCCACCTCATTCTCCGTGAGCCTCTATGAGCCCTGCTTAGTTGATTCTGTGGGCCATGTTGTCCTGTTGTCCTTGACCCCTTTGACCCTTCTTTCCTCTCTTCTGCGGGGTTCCAGGAATTCTGCCTAATATTTGCCTGCGGGTCTCTGCACATGCACTCATTAGCTGCTGGGTGAAGCCTCTCTGATGATGATCATGTTAAGACCTGATCTATTCTTCTGGCTGGTTTGCAATGCAGTTGAGCCCTTTTGGTTGTGTTCTTACTACATTTCTCAAATTCTGTCCGTATTCAGCTAAATCCACTTCTAACCCAGGCTCCTCTCCTGAGCTCCATCCAGATGTGGGTATGAGCCTCACACTTTGGAGGTTCCTTTGGATGTCTGTAAGATGTCTGGAGACCAATCTTGTCCAAATTAGTTCCTGGACCTCCCCCATGCATTCTCTTCCCCATTTCAGTTAGTGGCCGCTTTGAGGTTGGGTTTCCCAGGCCACACTTTGAATCCATCTTTGGTTCTCCTCTTTCTCATCCCAAATCCAAGGTTCCTGCTGCTCTCTCTGGAGCATGGCAGGCTGCTGAGCAAGAGTGGCAATGTCAAGCAGGACACACGGCCAGGTGGGCAGATACACACACCATGGAGGCAGTGGCTGATGTCAATCAGCTCCAGAGCACAAGGGTCCCATGCCACAAAACCAGTTAATATCTGGAGAGAGTGGTCATCCAAATTATAATAGTGTCCTCCTGCCCTCTGGCCCTCCTGCCGAAAATTCTCAGTCTCATCACTGTCTGACTCCTTCCAGTGGCAGCACAGCCCTTTTGCTGTCCCTCGAGAGGGTTAGGGATGGTGCCACACACATGCTTTGCATCGACTGTCAGTCTCGGCCTCTCCTTCAGACAGCCACACAGCTGACTCCCTCACCTCCTGAGTCTTACCTCAAACTACATTCTTTCATCAACATTCCCATTGTACCAACAGCGGTTGTACTTCCCAAATACTCACGAAACTGTCTTCCAACCGGAGGCCTTTCTTAAAATGTCACCTGTGGTGGCTTGAAGTTGAAAGATGCCCACAGGCCCATAAGTGTATTTGAACACTTGATCCCAGCTGCTGGTGTCATTTGGGAAGGCTATGAGATCTTTAAGGGAGGGACCATCAGGATGAAATAGGTCACTGGGAGTGGCCCTGAAGGTTTTATCTCCTGGTCCCACTTCCCCTTGCTGCCTCTGGCCTGTGGATGCAGTATCACCAGCCAGCCTCCCATCCCCGCCACCCCCTCTAAAACCACAGGCCGAACCCTCCCTCCCTGAAGTTGCTTTTGTCTGCATATGCTATCGCAGCAACAGAAAACTAACTAAAATACCATCTTTGCGCCGTCCCATTAGGACCTACAGTGGCTTCCCCTTTGACTTGGGTGGACCCCTGTAGCTCTGAGCTAGGAGCTGTACTGTGCCATCTGAAGCTGGGCATTGTAATTCCATTCTTCCATTTAAAGACAAAAGCGGGGAGCATGAGATGGCTCAGTGAGGAGAAGGGCTTGCTGAATAACCCTAACAGCATGAGTTCAATCCCCAGAACCCATGCTGGAAGAAAAGGGATGATTTCCAAAGATTGTCCTCTAACCCCTGCGCTCGACACACACACACACACACACACACACACACACACACACACACTCACACACACACACACACACATGTGCACACACACATACACACACACTCACACATAAACACACACACACACTATGATGATGATGGTGGTGGCGATGCAGTGGAATGTAAAGATTTAAAAAGACTTTGCCAAATGACTAATTTTGTAAAATATATGGAAAATTTCAAGAGAACTCGGGACAACCTGAAGTGCCAAAATGTAAGGAAACGATGGGAAAAAATTAAAAGATGAGATTATGTAAAGGGGACACAGTTTAGTTCCAAACTAAAGGAACCTTTAGTACTCAAAACTGGAGATTTTTTGAACTATAAAATAAATCGCACAGCATTGGATTACCACCCAAATGATAAGATAAATATACATGAATCGATAGTGATATAAATAAATGGGAGATCTGTCATAAAGAAGAATTTCAAACAACATACGCAGGAAGTAGGAGAGTCTTCCTTTCCCTTTCAATCTTGCTTAGATTTAGCAACTTGTTTTCAAAATACAGAACATGAGGAGGGAAAAATACAGCAATTTGACTGAGAATAAAGATGGGAGACACCATTATAACCAACAGATCATAGTTACTGTGACCAGCAATGTTACAGCGATATTATGATGCTTGCCAGGTGAGATGTGCTAAGAGGAACTCGTACTAGAAAAAAACAGAACAGTGGGATACTGATGAAGTCTGCAGTAATACTACACGGATGCCGCGGATAGAGAAAGTCTGATAGCGACAGAAATGGTAGAGATGTAGAAAACTTCGTGTTTTGAGGAAGAATTTTGAAGTAAATTGCAGGTATATTTAAAAATAAAAAGGCAATTCAGCCTCTACCTGCAAGTGTATTCTCTCTCTCTCTCTCTCTCTCTCTCTCTCTCTCTCACACACACACACACACACACACACACACACACACACACACACACACACACACCGGAGTCCACCTCTTGAAGCACTTGCTCTTAGAACAGGAATCTGTGTAGGCAGTGTGATGCAC